>NW_027223762.1:5717737-6917737 GCF_028538775.1 Myotis yumanensis
TCCTCCTTCCCTTCCCTCTGCTCCTCTTGCCTCCTCTAGTCTGTAATCTCGTGGAGTGTTGGCAGGGAGGTGGACAGGGGGCAGTGTTGTGCTGGGAAAATGCCCACCAACCCACTCGCTGGGAAAGATGCCCGAATTGGCGGTGTTTGCAGATTTCCGTGGGGTGAATGTCCCACCATGGCTGATCCCACTACGATGGGGTGTCACTGGACGTGGAGTTGGGAGGAGATGTGCAGGAGCTGAAGTGAGCAGGAGCTGAAGTGAGCAGGAGTGAGTGGAACCCTGGATGCAAGGTGGGGGCCAGTTTCCACCCGAGTGGGCACAGGTACAGTCCTCTTGCTGGCTGCCACTGCCTCTCTGGATCATTCTGATGGGCTGTGGTGCCCGCTGTGAGTCCCTGGGCCCCCACTGCTCAGTCCTTGGGAGACCTAACTGCTCCACTCCTGCTCAGCTTCCACGCATGCCCAGTCTGGGCCTCTGGCCCAGGTGGGCGGCCCTCCCATGTGGGTACCTGAAAGAGGGCCCATGCTGAGCTCCGTTCTATTACGTCTGCTTGACCGACCGGGAAACCACACATCCCTGACACAACAAACCACAGGACTAGGAAACCCAGCCCCTGCCCCCACCCCAACTCTCCATGAACCATTTTTCACTCTCACAGCCCTTCTGATACCAATTCAATTATGTAAAGTACATGCTACTTGATAATGATAATAGACAACTGTATGGCAGGGGTATGTATTTGCTGTACTATACCTTTCATCATTATATTAGCGTGTGCTCTTTCTGCTTAGGATGGTGTGGGAAGAGCATCAAACAGTGGGCAGCCCATCTCAGTGGAGGCCACTGAGGAGATGTTACCCCATTAACCCCCAGCTGTGGTGGCTCCCAGCCCTCCCCAGACCATAGACACCTCAGAGGGCAAGGGAAGGAAGGCGACAGGGGAGGAGCCTGAATTGACACCAGACTCACCTGGAATGACCAGGATTACTATTTTCTGCTGCCATGCAGAAGTGGGTCAAGAACTAAGACAGGGATAGAGAAATAGAAAGTGAAAAATTTGCACCTCTGAGCCCTCGAAATTCACATTCAAGAACCTAGTTTGTTTTACTAAGCCTGGTATAATGTTAATGTTCAGAAACCCTCTGATGACGAAGGGAATGAAGGATGAGGGAATGAACGAATGAAAGCGTAGCTCTTCCGATGGTCAGAGAGCATGTGTGGAAGCCAGGCTGCCAGCCCTCCTGCCTAAGGCCTGCCTGTTGCCCTTAGGACCGAAGACTCTGCCTTGGGATGCTTTCCGGGTAATGAGAATGCAGTTCAACCAGCTCCTGTGAGAACCAAAGGGTGTGCTTTAAAGTGGGATTTAAAGGGATGCTCCTCATCCAATCAGGATTTATTTTGTTTACAAGACATTCCTCTTTATGTACAGAAAAGGAGCATGGGTACTGAGGGCCAGAAAGAAAAGTGGAAGATAATTCCCACTTATTCCCACTTTGTGCTAGAAGCACCAAAGTTTCTAATTTTTCCGTTACTATTATTATTACCCTCATTTTATAATGGTTAAGTTGTAGCTGTGGTTAGTACACTTGGCACTCCATAAAACTTCAATTGTGGGTTGAATGAATGAACGAATGAATGAAAATTGAGTCACACGCTCGAGGCTCTACAGGTGCTAAGTGTTGAAGGGAAGCAGCTCTGGAACCCATATGTTTCTCTGTGTGTGGCGTGCATTCTGGGGTTGTAACTTGTTAAAACCCTCTTTTCCTGCACTCACAACCCTGGGAGGAGGACACCACCTGTCAGGCAGGGCCACGGGGGCTGCACTCGGGAGCGGAGGGAACCAGCAGGGGCTGCGGGAGGCAGGCTTTGTAGTGATGAGAAGGAGAGGTGACTCTTGGGTCCCACAGAACTATGTGATTGGCTGGTGTGAACAGGTCTGGTGGGGAAGTGAGACCCATTAGATTGGGAACTGGGTGGGGTCCAGCTGGTCCAGCTGATAGGCAAACTAGCCAGGTAGGGGCACTCCTGGCTGAGTCTCTGGGGCCCAGTGAGGCTCAAAGATGTCAAGACAACACATGGAATCTCCTAATAATTGGGGGAGACAATCCAGTATAATTATCCCCATTTTACATGGGAGGGACTGGGACAGGGGATGGAGGAGGGGGGGCGACATGACACAGTCAGTTTGATGCTGAGTTGAACACAAAGGCCTTTGCTTTCCTCTCCATTACTCTGTATGTCATCATTATCTTATCTGAACACCACTCCAACCCTGTTGTGGAGCATCTTGCCGAGGAGACCGAGGTGCAGAGAGAGAGAGATGAAGTGGTCCAGGTCACACAGGCCAAAGACAGTGTGTTGTGTCCAAGACTGATGACCTGCTGGCTCAGCTGCCCATGGCATTGGCCCTGCTGTCAGGAGAGTGGTCACAGCTGGCTGGCTCCTGCATCTCCGTGGAGGATGAGTTAGACACGCCCTTGGTGATCAGATGGGAGCATCAGCAGTGTTTCTGTGGCTCTGAGAATTCCTTAAAGACAAGAGACTGGGCCGAGACCGGTTTGGCTCAGTGGATAGAGCGTCGGCCTGTGGACTGAGGGGTCCCAGGTTCGATTCCAGTCAAGGGCATGTACCTGGGTTGCGGGCACGTCCCCAGTGGGAGATGTGCAGGAGGCAGCTGATCGATGTTTCCCTCTCATCGATGTTTCTAGCTCTATCTCTCTCCCTTCCTCTCTGTAAAAAATCAATAAAATATATTAAAAAAAAAAAAAAAAAAGACAAGAGACTGGGCCCAACTCTTGGGTTTCTCTGTTTGCTTGTTTTGTTGTTGTTGCTCTCTGGAGAAAGGACTAGGAAAATCAAATTAAGTATATGCATATCCAGGGGTGATACTCAAAATATTGAATAAATATTGTTGGAAAGACAGTTCTAGCTGCTAAGTATTAACCCTTCAGTGTCTGGATAGTGGGAAGTCCCGGCGGTCCTGGTGCTTGGATGCAGCTTAAGACTAAATCTAGCGAATTAGCTAGAATGATTTCTTTCAGATTGTTGATACAATGATCACTCTTCTCTTTTAAAAAATATATTTTTATTGATTTCAGAGAGGAAGGGAGAGGGAGAGAGATAGAAACATCAATGATGAGAATCATTGATCAGTTGCCTCCTGCACGCCCCCTACTGGAGATCAAGCCCACAACACAGGCATGTGCCCTTGATGGGAATCGAACCCAGGACTCTTCAGTCCGCAGGCCGATGCTCTATCCATTGAGCCAAACAGCTAGGGCATGATCACTCTTCTTTACAAAATTATTCCTAGCCTTACTTTAAATGGCCTGTTATATTATTTTTATATGGAAAGTACCTTAAATATTTATGGTCTTCACATCCAAAGATTTGAATTCTAATCCACCTCTGCCTCTCATCAGTTCAGTGATATCTCCTCTCTGGCTCTCTGGCTGGGCTTGGACTAGATATCTCCAAAGTCCCTGCCAGCTCTACACTTTACAGTTCTACAGACAGAAGGACACAGCTTAGCAATCATTAAAGCAAGAAATGTGGCAGAATTCGGCCTGTCCCCAGACACAAAAGGATGCTCTTGGTGGAGAGGTACTTGGGCGTGTCCTCTGAGAACCTGTGAGCATTTCCCAAGGGTAGTTCCCTGTGCCATGAGGACCCTTGGGCCATGGTCAGAAGGCTTTGGGCAAGTGCTTACATCCCACTTGTCTGCACTCACATTGCACTTCAGCAGAGTAAAGCTCTGTCTGAGAAACCAGGTCACAAAAACGCTCCAAGGAATGGGCGTCCAGAGCGCTCCAATCTAGCGTCTTTCCTTCCCAGCCAAGCTCTTCACACCTTTCTCTCTGCCTTACTCATTCCCACACATCTTACTCCAACCCTGACACTCACTCTCTCTTCACTCTTACATTCCAGCCAGAAACATCCTCTCCACCTTTCCGCTGTGCTCGTGGTGAGCTCCCTGAGCCTGTACCCTGTTTCCATAAGGCCCCCTTCTCTACCTGGCCAATGTCAACGTAACCTCCAAAATCATTACCATCCATTTGTCTGAATCTTTGGACCTAAGTTGCTCCTTCTACTGGGTCCCAACCTCTAGTACAGTTATACTCCTATACGCCTGTCATTGAGTCTTCTGCATTAAACCCGGAGCTCCTTGAGGGCAGGCACTGTGTGGTATTATTCATCTCAGTATCTTCAGGGACTGGCCCATGACAGATGCTCAGTGACTGATCCTATATAATAGAAGCCTAATATGCAAATTGTTCCCTCAGGTGGTCGTTCGGCTGGGACACCGGAAGTTCGACCACTTGCTATGATATGTGCTGACACCAGGGGGTGGCATAGAACACGGCGGGGCTGGCAGTGGGTGGTAGTGGAGGCGCTGCTGGCCCCGATGAAAGCAGGACTGCGGTGGGGTAGTGGAGCAGGTGAGCGGGGGGGGGGGGGGGGGGGGGGGGCGCGGAGGGGGAGACACCAGGCCAAGGTGGATGCGAGCAGGGGCCAAATCGCCCTGTGATTGCCCTGCAGACGGTGACCAGTGGCGGCAGTGAGGGGTGTGGCCACTGCTTGGGTCTCAGGTGCTGAGGGAGCTGGGAGAGGGGACTGGCACCGATCAATCGCCCCACAGACCGGATGGTGAAGCAGGTGAGGGGGTGGCGCCAGGCCAAAGCGGGGCGCCAGGCAGGGCTGTTGGGCTGCAAGGCTGGGGGCGGGAACTGGGGCCTGATCTATGCAGGCCACCCCGAGGGACCCCACCCGTGCACGAATTCATGCACTGGGCCTCTAGTTTAATAATAAAAAGGTGTTTGAATGGACAAACAATGGATGGATGGACAAGTGGGTAATAGGTGGATAAACTAAGGCCTTCAGACTGCAGGGAAGGTGCAGAAAGGCAAACTCAGAGGCACCAAAGACCAGCTGTGTGTGGTCAGGGCATTCTGTGTCTATTTGAATAATCCTTCATTTGTGTGGTGAAACTGGGGGTCCAGCCTTTATTTCCATTGAGAAGAATGAAAGGTATCCCCTTGGCAGAGACCATGAGGCATGATCCCATGATCACTTTTCTCCTGCTTCCTCAGCATTGTTAGAGGATAACCAACTCTTCCTGGTTTTCCTGGTATTGTCTCAGCTTCAAAACTGAAGGTCAGTGTCCCAGGAACCTCCTCAGTCCAGAGGAAACCAGGACAGTTGGCCACCCCACTAGGGACACTGCTGTCAGGATAGGGTCTATACGTCCAAGCCCTTGCTGCTAGGAGAGAGCATACGACTGAGTTACTTCCGATGGGTTGTCGGTGGAAGTGGCCTGTTCAATCTCTGGAACAGAAGAAACTTTCTATTAAAATTTATTTTGGAAAAAAAAAATCACAACTTCTTTCTGTAATGACAAGGAGGAGATTCTATCATACAAAGATAGGGTGGTGAGAGGCAGCCAGAGCTTTCCAGAGGAGCAAGGTGGAAAGTGTCCTGCTCTCCCCCCGCAGCAATGGCAGGTCCCTCCCTCGAGTGCACTCCACTCTTCCTCCTTTAAAAAAATATATTTGGATTTCAGAGAGGAAGGGAGAGGTAGGGAGAGATAGAAACATCAGTGATGAGAGAGAATCATTGATCGGCTGCCTTCTGCTCCCCACACTGGGGATCAAGCCCAAAACCTGGGCATGTGCCCTGACTGGGGATCAAGCCCAAAACCTGGGCATGTGCCCTGACCGGGAATCAAACTGTGACCTCCTGGGCTTGCGGGAGGAATGAGGGAGACAGATCGGAGCAGGCCCTGTGGTGATGGAGACTGAAGTTGGAGGAAAAGACTGGAGACACAGAGGGTGAGAGCGTGGGGTGTGTGTGTGTGTGTGTGTGTGTAATGCATTCACCACTTTGCTTGCATCAACTTTGGTAAGTTTTTAGGGGTGAACTTTTGGGGAACAGATATGCTTTTTAGGGTAAACACAATGCTTTCCTGTTTTTTCACTGCTTTTGCTTTGCATGATCACCCTGTGAGGGAGGAACTTTCCTTATAGATGAAGAAACCAGGACGGAAAGGTGAAGTGACTTCACCGGGCTCCCTGCAGGGTCCTGCAGGATGAGGACCCCAGCCTGACTCTCAAATCTGTGCCCTTTCTACATGCCCTCCCCCCACACGCCCGCAGTGGAGACAGGCCCTTTCTGTCCCCAGCTTTCATAAGCGCCACGTGAGGGCCCTTCGTGGCCCCCAGTGTGTGTGCCTGCCCTCCAGGTCCCGTGTGCCGCCCAGACCCCGGGAGCAGGACCTCAGCCTTGGGAGGCTCTGCACTGCAGATACCTCTCTGCAGTGCTCAGCAACTCCCAACATATTTCATCCTCACGCAAACAATGCTGGACCTCAGCGATTGTAAATGATTAAATAGCTAACTTCTGGGAGAGAGAGGAGCGCATTGGTCTCAGGTGCTGATAAAACATAAACGTATTTTTAGAATAAGCTTGTGCTAAAAATGATGAATTGGGGATGAAAATTACCTTCTTCAGCTGCTTGCAAACAGCAGGGTAGACAAGTGCTTTGGATTCTCTTCCAACAAGAGAGAGGGTCCGGCTTGGGAGAGCCACAGAACCCTGGGCGTAGGGACAGAGGGCCCCCACTGCGCCTGCTCCTCAGCCACCTGCATGGGGACCTTGACTTCCATGAGGCAAATGAAAACGCTGGAGTCTCAGGGACCACGTCTGGTGCTTTCGCTGCTCCGGGCCCATTCCTGCTTGCCACCACCCTCTCTCCTCCGGCCAAACCTCCGTGCAGGGAGCAGGCTCTACCTCCTTTTAGAAACCCCCCAGGTTCTGTAAACATCTCTCTGACTCCCACTTTTGAACAAACAAAAACAAGGAGAAAACACAGACCCCACCAGGTACTTCCACGAGGTCAGAGAAAGTGACTTGCACCTTCTTCATCCATCCTTTTGCCCCACCCCCTCCCGTGAGCCTGGCTGCGAGCCTGGAACTGAACTGCCTGCGGTCTGGCCAGGTGCTGGCCTGAGGCTCGCGGTCATCGGCTGCTGGCTCGGGGCAGCTGGTCCATTTCGTGATGCGGAGCGGGAGCCCAGGGGACGCTGGGCGCCTCCAGCGCGGAGCAGCTGGCTCCGAGGAGTTATTGCAAGTCTGCACAACTTAAAAAGCTGCAGTTTGGCAGTTTGGGGGCGGGAGGGGGGGAGCGCGGGGGTGGGTCCCGAGCGTCCCATTTCTCCTCCTCGGGCGGGCGGTTCGCGGAGCCTCCCTGCTCACTGCAGCGGGGCCGGCAATGCCTCTGGACCACACGCCGCCCTGGCCGAGGTCCGGGTGAGCGCCTCCACCTGGCCTCGGGCGCCGACCGCCCTCTGACGGGCCCCTCTTCCATTGGTGGGAAGCGGACCCAGCTCGAACCCCTTCCTCTCGGGGCGTCGGTTCAGCCCCGCTTCCGACCCGGTAAGTGGAGGAACGGAGCGTGGAGAGCAGCCTGGATCTGCCCTGTGCTCGGGGCTCCAGGCAGCGGGCCGGTGGGAAGCGGGCAGGACGCGGGGCCGTCTCCTGCCTCGCACTTTGTTTTGGAACAAGTTGGGGCCTCGTGACTTCCCGGGGAAAGCCCGGCGGATCTGCAGTGCCGCCCGCGCCGGGACTGGGGGGCCACCGGGTGGCGGGCGGGCTGCCTCCCGCGGGGTCGCGATGCTCCCAGACCTGGAGGGCGCGCCGGCGGGTGGGGTGCGCGCGCTCCTGCTCCTTCCAGGACAGGCACGGCGCCCCGGGGGTGACTGTGCATTTGGGTCCAGGCGGGGACGCGCTCCGGCCGCAGGGCCGCCCCTCTCAGCCCAGCCACCTGGTGGCACCGCCAGACCCCGCAGCCGGCAGCCGTGATCCCGGCCCCGGCCAAGGCCAGGGGGTGGGCGGGGCTGAGACCCGCGGGGCCGGGTCCAGCCGGCCAGCCCCGCCCCGCCCCGCCCCGCCCGTGGCTCCAGCGCCGGGTCCCGCGGGGCGGGAAGGACAGACGGACAGTGGCGGGCCACCCGGCTCTCCTCGCCGCTGCGGCAGCGGCCGTGGGGCCGCGCGGCGAGGCCTGATCCCTGCGGCGCAGCACGGGCGGGCGGCGCTGCAGTCCGAGGCACCGACTCCGGAGGTACCTACGCGGGCCCCCCTTCCCGTGCGCCCCGGAGACTCGTCTCTGCGACCCCGCAACTTTCCCCGCCTTTGGCTGCCCCAGCCCACCCCCCCCTCCCCCCCCATGGCCCCGGTCGCCCGTGCAGGACCCGGGAGGTCTACGTCCTCAGGGACTTTGCCTGCAGCTGGGCGCTCCCCTCCGATCCGCCTGTTGCGCGAGCGGCGGCCGCCCAGGTGGTGCCCGGGTCCCTCCGCGAGCCGCCGGGAGGGTCTCTAGCATCGGCGCTGGGGCACCGGGTGGGGTGGGGAGGAGGGTGTGGGGAGGAGGGGGGACGGGAGGCGGAGAGTCACTGAGCTGGGGAGAGGCGGCGCTGGCTTAGAGCAGCCCCCCGCGTCCTGTAGCCTCTTCTCCGAGAGGAGGGGCTTTCCCGGCGCAAGAAAGTGCCTCCCGGGCCGCCGCGCCGCCTGCGCCCCGTCTTTCCTCCCCGCCGCTGGCCCCGCAGAGGTGCCGGGCGCCCGCCACAGGCCACAGCTGCGGGGAGCGGCCGCCGCGTCCTGGTGCAGCGCTGCGCGCCCTGGAGCGGGAGCCGCTTGGGGCTCGCAGGACGCGTGTAGAGTGGCCCACAGGCTTGGCGTGGGGCTGAGTGGCGGTGATGGGAGTGGGTGCTCG
The DNA here is from genome assembly GCF_028538775.1 of Myotis yumanensis. Classification (NCBI taxonomy): domain Eukaryota; kingdom Metazoa; phylum Chordata; class Mammalia; order Chiroptera; family Vespertilionidae; genus Myotis; species Myotis yumanensis. The sequence goes on from NW_027223762.1 coordinate 5,726,508, forward strand.
GGGTGGGTCGGACTCCTTTTTCCCGTGCCGCTCGGGTGGCTGCCCGGCCTCTTGAGGTGAATGGGCAGGGAGTGAGCCAGACCTTCTGGTGAGCCGGGCTGGCGCCTTTCGCATTGCAGGGCTCTTCAGTGTACACGCCCCCCCTGCCCCCGGGCCCCCCACCTCCGTTGTCCTTTATGGTCTCTGTTGGGAAAGGAGCCCCTTTTGCACCCTTGGTTTCTCCCTCACCTTGGCTGGGGAGACCGGGCCAGTATTCAAACTCAGGCAGTCCAGGACCTCAAGGACACCGCCCCCGCCCCCCCCCCCCCCCCAACCTGCTCAGGCCCTCCCACACATTTGCTTAAGTGGTTTGCATAACCATGGGTTTAGAACTGTTAAGCTACCTCAAGTGGCCCCCCTTTCATACCACTTGCAAATACCTGCCCAGGTAAACAGGAAGCAAGCATTTTCCTGAGCACCTGCCCCTTGCTACAGGCAGATTGCTGCTTCTCCTCCCCCGTTTGTTTCAGGCTGGAGGGTGGCATTGGTTCGGTGGTTGAACTTGGAGTTTTGTGTAGGTCTCATTCCTTACCTGGGTGGTAAACTTCTTGAGGATGTCGATTCATTCAATGCGGCACACCCCGGGCCAGGCTCTGGGCTCTGCTCTGGGGATGCGCCCTTGTCAGATGAAGTTTCTGCTCTCGGTCCAGTCCTGTGTGTGTGTTTGTTTGTTTGCTTATTTTTAGTTTTCACCAGACGTCTCCTTTCTCCTGTTCTAATATTAAGTTTGTCTTTTTAGAACTAGGAACTATCAATATTGGGGTAGGGGGTGGAGAGTCGTAGCAAAGTGCTTAAGAACTCTGAATCCACAGCATGCCTTGAATATTAAGGGGGTGGTGGTAGGATCTGTTTTAATCCAGTCCTATGTCTGAGCCATGATTTTCTGGAAAATTGGCCTGAATAAACCCATTCACGAGGGCAGCAAGGCTAAACTTTTGCTAGTCAAGTGTATGAGAGCAAACTGGGAAGTTGGAAGCAATCTTCGTTCTGTTCAGAAATACTTAAATATTAAAAACCCAGTGCTCTGAAGCTTGGGTGTGCCAGCAAAGCACTAGCTAAGTATTTCTTCTCCTCCTCTCCCCCCCCCCCCCCCCCCTTCTTCTTCATCATCATTAGTAATATCACTATTCTAAGGCAGGAGGGGAAGAGTGGGGCCTGCAGATCAGACACCTCCCTGTCTCCAGTGATTTTCTCCCTCTCTGTCATCCTCCTCAGACTCTGCTTCCCCCTGTCCTACCAGAGCCCTCGGTGTGCTCTGGGGTTGGCATTTACTAGTAGGCTTGGAACGTGTGTCGGCTTTGAGAGAGCAGGAACCACAGGGCTTTCCTCCTCCTTTTTAAAATTTATTTTTATTTTTTAAAAATATATTTTATTGATTTTTTACAGAGAGGAAGGGAGAGGGATAGAGAGTTAGAAACATTGATGAGAGAGAAACATCGATCAGCCGCCTCCTGCACACCCCCCACTGGGGATGTGCTCACAACCAAGGTACATGCCCTTGACCGGAATCGAACCTGGGACCCTTCAGTCCACAGGCCGACGCTCCTTCCACTGAGCCGAATTGGTCAGGGCCCCCTCCTCCTGTTTTTGGTGGGTACCATTTACTGACTGCGTAATCTATGGCAGCTACTCTGCTCAGCACTTTTCCAGGCATTATCTCATTTAATCCTCAGAACAACCCCAGGAGGAAGTGTCTCACACTTATTGTTGCCCTGTTCTAGGCACTAAACTAAAAGCTCTCATTTCATCTGGATGACAACCTAGGAGGTGGGCTCTATTCTGACCCCATTCGAGATGAGCAAAAAGAGACACATCGAGTAGCTTGTGCAAAGCCACACACCTAGGACAGTGTGAAGCCAGGATTCGAACCCCTGGCCACCTGGCTGCAGAACCAATGTGAGATTCCTTCTTCCTTGCATATCCCTACAGCCTTAACACTGTGCCCTGTAGAATGGGGATAGGTAGAGGTGGCATATGGTTAACAATTGACCTTTATTGGCCTCTGAATGTGCAATAAAATATAGAAGCTGATTTTTAAAAAAAAATATGCAACGCTTCACGAATTTGTGTGCCATCCTTGTGCAGGGGCTATGCTAATCTTCTCTGTATCATTTCAATTTTAGTTTATGTGCGGCTGAAGCAAGCACTAGGAGCTGATTTAGAAAAATTTTCATCCTTTATCCTTTCTCTAGGTCACCTTTTGCAACTTTGCAGCACACCCACACCTGCCCTTTCCCTATAAAAAGGAAGTCTTGTTGTTGAGCTATAGTTACTGGACTAGGTTGTAGTATTTTTCTTTGTGGGCAACCGGTCTCTCACTCTCTTTGGAATCCTGCAGAGCCTTGCACCATGGATTGCTTGGAGTAGATACTATATAAAACTGTCTTTAGTTGCACACATGTTGAATGATAAAAGCCCAAGATCTGCTTTTGGCCAATCATGTTACAGAGAAGCAGTTAATGTTGACAGCAGTGGCTTTAGTGTGCTTGCTGAAATCCCCAATGAACGAAGCCTCCTGCAGCTCATCCTCAACTGAGCACCCAGCAAATTCTTACCAACTTTGACTTCATGATTGACTTATGTAGCCATATATATATATATATATATATATATATTGCTTATGCAAATATGTATGCTCATTCATTCAACTCGTATTTGAGTACTTACCCAGTGTTATGTATTATGCCAGGGGCTGGGTATGTATGCAGTGTTAAAGGAAACGGACATGGGGGATGGTTGCGAGATGGGTAAGGAGTGAGATAGTAAACAAATCAGTGCAAACATTTTAGTAGTGGCAAGCTTTCTAAAGAACTTCCTGGGGGAGGATAGCAAGGGTAGGGAGGACTAGTTCAGATGGGAAGCTGGGAAGATCTTTCTGAGGAAGAGATTCCCAGGCTGAGCCAGAGTATGAGGACTCAAAGGCAAGGAGAGCACTAAGCATTGTGGGGGGAGCTCCAAGAGAACCGGGTGGCTGGGTGGCTGGGAGGAGGTCAGAGAGGAGGATGGGCCAGATCCTCCTGGGCTCTTTAGGCCAAGTTCAGGATTTTAAGAGTTTATTCTGAGGCCTCCGGGAGGGAATTAATGGAGGTTCAGGAGCCAATTTGTATTTTTAGATCGTCAGTGAAAGCTGTGAGGAATAGATGAGAGAGATTCAAGAATGGCAATCGGCTCTCTTATTAAGAGGTGTGGTGGAGAGAGGGGACCTAAAGCCAGGTGGGACTGAGTGAAAAAGAATGGGAGGTTGGTTATGAAAGGGAACAGAGAGACAGAGTTTGTGTATATGCCTGTGTCTATGTGGAAGGTGGCCTTGGCTGAGGTTAGGGAGTTGAGTCCAGCTCCTTAATAAATCAGCAGATACACATCTCTGTGTGTGAGTTAAATGGTGCTAGCACTGCTAGAAGATTAGAAATTTGAAACCTAGCTCTGGCTTTGTCTCCCATTGCTGGGTAAATTTGAGCTTATCATTTGTCCTTCCTTTTTCCGCTTCCCCCGACTCCCCCCGCCCCCCTCTCCAACCACTCAGCCTGGTGATTTTACGATAAAAAAAATAGTTACCTTTCTACAAATATTCTTCTTCAATGGAGTCATTCATTTTTTTGTGGTAATTTGGATCCTTTTCATAAATTGAATTAGGAGAACTTTGAGTGGATGTGTGGGAACTTTTGTGGTGAGATTCTAATCATCTGCTCTTTGATAATCACCAATAAGCTGCTTTCAAACTGACTTAAATAGAGAGACACCAGGGAAAAGGCTGGTGGTGAGGAGAGGCTAAGCCTCTCCAAGATATGTGGGGTGAGGCCAGGTGGGGAGCCTTGGCCTTGGCTAGAAGCCAACTTCCGTCTCTCAGGGAAACACTTCCTTACCTGGTCTTCCTCATTACGTGAGACACTTCCATTGTACCCATGGATATCTTATACTAGTAAAAAGATACAAAAGAAGTGCATTTGTTATGTCCTCTGGGAACTCATGTTTAGAAGAATTTGCTGGCCTAAAGATCAATCGTGAACATAACAGATAGTCTGATGGGGCTTTGAAGGAGCAATAGGATACCCAATGATCAATTTATGCTTAGGGAATGAGAGTTTACATAGGAGCACAGAACGGAAAGTTACTCCAAAGATCAGCTAAGACATTTGCTGCCTCTTGAAGACTTCTTCCAGGAATGCTGACTTGTATCCTGGCAAATAATTTGTGTGTTGAGGTAAAGGAATGCCAGAAGACTGAAATTTTGGACTTGAACATGCTTACATTTTTTATTCTCATTCTTCCACCAACTGGGATGGCTTTCTTACGCCCTGATTGGCATGCATAGGGAAACCTGAAAGCATTTCCTGGGATTTACTTAAGGTAAAGAGTTTAGTTGATCAAAGAGATGAGAGAACTCGGTAGTTAAAGACTGTGGTTTATAGGTGTGGATTGAGGTGTGGGTTCTGGCAGAATTATTTCAGCATTTTTGTCTTTGAGCTCAATAAATCATACCTTCAGAGTAGTGTTTGTCTTGTGTATTTTTTTAAGTTTTAAATTTTTTTTTTAAGATCCAAGCTTTCTAACTGTTGTGCCCTCATGAAGCCACTGTCATAAGACTGCCACCTGCCTTCCTCCCCTTGGTGATAAGGCATTGCCTGGCCAAGATTTAGCCACAAGGTGTTTCACGGTTGAGCCTTCTTGGGAAGCTTGCCTCCTCTCTGCTGAAAGTATAAATTAAAATGCCATTATGTGGCAGTGCCCTATCTGCATCTACCTGTCTGTCTGTCTATCTATCTATCTATCTATCTATCATCAATCTATCTTTGCCAAAGTGAAAAAAGATATCACTATCCCCATACCTTCTCATCATTTCCTTAAATCACAAATCCTACAATGTAGGCTCTCTGAATATGCCAGAAAAGGATCTCATGAAAGTTTATAAGATGCCTTGAAACCGTTACCTTCTAAGCAGTTTCCCCAAACTTCTTGATCTAATTAGAAATGGAATGTCGGCATGGTGCACCTCTCTGGTGATAAGGACTGAGCTTTTGTCTCTCAGCTGCTCCAGGCTTAACATGTGGAAGCTGCACATCTGCTCTCTTTGACAAGGGCTTTGAAGTGGAGTACAGGGGCCACAGCTACGTGATGTGGCCCTAAACTCTAATGGGTTTGCTGTAAGTTTCTTTTTACTGGTCACTTCCATCACCCACATCAACAGTTAGGAGCACCCTAGCAAGCCCTGTTTTACACCCTTCATTTGTAAGTGAGTCTCAGCAACTTGGAAATACTCCCATGTAAGCATGGTTAGGTGTGGGGGTTTGGTTTCCAACTACCTCACAAATGTAGTTAAGTCCTAAGGAGCGGGAGGTGAGATGGTTTGGAATAAGTGGAACCACAGGATTGTGCAGGGTATGGAGTTCTCTCTCCCAGGACCAGGGCCCCACACCACATGCGCATCTGCACAGATACACACTCTGGGGCAGGCAGAGTGCTTAGTAGTGTGGACGGCTTAGCTGATCGGACAGAAGTAGACAAACGACACAGAAGTACCATATTGAGTGTAGCGTTTCAGTTTTACAAAATGAAAAGCGTCTGGAGATGGATGGCAGTGATGGTTGCACAACATTATAAACGCTTTTAATACCACTGACTGGACTCTAAAAAACTGTTAAGATGGCCCCACCAATGTGGCTCAGTGGTTGAGCATTGATCTATGAACTAGGAGGTCCCAGTTCGATTCCCGGTCAGGGCACATGCCTGGGTTGCTAGCTTGATCCCCAGTGGGGGAGCATGTAGGAGGCAGCTGATCAATGATTCTCATCATTAATGTTTCTATCTCTCTCTCCATCTCCCTTCCTCTCTGAAATCAATAAAAATATTTAAAAAATGGTTAAAAGGTCCATTTTATGTCATGTGTATTTCACCACAATTTAAAAAATTGAAAAAAATTTATATTCCAGTGCTATGAAATAACATTCTCAAATGTTTTGGTCTCAGGACCTTTATATGCTTAAAAATTATTGAGAATGTCCTAAAAGCTTTTGTTAATGTGGTTTCTATCTGTCAATATTTATAGTAGAAATTAAAATAGATACATGTTAAGAAAAGGTCAATGGGGAAAGAAGAGGGACATATGTAATACTTTCAACAATAAAGATTAAAAACAAGAAAATAGATACATTTTAAAATAATTATTCATTTAATAAATAATATCATTAAATGTTAATATAACTAGCACATTTTTATAAAAATAATTATATTTTCTCAAAGCAAAAGTAATGTAAGAGTGGCATTGTTTTACATTTTTATAAGTGTATTTATTGTCTGTTTTAATATAAGACAGTGAGATTCTTAAATTTGCTGCTCCATTTAGTCTACATTCCCACACATCATATACCCTCTGGAAAACTCCTTTGGATACTTGTGAGAGAATGAGAATGAAACAAGAAAATAAAATCTTAGTTTATTATAAAAAATTTTGATCAAAATAGTCATGGACCATTTAAAGAGTCCTGGGAACCCCAGGGGTCCCCTCCACCACATTTTGAGAACCACTGGTCTAGAATAAATCCACAGCCAAGTTAATTTTTTGTTATGTTTATGTTTTAGCCCAGGGGTGAGCAAACTTTTTGACTCGAGGGCCACAATGGGTTCTTAAACTGGACCGGAGGGCCGGAACAAAAGCATGGATGGAGTGTTTGTGTGAACTAATATAAATTCAAAGTAAACATCATTACATAAAAGGGTACGGTCTTTTTTTTTTTTTAGTTTTATTCATTTCGAACGGGCCAGATCCGGCCCGCGGGCCGTAGTTTGCCCACGGCTGTTTTAGCCTCTGTTCATCTAATATCATCCGAGTTTGAACTTTAGCAATTCAATGTATAACTTCTATGATTTCACATTAAAGAACAAGATGACCCCTTCAGAAAAAAGTACCATATTTTTTCCTAAGTTTATATAACAGACAAACAACAGCCATCTCCCCCAAACTCTGCACCGTTCTATTGGGAACATCTTCAGAAGCTACCGAAATAGTCAGGTGTGGAACTATTTTGAATTTTCCTACTCAACTCACTTGAGTGGGACACTCACAGACATGGAAACTTTGTGAAAATCAGGGAAAGAAAACCATGTTTCCCCCAGGCTATGCAAAGTTCACCCCCCCCCCCCCCCCCCCCCCCCAAGCATGCACTCCTATGTCCTGTGGAGTGAGGACTTCCAGTGTCTGGGGCGGGAAGGCTGACCTGTCCAGGGACCGTGCCTAGAGCTGTCTCCTGGGCTCGGTCCTGAGCTGTCAGCTGTCACTGCCGTGCTCGCTGCTGGACGTGCCTGTTGGAGGACAAAACTGGAATTAATAGAAACGAAGGGAACAGAGGGAACAGCTCCGATGAGGTTTGGAAATGAGAGGGCACCAGAGGGTTGGGGGTGAGAAACAGTTGGATGGGGCTGAGGCAGAGGGGTCTGAAGTTGGCTGGTGGGCACTGAGGCCCGAGAGGCAGGCAGGGAAGTTCTCGCTTGAAATCTGAGGAGTTCAGACACGAGGGAGCCACTGAAGGGTTACGCAGAGTATTGACACAAGGGAGTTAGTGAGAAGTGGGGCAAAATGACGTCACTGGCTTGGCCACTAATGTGGCTTGGAGGTCCTGGAGAGAGAGATATCTCTTACTCAGGTAGTTATTTTGGTCTGTTCCTTGATTCCTGAAATTCCTTCATCTTCCACATTCTCTAGATTATATTTTAAGGTCAACAATGAACGCTCTGGGAAGGTTGCATGGGCGTTTTGGCCACACATCTGTTTGGCTGGGGAGAGCACACACATTTGCGGCCAGCAGATTGTATTCAGGCTGCACACGGGTTTGATTCGGCTTTCAGTGTCAAAGCATTAAGAGCAATGGTTGACAACATGTAAAAACATAGGGCAAGTTCCCATAAAACGAAGAAGTGTGAACGTTTTTACAAATTGGGAGATCCGACCACCGGAGCCCACAGGAAGGGCCAGCAGCCCCCTGAGCCGGGCTGGTGCGCTCCACTTGCCTCAGTGGCCTGTCCTCCTTTTCATTTTGGGCCCCTGCCTGGCCCCTGCGGGTATTTTATTTTATGGCCAGATCTGAGGTTTGGGAAGAGGAAGCCGACTTTCACAGGAAACCAAAGGATGGGTCATGAGACAAGAGACCTCAGTGAAGTGCAGGGGCCGGAAGGTGGGCAGTGAGAGTGTGTGGGACGGGGGAGTCCCATGCACATGAGGAGCGTCCTGCAGGTTGGGTCACCTGGAGGTGAACAAGTGAAGAGCACCACCTTAGCTAAAACACTTAGTGGGGCATTAGGGCAAGAATTGTAGGAGGAGAAGGAAGAATGAGTGTAAAAAATGATTTCAAGAAGCTGTGTTGCAAAGAGGAATTTGGGGATCTTTGATTTTTTTTTAAATCTTCACTTGATATTTTTCCCTTTGATTTCTAGAGAGAGTGGAAGGGAGGGTGAGAGGAGAGAGAGAGAGAGAGAGAGAGAGAGAGAGAGAGACATCGACGTGAGGGAGACACATTGATTGGTTGCCTCTTGCACGCTTCCCTACCGGGACTAGGGAACCTGCAACCAAGGTACATGCCCTTGACCTGGAATCGAACCTGTGACCCTTTGGTCTGTGGGCGACCCTCTAACCCCTGAGCAGCCTGGCCAGGGCTGATTTTGCTAATTTTAAATCTGTGATTGACTTGAGCATATCTCTATAAGGATGCATGTGATAGAAAGTAGCACTTTCTCTCGTTGTCCTTGACTGACAGTTTATAACTCCAAGGAGTCCAGTCTTAGCCTTGGTTGTTCTTATTAAAACAGAACACCGCCAGAGTATAGAACAGAGTGAGGGGCCAACTACAGATCTTACCTGTGTTCAATGCATGTTTGCTATTTTAATATGCAAGCAGCAGTGCCTTCGAGTGGTTAATTCTACCTTTTTTACAGAAGCAGGATAAGTTGAGCAGAGCCCATGTGGGGATTTGTTATCCACATTTCCTCATGCATTTGGATACTGTCCATTGCCTTTTATCACTGGCCAGGTGGAATCTGTGGGGTGAGCGTATCAACTAGCATCGGCTCTATTGCAGTCTGGGTTAGTGCTTTTATTAGCTTTATGCCACATGCAAATTTTTCCATTTATTTTTTGTATTTGTTTTATGATATAGCTTGATCCAATAACTCACTATGTGTGAATGTGCATGTGTGTGTGTGTGTGTCTGTGTGTGCGCGCATGTGTGCGTGCGTTAGAACATATCTATCTTGTCTTTGATGCAGACTGTTTTTAGGAAGGAAAATCTCTATCACCCTTCTGCAGTGGCTGATAAAGAAGCTACTGTTCTTCTGTGGTGACTGCAATTTCACAAGCACATTTGCTATGATTTTTTTCTCTCCCAGTAAAACAAACAGTGGACAAGAGAGAGATTAAAATTCAACATGAACTGGAAGCAGCCAGTAGCTGTCCCTAATCCTAATCCTAACTATTGTCAGCCAACTAATCAATTCATTAATGAAGTCACCAAATAATTTTCAGAACATACTATGTGTCAGATAAGGTGCCAGGCACCGAGGATATGGTATTGCGTCAGATGGACAAACATCCCTGCCTACATGGAGCTCATAGCTGAGTGGGGAAACACGCCGTACCCAAGAGAAAGAAATCAAGTATATGTCTCTAAGTCTATTTTAGAAATTGATAAACGTGAAGGGGAGAAAATAAAGTGAGGAAGGGGGATAGGAGTTTCAGCAGATTCACACGCACTCTGTTCTCCTTTCCTTGGGACCTTGGTCACCTCGGTTATTGCTGGTTGACAAAGTGTGGATGGGACGGACAGAGTTCTTGACATTCTAAGAAGAAATGATCTGTATAAATATCTCAGGGCTCCACTATCCCTGGCCATCCCCCAAGTTTTCTAGTTCCCGTGTCTCTGCACATGATCATTTAAAGAAGTCTTTATTGTTGAAAGTATTACAGATCCCCCTTTACTCCCCCTATTGACCCTCCCACCCTCCATCTGCACATGGTCCTTCCACTCCTTGGAGAAGGGCCTCTGACTCTTACCTGTCTCCTTTACTTCTTCCTATCTGACCGGACCCTCAGGGCTCAGCTCAAATGTCACCTGTTCATGTGGTTGTCCCTACGTCCCTATCCTGGAGGGACCCTTTGCCTCCTCTGGACTTCTGCAGCACCTCTGGGTACCTTTCTTCATGGTACCCGACGTATTCAGCCTTGTGAGTGCTATCATTTATTTACCTGCTTACCTTCTTATGAGCTCTTCTAAGTTCCTACAGACTCTTGCCCACACTGCCTCTTGTTCTCCGTCGTCTCAGATCAGTGCCTGCCATTAAGCAGGTGTGAATGAACGGCAACGCCTGTGATTCCTGCAAACGACACAGGAGCACACGGGCTGAAAAGTCACCCACAGCTGTAAGTTCCCTCGATGTCTAGACCACACCCCCTCCCCAAATCCTGACCGAGGCAGCTTAGCTCCTTTTCTTTTCCCAAGTAGAAATAACTGTTTTCTTTCTTTTTAAAAGAATATATTTTTATTGATTTTGAAGAGGAAGGGAGAGAGAAAGAGAGACAGAAACATCAATGATGAGAGAGAATCATTGATCGGTTGCCTCCTGCATGCCCCCTTCTGGGGATTAAGCCCACAACCCGGGCATGTGCCCTGGCCGGGAATCGAATGGTGACCTCCTGGTTCATTGGTCGACGTTCAACCACTGAGCCACGATGGCCGGACAATAACTGTTTTCTTACATGGTTTGCAATACTTGTAAACATTTTCACACAATGCTGGGAGGTACAGAGAAAGCCACAGTCACCCCCAATTCCATCACCAGACAGAATGCATTTACCATTTTGGTGTATATTCTCATCGATTTTTTTTTTTCGTTGTATAAAAATCAGACCTATTTTATAAGGATCACATCCTGCCATAATTGTATCAATTCCTCTCTTTGTTTACTTAGCATGTCGTGACTGTCTTTTCATGCACGTGCAGGCAGGGAGCTCAGTGGTCGAGAGAATGGCTTTAGAGCCTTGTTCTTTGAATTCAAACCATGAAGCTGTCACTGACTAGCTGTTGACCCCGGAGAGCTAGTTAACATCTCTATTTACCAGTCTCCCCATCTGTAAAAGGAATGCGATACAACACTACTTGTAGGAGGATTCAGAGGATTCAGTGGGCAGACAGGCAGACCCTTGGACAGCGCTGGCTCCGTACACAGGAGCTCCTGTATTATTATTTCACTGTTTTCAAGGCTGCCGTCTTCTATTGCGTGGCCGCCTCCTAGTCCGTGTAATAATTCCCGTACCGATGGACATTTCGGCAGCCTTTGGCGTTCGCTCTTATGAATAATTAATGATGCAGTAAACATCCTGGTCACACATCCTTGCACACGGTCTGATTTATTTCCTCAGGATACATTCCCAGTGTGAACCGTGGGACTTTGTGATTCACACGGTTACACAGTGTTCTCCGGGAGGTTTTCCTGAACCGGTTTACACCCCCGTTATCCTGGCGTGATATGTTTTCCCCTGTCCCCTTCCGGGCGGCTTGCTTTCCGCTCCTCTTTTTATCAGGGTCGTGCAGACGTTCGATGCATCAGCCACTGAAAACAGATGAGGCTGAGCACAGGGTCCGCAGCCCTCAGGGGGGCTGCTTTGCTGACAGTTTCCTGACTGAGGACAGAGCCCCTGCCTCTGGCCAGCCCTGCTGCTGGGGACTCCCGCAGAGTGGAGGGAGCCAGGCCTGGGCATTCCTTCCCAGGGCCAGTGGAATGGCGGTGGCCACCTGGGCCACTCAGAGTGGCCGGAGCCCTGTGGACACGTGGGGCTGCCCAGGCTGGGGCAGAGGCTGTGTGGTTGGCTTCCTCCTGGGAGGTGCTCGCCCTTGCACAGGACTTGCCTTCTGTAGCTTGTCTTTGGAGCTGAGCGGTGACTCAGCAGCAGCCTGCTGGCTGGCTCCCTCACCCCCGCCCCCTCACCCCCCCGGGAGGTTGTCTAGGAACACAGACCAGAGGAGAGGAAAGGGCTGTGGTGATGCCCAGGCCTCCAGCCTGAGGGAGTTCTGGAATTCGCTCGTTCTGGGTGGCCGAGAGCAATAGAATGGATATTAACCTTTTGCATGTGACTTAGAGGCTTTACGTGGGAAAGCATTCTCTGGGTTTTCTCTCTGAAGACCAGAACTTTTAGAAATTCATCTTTGATCCTTGAATATATTAGACCCGAGGAGTTTTTTTTTTTTTTTAATATTTTATTGATTTTTTACAGAGAGGAACGGAGAGGGATAGAGAGTGAGAAACATCGATGAGAGAGAAACATCGACCAGCTGCCTCCTGCACACCTCCTACTGGGGATGTGGCCGCAACCAAGGTACATGCCCTTGACCGGAATCGAACCCGGGACCCTTCAGTCCGCAGTCCGACGCTCTATCCACTGAGCCAAACCGGTTAGGGCCCGAGGAGTTTTTATTTTCTTCTTATGACAGATCAAAAATTAAAAAAAAATTATTACAAATTCAAGGATTTCTTGTATTTTAATGTACTCCTTAAAATTTGATAATTTGGAAATAGTAAACAGTGCAGGGATATTCTGAGTAATCTGAATCATCCTGAAGGTGTCGTATTATTCTGATTGCCTTGCATTATAGGATTTCAATATAAGTACAATTTGCCCTGGCCGGTGGCTCAGTGGTTAGAGTGTCAGCCCTTGAACTGAAGGGTCTCACGTTCAATTCCCGATCAAGGGCATGTACCTCAGTTGCGGGTTCACTCCCGGACCCCAGTCGGAGCATGTGTGGGAGGCAACCAGTGGATGTTTTTCTCTCTTTCTCTCTCTCTCTCTCTCTTTCTTCCCCTCCATCCCTTCCACTCTCTCTGAAAGCAATGGAAAAAATATCCTCAGGTAGGATTAACAAAATAAACAAATAAATATAAGTGTAATTTTTCTGGCACACTAACTCCAATTATGGTGGTCTGCACGTGATATTTTCCTTTTATTTACGCAAAACCCTGGATCACAATTCCCACAATTCTCATTAGTTAAGCAAGATACAGGTAGGGTTGAATTTCCCCTTCATTCTTATGGCTATTACTTCATTTCCGATTTATTGGGAATTGGTCTGTGGTGGACGAATAGTGGCAAGACTACAAAACAGACACGTGTTTGCATTTTTCCCGGGACCTCAGTGAGTGTCCCCAAGCTCGGAGCTTTGGGAGCAGTAGGCTCAGCCAGAGCCGACCCTCTGCGGGCAGCCGGGGCCGGCCACGCCTTTGAAACTGTCTTAGTGCGAGTGTGTCTTCCTGGCAAAGACACTGTTAGCAAATACAAGACAGACTCTCAGAGAAAACCACTAACCTTCACTCCAGACCAGTGATGGCGAACCTTTTGAGCTCGGCGTGTCAGCATTTTGAAAAACCCTAACTTAACTCTGGTGCCGTGTCACATATAGAAATTTTTTGATATTTGCAACCATAGTAAAACAAAGACTTACATTTTTGATATTTATTTTATATATTTAAATGCCATTTAACAAAGAAAAATCAACCAAAAAATGAGTTCGCGTGTCACCTCTGACACGAGTGTCATAGGTTTGCCATCACTGCTCTAGACTCATCACATGGAGCATGCTTTGAGTTGCAACAAAAGGTTAACCTTGCTTTTATCTTTCCTCGTTTGCCAACTTTTGCTTGTCTGACACCAGACATGCCACAACTGAACTCTGAAAGGACAAGCATATCGGGGATGGGGGGAGGGAGATCCCCAGCTCCTGTCAGCAGCCAAAGTATTAGGACAATCTGTGGTTCGGAGCTTTCTGAACTTGCAGCTTCCAAACACGTGTCTGTGGTCTTCTTATTCTAGAGCAGTGGTTTGAAATGGGGGATGATTTTGTCCTTCAGGGGGACCTTGGACAATGTCACAACCCTTGGGGATGGGGAGGAGATGTGGTACCCTGTGTAGAGACCAGGGAAGCTGCTAACCATCCTATAGGGCATAGGGCAGCCCCTCCAAGAAAGAATCACCTGCCTTCAAAATGCCCACAGTGCCGAGGTGGAGAAACCTCACTGTGGACATGTGCCAGACCAGGACGTCTCCAGGGAAGCCGGCTGGCTGCCAGGAGGGGGCTCCAAGGTGCCATTTACTTGGAAACTTGGCACAGGTCAGGGTTGGGCTCTCTCTCAGCCTTGCAACTCTGGAAACTCACTCACCAGTGTCCCAGAGCCATCAGACTCTCAGAAATGGACTTGCATAGCAACCCACAGGAAACTGCGCACTAAAACTTTCCCCACCTTACGAGGCCCCACTAGTCAGCAGAACTGGTGGTCAGAGTGAACACTTGTGTTGGCTGCATAGCTCACATACTCCCGGATGGCAAGTGCCAGGGAACTGAAATTGTCAGGAGGTGCCTCCGGGATCCTGGAATCAGACGAGGGAGATTTGGGGGGAGATAATCATTACCTGAAACCCTGAGGTCTAGAAACTTAAAACTCCACTCAGGATGAACTCATCCCGATAACACTCTTCTTTAGAAAGTGGCAGAATGGGTCTTGGCAATCAGCTTTGTTTCCATTCTAACCAGCTGCCTTTCCTGACCCATATTGATTCTTTTAAAAAAATATATATTTTTATTGATTTCAGAGAGGAAGGGAGAGGGAGAGAGAGATAGAAACAGCAATGATGACAGAGAATCATTGATCAATTGCCTCCTGCATGCCGCCTTCTGGGGAACGAGCCTGCAACCCGGGCATGTGCCCTTGACTGGAATCGAACCAGGGACCCTTCAGTCCGCAGGCGGGCACTCTAACCACTGAGTCAAACTGGCCAGGGTCCATATTGATTCTTTTAATTAATCTACTCTAGTCTGGCCAGCTTGGGGGAGAGGAATCGGTTCAATAAAAACGTGTCAGGCACCATGGTGTACTAGGGGTCATTCATATGAAAATCGATATTAGGACACGGTCCCTAACTGGAGGCTTTCTCAGCCTATTGGGTGGCACCGAGGTGGCAACATTTTAGAAGAATGTGAGCAGGGCAGTGACAGGGCCACTCAGGATTCTGTGCAGGTTCAGAGGACACATGACACGTCACTTGCAGTGTCTGCCTTCATCTCTCAGGCACTGATGTTAGTTGAAGCTTTGACGGGCAACCTTATTGCTGTGATTCTGAGACCTCTCGGGGGTCATTACCCTCCTATGTCCTGTCTGCTTGTCCGCTTGATGTTCCTCGTTCTGTTCCAAGATCGGATGTCAGGTCTCTGGGTGATGAAAGAGTGCAGCAGGCCGCCTTCTCTTCACCTCCCCCTCTCAATAACCGAGGCGGTCGTTTGGTCCATTTTGAATGCTGCCGTCAGCCCACCAGGAAATAGAGCCGCGCTGGAGGGCTGTGCACAGATGAGGCAGTTCCCCCTCACAGTGTGCAGAGGGGGATTCTGGGGAGACTAGCAACACTGCGTGAAGCTGATGAGTTTTGCCAGGATCCTGCTGAATCGCTCAGCAAAGTCAACACCTGCTTATGTGCTTGGTCACAAGAGATACTCTCTTCTTTTGATCAGCTGCACACGGAGAGGCAGAGAGGCATGGGAGGGACACACAGGAATAGGAACCTGTGGTGGCTTGTTAAGCAGAGGGGAGAATAGATTGGATGTGTGCATTTTTCTGCCCCAGAGCCTGCTGCTTGGGGGCTTGTTCTGCCCACTCCTCTCAGTCCTTCCTGAACCCCAATCCTTCCTGAACCCACCCCAACAGCTAAATGTGGGTCTGGATTTTCTACACTAATTGAAACCAGGCAGACCTGCCTGCCTGCGTCCTGGCTGTGGCCCTCATTAGGTGTGGGCTCTGGGCGAACAGCTTCTCTGAGCGTTCATGTCCCACCTATAACATTTGGGATAACAGCATTTACCAATTGCAGTGGCTGATGACAGAGGTGACCTGTGGGAAACCCCTGGGAAGGTTCCTGGCATGCTGTGGGGACTCAGAAAGTGCTGGTTATCATTTTCTGTGAGGAGGCTGCACTTAGAATGTGAATGCCCTAAGAGGGGTGTGAATGACATACATTTACACCTAAAGGTACACTTTCCCCCCAAATCCAGGTGTTTCTTGTTATTTTTTTATAGGAATCATAGTGATGGAAAATGAGGCAAGGCATAAGAATTCTCAGTTTTGCCCTGGTTCACTGGTTGGAGCATCGGCTTATGCACCGAAGGGCCATGGGTTCAATTCCTGGTCAAAGGCAGTTGCCTCAGTTGTGGGTTCACTAACTGCACCGAGTTGGGGCGCATGCAATCAATCGATGTGTCTCTCTCACATTGACGTTTCTCTCTATCTCTTTCTCTCCCTCTCTGTCTCTCTTCCTCCTTCCCTCCCTTCCACTATCTCTCTGAAAAGCAGTGGGAAAAATATCCTCAGGTGAAGATTAACAACAAGAAAGGGTTCTGAGTTTTGGGGGCGGGGAGAGAAAGGGACAGCCTGGGATGCCACTTATTCACCAGGCATTGACAGAGGGCCCACTGGGTACCCATTTCTGTAGAAAAGATAAACTGGGCTAACCTCACAGTCTGTCTGTCCCTGGGCCAGCCCTGTCCCTCTGTGATGAGCTGGTGCCCAGCAGTGCTTGGGGTTTCTTAGAAGCACTCAACAGCCTAAGCTCTTTGTTAATTCTTTATTTCAGTTAATTTCACTTTCCCTTAACATGTGCTGCATTTGGAAAGAAGTCTGAAAGGAACAGGATGACTGTTTTAGAAGGCACAGCAGCATTTCTTCATTTTATGTGAATGCAAGTAGCTGAGGCTGACTCAATGACAAGCTGCTGGGAAGCCGAGGAGGAGGAGGAGGAGGAGGAGGAGGAGGAGGAGGAGGAGGAGGAGGAGGAGGCAGAGGAGGAGGAGAGGGAGAAGCAAAAAGAGGAGGAGGATTATTTTAGCTCCTGAGTTGATTTTATTTATCCCCGCTGAGATTTCTCTACCTCTGCTGTCAAGAACCCTATCTCAGAAGTTCAGTTTGGTTGGGAGGAGCTGCATTTTTCTGGGATCGTCTCCCTTAGCAGCTCTCTTAGAGGCGGGAATCATTGAAGGGTTGCCTGCCCATTGTTTGTTGGGACCAACCTGGAAACTGTTCTGCTCTGCTTCCTCTCCGTTGCCTCCGTGATGTTGTCAGGACACCTTTATTGTTTAATGTGTGGTTTGGGGCCTGTGGACTCCTGGGGGTGGAGAGGGCGGGCTCTGAATCTTTGTAATCCCCGTGCCTGGCACGGTGCCCTGCAGATCTCAGATGATAAGGAATTCGTGCTCAATGATGGACATTGCCAGAGGCGCTTCTTTCAGTCTCTTTCTGAAGCTCACAGTCAATCTTTCCTTCTTCCTCCCCAAACCCACACCTTTGGACCTGGCATTGATTGGAAAACATGGAAATCAATGGACGGATGCTTAGATCCTGATATGAAGCTATGGGAATGCGTCCACATGAGGCAAGGCTAACCTTTTTGGGAACTGCAATTTTTTAGCTTGCTTATTTTTTTTTTCAGAGAGAATGGAAATTTGTGCTTTTATTTGTTTTGATACAAACTTAATTCTCCCTCCATATACACCCCCCACATGCACAGCCACGCACACAAGCATGCAGACACGCATGCGTACACCCATGCATTAACCAGAGGACTCTGACCCGGCACGTATAGTCATTTCTAATCTGTGAAATCTAACAGTGAAAAAATAAAGCAAAATCGAATTTGGCCAGCCTCTGAAACCTATTGATTTTAAATTAGAGCAGGAGTGTTAATTCTGTTAGGGCAGGCACACTCAGAACTCGGTCTTGGAAATGAATTAAAATGTATTCATTAGAGATTTGCAAGTATATCGTTGATGAATCAGCTAGGAAAGCAGCACTCCTCGAAGAAACTGTGTGGGAGATGAGTGACTGCAGTCCTAAGTCCAGTGCCTTATTTTGTTGGCCTTGGGGTCCCTGGAGATGCCCCAAGTGTCCACTGTCATCAAGATCTGAGAGTCCTTCAGCCTGAGAGTGGTTGTCAATCCTGAGGCTTGAGCTGATGCCTCTTGATCCATGAGTCCAGTGGGAGTGATGGTTCCATGGAGGGAAAAGACTGCCCCTTCCTGAGGGTTAAGTGGGATCTGAGACGTGGGCTAACCACCCATGTGCTGAGTGTGAGCTAGAATGTCTTGTCTTGGGTGTGTTTCCTCCTTGGAGTTACAACTTGATGGATGGTTTCTTCTGCAGGTGAGAGTGGTTTCCTGGCGGCTGCTTTGCACAACCGGAGAGCAGGATTCTTCTCTTCTTTGTGGCCACTCAATGCCTCTGTGCACCACACATTCCAGTGGGGGAAGAAGGGAGGAGCTTCTTGGATGACGATGGACATCCCACTGGCCAGGATGAGGGCAGAGTGTGTGACATCAACACCACAAGGGTAAGAGTTCCTCTCTGGAATGGTATTTCCTCTGGCACCGTTATTTGTCAAAGGCAGGTGAGAACGAACCTTACAGTACATGACACAAATGGAGGTTGC
This sequence comes from Myotis yumanensis, assembly GCF_028538775.1. NCBI lineage: Eukaryota > Metazoa > Chordata > Mammalia > Chiroptera > Vespertilionidae > Myotis > Myotis yumanensis. The sequence continues at coordinate 5,745,043 of NW_027223762.1, forward strand.
ACACCAGGCAGACCACTTAGATTATGAAATCACTGGGCAGTGGTACAGGTGACTAAGGAGGAAGGGAGAGCACCAGCCGGGAAGGATTAGGTTGAAGTTGTATTGGGGGATGCGTAGGCCAACCCGGGAAGATTCCGTGTTCACATTGCCCCTCTCCCCCCACTTTTGACGTTTGTAGTTCAGACTTAAGGGAGTAACACTACTGTTTTTGTGACAAGATTCCGTTTGTGTCCATTTGAATCGGTCTAGCTTAAAATGGGTGCTGGGGAGCTGGGGTGGGTAAGAGTCTGGCACAGGTCACAGGTTGGGGACCTATAGGAAGTCCCCAGCCAGGGACACATTTTCATTTGAGTCCCATAATGTTGCAGATATGGTGGATCAGTTCTAATTAGACTTGAGCTATCCCACAGGGAAAACAAGATTTCCAGGTTCTTCCAGAGCACCAGAGATGCCCTGCACTGGCCCTCTCCTCCCACAAAGAGCTCAAGCACTGGGTAGCCTCTGCCTCTTCAAAGAGTGTGGACAGCTCACCACACTCACTAACTGACCCATTTCATTTGTTTAACTGACTTGTTTGGCCACCGGAGGCTTTTCATTTCACCATGCTTGGTTTGATCATTTTGTTAACTCACTGACAAAAGCATTATAGCCTTTTTCAATTATTCCAGATAAAAGGGAATATCTTTCACTAGACTAGGGGCAGCAATTAGCACCAGGGGCTGTGGCTGTGGAGATGATATAACATAATTCCTTCCATGGAAGAGTTAGAGTCTAGTGACAGCAATGAGCAGACTTGTGGGGGGTGGTGGTGGTAAGAAGAACTGTAAAACACATTATAGTATCTTGTGGGGGTACTAAAATAAAAGTGCGCCTGCCCTAGCTGGTTTGGGTCAGTGGATAGAGTGTCAGCCTTCGGACTGAAGGGTCCCAGGTTCCATTCTGGTCAAGGCCACATTCCTGGGTTGAAGGCTCGATCCCCAGTGTGGGGTGTGCAGGAGGCAGCTGATCAATGATTCTCTCTCATCATTGATGTTTCTATCTCTTTCTCTCTCTGTCATTATGTTTTTTATAAAGGTATGCTAACCTCTTGTCTGTGCTGTAAGTGACAAATATTTGTCCTCCATATTATCTTTTTAATGTTGCTCATGACAACATTTGTATGTTTTTCCATACAGTTTTTTACTATTATGTAATAAATTTTATTTATTTTGTTATTTTTTTCTATATTTTGAGTCAGAATTAGGACAGTATCATACACTTACAGAGAATTGACTTATTTTTACTTAGTATGTGTATAGTTTAATGTATACACACACGTGTATATATCTTTATGTATTTACCTTCCTATATAAACCTATAGTTACTATTTATACATATATAAATAGTAATATAGAAATAATATGTATACAAATATATAAAATACATAAATAATACATAAACACCTATAGATTACCTTTGAGCTAGAAAATGTTTTCTTTTTAAAAAAATATATTTTATTGATTTTTTACAGAGAGGAAGGGAGAGAGATAGAGAGAAACATTGATGAGAGAGAAACATCGATCAGCTGCCTCCTGCACACCTCCTACTGGGGATGTGCCCGCAACCAAGATACATGCCCTTGACTAGAATCGAACTTGGGACCCTTCAGGCCGCAAGCTGACACTCTATCCACCGAGCCAAACCAGCGAGGGCTAGAAAATGTCTTCTAAGTAGAAGTAAATGATTGGCTGTTAAATAAATGCTGGCCGGAATATAGGAATCTTGGAAGTCATGATGTTCAGCATCTGCTTTTCTTGATGACACTTTGAACATGTGAGCCAGCGTGCTGTTGAGAGCATGAGGGTGGGCATAAGCATCTCTGGCTTGAAGCTTCTGCTCTAACCCTTCGTAGCTGCATGATGCCGGCTCATCTCTTTAAAATTCTAGGGTAGTTGTGAGGAGCAAATGATGACACGAAGGTCTGCCTTTGCGAGGGGCTGTGGACATGTAAGGAATCCTTCCTACAGTGTGGAAACGTGGGAACTCCTTCCCCACCCCGTCACCTGCTGTGGGCGCTGTGGGACACACAGCCAAGGAAACCCACACTGCACTCCGGCCGCTGTGACTTGGAGAGGCTCAGCTTCCCTCTGAGCTGAAGCGTTTGATCTGATCCAGAGAGGCGTTCCTTTTTCTGTCTGTGGCAAGCCCCACAAAAAGAAACCTTTGCTGTTAGGATGTGTGTGGCTCTTATGATTAGAGTTTGTGGGATGAAGGGACCTCCTAATGAGCTTCTACACTGGCCTGGAGTGAATAAAAAGCAAGGAGGACAGGCGAGGAGAGATTTTACGGGTGATAACAGTGTTCTTTAGAGAAGCAGGACGATTGGGAAATGGATTGCATACCCAAGGATTATGAGACCGACTTATGCAGATAGTACCATGAAGGCAGACTCTGGCTTTCTATCGCTGGGGCTTTTCAGGAGAGCCAAGGAGATGAAAAGCAATCCACCAGAAGATAACATCCATTAAAGTCTTAGTGCCGGCTTAGCTAAAGCTAGCTCCTTGGAGCATGTCACTCCTATGCTTGCCATGCGCTTAAGCCTGCTTTCGGAGAGATGAAGTTCCATAAATATCTGGACCAAGCCATGAGCTCTGATTTAGATTCTTCAAAGAAGATATCTAACTAAAAATAGAAAACAGAGGTGGGGAAAATATCATGTCTTTTGAAGAGGTCAGCAAATCTATTCAACGGTGTGTCAGGCCATGCTGTGGTCTCTGGTTTCATGGGAGCACATAGATGGTGTCCCAGGAGAAAACACTCGTGTCTTCCTGATGACTGTAGTCTTCCTGCGGGGGTGGAGGACAGAAGGCTGTGTCCTATGGTGTGTACTTTTCTGAGGGGAAATCACTTGTCTCCCCCAAAGCCTTGGCTTTCTGTAAACATAGGGGGTAAACAAATTCTTTTCTGGGCCGGCTATCATCGTTCAGTGGTTGAGCATCGACCTATGGACCAGGAGGTCACGGTTTGATTCCCAGTCAGGCCATATGCCCAGGGCTTGATCCTCAGTGTGGGGCGTGCAGGAGGCAGCTGATCAACAATTCTCATCATTGATGTTTCTATCTCTCTCTCCCTCACCCTTCTCTCTGAAATCAATAAAAAATTATTAAAAAAAAAGAAATTCCTTTCTAACAGTTTCCTTCTCCGATGGTGTCACCATCCACTCACTTATGTCGAGTAGAAGGCACACCCTCCTTTAGCCTTTCAGCTTCCTTATCCCTTCTTTCCAGTCAATCACCAAGAACTGTCAGTTCTATAAACTTCGCTTTAATTCGTCACTTCCTCTTTTACACACCACTGCGGTCTGAGTTTGGGTCCTCTCACCTCGTTCCTGTTCTCTTGCAGTCCTGGTTCCTTGGCCCCAGCCTGTCTCCCCCAATCTTCCACCCTGAGACAGCGGGGTCTTTCTACGTCACAGTCACAAATACAACCAGGTCCACTCACTGATTAAGATTGTTTGGTGGTCTTGCCTACAGATCTTTAGATGGTTGTACAGCATCATTTCGTTCAATGTCATTTTGTTACTGCTTTGATCAGATGCCATGGGAACTTAACTTTTGCTTCTATCAATTTAGCCTGTGGTAAAATTGGTTTTGTTATATGTTGTTTCACTTAATGTTACAGAACCTGTCAACAACATTAAGTGAGGACTTACCTATGTACAAAGTGACTTTTGCATACACTTTGGTGCCTGGTGTCAAGAATTCCCTTTTCCCCTGTTGCTCAGCTCACATGACAATCTCCTGTCTCTGTTTTGTCTGCATCATCTGTTCTGAGGAAGCATCATTGTATTGGATGATGCTCAAAATCTATTATTTTCTCTCCGAGAAATGGGTCCAGTCCATCCTGGTTAGTGTCAGGACTAAAAACAGGCTGTATGTACTGGGCCAGTACAGACTTGGGTGCCATAGACTGGGAGTGTGTGGGAGACGGTCTGTGAGGGGACGGAGGAGGTAGGAGAGTGTTTGTGTCAGAAAACTGATAGTGCAATTAACTTAAAAAGGTTTCTTCCCCGGTGGGTACACCTGAAACACCATCCCATGAAGTGTAACGATATATTTAAGATATAGGGTACTTAAGGACAGGGAGATAATTATATCCTCTTGATTGTCCACTGCAAGCATAGGGAACAGGGCTTTCTCTTCAAGGAGTGAGACATTAGAACAGAAGGGGAAGCCTACCTCTTTGCTGAGAGCTGAGCTGAGCCCTCAGTTATGTGTGGGTTGGGGGCAAGGTGCCGAGCAGAGGAGGGAGCTGTTTCTGAGGGTGCATGACAGAGCCCCGGGGACCAGGAGCGATGAGCTACAAGCTGGACGGCACTAGCCTATCCCATCAGCACTGAGCATTCCCAAACGCGGCGCCTCCTGGCTGAGACTGGAGATGCTTATATCGTGTAAGTGACCCAAAATGCATTGCTTTTTTGGGGGAGGGTGAAAGGTACATTTTTTAGTAGAGAAATAAGAATTGGTGTTCATAAAAATGATATGGCCATCTTTCCTTTTTCCTAAAATATGGATTTATGAACCATAGTCTTTGGGCCTTTAATGTGGCCCATCCTGGAAAGGGCAGGTTATAAATAGGCTTGGCCAGGCCTGAGGAGCAGCGCTAATGCCGTCTTGTGCTCCTTCCAGGTGCAGCGTGACCTGCCTCGTCTCCCTGCCCAGCCAGCTCTCTGCCTCCTGTATCCACCATGGTTTTTGGTGAGTTCTTCCATCGCCCTGGACCAGACGAGGAACTTGTCAACTTGAACGTGGGGGGCTTTAAGCAGTCCGTGGACCAGAGCACCCTCCTGCGCTTTCCACACACCAGACTTGGAAAGCTGCTCACCTGCCACTCGGAAGAGGCCATCCTGGAGCTGTGTGATGACTACAGCGTGGCCGACAAAGAGTACTACTTCGATCGGAACCCCTCCTTGTTCCAGTATGTGTTGAATTTTTATTACACGGGGAAGCTGCACGTCATGGAGGAGCTGTGCGTGTTCTCCTTCTGCCAGGAGATCGAGTACTGGGGCATCAACGAGCTCTTCATCGACTCCTGCTGCAGCAACCGCTACCAGGAGCGCAAGGAGGAGACCCATGAGAAGGACTGGGACCAGAAAAGCAACGATGTGAGTACCGACACCTCCTTTGAAGAGTCGTCTCTGTTCGAGAAGGAGCTGGAGAAGTTTGACAAGCTGCGATTTGGCCAGCTCCGCAAGAAGATCTGGATTCGCATGGAAAACCCAGCCTCCTGCCTGTCTGCCAAGCTCATCGCCATCTCTTCCCTGAGCGTGGTGCTGGCCTCCATTGTGGCCATGTGTATCCACAGCATGTCCGAGTTCCAGAACGAGGATGGCGAGGTGGATGACCCGGTGCTGGAAGGGGTGGAGATCGCGTGCATCGCTTGGTTCACCAGCGAGCTTGCCATCCGGCTGATGGCTGCTCCCTGTCAAAAGAAATTCTGGAAACACCCTCTGAACATAATCGACTTTGTGTCCATCATTCCCTTCTATGCAACGTTGGCTGTAGACACCAAGGAGGAAGAGAGCGAGGACATCGAGAACATGGGCAAGGTGGTCCAGATCCTCAGGCTGATGAGGATTTTCCGAATTCTCAAGCTTGCCAGGCACTCAGTAGGGCTTCGGTCTCTAGGTGCCACGCTGAGGCACAGCTACCATGAAGTCGGGCTGCTGCTCCTCTTCCTCTCAGTGGGCATTTCCATCTTTTCTGTGCTCATCTACTCTGTGGAGAAAGATGACGACACGTCCAGCCTCACCAGCATCCCCATCTGCTGGTGGTGGGCCACCATCAGCATGACGACTGTGGGCTACGGAGACACCCACCCTGTCACCGTGCCTGGGAAGCTTATCGCCAGCACGTGCATCATCTGCGGCATCTTGGTGGTGGCCCTGCCCATCACCATTATCTTCAACAAATTCTCCAAGTACTACCAGAAGCAAAAGGACATTGACGTGGACCCGTGCAGTGAGGACCCGGCGGAGAAGGGTCATGAGCTCCCTTACTTCAACATTAGGGACATGTATGCCCAGCGGATGCACGCCTTCATTAGCAGTCTCTCCCCTGTGGGAATTGTGGTGGGCGATCCTGACTCCACAGATGCCTCAAGCATTGAAGATGAGGAGGACGTTTATAACATGGCGTCCTTGGAGAATTGCACAGCCAAATGAGCAGGGACGTTTGTGCCTGTATCTTGTGTCCCTTCGCGGCGATAGGTTAACACAGCTTTATAAACCTCAATGGGTTTGTTAAAATCATTTACTTCTCAGGGTGTACCTTTCAGCCATAGTTGGACATTCATTGCTCCGAAATGATAGAATCGTCTTTATTTTTCTCAGTGAAGTGAATTAAATGCCTTGTTCTGAAATTTATTTTTACAAGAAGGAGTTGTGATATGCTTTTGGAAAAAAAAAAAGAAGATAAGTGGGATTGGGTGGGATTTGTTGCTACGGCTTCTGTATCATGCTGTGTTTGTCATTTACTCACATTGAGCTATCAATTACTGACAAGTAGAATCAAAGGCCCAGCTGACTGAAGGCTACATGCATGTAAGATCCACAACATGAGACAATGCATGTAAATCCATGTTCACATTCTAGACATGGAAATTAGGAGCCTAATAAACTGCCTAATTCAGTGCGGAGAATGTCTTGGTTGTATGTTTATATGTCAAATGAGTCCATTTCAATATGCTCAAAACTGGCTTGGAGGGAAATGCTGTTTGGAGCCCCGAGAGTCCTCTCTGTTTGTTTTTGAGTTTTGGATATACATCAACAAGGGCCAGTTTTTTTTAAAAAAATTTTTTATTTCAGAGAGAGAGGGAGAGGGAGAGAGAGATAGAAACATCAATGATGAGAGAGAATCACTGATCGGCTGCCTCCTGTATACCCTACACTGGGGATCGATTCCACAACCCGGCATGTGCCCTGACCAGGAATCAAACCTTGACCTCCTGGTTCATAGGTCGACGCTCAACCACTGAGTCATGCCGGTTAGGCAGGCTAGTTATTTTTTGGTTCAAGAGGCTCTGCTTGATGGTGGTCAGCAGGTAGAAGACAGTGTCTGTGATAAAACACACTGTCCAGTGTAAATTGGCTAAATACGACCATGTTGAGGACATAGTCAAATTAGCCTCTATGAATGAAACATGGGCCCCTACAGATATGTTTCCAGTATATTCGACTGCTAAGATAAAATCTCGTCACCTGAAAATTGTGCAGAGCAGAGTAAACCTCCACACTCACAGGCAGAGATGCATTCGGATCCTGGAAGAAAGAAATGTACAAACACACACATGTGATTCACTACGCCCAGAGGAGTGAAACTTAAATCACTGGAAAAGGCTATGCCACTACCTACAGAATGAGCCAACATTTAAAAATAGCTTTAGAGACAGTAATGTCTGCATCTTATGTAGAAACTCCTCATAACAGAAGAAGACATACAGACTCATTTCCAGGGCAGTGACAGCAATTCCATCCCATGCGGAGAGAATTCAGCTGAAGCCTCCATTTCAGAGCTGTACGGTGACCCTGTCAGGCTGGTTCTTTGCCTGAGATCTTTGGAACGGAAGAGCCACATGGATCTCTTATACACTTTTTGTGTTTGCAGATGGATTTCATTGAAAGGACGTTGTCTGTAGGTTATCTGATGAAGGTATCTGACTCATCACTCCTCTTAATGTTTCTGAGACTTCTGAGGTGGAAATAACTGAACAGGGTTTATTGTCACTTTTGAATCTGGAGGCTTATTACTTGTATGAGTGTCATTCTTTTTCCCATTAAAAGAAACATTTCTTTCCCCACGAATGCCTTCGATGTTGGCAGAAATACAGTTTTGAAGCATAGCAATAGAATTGGGATCTGTTTTTATTAAAGACTTCAGTTACTAGTGAAGTAACTAAGACTGCTTATGTAGTAATAATAACAGTAATGGTAGTAATAAATAATAAAGTAGTGCCCTAGCTGGTTTGGCTCAGTGGAGAGAGCATCGGCCTGCAACTGAAGGGTCCTGGGTTCGATTCTGGTCAAGGGCACATGCCCGGAATGTGGGCTTGATCCCCAGTAGGGGATGTGCAGGAGGCAGCAATCAATGATTCTTTCTCATCATTGATGTTTCTATCTCTTTCTGCCTCTCCTATCTTCTCTGAAATCAATAAAAACATATAAAAAATAATAAAGTAGTAATAACAGCAACAGCAGTAACAGTGAGCTACTATGGAAGAGCTTTACCTATATAATCTCATTTATTTATTCCTTACACTATCCCCAGGACCAAGGGTTTATTACTGTCTCCATTTTAAGATGAGGAAACAGAGGGTCACAGGAAGAGGGGCTTGCTTATGGTCACACAGTGATGGATGGAATTAGGCTGAGGCCTGGAGCGATTCCAGAGCCCAGGCCTTGACCACAGCATGGCGCTGCCTCCGGCTCTGCTGTGCCCGGAGTGGGTTTAAGGGCATTTCAGGACAGAGATCATCTGAAGACAAAGTGCAACAAACTCTGTCAGACTTTGACTTTTCCAGTACGTGAGTCAAAAGGGGAAAATGCTGACTTAGGTACCTTTGCTCTCCTGATCCACAACACAAACTTGTTTGTTTAGAGCAGTGTTTTCTAGGATGTTCTTGACAACTGTAACAGGCTCTGACCCTTCCTTGGCCCAGCGGCAGACGCAGTGGGAGAGCTGTGGTTCTATAAGAATCTAGGAAGCTTGTGGGTTCTGAAGGTGAGCTTCCAAACCTAGACCCTTCTACTGTGGGTGGTTGTGGTTGGAGCATATAGTTGTGTTATCAGGTATTGATTCCTGGAGGTGGCTGGCCAGAGCACTCAGCAGTGTGTGGAGTAGTGTCTTCCTTCTGGGTTTGGCCACCTGGAAATCCCTCCCTAGAACTTCCTCACCTCAGTTCCCACCGTGATCTCCCGTCAGAGACTTGGCAGTGTCATCAGGGCTCTAGGGACAAAAAGCTGCAGTGTCTTGTGTTGTGCCACTCTTACTTTCCTGCAATCCATGCAGCTCACCTATTTTCTTTCTTTTTAAGAGATATTTATTGTTAAGATTATTACAGATGTCCCTCTTTTTTCCCCCCATTGCCCCTCTCCACCCAGTTCCCGCCCTGCCCCAGGCCTTCGCCACCCTATTGTCTATGTCCATAGGTAATGCATATCTACACTAATAAAAGAGAAACATGGTAATTAGCGTACGACCGCTACCCTTTTCATTGGCTAATCAGTGAGTATATGCAAATTAACTGTCAGCCAAGATGGCGGCCGGCAGCCATGCACTGAAGCAAACAGGGAGGCTTGCTTGCTCCAGTGACTGTGGACTCCAACGTTCCCTGCCTAACTTGCTGGCCTCTCAGCTGCAACTCTAAGCAACTATGTACTATGTTGCAAATAAGAAGCTAAACAAACCCCCAGAAACCAGCCAGACTGAAAGCCAGCCAGACCACAATATTGTATCAATGTTTTCAGCAGCGAGGCCTCAGAGCTAAAGCTGGGCCAGAATAAAAAAAAAAAAAAAAAAGAAAACAAGGAGCAGTTGGAAGCTTCAGTCACTCGCCAGCTGGAAAACAGCCCTCAGCCCCTCACCCAGACTGGCCACGCACCCCAGTGGACACCCTTCAGGGCAAACCAGCCAGCCCCTACCCATGCACCAGGCCTCTATTCTATATAGTAAAAGGGTAATAGGCCTCCCGGCCCTGGGATCAGCGGAGCAGCAAGGCTCCCGGCACCGGGATCAGCGTGACAGGGGGCAGCGCCCAAACCCCCTTATCACCCTGAGGGTCTGTGTGTGACAGGGGGCGGGGCCACAACCTCCCTATCCGCCCTGCTCTGTTCATGACAGGGGAAGGTGCCCCAACCCCCTGATCAGCCCTGCTCTGTGCCTGATAGGGGGGAGCTCCCCAATCCCCTGATTGCCCTGCAGCTCTGTGTTTGACAGGGTGCAGCACACCAACCCCCTGATCGGCCCTGCTCTGTGTGTGACAGGGTGCGGCGCCCCAACCCCTCCCCCCCCACGGGCCCTGCTCTGTGTGTGACAGGGTAGAGCCATAACCTCTCCATCGGCCCTGCCCCAAGTGTGACAGTGGCGGCGCCCCAACCCCCTGATCGGCCCTGCTCTGTGGGTGATAGAGGGCTCTGAGCCTGACCAGGGGCTGCACTTAGGGATTGGGCCTGCCCTCTGCCACCTGAGAGCAGGCCTAAGCCAGCAGGTCGTTATCTCCCGAGGGGTCCCAGACTGTGAGAGAGCACAGGCCGGGCTGGGGAACCCCCCCCCCCCCCAGTGCACAAATTTTTGTGCACCGGGCCTCTAGTATGCATATAAGATCTTTGATTAATCTTTTCCTGCTCCCCACCTCCCTCCCTCTGAGAATCCTCAGTCTGTTTCATTTCCCTGCCTCTGATTCTATTTTATTCACCAGTTTATTCTGTTCATTAAATTTCTTATTCATTTATTTTTAGATTCAGTTATTGATAGGTATGTATTTTTGTCATTTTGTTGTTCATATTTTTGATCTTTTTCTTCTTCTTCCTCTTCTTAAAGAATACCCTTCAACATTTCATATAATACAGGTTTGATGATGATGAACTCCTTTAGCTTTTTCTTGTCTGTGAAGCTCTTTATCTGACCTTCAATTCTAAATGATAGCTTTGCTGGATAGAATAATCTTGGTTGTAGGTCCTTGCTATTCATCACTTTGAATATTTCTTGCCACTCCCTTCTGGCCTGCATAGTTTCTGTTGAGAAATCAGCTGACAGTCATATGGGCATTCCCTTGTAGGTAACTAATTGTTTTTCTCTTGCTGCTTTTAATATTCTCTCTTTATCTTTAGCCCATTGGCATTTTAATGATGATGTGTCTTGGCGTGGTCCTCTTTGGGTTCCTTTTGCTTGGGACTCTCTGTGCTTCCTGGACTTGTAAGTCTATTTCTTTCAACAGGTAAGAGAAGTTTTCTGTCATTATTTCTTCAAATAGGTTTTCGATATCTTGCTCTCTCTCTTCTTCTGGCATCCCCATAATGTGCTGGCACCCCCATAATGTGAATGTTGGTATGCTCGAAGCTGCCCCAGAGGCTCCTTATGCTATCTTCATATTTTTGTATTTTTTTTCTGTTTGCTCTTCTGGTTGGGTGTTTTTTTGCTTCCTCATATTTCAAATCTTTGATTTGATTGTCAGAATCCTCTACTCTACTGTTGAGTCCCTGTATGTTATTCTTTATTTCAGTCAGTGTATGCTTAATTTATTACTGGTCCTTTTCCATTTTTTTGGAGGTTTCTCAGAAGATTCTTGAGTAACCTTATAACCGTGGTTTTGAACTCTATATCCAGTAGTTTGCTTTCTTCTATTTCTTTCATTTGAGACATGTTTCTTTGTCTGAATTTTGGCTGAGTTTGTTTCTATGTATTGGGTAGTGTTGCTATGTCTCCTTGGTTGGTAGAGTGGCCTTGTGTACTTGGTGTTCTATATGGCCCAGTGGCTCAGCCTCCCCAGTCACCTGAGCTGGGCACTCTAGGTGCACCCCTTTGTGGACTCTGAGCATAGTCTTGTTGTAGTTGAGTCTTGATTGCTGTTGCTATCACTAGGAGGAATTGACCTCCAGGCCAATTGACTGTGAGGATGAGCTGTGACTACAGTGGGAGAACTGCTGTGCAGGAGACACCTCTATGGAGCAGGACTTGCTTAAGTGGGGCTTTGGTGCTCACTGAGTCTGTGTGTCACTTATGGATGTGTAGGTATGGTGTGACATTGATCACTGGGTACACTGGCTCTTGGTTCTCCAGGGAGGTGCAAAGTCAGCCACTGCCTGGGGCTACCCAGTAGGAGCTACAGAGTGATCTGCAGATTCCTCCTCTTTGTATCCGGTTTGGAAGTGCCCAGATGAGGCCCAACTATGAAGCAAGGCAGGCTGGTGCTGGTGCCAGGTCTTGAGCCTTTTATGGATAGGTTTGGGGCTCCTTGACCCAGCTGCAGCCTAAGCAAGGACAGGACATTCATATGCAAAAGTTGCTGCACACTGCTTGAGTGGGGTTGTAAATTGGATGAGGTGGGTTCTTAGGGAATCAATGGGGCACAGCAAACAGAAATGATTGCCAGTCAGCCCTGCAACCGACTGGGGAGGTCCCAGCATAGGAACCATGATTTCTGTAAGCACTTCCGTCTAGGAGAAAGCTGCCCCCGAGTTCCTGCCCTGCTGCCAGATAATCCAGTTCCTCCTTATATGTGTCTGTGTTCCCCAGAGTCTCACCCTGGTGCTGGTGCTCAGAGGAAGCGGGACTTTGTAAGTTCAGTTTGTGGTGCCGGCCTTTTAAGAGGAATAGCCAGGTCTCCAGCAGCCTGCATGTGACTGAGCCCCAATTTGCACTGGCTTTTACAGCCCATAGTTCTTACTGCCTGTAGGGACATCTTTTACCAGCTCTGGGACCCTGGGCTGGGAGGTCTGGTGTGAGGCTGGGACCCCTTGCTCCTCCGGGTGGCCTTCGCAGAGATGATCTCCCTCTCAATTGAAAAAGCAGCACACGTGGGTGCTGGACCAGCCTGCTCTGCTGCGCCTCTGCACCTCCTACCAGTCTCTGTGTGCTTTCTTCTTTACTTCTCTAGTGGTAGGACTTCCATTCAGCCAGCTTTCTAGCAGTGCTGGATGACGGTTATTCTGTATTTTAGTTGTAATTTTGATGTGGTTGTGGGAGGTGGCAAGTATAGACATTTACCTACGCTGCCATCTCAGGATCTTCTGGTCAATTTTCATTCTCACTAGATGAGATGGTGGGTTCCTTCCTACAAGTATTAGTTTCCTAGGGCTGTTGTGACAAGTTATCCGAAACATGGTGGGTTAAAATAACAGAAATTTATCCCCTCACAGTTCTGGAGGATAGAAGTTTGAACGGAGTCTCGGGGGCTAAAAATAAGATGTTCCAGGGCTAGTTCCTTTAAGAGGCTAGTGGGGTGGGAGAGGGGAGAATCCATTAGGTGCCTCTTTCAGTTCTGATGGCTGTCTGCATTCCTTAGCTTGTGGATGCATCATTCCAATGTGCCTTCTCCTCTTCTGTGTCACACTTCTCTCTTCCTCACTCTTATAAGGACACTTGTGATTATATTTAGGAGCCACTTGGATAACCCAGGGTGATCTTCCCATATCAAGATCCCCAATTTGATTACGTCTGCAAAGTCCCTTTTGTCGTAAAAGGTAACACTCACAGGTTCTAGGAATTGGGTCTTGATATTCAGCCTACTACACCAAGAAATCTTCATTTTAACAGTGTGTTAATATAAATGCATCTTATTGGTTAGGATAAAGTCTGCATTTAAACTCTCTAAGCCTCAGTCTTCTTATCTGTATATGGGTTGATACTGACCTTCATATAGGGATAGTGTAAGGATGACATTGGCTAATCTATATTACATATCTGGTGCAGAACCTGGAATATAGTGTGCACTCCACAGATGGTCTTCCATGTGTTACAATGCAAGACATCCTTTTGGCTTATCTCAGTGGTAACCATGCAGGACCAGGTATTTTTCTGTCTGATTGTCCTATTTGCATAAAATCAAAAACAATTTGACCGTCAAGACATTTAAAGGTGTCAGCAGAAAGGTAATTGATGAGATATCATCATGTGACAAAATATACAAATCTAGAATAGACGAATCACATTTAATGTTGGAACAACTTTTAAGCGTATTATAAATGTTTTGCGAAAACAGAAAACATCACTGAGATGCAATGGATGTGAAGATGGGAAGAAGTAGTGGGCCTGGAGTCAGAATACCTTCTGTTTGCATCCCAGACCTGTTGTTTCTCTCTGAATGCATGTGGGGAAGCCACTTCACCTCTCTCAGCCTCAGTGTCTTGAGGTTGAAAAAGGAGGAAACAATAAGGTCATAGTTGTGAGGATATAAAAATGCTTCAAGTATATTCTACAAACACTTCATGAGGTCTTCCTTTCTTGATAAGGAAGACAAAGAGAAGAAGTAACTGCATGTGTGTGTGTGTGTGTACAGATGGACTTTATTGCATTAAAAAAAATCAATGAACAGAACATTTGGTCCCTGCAGCATTGTGTAGCTTTATTTGAACTCAGCTTTCTAGCCAAGTGAATCTGCCAGCCTCCGGTGTGAGTATACATTTTATGGAAAAGTTCCACGGCGGTGAAGGCCAGATGTATGAGCACACACAGAGCTCTTTCCAGTAGCAATTATCTGATGAAATTGTGCCGTGTCTGCAGCAGGCGAACCGGATTTATTCCACTGGAGGAGGGAGCACGTGCTGTGGTATTTATAAACTGTAAAGGATGTTTGTCAGCATGCACAGCACATGCATCCATCCCCGCGTGCCAGCAAGAATAGCCTCATTGTTTCTGCAGAGCTAATGATGGATTCATAAATTCTGTCAGCAAATCTGTGGCTGCAAGGGATTCTCTCCCTGGATGATGATGACTCTAGCCTGAGCAGTTCTAATCATGGACTGAATAGAGGACTGTAAGGCCTGGGGTCAGACACTGGGCCCTTCCTTCCCTGGGCCAACTCCAACAGGTTCCAGAAGCAAGGGAAGAGTCCCGGTGTACAGTGCATGGTGTCCTAGGGAAGCTGACTCATGGAAGGTCACACACTCCCAGTCCTCATCTTCATCTCTCCCACTGCCTAGCGAGAGAAAACCTTGAAAGCCACTGAGAGACAGCTCTCTCCACCTGCAGAGGGTTCTGCATAGACCTTTCCTGGCTCTCAGGGAGTTGGTTGGCTTTGTTGGGCAGGGGGTGGGGGTGGGACATGTTTGCTATGACCTTTGCCTCTGGCTGAGCCTGACTGCCCATCCAGCCCATGGAAGTGAGCTGGAAGTCTGCAGCAATAGACCCCCCTCATTGGTTCCTTCCAGCTTCCGATAGATCTGGGTGTGATCTGGCTACTGACCCTCAGCTTTGACTTTTGTTCACCATCTGCCCTGGGGTCTTGGCAAATGATTTCTCTTTTCCTCACTACAGTGTTCCCTCATACCTTTAGTCAATGTGTCTTCTCATTTCACACCATTTTCAATGTGAGCCTATTCCAACCAGCCAGCCTCTTAGGAATGCACTAACCAGCTGGGGTTCAGCCCCACCTGCTGTCAGCCCTGCAGGGAGGACCTGGACATGTCAGGCTGTTGGAGTTCATGGCCTCAGCTGGCTGATGTAGGCCTGATCAGACATCACTCCTCCAGATTTCATAGCAAGAGTTATCAAGTAACACTGGGAGCCTGGAGTCAAACCTAAGCTATGGCATGATTCATAGTCAGATTTTAGATGACCACCTTCTCGTGTGTATTTCTGACATCTATTTAATGAATCTGTATAGTGTGGACAGTAAACAAGATGATTCAAACTTATAATCTTCTTCCTGTCCACAATATCCTTTGCCTGATAAACTCATGTTGCTTCATCTGCATGATATTAAATGCCAGTGTTGCTCTGAGGTCAAGAGCAGCCTCCTCTACCCTTGACTGATTGCGGACACAGACCTCTGCCTCTTCCCCTGATGATCATATGCATCGTGAGGCAGGAGACCCCTGTCTGTACCTCGGAAGCGTCCTTGAGTAGCTACAGACTTGCTGATGTTTGTGAATCCAATATTGCCTCATCAAGCAATGCGGAATTCTCAAAACAACGTGGACCCAAAATAACTGCCTCACAAACATGGTACATGGGTGCTGACAATCATCACCATGGTCCATAAAAATGTTGGCAAGGGTTTCTATCCCTCCCTGAGCACCAGACTTCTACAATGGGGCTGTGTGGGTTCACCTGGGACAAGAATCCTTCCTTCCTGATGGTTAGATATTTCAGTCCATCTCAGGAAATTGTCTACAATTAGCACTTCTAGTAAACGTGGATTTTTAAAAGTAGTTTTGATGTCTTTGATATGTGCTGCTGTATTTGGAGTGGCAGCTATACAATAATAATGTTACATGAGTGCTTGGCATTGGTTTTAGTGCTTTATATAAATCCACTCAATCCTTAGAATGGCCCCATGAAGTGAAGTACTGCTATCATTCTCATTTTATCATTGACAAAACTAAAGAACAGAGGGGTTGTAAAACTTTCCCAAAGTCACACAGCAGTAATTAGCGAGCTAAGATTTGAACCCAGGTACCTGATTTGACTTCAGAATTTAAGCTCTTGCCTATTATAAATATACTGCTTTAATACTAATTTAAGTCATATGACTAGTGGTTATTTAGAAATTTAATTGAAAATATGTTGACTGTCTTAAAAGCCTGAGTTTTTAGCATTTTCCAATAGCAGGGCTTCCAAATTTGAACGCTGAGAATTGGTTGCTCTTTATTTCTTGACACTGCTGTAATTGTTGAGATAGGGACTTTCTTGGGTAGAGAAGACTGGAGGATTGATAGATATTACCCCATTGAGAACTAAGAAGCATCTAAAATTTTACTGTACTTGCATGGTAACAACTTAGTTTGCCATAGATTCATGGATGCTGGCAGAGGACACACGATTCCTGGGTCAGAGGCAAAGGAAAGTTCATTAATCATAGCAATGGCAATAACTAGAGTATCAGCATTTACACTTGTTTCCTGATCTCATTTCCAGAGGGTGGTGCAAAATGCACTTGAAGAGCACATCTGAGCTGAGGGAACCCAAGTCTTTCATAATGGGAGGTAGTCTGTCTGTCCTTTACCCTAGAGGGGGACATTACTATACTGGACTGTAAGCAAAGCTGCCCTTTGTTTTGGAAGATACTATCTGGAGACACTCGATCTTCTGAAGCTGTTTATTCCATAAACATCCTTGAAAAAGTAGATCAGAAGGAAGGCAGTTTAAGGGTCTCTTATATTTCTTCTCATCTTGAGAGTATGAATCGTCTCCCATTAGGTCCCTGTAATCCCAAGAATCTAGAGATTGAGTGTGTGGATAGGAAGAACAGATATGAGAAAGTATCATACTAATTTATGGGGATTGCATAATTTAGACTGAAATATAAAGGGTCTCTTGAGGGATGCATCATTGTGAGCTAGGGTGGGTATAGACATTTTCTTAGATGAGGAGAGAATTTACTAAGTCAGAAGAAACTGGAGAGTGAATAAAGAGAGAACATTGTATGTTGTGTCACAGCTGAGGCCAGGTACTTAATCATACAGAACATTGGACTTGGGGTGAGACCTGGGTTTCAATTGTGGTTCAGTTGTTTATTACTTATATGCCCTGGCAACCTCTTTGAAACTTCTGGTTGTTTATTAAATGGTTTATTTCCTTTTTCTACAGGGTATGAATACTTATTAGCTGCAGATTTAGTGATCAGAATTTTTGTCAATATCATAGTGAAGAATGGCAACACCTTTGCTTGTCTACATCATTGATGGAGAGTTGAGAAAATGAGTTGGATTTTCTTTGTATTGAGAAAAGTTGGTGATATGGTCACAACTTAGGATTCTTTGAGTAATTTTTGATTCCTTCTACCTTTACCATCAAACACAGGTGCATAATATTCCTTCTTCAGGAAGTTTTCTTTGCTTACCCTAGCCCACACTGACTTTTCTCTCTCTGATCATATCACCATTGCTCTCAATCCATCAATTGTACCCATTGTCCAAGGGTGCACTTCTGACTCTATAACACTGTTCACATGGCCTCTTGGACCTGGCCAAGAACTGCCCCTTAAACCCTACTAACCAGCCACACCGAGAGTGCTGTTGTTTTGCACACCACCTCCCCTCTCTCCCCCCAGCCCCCTGATTTTTCATGCTTTTGCTCAGACTGCTCCCTCTCTCTGGATAGCTATCTTACCTACTTCTCATTAGTTCATTCCTATTCAATATTTATGAATCAGCTCAAGAATTATCTCATCCTCCCTTAAAAATAAAAAACTATACATAATTATCCTATATTAATTTATTTCCCTCCCTCCCTCTTTATTTCTCTCCTTCCTATCCATCCATCCATCCACCCATCCACCCATTCATCCATCCATGTATCATCTGTTACTTTTCTATATTTTGCTGTATTTACTCCCACTGTAAAGTGTGTATGCCTGTCTCTTAGATTGTGGGATTTTAAAGAGTGACTAATAGGTCCTCAGTGGATATTTTTCCAACAAGTAAATGAAAACAATTGAATAATTTTGTGAACAAATGAATAAATGCTTTGGAACCAACAAACAGACCTCTAAGTCCACACCTTCATGGTGAGTTCAGTTAATCATGACCTTATAGCTTTTATGGTAAGAGAGAGACTTGAATAGGAAGGTGAAAGGCAGGGCTGGTTCCAGGCACAACCTATCTTCTCCAGCTCTTCCTTAACTTCTCATCCTTTACTCCTCCCATCCTGATCACTCATCTGTTTCTCATAGGGGCTTAGTCAAAGCTAAAAACCAGGATTAGAAGGAGTTTGGGGAACTAATCCTCATTGAATATAATCGCCCCTTTATCTAAGAGCATCCCCCCCCCCCTCCCCCGCACCAGAGGCCTCATAAAGAACCAAGAGCCTTTAGACTTCCTCCCCTGAAAGAATCCTGAAGGCTAAATTCCAGGCAGTGAGCCAGAGAAGAACACAGTGTCTTCACATTGTAGCTCCACCCACCTTCTGGTCTGGTCACAGGAATGAAAGTGGCACTCTGCTGTCTCTTATTGCCATCTAGCTTTTTAGGGCTCCAATGAAGGAAAAGAATCCATACATGTAAGCCTAGCACCAATTTTGAGAAAACAAGTCTCATCAGGGAAGGCTATTGACAAATTCATTCTTAGTTGCACTCTGGGGCCCAGTTTTGACAAATCTGAAGACAGGGAGAACGTGAGGTGTGACCACCACCCCTTTCTCAGGTATGTAGTGCACATGAAGGCCCTATGGGCATTTCTCACTTGTGTCTGTGAATTCTCAAGAGACATGCAATTCAGTGAATTGGTGGGTCTGAGTTGGGAATGACCTTGAGATAGATGACAGAGGAGCAGAAAGCTATTTCTCTGTGTCTGAGTTCTAGGAGAGAGTCTCTGACCTTGGGGACTTCCCTGAAGAAGTCAGGATAACTTGCTGCATATTCCAGCCCTTTGCACTATTTCTGTTCTTGGGAGGTGTCTGTGTATGCCCATGTGCACATTTGTGTGTGTGTGTCCGTATGTTACAGAAAAGACCAGAGTTGGGGGGTTTGGTTATCTCGGATTCAGATCTGATACTAGCTGAGTGACCTGTGCAACTACCTCCATCTTCAGTTTCCCCATCAGTACCGTAAAGTGGGGATGACAAAATCCACCCAGTTTGGTTATCATGAGGGTTACATTAAACAAATATGAAGACCATTTGACACAGAACTTAGCAAATAGCAGCTACTCAGTAAATGGTACTCTATTGTTACTATAGAAATAGGCTGCATTTATTTAATTGTTTACTTACTAGCATGCCACCTCATCTACACCCCAAAATTGGGGTAGCTTACAGAGTTCAAAGGGATTATTTCCCCAACATGTTCCAAGCCCAGCTAACAACTTTGATCAGGACTCTGTGAACGAGAGATAAGAGAAACAGGAAGATAAGAATAATTAGATGAGAAAACAGTGGCAAATGTAAAATAAATTGGAAAATATGCATAGCTATACACTTAAAAATATATATTTTTAGTATAGCTTGGATCAGTGTTAGAGTTTACAAAGATAAATCTACCCAACATGACAGAATTAAAATTAATGGCAATATATGCATTCATGCTCTAACTGCGTCCCCAAAGGACTTTAACTGATAAATTTAAAACAAACAAATGCCATAAAGTTAACAATAATAATAAAGAACAAAAATGAGTTAGCAGAAGGGAAATTGAATAGAGTTGAGATGCAAAGTGTGTGGTTCTGTGCCCAGTGATTAGCCCCGGAATTTGTCAGGACTCTATCTCATGTGCATGAATGCCAACAAGGGCAAACTTGAGACCTTGAGCCTGGCTTTCGGCAGTCTTCTGTCTTCCCCTGCTTTGCTTCTACTCAGCTCCTCTTCTCTGTCTGCCCCGACTCTGGACAGTGATTTCTCTTTGCAGCTCTGCTTCTGCCCTAGGCATATGCACCAAACCCTGTCCCTCCAGCTTGACCTTAGCAAAGCATCTCACAGGACTTTGGCTTAGGACCCCTCGAGTACTTTGCTCCTGGCTGCCCCATCTTGGGTTTGTGGGAATCCAAATCCCCATATGAACAGGTGCTGTCTGGGAGAAATGGACATGCTACACTAACTGTGGGGCCCCCATCCACATCGATTGACTACCTTGTCTGGTTGTTTCATTTGCTTAAGTGTCTGTGTCACCCACTTGGCTGCCTTCAGGGCGGAGCCTGACCTCGGGGCCTTCTGCTTCTCCTGACTGTGTTTCAGGCCTTGGGTTTCTTTAAGCACAGCTGGTGGTTTCCGTAAGTCACCGGCTGACTTGTCAATTTGCTAATAGGATGCTGTGCAAACATACTCAGGGAAAGCATTCTCAGATTTCTGCTAAATAAAATATTTAGACACAAGAGGCCATGCTTCTTGGCTGCAAAACAACAGTGACATCAATAGCACGAGCAACAATAACAGTAATATCATGTTCAATTTTTGAACGCTTCTGTGCCAGGCATTGTGCGAGACATGTTACACGTCACAGAATCCCTTTAGAACAGGGTAATCTTTTATCTCTAAAGAGAACAAACTCAGGTACAGGGAGATTAGAGGAATTTTCCCAAATCAAGTAAGTATTCAATTTTAAACCGTACTCAAAACTGTCTTCCTGACCCCACACCATTGTATCTTCTGGTTCACCCAGCAGCTTCCATGGCAACCAAAGGACAGCTGCTTGGAAAAACTGGGTGCTCTCATTTTGGGGGTCGCTGTGTGGCAGATGCTTCAACTTCTCAACACTCTACCTCCAGATAGCTACTGAGGTAAGTGCTCATTCAAAATGAAAGCTTTTGCTGCAATACTAGTCATAATTCATAGCAATTTATATCAGCAGGACAACTAGCATTTACCAAAGGTCCCTCACTTGTTGGCCATTGAGGACAAGCCTTGTATTCTTTGACTCATTTAATATTTGTGACATCCACATGAAATAGATAGATTTCATTTATTCCCATATTAAAAATGAGAAAACCAAGACCCAGGCAGATGAAATAACTTTCCCAAAACATGTATCTTGGAAGTAGTACCAGGCTCAACTGACCCCAAGCCAGGCTCGTCCCATAGGTTCAGTTTTTTGGAGAGAGGACAGCCCCTGGTATCTGTTAGCTGAGCAGGACATTCCCAGGGTCCTGAGACAAAGAGCCAGCAGAGGGACAGTGACTGCCAATGTTCACAGTCTTCGGGCCAGAGAATCTGAGACCTCTACTCTCCGTCCTCACCTGGCTGGGGTGGGTGGATATTTTGACCACGTGTGTCTTCCATGCCTTTTTTTTTTTTTTGGTATAGTAGTGGAAGCAAAGCAGATGACCCTCAGACATGAATGACACTCAAACTTACTCATAATGAGAGAGATCAAAATTAAAACATCACAAGGTACCTTCTCTCTCCATCAGATTTGCAAAGATTAAAAAGTTTAACACATCGTGTTGACAAATCTGTGGGGAAAGAGGTACTATTGTCATTGCTGGTGGGACTGCAAATAGGTACAACCCACCTGGGGAGGAATCTGGTAACACTTGATGGAACCACATGTGCATGTACGTTTTGATCCAACAATCTCTTCCAGGAATCTGCCCTGAAGGCATATCTTAGCCATATGAAAACACAAACACACATGCACCATTCTAGGCACAGCAGCATTGTTTGCAATAGCAAAATCTAGGTCTGTGGTTTAGCTACTAGTATTGCGCCAACATTAATTTCCTGGATTGATCGTTTTATAGTTTTACTCTGGTTATATAAGAGGTGAACATTATGGCAAACTGGGTGAAGTCTAAAATTGCACCAAAATAAAAAGTTAAAACAACAACAAAGAAGCAAATTTCTCAGCACCTTCTGTGGGGCATGAGGTTGGGGCTGGACCAGCAGTGAGGGGCTGGAGCTGTCCACGTGCCCCCTGCGCAGGTCCTGGAAGAAGGGGCTGGAGATGATCTTACAGGTGGATGGTCAGGGGTCACATGCATGAGAAAAGAGAGTGGAGGGATGCAGACTGTCATCAGTCACATCCTTGCTGAGACTGCGAGGAGAATTACAGTCCCGAGGAAGGAGAACTGAGGACAGCACCCCTGCCCAGTCCGCTGCTCTCTACTGTTCAAATTAAGTGAGTGGAGCATGTTCTTGGAAACAGTCCATTGTTTTAAAGCCTCCTCTCATATGTGTGAGAGACTTACTGTCCTTTCCCAGCATCTGGTTATTTGTATTGTATATTTAAATACCTGGAACTATTAAGAGCAGATGCAACCCTCTGCCTGGGAGGCATTTTCAGTCCCACAAATAAAAAAGCTATGAAGTGCTTAAGATGGGCATTTAGTTCTCTCTCCTGAAGGACATACTCAAAATCGCAGTGCTTTTACTTTTAAAAGATTGGAAACTTGACAAATGAATCAGCATCCCTAAGATGACTTGGGTGTCTCCTAATCTTTTTTTAAATCATTTCTAATTTATGCTTTATAGTGAAATCGAGATTAGCTGCTTTGAATTATGTTGCCAGAGCTTGGCTTAGGGCTTCAGTGACACCCCATCAAAATATTAAACCCTCACTCCTGTGGAGATGGAGTGAGCTGATGTGTGTGTGGGGAATGTTGCCTAATTTGTGTTCAGGATGTTGCCAGAGGCAGGGAGGGCCCAGCCCCAGCCCATCAGGGCGTCCCTCCTTTCTGTGCTGGATTCACCTCCACAGGCCTTCCTACCTTGAGCAGGAAGGTGCAAAGGGGTGACAACACCTTAAAAGAGCTGGGGTGTTCTGCTCCTTTTAATTCCTGTAGCACCTTTGCCTCCCACTGCGCTCCCTTCCTACCTGTATGCGCCTGATACCATGTGGAAGCTAAAATGTCATCTACTCACCCCAGTAACCCGGCTAAGGCTCAGAGAGGTTAAGTACTTTCCTGAAGGTCACAACACTAGTAAACAGTGGAGCTGGGATTTCAGTCTGACCCCAAGTCTAAAGCATTTTTCACTCAACGCACTATCCAGCAGAGGGGACAACTTGGCCAACTCTGCCACCGGGCCGAGGCCTGGCTGTGCTGGAGCATATGCGTAAAAATAATGGGGTGCCTTTGTGTTAGTGTGGGCCCTTCATCTCTGTTCTAAAATTCAGTGTCTCTCTGTTGTTCTCACTCAGGCTCCGTAATGTTTTCCTGTGCACAGAAGTCATGTGGTTTGCCGGTTCTGCCACGACTGGTCTAGGCAGGAGGTCTCAGGACAAACTTGGCCTCACCCCTCTGACCTTTAGGACTCATGCCCCTGACACACCTGCTGTGAAATGCGGAGGACTTCCTCCCCCCCGCCCCCCGCCCTACCCCCCCAGGGAAAGTTCCATTTGTGTTTTGGAAAGAACACAGGCTCAGTTACCCAGCATGTCCATTCTGTCCCAGCACTGTGTTTCCCTGGATAAATGAACTCACCTCTCCTTACCTCAGCCTTCTTTTCTGTGAAGTGGGGATGCCATTACTTTCTACAGAATTATTGTCCCCATTTAATGACATAACAGAAAAAGCACTTGTACGTAGCAGGCATTGAATAAATGTTATTATTTTGACAAGCCCTACTAATTCTCAATATAGCATTTCCCTCATTAATTTCCTCCACAGCGCTCAGGCTATTATCAACACAGAAGAATGAAGTTGCAAAGCAGGCTGCCTCTCAGAATTACTTGTATTTCTAGAGGACAGAAAATGGGCCAAGGAGGAAATGGAAGGGATCCCAGGCTTTTGTGTGGGTTTTATTTGTATGCAAAAGCAAGCAAGTCTTCTTTGTTCTGAAGATGAATTTCATTCTAATGGTGCCAGTGAATCTTTTAAAATTTCGTAATTGCCATTCCTAGCATGCTCCAAATGGAAGATAACAAGAATTAGGTGGCCAGTTCAGATTGGATCTGGAGCTGGATGTGCATTTGAAAATGTTTCAGCTGCTCCCTGAGTTATCCCAGCCCACTGAGACCTGCAGCTGAGCTAGATCCTGGAGTGGGCAACACCAGCCCCGCCCCGCCCGCCAGTGGTACTGAGGAGGGTGGGATGGAGCATGTCAGGGCCAAGGGGGGCTGAACTGAGTGCCCTGCCCAATCCCTAGCTCTGCCTTTTGTTACAACTACATGCAAATGTGTGGAGCACTTTACAACTTGCAAAGCATTTTTTATATTTGTTATCTCCTGTAATTCTCTAAAAAATCCTCAAGAATAGATATGACCAAGATTATTATCCCATTTTATAGATGAGGAAACTGAGGATCAGAGAGATGGTGGCTGAGCCTGGATTGGAATTCACAAAGTCTTAATAGGTAGGCTCCAATAGTATCAGTTATTTGCAAGTGCCAGGCCTGATTCTAGAGGGAGAAATCAGAAATTAGATTTGAAATGAAGAAGATGAAAGTAATCACAGATTAGTTCTGTCCATAAACCAGTATTTGGTTCAATGTGACACATCATGGGAAACTGGCAGTGGTGTGATGGGCTATACCAGTGATGGCGAACCTTTTGAGCTCGGTGTGTCAGCATTTTGAAAAACCCTAACTTAACTCTGGTGCCGTGTCACATATAGAAATTTTTTGATATTTGCAACCATAGTAAAACAAAGACTTATATTTTTTATATTTATTTTATATATTTAAATGCCATTTAACAAAGAAAAATCAACCAAAAAAATGAGTTTGCGTGTCACCTCTGACATGCGTGTCATAGGTTCGCCATCACTGGGCTATACCTATGGCGGAGCTGTTTATTTGGCATGACCACCCTACAAGGAGTTTGCATTTATATATATAAAAGCCAAAGTGACCATATGACTGGCTGACCAGACGACTGGCCGACCAGCCAGTAGCTATGATGCGTACTGAACACCAGGGGGCAGATGCTCAATGCAGAAGCTGCCCCTTGGTGGTCACTGTGCTCCCACAGCCAACTTCCCGCAGCCGGCCAACCTCCTGCAGTCCCTCCCCCCGGCTGGCCAGCCCTGATCGGCCCCTGCCCCCAGCCAGTGGATCCTGATTGGCCCCCATCAGGACTGGGCAAAACAGCCCCGATTGGCCCCGATCACTGGCCAGGCCAAGGGACCCCACCTGTGCACGAATTTGCTCACTGGGCCTCTAGTATATATATCTTTCTTTTTAAAGATGGTCCTGGTTTGACATACTTTATGAAACAGTGATAACGGTGGACAGTGGTTTGGAAGATTTTATTTTGCTCGTGGAATTGAGACAGAGGAGGAGCTCAGAGGGAGTACAGTGTTGACAATTGGCTATACTTGGGGCTGACTTTCTTCTTTTTTTTTAAACAATTGATTTTTGAGGAGAGAGAGAGAGAGAGAGAGAGATCAATGTGAGCGAGAAAATCAATTGGTTGCCTCTGGGGATTGACCTGCAAACTAGGTATGTGCCCTAGGTATGGCTTTGACTTTCTAATCTGTTTCACACCTTTGCCTCTGTTAATCCATTGCTGAGCGATGCTTGGGGAATGAGGCTTCCTTAGAATCAAAGTATGTGCCCTCTTTCCCCAACTTCCCCTTCCCCTTATGTTGTCTTTTCTCTGCCCCAGCATCTCTTTCTGCTAGCGAGCTACCCAAGAACTTGCTCTTCCTAGTCAGGATGTCATAGGTCCCAGATATCAGCAGCTGAGGGTCCAGGTGCCCAAGGCCATTGGCAGCAGGGACACTTTCACCAATGGGGATGTAATTGCATGAATACACACTAACTTTAGTTCCAAATACGCTCCAAAGACATCTGGCTCATTAAGGAAAATAGTATTTATGTTTGAGTGATTATTGCTAAAAAGGCGCAGGCATGTTGTGTGATCAGTTAATTGAAAATTACTTCCTGTTCTGAGTTGGCTGCTGCTCATCACAGGCGAATGACGATGCATTTGACAAATGTCTTATGAATATTGGGTCCCAGCTCAGCTCTAAATATTTAAAGCAGCCTGGCTGGTATGGCTCAGTGTTTGAGCGTCGAACTATGAACCAGGAGGTCATGGTTCAATTCCCCAGTCAGGACACATGCCCGGGTTGCGAGCTTGATCCCCAATGTGGAGCGGGGGGAGTGCAGGAGGCAGCCAATCAGTGATTCTCTCTCTTCATTGATGTTTCTCTCTCTCTCTCCCTCTCCTTTCCTCTCTGAAATCAATAAAAATACATTAAAAATAAATAAATATTTAAAGCAGCCTGTTCTCTATTTGACACACCTCGAAGTGAGTTTTTGAAGGTAGTATGTTTTGTTCCCTATTAACACAACCCCAGCTCTTCTAAGTGTTGAGTAAAAGGATACAGTAGTAGGTCTGGGCTGCATCTGGCCATTGGAGCCACTAGGGTTATTTATCTGTAAATCCTCTGAGGAGTATCCAGTAGGGGCATTGCTCACCCTTCTGTTTCTCCTGGGAATTCTCTCTTGTAAAGACTGAGTAGGGCTTTTTCTTGATAGAAAAACTTATGTTTGCAAAGGTCCTTGGTACCATTGAGACAGAGGACAAAAGGATTCTTGAGAGAATCACAGAGGAGAAATGGCCTAAGCCCAGTTTCCTGGTCAGGTGTCCTCTTCCCTTTAGGAGAGAGTGTCCACTGAAAACCCTCTGCTGTTGGCTGATGTCATGTGGGTGGTCCTCAGTGGATGTTTTTCTAGTGTGTGAATCAGGTTGGGTGAATGCCCTTACATGCCACACTGGGGACTGGACTTTTTGAGAGCAGTACTATTCCAAGTTCTGTGATGATGTAAGAAGCTTGTGGCAGAATATAAATCATACTGCTTCTTTCATGGAGAATGTCTTGCTATTAAAAAATGTCAGCTGAACTAAATAGCAAGCAAATGATGTAGTTGATTCACATTCTGGCACGACTTTCTTATTTTATCATGTCCAGAAACCTGATCACTCATCTGAAATCCACACTTTAAGTGGTTCTGCTTTAGATAAATCATGCTGCTTGCTGTGGACCATGGGTTTGAAAGGAATATATTCAGGACAAGGAGACCAGGTGGGGAAATGGGGAAGTAATTCTAGAGAAAGATGGTGGAGGCCTAAACAAGAGCAGTGGTGACACTGATGTACAAGATGGAATAGATTTCAGAAATATTCAGTATATAGGAACAAGGTGTGGTATAGACAGTGAGAAAGAGAAAGATTTTTTTTAAAAAGAATCCTAAGCATTTAGATCAAGTATCTGGGTATATGGTGGTGCTATCAACTGAAGAAGAGTCTGTACATGAACTTAGGGGAGGAGGTTAAAGAATCAACTTTCAGTGCTGTTGAATGTGAAGTGGCCAAGAGACACCCAGGCAGCTATGTTGAGCAGCCAGTGGAAGCTAATTGCCTAGATCTTGGGGGAATGAGCTCTGGGATGGAAGTTCAAGTCTGAGAGTCATTATCACAGGTGGCATAGAAAATGGGAATGCAGTTCTACAGAATGCAAAAACCAGTGGCCCAGGATGAAACCCTGGGAGACAAAGAAGATCTCATGAGATGGACCTGATGCTACACGGGAGTGAGTGGGCAGAGAGGTTTTAGAAGTGCCGAGACAACAAAAGCTTCATGGAGGCCCAGTAAAATGTCACTGACAGTGCCTACACTGGAACTGTCAATCAGGATGTCTTTGGCGGAGTCTTGGGCAGGGAAGAGGTGGGGCAGATGCAACCCTGTAGTAGATTTTTAAGGGATTCTCAAACCATCAAGAGATCCAGGCAAGTCCCTTTTCCTCTCGGGTCCTGTTTCCACCTCTGAAAGCTGGAAGTCAGGCTAGATGAGCTCTAAGATGCTTTTGGCTCTAACCTTCTATAATATTAGATACGATTTTGAACACCACATGTGTGGTGGACACATAATTTTTGTAAAATGTGTGCAAGATATTGGCATGCCACTTTTCTTGAGGCTGAGAGAGCATAAGTGTCATGCTGAGGGTCATATAGTCAATGACTTTCTGGACTGATAAGAAAACTACATTTGTCAAACAACAAAACCATGTCCTTTCCCCTATCCTGTGCTACACAATGATTTTAGGGGAGATAAGGCACCAGGCAGAATGTAAATTGAATTTGGGTGGTAGATCATCTATAAAAGCCATCCTTGTTATGTTTCACAGGTATTTACTTTAATAAAAGGCAGAATGTTCCTTTTGAGGAACATAAACAAAATTCAACATGAGCTTTGAATTAATCTGATAATAGGTATATAAAAAAGACCAGGCTGACCAGCAAATGCAATGGAAATTGGGAACTTTTATATAGTCAGAAAAAAATCTATACTAGCATAACAATTTACAGAGACAATGCATATTTTAGTTACAAACTCTCTGAAGATGAGCCTAGTAGTTGAGAGTTATAGAGACTCCTGAGAACATAATTCTCCTTCAGTGCAGATAAGCAGTTATCTGAAGCTAGTTATCTAATATAAGAAGAGAAAGGCTCATGCTTTCTCAAGGTGTCTTCCTTTGAGTATGTTTTAGGAATGATTATTTTCAAAGTTAGCCAGTTTATTGGGGGAATGGTCTACATCTACCCAGAGAAAAAAGGAGAAAATATTTTTATAATATAACATCTTTAAAGAATCAATGGTGTTACTGGGCCTTGCAGAACCTGGTGAATAGGTATAGGCAAGGTGTTCAGAAGCTCTCTGCTCTAGGTATTCAGACTTTCCTATGAACTTTTCTGGAGTGGACACCCTCATCTGGTAGTCTTGCAATTTTTTTGTAGACCTCCAAATAATTCTTTCAGAGGTAGCCTAAGTTATAGAGTGTTTTAGATATTATCAAATCCACATATTCCATCTTATAGTCAAATAAATGAAATACAGATAGAGGAGGGTTCTTGCCCAAGGTCACATTTAAGGTAAAGCTGGACTATAGCCCAGGTATGCGGTGCACTGGGTCTGGAATGTAAGCTTAGTGAAAAATGGGGCTCTATCTTCGCCACTGATATAGTTATAATTCCCTAGGGCCCAGCGCAGTGCCTGGCATGCAGAGCGTGTTGGTTGAGCAACATCAGTCATAGAGAAAGCTATTATGTTTTAGGAAGCTTAGCAGCATGGAAAAGCTTAGTATGAAATTTGGTGTGATGACAGTTACTCCATCTGTTCTAATTCCACCAGGCTACCTGCCTCTAGGCTGCTCAGTCCCATCCCTGGCTCACAGCTATCCGAGGATATGGGAGTAGCCCAGCCCCAAAGTGGCAGTAAGGTGGGGAGCCCAGGAGCTCTGCAGTCACGCGAGCTGATTGAGTCCTGCTCTGACCTGGCTTGGATTCTTGCTGGGTTCTTTCTCTACCTTGAATCAGTGATTGAAGCAATTTCGTGACAACTCCAGGCCTAAGTCCCTGTTGTGTTTTTTTTTGCTTAATGTTTCTGATAGTCAGGCTTTAGAGCAGTAACAAACAATCCCCCACACCTCAGTGGCTTAATACTTACAGGTTCATTTCTCACTCATGAGTCTGGTAGCTCTCTGGGACAGTTCCCTTTCAAGCAGTGACTTAAAGATCTCAGTTTCTTGCATCTTGTAGCTACACTGTGTGGAAAACATGGCTTCCAGGTGAGCTGGCAGAGGAAGACTGAGCTGGAGGGCTGTGCACTGGCTCTTAAATGCAAAGCTTGGAAAAGACACACTTCGCTTCTACTCAATGTCTGTTGGCCAGAACCAGTCACGTGGCCTTCTCTAGCTGCCAAGGCATTGGGAATGTAGGAAAGCACAGAGCTTTTGGTAAGCAATAAAGATCTCCACCAGAATGGGATCAGGTAAATGAGACATCACTCAAGTTTTTATATATTTTTTCCCCCTTTCCTGCAAAAAAGCCCAAACATATAAGTTGACTTTGCAGAGTGGAATGTTCTTCTTTGTGGCTTAGCAAGACATAAACAGCAGTATCGGTCTGGGAAATATATACGGAGGTGCTTTAGACTCTTGAGAACTTTGCCAGACCTGGTGACTGCTCTGAGATGAGGTCACACGAGCTGTCTCTCTGAGTAATAAAAGGTGGGGTGGACGTGGCTGGGCCGAACCCAGTTGGCTGATTATTCAGTTCAGACAGAGCTAAAGAAAAACAGTCGCCCAGTGGCCTTTCAACTCTGCTCCTTTCCTGTTATTCCTTCAGCCATTTATAGTCTAGTGTCTGGATAGAGCAGGGCCAACGTTTGGCAGGATTTGAAGCAGATTAATCATTTGCAGACCAGCAAGGGCCCCACAGCTTTACCAGGAAAGGAAATATGGAAAGCTTGGATCGGGGTATAATGATGTCTCCTTTTACTGGACAAGAGTGCTTTCATTTTAACCACTCTTTGTGGCTAAAGCACCATTCTAGAATCACATATTCTATGCCTTCAGTGGGTAAGCGCTCTGCGAGGCATTTGGTAGGGAGAATATAAAGATTCTTATAGTCCCCAGGAAAAACAAGAACCAGTTGGACATAATTTGGGCATTGTGGTGGGATCTGTTGGACATTGTGACCTGCCTTCATGTTTCCTACCAGTTTCTGCTCTTGTATAGGATTATCTATCGAAAGTGGGCTTTGTTTTTCACTTTTATTTTATTTTTTATTTTTTAATTTTTTTGGTTTAATTAAATCTTTACTGTTCAGATTACATTTGTTCCTCCCCCCCCCCCCATAACTCACCTCCTTCCAGTTCCCACCCCACCCTCCGCCCTCACTCCCCACCTACTGTCCTCATCCATAGGTGCACAATTTTTGTCCAGTCTCTTCCCGCATCTCCCACTCCCCTTTCCCCCCCAAGAATAGTAAGTCCATTCCCTTTCTATGTCCCTGATTCATTATAATCACCAGTTCATTCTGTACATCAGATTATTTATTCACTTGATTCTTAGATTCACTTGTTGATAGATGCATGTTTGTTGTT
This sequence comes from Myotis yumanensis, assembly GCF_028538775.1. NCBI lineage: Eukaryota > Metazoa > Chordata > Mammalia > Chiroptera > Vespertilionidae > Myotis > Myotis yumanensis. The sequence goes on from NW_027223762.1 coordinate 5,775,994, forward strand.
CATAATTTGTATCTTTACCTTTTTCTTCTTCCTCTTCTTAAAGGATACCTTTCAGCATTTCATATAATACTGGTTTAGTGGTGATGAACTCCTTTAGCTTTTCCTTATCTGTGAAGCTCTTTATCTGACCTTCAATTCTGAATGATAGCTTTGCTGGATAAAGTAATCTTGGTTGTAGGTTCTTGGTATTCAGCACTTTGAATATTTCTTGCCATTCCCTTCTGGCCTGCAAAGTTTCTGTTGAGAAATCAGCTGACAGTCGTATGGGTATTCCCTTGTAGGTAATTGAGTCTCTTTCTCTTGCTGCTTTTAAGATTCTCTCTTTGTCTTTTGCTCTTGGCATTTTAATTATGATGTGTCTTGGTGTGGTCCTCTTTGGATTCCTTTTGTTTGGGGTTCTCTGCGCTTCTTGGACCTGTAAGTCCATTTCTTTCACCAGGTGGGGGAAGTTTTCTGCCATTATTTCTTCAAATAGGTTTTCAATGTCTTGCTGTCTCTCATCTTCTGGCACCCCTATGATTCTGATGTTCGTACGCTTGAAGCTGTCCCAGAGGCTCCTTACACTATCCTCGTATTTTCGGATTCTTTTTTCATTTTGCTTTTCCAGTTGGGTGTTTTTTGCTTCTTCGAATTTCATATCTTTGACTTGATTCTTGTGCTCCTCTGGTCTGCTATTGGGTGTCTGTATAATATTCTTTATTTCAGTCAGTGTATGCTTAATTTCTAGTTGGTTCTTTATCACAGCATCGAGGGTCTCATTAGATTTCGTGAGGCTCTCATCAAGTTTATTGGCAGCGTCTAGCACATTATTGCAAGCCCTCAAAATTGCGTTTTTTAGCTCTATATCCTCCATTTCTGTCATGTTTTTTTTGTCTCCACATCTTTTATGCTTTCTTGGTGCACCCCCTTGTGGTCTTTGTGCGCAGTCTTGTTCTAGTTAAGCCTTAATTGTTGTAGTTAATACTAGAGGGATTTGACCACCAGGCTGACTGGCTGTGAGAATCAGCTGTGTGGAAAACTTCTGTCCTCTGGGGAGGTGCTAATCTAGCCTTTGCCTGAGGCGATCAGGCAAATGGCTCTGCGCAGGGCTTGGGCGGGGCGGGCTCAACAGGGCGGGCGGAGGGAGCAGTTATGGCTGCTCTCAGTCCGTCCCCAGGGGCTCTGCCTCTCTGTCCCAGCAACCGCTGCAAACCTCGGAGGGACCGTAGCCAGACAGTCCCACTTCTCCCGTTTGAGTCTGGGTCCCTAGAGACTCGCCCGGATCTGGAGCTCAGAGTCTGAGACTCACTCCCGACCGAAAACGACAACCGCGCCCTCAGCCACCAGCCCGCTTTGCGCGCGCACCTCGTTACCTTTAAATTTTCCACACTGCGCCTCCTCTGAGCCTCGTAATGCTGTTGTCTTTGCTTCTAGTTGAAGAGTCTCTCCTCAGCCAGCCTTCCTGTGGTTCTGGTTGATGTCCGTTCAGTCTTTTAGTTGTATTTTTGAAGTGGTTGTTTGCGGCAGCAGTCTCCGGTGTTTACCTATGCCGCCATCTTCGATTCTCCTCTTGTTTTTCACTTTTAAATAATATCATAGACCTTGAGTTACACTTGATAGAAAACAGAGGGGATAGGCCAGCTGCATATTATTCCCTTTCTCTCCAATATATCTCAACTCTACATCTAACCAGTTATCACATCCTCATGATTATGTCTTCTGAATATCTCTCTACTGTGTTATACTCAATATCTGATTGCCTGTGCCTATGGCTAAGGCTCCACTGTGTCCCATCCAGAATATTTCAGTAGTATCCTAACTGGTCTTGTCATCTTCATCTTCCAATTGTTTTATTGAAATTTTTATTTCTACTGCCCACCCACTCCGTCCAGCCTGGGCTGCTGGAATAACATTCCTGAAGTACAGCTTTGCTCATGAGTCTGCTGAAAAGCTTCAGTGCCTTTCTAAAGCCAAAAGATAAGACAGAACTTTTAGCTTGGCATCAGGACGCTTCAAAATCCACTTTCCCATGCCCTGAGCTATCCTCACGGGGTTTTTTATGCTGAGTGCCCAACTCGGGAGTTGATCCTGCAGCCCTTCTCTAGTACTTGTCCATTGATTCTCATCTGTATGTCATATTTTGGTTGTGTGTGTGTGTGTGTGTGTGTGTGTGTGTGTGTGTGTGACTCTGGCTATATCTTTACTAGACTGTGAGTTCCCTAAGGCATGCACCTCTTTTGTTCATCCGATAGCTTCTTTAGGACCAAGCCCCACTCCTTCCCATAGTAGATGCCCAATTAGTATTTGCTGGCAGTGAATAATGCAGAAGCAGAGCACAGTGGAGGATGCTCCAGGTGGGCGTTGCTTCACGGAGAGACTCAGACCTCCTCTCCAGAAGCTTACAGCCTGGCCCTGGCTGGGGGTGAGAAGATGAAGTGTTCTTTCAGTTCCACTTAACAGATATCTGTGGGTCACCTGCAGGTTACATATTAAAATCTACTATTAACTACTGATCCCAGAGGAAGAAATGCAAATCCATGCTCAACTAACGCCTGCCGGTGAAATATTAAGCTTGGGCCAGGTTTCCATGATTTAATGAGCTGTGAACGAGAACACCACACTCTTCCATCTGCTGCCCTGAGCTCGTGGGTACAACCAGGAGACAGCTGGACTTCATCAGCAGTTAAAATGAAGACTAGCCTGTGCCCAGTCAGCAGAGGGAAGATCGCTGAAGGTCAAGAACACGATAAAAGGGAACAGCATCGCTTTCAGCCCATTAAAGAAATTTTCAATTGACAGGGATTTGTGAGTGAGACGATCTGCATTCAAAAGGCTCCTACTGCTTGTATCCACACCTGCTTCATGTTGTATGTCACACAGACATCATGGGGCACACCAGTGAATGAGACACAAGGAAACACGGACTACCATTTAAAGAGCTCCCTCGCATTTATGTATGACTTTAGAGTTTTCCTTTATGCTAATTTGGTTCTATCATTATAAATTTATATAATAAAATGTCAATAAAATAAAATATTTTACGTATTATAATATTTTCTACGCACAGATAATTGTGAAGATTGTACTAGATTTTTCATCCCTTCATCTATGCCTGAGCACTTTTCAGTACTTGAGAACATACCATATGTTGTCCTGTGTCACCTCCTTTGAAACACAAGCATTTCCCCACTTTAATAGTCACTTTACTTTCATTACAATTAAAAATATTAAAGTATAATTTACATACAGTAATATTCACTTCTTTAGTTCATTGCTCTTGTGAGTTTGATGAATGTGTGGAATCATGTAACCGCAATAAGGTATAGAACAGTTTCATCATCCCCCCAATTTGTCCTGTGCCCCCTTGTCATCAATCAGTTCAACTCCCAGATCCTAGCAATCACTGATCTGTTGTCTGTTCCTAAAGTTTTGGTTTTGCAAGAATTTTATATGAAGAGAATCTTATAGTAGGTAGATCATTTCCTTAGTTGAGGTATATTTGGGTTTTGTACAACCCCAATCAGATTTTGGTGATTACAAAAGAATCCACTCTAAGCATACACATGCAGGTTTTTGTATGAACATAGGTTTTCATTTCATTTGAGTGAATACCTCAGATTGGATTGCTGTATTCTATGGAAAATGAATATTTAGCTCTATAAAAAAACATACCCACCCATCACCCAGATATTGAGTTCTAATACCATTCTCCAATAAAAGGAAGCAGGGCTCTTTGGAGAAATGGCTGATTCTAGAACTGAAGCAGGAAATATATATGTATATATGACTAGGAAGCATCTTCTAGTACTCCAACAAACAAAAACAAAACAGAACGCCGTATCGGTGGGAGTGTTTCCAATGTGCATAGAGGCCAACTGGAAGACCTCTTAATGGCCAAAGCTGGAGCAATCAGAGCAACAAAGTGAATGAGGTATTGGATTATAACCCAAAGTATGAAAGAAATATCCATTCTTATATGAACACATGATTGCATACATGAATACATGGGGGAGAAGAGACAACACTCCCATGCAGAAGGATTTCAAATAAACTATGTGCATACTCCCCCCTGAAAGAGAAGGGATAACTCCCACTCCTTAGGTTTGGGCTGTGCTTCGTGATGTGTTCCAAAGTGTATAGTTCGGAAGGGGAAGGGAAGGCAAAAAAGAGCAACTTCTATGTTGAGAAACTATCTCAACCAGGTAATCAGGGTCAACATCAATAGTCAGAAATCATGTGGATTGTATACTCTCAATGGAATGTGATGAAAATGACACTTTATGTCAGTGATTGTCCCTCCCTCCCCCAAGCACATAACCCTATGAGAACACCAGACAAATTCCAATGGAGAGGCATCATGCAAAATACTTGGCCTGCATTCAAAACTGTCAAGGTCATAAAAACAAGGCAAGTCTGAGAAACTGTCATATCCAAGAGGAGCATTAGGAGGCATGATGACTGTAGGTAATGGGTGTCCTTAGTGGGATCTGGAACAGAAAAAGACCTTAGGAGAAAATTGAAGAAATCTGAATAAATTATGGACTTTAATTGATAATACTATATCAGTATTGATTCATTAACTATAAAAATTTACTTTACTAATGTAAGATGTTAATAAAGATATTGGTATTATTTTTTCCTTAAATATTTAGTATAATTCACAATGAAGCCATGTGAGCCAGGAGATATTTCTTCTTTCCTTCAAAAAAATAAATTCAATTTCCTTAAGAAGTATAATACTAATTGGCTTCTCTTGCTCTCTCTCTTTTTCTTTGAGTGAGCTTTGGCAAATATTTCAAGGAATTTGTCTACATCATCAAAATTTTTGACATTATGGGCAAAGAGTTATTTATACTATTCTCTTATATTGTTACTAGAGGCCTGATGCACAGATTCATGCACCAGTGGGGTCCCTTGGCCTTGCCTGTGGGGATTGGGCTGAAACTGGCTCTCTGACATCCCCTGAGGGGTCCCGGATTGTGAGAGGGTACAAGCCAGGCCAAAGGACCCCACCAGTACATGATTGAGGCCAGGGAGGGACCGTGGAAGGGCTCTAGGGCGTGTCCGGTTCGTCTCCCCTGGTCCTGATCTGCCGAACCCCAGCAGCAAGCTATCCTACCTGTCAGAGTGTCTGCCCCCTGGTGGTCAGTGCGCATCATAGCGACTGGTCGAGTGGTTGAATGGTTGGACACTTAGCATATTAGGCTTTTATTATATAGGATTGCTAATGTTTGTACAGTCTGTAATAATGCTCCCTCTTTTATTCCTAGAATTTGTAATTTTTTAAAAATATATTTTTATTGATTTCAGAGAGGAAGGGAAAGGGTGAGAGAAATAGAAACATCAATGATGAGAGAGAATCATTGATTGGCTGCCTCCTGCACATCCCCTACTGGGGATTGAGCCTGCAACCCGGGCATGTGCCCCTGACTGGAATCGAACCTGGGACCCTTCAGTCCACAGGCCGACGCTTTATCTACTGAGCCAAAACAGCTAGGGCTAGAGTTTGTAATTTTTGTCTTCTCTCTTTTTTTCTTGGCCAGTCTGGCTAATGGTTATCGATTTTCCTGGTTTGTCAAACCGCAGGCTATTGGTTTCGTTGTTTTTGTCTACTTATCTATTCTTAATGGCTCTAAGTTCTACTTTTATTTCCTTTCTTCTGCTTGTTTTGGATTTGTTTTGCTTTCTTTTCTAGTTTCTTCAGGTAAAAGTTTAGATTACTGATCTGAGACCCCTTTTCTGCCATAAATTTCACTCAAAGCACTGCTTTTAGTACATCCCACAATTTTATGTTGTGTCTCTATTTTTACTCTCAAACTATTCATCTGAGAGCCTCTAACCAAACGTTAGAATCACCTGTGGAGTCTTGAAAAAAGCCAATGTTTACTCCACCCAACGCCATGTGAGTCAGAAAATATGGGAGTAGGACCTGGGCATTGTTTTGTTTTCATAGCTTCCCAAGGTGAGTTCACCCAAGATTGAGAATTTCTGCTCTTACCTTATTGCAAGTGATTCCTAAACTTGTGTGTAAATGCTGATCTGGATGCTTTTGAAAGATGCATATTCTTACACACACCCCTAGAGATTTAGATTCAGCAAGGATACATGATGGTCAGTGGAAACCGAATTTTTAAAAAGATAGCCCATGTAATGATGATGAATGTGGGCTTCAGACTACACTGTGAGAAAATCTGCATTAACAAACATCCATAAAATGAAAAATGAACCCCTGCTGTGGTAGCAGCTGTACGCTTGCTTTTCAAGAAGCAAAAAATAGTCTGAGTACTGTTGGCACTGTTGGAGAGGGTGCCTCCCCACCCCACCTGCTCTCACAGAACAAGACCATGATGGAGGGAGGTAGTCCTTGTTGGGAATACCTGAGATGGCTACCTGACTGCAACTGGTGTCTTTAACTTCGCTTTTCAAGGCCACGTAGAATGCCCTGCATAGAGTTCAGGTCTTTGTTCCTACAGGTTGTTTTGTCTAAGTGCCTCCCTCACCCCTTCTCACCTCGCTGACTTCTCCCTGCCACTTCAGCTCGGAAGACTTCTCTGACCTCCTCCCACACCAGCAGCCTTCACGCTTCTCCAGTCTAGATTAGGCATCTCTCCTTAGTGACCAAATATTAATCTTGGGGTTAATCATCTACTTACTCATCTGCATTCCCCACTAAAACCTTTGAGGACAAGTTTAGTCTTCTTTATCTTTGGGGTTTAGCCCAGGGTCTGGCCCATATTGGGCCCTCAGGAAATACCTGGTATGTGCTGAGTTGATCTAAACTGAACACTCTTCAAATAGTGGACATCCCACCCTTTTTTTTTTTTTTTAAATATATTTTATTGATTTTTTACAGAGAGGAAGGGAGAGAGAGATAGAGAGTTAGAAACATCGATGAAAGAGAAACATCGACCAGCTGCCTCCTGCACACCCCCTTAGATTACCGATCCCACAATTTTATGTTTAGATTACTGATCTGAGACCCCTTTTGTTGTGTCTGAGATTACCGATCTGAGACCCCTTTTGTTGTGTCTCTATTTTTACTCTCAAACTATTCATCTGAGAGCCTCTAACCAAACGTTAGAATCATACTGGGGATGTGCCCGCAACCAAGGTACATGCCCTTGACCGGAATCGAACCTGGGACCCTTCAGTCTGCAGGCCGACGCTCTATCCACTGAGCCAAACCGGTTTCGGCAATCCCACCCTTTTGATTTGATTTTGGTTTCAGTTTAGACCAAGCATGTCAAACTCAAAGGCTAACACGGGCCAAATAAACAAGGTTCAAGTTTATGTGGGCCACAAAAAAACAAAAGCTTCAATTTTCATAGAAACAGTAGGTTTCTTTTGATAGAGACATGCTGAATACAAAGGGCTGAAATAAATGAGTCATCGTTAACATAAAATAATAGAACATTTTAATAGAAAATATTTTTTCTTGGACATTAACTTACCAGACACTGAATAACTGCACACATTAATAAGCGTAATGCAAATAAACTTATTTTTCTTGTTCTCTGAAAGCAAAATATTTCCTGTTGCGCACACCAAACAAGTCAGTACAAGACTAATGACGTGGTAATCGGCCGCTAAAATATTCGCTGCTAGTATTAGTGGAGAGAAATGGTGCGCCAGTGCGTAAGGCGCATAAGGGGAATGAAGGCAACACGATTATGGTAACCAGTCCTTAGTGAACGTTGTAGCTTGTTATTAATAATTACGGTATGTATAACAGGATATTGAAAAGTTATGAAATTTTTATTAAAATGTTTCTTACATACCATTATATTGGCTGGGCTGCAAAAATATTCATTGTGGGCTGCCTGCAGCCTGCGGGCCACGAGTTTGACATGCTTGGTTTAGACTGAGGTCAGGGTGGTGACTTCCTGCGTGTTCTATGTTGACAGTCCCACCATCGCGAACCTAAGCAATGCCCGTGTGGGTTGCGGGGGTAAAGGAAGCCCAGGCTGTTTCTGCAAATGAGTCTCTAGCCAGGGCCTGGCAAATAGTCGCTGCTCAGAAATAGTGTGTGAGTGACTGACATAAAGGAACAAGGAAGGAAGAAGCCAAAGAGTATTCAGAATGAGGATGCAGAGCACCCACAGGTCATGAGCCCAAGAAAGTGTCACTTAACTATTTAGATTCCAATCACTCTGCATCCTCCCAACCCGTGTCCAGGCTTTTTGAGTAGAAGAGACTTCTAATCCGAGAAGGATTTACTTGTTAGTTTCCCCAGAAAATAGGAGAAATGAGAATATTTTTCTGAACATTCCAGTGAATGGGTTAATGTGATGAGCATTGGGAGGTCAAATAATGTAGTTGCGTAAACAAGTGTTTAAATGGCTGCCAATAAAGATGCTTAGTCTCCCAGAGGGGGGCTTAGTTTTTAGGCCCTTTAGAAACATCCATTTACAAGTAATCAAGTTTATAAATGTAGCGTGTATTTCTCAATGTACAATCCCCACTCTCAGGGCATAAATGTATCATAGCGTGTCGGATTTTGCTATAGGCATTTGTAATTAATAAATTGCTTGTCTTTAAAAAATATAGAAGTGTTTGCACATTTCCCATGGTTATTCAAAGTAGAGATAGTTTTTTTTCCATATAGAAATATGTTTATGAGGTTTTTTTTAATTTGAAGAATGAAATTCTTCAGTGTAAAGTCATTTAAAGAACAGGTATGGTTATCCCCTCTTTTTGAAAATCTATGCTAGGCCACCTCTTTTTAAAAATATATATATTTTATTGATTTTTTACAGAGAGGAAGGGAGAGGGATAGAGAGTTAGAAACATCGACCAGCTGCCTCCTGCACACCCCGCACTGGGGATGTGCCCTCAAACCCAGGTACATGCCCTTGACCAGAATCGAACCTGGGACCTTTCAGTCCGCAGGCCGACGCTCTATCCACTGAGCCAAACCAGTTAGGGCTAGGCCACCTCTTTACAAAAGACCTACATTAGTACGGGAGGGCCTTGAATCATGTTGTTTCCTTATCATTCTGATGAGATGCTGTAGGAACTTAACTCTTGTTTATATCAATTATCCTATGGTAACATTGGTTTTATCATACACTGTTTCACCTAAAGTCACAGAACCTAGTGATGGTGTTAAGTGGTGATGTACTCTACCTGTTTTTTGCTAACTAAAAGAAATCTAAGCAGGATTTTAATTTTTACAAAAAAAAGGCAAAAATTAGAAATAGTGTTCAGTGTTTGTTTTGCAGGGAGCCCCTACAGAGGCAGGCTCACCCTGAGCAGTGACGGGCCCCGCCAAGCTCCTTCCTGGAACACACTCAGCATCTCAGCTGCAAGCCACCACACCTTCGAGCTGCCTGTGAGCACCCGAGCTTTATTGCCATTTATGTTGTGCATCTGTTAGCAATGTGTGCCCTAAAGTATCAGAAACAGCTAAGAAAGCTCATAGGTTGTTACACTTAGTGTAAAACTGGACACAACTAAGTGTATTTGGTAATATTTGGTAGGCTATTTTTTGGGTCCGGAAAAGCTAATTTTTTCCCCATACAAATTAATGGAAAAATTTTTTACCCCATTTTGGCTTATGAAAGCTTTCATAGTAATGCTCTACTTTCAGATAGTGGGGGAGCCCTGTAATATGATTTGCTCTGTGAGCTGCAGGGAGGAGAGACCAGTTAAGCTCTGGAGCAGGGGTCCTCAAACTTTTTAAACAGGGGGCCAGTTCACTGTCCCTCAGACCGTTGGAGGGCCGGACTATGGTTTAAAAAAAAACTATGAACAAATTCCTATACACACTGCACATATCTTATTTTGAAGTAAAAAAACAAAACGGGAACAAATATAATATTTGTATTTGCATGTGGCCCGCGGGCTAGTTTGAGGACCCCTGCCTGGAGGCTAGGGAAAGAGGAAGGGTTGAGGATGGTGATGTAGTTGGCTAGAGAGTTCTGAGTAGACTTAATTGATGAGCACTTCATTCAATCAGAAAATACTTATTAAATACCTACTGTGTGTCAGTCACTGTTTTAGAATCTGAATGATGATGCAAAAAGCTTTCACGAAACAGATGCTGGTAAAATAAAGAACTTTGGATAAGGCAATCCGGTTTAGTTCTGTGAGTGCCTCGGGTAATTTCTTGCCTTCTCTGGGCTCTAGTTTCCATGCACATTAAATGTGGGGGTTGAGTCTGGACCACACGATCTCCAGGGTCCCATCCCTCTGTCATCAAGGTACCATCAGGCAAGTGAAAAATGAAAGTCTGCATAGGTGATTTCAACGTGGGAGGACTTCCATTTGTTAGAGTTCGATATGGCAATAGGCTGAGGAAACTGCTTCAGTGGCCAGAATAATGGATATACTCACCAGTGTTCATTCTTCCTGTTGAAGGGGGTGTGGAAAACGGGGTGGAAGGTGAGTGGAAGAGCTCTAAGAAAATTACAGGGAAGCACCGTGTCTGTTACTCTCTCTACTGCCATTGGGATGGGCTGCAGTCAAAATGAGCAAAGACTGAAGCCAGGCTCAATGTTGGCGCCGAAAAGGAAAAGCTTGTGATAGTTCTGCTTGTTGTTTTATGTCTCACTCGGTTCTTCGCTCTCTGTCATTTCCTATCTGTGTGGTATTGGGCAGTTTCTAACAATTTCAGATTGAGGTTGATGCATAGACTTGTGAGATAAGACATACAAGACACTTGCAGTAAAGCTTGATACTGAGTTTGTTCTAGAAGGTCAGTTTCTTTCCTTGCTAGTGGAAAAGCACCGTGATCCGGGACCTTCTATTGCAGGGCCAAACTGTGAACACATATTCCCTTTGGTTTTCTCTCACAAAGATAACGCTGACTTTTATGCTCATCTTCTTGGACTGAAGTATGTGTTCTCTTTCACCGGGATTTCCAATTAGAGCCTGTAAGTGTTTTCTCCCTACACCCAAGCACTGCTTTTGTCAGCGCAGCATCCAGCTGCTGTCAGGGTTTTCTTTCTACAGCACAATTCTGATCATATCGTTCCCCTGCTCAAAATTCCACAAGGGCTCTCCATGGCTTACAGAAAAACAGCCCAACCCCCGAGCTCGCATTCTGAGCTGTACATGACCTGGACCCAGCATACCTTTCCAGCCTCATCTCTCAGCATGTCACCTCCATGTCCGTTCCCCGCCGTGCCCGGGGTTCCCAGACTCACCCAGAAGACTCGGTAAAACATGTTTCTGAGGATCCAGCCCAGCGTTTTTGATTCAGTGAGTCTGAGATGGTTCTTTGAGATTCTGCATTTTTAACAAGTTCCCAGGTGAGGCTGATACGGGCTTGGCTGGGGACCACACATTAAGAGCCATTGTTCTAGCCACACAAAGTGCTGGTCCTCTTGAGATATATCTGGTTTGAACTTTTACATCTTGGCATTTTCTCATGCTTTTTCATCAGGCTCCTGCTCTTGGTAGAGTTTCACTCATTTTCAAGCTAATTTTACTTTCTAAGGACGCTTGTCTCTCCTGTGTATGCCCACAACATGCTGTGTGTATTCCATTTTAGTATTTGTTATATTGTACACGAAACTAGAACTAATTGTGTATTTGCCCTCTCTTTCATTCAAGTGTCAGTCCCTTGAGGGGAGGGACCATATTTCATTAACATTTAAATTCTCAAAAGACTTAAATATCACCGTGGTGCCTGGGAGGCATCCCCAGTAAAGACACACCCCTTCTTTTCCTTTCTCTGCTTTCAGCCCCCCAGGGAGACAGCAATCTCCAGGGTGGCAGCCACCCTCTCTCTGAGGTTGAAGGATTCGCACCATTTAAGTTGTCTGAACTAATGGATTTCATCGGCAATGTTACAGAGCAATTCACCAAGGTTAGAAGGCAACAAGCCTAAAATGTCGGCCTGTAGGTTTTAGAGCCACCTGCGTCATAAAGGTGTTAAACCCTTTGTAATAAGTCAAGCTGTCATGGGGAACACTGGAGTCAACTCCAATCAAATGAGGTTCTTGAATTATGCTTAAAAGGGAAAGTGCCAGAAGCGAGTTTTTCTCTGTGGATCACCCTTTCCTATGCTGAATGTGCAGGAAAGAAGCAGGGGAATTAATAACGAAGCCAGAGTAAGTGCACAGGCTGGAGAAAGTTTTGGTCAAAGTAAATTTCAGGGAATGTAAAATGATCCATCTCCCTACAATACCCTGTCGGTTTCCAAAGTGCCCAGAGTGAACCTCGTCCTCTCACATGACTCTGCTGGATGCTGGGGAGGGAGGTGCTTCTGAGCTTCCCCCGCTCCAGCTCCTCTTCCTCTGTCATTCTCTTCAGCGCCAGGTCCCATTCCTGACTCTCTGGGTGGGTGTCCTATGACTCACACTATCCTTGGGGGATTCCATGTGACCCCAAGATTACACGTTTCTCTGGAGCCACAGTTTCTCTTAACCCTCCTTGGCTGTTCCACGGGGTCTCAGAGTCAATATGCTTCTCAGTTAATTCATCATTTTCCTGGTCCTCTGGTTATTTGCAGGCCATCAATTACGATGACCACAGAATTGGTATAACCATTATGGAAAACTGTTTAATCATATCCACAAAAACTAAACAAGTGCATACATAGCATATGGACACAAAACTTCACCCCTAGGTAGACTGCTAACAGAAAAATGCTTACATATATTCACCAAAAGATATGTACAGGAATGTTTACAGTGGCACTATTTGCAATATCCAAAACTAGAAACTATGCAGGTGACCCCATGGCTGTAGAATGGATGTGTAAATATGGCTTATTTGTGTGATGAAATACTATGCAGCAAGAACAACAAACAGGTTGTGGAGCGCACAAGTTATGGATGAATCAGACCATCATAATGTTGAACAGAAGAAGCCAGAGACAGAAGAATACACCCTGAATGCTTCCATCTATGTAAAGCTCAGAAGCAGACAAAGTGAATTTATGCTGTGGGAAGTCAGGAGAGTGAATATCCCAGGGGAATGAGATGGGAAGGGAGCATGAGGGGCTTCAGTGTCTTTGGGAATGTTCTCCTTGATCTAGATCAGTGGTTCCCAAACTTATTTGGCCTACCACCCCCTTTCCAGAAAAAATATTACTCAGCGCCCCCTGGAAATTAATTTTTTTAAAATTTTAATAGCAATTAAACAGAAAGATATATGTATTAATGTTTCTACCTTTTTCGTAAAATATAGTAAAGAAAGGTGTAAATTAGAAACATTGAAGTTTGAAATTATGAAACTATTTATTGAACTCAGAATAGAAAGGTAATACAAAAAAAGTTGAAACAAATGCACCTGTGGCCATCACCGCCCCCCTGGATTGCTGCAGCGCCCACTTTGGGAATCACTGATCTAGATGCTGATTTCCATGGTGTCCAGTTTGTGAGAATTCCTGGAGCTGTACACTTAAGAACCAACAGTTCCTCTTGTGAACTTTTTCAATACATATTATACTTCAATGAAATTTATAAAAAAGGGAAGAATAAAAGAACAAAGGCCACCGATCTGAGTCTCTTTTTAGCTGAGAGTTCAAGCCTCAGGTATGGTTTCTGTCATTTCTATATTTTGTGACTTATTTCTTCCTTGTTGGCCACAAGTAGAAGAAACAACCCAAATAGAATGAGAAGGCATACTATAAAATGCAGATTCTGTGCAAGGTCTAATCAAAGTGACGTTTCCAAACATTCTGTTGGGTATTCTGGCCTCCACAGTTGCTTCTCCTCAGCCTGCAAATCAAGTCCCAAGGGCACTGGCCTCAGTCTAGATCTCAGCCCAAGAAAAGTTTGCAGGTAGAAGCTCTGTTGCCTGAGTAGCTGGTAGATCCAGGTTTCCCATCCAACAGACTGAAGAGTGTGTTTTGTGTCTGTGTCTGTGAATCAACTTTCCAGTTTCTAGGTAATGGAATTTTCAAAGCTGTTGTTGGCCAGAAACCTGGACTGTATCACAAGTGAGACTGAGCCCGTTATCCACTGAGTTGCAACACTGGTGTTTTTGTTAACAGATAAACCCTGAACTCTCAGCGGCTAAATAGATAAGACGTAAACTCTCAATAGTTCAACTGAATAGAAGTTTATTTCTAGCTGATGTAAAGTCTAAGAGCAGCAGGGAGGTGGGGTGGGGGAGAGAAGGCTCTGCTGCATGTGGTCATGCAGGTTTATGGAGGCGTTAGCATCTTCAATATGTGGTTTCCAAGGTCACCTTGGACTCTGACATGTAGCTGTCAGATGGGGAAAATGAGAGGGGCTGTTGTGCAGTTTTCTGGCTCAGGCCTGGCCATGGGAACCTCACCTCTTCCCACTTTTTATTGGCCAGGCCTGGTCACATGACCACACCTAACATCAAGGGTGGGAGTCAGGAAGTGTGGTCCAGCTATGAACATGGAGGAAGGAATTTTATGAATACCTTGCCTGACTTTGCCATGCTTGTATTTACCTGTAAGAGGGGGAAACAAACACAGGTGAAAGGTGGGTAGACAATCAAACGTGATTCTCTGTTGGCTGGTATATATCACGGGTGAGGCACCAGGAAGAAAGATTTTATGCCTGGCGGGCTGCAGGGAGGTGGAAACCTTATTGTAACTCAGGATTGATTTTTTAAGTTTTTTAAATAAATGTTAGGTGCCACAGACTGAAATTGGAACAGTGGATAAGGGGCGAGCGTGTTTATACCCAGGAGAGTAAACAGAAGTGGAAGTCCAACTTTCTTAATGTCCTCCCTTTCCCTTTCCCTGATTCTCTCTCATTGCGCAGTCACCTGAGCCTGATACTGGGAGGAGTTTCTTCATCTCTATATTTATCTGAGTTTTTATCAAGTTTTGTCAAGTTCAGGTCCTAAATTTTATTCACTCTATTATATTCTTCTATTTCTGCTAATATTGTCCCATTTCTGGATCTCTCTAGCTCTCAAGAGGGTGACTGCAATAGATCTCTAACAGGTCTTCCCACTTACAACTCCACTACTTTGCTCTAGGCTCTATACATTGTCAAATAATCTCACAGTGTCTTTGCTCAAGCATTTCAATGACTCTCCACAGCCTACCAAATTAGACATAAACATCTTAGTTTAACATTCACAGCATTTCTCAGTTTAGTCCCCAAATGACCTATCTACCCTTATTCTCTGGCAATTAAAAAACCCTAGAAACATTTGCATTCCAAAACAATCTAACTCTTTGTTATTCTCTATACACTCCTCAAGTCCATTTCACAGGCTTCCAAGCATGCCTCTAATCAATAACAATACCCGATTCAAACGACATCTCTTCCCAGAGACTTTCAGGATCCCACCAGGAAGGGTTTAATTCCAAATATTGATCTCTGTCATAGCATTTTCTTGTTATCCCTTGCTAGACTGTCCTGGGAGTCAGTGTAGTGGAGTGGAGAAAGCAAGAACTTAGGAGGCAAATTAGACCTGGATTTGAGTCCCACCTCTCCATATTACTACTTGTGCTGCCTCAAATTGTCTAAGCTCTCTGAACTGCGGGCTCCTCTTCTGTAAAATGGGGGTAGTAATATTTACCATGGGAGGTTGTTGTGGGGATTATAAATGTACACGGATCTAATATGGGGCCTGGCAACAGGTGCCTAATTTACTTCTTCTTTTCCTCTTCCTCCTGATCCTCTTCCCTTCTTTCCTCCTTCTATTTCTTCTTATATTTTGTCTCATAAAACAGGCATCTTACAGATTCAGTAACAATTTATTTAATGAATGAACTAGAAATCTCAGCAGCATGGCACTATTAATTTTGTACTACATTTCATGTTTGAATTAATTGTTGTATATGGTACAAGATCTACATCCAAGGTAACTTTTTTCTTTACATGCAAAAACCATTGTTTCCTGCATCATCTGTTGAAAAGTTGCACTTTTTGCACGCAGTTGACTTTGTCAAAATCAATTGTCTAGATATGTGTGGGTTAATTTCTGGACTCTGTTCTGTTCTAATGATCAATTTGTCTGTCCTTCAGTCCAAAATGGCATTGACTTCATCATTGTAAGAACTCTGGAGGTCTGCCCTGTGAATTCTGGCTACATGGGTCTTTTCTGAAGTCCAGATCTGTTTTTTCTTTAAATATATTTTTATCAATTTCAGAGAGGAAGGGAGATGGAGAGAGAGATAGAAACATCAATGATGAGAGAGAATCCTGCACACCCCACACTGGGGATCAAGCCTGCAATATGGGCATGTGCCCTGACTGATAATCAAACTGTGATCTCCTGGTTCATAGGTCAATGCTCAACCATTGAGCCACGCCAGCCTGACTATCTTTCCTTAAGGAAATAGTCCAGCACCTCTGAGATCACTCCTGTATAGTAGTCTAGGAATTTTCTCCAGATCTCAAGCTGAACAATTGTAGTGCTCACTTTGTTTGTTTCCTCTATCTGAAGGATCGCTCTTGTTCATTGCCTGATTTCTATTGCCTGGAAACTGTTTCATATAATTTGTCTGGGTTTTAGAAAAACTGCTTCAAATGGGAAGGACATCCTATCTCAATACTCTCTTTTAGCCAGAAGCACAAGTCTGTATTGATTTTTATAGGTATGTGTCTTTTTAATTTATTTTACTGGCTATTTTAGATATTACAATATAGATCTTTAAGTTATCATGGTTAACGTTCAAATAAAATTATGCTTTTTAATGAATGTTAAAAAACTTACTACTATATATTTCCATTCACTCTTCTGCTCTTTGTGCTGATATTTTATCATATATATATTTTCTCTGTATATGTTACACTACAGTATCTTGTCATTATTTATATTTTAAACTGTTAATAGTACATTTCAAGATGCTAACAAAAATGACTTACATTTACTCAGATATTTATCATTTTTTGTGTTCTTTATTTTTCCTATAGGTATGGAATTTCATTTGGTTTAGTTTTCTATCAATCTGCAGAAAACTTTAAAAAAAATATGCTGTATTGTGTTGTGTGTTTTCACATAGATGGCATTATGTACCACACATGATTTGGTTATTTGCATTAAAAAATATTTTAATTACTTTTTTTTTCTTAGAGAGAGAGAGAGAGAGAGAGAGGAAGGGAGAGGGGAGAGAGAAAGAGAGACATCGATATGAGAGTGGAACATCGTTTGGCTGTCTCATGCCTGCTCCCCACTGGGGATTAAGCCAGAAACTTGGACATGTGCCCTAACCAAGAATCAAACCAGCAACCTTTTGGTGCATGGGTTGACACCCAACCAACTGAGCCACACCAGCCAGAGCCAGAAAATGTGTCTTTTGCTTAAGGTTATTATTTTTTTTAGCTTTGTGTGAGTAAAAATATATATTATTTTGCCTTCATTATTGAAGGATATTCTCATTGGATATAGAGTACTAGATTGATAGCTTTTTCCTTTTCAACACTTCAAAATTATTGTTCCAGTGTTTTTTGTTCTCCAGTGTTTAAGGCAGCTGTTATTCTTATTCTCTATTTTTTTGCTTTGGGTCCACTTGAGATTTTCTCTTTAAATTTATTTTACATGTTTTCTTCTTATGCCTAGGCATAGTTTTCTTTGTATTTTTGCTAGTTGGGGTTGACTTTTTGAATCTATAGGTCGATGTACTTAATCAATTTTGAAAAATTCTTGCCATTTTTATTAAAAAATATTTCTTCTGCACTATTCCCTTTCTTCTGCTTCTGGGACTTTAATTATATACATGTTAGAACTTTTCATATTATCCCCCAGATTCCAAATGGTCTATTAAAAAAATTCTTGTCTTTGAGTCTCATTTTGGTTACTTTATATTAGTCTATCTTCAGTTTCACTGGCTCTTGGCTCTGCTGTGTCCATTAAAATGTTAAAGCCTTACATCGAATTCTTCATTTTGGATACTGTATTTCGCATTTCTAGGGTTTCCATTTGATTAAAAAATGTTTTAAAAAAATTTTTTCCTACTCTAATTACTCAGCTCTTGTTGTATACCTTTTCTACCAGATCCTTTCGCATTTTTATCCTAGACATTTTCAAGTCCCAGTGGGACATTTCATTGTCTGGGCTCTCTCTGGTTCTGCTTTGACTGCATCCTTTATTGTCCCTGGGCCACATTTTCTTGATTCTTAAGATTATTATAATTTTGGCCACATGGCAGACATTTTATATAAAAAAAGAATGAAGCAAACAATATTTAGTTCCAGAAAAACACACAACCTTCTTTCTGTCCGGCTTTTAGAGTGAAGGTCTAAGTCGCTCTGATCTGTCACTGAGCTGAGCCTGGACTTTATAGCAGCTTAACTTTAATTCAGTTCATGCACTGCAGGCCTGAGGCTTTTTGAGGGCATCTGGGGACCTTCTCTTCTGCAAAATTTATGACTTGGACCTGCCATAGTTCTGAAGATCTTTTCAAAGATTATAATTCAGTTAACAGCTTTCCAAACTGTGTGAAAACTCTATTTTATAGTTAGACTGTAATATTTATGGGTAGCTATGGGGTTCTCTTTTTGTTTTCTAAACCACTTTTTATGTTTTTGTGGCTTGGGAGAATTTTCCGTCCTGCTGGCCTGCCCAAACCTTCTGACGCCATGAAATGCCATGTGTGTCTCTTAGATGTCTTGCATTCTCTCAAGAGTTTGGTGTCTGAGAACCTGTATTGCCTCCAGTGAGTTTCTTTTAACTCTCTAGTCCTTCTTCTGGCCTCTGGAGGGTGGCTGCTCTGCACCAGGACGAGGCACTGTGCACCTCATGGGTGATATTTTTCAGGCTCCGGATCTAACTTGAGGCTTTGGCATACGATCTTGGAGCACTCGGTGAAGACTTGTTGCAAATATTTGGCAGGTGCGTTCAGTCTCATCCTGTGCCTGGGGTTTCTCAGACTATTAATCTGTCATACCAGCCCATTTATAGTCTTAAATTTTTGTTAAAATTTCAACTGGCTTCTCTTCTCCCCATCCCCCCACTACTCTGCCAGGGAGGCAAACAGCTGAGTGTCTCTTCTCTCTTACGTAGAGCTTGTCCTTTCTTGAAATTTAGTTCATTTGAAAAAAAAAAGGTTTTGTAGACTCTCTGGCTTGTTTTATTTCTTAGGGTGAGAATACACCCTCTTGTGATGTCACACATCCATACAGCAGCAGGCGAGTTATCTGTGATTTAAATATTTTTTCTAATTTATTCGGCATGCCTGGCAGTTTCAGTAGTTACCACATTGCAGAATATTCTAAAGAGGATGTTCTACATGATAACGTTCACGTGATTAAGGAGAACATTCCACTTCCATAACACTATTCCCCAAATCCATTTTGATCTTCCTCTGTATCCTAACTTTAACTAACTCTTGGGACAGGTAGAATCATGTAGTCCTGGTTGCTCTAGAAATCCCACTACTAACAGAAATTTTATTTATGTGGTATTTCTACAGAGATTCAGTCTTATTGACTGCTATATCCCCAAACCCTGGAACAGTATGTACAGAGACCAAATATACATATTTGTTGAATGACTATATGATCCTTAAACTATTCCCAGAGATAAACAGAAAGTTTGGGAATGAACTCACATATATTAAATGTCTACTTTGTATTAGGAATTGTCAAACATGCATATAAGATTATTTCACATAACCCTTAGAATATCACTGTGAAGCATTATTATTAATATTTTGAATAATAGGAAACTAAGGTCTCAAACAGGTCTATGGCAGCTCAGCTCCACTAGAAACCAAGTTCATCTGAATTCTTCACTTTTTCCAACACCTATCACCCTGTCTCTCAGAAAATGGCTCTCCCTGTATGACAGAACTGAGGAAAACAGTATCTCTAGACATTCTTTATGTTTGATAATTGAGACATCTCTTCTTGGTTATAACAAACGTTTAAATGTGTGCATCAGAGAGTAAAAAAGACATGTGCAAATTTAAATTCTCGTTATATGTTTGACATACAGAATGAAAGCCAGCTTTTCCCCAATAACAAGTTCTGCTATGTAAAAACATTCCTGTACTTGAATAAATAAAAATGCTACTAACATTCTAACTCTTTGGTTGTTTCAAAAAATGAATTTTTCTGAGCTTCATGTTTATGCCTCTGTAAAGTGGGGCTGATCATACCTACTTCACAGGCTTGTGATCAGAATCAAATGAGATAACGGAGGGTAAGTGCTTCACTATCTGCCGAATACCCTTACTTGCTAGTGTGTCCAGGAAGGGACACAGCAGGAAGGTCAGCAGCTGTCCTCATAGTCCCACTTCCACCTGGCTAGTTGTCATTTCAGCCAGGCACCTGGGTTGAGTGTCTAGGTCAGAGGGATAGAAGATGACATTGATGAGAGGCAGCAACTCCCCCTTCCCCACCCTGAGAGACTTCTGAGATGGGCTCCCAGAGGCTGGCTGGTTTTTTTCTTGTCTCCTTAGCGGGGATACTGCCATCTTGTCCTCCTCCCAAGTGCAGTTCTTGCTCAGCCAAGGAGTTCATGCCCCCAAACCCCTGCTTGAGCTCCCTATGCTCAGAATAGTCCTTCTTGTTGAGTCAATGCATTGCTAGTCATCTGTCTTCATTTCCAAAGTTCCTTCTATCAAACATCACGGAGCCATCATCAGAGCCAGCATCATGGGGGTGGGAGGTAGGAGACCTTGAGTGAAGGAGGCAGCCTAAAAGAACAGAAATATGAATTATTGTTTAGTTTCTAAAGCAATTCAGTTTCATTTCTTTCAAATATGCAAACTACCTAGTACAAGATGAATAGCGTTGTCCTTAAAGACCTTGCTTTGGTGAATAGCCAAATACGATCCATAATTAGCACACTGATTGTGGTTAGGAACAATTAAGTGGCTTAAATGCCTATCCCCCCTCCCTCATCTTATTTACATTATTAATTTAATCAACTGACAGTTTCTTTGAAGAATACAAGGTGAACTTTAAACCTCTAACTTAAATTATATTCAGTGGTCACAAAGCACACTTCTAGATATTTCCTACATTATACTAGATCATCTGCTTGCAAATTACAAAATAAAGTACTTTGTAATTTGCAAGCAGATGATACAATAAAGTACAATGATCTGGTTTTGTCTTCCCAACAAACGTATGAGGAGAACTGGAAATTTTTCTTATATCTGTTTCCCAGAGGAAGAAATGGAGACTCAAAGCATTAGGTTACTTATCTAAGGCCACACAGCTAGAGATCCGTCAGATCATCTCTTCTTTTCTGATTCTTTGGAGATTTACTCTAATCCTAATGATATTGTAAAAGAACCAAAACAACAACAACAAAAAATACTGTGCAGGCAAGATGGCTAATTTTGTTCATCATTCATTCATTCATTTATTTATCTTTATTTCCATAGACTGCTACTATGTCCGGAACATAATAAATATCTCAGTAGAGTATTCACTGCATGAGTGAAAAGGAGGATAGATGGAAGAATTTACTGTATGCAGTGGAGTAAAAATATCCTCCCTGTTTTCACATTATCATTGAGCCATACCCGCATGCTCTCAAGTAGGGTAAGAAACATGGGAAACAAACTCACCTTAAGAATTCTTCCTTCTCCAGAAACCCGGGGAGAGTGCCGAATGGCTGTGAATAACCGCCGAATTTGAGGTGTTCAGATGGCCATTCTTCCCTCTCCCCCCACTCCCAGTTCCTACCAGCTGTTTCACTCTTCTAATGACTTTTGTTCTTAAGTTAATCTCCTGGGCCATCTCTCTCTCTCTCTCTCTCTCTCTCTTTCTTTCTTCCTCTTTCTTTCTCTTCTTCCTCCTCCTTCTCCTTTCCAATTTTCCCCTTTCCTTTTTCTTTCTTTCTTTCTTTCTTTCTTTCTTTCTTTCTTTCTTTCTTTCTTTCTTTCTTTCTTTCTTTCTTTCTTCCTTCCTTCCTTCCTTCCTTCCTTCCTTCCTTCCTTCCTTCCTTCCTTCCTTTCTCTCTCTCTCTCTCTCTCTCTCTCTCTCTCTCTCTCTCTCTCTTCCTTCCTTCCTTCCTTCCTTCCTTCCTTCCCTTCCTCCTCCCTCCCTTCTTCCTTCCTTCCTCCCTCCCTTCTTCCTTCCTTCCTTCCTTCCTTCCTTCCTTCCTTCCTTCCTTCCTTCCTTCCTTCCTTCCCTTCCTCCTCCCTTCCCTTCTTCCTTCCTTCCTTCCTTCCTTCCTTCCTTCCTTCCTTCCTTCCTTCCTTCCTTCCTTTCCTCCTTTCTTTCTTTTAGTGTGTGTCCAGTGGGAACTTACTCAAAGTCTGAGTGGCATGAATAAGGTTAGGTATTTCCACAAGATGATGATCCAGGATTGGGTCATTTGAGGATGAAGACATGCCATGTGTCCTTCAGGCTAAAATTCATTTCCATATGAAATAACCATATTATTGTTACAATATTTCAGGGATGAGTTTTCCAATGATTGGCTTAATTTTCTACTGAATGCATTATTGAGAATGTATTTATTTATTCCATTATTCTCTATCAAGGACCTTTCTAAGGAGTATCAGATAACCCAATAATACATTAGCCTTCTCTTTAGCTGTAATTGAATGAGATTTCTGAGCAATACCTTAATTAAAGTTATTAAGAAGCAGCTTTGGACTCAATATAGGAATTCTGGAATGGTCTCCCTTCTAGGGATCATGTCAGGCTCAGCATGTTTCATAGACTCTATAATTGGCCTCTAAGCTTCTAATTCTTCAATTTACCCCCCCCCCCCCACTACTCCAGACCTAAGAATAATATCTCTAAAAATTACATTTTATGAATGTTCTGTTTAAAATGTCAATTGGTTCCTTATCAACAATTAGGTAATGTTCAAACTTTTTTGCTGTACAAGGTCCTTTGTGACTTAGCCTGTTGATCTCTTTAGCAGTGTCTACAACTCCCTCCCTCACCTCCACTGTCCCTGGAACATGCCTTTGCCAATGCATTTTGTTATTTTTACACTAGAGGCCCGGTGCAAAAAAATTTGTGCACTCGGGGGGCAGGGGGAGGGGGGTCCCCCAGCCCGGCCTGTGCCCTCTCGCAGTCTGGGACCCCTCGGGAGATAACGACCTGCTGGCTTAGGCCTGCTCCCGGGTGGCAGAGGGCAGGCCCAATCCCTAGGTGCAGCCCCTGGTCAGGCTCAGAGCAGGGCCGATTGGGGAGTTGGGGCGCTGCCCCGTCATGCACAGAGCAGGGCCCATCAGGGGGGTTGGGGCTCCGTACCCTGTCACACACAGAGCAGGGCCCATCAGGGGGTTGAGGAGCTCCCCCCTGTCACTCACAGAGTAGGGCCGATAGGGGAGTTGGGGCACTGCCATCTGTCACACACAGAGCAGGGCGGATCAGGGGGTTGGCGCACTGCACCCTGTCACACTTAGGGCAGGGCCGATGGAGAGGTTATGGCTCTACCCTGTCACACACAGAGCAAGGCCCGTGGAGGGGGATTGGGGCGCCACCCTCTATCACCCACAGAGCAGGGCCGATCAGGGGGTTGGGGTGCCGCCACTGTCACACTCGGGGCAGGGCCGATGGAGAGGTTATGGCTCTACCCAGTCACACACAGAGCAGGGCCCATTGCGGGGGGCGGGGGGGGGGGCGGGTTGGGGCGCCGCACCCTGTCACACACAGAGCAGGGCCGATCAGGGGGTTGGTGTGCTGCACCCTGTCAAACACAGAGCTGCAGGGCAATCAGGGGATTGGGGAGCTCCCCCCTATCAGGCACAGAGCAGGGCTGATCAGGGGGTTGGAGCGCCTTCCCCTGTCATGAACAGAGCAGGGCAGACAGGGAGGTTGTGGCCCTGCCCCCTGTCACACACAGAGCTGCAGGGCATTCAGGGGGTTTGGGCGCTGCCCCCTGTCACGCTGATCCCGGTGCCGGGAGGCCTCGCTGCTCCGCTGATCCCGGTGCCGGGAGGCATATTACCCTTTTACTATATAGGATAGAGTCCTAGTGCATGGGTAGGGGCTGGCTGGTTTGACCTGAAGGGTGTCCTGGATCAGGGTGGGGGTCCCCACTGGGGTGCCTGGCCAGTCTGGGTGAGGGGCTGAGGGCTGTTTTCCCGAAGCGAGTGACTGAAGCTTCCAACCGCTCCTTGTTTTCTTTTTTTTTTCTTTTTTATTCTGGGCCAGCTTTAGCTCTGAGGCCTCGCTGCTGAAAACATCGATACAATGTTGCTAAAGCCCGGCTGAATGAAAGCCGGTTTCTGGGGGTTTGTTTATCTTCTTATTTGCAACATAGTACATAGTTTCTTAGAGTTGTAGCTCAGAGGCCGGCTAGTGAGGCGGGGAACGTTGGAGTCGGCAGCAAGCAAGCCTCATGTTCACTTCCAGCTGCCTGGCTGCCGGCCGCCATCTTGGCTGACAGTTAATTTGCATATACTCACTGATTAGCCAATGAAAAGGGTAGCGGTCGTACGCCAATTACCATGTTTCTCTTTTATTAGTGTAGATAGGTGCTATTTCTTTTTCTGGAGTGCTTCTTCTCCCCTACATGCCCTTTCTTTACCTGGTGATAAAGGCGGGGAGAAGGGAACATATTTGAGAGACATTTCCCAGGTTCCAAATCTATCTCCTCCACAATTTGTTGGTGTATTTTGCCATTCAAAGCGAATCTATCCATCTCCTTGGTATATGCCTGCATCATGGCCTGGAAAATTCTGTCTTGTATTGCAATTATTTTTTTAAATGTGTTTATTTCTCTCTTGGCAAGAATTTATATCTTATTCACCATCTTCTCAGGGTGCTGCACTCAGTGCTTGGCACACACTTGCTGGTCAAAAACAGGTGGCCAGTGAGTTGTTGAATTGAACTCTCCTTCTGTGCTTTGAGTCGGAATGTTCCATGGATAATAAGGTCCCCTTAGTTCTCAGGAACCAGTCCGTTATGCCACAGGCTATGAGTTCAGCAAGATAGGAAAGTTTAAAGTTTATCTTCTCATTAGTTCAAAGTTCTAATTGAGACTTTATTTTGGAAACATGTCACAGAAATGCCAAGAATCAAAGCATTTCTTTGCATTTATAGAAGTTTATGGTTCACTATTGCACCTTCTGTTCTGAGGGCCCCAGTCTCTCAGAGCCTGCTTTCCTGTCTCAAATAGAATCCTGAGGGTGGCTTTGTGGCTTCTATTTTCTTCCTGGTAAATGATTCATTTGGGCTGTTTTCCCATGAAAGGGGACATTCACCATCTCCCTCACTATAAAACATCTAGATTGAGCTTAATTTTTCTACTATTATTTTCTGGATAATTTTTTTCCATGTGTACCCAAGGCTGATGACTAACATTATTAAGTGATATAGCAAGGATCAGGAGTCAGGAGACTTTGGTTGTGAGCATTTGACAAGTCATTCTTCCTCTCCAAGATTCAGTTTCACCTAGATAGTGAATGTACCCACCCATGGGGTTGTTGAATGGATTGCGCAAGGCTGTGTTTGTGAATGGGCTTCTCAGCCTCCCAAATAGGCTGTGGAGGAGGCCCTGTCCTAGAGATGAGAGGTGGGAGACCGGGATAGAGAGTGAAAAGGTCTTTTTCAGCATTGTCACTTGAATTGTTATTGTATGTATCCCATCTTCTCTCTTCGTTTGGATCAAGATTAATTTTTATGTGTTTAGTGTATTTGCACATATGTATGCCATCCTATCTGGGACTCAATCTATTTTTGTGTCACAAATTTCTTAGGTACTAGTGAAGCTAGTCCAGAGATGGAGGATAATATTATTAAGTATATAAAATAAAACAGTAGGCTCACTATAAAAAATACATTGAAATATAATCTTATCTACCGATCCCTTACAGCTCATGGACTGCAGCTGAAAAATTCTGAGTGTGTCTTAAAAATTTGAAATCCAAAAAGAAAACTTAAGAGTCACAGACCCCTATACTCTCACTTTACAGAAGGAGAAAATGTGATCCCAGAGACAGTTCCCCTAAACCAGTCCAGAACCACACAGGGAGTTTCATTCAGTGGATGTTTACAAAAATATAATATTTCTGGTGACTCTGCTTCCTGCCACAAAGAACCCTTGGAATTATGTGTGTCTTAATTCTTGTTTCTAGCACCTAACATTTCAGACTTTCTGGGTTGAACACTATTTTGAGTGATTTACTATCTGATCATTTCAACCCAAAATGGAGATCACAAATGGAGTCTTCCTAAATACTCAGTATACCCCACCAAAGTGCATCTTCCCATCAAGGTTATCCTAGTATTATTTATTCATGGACAGAGCACTGACAAATGAATTCTAATTGCAAATAAGTGCAACTGCTGTCAATTGCATAATTTATGATTCCATTTGTTAAACTAAGACAAAGGGAGTTGATGACAGGCATTAAGTGGCCCCAAATTAAAGGTAATTTGGGTTCAAAAGCTTGTATCTCAGGGAGTGTAACTTGAAGTTGTCAGCTTTTCTGAGACACTCTCCCCACACTGGTGATAAATATACCAGGTAATCCGTGTTCCTTGTGTCTGGCTGGAGATGCACTGATCTGAGCTTCCTGGAGACCTGTGGTCCAGCCAGTGATGAGATGGTCTCATTCCCATGAGAGGCTCAGCAACTGCCATATTCCTATGTCTTGAGATCTTGGTTGCAGGAGAGCCTGGCTGGGCAGCTTTGTCTGCATTGCACTCTGAAGCTTTGCTGAGGAGTGTCTGGACAAAATAGCTAACTAGGCCATGGGGAGGTTCATTGTAAGTGATTTCTTTGAAAATGAGGAAAATGTTTTTCTTTCCATGGGACAGACCCTCCCGCAGATCAGCGTCTCACAGAGGTTAAGTGCTGCCTCTGGACTGCTCACTGCCCTCCCTGGAGAGTAACATGAGACAAAGGCTGCAGTGAAGATGGAATCTTTTGCATAATAAATTGTAAGATAAGGCTGTTAAAAAAAATGGGCTTGGGGAGATGATTTATGGTGTGTGTGTGTGTGTGTGTGTGTGTGATGAGGTATTTGAGATTCAGAATATGCATTGTGAGAATTCAATCCAGGGATCTGACTTCCCTTTCTTTGAAGAGTCAGAGCTGTTACTAAGGACACACATTTGGCCTCTGAATCTTGCAAATTTGTTCTGCAAACATGAAATTTTATCTAATCACAAAGGAAGGCTCTGGGAACAATAAGCATTGATGTGACTGCATTTGTGTTATGTTCTGTGATTAATGAGCACAATGATGGGTTCATTGCCTTTTGCCTACAAGTTGTGTACTGAAGTGGGACAAGCAACCGCAGGGCAGGTAGCTAAGCCGAGTCTGTTTCCTGTCAGGGTGACACATGGAGCCATTCACTGACACCCAGGCCAGGCCAGGAAGCATGAGTCCACCAGGAAGAAGGGGGAACACCAGAGGGGCCAGCATAGCTGGAACTGCCTGCGACAGAGGAATGTGGGGCAGAGAGCCCAAATGAAAGGGAAGGCTGTTTGCAGGGGGGAGCCCAAGGCCCATCCTGACTGCTCTCGGTGCATCTGCACAGAGAGATTCCTACTCCCTGTTGCCTGGTTGTTGTTGCGTGTGAGATGGGATTCAGGAGGGAAGGGCACTTGAGAGAAGGGATGCCTGAGAACAGATTCAGGAAGGGGTGTGGGAGGGCCTTGGGCACTGCCCTGGGCTAGCCACGCTGTCCTGTGCTCTCTGACCAGGGTGCCTGTGAGATGAGACTGAACTGGTCTCTAGAAAGTCCTGTTTAGTTCTAAAAATTGTCGTTTAGTGCTAAACACTGGGTACACCAATGTGAGCTAAGGAGGATCCTAGTGCGTGGGAAAACCACAGTCTCCTGAGTGACGGTTTCCATCTGCTGAGTCCCTGTGTGCCAGGCACTTTCCAGTGTTATCTCACTCAATGTTCACAATCGCCCTCAGGATGGTATGCCTGGTCCTTAAATCGAGGGGTGGAATGGCTTCGCTCACAGCTGTGACGTGGGTGCGGTTCTCAGCTACCAAGTTTCCTACTTGACCTTCTGGCGTGCCTGGAGATTCAGTGAGCTGCATAATATTATAAATTAAAATCTGTTGAAATCACATAGAATGTACTGTTTTTGCAACTGACAGCAGTGGCTGACCCACTACCTTTCAGGGTACCACGGGGATAAAATGAGATAATGTATGTAAAGCACCATACTTGGGGCTTGTTAGATAGTAGGCACTAAGCAGATGGTAGCTCTCGATGTTCATTTTATTATTATATCTTTCTGTCAATGTCACTTGGCCATCTCCTGGGTAAAAGTCACATCTAACTGCTTGCTTAAACTATAGACCAGGGATCTCAAGCCTGGATGGTTTTGTCCCTAAAGTGTGTTGGGCAATGTCTAAAGACAATTTTGGTTGACTCACAGCAGGTGGAGTGCTACTAGCATTTAGTAGGCAGAGGCCAGGGGTGCTGCTAAACATCCTACCAGTATGACCCATACAGCAAAGAGTGATCCAGTCCACTATCCAGTCAACAATGCCGAGGTTGGGATACCCTGCTTAGACACGGAAGCAGAAGGAAACCCGGCCACCACTCTCCACTCTGTCAGGAACTACTCACAACACTTTGCCAAGACAGGGTCTGGAACAGAAATTCTCCAGATGCAAATTTATCACACAATTTCGTGACCCTGGGAAGTGCCATCAAGGCCATGAGAGCGGGGCACAGAATGGTGCAAGTTTTTATGTCCTTCCCTATGGCCCGGATTAAAGAATTAGGAAAAAAAAATTAAGGAATGTCTCATTTTCGGCTTGGTTGGGAAATTTTTGATTTTGCTGATACTGTTTTAATTTCGAGGGTGTTCTGTGGCAGGGGATCTTGGTATTTCCACCAGACCCTATAAATCTATATTATGCCCACATACTGTAATAGAGAATTTCTCTGCAGCTATGCACTTTTACTAGTGCACAGAAAATTGAAACATGAAACATCAAGCAGGCTATTTCTTTAAAGCACAGATATGAGCTAAATACATTATCATATTGTTTTTCAACTCCAAAATGACTTTGGCTCATTCCAAATAGAAAATGAATCCAAGAGGAGAAGAAACGTGTAATATAGTACCAGTAATGGGTTTGTGACTATTAACATAGTTTATTTCCCTTTCTAGGCCTCAGAGTTTTCTTAGGAAAGTACATATGATTTGCAAAAATTTTCTTTCATTCTGTGAATTGTGTTTTAGCTTTCTTTTTTCTTTTTAAGTTACAGTTGATGTACGATATTATATTAGTTTCAGGTGTACAACCCTGTGATTAGATATCTATATAACTTATAAAGTGATCACCTGGCTAAATCTAGTACCCATCTCTCACCAAATATAGTTATTACAATATTATTGGCTATATTCCCTCTGCTGTACTTTACATCCCTGTGACTATTCTGTAACTACCAATTTGTGGCCAGAATTTATAAGGGCTTCTCTTCCCCTTCAGACTCTGGGCATGGGGTTCTAATGTGAGGCTAGGACTGTTGCTTTGCCACTGAGATATCCCTCCCAATTTTTAACAACCACACATGGGTGTGGGAACACCCCATTCTGTGTCTCCTCCCCTCCTACCAGTGTCAATGCAGCTTCTTCTTTATATCCTTAGCTGTAGGACTTCTGTTGAGCTAGTTTCAGGCATTCTGAATGATAGTTGTTCTGTAATTTAGTTGTAATTTTGATGTGGTTGTGGGAGGTTCCAAGCACTGGGTTTCCCTACACTGCCATCTTGACCAGAATTCTGGTTTTACTTTCTTCATCGTATAGTTTTTAGGATAAAAGTTTAAAATTTTGATGCCAGTTTTTTTTTCTCTTTGCACGTGTACTTTGGGTTTTATATCAAATAAATCAATGACCAATTTCACAAAGATTTACTACTATGTTGTACAAGAGTTTTATATTTTTAGCTCTGACATTTAGGCCTATAATCCACTTTGAGTTGAATTTTGTGTATAATGTGGATGGATATTCAGTTGTCCCAGAAGCATTTGTCAAGCTTTGGTTTATTTTTAGAAGTTAAATCAATTTTGTATTCCTATGGTAAGTATAACTGTGTGTGTATGTGTGTGTGTGTGCGTGCATATGTATATATCTTTGTGTATTGTTGAATTTGGATTGCTAATATTTTGTTTAGATTTTTCATCTTATGTTTTTAAGTGAGATGGCCTGAATTTTGTCTACATTTATGTGCTGCATAATGACATTTTGGTCAATGACGGACTGCATATATAATAGTGGTCCCATAAGATTATAATGAAGCGGAGAAAATTCTATTGCCTAGTGACATCATAGCTGTTGTAATGTCACAGTGCATCTCATCACTCACGTGTGTGTAGTGATGCTGTTGTAAATAAGCCTATTGCACTGCCAGTCATACAGAAGGTAGTGCATAGAGTTATAGCAGTAGCCTGCACCATCTAGGTTGGTGTTACTGCTCTCGATGATGTTCCCAACACAGAACTCTCTAACCATACATTTCTCAGAACCCATTCCTGTTAAATGATGAGTGACTGTATTATAATTTCCTTGTTAGTATTTGGTATCAAGATATTGGCCTCATGAAATCAGTTGGAAAGTGTTCCATCTTGCACTAACCTCTGAAAAAATTGTATAACATTATTTTTATTTCCTCCTTAAATGTTTGAAAAAAATCACCAATGACACCATCTTGTTCTGATATTTTCGTTTAAGATATATTTTTAAGAAAGTTTTAAATTATTAATTTATTTAAAAACTATAGGATCATTGAGATTTTATATTTCTTTCAATATGAGGGTGGCAAGTTGTGTTTTCCTAGGCATTTGTCTATTTCTTCTAAATTTTTAATTTTTTTGCATGAAATTATTTTTACTACTTTAAATTTCTAATTTCTGTTCAAACTGTAATTCTGTGCCATGTTTCATTTCCACATTGGTTATTAGTGTCTTCTCTCTCTTATTAGTCAGTCTTGCTAAGGGCTTATCTATTTTATTAAAGTCTTTTAAAATAATCACTTTTGTCTTTTTTTACTTTTTCTATTCTTTTTGTTTTAAATTTGATTAATTTCTGCTATTATCCATATAATTTTTCTCCTCTCCTATCTTTGGATTTAATTTCCTGTCTAACTTCTGGAGAGGGATGCTTACATTATTGGATTTTAGTTTTGTGTCCTTTTCAGTTATGTAATTAAAGTTATAATTTTGGCACTCCCCAAGTTTTTATATTTTGTGGTTTTCAGTATCATCTATTTCAAAATAATTTTATGATTCTTTTTGTGATTTATTTATTGATCCATGAATTATTCAGAAACATATCACTTAATTTCCAAACAATTTAGGGATTTTATCTCTATACTTTATCGATTTCTATCTACCTCAATTTTCTGATTGTGGTAAGAGAACATTCACTGAATGGTTTTAATCTATGAAATTTTTGGTGCTTGCTTTATAGCTTAACATATGGAAAATTTTAGTAAATATTTCATTGATATTTATAACAAATGTGTATACTACAGGCACTGGGGACAGAGTTCAGTCAGTTAGGTAATCTATATTAATTATGTTGTTTAAATCTTCTATAATTTGGCTATTGTTTCTTTTTGCTAATCTGCTCTTAACACGCAGTTCTTAATTTATTGTAATATATTTTAAAAATCACTGTGGTTTAAACAACAACTATTGTTTTGTTCAAAATACCATTTATTTTAAAATTTAAACTACTATTATATTGTGGGATTTTTAAAATTCCTGCTTTGGGTGGTTGTACCTAATCTTAATTGCTGCAGGCGTTGTTAACAAGAAGAATACTGAGAAATATGATATGTCTATTGATAAGCACAGTTATAAACAACTTCTGCTGATCCCTGGAGCTACCAGCTTTGGGAGTCTTGATTTTGATGAGCAGTGGTGATACTGAGATGAGCTCTTACTGGGATATGCCTTGTTCTTTCTGCTGCCACGGAACTACCATAGAAGCTGAAATATACAAGACTATCACTATTCCTTTAGAAACTTCCATCTTCACAGCATTTTCTTCTTTCTCAGATTTGGGGAGCACAGTGATTCATTTCCGAAGGGCAAGTTTACATTTAATTTGATGGTAGAGGAGAAAACAAGACTGGGTGATATTTTAAAAATTAATTAATTTTTAAAGTATATTTTTATTGATTTCTGAGAAGAAGGGAGAGGGAGAGAAAGATAGAAACATCAATGTAGAGAGTCATTGATCGGCTGCCTCCTGCACACCCCCTACTGGGGATCGAGCCCACAACTTGGGCATGTGCCCTTATTGGGAATCAAACTGTGACCTCCTGGTTCATTGGTCAACAATGAACCACTGAACCACACCAGCCTGGCATGGATGATATTTTTGATCATTTCCCCAAATCACAAAGTTGAACACATTGTCTAACAGAGGATCATTTTCTCGATTTGTGGAGGGGTTTACTTGAAAAGTCTTGTGAACATATAATCTTAAACCCACTTAGCAATCATTTTAACAAGTCATCACTATGGACAGAAAATAGTTGCATGGAAAACATATAAAATGTAGGGATGTAATGTTTGAATACTGAAGATAAGACTGTCCCCCAAATATTTGGGACCATCTGGATGTTATAAGTATGTAAATTGCCCTCTACAAAACATGTCAGAACAAAGGTATACCCACAGCATTTTATATATATCAGCATGTGATCTGGAAGATAATGACCTGAGTATGTTCGCAGGGAAAAGAATAATAAATTGGAGGGACTATCTAAACAGGGTTTATGGCCAGTAGTAACCAAAGACATTATTGCTGTGAAGTTTCTCAGGAGAAAAGCCATTTCTGCAGAACTGAACCCCTTATTCCCCTCCAGTGGTATCACATTGTAGCGGAAAATGACTGAATTGGTGGTGAGGAGCTCAGGGTCCCAAATCCCCTCCCACTACTCACCTTCTCTGATTTGAGCAAATCACTTAGGTATTAGTGAACGATCCTCATCCATAAAAGCCAGGAGCTGCTGTAAACAGAAGTTCAGGCCAAGTTAGCTGAAAACCTGTACCTTAAAGAGATAACAAAGACGAGGAAGGAACCTCTCCAACTAAAATGTTTGAGTATCTTTGAGAACATTTCCCCAGCAGTAGTGTCATCCCGGAATTATCAGTTTAGTTGGAAACAGATGACATTTTAAACATGGTCTGCCATATTTCAGTCCAACTGTTGGCCTCCACAAAGTGAGCTGTGTTTATTCCTGTGTCAAAGTGAAAGAGCTTGGGCTGCTATTAAGTGGTGACTGGTGTGAGCTCCCACTCTTCACTCCTGTTCTCTGGCCAATCACACCTCCCCATGTTACCAACTATGTATCATGCTGTTTAGGATAGAGCAGCCCCTCACAACACAATCCCATGTTCCCATGCTGCCCCCATTCTGTTCCATTGGTGCTGGGAAAGGTCCCACTAGGGTTCTTGAGTGGCATCAAATGATGTCCGGGCTAGCTACTTCATGACTGTATCTCCCTCTTTTCCTCCAGCACATTTTCGTCAGCATCACTTGGGACCACTTTATGCCAGAGACCTGATCACAGTCTCCTAGCCTCCCAGCTCTCTGACCTGCTCTTTCTGCTTTTGTTTCCCAGACCTCCAGCTCCTGATCCTCCTACTTCATCTGGTCTACCAGTTTCCTCTAGTCCAGTGGTTCCCAACCTTCTGGCCCTTTAAATACAGTTCCTCATGTTGTGACCCAACCATAACATTATTTTCGTTGCTACTTCATAACTGTAATGTTGCTACTGTTATGAATTGTAATGTAAATATCTGATATGCAGGATGGTCTTAGGCGACCCCTGTGAAAGGGTTGTTTGACCGCCAAAGGGGTCACGACCCACAGGTTGAGAACCACTGCTCTAGTCTTATTTTTCTTATCTACTCAGCCTGCCCTGAGTTGCTGAACACTTGACCAATTCTATCACTTGGACCCTCAACTCATAGTCTTGTTATTTTGCTGCCCCACATGAGGACCTCTCTTATTATCTGTAGACTTTCCCATTGTTTTCATCAAGAAAAGTGAGACTATCTATGTGATGTCCCTCAACTTCTTTTTCTCACCCATAAAATGTATCCATGATGTCATCTATCTTAACCTTCCTTCCTTAAGCCTACAGGGATTTACTCTATAAGTTTAGCATTCCTTAAAACAAAATTGGAAACAAAGGAAAAAAATAGAAGAAAATAAATGAAAACAAAAGAAAAGACATTAAGGAGGGAAGAAAGAAAAAATATATTCTTCATTCCAAATTCCCCTGCAGCTACCACCTTGTTCTTCTCATCTAAATTCACCCAAAACTAAGTTATGATCACTGACACTACTTCCACGGCCATTTATTCAAATCAAATAGCATTCTCTGAGTGATGACAAATGCCAGGCATTGTGTAACTGCTGGGAATTCAGAGTTGAATAAGGCATGCTGCTTTTCCTTAAGTTGCTTATAGTTTCAGGAGAGGGATGAACATGGGTTATTATAATATAACTGAACATGGGTTATTATAATACAACTAGAGGCCTGGTGCATGGATTCATGCACCAGTGGGGTCCCTCGGCCTGGCCTGCACCCTTTAGCAATCCAGGACCCCTTGGGGGATGTTGGACTGCCAGTTTCAGCCCAATCTCTGCAGACCAGGCTGAGGGACCCCACCGGTGCACGAATCTGTGCACCAGGCCTCTAGTATGCATATAAGATCTGCCCCCTGGTGGTCAGTGCATGTCATAGCTACTGGTTGAATGGTTGCTTAGGCTTTTATATATATAGATATGCTTGATGCAGTGGTAGAGCTAAGTATTGTAAGGGGATCAGGTCAGAGTAGAATGCAGGTTTTGACCCTTTACCACGAGGATAGCTTGAGTAAGAAGCAGCTTAGTGTTATCAGGGCATGAATGCAATACAGAAAATGTTAATTCGTGAGGGTGTTGAATCAGGTTGACAGTGACAAATCAGGGAAAACTTTATAGACCAAACAAGTATATTCATATTTCATATCACTCCCTGAAAAACAGAGTAGTGACTACAGGTTTACAAATAACTCCTGTGGACAAGGAACAGTACTGTACCCATCAGAGGGTTTCTGCTCTTCCTCTTAATAGAACTTTTCCATGAGCCTGGTTGAGCATCCACATTGGATCTACATGCAGGGGAGTAGGGAGAGCTGTGCATATTCCTGGGAATGGGATGGAGAATGTGGGGGAAGGGCATAGAGCTGGTTGGCTGGGCTTTGACACCAACAGCCAGAGCAGCTGCATCCCATTCAGCCTCTGGTTGGAGACAGATAGGACACTGATGATTGGCTTGCCAAGGTCGAGATGACACATTCCAGGAAACCGGCCAGGGTGGGCTGCATACAGCTGGACCTGATACATATTAGTTTTAAACAAAAATGCTTCCTCCTTTTCCCTCTACTCCCTGCCCTCCTCTGCTTTCTCTGTAAAAACTGATCAGAGAAGGTGGCTGAGCTGAGCAGGGTCACGCCAGGCAGGGTGGCTGTCAGCCTCTCATCCTGTTTGGTGACATGCTCTCTGGGTCCTAAATGAGGACAACCTGGCAGCTCTGTGGACACAAGTCTTGCCCAGTGGATGGGTCTTTGGGTGAATTTAGAAAGGTACCTTTTCTGGGCTTAAGGTGGGCAGTTCCTGGTTTTCATTTCGGCCCCTCAGCCCTCAGGTGGGTGCCCTTATGCAGGGTACAGTCTGAGCTACGCAGCAGCCTCCAGTCCTCTAGCTTTGTTCCAGTTGAGAAATTCCTATCACAGTGATATGGTTGGGAAGTTCTCCCTCCATGGCTAGAGCAATTCCTTAATGCCAGGTCGGAAATGCACAGTCATGCTCTGATGTACATAGATCCACAACAAGGGGCTAACAGCTTGGCTAATTTGCTGCATTGTTTTTTATTTTTGTTTTGCTTTTGGTTAGGGCAGGAGTGATAACTGACCTATTTTTCTTAGAGGGTTTTCTACAATTCAATTCATTATTATCTCCCAGGATAGGGGTCTATGGGGAGAAGGCGAGCACTTCTCAGGCTGTGTAGGAAACATTTCTACACGTTGTTAAGATTATATCCCCTTGGAAGATAATTAAAAGTTATGTTGCTTGTGTTTAGGGTTGTATTCTAAGTCTGCTTTGGTTTAAAATGTACAATAAATTAGAGATAATTTTATGGAGGTTTCTTAGACCTGACCAGGGGAATGTTCTCCTTTGTATTATGACTAGAAGCAAACTGTCTCCTGAGGTAAGAAAGAGCAGTTGAGCTACAACTGACTGGTCCACTCCTTCTGACTGAGGCTTAAAAAGAAATAATCCAGCCCGGCCGGTGTGGCTCAGTGGCTGAGCATTGACCTATGAACCAGTAGGTTACCAGTTTGATTTGGGGCACATGCCTGGGTTGTGGGCTCATCCCCAGTGGGGGACATGCAGGAGGCAGCTGATCAATGATTCTCTGTTATCAATGTTTCTATCTCTCTATCCCTCCCCCTTCCACTCTCTAAATTAAATAAAAAGATTTTTTTAAAAGAAATAACCCAGTGAGAGACAAAGCAGGAGCAGGGGTGGGAGCAGAAACACAATGAGAGGGTAAGTCAGGCTCCCACTTGTTCATGAGACAATGTGGGGCACAGGTGGACCCCTCATGGCTTCACTTGGGAATCAACAGCATTAAACACAGGACACAGCAGCCAGAAAATGACAGGGAAATCATAAATTTCACCTCCATCTTTGACACATGAGGGAAGAAATGCTTAGACCACAAAGTGTCCCCCAGCCCAGGGTTCAGGATGAGGGAATAAAAGAATGAGCAACTGGTATAATTCCTATCTTTTCCATTTTTGCACATGGTATTCAATTATTTCTTTGACCTTTAAACAATTTTTTGAGTGCCTATTGTTAAGATTATTCAAGTCTACTAAACCAGGAGGAGAGGCTAGGGGTTTAGACAAGCTGGTCTTCAGATCCTCAAGCTAGTAATAAAGCCACTTTGCTATACGAAGTTGGGGTGTACACCAAAACCACTCTTTGTTTTTTGCTCCCCGATTAGAAATGTGTAAACTCTGCATTCAAAAGAAAGGACATTGTGATGCCTGTGAGTAATAGTGATGGTGATGATGATGTGGCTTGGGGACAATGTGAAAAAAATAGAACCTGTTAAGCTTTAGATTTATGAAGTACTGAGAGGCCCTGCTAAAGCCCTTCGCAACCTGACAGATACCCTGCTGTATGTACGAGCTGTGTCATAGATCTCTGTCCAATGAGCATTCGTCCAATGTTTTTATTTAATTTAGAGCATTCGTGCAATGAATCACTAATCTGAGCCTGGGGAGGTCTGCAAAAGTTGATTCCCGCCACTCTGGGAAATGTTCAGAGACTTTTGGGGTCAAATTTCTTATTGAGATAAAATGCTATATTGTTGTCATTCAGTTTTCTGCAGTGGCCATATCCTGGCTATTCATAAGAAGGATATCATTTATGATGTTAGTCAGATGCCTGAATTTATGCAGCTCATGGTGGGGCTGCATGTAGATGGTCAGTATGCTCTTATTTGGTGACATAGCTCTCTTTTTTTGTGGAAGGAAAGGAATTATTTGGAAATTGATGGCATGTGTGGGAATTCCTGGAATAATAATGACCTGAAAGTTCCGTGGCTGGTTGAAACTGCTTAGTTGTGTTCACTCAAGACTTCTGAAAAAGCATGGCAACGAGGTAGACATAATCAGACATTATATTTGTATAACACATTGCTTTATAGTGTGTACACATATTATTTTATTTTATTTTATTCTTACAACAATCCTAGAATATCATTGTTATTAAATCCATTTTATAGATGAGGAGATCAGGGAATGAAGGAGTTAACAGAAGCAACAGAATCAGGAACTGTTTTTGTTAAATTTAACTTATTATCTTGTGTTCTTTGTGCCTCCTGGCTATTTGGAGACCTTCACTCTGATTCAGGAGAAGCCATTCCTTAGCTGGATAGCCCTAAGTAAATCATTTTGCCTCATTAATCTTGATTTCCTAATCTAAATCTATGCAGTCAGGTAATTAATACCTTTCTGAACAACCCACAAAAGTAGACAAAGAAAATCTTAGGTAGAAAAGGCTTCAGTGTTTCCCCTTGCCAGAAAGGTGCAAAGCATACTTTCCCATGACCAATTTTCTTCTATCTGTTACTATCTTTCTGTAAAGTTACCCACAACCCTCTTGTGCTTTAACACCACCCCCCCCCCACCCCGCCCCCGACTTTGTCATGTTAGAAAGATAGACTAGATCTTGGACTCTTAGTTTGGGATTTTTGTAATCTCTATTAGAATCTGTCTTCCTCTTTTCCTGTGGGCATATTTTTGCATTTTTAAATTTATCTCTGAACTCATTCCTCTGCTACATGACTTCATTCTTCTTAGATCCCGGGCCTTTATCTAATCTCAAGGGTCTACCTGGATATTTGATCCTAGATTTCATCAATATGACCTGTTCTCTCACTGCTATTACTTCAATTTTCTGATCCTAATAAATACCTGGTTCATGTAAGCAATCATTGACAGTACAAACATTAATATTAACAAACTTCAGACTTTCGTTGTAGTTGGAGTACAAAGAGGTATATCTCTCTCTAAAATGGTTCTTCTCATTTGAAGAAAACCCAGGAATCTCTAGCATGAATGTTATCATTATAATTCATTATGTCCCATATGAATAAGTCAGCCTATCTATTGCCTCCACCTGTCCCAACATACAGTCAGAACACTCGGAGCAAATGCTGTCTCCTCCCAAATTCAGGGACCAGGGAGTCTGCATGGAGGTGCCACAGATGGCAAGGGAGGTCCAGTGATGTGACTGTGGGAGAT
This sequence comes from Myotis yumanensis, assembly GCF_028538775.1. Taxonomy (NCBI): domain Eukaryota; kingdom Metazoa; phylum Chordata; class Mammalia; order Chiroptera; family Vespertilionidae; genus Myotis; species Myotis yumanensis. The sequence continues at coordinate 5,814,586 of NW_027223762.1, forward strand.
TGATTTGTAAACATCCCAGTGATAATGGCTTCCCTTCTGAATGGCTACTTTGGAACCTGTTTCTGTGAAACAAGAATGTGTTCCAGTAAATGATCTTGATTCGCAAAGCACTCTCCAATCTAGAGATGGCCAACCTTTTGGACCTCATGGACCATCAGTGGCAACAGCCAAACTGCTAACAAGCTAACAGACTAACTTGTCTCAAGAAAAGGCCAAGTTTGAGCCTAGACTTTGGTGTTTTCCATGTGTAGAGATCCAAAGGAAGGTCTATTGGTGACTTTGCAATAAACTTGTGATTTTTCTTGGTGAAAGAAGGCATATCTCTTGCTAAAATACTCGCAAGAAATCTTAACAACATGCACACACTTCAATGTAATCTGAAGAAATGTGGACACCTCCCTTATCTCAGTGCTCTCCCTGTTTGCAAGAGCTGGAGAACCTGTCAACCATCCAGAGGGGTGGCCCTGAGAATTAGATGTGATCCTGTCTGGACAGGAACTTTCTAGGAATATCGGGAGCTGCAGTCTAGTGCGGGCCTTGTAAAAGTGGGTAAATCCTTCATTCTTTTGGAATCTCAGTTTCCTCATCTGTGAAATATCAGATGAGGGAGATTGGCACAGGAATTATTTGTGGCTCCTTCCTGCTCTAAACTTTTACAATTTTCTGTGTTACCCTCTCTCCTTTTCCTGAAAGTATAACTCTGTGTCTAGAGATCAGTTCTGTATCTCTCACCTTCCTCTGCCAAATGGGCTGCACAGAGTCTCTCCTCACCTGGGCACCGGCTAAGTCAGGGGTGGGCAAACTTTTTGACTCGAGGGCCACAATGGGTTCTTAAACTGGACCGGAGGGCTGGAACAAAAGCATGGATGGAGTGTTTGTGTGAACTAATATAAATTCAAAGTAAACATCATTACATAAAAGGGTACGGTCTTTTTTTTTTTTTAGTTTTATTCATTTCAAACGGGCCAGATCCGGCCCACGGGCCGTAGTTTGCCCACGGCTGGGCTAAGTAAACAGATGGTGGGCCAGTCACCTGACATTGAATAACATCAAATACAAAAGTGTAGCTTCTCTGGATTCTAAAAAGTGAGGTATTAAGACCAACTATACAACTGAAAGATTCAGTCAGGATACTACAAATCGTATTATAACTAGATTTGTCCAGTACTTAAATTAAATTATTTCACTACTTACAGATGTCTGACATTTCACCTCTAAGTGAACTATAAGGTTGAGTAGAGTTCAAGTTTGTCAGTCCCTCTTAAGGGACTGCCACACTAGTTTCACCCTCCCTTCTGTCGGCTTAGATAACTCTCTCATTGTCTCCAGTCATGTCTCAGAATGAGTCAGCTTTCACTTCTTGCAGGGTCTCTGCCCCTTCAAAGCATGTGGCAGGGACGTGCAGATTTCCTCTGGCAGATAAGGTTGCCACTATAGTTTCTAGGGCTTTGCTCCTGGCTCAGCCGGATAGAGTGTTAACCCACGGACTGAAGGGTCCAGGTTTGATTCCAGTCAAGGGCATGGACCTCTGTTGCAGACTTGATCCACAGCCCCTGTCAGGGCGCGTGCAGGAGGCAACCAATTGCTGTGTTTCTTCCACATCGATATTTCTTTCTCTGTGTCTCTCTCCCCACCTACCACTCTGTCTAAAAATCAATGGGAAAAATATCCTCGGGTGAGGATTAACAACAACAACCAAAAAGCTCCCTACATCTATCTTCCTTCCCATCTGCCTACTTTGCTCTTTTTCCTGTTCTCTGCACATAGAGCTCCCCCCCCCCCGCCCCCCCGCCCCCCGTCACTGCTCACACCCACACCTGGATTGCAAGACTACAAATGCTTTTTCTCTGGAGTAGACATCATCATTGCTGATGTCTGCACAGTGAGAAGTCTTTCCTCTATTTTGAAAAAGAGAAAACTGATCTCAGAAAGATAAGTACCCCCAGGGCACAGTAGTGGTACTTTTAACTTGGCACAATTCTGATGACAAAATTGAAGCCATCGAAGTCATTCTTATTGTCAGAGTCATGACCTATTTAAAGAGGAGTGGGCAGTAGTGAGGATGCTAATAAGGGATGGTGACACTGAGGGACTGGCAGCAGTGGGAAGCCATAGCTACCTTCAGACTGAGCAGCTGAAGGAGAGACACAGGCTGCTGCTGCAATGCCACAAGAACTGAAACTGCCCATGGGGCCACCAGACAGGGGCTGTGTCTGTAGGGAGGGCAGCCACACCCAACCTGTGGTCCAGCAAACTGTGCTCCCAACTCCCTCTGCTCCCACCCTCTGAGAGCCTGTTGGTGCTCCCCGCCCCATTGTTGAGCCTCACCAGAAGCCAGGAAGCCAGGGGATCAGAGGTTCATCCTTGAGGTTGGCCTCCTGGGCACAGAGCAGGATGAAGAGGATGGAAAATGGGCCTGGGGGTGCAAAAGTGACTATACCAGGGCTTATCTGGTATAGCCACTTTTGTTTTTCAAAACTTTGCTCCTCATTTTTCCTCCTTAGACATTTGCAATATCCAATATTTCTGAAAGGCAATGAATAGAAAGTCTAGAGTCCTAGCTCTCTTTCCTTTGAAATGAAAGCTCACATGGCTTCTTGCAGAAATGGTTTATTCAATAGTCTTATGTTTTAAACAGGACTTTGTTGGAGAAATGAAGGAAAGAGAAGTATATGGAGCTATTACCAGAGTTCTAAACAAATTTCTACGTGCCCACCGAGAATGCTGTCTTGATGATGATTTATTATGCCTACTACTGTGGCTGATTGAAATTAGATTTCATAAAATGCCTTGAGCTTCTTGGAGGAATGTTTCTCCTTGAATCCAAAGTCCTGTGTATACAGTGAAATAATGACATGCAGTATCTATGATTTCAGAACATATGCTTGTGGTTACAATTAAACATCTCAGACATTTCTATCCCAGGATTCTCTCTGGCAGAAAAGATGTGAAAGCATTCAACTAGAAAAATAGCAGGAATGACAGCCCATCATCAAGGTGGAAATAATTTTCCTGGCTGTGGTATATTTTCCCCTAATCTTTTCTCTCTCTCCTTATTTCTCCCTGTCTCTCCACATCTCCTATCTTACACCTTCTCTCTTCCTCTCCTTTTTAGATACAAGGACAAGCTTTTGATAACAAAGACATCTATATATATAAAAGCCTAATATGCTAAGTGTCCTACCAATCGGTCAACTGAAGCTCGACCAGTTGCTATGATGTGCACTGACCACCAGGGGGCAGATGCTCCAACCAGTAGGTTAGCTTGCTGCTGGGATCTGGCAGATTGGGACTGGGCAAGACGGACCGGACATGCCCTAGAGCCCTCCTGTGGTTCCTCCCTGGCTGGCCAGCCCCCATGGCCCCAATCGGGACTGGGTGAGACGGCCCCTCTCGGGCCCGATCGCCGGCCAGGCTGAGAGACTCCACTGGTGCACGAATTCATGTACCGGGCCTCTAGTTGGTATATAAAGTCAAGCATCCTAGATATATGCATGTTAATATTTTTTAACTATTCCATAAATTTAATTTCATATGAAATAAATTCATTTTCAAATTGGTGATTTTGATGGTTAAAATTCATACCATTAGATGTCTTAAATCTATTTTCAAATTTTTTATGGTTTTTGTCTTATTTTGCTTGCCTTTTCTTTTTTTTTCTTGATGACCATCTTTCTTTATCTGACAGTTTCATGTTTGAGTGAATCTTCTCCCCAGTCCTCTCATTTCCTGTGCAGAACTGGGTCTCACAATGGCACTTTAGTTATCTTATCTCAAAAAAATATTGGGAACATTGCAGATGCAATCTTCAAGCTATTGGCTATCAAAGGCAAGAGAAGGGTCTACATCTAAGAATTGGAGGACTACGCAGTCTTATGACCAGAAATTGTGTTGTGCAGATTTAAATTGCAACCCGCAGTGAATCAAAGTGCTAGCTTACCATGTCTTTGTCAGCATTTAAAAACGCCTTTTAACTTCAAAATAAATATGAGCAAAGGCATTACATTGAAAGATATTTTAGTTTAAGAATAAATTGGGTGTGATAAGGTGAAGGAAATCTTAAAAGTACTTAGATGGTTTACTATGAACTGAAGAAAACCGTTATTCTGGGTCCATTCTTTTATCTCTCCCAGAGAAAGTACAGTTGTCAGATACAAAAATGTATTACCTTTTTTTGGAGAAATCTTAAACTCTATGGGCTTACAAAGTCTGCACATATACATTCATTACTTTGCCTTTTGAACTATGGGAGTTTGATGTTGGTGGTCTCTGCCCACTGGAACTTAAGTGGTTTTTGTTTCTCTGATATATATCCAGGAATTCTTTAGAACTTTGAGGCAGTGAAGTTGTAAGAATATATGGCGGTATATGTAACTCCTGAGCCCCTTAGAGGGAAATAATAGATATTTTTATCTCCCAGTTATAAAACATCCCAGCTGTTTGGTCACTGAATGCTGTTTTCAAAACCCAATATATCTCTACAGTACTTACTTCTGAATAATGACTGAGTTGGTGGTATTGAGAAGCTATAAACCACATTCTCTTTACCTGTCCCAGAACTACAACCTCATCAGACTAAGATCTACTATATACATAAAAAAATTACAGTGGGATAGTTGGGCGAGAGATAGGGACAGCAGGGGATAAGAGTGGAGATTTTCCAGACTTTAAAGGTACAGTGGCAAAGGTCATGCAAGTCACAATTCTTTATCCCATTGACCTGGTGGCATCAAATCATTTTCCATCTAATTCTTTGTGTTTTGATTCCTAAATTGTATTTTCACTCCCTGCCTACTACCATCCCCTCTACCACCTCACACATATCTGATTCATAGCTTCCCTATCTTTATATATAAAAATCCAGCAACCGTAATGGCCATAATGACCCTAATGACTGGTCGCTATGATGCCCACTGTGGCCAGCGAACTGGCCCAATAGGGGGTGGGGCTGGCTGGCCAACCTCATGGCCTCTCCCCCCTTCCAGCCCGACCCCAATGGGTCCCCACTACCCTGGTCGGCCCGCAGACCCTCCCCCTGGCCAGCCCCACCCTTGATGCCCCCCCACCTTAATAGGGGGTGGGGCCGGCCAGCCAACCTCCTGCAGTCCCTCCCCCACCTGGCCCCACTCCAGATCAGCCTCCCCCCCGCCCCCCCAACATCAGAGGCAGGGCCAGCCAGCCAACCCTCATGGCCCCTCCCCCAGGTTGCTGGTCCCCCATCGGCACCCCCACCCCATTTGGGGATGAGGCCAGCTGGCCCACTGCCCATAGCCCCTCCCCATGGCTGGCCCCAACCACAATCAGGTCGGGGCTCCCTGGCCAATAACCCGCGGCTCCTCCCCCCAGTTGCCCAGCCCTGATGGAGCCCAGTCAGGGTGGGCTGGCTGGCCAACTTCCCACTATCTCCTCCCACACGCCCAGCCCTGATCTGCCCCAATTGGGGCCAGGCCGGCTGGACCCCACCCATGCACAAATTCGTGCACTGGGCCTCTAATTTAGATATAAACAGAAAAGTGATGTTCATATTGCTTTGGTTACGGTTGTGGCTGATGGCATGCTTTCAATAAATTCCACTTTCCTGTATCTTCTTTTATGCTGTATCCCAAGGTCTGTTTGCATCTGTACTCTGCTTGTTTGACAAGTTGGGGTGCCTTTCCCCCCTGCATCTTATACGATGGTATTTTTTAGGCTCTAGCCATGTGCCTTTCTTTTAAACATGCTGCAGATGCACTTGTGAAAATGTAAAGAAGGGCCCAGGGATTTCTGGAAGGGGCACTGGCCTAAACAAACACTGTCAAATGAAACTGCACAGGACCTATTGTATCGGAATCTTAAGTCACAAACTTCATTGGTTTTCTCTTCCTGCCGAATCCCAGGCTGTTCTGTGGAGTCTTTTTTTTCCCCTTGAATTGTCCTTATGGAATGATGTCACCCCAGGACGATGTCCTGATGTCCTGCCTGTAAGGTTTAATCTGAGATGTAAGATTTAATCTGACCAAAGCCAATAAATTGACCAAGACAAGCAGGGTAAGAGTGAAATATCACGTTTATTGAAAGCTCTCGGGTGAGGTCCCACGGTCTGGGGGTGCAGGCCGGGGGAGTCACACCTGCTTATGCCTAGCAGAGATATTTATGCTGCTGTTGGACCAATCAGGTTTATCTGAGGTAGCTTGTGGCGGGTGATTGATGAGCGGGAAGTTGGTGCAGCTGCACCCTGGCCATCCTGAGAAGTCTCGGGTGGTTATTTATCGGCCATCAGCACAACAGGATGCTCTGGTGGGTCCCAGGATGGCAGCTATTGTCCAGCAGGATGTAGCTCGGCAGTTCTGGGTTGTTTTGTCCAACTCAGAGGGTGGGATCAGGAAAGACCCTATTTTCCCAGCCCCAGACCTTACACTGCCCTCCATCATAATCAGCTCTCCTGACTTCCCATCCATCCATCCTTTGTCTCACTGGGCCTGGCCTTCATAATACAGAACAGTGCAGCCTTGTCATCCAGCCCTCACCGGGCAGTTCTTTCCGGTCCCCAGTTTTCTGTTTCCCTTCGATTGCGGCATACAGAGGGGGCATGGCAGAGCTTGGTGCTGGATCTCTTTTGTATTTGCTTGAAAGCATCTCTTTCAGAATTAACCTCTGTTCTGATTTCATAACCAAGGGGACACTTCCATGAACACCCTGTTTTCATATCCATGTTTTCCATTGATTCACAATTCTGTATTTCATTGATCTACTGGCGCAAAATCATGGTCAATTAATGTTGTATGTTGTATTGGTCTTTATAATCACTGAGTGTCCACTCACAGACTGTCTGCATCTCCTGTTCTCTTCAGCTGAAGGGTGAGCTCTGGAGAGCAGAGGTCCGTGTACTTAACACGTTGACTGTAAGTAGTAGAGCCACCTGTTACTACCCGCATACAATGTATTAATAGTTGCTTGGTGTCAGTCAAACTGCCTGGCATATGACAATCATTTCTGAATCCCATGCCTGCCTTTATATCCACTCTGTGCTTGCTTTAATAGGAGCCCTGGGAGGGGTTCATTCAACACATATTTCAGAGGAAGAGAAAAGATAGAGCAAGTTATTGTCCACAGAGTCAGAAAACTAGGAAAGAGTAGAGCCAGGATTCAGACTTAGACCCATGGCTCCTAGTTCAATGCTTCTTCCACTCCACAGTTCAGATCCTCATCAAAAGTATTGGCTCAAACTTATGACGTTAGAATTCTTCCCTGTAGGAGAAATGCCTTTGTCTAGAAACACTTCTGGATGGATTTTGAACCCTTTGGGCTAGGAAGGTGGGATAGGACTGAAACCAAGAGAAAACCTGGCTTTCCTGCATAAAACACTGAGCAGGATTTTGGTTTGCGTGTGATGCCCCTTGCCCCCAAAATATGACTATATTTTGCAAGAAGTGGGGAGGCATTAGACATAAATACAAGTGAAAAATTCCCAAAGGGAGTTTTGGCAGAAGGACTTTTATTTTTTTATTAATCCTCTGCCAGGGTTCTTGTCCCAGCATTAAGAAGGGTTCAGGAATCTGGAGAAGGCTGTGTGTAGATTAAATAGGAGTCCGGAGACGAAGCATAATTTTGAAAGGCATTTGGGGGTCAGAGGAGCCTAGTTAAAGGAGCTAAGATCTAAGTTCTCAGTTCTCAGGTCTCCTCTTCCCAGGACCCCATGCTTTTTATTAACACAACTTGTCCTCAGGCGAGGCAGAGATATACACTTCAAAGGGTATACACAAGCATTGTGAGAATGGGGGAATTAGCCTAAGGCTGTTCAGGTGTTTGGCCAGTAGGAGACAATAACATATAGATTAAGATGCCCTTTAGCTGTCTGGCAGCCAAGAAATCAATTTAATATATCCTATTCAGGTTTGGGGAAATGCCTTCAGCCATTCCCAGATGCTGCCCTGCTGTCATGCTGGAATTGGTCTCCGGCAATCCTCATCTGAGTATACTTTTTTCCATTGATTTTCAGAGAGAGTAGAAGGGAGAGGAAGAGACACACAGAGAGAAACATCTATGTGAGAGAGACACATTGATAGGTTGCCTCCCACACACACCCCGACCAGGGCCAGGGAATGAGCCTGCAACTGAGTTATGTGTCTTGGACTGGAATCGAACCTATGACCCTTCATTCTGCAGGCTGATGCTCTAACCACTGAGAAATGGGCTAGGGTCGCAGGAGGACTTTTACAAAATAGGAAGGTTTAAACTTTTTCTGTCCTGCGTTTCTCATCTGCGTTGTCTGTGATCTCCTAGTCTCGGTCCAGCTGTTTAATAAAATTTGACTATCTACCACTGTCTCAAGTGCTCGATTTTGAAGGGATCAGTGAAAAATGGTGATAGATTTTGAGTCAGTGGGGCAGAGAGAAGAGATTAGCTGCAGTGAAGAACAGCAGGGGATAGACAAGAAGTAAGAGGGGGGAGGTTCAGAAAGACAAGGAGACAGGAATAAGAGGTGGCTGAGAATGTCAGCCCTGGGGATGGATGGGAAGAGCACTGCACCTCCCCAGGTTAAAGCCAACTTTACATAGATCCACAAGGTCAGGATGACTTCATTTAATATTTGTGCATTAATAGTGACAGTAGCCCTCCCTACATTTTCAGAAGGAGGAATAGTAGGTGGATAATGAAGGGAGCATTGTGTTTTTGGAAAAATAAACAAATAAGCAAACCCCAAATATAGTCTATAATTAGGGGGAGGAAAATGTAGACAGCTGAAAGCTTTCCCAATGATGACAGTTGAACCATCTGCTGAAGAGCAAATTTGATGGCATTTAACATGCACGGGCTTTCTCTGCATCGCGGGCATATGGAAGCTCTATATGCCTCTTAGCAAATTCTAGGCTTCAGTCTCTTATTAAGAAATGTGGTAATTTCTGAAAACAAAACCCTATTATCTTCTAATTTGGCTGTTTATCTGAATAACAGAATGAAAAGGGGGCTGAAGGCAGGCAGAGCCACAGAGCATCTGCGCATGACTGCTTGTGTTTTTCAGCCAATCAGGATCATGGAATTGAGATCCTATGGCGGCTGACAAGGGCCCTAGTGAGCCAAGAACTGCAGATCCATTCATTGTTGTGGGAGTGATTCATAGTGCCTTTCTGTGCCTTCATTCACAGAGGCAGAGGTTGTGGGTCCGGGTGATTTGTTTAGCAAAGCACCTAGCCCTTGAGGGACATTGCTGGAGAGACCAAATCACTGCTCTAAACCACAATGGCAACATGGCTCTTCCATCAGGGATTGATGTAACCAGACCAGTGAGTTCTCATTCCCTTTGAAATGAATGATGCTGCTGGCTCCCCCACCGCCATAACTGTTGTCTTCACTTCCACTATGACCAGCTACCACTGATTGTCAGAAGGCACTGAGTCTAGGGGCTTCCACACAACATCTCTCTTAATCTTTACCAAAACCCTATGGGTTGGGCACTGCCAATACCTCAATTTTACATGTGAGCAAACCAAGATTCAGAAATATAAGGTACTCATTTCCCATCTGAGTGGACTGGTGAGGGAAATAAAGGGAAATTAGCATAAAATTGGAGAGGAAGTATGGAATAATGGCTTAAAGTAAGGGCTTTCTCATCAGACAAATCTGAGTTGGAAGCCTGGCTCTGTAGCCTCTGTGAGGTTGGGCAAGTCACCGGTCTCTGAGGCTCAGGTTCTCCATCTGAACAATAAGGATAATAATTTTCCCTATTCTAGGTCTTCTACATTGCAAGTGATCAAGAAATGCTCTCCAGTTTTCTTGCTATTATTAATGGTTATTATTTTTCTACTTACATATCAAAAAGACTTACCATATCGCTCCCTACAGAGTAAAATGGTTTTTAAGGTAGTGATTGCTTTAAAGGTCCCCAAAATTTGAGGAGAAAGTTGCTTTGGAAGCACATTCTCTTTCCAGGTTAGGGGTGATGGCGGTAAATGGCCAAATGGTCAGGCCTCAGTCCCACTGAGTTTCGCTCTTTGGATCTCTGCTTTTATGACCAGTGTTGTTACTCCATAATACAGATGGCACTGACTGGAGTTTATTACAAAAGGAACATTAATAACTACACTACCAGTTATCCATGGCTGTGTAACTAAATACCCCAAATTTAGGATTTAAAATCAAACTATTATTGTTCAGGATTTTGTGGTTTTTCTGCTGGTTCCTCTTGGGCTCACTCTTATGATTCGATAGGTGGCCAATGGAATTGCTGGAAAGTCCAAGATGACCTGGCACAGATGTGTGGGAGCTGGTGCTGGCTGTCAGCCTGGGTACTCACTCGGTGCCCTTCTACATGACTTTTCATCCTCCAGTAGGCCACTCCAGTTTCCTTTCAGCATGGCTGTTTCAAAGCCCAGTTCCAGAGGACAAGCCCACTGTGTAGACACTTATCATGCCTCTGCTGGAGTCATGTTTGTTCATAGCCCATTGGGCAAATCAAGTCACATGGCCAAACTCAGTGGAGTTGACTTAGACTCCAGCCCTTGATGGGAAAAGGATCAAAGAATTTGTGGTAATTTTTAATCCATTGCAATTACAAATATAACACATAAAAATACAGGGAAGGCACCTATACGATGCCTTTAAAATCAGGCCAGTCCATCCAGAAGTATTTCTAGACAAAGACATTTCTGCAGGTATGGATTTTGGTCTTCAAGAGCTTTCTGACCTTGCCGAATCTTGCTGAATCCACATCCTGTCCGAGTAAAGCACCACTCACTAGTCCCTGGGCAGGTGAACTTGACTGGCATCTTGCCTGTCTCCTTCCTTTGTGTTTCCTGGCAGGTTGCTAAGGTGCCATCTTACATTCTACATCCTTATCCTTTGAGAACTGGCCATTGGACTTCTCTATTCCCTAGACCAGTGATGGCGAACCTTTTGAGCTCGGCGTGTCAGCATTTTGAAAAACCCTAACTTAACTCTGGTGCCGTGTCACATATAGACATTTTTTGATATTTGCAACCATAGTGAAACAAAGACTTACATTTTTGATATTTATTTTATACATTTAAATGCCATTTAACAAAGAAAAATCAACCAAAAAAACGAGTTCGCGTGTCACCTCTGACACGCGTGTCATAGGTTCGCCATCACTGCCTTAGACCCTATTCAGGGGACCATTTTACCTCTCTAGTGCCTATCCCCCACTCCCAAGTTCCCCAGACTTATAACCTGCTTCCAGGACTAAGGAACATAACGTGATTGACTGAGCTATTAATACTATGATAACGTTTGCTAGTTGAAATTGCAATGCAATTATTGCTTTTTCTTGATCCTATTAATATTTTGGAGACTACATTTAGCTTTATTTTAATTAATAGAGAAATGTAAGTATTCATTGTAGAAATGGTTTATTATTATACTTGCTCTTGCCTATTATGCCTTTTAAAATAACATTATAAAGTAGGCATTTTTCCAAATCTCTATATATAAGTGGTTATATAAATGTTAACATATTTAACACAGTATATATAACAAATATTTCATATTTGAAACATCTGACTAATATTCCATTTGTGTAATGCTGCTAAAATGTATTTAACCAATTCCCTAATGATGAATATTTAGGTTGTTGGCATTTTTTAAATGATAACAAACCATGTTGCAATGAATACTGTTTTACATATAACTTAACACACTTATTATGATTACTTCCTTAGGATACATTCCTAGAAGTGGGGTCACTGGGCCAAAAGATATATACAATTTATAAAACTGCTTTTATCAGCTTGTCCATCAAATAATGCTATGGACTTATATTCCCAAGAATTGTGTAAAAGGACAAGAATACTCCTTTCTTCCCAGCTTTGATGTGATTTTCTTGAAACCCCGAATTATTTTTTGTCTTGTTTTCCAAGGGAAGAAGCGAAGAACTAAAAGTTAAGTATTTCCCACCCAGGGAAAGAGCTAAACCCTAAACTAAACCACTTAGTTCCCTGACAGCCTGAGGCAGCCCTGCTGAGAATACCCCAGCCCAGGACTCCCTGGAGGTAGAGAGTCCAGAGAAGTGAGAAAGGCCCTAAACCGTGATGGACAAACTGTGGCTCGCGAGCCACATGCGGCTCTTTGGCCCCTTGAGTGTGGCTCTTCCTAAGCCTTAGGAGTACCCTAATTAAGTTAATAACAATGTACTGTCCTATATAGTTTAAGTTTAAAAAATTTGGCTCTCAAAAGAAATTTCAATCGTTGTACTGTTGATATTTGGTTCTGTTGACTAATGAGTTTGCCGACCACTGCCTAGAACATAAAGCCCAGGCCCCTCTGCTCTCCCAATAGCAGCCTGTTCCCTGCAGTTCAGGCCTCACGGAGAAACCTCCAAGGCCAGGCTCTGTTGACACCTGCCATCTGCAGAAGGACCCTCCCCTGGCGGCTGGAAATTCTCCAAAGCTCACTCACCGCCCTCGTCATCCTGGGAAGACCATAGGCCCTTGCTTACCTGGTCTCCTGTGGGGAAGCCATCATGTCCACTGAGACTTGGTCAGTGCTCAGGCTTTGGGACTGATAGAACCCAGCAAGGAAAAGTCCTTATTTGTCCTCTGACAAGCAGAACAGGAATATTCCAGGAACCCAGCCTGAACTCCACTTTTCCTTCCACTTAAACCCCAAACTCCCTCATGTACTCATCGCTTTCCCCAATAACTTTCTTTTAGTTGCACGGTGAACTGCCACAGAACATAATTGAAGGTATCTTGGCATTTTGCAACTCTTTCCAAATAGTACTAGGAAAGGGCCTCTTATCTCTTTGTTATGCTCTGAGTGTTCAATGAATGTCTGAAGTAACTGCAGGGAGTATTTTATGAAGGGCTTCGCCTGGGATCTTAGTTCCAGGAGAATGCACGCGCTGGGGCTTCGGGTATATATTGTGGGGCCTCAACCGCTTTATTTCTATAATCCTTAGGAAATAGAGGACTAAGTTTGCTCCTCTAGACCAGGGGGAACTGTTGCGGGAGCGTCAGTAACTCAGGCCATCCCCTTTGGTGACCCTTCGGTAAGGTGAGGGCCTTCCAATAGTCTGAATATAGAATTAAATCTTTGTAATAATAATGTCTGATTTCTTCACACTTGAATGCAACGTGTTATGATTTTTTGTTTCCATGATTCATCCATGTCAGAGCAGGAGGTGACCTTAGAAATGCATCTTCTCATTCAAATCCCTCACTTGGAGAAACTTCAGCTCAGAGAAAGGACATGAGTTGCCTAAAGTTGCATATTTCTTGTTGGTACCAGGCTCTGGCTCAAAGTGAGAGCCTTCTGACTTGGGGTGAGAGGTATTTCTCCACCTCCTTTTTCAAGCTCTTTGGTGATTCATTTTGAGCCTACTTCTAGGTAATCCTCAGGCATCAGGCACGCACTCATCGTTTTACACATCAAATCCTTAAACAATCCTAACAGTACTTTCATCCTCATTTACAGGTAAGAACAGTAGGTTTTGGAAAGGTTTTATAAGTTGCCCAATATGATGTCTTAGTTTTTCGTATGGCTTCCGTAACAAATTACCACACACTTAGTGCGTCTCAATCAACTGTTAAGACAAATCTATCATCTTATGGTTTAGTAGCTTATAAGTTGGAAATGGGCTAAAATCAGGATGCTGACGGCACCATGTTCCTTTCTGGAGGCCTCCTGTGAGAATCTGTTTTCTTGCTCTCACTAGCTGCTAGAGGCCGTCCACAGCCCTTGGTTTATGGGCCCCTTTGTCTATCTTCAGAGCCAGGAACAATGAGCTCTCCCGTTGCATCTCTCTGAAGCTTCTTCTCTCATCTAACTCTCTCTGGCCACATCCAGGAAAGATTCTCTGCTTTTAAGGACTCATGCAGTTAGGCTGGGCTCACTCAGATAACTTATGGTAATTTCCCATCCTCAAGATTAGTAATCCAGTTGCAAAGCTGAATCCTTTTGCCATGTAAGGTTAGAACACGAACAGATTTGGAGAAGGGGTGTCATTATTCTGCCTACCACTGTATACCCTCTGGTCCTCACTGATACCTATCTGTCCAGCATGCCAAATACATCCTTTTTTCTCAAGGTCCCCAAAGTCCCAACCCATTCCATGAAAGAGGCTGGTATGTGACAAGGCTAGGTTTCTGGTTCCCAAATCCTCTTAACTGCTAGTCAACAGCACAGGCTACCAGGTTGCTCCAACATGGGGATGTGATTCTATTACTGATTAGCGTGAGCTCTTTAAATTGCAGAAAGTTCAACTGTAAGCTCCGTGAAGGCAGGAAAACCATCTATTTCAGTGGTTCTCAACCTTCTGGCCCTTTAAATACAGTTCCTCATGTTGTGACCCAACCATAAAATTATTTTCGTTGCTACTTCATAACTGTAATGTTGCTACTGTTATGAATCGTCATGTAAATATCTGATATGCAGGATGGTCTTAGGCGACCCCTGTGAAAAGGTCATTCGACCGCCAAAGGGGTTGTGACCCACAGGTTGAGAACCGCTGATCTATTTTGTTAATCATTCTATCTCAGTGCCTGTCACAGAGTAAGCACTCAGGTATTTGTGAAGCAAATGAACGTTCAAGAAAATAAGCATCTAAGTAAACCAATGGCATACACAGTGTATGGAGCCATTCAAAGTCATTACAAAGTAAATATTTCCTGTTCTAAAAAAGTGTGTCCTATTCTCAACGTGTTTTAGAGCCCCTTGAAACGGGTTACAAACTTCACCAGAGCCCAGGTTGCCTTCCTAAGTAAACTTACCAACTGCCTGTCTCCATCTGGATTTTCATGACAGTACGTCCTTGAATCGCATCACTTCAGTGGGTGTCATTTTCTTATGATGTTGATGAGATGTCTTAGGCACATAATTCTTGTTTACTAGTATATCAATCAGCCTATGGTAAAATCGATTTCGTTATACACCATTTTGCTTAAAGTCAAAGAACCCATCAACGATGTTAAGGGAGGATCTTCTGTTCTAATAAATGTCTTTTCAGGCATTGTGATTCCTGCCAAGATTAGCTCCAGCCCATGGGTTTTAGGTTTAAATATAACCATTAAATGTACAGATTGCCAAATACTTATAATTCTCAGTATACTCAGTAGCATTCTGAGTGTAAACCTCCTGATTATTTTTGTAGATAAAATGCTCTTCTGTATTTCCCCCTAATAATCCTCTCCCTGGTGATTGCTCCAATAAGGGAGTATCATTTTCCCAACAAAGGTAGTTAAAAAATAATGCGGCTTAGATTAGTAGTGGCCAGAGTTGGGGGTAGGAATAGGTATTGACTGTAAACAAACACAAGGGGGTTTTATTGTGATAATGAAAAGCTCTATTGATTTTGATGATGGTTATACCATAATTTCTCTAAAATTATTGAATTATGCCCTTAAAATAGGTGAAAATTGTGGCATCTAAATTATGCTTCAATAAAAATTATTAAAAATAATTTGTCATTCACTCAAAAGCACTGTCCACATGTTTTGTGCCAAATGCATTATTAAAAACAAATGCATTATTAAATACATCTCTTACAATAAGAAAACCTAAGCTTCTTCAACTGTATCTTTGAGTATTATAAACAGCGCTGAGCATGGCCACACTTAGTTGCTCCTGAAGTAAACATGTCAAGCTTGTTTGCCTTTTTCTTCCCAAACAATTTAAGAACAAGTAGACATTCATTCTTAATCTTTACAAAATCCTGATATTTGGTTTAATTTATCAGCATCATTGTTTTGATGTTATTCAGAACCATGCATTTTAAACAAATTATCTTTATTGTTGAAAGTATTACAGATGTCCCCTTATTTTCCCCATTTACCCCTCCACCCATGTACACCCCCCCCCCCCCCCCCGTCCCCCCGCAAGGCATTCACCGCACTATTGTCTGCATCCATAGGTTATGAAAAAAAGAATATAAATTCTTTGGTTAATCTTTTTCCACCCCTTCCTCCCCCCTTCCTTCCTTCTGAGAGTCATCAGTCTGTTCCATGCTTCCATGTCTCTGGATCTATTTTGTTCATCAGTTTATTTTGTTCATTAGATGCATTTTTTTATGTCCTACAAGTCATTTAGAAATAGTAATTTAACCCTCAATCCATCAGTGTACTCCTAAAGAGACAAGTCAGTTTCCCATGACAAATAAAGCTTAATATGCTGCTCTATACACAGTGGGCTGGTAAACAAAGGGAGAAAAGGAATTTCTTATCAGCTTTTTAGTGTTTGTGGGTTTAAACATCAATCACAGGAATGCATTTCTGGGTATATGTACACAACATGTGCACTGTTGCAAATATAAAGAGCTTAAACGATGAAACTTAATTTGGAAATTGTGTCAATAACTCACATGCTTGATGGAAGATTCCATGTTCCTTAGACAAAGAAATGTTTCATCATTAGAGAAAGCCTATCATTCAATTTTAGTCACATGCTTGGTTTCTAGTGGACCAGGTAGGGGAGCTCTGATCTCGGCTTCATTCCTTGTCTCATATTCTCTAGCCCAGTGTTTCTTCCCCATAAGACTCATTGACCTACCTGTTGTGGTTCTAAAAGTGCAGATTCCAAACCTGAGTCAGAATTTCCAAGCTGGAGCTCCAGGAATCTGCATTTTTAAGAAGAATTACAGGTAATTATTATGCATGGTAGTATCTGAAATATTTGACCTGAGGATCTTGCCAATATTTGGAAGAGTTATCATGGACTCCAGATTAATTAACATCCCATAAAAAAGTGTTCCAAAGCAGTATTTCTTAAGCTTCAATGTGTATCTAAAGTCACGTGGGATCTCGTTAAGATGCGGACTCTGGTTTTGGAGGTCTGGAGAGGAGCCTGCGTTTCTGCTTTCTAACAAGCCCCTTGATGCTGCTGGTCCATGGACCGCACTTGGACTAACAGGGCTTCCAAGCGTATCCCTGAGATGCCGGAGGATCAGAGCACCCCCAGAGGACAGCGCTACACCAAAGATCGTCCTCTGCAAATGCACTTGCAGTTGGAGTGGGGGAGCAAGGGTGCTTCTGGGACCTGGGCTAGGTGTAGGGGTCTACAGGGAGGTCCTCTTGGGACTTGGAGAATGGAGTCAAGGAAGGGCAAAAAGTCACTGTAGAGAGGTAGAAACTGGGAATATAGCCATTTAGGAAGTCTGCTTGATCACAAATATAGGGGGCATAGTACTGAAACATAGAAGCAGTGGAAATAGAGACTGAAGATGGAGAGCAAAGTCAACATGTCTCAGAAGGAGGATAAGAGGCAGAATCTGGGGGTTCCCTGAAGGTTGAGGGGCAGCTGCTGAGGACGCTTGTAGATTGCCTGCACCTTACTTCTGGTGGGGAGCAAGACATGTGAATTTTATATTCTCAGTATAATCCTGGATGCATAATGTTTATATTTTTATGGGACTATACATTAATTTTTTAAATGATCTATTCTAATTACATGGAACAGTTCTCAAACTGAATATGGCCAGGAATCACCCAGGCAACTTGTTAGAATGAGGGTCCTAGACTCTAGCATCTGACATTCTGTCTCCAGTAGGTCTGGGGTGGACCTGGGAATCTGGATTTTCATTAAACACTCCAGGGTTTTATGATGCTGGTGGTCTGTTGTCACATCGGCAAAAAAGGGGGTCTGCAACGATGAACTCAACAACATGATGATTTGGCCTTTCACTGATTAAAATTCAAAGCATTATTTAAATGTAGTATTGGGTATCTGGAATGATGCAGAGTAGAAATGAGATGAAATGAAATAAACAGTATTTATTGTGTCATTACTAGCAGTGTTAATTGGTCAGTTCTTCCTCTTATACCTTAGTTTGTCTGTAAGAATTCTCCTATGTAATAATAACTACTAGATGTGTGTGTGTATGTATGTGTGTGTGTGTGTGTGTGTGTGTGTGTGTGTGTATGATTTTATCATTCTACAGTTAGCAAATGTTTTCTATACCCATTGTCTCACTTACTCCTCAGAATAATCTAGTAGGATAGGTAATGTTATTTGGCCTCATTTTACATATGAAGAATCAGACTCTGAGAAACTAAGAAATTTATACAAGATCACATAACAGATGGGCTCTGATCTCAGATCCTACACTCTGACCACCATCTCGAGGTGCCCTATGGGTACCTTCTCTCCAATAAGCATTGGGTAATGTGAGTTTTGTGTCCCTGGGGCTGGTTTTTCTATGCAAAGGGGATTATTTAGAAGTAACTCTGGTTTCAGATATTAATACCTAATTTTTTATAGTTACAATTTCCAGACCTAGTTTTTCCTTAACTTTTAAGTTTATTTACAAATATTATTATACTGTTTATATATTTAGCATATTTAACAATCAGTTTGAATTTTAACAACTTAATTACATTCCCTTGATATTTCAAACTGTATTTATGGATTTAATATATCTGGTTTTATTTAGAAATACATCAGTTGTCTGACTTACAAAGAAAACCTTCTTAAGTACTTAAATAACTTATAATTTAATAAATAAAACTATAATTATGGTGACCTTGAATTCTATTAAATATTCCAATGCTGTGAATATAAACTTGGAAATTTTTCAGTTTTAAAAAGTCTAAATTAATTATTTACTTATGCATTTTAAATGGAATTACAAACCTTATCTGCAAGGAAATGGGCCAAATTTTAAAATATTACAGAATGCTTCTTAAATATAAAAATGTTAAAAATGTAATTTTCTTATGAATTATCATAATTCATTCTGTTTTCTAGGTTAAAAGCTTTTTATCCACTAATTAAACAATTACATCATCCTAAGCTCATTTGGGAGATACCTTTCGAAGTAGTAAAGTTGTACAATAAAGGATTTTGGCCCCAAAACCAACTGGATATTTTGTCAGTGACAATATCTAATCCCGGCTCTATTTATATCTGTAATGAGGCCTCCATAATTTAGGGTTGGTCACTCAGCTCTCATTCCTTATAAAGTATACTTGACTTAATTCTACTGGCCACTCAAGTAAATCTTCACCACCACTTAGGTGAAATTTTGCATTTCTGGCTCTTAAGACATGAAAACATCTTCTAGTTTAATTCAAAAGATCTTTAAACATGACCCAATTTAATTATTCTTGTTTCTTCTTTTGAATATTCAGGGTCAAGTTTTTTTCTGGGTATTAAAATTATTTCTGACTACATTTTAGTTATCTTTCTTGACTGCGTCTGACTGGTAACCCCAAAGTTTAAGATCATTGTCCAGGGTATTGGATACCAATCGATAAAGTGATAGGAACCGGATAGGTGGAGATGTTAATACCACCTGTGTTACTGGGGAGGCTGGATTGGAGAACCAAGCTTGGGGCTGCAACTCTGCTTTCTCCCAGTTGCCCTTCTCAGACTCTTCCCAGTCCGGACCTTGGGACTCCCCATCAGGGAGAGTCAGAGAAGCAGAGGCTTGCTCAATTGCTCAACTGGCTGATTGAAATGGGGGTTCAGAGCCTCTGGAGCAGGAAAGAGAGCAAGATCACAAATGCATATCATTTTTAAATACTAACTCCCCCAGGCTAGAGATGTGGCACTCACCAAAGAGACACCCATTCCTCCAGAAAAGCCAAGCATTTTACTGGAGGGAAGAATTCCACTCCTAGAAATAAAGGGATAAGAGCATTGCTAATCACTAAAAGTTCTGAGTTCATTAAACAGAAAAGAATAGTTATTAAACTGCTTTGAAAATTAGAAAGCTCTACTCAACTGTAAGTTAACATTGATTATTATGTCTAAAGGGCTGTGTGTGTTGAAATTGTGTCATAAAAATTATTCAGATCGAATTCTTTACTGGCAAGAGATATTTACTGTTTTGTATGCCTTGAGTGACAATTTTAATATATTGGCATAAACAAAATAGAGCAGGAGAGATAACGATGTTGGATGGGTAGGGAAGCCTATTTATTGCAATGACAACAATATGAGGTATTTGGATTATCAATGACATTTCTGCTCCAATAGTGTGGCTAACTGAGAGCTGACTGGAAGCTTTTAGTCAGCTATGCTTTTTAATCTTCAGGATTGCCATAAATCAGTGGGATTGCCCTTCTTGTCCGACTCACTGTTAATTGTATGAGGTTGGTGGGTCTTTGGGGAGTTGAGTGAAGGTGGTTTTCTTTAAGATTCCAGATCTCAAGTTCTTTGCAAAATGTCTGCATTTTAACTTTGTGCTGGATCTACAACAGGCCGCCCTGACTTGGCTTGGCTCGCATTGAAATGCCACTACCTCTTTGTAATCACTGGTCTGAGCCACAGGCCTCTTTCTCCTGGACAATCACAATAGCCTCCTGCCTGGCAGGCGTAGCTCAGTGGTTGAGCATCGACCTGTAAACCAGGAGGTCACGGTTCGATTACCAGTCAGGGCACATGCCCAGGTTGCAGGCTCGATCCCCAGTGTGGGGCATGCAGGAGGCAGCCAATCAATGATTCTCTCTCATCATTGATGTTTCTGTTTCTCTCTCCCTCTCCCTTTCTCTCTGAAATATATATATATTTCAGAGAGAATATAAATATATAAATATATATATATATAAATATATATACATATAAATATAAATATATATTTAAATATATATATTTCAGACAAACAAAACAAACAATTAAAACCTCAATAGCCTCCTAACTGGTCTCCCTGCTTCTACTCTATTTATCACTCAAACCTAGAATAATTACTTTAAAATAGAAATCAGAATATGTCACTGATCTGCTCAAAACAAAACAAAACAAAAAAACAAACAAAAAACCCCAACAAAACAACCCTCCAAATCTTTCTCTCCCCAAATATCAAAATCCTTACTTAATGTGACTTATAAACCCTATGCACTCTGGTCTCTGGCTACCTCCCTATTCTCATCTCCCACTATTCTCTTTGCTTACTTTTTTCCAGTCATACCAGTTCACTCACACTTCCTACAACATGATGAATATGCTTTGTACTACTGACCCCTCTTGCCCCAGAGATTATGGCATCTCGGTCTCTGTTCAAATGACCCTTCACCAGAAAGACCCGCTGCATGGGATGAGTTGTGCCTGCCCCTGATTCATACATTGAAGCTCTAATCCCCAGTACTTCTGACTGTAACTGTTTTGTGAAATAAAGCCTTTAAAGCAGTAATTAAGTTAAAATGAGTCCTAATTTGATTGGACTGACGTCTTTATAAGAAGAAGATATTTGGACAAAAGGACACCAGGGATACATGTACATGGAAACCGACCATGTGCAGACACTGTGAGAAGGTGGCCATCTACAAGCCAAGGAAGGAGGTCCTAGAGTAGACCATCCCTGAAGCACCTTGACCTTGGGCTTCTAGCCTCTGAAACTGAGAGACGATACATTTCAGTTGTTTAAGCCACCCAGTCTGTGGTATTTTTGTCATAGCAGCCTGAACATTATATCATACATGTATTTATTTCCCTTTTCATTGATTTTCTGTTCCCCTACTTATATGCAAGCTCCATGAAGACAGGAACGTTGTTACCGTGCTCATTGTTTGAATGCCCAGCACAATGCCTGGCCCACAGCAGATGCTCAAAGTATTCATTAATACATAAATGAATGGAATAGGTTGTTAAGATTTCTTACCTTCCTGGTCTTTCTCCAGCCATTAATATTCTATCTCTGCGAAGCCTTCCTTGACTCCCACAGACCTTCTTAAATTTCTGGACACCCCTTGCCCCCATGTCTTTCAGCACAGACACTGGACCTAACCATTTGGCCTCTGATCACTCATTGCTTCTTGATGGATCCACGCTGCTCCTTTGTCTTGTGTTTATTGTTTTCCTCCAGTAAAGGAAAGTTTGCCTGAAAAGGCATCTTTCACTTGGTCCTAAGTACTGTGCATCTATCTCTATAGGTATGGTTGAAGTTTATATTTTCAGCTATTTTCCTGACACTTGAATTGCACAGTCTGCCTAATCCTTCTCCTGTGAGTGAGGCTGAAGGTTCTCAGACAAATGCAGCTAACGTTTGTCCAGCCAAGGAGACACAAGGCACAAAATAAAGCGCTAATCAATACCTTTGCCTAGCTCTGCTGAAAACTTGCCGTTTTGATGTTCCAAAGGCTGTGTTCATTCGAATAGCTGAGTGGTGATGCCCCACACAGAACCTGGTCCATCTGTAGGGCTTGCCAGATTTAGACGATATGGGTGACTGGGTTATTCCCTGTAATGGAAGCTTGGGCAAGGGCCAGGAATTTGTGCAAACTCTACAGAATGGCATCAGGGCCTTCCCCAAACTGCCTCCAAGCCTGGCCTCCCACAGTTCTGTTTGAAGCTTCTGTTTCACAATCAACAGAGTGACCTTTCTGGGCTTCCTGCTTCCTGAGCACACCCTTGACTTTCCCATGTCTGATTCCTTTTTAAGATCAGAAGTTGGGTGAGGGCAGTATCATACCTTAACAGCCACTGTGGAAATCTTCCATGCATTACAGACTGAGGCTTTAGAAATGTTAAGTAACCCGCTCACATTGCCCAACTAATAAATTGTAGCATCAAGATCTGAACTCAGGTCTTTTAAAACCACCTCACACTTATTACACTTACACTTAATTGTTAAAGGATTATGGGACTGAGAACCAGCCCTGAGCTCATGGACAGGGGTAGAGTTGAGCTTTGCCAGAGCTCTCTTTTCTCTCCTTAACGGTTCTTTCCTCAGACTACATCTGCACCAGGTTCCCATTTTCTTTAGTCCTTGGCTTTGTCAATGTGTAAAGCCATTTAACATTAATTAAATTGATTCTTATCTTCAAATGGGTCCTGGATAATGCATTTGCTGTTGCCAAAGGAGCTTCCCCAAAGGCATGTCAATGATATATTAGTTTTCCATTGTCCTTTTTCTTTTGGTCTCATATCCTAGGTCTTCCATTCCCAAGAACAGTAATTGTGGCTTTTTATGATGACATAGAAAGAAGCAAAACCCCCATTAGGCTCTAGTGACAATGCTGTAGGCCTTGTCCTTTCTCTGAGAGCTTTTCTGAGTCAATGCTGGGACCTTGGTACTGAATTCACAGTCAGACATTATGACTGTTGAGACACTATCTTCCAGGGTGATTGATGGGAGCCCAGGTTACTGCCATTATGCGAAATGAAAAGGAAATTATAAACCCTGAACAGCTTGTGAACCCAATTTTATTTTATTTTGTGCTAAAGTGCCTTCGTATCATTATGTGAAACAATAAAACCTATTGTACGCCCTAATTTGAATCTCTTCTTTATTATAAACATCCTCGGGGGTATTACAGAACTGTTTTGGTGTTCCATGTGTCACCTTCTTGAATTCTTCCATCTGTAAAATGAGACTGGGCCTTTACGATCTGTGAATAAAAGATGTGATGAGATGGAAATATCAGATCATGAGGACTTGAGGACTTTTCTCTGCAAACTCAAAATACTAGCAAGTCCAGCTTTGAAAGCTTCCCTTTGTAGTGTGCTGGGAAAACAAACAGAACACAGTGTGGCTGGAGATGGTGAAATATTATTAGCACAGATAATTTGGCTGATAGTACCCAGTAAGAAGATGGAGCACTGAAGAGAACTGGGACTCTCAGGCTAGTTAACAGCTACTTCTTCATCATAGAGTTAAACCCATTCATTGAGGGAGCTTTGGAATCCCAGCCCGATGGGTGTCCTCGATATTGCTAAATCATTGTAGGAACTTCTTGAACCCAACAGTGAGGCAGGGCATCTGCAGGCAGAAGCAGACATGGTTCAATGAATGCCTGCTTGAATTCAAGGGAAGCCCATCTGGAAGGTCCAACAGCTGAGTCTGGGCAGGGGTAGGCAGGTTCACTTTAACTGCTAATCCTTCCCTTTAGTTAGTGGCATGTTGGCCTGAAATGACTCCTCACTTTTGTGTGGCCTGGCTTGGGTCTCGTGCCCATTGTGTCTTGGGTATGGACGATGTGGCATTATTGATTCTGGCTCTGCCATCAACATTAATGAGTCTTCTGCAATCTGAGCATGAATTTTCCTATGATAAGGATTTTGGACTAGGAAATCTCCAAGGCCCATCCTATTACTAAAATGTTGGGATATTCTGACAAAACTCTTCTTTGTGACATTTAATAATAAAATCATTTCATTGTCAGCATTTAATAATAAAATCCTCCATGGTGAACACTGATGAGTGTCCCATCTGGGACATAAATATATCAGAGGAAATTCACACATTTAAATTCCTTAGTCCTCTCTCATTCTTATTTTTTTAAATAATATATTTTTATTAATTTCAGTGAGGAAGGGAGAGGGAGAGAGTGATAGAAACATCAATGATGAGAGAGAATCATTGATAGGCTGCCTCCTGCATGTCCCCTACTGGGGATTGAGCCTGCAACCCAGGCATGTGCCCTGACCAGGAATCAAACAGTGATCTGGTTCATAGGTCGATGCTCAACCACTGAGCTACCCTGGCCAGGATACCTCATTCTTTAGCTCCCTCTCCCCTTACTTCTTCTTCTCCTCCTCTTCCTCCTCCTCTTCTACATATACTCATTCATTTTTCTTTTGTTAGCTAATCTGATCTATAAGCTGCAACTTGCAAACCTCCACTTCCTTTCTCTCTTCTCACTCTAAACACATTTCCTTTGACCTCCAAAAAGAAATTGGAATCATTGTAAGAGGACATTTTACAACTTCTTTCCATCAAACTTAAAAAACTCATCTGCATTTGTCCTGTCCTTTCTCCTTTATTTCAGATGCAATTCAAGTGTCCTTTCTACTAAGATCAAGGCCTCCGTCACTGCTCTGCGGCAACACCTGGGAAGCTTCCCTTCAGATTGTCCTCTTTTCTCTCCTGCATATCTGGCCTTTTTTCCCCATCAACACTTTACCATGCCCAAGCTTTTCCCATCTTAACACGAAACGATACTCTTTAAAAACAACCTTCCCATGAGCCTACTTTGCCAGCTTGTTAGCACACTCTCCCTTTTCGTATTCTCAGACACCTTCTCTAAAGAATTACCTACGCTCACAGTACCTATTTCCTTACTTCTGAAGTACTCCTCATCTCCTGCCAATCTGACTTCCACCCCCATCATTAACCGGAACCTTCTTTAGTTAAATGACTGTGGCCCTCCATGCCATTTATTTCTCATTCTTCCTACCAGTCACATCCTCAGCAAAAGCAACACAAGCTCATCTGGGACTCTGTATGGTATTTTACTGGTCAGCTCACCTCTATTCTTTTCTGTGCTCCCCAATCCATTCTCCATCCTGCAGCCAGGGTTTTGGAGATGTCAGAGAAGGTGGGGTTGAAAGATTGGGCGGCCGGGTTGGGTGAAAGGAAGCAGAGACGTGCTGTGTGGGTGGCATCTTGGAACTCACATGGTTATCCTGAGTGCTTGTTTGGCAAAGGGGTTTTTAATTAGTACAAAGAGCCGGGCAGGACCTTCTTACCCTGAGGTAGTGATCCCGTTCCAGGATGAAGAGAGAGCCAGTGTGTGTGCCCAGAAAATGCCAGAACTATCAGTGTTAGGGCTGAAAGGCTCCTAGCAGTTTATCTGGTTCAAACAAAAGTAAAGAGGATTGTGTGGTTCTGGTTAGCATGAGAACAGTGGTCCCTTATATTTTTTGGTAAAAGTTTCTTGTGAGTGGCCCAGCCCACGCACTGGTACCTGTGTCCGGGTTTCCCCAGCTCTTCCCATCTTAACACAAAACAATTCTCCTTAAAACAACCCTCCCGTGAGCCTACTCAGCCAGCTTGGCAACACTCTCTCTTTTCATGTCCTCAGACACCTTCTCTAAAGAATTACCTACACTCACAGCTGTGTGTGAGCACACACATTTCAGTGTGCCCCAGAATCACACACAAACTTGGTAACTCAGCTCCTGTGTCCACCACCAGAAAATCGGATCTTGAGAATGCAGAATAGGTTGAAGGATCTGCATTTATTTTTGCTTTTTAAAATTATTTTTTTAAAATTGTAGTAAGTAAAATACACATACCATAACATTTACCATCTTAGCCATTTTTAAGTGTATAGTTCAGTGGCACTAAGTACATTCACATGGTTGTGCAACCATCATTGCCATCCATCTCCAGAGCTCTTTTTGTCTTGCATAACTAGTACCAAGTACCCATTAAACACCCACTCTCCATTTTCTCCTCCCCCTAGCCTTTGGCTGCCACCATTCTCCTTTTTGTTTCCATGAATATGACTTATAGGTACCCCATCTAAGTGAAATCATAAGTGGTAGCATGTGTCAGAATTTCCTTCTTTTTTAAGGTTGAATAATATTCCATTGTACTATATCTCTCATTTTGTTCATTCACTCACCTGTTGAAGGCCACTTGGGTTACTTCTGCTTTTTGGCTGTTGTGAGCCATGCTGCTATGAACGTGGGGATGTAGCTATCTCTTTGAGGCCTGATTTCTTCTTTGAATCTGCATTGTTTACCAGATTCCAAGGTGACTTTGGTGCAGATGGTCCTCAGCCCACACTGAGATATGAAGGTGGTGAGAAGCACCGGCTAAGTTTGGATGCAAACTTTGGCTCACACCTACAGCTGCGTGTCCCTAGGCAGTGACCTAGCCAGGCGTTCCTCAAAATAAAGGAACCAGGGCATTTATTTAACGTTATGTCTCAAAATGAAAATGCCAGAACCTAAATTGTAATCTCGGGGCTAAGCTCTTGAAGGTAATATTTGTCAAAGAGTTATGAAAAGTACATTTACACAGAATCAAGGTTATATCCTCTACTAAACAAGGAAGAAGATATTATTTTACCAACCAAAGATGCTGTTAGTCTATGCCAGACATAGTTAGGCATTTTCATATATCTTTCATTGATCTGCTGTAGGTAGAACATTTATTATTAATTCTCTCATTTTCTAGTGTGGAAATTGCATCTCGGAGGATGTATGTGATTTGTGTAATGTCACACAACTAGACTCCTGACTCAGAGCCCTCGCCACTATATTAGAACTTAAATGGAATTGAAAACAATGCACCTTTGAACCCAACTGCTCAGAAATTCATAGCTAGAGGAAGTACATGAACTTGCTCTTTGGCGGGAGTTCTTACCGTCGAAGGCAGGGGTGAAACCGGAAAGACCTGGCAGAGGCAGGAATGAGAGCTGCTGGGATGGCCACACAGGCAGGCAGGAAGCATCTGGGACCGTCCAAGGCAGAAGCTGTGGACAGGACAGGGAAACAGAGATGCAGCAGTTGGATCCTACCCATTGGAGAGGGGGTGAAGGCTTCCTGGGTGGGCAGGCTCCTCCCTGATCTGGCCGCCCAGGCTTTGCCGGTGTAGCGGGGCAGAGGTGCTGGTAGGAGGGCCCCAAGGCAGGTTACAAGTCAGAGTACTCACTGCATTTGCCTGTACTCTGTCCTGCCTTTTATTTTCCTGACTTCTTCCCTTCTGTCCTTCCTTGAGGAACAGGGTAGAGGATGTTCCACTCACTCAGAGCAGCAGCTTGCAGTGGCTGCTGCCAAGCCCCTCACTCTTCAATGGGGCAGAATCCCTTCTGCTTCCTGACACAGCACGGAGACCTCAAACCTCTTCTGATCTTGGGAAGTGATCAAGGTCCATAGGCTGCAAACGTCAGGAAGGTGCTGGCTACTTCCCTGGACACGTTAGCAATATTGGTTATTCAACAGGTGAAGAGGAACCAGGCTGTCCTTGCAAGAAATGTCTCTCCCATGCCCCGGTTGCAAAGGGATAGAAAGGGGCAGGCCAACTCCTAGAGAGAAGGCCCATGTTGGTGTGTAGAAAATGTCCTGTCTGCCCAGGGCCCCGTCCCTCAAAATGTATGCTTCCTGGGGGTGCTACAGGGAAGGTGCCAGGGAGGGTGACTCCCCTGACCTGTCACCTTGGGACAGTATGTAAACAAATGTCTGGCTATATTTTTAAAAAATTCAATTACACTTTTTAAACGTGAAGAATTGAAATCCAGATACTAGGATTCATCCTGCTCACCAGATTAGAGGTTTACCTGTTGCAGGAGCCCACCTCCCTAAATGAAACGCCACTCAAACCTTCAAAGTTAAGGTTCTTTCTTCCTGAGGTTCCTTCACCCCTAAGTCCTGCTCAGACCCCTGGGGCCCCTTCAGGTGCCTCTAGAATGAGGAGGCCCCAGGGTAGAAACAAGCGGTGCTCCAGGCTCCCAGCAGCACTCCTGCGGCGCACTGGGACTCTCAAAAGGCTGCAATGAACCCAGGGTAAAGCTTTAGGGAGGTGGACATCCATGGCAAGGTGCAAAAAATGGTATGAATCTCACAACATGGGGTCTTGAACCTGGCCATGGCTGGCTGGCAGATGCAGCCCCTGAACTTGCAAATCCCACCCTCTGTCTGGGCCAGAGGCCAGGCTCTTCTTGCTCGGAATGGCTGGCCCACTCTTGGGCCTCAGAAGGCCAGCTGACACAGCCCTCTCTGATCTTCTATGTCTTCATGGTCAAGGCCCAGAGAATGTTCTAGCGTTAGCCCTTCTGCCCTTTCCCTCAGCTGTTGTCAGTCATAATTACTATCTCAGTGAATAATTCCACCTTTCACGTGAGACCCCCACCCCATCTAATGTGTTGCCTGGTCCCTAATATGGAGTGACAATATCTTAACCCCCAATGACCATAAGAATCTCTATCTGGCATCATTGCACCTGCACCGTGACCATAGGGCGCTTCCGACACAATGACACCACACCGGAACATTGTGTCAGTTCAGACTGACAACAGA
Organism: Myotis yumanensis; assembly: GCF_028538775.1. Lineage (NCBI taxonomy): Eukaryota > Metazoa > Chordata > Mammalia > Chiroptera > Vespertilionidae > Myotis > Myotis yumanensis. Next base: position 5,843,197 of record NW_027223762.1, read on the forward strand.
CAAGGTTGACTTTACCTCCAAGTGTTTTTTGTTACCTTTACTACTTTAGCTGGCTAACACCGTAAACGAATTACATCAAGTGACCTATTTAGATCTGTTTAAATAGACTTTGAGTGAGTTTTTGTCACAATTATTCTTTTGTTTTTAGCAGGAATGAGAGATGTGTCTTCTTGCAGATCAGGGTCACGTTTTCTCATCTTCAGCAGCATGTAGGGCAGACATTAGAACAGCAAGTGGGTTCCCCCAGGCCCCATGCCCAGGCTAGCTCGGGCAGGTGGCCTTGATAAGCTCTTGATTAAGTCTGTTCCCATTAGGATCCTGGTACTTAATGCTAAACAGGAGGGTTGGGGCAGGAAAATGAACCAAGTGCAGAGTCAATAGTCTGGATTCTATTTCTGGATTTCTCTTCAGGTAAACTTGGGAAAATGTTCATATCTTTTAACCCCAGTACTGCCATTTTTTTTAATGAGAAAAAAAAAAAACCAGTTTACTAAATCACACTATAAATACTTCCTATAAAATAGCTTAAACTAGTTCACACTAAAGTGTTAGTGACTCATCAGTTTATGGCTCCTCCTGTTTTTAAAGGAATCAGAAGTATCCTGACCTCTCTGAGTGTCTGATTTGGGTGTAAAGCTTAGTGCTTTATAGATAGAATCTCATTTAGGGCTCCGAATCTAAGGCGTGACTCTCAGTCTTCCTGTGAGCAGAATCATCCAGAGGACCGGTGAAGGCAGAAGTCTGGGTCCCGCCTCCAGAGTGTCTGACTCAGTAGCTCCAGGGAGGGGCCTGAGAATCTGCATTGCTAACAAGGTCCCAGGTGATGCTGACGCTGCCGGTGGAGGACCACAGTCAGGCAGTCACTGCTGTGAGGTATGTGCGGTATTACCTCCGGGGTGAGGTCGCTGGGACATAGACAGGCCCTAGGTGACAGAACAGGCATTCGCAGCCAGGTTTGCCAGGACCTCAGAGACTTGCTCCTGACCAGTGAGATGCAAGGGCTCCATGGGCCCAGGTGGAAATTGAATGAATTTTTATGCTGACTTTGTATCTGGCAAATTTGCTTAGTTCTCCCAATAATTCTAATAAGGAACCTGTCGATTGTCTTGCACTTCAACATAAAAGAAGCACACTACCTACAAATGTGTTTTAGCTTTTTGCTCCCAGTTTTTCTACCTTTCATTTCTTTTTGTTTCTCACCTTTTGTTAAGGCGCCCACTAGGACCTCTAGTGCAATGTTGAGTAGCGGAGCTCACGGAGTTTTGTCCTTGTCCCGCTCCTTTTTCCCCTCTCTCAGAGTTCTTTCCCTTGCGACCCCTGCAGTGCAATCTCTCCCTCTCACAACTCGAGGAAAGAAAGGTGACACCTGGGTTTGTGAAGTAACGGGGAGGCCCCACCTGCCAATGTGTGCTTTTCCTTCTGAAGTGAGGGCAGTTCTATTTCATTTAACTTAAATGCAGGTTTGAATTTGAATGATTGGAAAATGTCTTTCGTTGCCGATAATAATTATGTTGGAAATAGTAATTCTGCTATACGTATGCATAACACTTATGTAGTAAAACCCCTCTGTGAGGTCTTGAGGTTCCCAACCTAGAAGCATCGCAGATCCCTCCCTCACAGGACTTCTGCAATTCAGGCAGGGGTCAAAGCTCAACACTTCCTCTAGTTTCTTAAAAAACATATCGGGAAAAGACTGAATTAATAAAAGACCGAATTCATAAGGGGTACAGGTCTCACATTGTTCCTAGTTCTATGGCGGCCCCAAGTTCTTCATAGAATTCACCGGCACTGAAGGTAAAAACTAGAGGAGTAACAAAATAAACAAACCGAATGGAAACAGATTCATGGCTATAGAGAACAGCTGTCGGAGGGGAGGAGCTTGGGGGCTGGGTCAAAAGATGAAGGGATTAAGCAGTAAGACCTGGTAGTTGCAGAATAAGCCCAGAGATGTGGACTGTGGCGTGGAGAATAGTCAATAACGTCAGAGATAACGGGTAAGGAGCCAGGAGGGTGGGCACTTGGGGCAGCCAGGGGTCTAGAGTGCATGGTTTCCCGGTCACTTTGCTGTGCATCTGAACCTGGTGCAGAATGGTGTTGAATGTAAATTGTGATTAGAAAAAAACAACAACAAAAGGAGTAAGGGTGCAGGGCTGCTCTTCACAGTGCGACACCTGGGGCCTGCAGTGGCGGAGCCCGCCCCGCCCCGCCCTGTGCTTGCCTCTGGAATCTGGAAAATGTTTGCTGCCTTCCAACTTACAGTCATGCTGCCCAACCTTTTCTTGGATACTGTCAACTTGCTCCTCGGCCAGTGCCTCTCCGAGTGCTCACTGTTGATGAGATAAGTACAGAAGGCGAGAGGGAGCATTCAGGCCTTCTACACAAGGTGACATTGTTTTGGCATTTCTACTGTATTTATCAAAAGTATCCGCCCACAACGGATTAGACATTTTCTAAAAAAATGGTCCTTTATTGGAGAGAGTGTCCCTGACATTCAGCCAGTGGCTTTGGAGGAAGAGGCAAGGAGATACTAGTAGGTTATCCCTATTTTTTTTTTTATTCCCTCTGCCTAGAGCACTGATGGAAGAATTTGTTTTTGAACTTGAAGGCTCTGCTCCAGCCTGTACTTTCAGACACATTCTTTGACCATCTCTACCCAGTCAGACTCAATGGTTTCTCCCTGTGCTGCTGCACTCCTTTAACTGTATTTGCTAGTATTTCACTCTCTTTTGTTTTAGGGCTCGTTGTCTGCATGTCCATCTTCACTCCACATCAGAATGAGCATCCTCAAGTGGGAGGTTGGTGTTTTGTTTCTACTCGTTAGGGAGCCAGTTTCATTGGCCTCTCCAATTTGAACACTGTGATTCTGTCTATTTGTTTCTGTCTGTGCATGACACCTGGGAGGTACTAAGCAAATCTTGGCAGAATAAATGCATAAATTCTCCATATTCATTTACTCACCCGACAATTAATTTTGGGTGTGGGTCTCTGGAACCACACGGGGACCTGGTGAACCAAGACCCCTTACATTTCTGTCTAGTAGGTAGGAGTGAATGAATTATCGAGTCAGTGTGCAAGAAATATTTAAGAAACACAGCAAGGCTCCATGGGTAGCTCATGTGCCTCACTAGCTTCATCATCTTGAGGCAGCTTTCCCTTGGCTTGGCAGGAAAATTCAACCAAGGACAGTCAGTCACCTACAAGGCTTCAGGAGTGGGCTCCAGCCGCAGGCTCGTGCACCCAGGCCCTCATTTCACGGGCCCAGTCATGATGCAGGAAATGCTGCCTGGTAATCTGGTCACGTTGACAGTGCTGCTTGGGGACGCCCTTTTCGTTGTGTCTCGGCCTCGCGGTGGGGACTTACAGTTGCTGCTGAAAAGAATCGTTTAAAAACTGAAATGGGGGAAGGAATAGAAACAGTTGCTTACTCCTGACACCACAGCCTCTGTTTTGTATTTAATCTTGTCGCTGTCAAGTTTAGAGTCCAGGATACCCTAAAATAGAGCTATTATTTCAAAATGTTTCAAAGTGATGAACTAAATTGTCCAGGTAATAGCTTCTGCAATCCAGGGCAGTGGTGTTCAGACTGCACTTTTTTTTTTTTTTTTTTTTTAAAGAAGCAGCACCCTTTATTGGAACAAAATCTTATGTGAAAGCTAAAGTTATAATTCAGGTTTATTTATTTATAAGATATGTTTGGAGTCTACAAATGCCAGACAGTCTGAGACACCCTTTTCAATAGTATTGAACAACAGAGTCAAAAGTCTGGCTTTCAAAGAGTTTACATCCAGGTGTGAGGAGGAGACAATAATAGTAACAACAAAAGCCATGTGCCATGGAGAAAACTGAGTTGGGAAATAGAGTTAGGGAGTACCAAGGCTGATGTGATAAACATGGTGATTATTAGGAAAGATCTCTTTGCTAAGTTAACACTTAAAGAGACCTGGAGCAAGTGAAGAAGGGAGCCATTGGGATGTCAGGGGAAGAGTAGTTCAAACAAGGAAGCAAGTGCAAAGGTCCTGAGGTAGGTGTTTGCAGGCAGAGTTCCAGGAAGAACAGGAGGCTAATGGGGCCCACAGAGAGAGGGAGTAAGGGACAAATGAGTCCGGCGAAGAAGTAAGTAGTATGAAAAGTGGGCATATTATCATTTAAAGCTCTTGCTTTTTTCCTTCTAAATTTTGAGCAACCGGTAAAGCTGTTGAAGAATTTTGAGCAGAGGAGTGACATCATTTGGCTTACATTTTAAATTGTGCTTCAAGAAGCAGCACAGCGATGCATGTGTCATAACTGAAGGAAGGCAGGGTCTATGGATATGAGGGCAGGTAGCCTGGAAGGTGATGTTGGGACGAGCTTAGAAAATATGTTTTCTGATTGCTCCTCCTTCCTCAGTGAATGAAGCAGCAGAGTCAGCAGCCAAGAGCAAGTGGGGGAGAGAAGTTGTTGGAGGTGTCAGAGGAGAGGGGAAGACACAAAGTCGCTTTGTAGCAGAGTGGGGGAGAGAGAGGACTAGGGGAGTGGAGAGGCTACCAGGCAGCACAAAGTGCTGGTCAGGAATTAAGTATCTGTAATCCTGAGTCCCAGGGTTGTGTATTCTCCCTCTGCAGCCCGAGTTTGGTTGAAGCCTTCTTCACCTGTCAGCCATAGCCTGGTCCCGGAGGGAGGAAGAGGGGCGCTTCCCTCAGTCCTGGCAGGAGTAGTAGAGTTGAACAAGGAGCAGGGGGCACGGGAGAGATTATAATGAGGAACCATAGTATCCAGTTCTGAGTGAAAAGGAAAACTGAGCAAGAAAAAGATCAAAATAGTTTAGGTCCTTATGGGGGTCACAGAATTGTGGGGATAGAGATTAGACTGTTAGAGGAAGTGAGGTAGAAAGATATGCAGAAGGGCCAGAGAGAGAGAGTATGTGTGTCTGATATTAAAACTGGGAAGAGGCCAGTGCCTTTAGTGGGAAGGGCTAAGGTAGAGTAGAGGTCAAGATCATTGGATGTGACAATGTCAAGTCACTGGAAGGCCCGTGTGTGGGAAGGATTGTCTATGTGGGCATTGAAATAAGCAATAACCAGGACAGGGGTAGTGTTGAAGAGACAAGAGGAAGAGCTATATGTAGTCTATAGATGACTGGGGCAAGGTGGGGGGTAGATAGTTTTAGCACAGGAGTTTTTTTTTTTTAAATATTTTATTGATTTTTTACAGAGGAAGGGAAGGGAAGGGGATAGAGAGTTAGAAACATGGATGAGAGAGAAACATCCATCAGCTGCCTCCTGTACACCCCCTACTGGGGATGTGCCTGCAACCATGGTACATGCCCCTGACCAGAATCGAACCTGGGACCCTTCAGTCCACAGGCTGACGCTCTATCCACTGAGCCAAACCGGCTACAGCATAGTACAGGAGTTTTAAGCCAGGTGAAGGTGGTTTAGAGAGAGATAGGGCAATGGTCAGCACAGAAAACCAATCAATCCACACCTCTTTCCCTAAAGTAGTCACAACTATAAACCATCCAGGGTTTCCATGAGGGTCTAAAATATTTTGGGTTGAAGGAGCAGCAAAACTTTGAAGCAAGGGCTTTAAATGAGCAGTTTGGACCAATGCATGCCCTACAAACTCTGTGCCCCGAGATTTGAGTTTTCCTCTCCACTGGGACACCCTCATCTATCCTTTGTCTCCATGTTTGCTTAGTACTCCAAGCACCAACCCCCGCAGGCATTTGAATGACAGCACCCACTCTCGGTAAGGGGCTCGGGCATCTCGTCTCCACGCTCCCCCAGCTGATGTTCCGTTTTCTTTGGACCCCCATCTCTGCCTTGTCCCTTCCCAACTCTGAATGGTCACCTGATCTCTGTGACACTCAGAGTTTTGACTTCATCTGTCAGCCATAAGCATCTTATTAGGGGGAAGGAAGATAGTGGGGCCTTTTGCCTCCCAAAGTAATATCATGACATTCCAGAGGGGAAAGACTTGATCACTGAAACCCGATAGAAAAATTACAAGTCCTTGAAATGAGGTACGTATGCTATGAAACGTCAGTCATGGTTCTATTTGTTTTGTGACAATGTAAAAATCTCACCTCAAGGCAGACAATTAGAAAAAAAAAAGATGATAAAATCCAAAGAAAAATGAGCATAACTTGAGGAGAGAACTGCCTCTACTGTATTAAGATTACTTTCCCCTCCAACTAATCTTGACAAATAGTATCTCTGTCAGAACAACCAGGCCAATTCTACCTCATTGCCCCACCCCAATGACACCCCAAGGAGAGAAACCTGCAGACAGCACTTCCCTCTCCCGCTCCCTTCAAATTCTTCCTTCCAAGGCCACGATCAGGCTCCAGGTCCTTCAGAAAGCCGTTCAGAAAATTCTTTCCTTCTGTAAACACCCGGTTTCTTGGTACCATGTGATTGAATGGCCCTTCTCTGATGTACTGATTATTTCCTGAGCTTTCTGATTGCCACGGAAGCTCCTGAAGGGCAGGGACCAGCATCCAGAAGAGCCCAATGCACCATGGGTACTGGATTCCTTGGCTCCGTCTGTTAGCTGGATAGCTGATACCCAGATTCTACAGAGAAAAACGCAGGGCTCAGTGCAGTGCGGTGTTTCCTCTGCTGAGGCCGGGGGTCGGGGGGAGGAGGGTGGAGAGGAGGGTGTGGTTGTGGTGGTGGTTGAAATCACAGTTACTGGTTTCAGCTCTTTGCCCTAATGCTTAGAAACCATGGTTCCTTGGTCTAGTGTCTTGTGTAGCATTTTCTCACCTGTAAATGGGGCTGATAACAGTAATGGGAGTGGTAGTGAGGATTACATTAGACATGTACCATACTTACGATAGTGTCTGGAATTAAACACTCTATCTACATCTGCTACTGTGATTATTCTTTCCATTTTTTTGTGTGCTGTGATCCCCATCTAGTTCCCTCAGCAGGTCGAATGTCTTGAAAGGTTTCCCATCTACAGTGGTCAAGTTCTTGGTGGCTGCTGCACATACCCACCCCTGTTGTTTATTCAAGCTACTCATGGCTCAGTCATGACCTTGGCTTCACAGTTGTAATTTGGGTCTTACCTTGGGTGTCCTGGCCAATAGGTATGATGATTATAAACAGCTCTTTACAGTTTAAAAAAGTGGTTTCTTAGCTTTATTCCCTTGATCTCCTCTCAGCACCCAGGCTGCGGCATTTGGCTGCGGCATTATACTTACTGCTCAACTCCCCCAGGCGCCTCTCATGCCTTAGTCCATGTGAATGGCGCCCCCTAGAGCTCAGCACTGCACTGCTTCCTATGGCCTTATGGCAGTGAACGTGTTCATGGCTACCCTGAGAGGTTAGTGTTATTATTCTTATTTTAAAGATAAGAAACTTGGGACTTAAGAAGATTATTTCTAAATCCAAAATACAAAGAAAGCGGTTTTATGATAAATCCATGACTGCTGCTTATAGTCTGTGCATTTTGTCAGTTGTCAGGAAATTACCCTGGAGAGAAGCAAACAATCAATTTCAAACTGTTTGCCTTTATTGCATCTTCTTCTCCGCCCGCACATTGAGAAATAGAAAATCCAATAACTAATAAAGAGCAAGGTAAAGTCCTTTTCCTTTGTCGAAAGGATTTAATCATTGGGTGAACTCCACAAATATTTGTGCAGGGATTGAGGGAGTGAGTCAGCGAATGCGGTGCTTCCTTCTGGCTCCGTGGAGTGTCCTGCAGGGCTTTCAGGTGACAGGACAGTCTGACTAGAGTGGGTCTGCCCATTGGGTCGAAGGCCCCAGAGGGCTCAGTGACCCTCCCAGCACAGGGCTCAGCCTTAATGCCAGCCCGGCTCCTGAGGAGTGAATGAATGCACACACTCAGCCTGACTGCTTGCATGCAGCCTGTCTGTGGTCCCAGGTCCTCTCTCTGTATCTGTTTGCCAGGACACATTTGGATCTTGACTGAGATTTGAACAATCCACAGGTGCTCACTTTCCAAGAGAAAGGCTGTCAATTTATACAGAGGCTGTTTTCAGTACCCACAGCTTTAATTGATCCCCCCCTCCACTTACCTTTGATGGGGTCCACCTGGGTCTTGGCAGAAGGGACCATGTCTCATTGGCCTGTGGTAGGATTCCCTCCTACCCAGACACCATAATGTCAGTCCTAAAACACAGCTATGAGCATTCTGTATCTGTGAACTTGGTCAAACGCTAATTTCTTACAAACAAACAAACCCAAGTTTCTTAGCAGAGCCTCCAACCTCTCCATAATCCACAATCTGAAATCAATCCATAATACAGTGGGGCCTTGACTTACGAGTGTCTCAATTAACGAGTTTTTTGAGATACCAGCTGTCTCGCGGCCAATTTTTTGCATTGAGTTGATAGAGTAATTTGAATTAACGAGCTCCTTAACGAGCTCGGTCTCTGAACGAATTAAACTCGTAAGTCAAGGCCCCACTGTAGTATCCCTTTTTCCCAGCCTATCGCTCCCCATTCTCCCATAAACTCCCACCATGCCAGACTGGGGTGTAACTCAGTGTTCCCGCCTCTGTCCTGCTCCAACTGTACGCTCTGCTTGCGGTGGGTGCCCAGGCTTCTCTGCCTGTCTCCTGCAATGGCTCTTCCTCTCACGCTTGGTTTGGCCAGCACCAACTGCTCCTTCCTTTTTATGTGGATTTGATTCCAATTCAGAAAACATTACTTTTTATTTATAAATATGTCATTCTGCTGCATTCTGCTGCATATTAGAAACAGTCATCTTCAATGTGTTTTCTGATCAGACTTCTATTAGGTGCTACTAAGGGCCAGGGTCTGTGTTCGAATCTTCTCTACTCAACTGCAAGTTTCTTTCTTTTTATTTTATTTATTTATTTTTTAAAAAATATATTTCATTGATTCTTCACAGAGAGGAAGGGCGAGGGATAGAGAGTTAGAAACATCAATCAGCTGCCTCCTGCACACCCCCCACTGGAGATGTGCCCGCAACCAAGGCACATGCCCTTGACCGGAATCAAACCTGGGACCCCTCAGTCCGCAGGCCGATGCTCTATTCACTGATCCAAACTGGTTAGGGCAAGTTTCTTTCTTTTTTTAAAAAAAATATTTTTATTGATTTCAGAGAGGAAGGGAGAGGGAGAGAGGTATAGCAACATCAATGATCAGACAGAATCATTGATCAGCTGCCTCCTACATGCCCCACACTGGGCATTGAGCCCCAAACCCAGGTATGTGCCCTGACTGGGAATCGAACTGTGACCTCCTGGTTCATAGGTCAACGCTCAACCACTGAACCACTCTAGCCAGGGTCAACTGCAAGTTTCTTGAGCAAGAACCATTATTTATATACCTCCAACTTCCCAGTGGGGGTCAGGCCAGGCCTGTGACATGGCTGCCAAATTCAATTGAATTTCTAAACCATCCACATAGCTCTTCCCCTGATGACAGGTGAGATGAACTGCATGCATTGATAAGCTGGCTGGTGCCGGGGGGACACTGAGGCCATCACTCTCAGTGCTGATCTTTGGAAATGAGGCTGAAGGGAGCTGGATGCTGAAGAAGCGCTGGCTCTGGCAATTAGATTGGCAGGTAACCAAGTCCATCAACGGCAGGCGGGAGTCTCATCACATCTTGACCCGTGTCTCTGTCTGGCTTTACTCCCGGGAGAATGTCTGAGTGGAGGCGATAGTGGGAAGCCCATAAATTCAGAATGTGGTCACCAATTCAGGACAAAGTAGGAGGGAAGCCATCTATCCTCCCGCTCCTGGATGGGTTAGTGCTGCAGGTTGGGTGGGATTCATGGGACCCCAGAGGATGCAGAAAGGGACAAGGCAAGTTCTGCCCATCTGGAAAGTTCCAGGAGGGCCACATGCCCATCGCTCACTTAGTTGATCATTTTATCCAGCAATGTGGCTCTCTGACAATTGCTTTGGAGACTTTCCCTTCAAAAAGTCTGGATAAGAACCAACTTGGTCTCTGGTCCTGTAGCTTTCCTGGTCCCGGCTCTGATTCCTCCCTCCAGATTCCAGGGTCCTCATTCTCTCCCTTTATTCCAGGTAAATATTTTCAGGCTCCTCCACTACAAATGGGGATTAAATAAAAAAGTCCTCTCACAGGGGTTTCATTCTGACCAGGAAAACAGTCTTAAACCAACAAATGGCCAGTAAATAGTTGAATCCCAGGCATTAGCCATCAGAATAAGGACAATGGGCCAGGGCAGCCTGACATGACCAGTGCCTTGAAATCTCACCATGGACTGGCCTCCTCCTATGTGTGTAGGTGTCTACCGCATTTGTTGGCATTTTGGAAAGGTTCAAGAACTATTTGTTGAACCCAACTCTTAAGTCGTATAAAAATCTGGTTGGTAAGCTTTTATGAAACGTCATGAGTATGATATCAGCAAGGATAAGAAAGCAACAGGAAAAGTTGCTCTCTGGCTCAAATACTAGACGAACTGTCAGCACAGGCAGAGAAGAGACAATACTGGTAGTGATAATGATAATAGTAACAATAATAACTCCCATTTTCTGAACAACTACTGTGTGCGGGGAACTTGACATGCTTTTTCACGTTTGTTTCTCACAACAAGCCCATAAGATTATTATTACGCCCATTTTACAGAGGAAGGAAACGAAACTCGAGAGTTTTGATAACTTGACCAAGAACACACAAGTGGTAAATGATGGAGCCAAGATCTTAAGTACAGCCCCTTCGACAAAGCTAATATTCTTTGTGTGATGCTGTGGTGCTGCACTGAGCACGGTGCAGGCTACGCTGTGAGAGGCTGAGAGAGACACAGATTCTATTTAAGGGTTTTGGAGGAAAGGAGCTTGCTGCAGAGTAGGGTTGGCTCAGGGAGACATTGCGGAGGGGCTGGCTTTATACCGGGAACAGGGTTTTTTCTCTGGACTATTTCTGCGCAGTTCTGTTTATCCTTAGATGTATCCTTCCAATGATGATTAGCTAGGGAACTGCACTCACAAGTCACTTGAAATAACACATGAGATCTTTTGGAAGAGCTTTCAGATTGGAACAAACAGAGAGGTTGGCACGTTGCTGCATTGCGGTTAATGTTGACTAGATGGAAGGAGAGAGAAATACGTCAGGAGCCGATGGAACATTTAGACCACCTACACTGTGTCTATGGGTTGAACTTGCTGTTAGCATTGGTTTTAAACATTTGTAAATCTTTTTAAATTTGAACCTTTTAAGATCTTGCTCCCAGTAATTAGTTATTTCAATTATGATAAGTCACAGCCCAGCTACTCATGCTCATCCTTATTTCAAACCTCATGGCCATTAGGAACCAACCCTGAATGTTGCTTTACTCCTGAGATCCTCAGCAGCCACCATGTCCCCAGAGTTGGGGAGAATTTGATTGACTATGGAAGTTTATCTATTATTCATTTAGCAAATGTATAAGGAGTCTCTACTATGTGCTGGCACTATTCTAAGCTCTGTAGCTCAAGGAAAGGCAAAGATTCTACTCATTGGGAGCTCTTATTCCAACGGGCTATGCTGGGTAATAAATAAGAAGTTACATGGATATTTATTGTGTAGGTAGAGGTAAATACCATGAAAACATCAAAATGTGAGGCAATATCAGGGAATACTTTATTTTATTTAAAAAATTTAAAATATATTTTTATTGATGTCAGAGAAGAAGGGAGAAGGAGAGATAGAAACATTAGTGATGAAGGAGAATTATCGATGGGCTGCCTCCTGCACGCGCCCTACTGTGGACCAAGCCCACAACTCAGGCACGTGCCCTGACCAGGAATCCAACTGTGACCTCCTGGTTCATAGGTCAATGCTCAACCACTGAGCCACACTGGTCAGGCTCAGGGAATACTTTAAATGGGGGTGTCAATGAAGGCCTCTTTGAGGAGCTAATATTTGAGCTGAGATCTGAATGATGAGAGGGAGAGCCCAGAAAGACATTAAAGCCAGCTAAAGGACGGAGCCCTTGCCTTCAAAGGGCTTTTGGTTTAATAAATGTCAAGCTCTTGCTGGGCAGTGTTCTTGTAGCTTCACAACCAGGCTTTGTAATTTGTTAAGTGTGCTCATATCCATCATTGCCCTGGATCCTGCCAACCAACTTTAGATGGAGGATTGTATCCATCTGTCTGTGAGAAAACGGAGGCTTAGTGAGATTAAATGCTCTCGAACTCTTCCACTGAGTGAGGCATGAACTTGGGTCTCTTCCTCACCCACAGAGCTGACCTTGACAGCATTGCCGTGACGGCCTTCCCATTTCAGATTGTGCTCTCCAGTCACTTACGTGTCCCTCTGTGCAGCCCTGAAGCTCCACGGGGGAACATGGGGAATTTAGGATGTGTGGCTTTCATTAAAGGTGGACGGCCTGCAAGGGAAAGTGCTCCAGAGTCCTCACTGGTGTGTGGTCCAGGGAGAAAGAAAATAGAAACTGTGGCTGGTGTGGCTCAATGGTTGAGCGTAGACCTATGAACCAGGAGATCACGATTCCATTCCTGGTCGGGGCACATGCCTGGGTTGTGGGCTCGATCCCCAGTAGGGGGCATGCAGGAGGTGGCCGATCAATGATTCTCTCTCATCATTGATGTTTCCATCTCTCGCTCCCTCTCCCTTCCTCTCTGAGATCAATATATTAAAAAAGAAAATAGAAAATGTTCTAAAATGTTAGAAATACAAACCTAAGCATTTAAAATTCTCTACAAAAAATGCCTTTGCAAAGTTGAAATGGAGTATTGAGTAACCAGTCTCCAAGCTAAAGAAACTGTTAACTTATGATTTCTTCTGGCAAAGGGTTGGGGAATTGGAGTTTTGGTAAACACTCCAGAGGGCAGTGAAGGGCATCCATTCTGGAGGAGGAGTTGCCTCATTGAAAAATTATTTCCTTGCAAAAAAATTTAAGCAAACATTTCACAAGCAACCCAGAAGGACTTCTGAAAATTAGTAAACTAGAAACTTAACCTCAGATACAAAGCCAAAGCATTAACTGGATGCAGAGCTCTGCGGCATTAGGATATTAGAATTGAGAAAAAAAAAAAAAAAGACATGGAATTACTTCAGCAAAGCTTACTCAGGGACAAATTCATTTATTTATCAAAAGCAAGTTAATTCACCATCCAAGGGAACTGTTGTTCCTTCCCATTTACAAAATCAGGGCTCCCTGATTAAGCCAGAGTACTCGTCCAGGACAATTATGAAGAATAATGCAGCTTTTTAGTGCCTCTGGGGTATGTCTGTGCACAGATGGCCTTGAAGATAAAACAGTATTTTGGAGTGAATTCAGTCTGTTTTTTTTTTCTAACCCAACTCCCATGAATGGAAGCAACACCATGTTCCTCAGCTCCTGAGGAGCCCCCCAAGAGAAATGGGACAGACACACACTCGTGCACACATCCCTTACATTGATGCTGACAGAATATAGTACATGCTTATGCAAATCCCCGAACTGGTTATGCATTGTGGCGATCAATTCTAGACTGCATGGATTTTTAACTTCACTGCTGCTGAATCCTGTGAGATATGGTCTTTGGCTCAGCTCATACTCAAAGGTCTGTACAGCCTGAATATCAATACAAGTTTTGCTGCTTCTGTGGCTTAGGCAGTGCAGAGCCTCCATAGTCTACTGCCCTCCAACTTCTGCCTCCTTCCTCACAAAGTGTGGCTCCAAGTGGTTCTGAGGAATATTACTGAAAAATATCATATTTATCAGCTGACTTTTATTGACTGCTGGGGCCCTCAATCATATTTTGGGGGCAAATCGATCACAAATGTTATGCATGCTACTCCCAGGTTCAGAAATTTTCAGTGGCTTCTTATAGTCAAAAGATTAAAATCTATGGTCTCTAATGTGGCAGCCAAGTTTCCTTCTGCCTGGACTTCTCCATTCATCAGTTATTTACCCAGGGCTTCCTAAACAAATCACTGTGATGTGGGTTGTCAGCATCCCTGGCCTCAGAGACCTGACATCTATGTGAGACAAACAATCTCACGATTAATATTTAATGGCAAGAGTACTAAGTGTCATGATGGAGAAGTGCAGGGTGCGTGGGAGCTTTTAATTGAGGATCTGGGGAGACTAAAGAACCAGGAAGCACCTGGGGCTGGAGACCAAGCGTATGGGAGTCTGATGTCCAACGAGACTAGAGAGATAGACAATCCTGGGTCATGCTGGGCCTTGAAGTAAATTCTATGTAAAGAATTTGGGTTTTTATCAAAGAAGATACTTGAAGTCACTGTGAAATTTCAAGCAGGGCAGTAATATAATAAATCTTTTATTTAAACATATCACCGTGGTTGCCATTTAGAAGTGGTTTAGAGATGGAACCTCAGAGGTCAAGAAACAGGTCAAGAATCTGTGGCCGTGACCCAGATGAGAATATGCCTAGCTCTTAAAAAGAGGGATTTGGGGTGAAGATGATAATATTGGAGAAGGTGGGAAGTGAAGGAAGTTAGGTAATAGTAAAATTAACTGCCCCCTTATCTCTTTAATACTTTCCTATACCTCCATCATTTGTTTATTTAAATTGTAAATTTGCTTTCATGGCCTTTACTAAGAGCAAATGCAAATTATTGTCTATTTCTTAAACTTGGCATATAAAGACCTAAGAAGCTAAAGACCAAATATCTAAGTCCTCGTTAGTGTTACTAACGGACTCATATAGAAAACTGGGAAACCATGGCAGTCATTTCCAATTCAGGCTTCAGGGCTAATAGTCTTCCCCCAATCCACACACATCAGTGATACTTGCCAACCTGGCTCCTAGTATTCCAATATAAGATTTCTCTTATGTTTAAGATCATTGCTGTTCTTTCCCCTATTCCAGGGCAGCAACCTAAGAAGTAAGGAGAAATGATATAGATGTTGGGCCTACCTTGGATCTGATCCGACTCTGCTACTCACTTGCCTACCTATCACACAGTAGTCTGTTAATAACACTTATTAAATGATGGGTAAATGAATGAGTGAATAAAGGAATTGTCATAAGGTTTAAGTGAGATAAACAATTTACTATGTGCTTGACACACAGTAAAACACAGGAAAGTCAGTTTCTTTCTTTCCCTTTAGTTCAATAAACATTCTTTGAGCACCAAAAATGTGCAGGTGGTGTGCAAGGTGCTAGATTTCCATGATGACAATAGGAAGCGGTGAGATTTAATTGACATGATTTCCCCATAAGAACAGTTAAAATGGTGATGAAGGAAGAGGAAATACATTATGTTAATTAATTCAATGGTTTTCCTTTGCCTTAATCTCTTGAATTAGAAAAAATGAATTACTACTATTTTTGAGAAAGTTTGAACATAGCTTTTGAATTTCTCTGTGTTCAGATTTATATTTCACTCTGGATAAAACATAATTTTCTTACTTCTAGGAAAAGAAAACTAAAGGGTTTTCTTCCACACTGCTTAGCTATTAAAAACAATACTAGGCAAATATTAACTTTCCCCTTCAAAATATATGACTGCTACTATTCCACTTGGGGTGATCAGTCCTACAGAATCTGAGTGACTCAGAAGGAAATGTTTTCACTAATTTCATATTTATTTCTATTGGCTTTTAAAAAGAACAGTTCTGCCATAACAACTCAAAATTCAATTTTGTACAGTCTGGATGGGTACTGCACTTAAATTGATAGAATGCAAATTATTTTATGAAGCATTTATTGAATAACAGCTACATTACAGGCCCTGTGCTAGGGATTATGCAAAATAGAAAAATAAGAAAGACGCTGCCCTCACTTACTTGAAATCCACAGTCCATAAGGGCAGACCCACAAATGTTTACTGTGTGACAAAGTAAGTGTCAATGAAATCTCATGGTGTAGGGGGAGAGGGGAGGCTGGAAAATGTACTTCCTGTGTACCTTTAGTCATCCAGATGAGTTTTTCCTGTAAAATTAATCACAGAGACCACTTTCTTAATCAGGCAATGGAGTGAATGATCTTGTCAATTTCCCTCCTAATCTCATATCTACTAGTTAGCAGTTTGGGGTTGCAAGTGACAGAAAATCTACCTCAAACCTATGTAAGCAAAAGAGACATTTCATGGCTAATGTAGGTGGAAACTCTAGTAGTAGACCCAGTTCCAGCTCTACCCTCTGAGGCGGTTTTTCTCCATTGCCCGGCTCTGACCCCGTTCTCGGGGAGTTCTCCTCCCTGAGCAGAAGTTGGCTTCAGGACTTTCAGGCCTTGCATCCCCCCGCCTCCAGCTTTAAGCCCATGAGCGTGTCTTCTCCAGAACCTCCATCAGAGGTTTTGTGGTGTTGATTGACTTGGATTGTGTGTTCTAACCATCTCTAAACCAATTGCTGTGGCCGGGGGAATGAAGTATGCTGATTAGTTCTGGCCAATAAGGATCTCCTTCTAGAGCCGGGAGTGGGTTCAACTCCATTACCAAGTGGGCTGGGAATAGGTAAAATTCAAGAGCACTTTACCAAAAGAAGGGTAAAGGAGTTTTGGATGGAAAAAGAAAACTATATCCAACTAATCAGGCCAATTAATGATGAATATATTAGAAGTGGTGATTAAAACAAAAAAGTAATAATTTTCCAAGTTGTTTTTAAGTTAATATATGACTGGTAATACCCTGCTGTTATTCCTCATCTTTGGTTTTCAAAACAAATGCATCTTCTCCTTATGTCAATTTGTGAGACATTTGTTGAGGCCTCATGTAACCCAGAACTATGTGGGATGTTTGGCTGTAAGGATATTGTCTTCACTTTTAACAACTTGCTGCCCCCTGAAGTAAACAGAAAACACAGAGTCAGAAATTCCCAGGGTTTCTGCTTTTCTTTTTATAAAGTAGTTCCAGACAATATGAACGTCATATTGTTAAAAGGTTGGGAAGGAGACTCAATAAACCAATAAAGAAACTGATATTAGACTGCATTAGTTGTCTCTGACATATGAGCTTTTCCACCGTAATCAAGGCAATATCTATCTCTAATCCAACTGTCAAAGTAATCCTTTTGAAAAATGGGTGTAATCAGGAATCTGCATATGTGGTTAATCCCAAATTCCTAGGCATAGTTCTCAATTATGGTCTCATTTTTCAGGACTTCCTGTTTGATATGTCAAGCGCACTGAACTCCTCAGGCCTTGTGTAGGCTTCCTCTATCATTGCACATGCTGTTTCCTCTGTGCTATCTTTTACGCATGTCAAACAGGAGACCTAACCTCACCTTATCTGTGAAACCTTCTCTAATTTAAATCCTGTGCAGATTTAGAAGTTGCCTTCTTTAATTTTCCATGGCACTTTACAAAGCTCTCTGTTGTGCACTCAGACATGGCACTGTAGTGGAATTTTCTTTGCCCATCTCCTATACCCTAGGAGTGAGACCCATAGGATGAAACAGTTTCTTATATATTTTTGTCTCTCCAAGACTAGCTCAGTATATGGTACATAGGTATTAGTTGAGGGCTAAAGGAATGTGAACCAAGGGATAGCTTAAGGATTGTTGCAACAAAAGAGTCATTTCCAACTATTTTCAGCAGAAATCTATTTTCCTACTCATTCATCTGGAAAATGCATTTAAATGAATTTTTACCTACATAGGCTTATTTTCAAAGTTGCTCAACCAGTTAAAAAATAAGCTTACTGGATCATTGATCTGAATCAATTTCACAAGCACCAGGGCACAGAAGGAACACAATTAGAAAAGATCTGGCTCCTGCCTCTACAGTTAGCGTGCTCTGTGACCTTTCATCTCGGTTTTCGCATCTGTAAAATGGAGCTTGAGAAGGAATCGCTTATCTAAGCTAGATTACATGAAGTCAGTACCATAGATTGAATGAAAAAACTTTAGGATTGTAAGGTAACCTCCTCCAACTTTCTCCCCAGATGTAGAAATCTGTTGATCAGCCTTCCCAGGAGGTGGCATCCGGCCTCTGACCCAGCCTGCTCAGGGTAAGGCATTTATTTCCTCTAATACCCCACATGCCATTGCTGAACAATGATCATGTTAGAAAAGTTTTCTACACTGAGCTGAAATTTGCTTCCTCTCTGTGACTTTACTCATTGATCTTGACCAGACCTCTGCAGTCATGAGAGTAAGTCAGTTCCATTTGTATACACGACAGCCCTTTAATCATTGTGAGGCAGCTGTCACAGCTCCCCTGAGCCTCGTCTTTAGATTAAAGAGCATAAGCCCCTTCAAGTATCCCTCTCGGGTCTTGGATGCTGATCTCTTCATGACTCTGACCACTGTCTTTAGACAAAGTGTCAAGGTCCCTCTGGAAGGGAACAGAATGCAAAGAAGGATCTGGCCCAGACAGATCCTAGGAAACCATGGCTTCCCTTGAGCTGGGCATTGCATTTCTTTCCTCACTGTCTAATTACTCAACAATTTTAGCTTTTTTTTTTT
Source organism: Myotis yumanensis (assembly GCF_028538775.1). Taxonomy (NCBI): domain Eukaryota; kingdom Metazoa; phylum Chordata; class Mammalia; order Chiroptera; family Vespertilionidae; genus Myotis; species Myotis yumanensis. Next base: position 5,861,502 of record NW_027223762.1, read on the forward strand.
TTAAGCCTCAGATAGTGCTTGTGGTCAGTCAATATTTGAGATATGTCATAATTTAAAATAAAAACACCTTTAAAAATTCTCTGTCAGTCTAAGTCACCCCCTCTTTCACTTATGCAATTTGTCTTTAACCCTAAATGGAAGTGTCTACATTTATCTATATTGTTCTCAATCCTTAAATACCACAACCTTGCCACGAATCACTTTACAGAGCAGCAACCACAAGTAATGATCACCGGTTGAGGTATTGAGCCAGGATGGCCCCCAGTGAACCTATTTAACCTTTCATGCCCTGGCCTCATCTACTTGGCTAGTTGATGACTGGCTTGGAAACCTGCTCAGGCCCTCTTTCCTGTCTGTTTCTGCTTCCTTCCCCTTCATAATGGTGGACTCACTACTCTTTATCCTCCCTCCCCCGCTTTTGATACCTGTGTTTGCAAGTAAGAAATAAGTCCCATAGCCAGCCTCAACCTGCAGAACTCCCACTGCCCTAGGAAGGCCCTGGGTTCCCTATTCATAAGAGATGTGCTATGGATTCTGGAATGTGGTGGGTGCTCCATATATGCTAATTAAAGACTGGATTGAATGTGATGGCCCTGTCAGAAAAATGAAGTGCATAACAAAGAGTAGATAAGAGAGCCTCACACCCTTTGAATACCGAAAGCATCAGAGAATGGGACCATTTCTAGTTCAGAACTTGAGGAAAGAGGCTTGCAGTGGTTCTCAACCTTCCTAATGCATCGGCCCTTTAATACAGTTCCTCATGTTGTGGTGACCCCCAACCATAAAATTATTTTCGTTGCTACTTCATAACTGTAATTTTGCTACTGTTACGAATCGTAATGTAAATATCTGATATGCAGGATGGATTTTTATTGTTCGCGACCCACAGGTTGAGATCCGCTGCTTAGAGGATAGATGTGCTGCATAGAGTGAAGTAAGGATAACAAGTGAGTTTCAAATGTGAAACTGCTAAAACAAACTATGTAAGAAAGGATCACATTAAGAATTTTAGAAAGAGAAGCACCTCTTTGATGTGACCAGGCTTTCTAATTTGCTATATCAAGGCCAGTGGAGTGAATGTACTGTTCTAGGTGGTATCACTTGTGGTTGGAAACCCTGGATAGAGTTCAGCTTCTCTTTTCTCCACACCCCAGACCTTTCCGAGCAGGTGCACTCAGCCCTGCCATTAGATGACTCTGTGTGTCTTACATTCGCCAAAGGGAGTGGTACCACATGGTCATTGTTATGACTAAATGTCCATGATTCCACAAAATCTATATGTTGAAATCCTAACTTCCAATGTAATTGTATTAGGAGGTGGGGGGTGTTTGAGGAGTAATGAAGTCCTCAAGGTGGAACCCTCATGAATGGGATTAGTGCCCTTATTAGAGATCCCAGAGAGCTCTCTCTTCTTTCTACCATGTGAGGAGACAGGGAGAAGGCAGCCAGGAAGAGGGCCCTCACCAGAATACGACCATACTGGTACCCTAAACTCAGAATTTCAGCCACCAGAGCTGCGATAAATACATTTCTATTGTTTACAAACCACCCAATCTATGGTGTAATTTGTTATAGCAGCCAGAACAAACTAAGACAGTTGTGTTGAATGTAACTATTACCATCAAGCATTGCAGATTTGAGTAGCCCACCCTAATGCTCTTGGCGACTCTTGAGGATTCTTGTCCCCAAGGCTGCCATACTCACACTTGTATTGTTTAAACTATTAGAGGGATTTATCAGCCAAACCTAGAATTAAAAATGATGTTTCTAGTTCCTTCTCTCTCTCTCTCTCTTTTCTCCCATAAGGATTTTCTAAATGCTCATAAGCATAAAAAAACTATACTTGGCCCTAGGAAAATCAGGATGAATTAAATAAAATCTCAGAATGATTTTATTTCGTAGCAAATTGAGTTGCAGAAGTACCTACCAGCTGACAAATGGAGAGCATCTGTCTGGTCAAAGATGGTGGGAGAGGCACCATTGGAGGCAGGAATCATGTGAGGAGAGTTTTAAATTGTGGGCATGAGCATGATTGAAGGGTACAGGCAGCCCTATAAGTGCTCCACAGGCTGTCTCCCACATTGTTTCTGGAATGTACTGTCACTAAGTATGCTATTTCTCAAACGCGTCTCACTCCTGGGCATTGGAACAGATACATGGTTCTTGAATATGATGTGTCTCAAAGAATTATTTCATATCTCGTCAGCAACAAAAAAGCAATAATTTTGTGCTTTGAAGAATGAGTTGAAAGTGATATAGTGACAGGAAGACTTTAAAAACTCCACCCAAATAGATGAAAACTTCACAAAAAAGGAGTATATTTAGATAGCAAATTTATTTAGGAGCAAGTTGTCAAATATTAAGTGAGGCCGAGAGAACACATTTCCCACATTCTTTGAAATTTGAAAATATACTCCCTGTACTTTATGGAGCTTAAACTATTTGAATAAAAATGAAATATCTCTAGGCTAGAAGCTATAGAGCTGTGCTCTGGTTTTATTTTCTTAGGTCTATAATTCAGATGGAAAAGGAGGAGGTTCAGAACCCAGAGTTTTTTGGTCTCTCCTCCTGGGTCAGATGCTGAGAGAAAAACCAAGAGAAAAGAACACAGAGCAGTTTTGCTTGAGGGAAAAAAGTAAAACTTGAATGTGTGACTAGACATCTTCTTCCAGAGATTAGTAGTGCATTCCCTTGAGGTGTCTCCCCCCCCCCCCCCCCGACCCCCCACCTCTTTAAACTGAGCCAGTAACTTCCTCCAGGGCAGCATTTAAATTTCACAGCTTTAGAAAAGCAACACTGACTTAGCTTAAGTCTGCTTGGTATGCATGTCCCTTTGCTAGGGCTCTAATGCTGACCCTACTGAAATAGTTTTGCAATGCTAGATTACATTCTACGCAGATTGGACATGAGTCTAAATTTCATTGTTTTTGACAGTAGTTATGCCCCCAAGACTCAAAGTCCTTTCTAATAGTCTCATGTATCTTGTAAAAACTCTAGTTATCTAGAAATTAATAAAAAAAGTATAGTCTTATGTAATGTTAACAATAACATTTTTTTATTACTCCAGAAATAACATTATGTCTGATATTACAGCTACCTAGCATTCTTTTTTTCTCCCACATTAGATTAAAATTCCCTTTAAGGAAAGGGTCCTATTTGGACTTTTATTCTATATCTCCCCAAGCACCCACCATGGAACATAGAAGATATTCAGTGAAAATGCATTTACTCAATAAATTAAAGTGTGGCTATACCTTTGCATTGTTAAGCATCTTTGCATGTCAGTGTCCTGGAAAATGAGCATTATACCTGAGCTATGTATTGCTGCCTGGTCTTTGGAAGAGAAGCTTTCAGGCCATGAGGAGACTAGTCTGAGGACTTCCTGTCATATCACAGAGTCAAAATGTTATCATGTTGTTCATGCCTGCCTTTTTGTAAGGCCTTTCTTGCACACACGTAAATGTTGGATTGGAATAATTTAAATTAATAAAGTTTCCCGACAAGGAGTTCTGTTTAGGGTGTACCTTGCATCCTTCATGATTTGCCATAAGTCTCTAAGCTCTCAGAGATTAATTCCAAAGGAGACGCCTCCTGGTTCTCTGGGAAAAGTGTCTGAAGCCTTGGGCACAGCATGACTCATTTGTGCTTTAAAGTATATTTGCTAGAAAGCATAGACTTAGGAGAAGTGAGCTGAATTCTATTCTTAACTTTGGTGTCGAATGAGCATTCTTGCAATCAAGATAATAAAGTGAAATAAAGCATTTTTTTTAGTAGAATGACAAATACTGGTATAGCATTCTTCCAAATTACTATAGCAATAGACTATTGCTAACATCTAGATTCAAATTTTTTATCATGAATCTTTACACAGATTCATTCAGTCCCTCATTCATTTATTCATTCATTCACGCTTTCACTGATGCAAAAACATTCACTAACCACACACCAGACAGGTGTTAGAGTGAGTAAGACACAGACCTGTCTATAGGGAGCACAGGGCCTCATGGCGAAGACGATCATAGGACCATGATAAGTGTTATGTTAGGAGGAAACCAGGTGAGCAGAAGAGAGACTAGCAGCCTGTGGGAGTCAGGGACTCCTTCCTGGAGAAGTGAGGCCTGGTCTTGATCATTATTAAAATAGGAATTTTGATTAAAATGCTAGTGGTTATCCTCAGAATTGTAGCTACCTCTTTGTCCATTATGAGCATTTGTGAATAATTTTGTTGCACAGTGTCCTGCATGGAAAACGGCTAAGTTGGTGTGTTTTGCATAGGGTGGTATTGGACTCCCATGTGTGACCTCAGCCTGTTCTCAGGGAATATTCTAGACGTGTAGTTCTCAACATGGCTACATATTAGAATCATCTAGGAGGTTTCAAGCTGTTCAGGCTCCACTCCTGTAGAGGCTGATTCATTGTTCTAGGGCAGGAGTGGCATTTTTAGAAGCTCTCTCACATCAATCTGATGAGCACTGAAAGTTTCAAACCATGGGCTGCAGATAGAACTGTGGAAGGGCTCTGCTATAGGGCCCTTAGAAGTCATTCAATGGCATTTCCATCCCATAGATGAGGAAACTGAGAACTGGGTTGCAGCTCATGCTCCTTGGAAGATAATTCTTATGGGTTGAATTGTGCTCTCCCCAAATCCATATGTTGAAGCCCTACCCCTCAGAACCTCAGAATATGGGCTTTTTGGAAAAAGGGTCACTGCAGGTGTAATTAGCTAAGATGAGGTCAGGCTGCAGTATGATGGGCCCCTGATCCAATATGACGAGTGTTCTTTTAGAATGGGGAAATTTGAGCCATATGCTTAGTGGGAGAATGCCATGTGAAGGTTGAAATTATGCTGTCACAAGCCAATGGAGTTAGTGGATGTAGAATGAATGTGCATGTTTGTGTCTGTTTGCATGAATTATGGAGGGAACCTGGACATCCTCTTGACTGAAATCAGAACTGGAAACTCAGCTGCTTTTCTCACAGCCACACAGGGCTGAGTGGTGCTGCTGCTGGCAGCCTTGCTTTGTGACTCTCAGTGTGGTGTATTTTCACCCATTAGCAGTGAAAGCTTTGCGTTTTCCAAGCTGTAAAAGCTTGAACAAGTCGTAGACTTGTGTCCTCATCTGTGTAGTGAAGACCATATTATTTAGGTGGCAGGATTCAAGGACTGTAGAGTTACAAGTAAAGCCCCAGCTCTGTTTCTGGCTCCCAGAAAACGCTCAGCATCTAGGCGAGCTTCTTTAAGAGTGCCGTGAGAATAGACAGGGGTGCCCTTCGAGAAGCTGGGAAGCCTGAAGCAGATACGGAGGAGTTTATGCAGCATGACAATACCGATCACCCGTTCCTCTCAATAGTCGCTCCGTGGAAGTGTGTGCTTCCCACCTCCTGAAATTCTGAATAACCCAAGTTGCATCAGCAGAAAGGGAAAGAAAAGAACAACAAAGCAAAAGCTCAACAAATCCCTCGCCAGACAATTGAACCATTCAAGCTGGTGGATTTTTCATTTAGCATTTTTCAAATCTCATAAAGAATGGAAACGGGGTTGTTTTCTCTCCCTCTCTGAAAATATTTCTGGAACTGGAAGATATGAAGATAGAGAGGAAAGGAAGAGATGGGGCAGGTTAACTTGGACGTCAGCCTATGTTCTAGGAAAGAAAGATGCCATGGCAGGCCCATGAAGGGCCAACTGAGATACAGACAAGGCCAGGCTTAGGTCCTGCCCCAGGGAAGGGGTATGGGGGAGGCATCCCCATCTGCATAGAAGTTACTGTGAGAGAATGTCAGAGCTCACCGTCAGCAATGACTTCCTTACACTGATGGGAATCAGAGCTTAGAGAGAAAAATGAGGAAAAGGATGTTTATTGGTCTATGAACCCCACGATAGGCCCTTATCATACATGGTCTCATTCAGCTTTTTTCCAGCAAGGCTTCTTTTTACTTTAATTTTATATTACAACTTAGATTCAATATCATTTTGTATCATTTCAGGTGTACAGCACAAGAGTTAGACAATCATATACTTTACAAGGCATTTCCCCAATATTTCCAGTACCCACCTGGCACCATACAGAGTTATCACATATTCCCCTTGCTGTACTTTACAGCCCTGTGATTATTTTGTAACTACCATTTGTACTTCTTAATCCCTTCACCTTTCCACCCAATCCCCCACCTCCCTTCCCCTATGTTATCCATCAGTCCTCTGTATCTATGAGTCTGTTTCTATTTTGTTTGTTCATTTATTTTCTTCTTGAGATTCCACATATAAGTGACATCATGGTATCTGTCTTTCTCTGACTGGCTTATCTTAGCATAATAACCTCTAGGTCAGTGGTTCTCAACCTTCTGGCCCTTTTAATACAGTTCCTCATGTTGTGACCCAACCATAAAATTATTTTTGTTGCTACTTCATAACTGTAATGTTGCTACTGTTATGAATCATAATGTAAATATCTGATATGCAGGATGGTCTTAGGTGACCCCTGTGAAAGGGTCATTTGACCGCGAAAGGGATCGCGACCCACAGGTTGAGAACAGCTGCTCTAGGTACATTCATGCTGTCACAAATGGTAAGCTTCCGTTCTTCATCCCTGTTTTATAAGAGGCTGAAAACCAGCCATGAGATCACAGTTGGGAAGTGGCTGCTCCCACCTGCGGGCTCCGAGGGTCTTGGCAGCACTTACTTTGTCACCAAGTCCTGAGATGTGAAGGAATATTCTTCTGGAGCTGTGAGGGTTACTTTTCCTCTCTATGGGTTGAGGGAAGTAAAAGTAACAATCTCAACCAATTGCCACTTAATGGGAAGGAGGTTTATCATTTTAATAGAAAAGACACTGGCTACCAAATTGCTAGCAAGCTGTGTCAGGGCAGTGACATCCCCTATTGTCTGGGTTTGGGTGGCGGGGGAGTTCGGGAGAGTCTGCCATTTGCAAAGTTGGTTGACATCACCAGCAGGTATGGTTGGAAAGGAATTAAGATTTAAAGTATCACTCAATGAGAGAGGAGTACAGGGGACAGTTTCTCCCTGTTTTTTGTTTGTTTTTTATCATTCATGGTTGAAATTCTGATTAGCTTCTTGCCTGATCACAGAGCTCAACTTAGAAGGGAAAGGACATGAAAGAAGTGCCACCCCAGGCATTCCCATGTGCTGGTGGGTGCCAGGCACTGGAAACGTGTCCTGCAGATTTGTATAGTGGCAGACAGTCTTTGAACCATGAATTACTTAGTTCCTCCTCTGCTGTTCCACATGGCTTCACACAGAAGGTGACATGCACAGACTTACAGCTGGAACTCAAGTTTCCCACATCTGAGTCCAGGATTCTTTCTACCTCCCGTAAAGCTTTCTCTTGTAAAAAGGAAACCTTGTTAGCATCATGCCCTGCTTAGCTGCATCCAATATTTTCCTTTTGTTCAACCCAGCAGAGATGTCCATCTATGTTTCCATCAGGCAAAGAATTAACTGTATTTAAAGAAGAAAGTTGAAAACTTTGCAAAAAGAAGGAGTAGATTTTTGAAGAATCCCGAGGGAGAAAACGCGGAGGTAATTCATTGAGGGCTCCTTTGCGCAGTGAACTTGATATCCATCGTCTCACTAACCCTTTCAAGGCCTTGAGGTCAGGTTTCATTATCTTCAATTTGCCAACAAGGAAAACTGAGGTGCAGAGGGATTCGGTAATTGTCTCCGGCCCCTCGCTTAGGTCATTGTTTCTCAGACTTGAGCATGTGTCCTTGGAGGACTTGTTCCAACAGATGGATGGGTCCTGCCCATAGATTTTGATTCTGTGTGTCTGGGGAGGGGCCCAGCGATTTGCATTACCAGCCAGTCCCTGGTAATGCTCATGCTGTTCCTCTGGGGACCACAGTTGCCCCAACTTCTGAGCTCAGGTGCTTTAAGAAGAATATGGACCCAGAACAGTTTGCATCCAAAACAGGCTGTCTCAGGAATCCCTTCCTGGAGCTGACTGCCGGTTGTCCAGTGAGCAGTGGCCTGGTCACTCCTCAGGGAGCTGAGCATATCCATCACTGTGGGAGAAGGATTTCAGCCAGGGGTCAGTTGACTACATCCAGCACCCTGGCCAAATCCAGCCACTGTCTGCTGTTGTAAATAAAGTTTATTGAAACACAGCTGTTCCCACTTCTTGATGTATTTTCTAAAATCCATTTTGCTACAGTGGCAGAATCGAGAAGTTGGGACTGAGGTTGCATGCCTCATAAAGCTTAAAATATGTCCTATCCGGCTCTTTCCAGAAAATTCCCCGACCCCTGTTCGATGCCTCGGTCTGAATGAGCCTCTGAGGGGGAGGGGTTTCTCTATGGTGGGGAGACGTAAATTCTATGAGGATGCCGACACTGTCCTGGTCTGGCCTTCGGGCTGCTGCCTCAAGTTCATGACTGTTTCAGCTCAATCCTTAGGAGACAGTTTCACTGATGCAACGGCAGCTCCTGAGAGCTCTTAGGACCAATTCCCGGGACTGCACAGAGCCTTCCCCAGTCCTCTGCAGACTTCAGGGTCTACTGGGGTCACTAATGTGCTTTACAAATGGAATCATGACTCTGCTGTTTTATAAATTGGCACAGTCACTCCCCAAGCCCATGGAGATTTTGAATTTGGGTTATGTTTCTTATTTCTAGCTAGAAACAAGGAAAGGCTCGCTGGATTTCTCTTACCGCCTTACACACAATTACATCTCTTATGGAAAAATTTCTCATTCTCCCTTATAATAATAGCACCTGATGTATTGCATGAAAGACCTCATGTTCAGAAGATACATCACCCTGCTACTTCTCTGTGATGCAATTCTCCCCTCAGGAGGACATGGTGCAGTAAGGTGGAAAGAGCAGTGGACTAGGAAGCATTAGACCCGGGATTTATTTTAGCTTTGCTTCTATTTTGGTGCCTCTAGATTTCAGTCTTTCCATCTATAATAATAATAATGGCGATAAATGCTTCCTCCTATTGAGTGATCATAACAACTACATTTGCTGAGAGACAGTAGAATTTAGTGCTTATGGACACAGACTCGGGAGCCTGACTGCCTGGGTTGGAACCCTGGCCTCCCATTCATTAGCTCGTGACCTTGAGCGAGTCACCAACATTCTCTGGGCCTTGGTTTCCTTATTTAAAAAAAAAATGGAGTGTGAATTACTTCATAAATTAAGTTAGTATTTATAACACTTGGAATAGTGCCTGGCATGTAAAGAAGTGTTATTTTAGAGTCTGTTAGAAAATAAATAAAGTAAAATACTAGATTCTTTTTACCTAGCATAATTACTCTAGAAGTAATTATACTGTATTGTGTAATTACTAGTAATCTACTAGGCTTAGTTCTTTATGTGTATTGTCATTTTATGCTAATATCTATACCACAAGAAAATTACTATTATTCCAAATTTTGTACCTGAAGAAACAGATTTACAGAGGCTAGCTGAGTTTTCAGCATCACACAGCTAGTAAATGAAGAAGCCAAAGTATTTCAACTTTTCTTCTGTCAAGACTTTGCCAGATCTAAAGCTCTGGATTTACTTAGTTATTGTCACATGTGAATGAGCCCAGCCAGTTGCAGACTTAATGTGGATCTATCTCTTCACTATGTCCCTGATTTGCATGTGAACAAATGGCCCACTTTTTCCACTCTTTAGGTACCTCACATAGGATGGAGAAGATGCTACCCTACCATACAAAGGGTAGGGTGAACATCTGTTGATTTTAGCCTATGCTGCGTCTGTTTGCCCGGTTTTTGGAATAGTAGCTTAATTTCCCTTTGGGAAACCACCCCTTCCCTCCCTGGCTCTCAGTCTATATGATTCTGATGAAACTGACCATACTTGCCTGGGTCTGGTTTGGGGCCTTTGATCAACCCCTAATCAATCAGAGTCTGACATCCCTTCAGTTGGAGGGATTGCTTCAGAATGAGCACACCCACGTTGGACCCCTGTCTACATAAACAATTCTATTTTAAAACCTATTAAAACTAAATGGGCTCATGTTAGATGCAGTCACTATGATGGACATTTAGAATGATGAGTAGAGAAGAGGTACTTACATATTTGTTATGGTCCAATCAGTGCACGTGAAGATTCTTCATAGTTTCCAGGCATCATCTCTATGTATTCTGGGCTAGAACCAAGCATTTGAGACATACCCTGTGGCCTATGCACTAAGGCAGGAAAATACCTTCTGGAGGCTGGTATGTGTGAGGAGGGGTGGTGGGGTGGGGAGGCATCCCTGCTGGTAGAGAACTGAGAATAGGGAATCAATCTCAAGAAGGGGAAGGACAATATAGTCAATACTATGGTGACAACTTTACATGGTGGTGACAGGAAATTACTAGAATTAGTGGGGGGATCACATTGTAAGGTACAGACATGCCAAATCACTATATTGTACACCTGGAATTAATATAACCCGTACAAGATAGTATACCAACTATCTTTAAACAAAGTAAATAAACAACAACAAAAAATTCCCTCCCACAGATCCAGGGCTGTGCTCAGGGGTGTGGGGGACTCAGATGAAGAAGAAGGCTTTTCGGCTTTGCATGTCCAGTGAGCCCGGGAGGGCACAACTGAGACCCGTGGAACATTTGAGGATGAGACTCAGTGTGAGTCCCAGGAAAATAGATAAGAATTCAGAGGAAGGACGAAGCTTTTGAGAAGAGGCAGCTTCCTGAGAGAAGTCAGGTGGAAGGTGAACCTTCCAGCACATTTCAGGCAATGTTTTGAACATTTACTTAAGCAGCAAAATTAACTGGGCAGGAGAAAAAGTGAGCATTTTTCTTCTGCGCAATTACAGGCCACACGATGCCACCCTTTGGTTGAAACTGGGATTGTGAACATTTTCCGAGAGGGGCTTGAAAGTAGAGGGATTTAGACGGCAGTGGAGAGTGTGAGGGTGTGTACTGTGGGAGATAGAGTCTGCACCGATCCTGTATTGGTATTTACTAATACATTGGGAATAAAGGAACATATGTCTGCTTGCCAGCATTGCCTAAGCAGGGTTACAGTATCTCCTTTTCCCACGCACTGATCCAGATGTGGATAAAGCAGCTGCAATGCATTTTTCTCCCTTGGATTAAGGATGAAACGCTACTGTTAGTGAAGCTTCTGGAGAACATGGTATCTGGGCAAATTGTTTAGGGTAAATTTATTTTCTTTATCTCCCCAGTGTTTTCAACAACAACCTGCCCTGATTATGTAAAAGGGTTGAACTGAAAAGCTATTGATTGCAGATTGATTGGTTTTAGAATATTTCTTGCAAGATTTGAGGATGGCTTTCATTTTAAATGTTGACATTCAGGCTACTTGAGAATCATGCAACAATTCTTGGCTGTGGTAGAAAATTAAAAAAAATGTGACACCTTTAAAAGAGATTTTGTGTGCTTTTACACATGCACATGTGTGTTAAATAGGGAGACCAAAATTGTGGTCTATTATTATTATTATTAGTTTCTACATTCCTAATGCAGGTCTTAAGCAATACCCCTGTAGTATATATAAACATACTGGCAATCTTGCTTTAAAGAGACATTTCTAATTCTCATTCAAAAAAACAAAAACAAAAAACACACACAAAAAAAACTACTGAAGTATAATTAATCTCTCCATACCCAAATTGCTAATTTTTCCTCGCTTCTTGCTTCTTTCATTCTGAAACCTATTCAACCATATCAGGAGCTGGCAGCTACATGGGAACTGAAGCATAGAATTTTAATGTTTGGAAACATTTAACATATTTTTCAGTCTCTTGATGAACAAAGTGATTGAAATTCTCACCTACTGTGACAAATGGGCATAACACATACTAAAATCTATATGCGAGGTTATAGCATAAATTATTCTATTTGAGAATAAGCTGAAAAAAACAACTCCATAGAAGTTTTTTAAACCAAAAAATCTTGCTTATATTCAAAAAGAGCAAACATACCAGAGAAGTAAAAAGAAACCAGAAGAAATTGATCAAGACCTGGAAAGGTATCTAGATTTGGACATGTCTCCAGGCTCTCCTCTTTCTCCTTGTAGCAACTATGCAAATACATTAATATTACAGACTTCAAAAAACAGCATGGACTTCATTTTTCCATATTTTGGCGTCTTATTAAAAAACAGACCTTAAAGATTGTTTTTATTTGTTTGTTTTGTTTGAACATTAAATCTCAGTGTAAAAAACTTTTCTCCCAACCATGTCTGAATGGTTGAATATTAATGTCTGGTATTCTAATATTTTACTAGACTTTAACATTTCTTCAATTACACATGGATTTTAGAGAAAAAACTACCTTTGTCAGGTGGGGATGGATAGAGCTCAGCTCTGGAGCCAGGCGGACTTGGGATCGAAGCCCAGGTCTTCCACGGAGGCGATGCCTACGGCGGTTGAAGGTGCTAATTCTCTAGACACCAGTTTCAGAAATAATAAATATGAGCGTCCCCTGCCTGCAGAGTTTCTGTGAGATTAAAGACATGTTTATAAAACTGAGGCAGGAAAAGATAATGGCAGTTTTAAAAAGCCTGTAATCCAAACTTGAGAAAATATGAACTCGGTTTATTTAAAGGTGCATGCAGTGAACGCTGCTGAGAGAGAGCCCCGGGACTTGGTCTGTCTCTCAGAGCATTCCTCCTCTCTCCTCTTTACTGTTGTTATTGGGTCTTTGTCTCATCGTCTACTCAGACTGCGTGCCCCCTATGAGCAATGCTTCTGACTTCACCACTCTAATATCCTTGATAACGTGGCTTCCTGGCTTTCTGACGTGTCATCTGTCAAATGCTGGCCCCAAAATATGCTCGTTGGGGGGAACTATGCTCCAAGATCTAATGCAGCGGTTCTCAACCTGTGGGTTGCGACCCCTTTGGGGGTCGAACGACCCTTTCACAGGGGTTGCCTAAGACCATCGGAAAACACATATATAATTACATATTGTTTTTATGATTAATCACTGTGCTTTAATTATGTTCAATTTGTAACAATGAAATTGGGGGTCACCACAACATGAGGAACTGTATTAAAGGGTGGTGGCATTAGGAAGGTTGAGAACCACTGATCTAATGTGTTTGGGAAACGTTGCATGCATGCTATCCCCCTCCAAGAGCTTTTCAACTTGTGTTAACTCAATGAATGTGCCGACAAAGAGTCCTAACTCTGGTTGCCTGTGATACAGAAGCCCTAACACTAGTTAGCTCAGTGTTTCTCAGACGTATTAGACCTGGATATCTATTAGCATTTGGGGTAACACTTCTCTCACGGTGGCTAGTGCAGTGTTTGTAGAACAGGCAGGTAGCAAGTAGGGACAGCATGTGTTTTATGTATTGACTAGGGGCCCAGTGCACAAATTCGTGCACCTTGAAAGGAACTGTGGGTTGCAAGGTGGGCACTGGGGTGGGTCTTGGCCCATCCTCCATACCCCCACCCAGCCCCTCCTGCCACGGCCCCCAGCCCCCTGTCTGCTGGCAGCCCCACTCCCTCTCCCGCTGCCGCCATCACACCCACGCACTGACGGTGGAGCAATTGGGACCAGCAACAGCAGTGGATGTGAGCAAGTCTGATGCCCGCCATATTTTGAATGCGCCCCCTGGTGGTCAGTGCACATCATAGTAACTTGTTCGGTTGTTTGGTTGTTCCACCATTCAATCTATTTGCATATTAGGGTTTTATATATATAGATATTACATCTCATACATAAAATTTTATATAAGATCTTATTTTTAACAGCTATCTAGTTCTGCCCGTTTTAAATAGGTCTGATATTTCTCATTAGGTCAGGAGCCCCTAAGCTTCTGAATAGAGGATTGAGCGCTATATGCCGAATGTGCCGACTGATATTAAAACTTTCATTAAAACAATAGCAACAATTATAAAGACAATGGCAACTTCTATTCTGTTAGAATGAATTGTACTGGAGGAAGCTAACTTTGAAAGGTGAGATTCCAGCCCTAACCAGTTTGGCTCAGTGGATAGAGCACCAGCCCATGGACTGAAGAAGGGTCTCAGGTTCAATTCCGGTTGAGGGCATGTACCTTGGTTGTAGGCTTAATCCCCAATAGGGGGTGTGCAGGAGGCAGCTGATCAAGGTTTCTCTCTCATCGATGTTTCTAACTCTCTATCCCTCTCCCTTCCTTTCTGTAAAAATCAATAAAATATATACATTTTTAGAAAAAGAAAGGTGAGATACCAGTTGGTGATACATAAAGTTATTAAAGTTAAAATATCCAGCTCTCAGCTTATAAATGGTAGAGTAGAATCTGGACTGATAGCTCCTTCTTGTAGGGAAACAATAACAGATATAGGTATTCCCATGAATGAGTAATCCAGAAAGCAGAGGCATAGCATGCAAGCATGAGCACTTAAAAAAAATACTTACTATAATTTTTTAAAAAATCTTTCCTACAAGTTTTACACACTTCTCATCCTTATTATTAGTTTATGGAGAATATGATTGGGCCATGTCTTGATGATTCAGGACCAATGTCCTTCCAATATCCTTGCCAAAATAGAAGGATGTTTGTTCTCAAGAATCTGCAATGAGATGCTGAGAGCTTTTTGCTTCCTGCTCTAAAAGGTCCTACACAGCAGCTATCTTATGTGTTATCAGCATCTCACTCGGCTGCCAATGGGGACTTCTCAGAAACTCTCTTCTCCTTGACATCTTTGCCCTACCAACCGGAACCCATCCCCAATGAGTTTTAATCTGACGGTAATGGAGACATCAGATAAACAGTTTGTTAAATCAGTAGCTGTTTTCAGCAAGCATTTATAAATAAGAGTTTGTAAGAATCTGAATAATGGCTTCATATCAATTACTCTTAGTTTTTATTAACATACTAACTTAGGCTAGCACTAACACATTATTTCCTGATAAGCTTAGGGTTCCATCAAAAATTCAGAGCTTTGTGATAACTATTTTCCCACCTCTACTCCATGTACTTTTGACTTTATTCAGTCAATAAACAGTTAATTAGTGTTGGCTTGTGTTAGGCCTAGGGACAAATGCTGGGTGTTGGCGGTTTCTGAGAAGGACTAATTGATAGCACCTCTCTCTTCTCCACCAAATTTTTAACCAACTGGAATTAGGAACCAGGGCTCAGAACAACAGCTTAGTTGTTGGTAAGTAGATTGGAGAGCAGGGCTTAGATCTGCAGCCCTCACCTGGCTACTGCCTCCCCAGCTGAACTTAACCTCACAGCCTAGACAGCGCCTTAGGAACTGTAGCTCCCCCCGTCTCCCATCAGAGGCTACTCTTATCAATTCATGTGATTTTAGGCTAAAATAGTAATAGCTAGCAATTACTAGGTAGCCGCAGTGGTCCCAACATGGTGCTAGCTCTTACATCCACCATATCTCATAGCCCTGTGAGGTCTTGTTGCAGAGGAAGAAATAAAGGCCGAGAGAGAAATTACTTACGAAGCTCTGACAGTGAGTCAAAGGTAGAGTTGGAATTGCAGTGAGGTTTTGCACGGCTCCCACACCTATGCTCTTCTTACTCTCAGAGGGTGAGCCAAGTTCCAAATTCTGAGGTGTCTCCATTGCGGGCCCCTACGCACAGACTACACTCATCCCCACGCAGCCAATATTTCCCCCTTTCACTCTTCAGGGGTTGTCTGATGCACACTCAGTCCCTGCAGTGGACTAAGTGTGCAGACACCAAGTTCCAGTCGCTATTTTTTTACAAAGACCCGCCTTGTTTTGCAGACTCCCACATAGCACACACTTGACTATTTACACACTTGACTATACTTCGTTGCATGATGGTGCTATAAAAAATTAAATAGTTGGAGAAAAAGAACATCAACACAACGACTAAGAAAATGGAACACAGTGCCGACTGCACATGGAAGAGGAGTCCTATGAATGACCTTCACTGAGGGCTTCAGGACGCAGAAGAGAAGAGTCCTAAAAAGCAATTCTTTCCTGGGAGAGACATGCTTTTGATAATTATTGTTATTCCCTGAGTACCCTGATTCCCTTGTAGAAGTGTCTTTCTCATATCTGTGGCTATGATTGCTATCTTTTGATTTTCTCGTTCTCTCTCTTTTTTTAAGCAGGAAGGCAACAGCGAGCTCTGTACTTACAGCCCAACTCTTGGTTAGCACTCCCTCTAGTGGCAGCTCGATGAATCTCCCATAATTATCCTTTATTAATGAGATATCTGTCTGGTTAAAATTGTAGAAGAGTTTTCACTTACTTAATTTGACATAGTCTTTGTTTTTATACTTTGGATGACCAGAAAAATAGCTCAAGGTTTATATAACATGATTTATTTTCCATTTTTATAATGATTAAAGACAACTTCCCAATGGATATATTAATGTATATGTTTAAAACATTTCCTTAGATTAAATTCTCAATAGTTGAAATCTGGAGGCCATAGAACCACATCTGTCATGGTCAGGATTGTGTCCCCCAAAATTTATATATTGAAGTCCCCCCAATACCTTAGAATGTAACAGTATTTAGAGATGCAATCTTTAAACAGGTGCTTAGTTAAAATAGGGCCATTACAATGGGCACTGATTCAATATGATAGGTGTCCTTATAGGAAAAGGAGAGATGACAGGGATGCACAATCACAGAGGACTACCATTGGAATAGGGGGCAAGAGGATGGCCACTTGCAAGCCAAGGACAGAAGCCTTTGGAGAAACCAAACCTGCGGACACCTTGAGGTTGGACTTCCAGCCTCTAGAAATGTGAGAAAATAAATCTCTGTTGTTCAAGCCATCGAGTCTGTGGTATTTTGCTACGACAGGCCTAGGAAACTAATATGCAATCTCTTTCACTAGATGCCAACGCATGAGTTCTAACCTGTCTCTTTAAATTAAGTCAAATTCTTTTAAATGGGTGTTTGAAGGATCACAACACAGTATTGCTAATATCGGATCTTGGTTGTGGTGTATAATCCTTTTAATACGTCTTCGAATTTGATCTGCTAATACTTTGTTAAAAAGTTTTGCATCTCTGTTTACAAGAGATATTGATTTGTATTTTTCCTTTCCTGTAATGTCTTTGTCTGGTTTGGGTAGGGGTAATACTGGCTTCATAGAATCAATCTGGAAGTATTCCCTCTGCCCCTATCTGTTAAAAGATATTGTAGAGCGTTGGCATAATTTCTTTCTCAAATGTTTGGTAGCATTCCTCGGCGAACTCATCTGGACCTGGAACTTTAGAAGGTTATCAATTATTGATTCAATTTCTTTATTCTACATGGGCTTATTCAGATCATTGATTTGTTCTTTGAGTTTTGGCGGATTGTGTCTTTTAGAGAATTGGTTCATTTGATCTAGGTTACTGAATTTGTGAGCATAGGTTAGATTTTTATAGAGATACAAATAATCAAAGTATGGTCTTACCTGGAGAGGAGGAGAGGAAGGCAGGCAGCCCGGTTTTGTTTGGCACTTGTACTTGGGAGGCACTTACTAAATGATAGGTAAATTAGTGGATGTAGGAAAAAATTCCCAATGAAGATATATCCTAGTCAGTCACTGGTGTTTTTGTTTGCTGACACCAGTGTTATGCATTTTAAAAACAAATCTGACAACATTTTTCTTTCTATTTCCTTTCCTTGCTTCAAAGATCTGATAGATACACAACTGTGTCTAGAGGTTTTTTCTATAAATTTATATCTGGTCATTTACTTCGGCTGGAGTAAATTTTAGTGTGTGGCAACAGAAATCGTGTTTCTTGAGTAGGAAAACTAAATGTTCCTTCTTTATTATTGTCACACACATTGTGAGAGATATCACGCATTTTATGTCTTGTTAGCAAAGTTCTGTGAAACAATATGTTGTCTTTTTGTTGTTAAAACTTCAAGTTACTTCTGTAAGCTTTTTATGGCTATCTGCTATGAACTGGATTGGTTCCCCCTAAAATGTATATCTTGAAGCAATAGGATGGCATTTGGAGATGGGATCTTAGGGAGATAAAGTTTAGAGCCATTAGAATTGGACCCTCCTGATGGGATTAGTGCCCTTATAGGAAGATACACCAGAGAGCTAGCTGTCTTTCTCGGCCACGGGAAGACTCAGCAAGAAGTCAGCTGTCTGCAAGCCAGGAAGAGAGACCTCGCCAGAACCAGCCATGCTGACACCCTGATCAGACAGCCTCCAGAACACGGAGATAATAAATCTCTGTTGTTTTGTTATGGCGCACGTTACGTAAGCTGCTCCAACTGCAATGTGCTTTTCTTCTGGCCAAAATGCCTCTGTTCCCCTTTGGGGAACTCCCACCGCAGTTCATGTGGTTTGTGAGGAGCTGACCTCCTCTTTGGCTCTAGGGATGGTGAGGGGCTCAGTGTGGAGAAGTGACATTCTGATGCTTTTGGGAAAAATGGGCCCTTTCCACTTCCGGGTTGCTAGACTAGGAGGAAGCAAATGAGAATGGACCCTGGGAAAACTTGTCATGTCTTGGGGATCCTGCGTGGGAAGGACGCTGACATAGTGACAGCTGAGCTGAGGGACGGATTTATTTGCGCACCTGGGTTCAGTAATGTGTGAGTCTTCTCTTGGACTTTTTCCATTTCAAGAGCCAATAGATTTTTCTATTTAATGGAATCAGTTGTCATTGGCTTTTTTGACACCAACCCCCCCAAAATGTCCTCACTGATACAATTCAGGCAGATTTTGTGAGCTGTATTTCCATCCAAAACTGATTCCTTCCTCTAGCAACCCCCATCTCAACAAATGGCATTTGTATTCACCTAGCAGCTCAAGTACCACCTGAGGGTCATTCTTTATTTTTTCTCTCTATTTTTATGCTTCACTTCTAGTTTACTAGCCACTCCTTGTCAACTCACCTTCAAAGCATGTTACAAATCCTCTTCCTTAAAGTCCTCCTCCTCTCTTGCTTGCATTTCTGCAAATCCTTCAAAGAGCTCTTTCTGCTGCCACAATGTATTCTGCAAGAACAACCATAATGGTCTCTTAATATACACATCAAAACAGAGGCTACTTCCTGCCCAGTATCCTCTAATGGATTCTCATTGCCGTAAAAGTAACATCCAGATTCTTTACCACACCTGCAGCATCTTACATGATGTGCCACCTGTTTTCAAATCTGTCTCACACCATGACCTCCTCTGCCTGTTATGCTCATTGCTGTGCT
This sequence comes from Myotis yumanensis, assembly GCF_028538775.1. Classification (NCBI taxonomy): domain Eukaryota; kingdom Metazoa; phylum Chordata; class Mammalia; order Chiroptera; family Vespertilionidae; genus Myotis; species Myotis yumanensis. The sequence goes on from NW_027223762.1 coordinate 5,880,585, forward strand.
ATCTGGCTCTTGAGGGATTATTCCAAAGTTGTTGTGACACATTAAAGCCAAACATTTAAAAGAACACCTAACTGCTGAGCATGCTCTATTTTCCACCTGATGTCAACTCTGCTGGAAGTTTCCAGAGAGCAACAATGATGATTTGTACAGCCTTTCATAGCTCCCCTGAGATCCTCTATTTTATCTCAATAAATGCTTACAATCTCTATAGGTAGGCATGCGCGTGTTATTATTGTTATAGCCAGGGAAACGCAGTGAAGCTGATGCAGGATTTGCCTTACCCAAGATGTTATGATTATTCAACAACCAGGGCCAGGACTAGAACTAAAGTCTCTTGTGTCTGGTTCATGGATTTTCCTACTCTTACTTCCTGGCAATAATTAGATTGTGTCCAGAATGACTCTACCTATATACACTTTTATCAGAATAGAAATGTCAAAACATTAAATAAGGGATTTCTTTCAAGAGCTGCATGAACCAAGTTTTTGGTGAGTGTTATCTATGCGCAGACACGGCCTAATCTGCATAGGCAGAAAGAGGCCCGCTCCGTACCTGGGGACGAATGTGCATGGAATTTTGTATCAATGAATTTTAACACAGAAAGCTTCAACAAAGAGACGTGTGAAAATCAGAAAAAGTCAATCATCTTTCTTATTACAATGAGAAATGAATTTTGTAATGGGCTCCTTAGGAATGCAGTGGCACGGAATTTGATGGATGCCGACCAGCTACGTGTCCTGGTTCCTTTCCACACACCTGGAGACTTATTGCTTCAGATCTCATGTCTCATTTCAGATGAGCAATAGCACAAAGTAGGCAGAGGAGGGGGCGCATTCCAAGGGGGCGCTCACCAGCCAGGTGCTCCTTTGCCTTTCCTGCAAATACTTGTACCTACATGCTCCCAAATGCGACCCCAAGTGTCTGTTTATTTAAAAAAATATATATGTGTATATCAAAACCCACTAGACCAAGTGCACATTCCTGAGAAAAATATCTGCAGCTGCCATTTAGAAAAGCAAACTGTGTACCACAGAGGTTGATAAAACTGTGCCATAAATTCTCAGTGTAAAATTGTTTCTTTTTTTCTTCATCATTGAAAACCCCGGAACAAATGAAAATATTTTGACATCATGTATATCAACTTTACTGTGGCTACAAGCCTTAATCTCCCAAGCCAGTGACACGGGGGAAAATGGGGCTTGTAAAGGATATACCGGCCGGCCATGCACAATATGGGGCCTTCGAGGGAGTTCTGTGATTAGAATGGAAAGAGAGCCATTCTACTCCCTCCTCCCTGCAGAGAAAGGCAGAGGCAGGCCCTCCACAGAGGCACCAGGCCCAGAATGGTGGCAGGCTGCATGCCAGAGGGGAATGGAGGGCCATAGGCTGGTAGTGCCCTCAGCAAGGTCATGGTGGGACAATGATGAGGGAGGCAGGCAAGAGGCTGTCACCAGATTATAAATCACCGTCTACAGGAACTTTGATTTGTCCCTCTCAGTACCTTCCTGCTTCCTTTTTCTCAACAGAGCAGGCGTGTGGGAAGGGATGCTTTGATTGGCAGGGATCTGAGAAACTAGACAAGAAAGTGCTACTTAAGCTGAGATGCAAAATAAACAATAGTTTAGTACCCAGAACTGGGCCAGACCTATTATGGAATTTACAATATGCTTCCATTATGTATGCATTCTTTCTCCTGAAAGCATCTCTCTTGGGTCGTATTCTCCTGATTTGGGGTGTCATTAGGTACATCTTCAGTAAAGGGCATCTCCAGAGCTAGGAAGAACCTAGATAGACCAGGAGGCATGTTACCAGGTAAGGAACTCAAGCTCAGTTTAAACCCCACTTTTTAATGTGAGGAAGGATTTTGAGCAATGGTTGAGTTAAAATTCAGATCTAGTAGCTCTAGCTTGGGATACAGGCTATAGATAAGGGATAAAACACAGGAAGGACTGATGGCATTATCACTGTTGCCTGGTGTCACTGTTACCAATGACATATCCAGGCCTGGGTCATTCCTGCAGATGCTCTTAACCCATGGTGTGGGGAGCAGGTTCATGAAATGGACACTAAGATTCACAGCTTACCTGGTTTTCTCCACTGACTTCAAGTGTAGGTCTTGGAGGATGATACAGGGGTCAAGGTAAGAGAGTATGAGGGTTTGAGGGGAAGGACAATCACGGTAGTGGTGGGGCTGGCAACTGAACTAGGCATCAAGGGAAGGGTCTCAGAGTTTGGACTTGCTAATGAAATATTGCCTTCCCAAGCTGGAGCAAAGACCTTTCACAGCTAGCCCTGGTTTTAGGAGGCAGGGTGTCCCTTCCCCCATCTGATATTTATGTGGGTTATAGGCATGCTCAGCTTCTCATTCTTCCATCAGCAGATCATCACAGTCCAAAGTCAGGTCTCTGTTCCATACTGTGCCTTTGTTTCCATCTTGGGCACATGCCTTTTGTTGGTTCCTCTGGACCGAGCCTTTACACTTCTCCATCCTGCACAGAAAACCTGTCAGTGGGGTTTCTTTCCCTTTGGCTTCTAGATGGGTTTGGTCAAGGGGACACCCACTTCAGGAGATTAGAAGAAAGAGAGTTAGGTCAGACTATGCACAGGTCTGGCTCCGTCCTGCAGTCACCTCAGGCTGGCTTTGTCCCTTGACCAGGGGTCACTGCTCTTTTCCAGGTGGCCAACCATATCTGACTACCTCTTGTTGGCTTTTGGTAATTGCACATTTTTTCGAGCCTATGGTTGGCAGTAGTGCAGCTTTTATACTCTCACCTGGGTTACTGTGGTTTCTCTCACCCATGCATACATTTGGAAATTGTCCCTTTGCAGTAAACTGTCCTGGAATTATCCCTTTTGGAGACTGCCATCTGCCTCCTATTGGGAGATTGACTGATACAAATGACCATTCACTTCCTCCTTTATTTTGAACTTTGACAGGTATTTCAGGTTCTAACTCAAATGCTACCTTCTTTCTAGAGCACTTCCTACCATTCCATCTCACACTCACACAGAATTATTTGGCTGACACTCTGACATCCCATGACACCTATGGTCCCCTCCATTCTGGTGCTTGTAAGCCCTATGGGAGTTGTTTGTTGCATGTCTGGTTTATCCCTCCTTTTTCACACCACACTGCGAGCTCTTCAAGGCAGATGGGTATCGTACTCACTGTCCTGCCTTTGGTGTTTCGCTTGCCTCCTGTTTCTTTTCTGAGTTGATATGGCCAGCCATGGCGAGCCAGTAAGGGTCACTGTAACATTTCATAGGATGCATACAGGGCACTGTGCATTCGTTTTTCTAACTTGGTTGATAATCATGGCATGATGATAGCTATATAATCAGGGCACCAGAGGAGGTGAGCGTGTTTGATGGAACTTAGGAAAAAAATGCAGCCCCAATTTGCATTATGATTAGTAAACCCAATCAAGTCATGTCCTATCAACCACTGTGTATGATAACTCAATCGACTATGTGCTAGAAATTGTGTTCACTGTAGTAGGATACCATGACTTTCAGATCGCAGTTTGGAGAGTTTACAAAGAGCTTTGGAGGAAATGTGAGCAGAGACAAAACATGGTTCCCCTTAGCTTGCGCCTCACAATAATACTTGCTCTCCCCTCACAGGCCTGGGTGCTAATTCCAGCTCGAGGAGTCACAGAATCTCCCCTCCTTCCTCCTTCCTCCTTCACTTCCCTTTCTTATTCTTCTTGGCAGCCGATGCCTGCAGTCTAAAATGCCCAAGTTTCACAGTAAATTCAAATCCTTCCTTCCTCGCCCAAATTTTCTCATGACACGCAGAGATGCAGGAAGCCAGGTAGGGTTCACTCTATGTTTCTAATCCAGGAGGAGTGTGAGCCTCCAGGTATTAAAGGCACCAGGTAGTGGGGGCAGCTTCGAAGGCTCAGCATTTCTTGTCTCCTCTGTCTTCTAGCAGTCAGATAGCCCTGCACTTTGGGGTCCCCAGTGGACCAGCTGGAGTCCTCCTGGTGACAGCACATGCCCCAAGGAACAGTGATGCTGCTCAGGTGGCTGTAGCCACAGACTCTGAGTAATAATTGGTCCAATAATAAGACCAAGAGCGCCCCGAGCAGAGGCAAGAGACTCCGACGACTCTTTACCTGCACAGTGAATGTCTTCATTTATTCTCCCTGGCGGCTGCTTTGTAAATTCCACTCATCTTTCTTCTTTGGACTTTTTGATTAAAAATGCTGTCAGCAGAGCAACGTGATGTTCAAAGGAAGATGCTGTTTGTGAGGCATTTTTCTTCTTGGAGTAGTTGGAGTGGAAAATTCTTGTATGCTTGGAAACCTTTCGATTGTGTGTGTGTGTGTGTGTGTGTGTGTGTGTGTGTGTGTGTTTTATCTTCATGAATATAAAGGGGAAGCTGGCAGAATGTGTTAACCTTTCTGTTCCCTGTGACTTCATCTGCATCGCCCTGGGTCCCTGCACACAGCGTTGGAGTCTGAGGCAGCTGCAGCTGGGTGCGCCAGATGTGGAGAAGCAGGAAGCAGGGGAGGGACACCTTGCCCTCCTGGCCACAGGGCGCCTTCTCCACATGCCTGACTCCAGGGATTGAAAAGCGATAGGGCAAAAGCACTCTCAGAGGGGCGACAGGGACATGGAGCAGATCCACCGTCTCCAATTCCCTCTCATTACTACTGTCTCCACAGCAGAGTTACTAATTGAAATAGATGACTCTGATTAGTGGATGTGAAAATCATTTAGCACGAACCTGGCACCATGTTAAGTATTATGGGTAGAACTCGTAATTACTGTCCTTAGGAAGTTCATGTCTAATGGGGAAGCAGATGCCCACACCAAGTCAGCACAGGGCACTGCGGGAGCCAAAGGAGGGTCTCCGGAATCTGGGCTTGGCAGGTGCTCTGGTCCAAATCCTACCCCCTGGTGCAGGGCTGCCGGGAGGAGAAGGCAGATGCAGACCGTTGGGTGGGTTGTCTTATTCTCCTCCTTAAGGTGTGGACCACTCGGCTTAGTAAAATGGTCGTCACCTTTTAGTCCAGTGAGATTGTTCTCTGAGGCTGATCAAATGAAAAGCCTCTGGAAGCTTCAAGCTTCTGGGAGAGGCCGGGGGGGTGGGGGGTGGCGGGGGTGCAGGGCCTCCTGGCGGGCAGGGGCTGTGCTTTCTGTATCCAGTAGGAACTCAGTAACATAATGAGTTACTGTGCGGCTTCCTGAGCTGGGAGCTGAGTGGTCTGTGTTCCAGCTGGGCGGCTGTGGATCTGTCACTTTGTCCTCATCACGATTCCTTCATCTATGAAATGAGGTTCATGCTTGAGGAGCTCCAAGGACTCCTTCTGCTTTGATATTTTCACAGTCAGTAAAGTAACAGAGAATAAAACAAACATCACCCTCAGCCTTTCAGAGAAAGGCTGACTGACAGTGCCCGGATCACCTCTCCAAAGGGAATGTGGCATCAAATAAGCTTGAAGGTGAATGCCTTTCACAGGGGAGAGTCTGAGGTTGATTGAACAGCTGATTGAATATTCAAGGTTAAAGATAACAGTTCCATTAAGGGGGTCCATATCCCTATTACACTCATGGGGGCTTTCCCCCACAATGCTTCTTGTTTTTTGAGTTCTTTGGAACACTAAAACCCTAGGAAGGGGGAGGGGGGGAAGTTGGAAGAAACTGCTTCTTGGAAGAAACTAGGACCATTTGGGAAATGAATTTTTACAGTTGATTGAGAGGGGTCATGGTTGGAAATGGTCTCCCTATTCCATCTAAGTACTGGGCATATGGGAGGATTCATAGTAATAAGTGACTTTCCTGGAAAAAGACGGGGTCACACAAGTCACTCATTTGCTAACCATGACCCTGGTTCAATGTGAAGGACTCTCTGTTGAGATTGGGGATGCCAAGGCTCTGACTGGAGGGCCCAGTGTTACTCTCCGGTATTTTCCTTCTAAATATCTCACCTAAAATTCAGCCCAGAACTTTCCCGTGCATCTTTGCTGACATTTGAGTAGCTCTTGAAGGAAAAAAGAGTCATACATCAGATGCTATTTTCTTTTTCCTAGCTTCAGGCATGTGGAGTCACGAGTTGGAAGTTTTGTCACAAATTAGGTGATGAGTGTGGTAAGAAAAAACAGGCAGGACACTGGGGCTTTTTTTTTTTAAATCAAAAATTAAGACTTTTGCAGAGGTTGTCCTACATGGTAACTGATACAGAAGATATGGGCATAAAAATGTGAGGTTGAAACGGCCCCAGTGAGGTCGGGTCGGCCCCGGTGAGGTTGAAACTGCCCTGGTGAGATCGGGACGACCCCGGTGAGGTTGAAACGGCCCCGGTGAGGTTGAAACTGCCCTGGTGAGATCGGGACGACCCCGGTGAGGTTGAAACGGCCCCGGTGAGGTTGAAACTGCCCCGGTGAGGTCAGGACGGCCCCGGTGAGGCTGTAACGGCCCTGGTGAGGTTGAGACTACTCCAGTGAGGTTGGGACAGATAATGGGGACCAGTATAGACTGATGAACAGGGGTAGATACAGAGGCAGAGCAACATTGAACAGACTGTCAAACTACAGTGGGAAGCCTGGGGAGGGTTTGGGTGGGGATTAAGAGATCAACCGAAGGACTTATATACACGCATATAAGATTAACCAATGGACACAAGACACGGGGCGGTGGCGGGGGGGGGGCGGGGGGGGGGAGGTGGTGGTGGTGGGTAGGGGCCGGGGGAATTTCAAGGGGGGAAAAAAAGGAGACATATGTAATACTCTTTGTAATACTTCAAGAAATAAAAATTATTAAAAAATAAATAAAATAAATAAAAAATGTATATTTCAGTGACAAAAAACATCATCCTTAGGAGAGAGAGTAGGTGCAGAGAGTGGAGAAGGCTTCTTCGGAAGGAATTGGAGATCAGGACAGGATTCTAGTCATGAGGATCAGGAAGGTCACACAGAAGACTAGCCCCTCCATGCATTGCTTTGGAACAGAATGGCCAGAAACTCTGAACATATGAGCTGTTTACACTGGATTTCATAGCAAAAACCATTACACTCTACTGACTCTGTGTTCCCTCCCTGCCAGCCTCCACTATTGACCCTGAAACCCAGGTCAGGCTGAAATGGAAACCAACTAGTTTCAACTTCCAAGGATCCAAGTCCAGGATCCTGACAGGCCATCGCAATACCTGTATACTCTGGAAATTTCTATCTTGAGACATCCGTTGTTTTTAGAAATGTGAGCACTTTGAAACTCTTTAGAAAGGAATGAGGGGAGTTGATTGGTTATACATATGAATCCATCGGGAGAGCTGCTTCTGAAAGAATGAGCTGCTTAGCATTGATGATACTAGCAGCAGGTATCTGTCAGGTCCACCGATATGGAACTGTCACCCATGCAGGACTGGCCCCAGCCCCTGCCAAGCTGCCTTAAAAGTGTTGTAGCTTGCAGGCTGCGATGCATTCTGTGCTGGAGGACTGGGGAGATGTGGAATCTCCAGCTAAGTTCTGAGGGCCACGACAGTTAAATTCATTTGAATTTCAAGTGCAACAATTCCTTAAGATGGGAGGAAGGTTTTAGTTCTCAGATCAAATAATCATTAGCTGAGCTACTGTCCATCTGCTAACTTCAAACTTATTGGCTTCTTTTGGGAAATAAAAATAAAAATTTTAAGAAGAGACCTTAATAAGTTTCTTGTGCAGCCAACCTTTAAAGACACCATCTGAATTCATGAATAATGAATGGCTTTTCCTTGGACTCAATTTCTTTGCTGCTACCAAACTTCCCTATGAAACAAATAGCAATTGACTTATATGCTGGTCACCTCTCAGGACACATTGAGAAATACGACAGGAACATGAGATGGTGTCAGAAATAACTTTTGGTGCAAAATGAGTCATAATTTATTACTTCTTGAGTTTCTTACGCTTTATCAAAGTCTCCACATGGAGAGAGCATGTGCTGATTAAGAGCAGCTAAATGAGCACCTGGGAGAGTACGTCCCCTATCTAATGCCTTGCACTGATTATACTTAGAGCTGGAAGGTGGGGGAGGTGGAGGTGAGAGACCAAGGCTGATTCTGTTGATGCTGTTTAATAGCTATTAGGTCTTAGATATGTCTTCAAGTCTTCTCCCCTCACTGGCAGTTTTATAAAATCTACTCTCAAGGTTGTTTTGAAAATTAAATAAATGAACATAAAGGTACATTGTTAAACTATAAGGTATGAGTATTCTTAAGTTGAAATCCAAGTCTTTTACATATCAGACTGTCTATATTAAAATTTGAAAGTATAAAACTGTTTTCTGGAAATCAGGAGTGTCTGGGTCTATTGGATGCTGCTTTCATGGGACATTGTCAGGAAAGAACACAATTCATGGTGGAATATAGGTTTCCTTATTTTACTTACTCACGTATTTTGTTTAGTTTTATTTTAAAGTTAGAGGCCTGGTGCATGAAAATTTGTGCACTCCGGGAGCGGGGGCGGGGGGGGGGGTCCCTCAGCCCGGCCTGTGCTCTCTCACAGTCCGGGACCCCTTGGGGGGTGTCCACCTGAAGGCTTAGGTCTGCTCCCCAGGAGATCAGGCCTAAGCTGGCAGTCAGACATCCCTCTGGCAGCCCAGGAGCCCTTGGGGGATGTCTACCTGCCAGCTTAGGCCTGCTCCCCGGCATATGGCTGAGCAGACCTCCCCGCTGTGGTAGCACACTGACCACCAGGGGGCAGCTCCTGCATTGAGCGTCTGCTACCTGGTGGTCAGTGCATGTCATAGTGACCGGTCGTTCCCAGTTGTTCCGCCGTTAGGGTCAATATGCATATTACCCTTTTATTATATAGGATTGTACCAAATGAATAAGACAGGAGCCATTGTCACTACTTTCCCACCCTTTTTCTTGAATGTGAGGGAGAGTAGGATGGTGTAGAAAATCTTGGCCACAGCCAAGGGCAGTGACCATCCTTAAATACTATTTGTCAGGATTAAGGAGTCAGGTCCTAACCATAAAATTCCTCTTGGGTCAGGTCTTTGTGATTGTAAGAACTCGGGGAGCATGACATGAGCCTGGAAAAAATAAAAATGAAATCCTATTGGCATTGGCAAAATTCATACCTTAGTTTCCAGCCTATAGCATCAAATTCATTCTTTATGTTTGAAATTTGGAGCAACATTTAAAAAACATGTTTTAAACTTGATTATGCTTAATTGTGCTCTTTTTTATTTGGGAGAGCGGCCATTCTGAGAAGAATGCTGTTGTTCTTGAAATTTTCTCTGGTGCTATTCTTCCTGGGAGTACAGCCCACTTCACTAAACATATTTTATTATTCCTCACAAAAAAAAAATGTCATCTCCTGTGATTGCCTTTCTCCTAAAGGTCTTCTAGAAGAAATGAGATTAGAACCATTTGTGAGAAATTGAAAAATTCAAAGAATTTCCAAGATCAGAATAAAAAGCACTTACATCTAATTTTTTGGCAGACAAAAATAATCACCAGGGTCTTGTGAGAGGCAGAATCGACTGTTCACCTTCCTCTGAGAGACATGAATTTGCTAAACCAAGATGTGCCAAGGGTGCACTTCAAGGACTCTCTTGCAACTGAGCCCAAGCTCATTTCAAACGTAAACCAAACTTATTGGTTTCTGACATATGTATATCATTAGAGTCAGAGAATGATTTGGAAGTAGGATTCTTATTTGCTAAATGAAAAGTTGTTAAATCCATGTAGTAAAAGATGTCAAATAAATTTACATGGGAGACAATAAAAATGGGAATTGAAATCATTTAGGCATGAGCAGTATTTTGTGTTTATTATCCCCATCTTCCTGAAAGGAATTTAAGAAAATGATATAATCTTCAAGACTGAGGGCAAGAATGATTGAATCACCATTGGGAATGACCTGTGATCCAGTCCAAATTCCCTCTCAAGACCACCCCTGAAAGGAGGTCATTTCACGTTAGTGTGAACATATCCAATGACTACATATTCATCCCATTCCTAGGCACCTTCTGGGTTAGAACCTTCTCCTACTGAACCAAAATTTGTCTCAGTATAACTGCCATCCACTAATCCTAAATTCGACTTCAACAATATACAAGTTTTTTTTTTTTACAAGTTTCAACCTCTTAAGGATTTGAAGACAACTCCTTTATCCTTTGCAAGTCTTCTTTGGAGGCACCTGAAAGGAAATTACATGCCGTTACCTCCAATACTTTAGATTTGTTTGGGACATATTTGTAGAAGTCTGGAAGTATGTTTCATCCTAGGGATGATATCTCCAAATTTCTGTTGATTCTAATGGGAATAGGTTGTTACAACTGACAATTGTGCTTTCTTAGTCAATAGAGATTTTGAGATGTCTCAACCATGGATAAAAATTAGAACTGCTCTTTTCTCATGGTTCTTCAAATTTTTAAGGGATATATATATATAAAATTCCAGTTCTTTTGTTCTCCCTGGTATCTATTTATTGTTGGAATGGCCATGAAGCTTGCAACCCCAGAAGCCAACTCCAGATTTTCTCTGATATCTGGACTCCAGTCAAATTGAACCCTTTCTTATCTTTGTAGTTGACAGCAATATAAAGTTCCAGTGGAGCAGCCAGTGTTATTGATCAGCTTGGACTGATCAATACACACGTAGTCAGGGCCTGATTATCTCGTTAGTCTTTTAGTTACTCAGAAAAACAAAAAAACAAAACAAAACAAAAAACAAAACTGTTCTTAATAAAGACACTGGTTGGAGCTGAGATTGGAAACGTAAGGTCAGTGTGTTATTCCACGGCAGACTGCCATCCTGACCTCCCCAGCTGGGGATTGCTGTCTGCCTTGTGACAACTGTGCAGACAGCCCTGTGACACTGCACTGCTTTGTTTGATGTGCACGGTATTCCTATTGTAATATTTCTGGTGGGATAAACCTCCTGCTATTTAAGTAATGAGTGCTTAGGATGATTTTTTCACCGTCAGATCTTTCTATGAAAAGAAAGAGTTAATCCATGATCTGTAATGGGCAGGAAAGTTGAATTCTAAATTCAGGACATACCCTTAACATTGAAGTAGAATAAGAAACCAGTGAATTTTTTTTTTAAAATCAAACTTATTGAGTTGTAAATACATTCATTTTGTGTGTACATTTTTCTGAGTTTTGAAAAATGTTTCCACTTATGTAACTACTGCCCCAATGAAGAAATAGAACATTGCTATCATGTTAGAAAGTTCCTTTGTGTCCCCTGCTAGACAATTCTGCTGCCTCCAATCCATGGCCCAAGAAAAATACCAATTGGCTTTTGGTCAATTTATACTATAGTTGTCTTTTCCAGAGTTTTATAAACAAAATCACAATGTATGAATCCTTTATGCCTGGCTTCCTTCACTTTTGATATGTTTTTGAGAAACATTTATGTTGTTGCATGCATTCTTTTTCTTGCTGGCCACTATTCCATTTTCTGTATACATGATACTTTATCCATCATCTGTTGATGGACATTTATGTCAAATGATTTGTGTGGATAAAGGCTTTCGTTTGTCTTGGGTAAACACCTAGGAATGGAATTACTAGGAGTTATGCTAAATGTTATGTTTAATTTTATTAAAAACTGTGAACTTGTTGTTTTTCAATGTGGATGTAGCATTCTATGATACCACCAGCAGTGCAGAAAGATCCAATTTCTCCACATCTTTGCCAAACCTGGTGTAGTTGGTCCTTCTCATTTTAACATTCAAATGCAGAGTAGAAGCATTTCACTGTGATTTATGTTTCTTTGTTCTTTGATAACTAATGTTAATCATAGTTTTGGCATACTTTTTGTAAAGTATAAATACAAATATTTTGTCTATTTTTTAATTGGCTGTTTGCCTTTTATCTTGTACTATATATATGGACATAATATATATATATGTGATTATATATGCAAGGCATATATGTGATAGCTATCTATATTTCTCTATCTCTATCCATATCTATAAATAATATTCAAGCAATTAATGGACTACCTTTCCATTTTTGAAAAGGAGTCTTTTGAAGAACAGAAATTTTAAACTTGCCTTTTTATGTTCTAAGATATCTTTGCCTACCCCAAAGTCACAAATATTATAATACTATAAATATAAATATTCATGTTTAACTTATAGCAGTCTACCTTTAAGTAATGTTATATTACTCCACCTAAAATATAAAAACTGTAAAACATCATACTTACATTTCTCCTTTCCCTGCCTTGTGCTTTTGTTGTCATGCATTTTACTTCTACATGTAGTAGTATTATAAATTTAAGAGTACTTTTTATTATTTTAAAATCAATTATATCTTAAGAAATTAAAACTTTAAACTTCTATTTAAATACATATTTACCTTTTCTGACACTCTTAAAATATTTTTATTGATTTCAGAGAGCAAGGGAGAGGGGGAGAGAGATAGAAACATCAATGATGAGAATCATTGTTTGACTGCCTCCTGCTCGCCCCCCACTGGGGATCAAGTCTGAAACCGGGGCATATGCCCTTGGCTTACATTGAACCCTGGACCCTTCAGTCTGCAGGCAGATGCTCTATCCACTGAGCCAAACCAGCTAGGGCTTCTGGCACTTTTTATTCCTTTTAATAGACCCAAGTCTCTAGATCAGCGGTTCTCAACCTGTGGGTCGCAACCTCTTTGGGGGTTGAACGACCCTTTCACAGGGGTCGCCTAAGACCATTGGAAAACATATATATAATTACATATTGTTTTTGTGATTAATCACTATGCTTTAGTTATGTTCAATTTGTAACAATGAAAATACATCCTGCATATCAGATATTTACATTACGATTCATAACAGTAGCAAAATTACAGTTATGAAGTAGCAACGAAAATAATTTTATGGTTGGGGGTCACCACGACATGAGGAACTGTATTAAAGGGTCGCAGCATTAGGAAGGTTGAGAACCACTGCTCTAGATGGTATCATTTTCACTTTAATGGAAGAATTACCATTATTACTTTTTTTTTTCAGTGCACATTTTCTGGAGACAGAATATCTCAGGGGTTTTTTTTGTTTTTGTTTTTTTTTTGTCTGAGAGTCTTTATTTTGCCTGCACTGTTGGGTATTATTTTCACTGTGACTAGAACCCAGTTCTTCTACTACGACCCTTTCTTTTGAATGTCCCAATTGGTCAATGAGCACTTCCTGGTCTGGCTGGTTAAAGACTAACCTCTCACCTGTGCATCATCTGGAACTTGTTCGGCTATAGCTCCTGAGTCACCTTCCTTGGCTGTGTACAGCGTGGTCCTACACAGCACAGTTCAGTATTCGGCAGAGACTCAGGAGACTCCAATCAGATTTCTGGAGTTCTTTTCTGCAGCACACCCTTCTCTACAACCTTTCCTGTACCTCCTGCTGCCTCATCTCCCCTGGACTCTAACGTAATCTGTCTTCTCAACACAGAAAGATCAGCTTGCTCTGCGTGGAGTCCCCTTCTCTGTACTGCGGCCCAGGATACATTTCCAGGCAGAAATGAGGAGAGATTGTAGAGTTCATCTTGCTCTTTTCACGTTGTGGCTCATAGAAGGGCCTGCATTCAAAGTTATATGATGGCACTATTAAGGTTTGAAATGACACTCCCGTCATATACAACTAGAAAACTGGAAAAAATATATGAAACAATAATTTGTAGATATTGGAAAATAGGTAGCAGAGGACTATGCTCCTAGAGAGAAGGAAGATGATACTCTTGCCACTATTCTATAATATTTTTCTAGAACTTTCTACATCATATCTTTTTTATTTGCATATGCTGATCAAATCTGAACTTCCTATCCTCAAGTGCCTGTGTGCTCATTTGTTTTTTTGGTCAGTGATTTCCATTGGGCATTTTTATCAGGCTAATGGTTAAAATTCAAGTTTTAAAACCTGAAGATTGAACACTGATACCATATTTAAAGTATAGTGTGGAATAAGTATAGTTGGAAAAAATGTCATTGATGTCAAAATGAGGGATTCTCTGGGCTAGTTATTAGATTTCTCATTCTTATCAGCGTGCCTTTCGTGAAGTTACTCATTCTTCTTCTCTGTCTTTGAATCTGCCGTAACATGTAAGTAAGCATTCTTACTTTTTTTAAATCCTGAAGAATAGCAGTTTTAAAATATTATTCCACTGAAAATCTAAAATAAAATAATTGATTCTTGGAAAGTTAACTGTTTTCTGAGGGTGCTATTCTTCTATGTTAGGGACTCCTGGCATTTAGCTTTCTTGACTCTCATGCCTGGCAAACATTATGTGGGAAAGATAATACAACAAAATTCTGAAGTAGTAAAGAAATATAGGCTCTGGGAACATGCCAGTGCTTCTTGGATGCTTATATTTCACCAAAGGTTTAGGAAGGAATCTTGATGTGATATGATCAGGTCACCATAATGGAAAACATATATCTATATACTATATACTATCTGGTATATATCTATATATCTGTGTCTATATCTATATCTTTAATCCTAAAGGCCTATCAAAATTCAGATTCTAATGCTTAGGCATCCACATATTCTATCTATACAGATTGGGTCATTCTTAAGTGTCTGTTACTTTTTCCTATGCCCTAGTCACCTGTGGACCTTAAATGGTTACCAGTGTATTCTCTCAGCTTATGGTATTTTGCACAGTAGAGATGCTCCTCTGTTTTGCTTTAAGAAGGAAGAGTAATTAGTCTCAAATTGCCTTATGTTTGCATTAGATTACTAATTTTATTTAAATATGATCAGTTGAATTATTGAGACTACATGCATAGCATTTATTCATGCAGTCACAGTAAGTATTCCCATTCTATAGAAAGCATAGAGAATGTGGTGCTTGGCTCATTTAGATTTCTCTGGTTCAATTTGCTGTATCCTAAATGTGGGAAGAGGTCATTGAGAGGATGTGATAGCCGGTTGACCTGCATGTGAGCTGGACCTGGGCAACCAGAGGCTCGGGCCCCATCCCCTATCCTTGGGGTATGTACCACCCACCATTCCCACCATTCCTACCATGGGAGCCATTTTCAAGGACACAGTTTTGAGAGATAACTGTGTTCTGGACTGATTGTGTGACTGAGCCCAGTTAAGGCCTCACTATAAAATTTTAGATTCTGGTGGGTGAGTATAAGGATGTGTTTGGTCTTGAGTCCTGAAGACAAACCTCATACGTAAGTTCTGTAGTTTCTTAAACTTGCCACCTACCAATCTAGGGTGGCCCACTTCTTTCTTTCATCTCTTCTTATCCTCTGTGTGTGGGGAGCAGTTTCAGATGTCTCCCGGGAAGCTCCAGAGGGTGAGAACCAACACCGAAATAACAATGCTGACCTTGTGTCCTTGCATTTGTACCAACTCTTACATTTTATGTGGCCCCTTCAGGGTGTATTTTCACAAAGATGCTTTGTGGCAAGCAGTGTGCTTGGCACCTGTAGCACAGACTAATAATACAAGGTCTCTTCCCTTTAGAAGTCACAGTGAGGCTGCATAAAATACCAAATAACAGCTTATAAAATGCACTCACACATGCACACGCATACCCACACACAGAGACATACAGTGGGCACTCTGATGAGAGGGAAATACATTCTCTTTACAGTTGATATCTAATAACTTTGATTACCTCCTCCTAATTCTGATAAGAATCCTGTGGGACAGTGTACTAATTAGCTTCATGTTCAATACTGAATGACAGGTATTCCCAAACTAGAGGCTTAAGCACAACATGTGGCATTTGTTTACGAAGTAAATGAAGCCAGGAAGCGGGCAGTTCAAGTCTAGCACAGTGATGCCTGGTCACAGAGAAGGCAGGGTCCTTCCAGCTTTACTCTAGATTATGACCCTCACAGCAGCAAGTTTCATAATGAATGTTTGTGCTTGGAGCAGAGGACAGATAGCCTCCTTTTTTAAAAAAGTATTTTTATTGATTTCAGAGAGGAAGGGAGAGGGAAAGATAGAAACATCAATGATGAGAGAATCACTAATCGGCTGCCTCCTTGCATGCCCCACACTGGGGATTGAGCCCACAACCTGGGCATGTGCCCTTATGGGGAATTGAACCACGACCTCCTGGTTCATAGCTGGACACTCAACCACTGAGCCACGCCAGCCAGGTGAGATTATTCCTTTTGAGGAATCTTTTGGAAGTCTCACACAAAACTTCCATTTTGGTAGGAAATCAAAAGTAGGCATTGCCTTTGGACCTGGCAAGCGAAGACCTGCAGGCTCAGGGAGTGATGGGTGGGTGCCAGGAATTAAAAGGCCTGGATGCTTGGTCAGTTCAATCATGTGCTAAAGAGGCTTGAAACCAGTCACTCACTTCCGTGCGTGCTAGACTTCTTTGAAAACATTGGTATTGTCTCTTGTCTGAGAGATACTTTGCAATGATTAAGTGACAGAGCAAATTCTGAAGTGCCATACTGATTATTGCTGAGTGGAATCGAACTTTTGGTTACCTGGTCACAATTAGGTAAGCCGCACAATGAGATGTAAGGTGATGTTTAATGTTTTAAAAAGCTGGCCAATAGAGTTTTTAAATGTTACCGATGTATAGTGTCAACCAATGGTGTTTAGTGCCAATTCAATGCCAATAATAACCCCTAATTTGGGGTGTGGAGAAGAAGGAAACTTTATTCCATGTAAACAGCTTGATTGTGATACAGTACAGCAGCATAAGAGCAGAGCTGCGGAACAGCTAGACAGTGTTACAGCTCAATTATGAGATAGCACAGCACCGCTGTGAGGGAGCCCTCTGGCTAGACAGCTCTGCTCTGCTGCTCTGCTCCAGTCCATGGAAACGTCTTTGTGTTTCAGCTCCAGCCTGGGAGAGGAAGACAGCTTTGGTGGAAAGGGAAAGCATGTGCCCCAAGTGAGAAGGGAGCTGAATTATATAGAGAGAAGTTCCCACTCCTGGCCCCAGATTGGACTGTCCTCATGCAAATGAGAAGTCTACATCCTCAAAGTTCTATTGGTCCAAAAGGCCCTTAGATTGGTCAGGATGTAACCACTCTGATTGGTGGGAAAAGATTCTTGTGGGGTGGGGTGGGGATATAGCTCCATTGCTCTGATTGGATAGAGAAAGTCTCAGTCCTATTGGATGAAATACAATTCCAGGAGCTCCTTTATAAGGGCAGGATTCGGTGGCAGAACACAATGCAGGTAGGCAGTTCAGCTCAGGCTTCTCCCTGACGTGCAGCTTGGATGCGAGGCTCCTGTTTAGAAACAGCTTCTAGGCATTTTTTTTTTTTTTTTTAAATTTGAGTCCAGTTTGCCATAGGAACCCTTCTTGGTAGGTATCTTCTTGCTAGGAGTCAGTAATAGTGAATTCTCTTTAAAAACATGTGGATTTGCCTCCCTCGTGCACTTTAGAGCTCCTGAATGTTGTTGTTTGCATCAAAACATGCGTTTTGGTGGTGGGGGATGCTTCTGAGAGCGTTTTAAATGAACGAGACTGAGAACTTGTATGTGTTTAGAATGAACAGGACACAGAGAACTTGTAGTTACCAAAACCACACAACTCCAGGGAAACGCCATGTCTTGCTAACCTGGCCAGGGGAGTAGGGTGGTGGTGAAGAGTTGCCAAGCAGCTGTGGTCCTGGCCTGTGCCCCAACCTCAGAGTGGTGAGTTTTAATTAGAGCTTTGCCAGGGAATGAAGACTTGAGAGAATGAAGTTAGCTATTTGGGGACTTCATTTCCTTTAACAGGACGTAACTATTTCTCCTTGATTTATCAGTTATTTCTTTAAGTCACTTTGTATTTTTTGCTGATTTAATTATTGCTATTCCTGATAAAGTAGGTTCAAAATAAAATAAGTTTTAATGTGATTTTTTTTCCTATATGGGAGGAACGGAAAGAAAGAAGTGATTCCTAGGAGGATGAGGCATGTACAGTTCTGGTTCTGCTGCTTACCACCAGCTCAGATTCATGAGCAGGTTATTTCGCATTCCTCAGCTTCGGTTTTCTCATCTGTAAAATGGGGTTGGCAATACATCCTTTCAAAGCTAAAGAGAGTTAAACAAATGTACCAGTACAATGCCTAGCACCCCGGAATCTTCCATCATTCAATCAATGGTGCTTGTTATGATTCAGTTGAGGTCAGAGCTGTGCTAAGACATCCAGGACTCCTGATTGAAGTCTAATACTCTTTCTACTTCCTGCCAATGCTCTTCCTGACGCCTCACTGTGGCCAGAGCCAAAATGTGGGCTGCCATCCACTCCTTTCTCTCTCTTCTTTTAACACATGTTTTTTTAAAAATTGATTTTTAGATAGAGAGGAAAGCAGAGAGAGAGAGAGAAAGACAGAAACATCGATGATGAGAAAGAAACATCAAATGGCTGCCTCCTGCACGGCCCCTATTGGGGGATTGAGCCCGCAACAGGGACATATGTCCTGACTGGGAATTGAACCCCTGACCTCTTAGTGCATGGGGGCGACACTCAATCCTCTGAGCTTCAGGGGTCTGACTGGATCATGGATCTTGTGATATGGTGAGAGCTCAGACCTAAGGTGTTTACTACTCCCCCCTCCCACACCCCCCGCCTCAGTTTACTGATGGAGAAACTGAAGCCCAGAGAGGGAAGGGGCTTTCTAGAAATCAACAGCTTTGCTTTTATATTAGTCATCACTTTGGGACCTTTCTGGATTGCAGCAAAGCCCAAGTCTTTATAGATCTTTCTGTTCTGCCTTATCTGGCCTCATACGTGAAGAGCTACATTTGGCAGAGAGGGACATTAAAGCCTGGTTACGGCTGTCTGCAGCAGCGGGCACAGTCGGAATCTTAACACACACTTACTAGCAGTTTCCTGACTGTCTGCTTGCAGCAGGCTGGCTCCTCCTGCATGGCTCTAACACAGTGTATTACTCTGACTCACCATGGATGGAATGGGTCAATGACAGCTGGCACGTTGAAGGGAATACGCACTGCTCAAATGCTTCGTATAAGATGTCATTGGGCTTAGTAGTATCTCTTTCTTGACTCTTAACATTCTCAGCACGACACAGCTTTGCAAACAGAATTATTCTTTGAAATACTGTTTTTTGTCCACCAGCCAGGAAACTGGCATTTGATGGGGAAGGCGTGGAAGGAGGTGTGACCCCACAGGAGAGGCTCTGCTGGAAGAGTTCCAGATTAAGTCCTGAATTGGACCTTAAGATCTCTACTACATCACCCTACATTTTCACAGATGTAAAACAGAGGCCTAGAGCAGTGATGGCGAACCTTTTGAGCTCGGCGTGTCAGCATTTTGAAAAACCCTAACTTAACTCTGGTGCCGTGTCACATATAGAAATTTTTTGATATTTGCAACCATAGTAAAACAAAGACTTATATTCTTGATATTTATTTTATATATTTAAATGCCATTTAACAAAGAAAAATCAACCAAAAAAACGAGTTCGCGTGTCACCTCTGACACGTGTGTCATAGGTTCACCATCACTGGTCTAAAGCAAAGTCACTTGGTCTAGGTCCCATAACCGGATGGTGACCAAAAAAAGGGCCAAGTCCCTTGATTTTTAAGATAGTATGTAGATTTACATAAAGCTTGTTTTTGCTCTTTAGAATCTTTGGAAATAGAGAGTGAAGTAACACATTACCTAAAAATTTAAATTTAGATGAGTAGGTACATAAGTAGAAAAATAAAAGAAAGAGAAAAAAAACACACAGAAAACAAAGCTGCCTGCTGGATGCTTTTCAAGCAAAATATAAGCTAGACTGTCAGCTCCTGGAAGTGGGCATTTTAACCCTTGTCACATTGAGCTGAACACTTGGAACATATGCAAATGTTTGATTAATCAACTAAAAAAGTTTTGAGGTGCCCGGCTGGTGTGGTTCAGTGGTGGTGCCTAGGTTGTGCCTGGGGGCGTGCAGGAGGCAGCCGATCAATGATTCTCTCTCATCATTGGTGTTTCTATCTCTCCCTCTCCCTTCTTCTCTGAAATAAATTATATATATAAATCATTTCACTTCTTGGGTGATAATTGTCATTTTGTTTACTGGGACAAGCCCAGAGAGAGAGGGCACTGCTGCCTGCTTATCCATTTCAGGGCTCCGGGTCACAGGGCTGGGGCTGGTGACCCATTTCTGCTTCTCAAAGTGTCCCTTCAGGCATGCAGCCCATTTCACTGCAGAACAGGAGGCCACCTGCCGCATTTCATTGCCATTTCAGCGTGCTTCTTAGATTTCGCCCCAATGTGGGCTGCAACCAGGCTCCGGCTTTTCCAGCACACTGGCCTGTGGCTATTAATATAGCTTCTTCCAGGGTGGGAAAAGGAACAGAGGAAGAAAGTGGGAAACAGAATTTCTTCCTCTTTATGCATGTCTGACTTTGAGTGGCGAACTGCCATGCTGCCTCTTCCTACTCCAAAGACCCCAAACTATCGCATCTGGACCGTTGCCTGCTTTTCCCCTGCAAACTAGCCCTCTTCGTAATCCGTCAGATTACCAGGACTCCTCGCTTGTTTCTTACTCGTCTGTGGGATTTTCGGCAAACCTTTCAGGAAACCAGAACTCTCAGATCCCCTCAGGCTTGGCTGTTGCTCCTTTTGGTTTTGAGGACCACGGTTCTCTGTCTATTGTTGATAAGTGACACAAAAGCTCCACCCACCTACCCAATGATTCAGTTGTAAATGAAAACTAGAAAATTTAATACTTCTAGGTATCTGAGATTTTTACATAAGAGTGACACAATACATTGGTGGAATCAAAGACTATTTACTAGAGAAATAGCTGAGTGTGGAATTAATCTCAATGTTAGGGTCAATATTGAAGCAGTGATGGGAAGTTATTATATAATTTATGGATGCAGCCACCAAACTTCAACTTAGACCAGACAGACTCTAGCCTTAGACACACACCGTGTTTATGCCAAATGCAAGTGAAATTGTTGGTGTTCAGGTTCCGTTGTAATTCAGCTCTTCTAACTAGACATGTGTAAGATGAATATTTAAATAGCTCTTCCATGCTGTGGATCTAGAATTTGTGGTGTGGGGTTATTGGCAAAAGGAGGAACAGCAGATTGCTTGAAATGTCCTTGTCCACCTCATCCCTGCAAGTCTAATTTCAGCTCCTTTTTCAAACTTTATCTTACATAACATCATCTCTATGAATCCAGTCCTGAGTCCCCTGTCAAAATAACTCCTGTCTTTCAACTCCCGGTACATTTCTGCGAGTGCAGTGTGTGCAACTTAATACTTTATGTTATTATTACTATTGACCATATTCTAGTCTTCTGTTAAATTTGTAGAAATCCTTAATAGCAGGGTAAACATTTAATCCTTTCTGTATCTGTCATATTTCTTAGCATGGTGGCTGGCACACAGTGGACATTTATTGTGTTTGGTGTGTTATGATTCAGTAAATCAGTGACTGACGAAGTGAATAAATGAAGAAACAGATGCATAAATATGTGTGGGAGATGGGAATGGGCTGATGGATACAGTGTCTGCAAACCCAATATCCTTTAATATTATAGCTATTACTCTTTGGGGAGCATTATACCAAACACTCTGAATATATGATCTCACTGAGCTTCACAGCATGTATAGCAAGTACTGTTATTCCCATTTTACACATGAAGAAATTGAGATTTAGAAAAACTAAGCATTTTACCCAAAGATTTGGAAACTCAGTGTGTCTGACTGGAGACCATGTGTGTAGCCACTGGACCATGTGCCTGCATCTGCAGGGGATGAAGAAGGGAAGCAGGAGAGGTGTTTATAAGGATGGAGAGCAAATGTGTCTTCTTTCTTTTAGGAGTCTCAAAAACATGACAATTTCATTTTCTTGTTTGTGGTTATTGCTTCTCAAATGAGACCAGAGACAAATTTAAGACTCATTGGCCAACAACTCATTATATTGGTCAAGTGTCAGTGTTGGTATTCACCTTGGTTGCACTTTAGACTGAGCATTCTATGCAGTTGAGTATAGTCTCATCACCATTATTAAGGAGCTCCAGAAATACCCTCTATTTCAGTAAGATATTTATTATGATGAGACCTACATCCACTCAACTTGAAAATGATTTTCTCATAGTCCCTGAATTGTGGGGCTACTTAATGTTCTTGGTTAACTCTCAGCATATAATGCAATGCCTGAGCTTAGTCCTTTTGGGGGTGCCAGGCCATCTGGATGGCCTCAGGGGTTCTTAGAAGAAGGATGCATTAGAACAATGTCTTCCCATCCAGCTGACTCTTACCTAGAGGCAAAGACTTTTTTTTTAACATGCTTTTATTGATTTCTTTATTTTTTCGAGAGAGGAAGGGAGAGGCGTAGAGAGATAGAAACATGTATGAGAGAGAAACATCCAAGATAGGTTGCCTCCTACACTCCCCCTACTGGGGATTGAGCCCGCAAGCTAGGCATATGCCCTGAATAGAAGTTGAACCAATGACCTCTTGGTTCATGGGTCAATGCTCAAACACTGAGCCACACCATCCAGGCAAGGCAAGGACTTTTAATCTGACAGTCACTGGTCCAGAGGACAGTCATACATAACATTTCTCATGTGGTCTCTGTGATACTTTTCTTCCAAATGGACTCTGGGGTTTGTCTTATTGTTTCAAGGAAGAATCATGCACCCCAAACTAGTCTTCATCATATGTCTGTAGGTGGCCAAGGGTTCTGTGCATAAGGCTGTTTACTTGTCTCAGGTTCTTTTCTTAGCTAAAAACAGATATCAGCCCAGCCACAGTGGGGCCAGGATGTCCAGCCAAGATCTTGTCAGTCCTCT
This sequence comes from Myotis yumanensis, assembly GCF_028538775.1. Classification (NCBI taxonomy): domain Eukaryota; kingdom Metazoa; phylum Chordata; class Mammalia; order Chiroptera; family Vespertilionidae; genus Myotis; species Myotis yumanensis. Next base: position 5,903,251 of record NW_027223762.1, read on the forward strand.
TTCCCTGGCTTGGGTCCTATGCAATCCCCCTTGGCTACTACTCAGAGCCATGTTGTATAGGGATAGATTTCCCAGAACAACAGGCAACAATGGCCCAACTCTGGAGCACCTGCCCCAAATCCAGATTTCCTACGGTTACTTTCAGCCTCCCTGAGCTATGGAAGAATGGAGATCATGGCCTCCTCTCTTACCACAGTCCCACTACCATTGAAACTCCCACCTGGCCTATCTAGAACCTGCATTTGTATGAGTTTCTCCTTGGTTTGGGTGCTCTCCTTATTCCTGTAGCCCTACCTTGCATTGAACCCATGTGAGGACATTATAAACATCTATGCAGGACAAACTGTGTAGTCCAATTCTTTGATATTGCATGTCCTGTTCCCAACTGCAAAGAACTGGCCTCAGCCAAGTTGCCTTGAACAAGTGGGCAATTGATATTATGAAAACTTCCTTATTAATCTTTTCCATGTGGCTGATTTAGGCTTGGGACTGCTGGGATTTCTGATAAGCTCAGACACGCTGTATTTTAAGGACCGAATAAACAGATTACATATACAGATGACTACTCACTAATCTTCTCGAGCAACTTGACCAGTGCAATGTCAAGAGCACTTCAACACTGCTGCCAAATTAGACCAGGCTGATCCTGAGCCTAGGCAATTTTTTGTTGTAACTCATGCAGCTATGCAAACATGCCTCAGATCTATTTGTTTCTTTAATCCAATTGGATTCTACTGAGACATGTTTTCATCTTATACTTCTATGATTTATGTTCATAATGATAAGTCTTCTATAATCCTGGTGCTTACAAGGATCCAACACCCTGGCCTAGGGAAGTCATCAGTGTTAGTGACAACAGGGTTGGTCTTAGTGTCAGAAACTACGCTCAAATATGATTGCTTTATGATAGCCTAGTGTAATCAGTATGATTGCTTCATGGTAGTAAGAAAACCTCCAAATAATTTTCTAATATATATGTAAAACAATCCACATGTATGTGGACTCACTTAGTTCAAACCTGTTACTGTTCGAGGGTCAATTGTATAAACAACTGCAGCACCAACTCTAATCCCTTAGTTAGGTTAGGCCATCTCTGTTATTTAAGAGTATTTATTTTTAAAATCAATGTTTCTCAGACTGTGGTCTCTGGACCAGCACATCAGCATCATCTGGGGATTTGTTAGTAATACAAACAGTTGGGCATCAGTCCAGACCTAGTGAATCAAGAACTCCCAGTAATCTGTGTTTTAACACGTCCTCCAGGTGATTCTGGTGTATGCTGAGTTTTGAGCACCACTGTTTTACATAATAGAAATACCAACATTGGTACTCAGTTGAATTAACTCTATTCATATTCATTCATATTCATTACCTTGAATAAAAACATTGAAGTTATTTCAACATAGTCATCATTTCTAAGAATCAGTCACAGAGTCCTGGCAGAGTTGCTCAGTTGGTTAGAACATCGTCCCAATACACCAAGGTTGTGGGTTTGATCCCTGGTTAGGGCACATATAAGAATCAACCAATGAATGCATAAATATATGGACCAACAAATTGATGTTTCTCTCTCTCTCTAAAAATCAATAAATAAAAAGAAAAAAGAATCAGTCACAGAGTTAGAAAGGACGGAGGAGACTTATGCTGTCTCCATTTTTTTCAATATAGAGACCAACTTTTCAAATGTTTTAAAAAAATGCATGGTGTTTGGACTATCTCAGAACTGTCATGCAGACTGAATGATGTACAGGAATACATTCTATAAATCTGAAAATATTAACTAGATTTTAGAAATGTGTTTTAAGAAAGGCCAGCTGTCATCATGCCGTACCAATTCTACAAGTTGTTCGAAAGCAGACAATGCATGGACTCCTCCCTTTTGGCCTGAACTTTGATTCAGTGAAGAAAAAAAGAAAAGAAAAGAAAAGGAAAGAAACTATGCTTAAGTCATGTGGCAGCAAATCAGAAGGTTGGCTTGTTCCTCCCCTCTTCCCCACCCTCTCCACATTTCCTATGGCAAATTGATGAACACATAACCTATTGAATTAAAGCTAATTTTAGTTCAAAAGCCATTAGGAAATAAGATCCTGGAGGGAATCTTAAGCAATTTCATTTCAGCTGATTAAGATGTTTAGATACAATGCATTGCATTTTATGTTTAGAAATATTATCAAAGTTATAAGCACACTAGGTATACAGTGTCCTAGGAGTTAACAGATTGGTGGTAGTATCTAGTTAAGACTTTTGATGACTCAGTAAAATTTCCTTGAAAGCTTTCCTAATTCCATAGTCACAAGGGGAAGGTCTAAAGTCCCTCAGTAACTGTGAGATGAATTCCTACCCATCAGAGATCTGTTTGCATGTAGTTATTTTTACAGTTTGCTCTTGACTTAGGCTTACTCTGGTTTCTGAGCCTGTTCTTTGATCTTCCTCGAATTTAATGATTCATATTCCATGTATTTCAAGAATGATAACAGCCATATATACAGAGTTTATTGACAGCCAATCCTGTGTGACGGAGTAAAGAGGCTCCCAAGAAAATATTTTAAAATCTTCTATTCAAAATATAATGTCATGTCCAGAGATACATAGACACTTTTCTAATTGCTACCAGCTACTGTTTATGTCCCAATATTGCTGTCCTGAGGGTGCTTACAGTCTTCTGTGAGATACACAATAAAACAGCTAACATTTTTTAAGTTCTTCCTATGTGTTAGACATCTCACTAAGTGCTGGACATGGGCTATTTTATTTAACCCTGGCAATTGTCTAAAAAACAGGCACTTAATTACCCCTGTATTAAAGATGATAAAGCAGAGGCTTTAAAGGCATTGAAAAGCTTTCCCAAGATAATACATCTAATATGTTTTGGATTTGGTATTTGAACCAGATTAGTTGACTACAGGGTCCTCGCATGTAACAGCCATATGACACTGCTGTGTGGAAGGACAATATGTAATTGTATATGAAAGACAGTTGTGCAATGCTCTTTGGGGTCACCAAGGAGACATTGTCTGCCTCTGACCAGAAGGCTAGGAGAACTGGTGGGGAAGAGTTCACTTGTGTACAGGTTATGTGAAAGCCCTGATCCTTGAGTGCTGGTCTTGAGGGAGAGGTGGTGAGGAGGTGTGTGCGACAAAGTCACACTGGGTAGTGAAGTCAAGAGGAGGTATGTTCAGAGCCCCAGTCCTCTTTCCTAACACACTTGCTCCTTACTGGGACATTCTTCCACCTGTACTCCTTAAGGAAGTGTTCTTGTCGTTATAGTATAGTGTAATATGGGTAGGGAGTTTGCTGTCATAAATATACAACTTCAGATCTCCATTCCATAAGTCACTAGCTTTATTATCTTGAGCATATTACTCCAAATCCTTGAATTTTAATTTTATCATGTGCAAAATGGGGATATCAATACTTCCTCACCAGCTTATTATGAACATGAAAGACTGAAGGAAGAAATGGATAAGAGCTGACCTGCTGAGCTCAGGGCCAGCGATGTAATGTATACTCATTCAGTGCAGCTTCTCTCTTTCATTTATTTATTTTTATTTGTTGGTTAATCCTTACCCGAGGATATTTTTTCCATTGAGTTTTAGAGAGAGTGGAAGGGAGAGGGAGAGACAGAGAGAAACATCGATGTGAGAGAGACACATCGATTGGTTTCCTCCTGCATGCACCCTGACCAGGCCTGAGAACCTGCAACCCAGGTATGTGCCCTTGACTAGAATGGAACCTGGGACCCTTCAGTCCATGGGCCAATGCCCTATTCACTGAGCCAAACCAGCTAGGCAACTTCTCCCTTTTCAACTCTGCTCTGAGGGAAAGTTTTTACCTCACTCTTTTGTGTTTTGGTACACTCACATTCCAAACTAGCTTTTCTTTCTCAAAAGAGCAGCTGAACATCAAGCCTGACCTTTCGGTGGCTTCTTGCCTTCAAGGGATTTCAAATGTCACAGATTTTTCTAAGGATTTTTTTTGGGGGGGACATTTTGTTGCTGTGAAATTCAACCCGTGAGCAGGCAAGTCTTCTGCTTGTTATTTGAAGCTGGGGCCTTCTCATCTCTGACATAGTCCTAAGCACTGAGGGGAACAGAGCTGAGTTCCAAGAGATGTCCTTCAGGAAGCACAACCCAACAGCTCAGCCATAACCTCTGAGCTGTAACGAAAATGTGAGGTCCAAGAATATCTCCAACTCTAATGGGAAGTTTCCATCTTCCCAGACAGTGGAACAGGGCAGAGCGTTACTCAGCAAAAGTGCTCTGAAGTCAAAGCATTTCCAGACAGCCTTCGTCCCATCAGCAAGCAAGCAGTCTTGGTTGTAATCAATAAATGTAATTAGGGAATCAGGAGAGGGGACCCCATCCCTTAGGCTACTCCCCATAAGGCCATTTGCAGGACATTAGCAGGGACGTGGAAAACATCTTGCTCATCATTCCAGCTACTTGAATATGTTTATTTAGTGCTAAAGTCTTCTGCTTTGTCCAAAGCCCACCTCAACATCCCAGAGGTCATCATATATCTTTCAATTCACAAACAGCTGTGAATTTATTTTTTTCCTTTACCACTTCCTCCCCTGTCTCCTTTCTACTCGTTTCACCTTCTTTTTTTGTCCTCCTTCTTTTTTTGAGCAAGAAAGAGCCAATGTGGTTAAAAAGTTATTATTTACTCTGTTCAGACTCCAAATCTTTGGTGGAACTAACTAAGATAATCATGATAGTTCACACTGGTTAAGTTTTCTGAGGTGCTAAATAAGTTATCGTTCCTTAAAAACACTGTGTTTCTTCAATCTTTTATTCTGTGGACACGCGCTAAGCACCTGATGGGTGCAGCCCTGGGATGCAGATGGTGTGTCTTGCATTTGCCTGTTCTGAAAGAGCTCACAGCTATGAAGAAAGTGAAAGATGTGACTAAATTTATTAATACAATAGAACAGAAGAAAGGAATCCAGGGAGATCGAAAGAGAAGTAATTTTTTGCTGAATAAGATGAGCTAGACCTTAAATATTGTCTGAAAGTAATAAAAGCAACACTTTGTGTTCAAACTACACAGGAGGGATGGGTTCTTAGACATCATCCCTCTCACACAACTTTGCAGCTTGTCGGGACCTCCATGTGCATAAAGGGAAATGGCGGGAAATAAGGAGAGAAGAGGTATAGTTGTGCTAATAGATCCAAAGTACTGAAAACAAACTATCATATAAATGGCAGGAACTCTCCCACCCCTAACCCTCCCCATGGGTCTGTTCTCCAAATCAGCCTCTCTTGTGGGTGCTCCCTTTCATGTCATCTATTGAGGGACAGTTCGATTTTGATGCAGCAACCACATACGTAGGATTGCTCAGTGTCAAAGGACTAGTGGGGGAAACTCACATAGGAGAAATAGCAGGAGGCAGGATGTGGGGTGAGATCCAGGATGAGGCCATATCTTGTCCTCCCACTTCAATGCAGTCCTCCTCCCCTACCCCTGTAATTTTTACCAAGTTTGCTTAAGAGGGACCTATTTTGTGTAAATAAAAGCTGTGATTAGGAAAAGGGGAGCTATGCTAATCTTAATACTTTTTCTGCAAAGAAACAACAAAAGGTAACTGGTTATTGTCAGAACATCAACTTCTAATTAATAATCTGAAGTCAAAGATGCGGTCAACATTTTATGTCTTTGGAATGGTGTTTTGCATTCAAGGTACAGAAAAATATCTTTTCCCAATTAAAAAGGTTTTTATAGACAGATTGATTGTTCATATTGATTAAATATATCATGCATCAAAGCAAAAATTTACAGGTAAAACAGTGCATTCTAGCGAAATCAGAATTTTCATAAACTATGGTGTATTGAGATATACTTTTCTTTTAAAGAATAATATACTATGTTTATGTGTGTACATAGTAAACACAATGAGCATAATAAACTCAATTTGAGTTATTTAGCACTTCCAAGAAAGAACAGTTTTAAAAAAAGTAAAAATACAGTAAACTATGTGCAAAAGAAAACAATTTAAGTAAATTTCAACTTTTTTTCTGTGTTAATAACGTATAGTAAAATATCTATCAGAATATTATTAACAGCCATTGAGAATCTGTATATACTCAAAGACAATCTAAAACTGATATTTTATTTAAAAGACTAGAGTACCATTTGCAACGGCATGGATGGAACTGGAGAGCATTATGCTAAGTGAAATAAGCCAGTCAATGAAGGAAAAATACCACATGATCTCACTCATTCATGGATAATAAAGACCATTATAAACTTATGAACAATAATAGATAAAGAGGCAGAGCTGCCTCAAACAGATTGTCAAACTGCAGCGGGAAGGCCGGGGAGGGTTGGGGGGCAGAGGGGAGAGGGGTAAGAGATCGACCAAAGGACTTGTATGCATGCATATAAGCATAACGAATGGTCATAAGACACTGGGGGATAGGGGAGGCCAGGGGATTGTCAAGGGCGGGGAAAAAAAAGGGACACATATGTAATACCCTTTGTAATACTTTAAGCAATAAAAAAAAAAAAAAAATCCCCAATAGACAAATCTCAGTCACATTCCCTGTCCTCGGTCTGGACTAGAAAACAGGAAGCTACAAACCCACCAATATCTGTCCCTTTGAAGAGATAGTTTTTAAAAAGGAAAGAAAGTAAAGAAGAATAAACAAACAGCCCCTGAAATTTGGCAGGTGGTTTTTAGAGGCTACTGTGCTCTTGCCTTAGTCACCCTGTGAAATGAGATAACTGTGGTTGGAATGTGGCCACCTCCTCCTAGTACCTGGATCTGCACATGAAGGGAGGATGCTGGTAAATAAAACTTATTTTAAACTGATCAACAGAACAATAAATAAAGAAGACTTAGCAGCCATACACTATTACCTTTCAGAAATGAAGCAATATTTAAATATATAAAACCAAGATTGTTAAAATTTCAGAAGTTAGAAAAATCAGAATTATAGAGGGAGATTACCTCACTTCACTAATAATCTGACACTTCAAATAGACACATAAACAGGATAGAAAATTGTCATTAAAAGTTTGATTTGTATGAAAAAAATAAAAAAAATAAATAAATAAAAATAAAAGACTAGAGGCCCGGTGCACGGTTTCATGCACATTGAAAGGAAATTAATCAGAAGATGGACAGGCCCAACATACCCTGGAGCCAAACTACTGCAGTCTCTCCCTACTGGCCACACCTGGGGCAACGCCGGGGCTCAAAGGGTGTCTGCGAAGTGAGCGGGGTTTCCTCCAGCAGGTGGGGTCCCTTGGCCTGGCCTGCAGGGATCAGACTGAAAACGGCAGTCTAACATCCCCCGAGGGGTCCTGGAGTGCTAGAGGGCACTCTGCATAGTTGCTGTCACTCAGCAGCTCCTTTGTTGAACGTCAGCCTTCTGGTGGTCAGTGTGCATCAGAGCTACCAGTTGGAGCATCTGCCCCCTGGTGGTCATTGCACATCATAGCTACCGGTTGGCCAGTTGGCGGGTCGGACGGTCAGTTAGGCTTTTATATATATATATATATATATAATAATAAAAGCATAATATGCTAATTAGACCAGATGTCCTTCACATGACCTTCTGGACAAAGCTGGGGCTGTGAGGGAAGCCCGGGTCCTGGATGCCAGAGGGAAGCTGGTGCCAGCAGCCAGGGGAAGGAAGGCCTACTCTTGCACGAATTTCGTACTTCGGGCCTCTAGTATATATATATATATATATATATATATATATATATATATATATATTATTTGACTTGTAATTTTTAAAAATTCAGACTGCTTTTTCTTTTCTATTAAGCCAAGTTGGCAAGACTTACTATTCAACAATGCTTCTGTTATGTCAGAGGTTGTTGAGTGAAATAAATAAAGCTCGCAAATTAATTTAGTTCCACTGTTTACATAGATCAATAAACTGGCTTGACATCTATAAATCTTCTGTGCTGGAACACAGGCAAAAAGGTGTTCCTTTTATTAGTTAGGAAATCAGTGGTTACAAGTCTCAGTTCTTTGTATAGGAAAACAATTGAATGAGGTTTCTTTCAGACATCAGTAATAAAGAAAAACAATGGAGTATCACATTACTTATTAATAGGAATCCAATAAGCTAGTTACTAACAGGAATAAATGTGTTTTCTTGTGGTTGAGAACAAAATCATTACAATATACTCAACTAATGTTCATGTGACCTAGAAGTGATCTCTTCTTAAATGAAATATTTTCTCAGAGTTAATTAAAATTTTAACCTAAAAATAAGCAGGTTTTGATTCTGTTTGGGTGTGTGCAGATAATAAAGATTTTCACTTTGTGGTAATGCTAAGAAAAATCAAGATAAAGTAGTAATTACACTTATCTACGAGATGATTGAGGAAGCTTAAGTGAATTGATGCCTAAAGAGAGAAGACCTTCCTTAATGAGCAGGGAGCGGTGCCTCTCCTTCCAACACCAGGCTGTTTTGTCTACATTGAAAATCTGTTGTTGAATGTAGTCATCTTCATTAATTATCCTAGAGTAGTGGCTCTCAACCTTCTGGCCCTTTAAATACAGTTCCTCATGTTGTGACCCAACCATCAAATTATTTTCGTTGCTACTTCATAACTGTAATGTTGCTACTGTTATGAATCGTAATGTAAATATCTGATATGCAGGATGGTCTTAGGCGACCCCTGTGAAAGGGTCATTCGACCGCCAAAGGGGTCGCGACCCACAGGTTGAGAACTGCTGTCCTAGAGAAATCTTCTGGATAAATTCCTACAGCTTCTACATCAGCACCTGCTGCTTCATTGCACCTTTATGTTATGGAGATAACTTTTTTCCTTCACCCTCATGACCAACATCAGCTAGCTGCAGACTTCTTTTCTGCAGCTTCCTCACCTCTCTCAGCCTTGAAAAAATTGAAGTTGGGCCTTGCTCAGGATTAAACTTTGGCTTAAAGGAATGTTGAGGTGGGTTCGATCTTCTATCCAGACCACTAAAACGTTCTCCTTATCAGCAATAAGACTGGTTTGCTTTCTTATCAGACCTGTACTCACTGGAATAGCACTTTCAAGAACTTTTTCCTTTGTCTTCACAACTTGGCGAACTGTTTTTCATAAGAGGGCTAGCTTCCAGCCTATCTCAGCTTTTGTGTGACATGTATCTTTGCTAGGTTTAATCATTTCTAGCCTTTGATTTAAATTGAGAGATGTGTGACTCTTCCTTTCACTTGAACACTGAGAGGCCACCATAGGGTTATTAATTGCGCTAATTTCAATATTATTGTGTGTTAGGGAATATGGAGGCCTGGGGAAAGGGAGAGACATGGCAGAATAGCTAGTTGGCAAACAGTCACACACAACCTAGCCTGCTCGGTGTGACTCAGTTGGTTGATCATCATCCCATGCACCAAGAGGTTGCCGGTTCAATTCCTGGCCAGGGCACCTGCCTGGGTTGAGGCTCGATCCTCAGTAGGGGGTTTTTAGGAGGCAGTTGATCAATGTTTCTATTTCTCTCTTCCTCTCTCTCTAAAAAAAATCAATAAAAGCATATTAAAAAACACAAAACACAGAACCTTTTTTGATTGTTTGCCATCTTGGATGGGCACAGTCAATGGCACACTGAAACAATTACAATGGTATCATCAAAGATCACTGATCACAGGTCATAACAAATATAATAATAATGAAAAAGTTTGAAGTATTGCAAGAATTGCCAAAATGTGACACAGAGACACAACATGAGAAAATGCTATTGGAAAATGGTGCTGAGAGACTTTGCTCAGTGCAGGAATGCAGCGTTGCCACAAACCTTCAACTTGTGTAAAGAAAAAAAAAAGCAGTATCTGTGCAGCACAATAATGCAAAGCACAATAAAATGAGATATGCCTGTACCCATATTTTCAAGGATGTCTATTGCAGCATTTTCATACTAGTCCCCAGTGGGAAGCAAAGTAAATGACCATTGATGGCAGAATGGCTAAATTAATTGGGGAGCTACCACACTATGAATATAATATGGCCATTAAAATAATGAATTAGAGCTATATCAGAGGAATTTTATAATTTTCACACAAGGACTGTTGAGTAAGAAAAAAGCCATACAGAAAAGTGTGGCTAATTTCATTCCCTTTTAATAAAACATTTAATTTTAAAAGTTGTGTGTGTATATATATTTTGTGTACTTCTGTATCAGGTTATACTAGTATTGAGAAAACACGGAAGAATATAATGTAAGCATGTAATCATTTGATGGATATAGAGCTCAAGTTCAAGGTTTGATACATTGGACCCAAGTGAAAGCTAACTTTGACCCTTTCATAGCACTTAGATACCACATTCACATTATGGAGTTATCATTCCTTTGATTTGTTTATTTCACTGTGTTCCAGGAGAGGGTGTTGCAGGGGATATAATGTCACACTGCAAGAGTGGTCATCTCTTTGAGCTCGTCTTTACTAACAAAGTTTGAAGACCCAGCAGCCCTACAGGTGGGTTTATGTTCAGGTTCAGTGATTCCACATAGTCAGACCTAAGTCTCTCCTAACACCTTGCAACCAAGGCCCGAGCCTGCATTGATACCAGTGTATTTCTCCCATGAGACCCAGGTAAAGGGTATTTTGAAGGGCAGCCAATGGTATAGCCAAGGCTTTAGGGTCAGACAGATCTAGGTTTGATTCCTGATTTCCCGCTTTTTCTAATGGTGTGAATCTTTTCAGTTTACTTCACCTCCCCGAGCATGTAACTTTATTTATAAAATGGGTATAATCACAATGACCTCATTGTTCCTAGGAGGATTATTACTCCCAACTGAAAATATAAAATACTTATCACTGTGTCAGCACAAAATTACCACTCATAATGGTGACTTACAAGTATGATTCTGTCCTTTGGCAGGTCTCTCAGGTGGTATATTCCTAACAGATGTGGGAGGCGAGGGGGTATAATGAGGTGGTGTCCATACTTTCCTGCTGAAGAGAGAATACTCTGGATCTACATTTACAGATTCAATTTGTGGCCTTAGGTAGGGGTATCCCTCACCAATCCTCAGCTTCTCACGAAACCTCAGGGAGGGAATTTGTGCAATATTTGTCATGCCCGATCTGTAGGCTTTCTGGACTTCAATTGTACCTAGATTGATGACATCTTATATATCTGGTGGCCTCATCAGTGGGTTATGATCTTTGGCCAAGGTTAGCAGTAGGCTTGGCCATGTGGCTTAAATTGGGGGGGTGGGGAGTGGTTATTTATCTCTTTTGTAAAAAATGGCTATGGAAATGAGTCTGCTTATTGCATTTCTGGGATAGATATCCTCAAAACCTGAGCTGTAGTGATGTGGATAAATAATTTAGTGGTGTATTAGCTTCTTTCATATCAAAGAATCTGAAGTGATTTTCAAGGGCATTTCAGCATGGTCTATCTACATTGAAGCGACTATGGAAATAACATGTTGTCACAGTGGGTCAACACAGAAAATCTCCATTCTTCCTGCTCCACCTTTCAGAGGGAAAGCGTTCTGGATTAAGCATAAATAGGTGAATTGGAGAGTGCATGCCTCTGCAAATTGCTTTTTATCCTTCACTTTAAATAAACTGAATTTTTAGCCAATGGGAGACATTTTCTAGGTGGAAAGATTGTATTTATGAAATCCTGGGAAAGGTAGTAACCCGTTCTTGTGCTGCTTGGAGCGTGATTAAAAACAGTTAAAATCTAATTATATTTTGGTCTCATAGGTTGTAATATTATGTGTGTTGCTCTGTGAGTAGTTTCCTTTTCTTTGTCATTTTGTTGAATTAGCAGAAGCTCCTACCCCGCCAACCCAGACTTATTAAGATAATAATTACTGAGCACCTAGTAGATGCCACATCCTGGAGACAGAAATAGACGAGACCTTTTTCCTTCCCTGAAGGAGGTTAGTGAGAAGGTCAAGGTGCCTAATGAACAGCTCAACGATGGATGAGACTAAATGTAGAGGAAGAAAGACAGTTGGGGCTTCACAGGTTATGGTATTTAAGTTCATCTTAAAGGGTAACTGAGACAAAGGCAAGGGGAATGTTAATTCAGAAAGGAGAGCAGGCATGAAAACAAAGAGGGATATGAGATGTTAATGAGGTTAGGGAATAAAAAGTCATAGTTCAACTTGGTTAGAATTAGGGAGCGATGTGGCTCATAGACAAACTGGTAATGGACAACCATGAATGGCAAGCTTAGTATTTGTTGTTGTTGTTTTTCTTTAATATATATATATATATTTATTGATTTCAGAGAGGAAGGGAGAGGGATAGAAACATCAATGATGAGAGGGAATCATTGATCTTCTGCCTTCTGAATGCCCCCTACTGGGGATAGAGTCTACAACCCGGACATGTGCCCTGACCGGAATTAAACCATGATTTCCTGGTTCACAGGTCCACACTCAATCACTGAACCACACTGACTGGGCAGCAATGGTTGTTTTTATCTCCTGTGTCACAAGGAGCAAAAAAACCCCACAAAATGATGAGACTCGTGTTTTGGAAAAACTCTTTCAGCATTATGGCAGACTGCTGAGAGGATTTCAAGAGATTTAAATAAGATTTTAAAACTACAAAGCTCCGCACAGATATTGATTATAAATATTATCTTCGATGTTTTGTGAGGGATGAGGGAACAGAGATGGTCAATTTCTCTGAGTTCTCTCCCTGGCAGGAGCTGGGCATTAGTGGTAGATCCCACAGAACTGGGATGGATACTTAAAATGTGGCTCATGATGTAGAGGAAGACTATCGGATCTTGTCAAAGGACTATCCCTGAGTTGACTTGTGTAACACACTGTAGATGGATTGTAATACCAGAAAATTTGAGCATCAAAATTAATATTAATAGCCCTGGCTGGTTTGGATCAGTGGATAGGGTACCGGCCTGCGGACTGAGGGGTCCCGGGTTTGATTCCGGTCAGGGGCACATGACTGGGTTGCGGGCTCGATCCCTGGTGGGGGGCATGCAGGAGGCAGCCGATCAGTGATTCTCTCTAATCACTGATGTTTCTGTCTTTCTCTCCCCTTTCCTTTCCTCTCTGAAATCAATAAAAATATGTTTTAAAAAAAGTAATATTAACAGTGGATTGTTACCACTGGCAAAGATCCATGATAATAAATAAATGGGTGTATAAATTAGAAAGATAGAAGGAAATGTGTTTCCTTATAGAACTATACCATAAGTACTAATAAATGTGGACAAAATGATAGAGATAAAAAATCATTATTTTTAAATATAATGCATACAAGACTCATTATTTGATGCTAGAATTGTTGGTAGCTGTTTGATAAAGGGCAGTATATTTACAGAATCTCAAAGTATCTCTTAAAAATTACTATTAATTATAAAAAGAAAATAGTAACTTTAGAAGAGAGAGATCTGGTAGACACTACCTCAACCAAATGACCAAAGTGAACATGACCACCAGTGGGACAAACCTGCGCCATATACTTCCTGCTCTCATGAACTGAGGAGGATACAACATCACTTATGTGGTACTCCTGTCAAAAAGGCAGATCCTGAAGTACCAAACAGATGTCAGTTGAGTGACATTCTACAAAATAAAAGGCCAGTTCTCTATTAAAAATGTCAAGGTTATGACAGAAGGGCTGAAGAACTGTTGTAAGGATCCATTTAAAAAAATGCATACGAGAAGCAAGCTAAGCAATATATTTTGATTATTCATTGTGATGACATAGATGAAATAGGGAAAAGAACTTGTTTGTTTAAATCGATACTTCTTTGCTTCTCACAACCATGTACCTATATTTACAGAAGCAAAATGACCAAGAAAGACTAAAAGCAACAAGAAAAAAACTTATTTTAAAATAAGGCAAATTTTGCCTTAGATCTAAGCCCTTATACCCAACAATTTATCAAAGATGGTTATTGTGATTGAGGGTAGAGAAGAGAATGTTACTGAATAGGCTACATCCTTAAATTTTAAGTGGATTTGAGATAATCTGCTCTCTCTCTGTAGTTATGAGGATATTGGATGGTCTCTCATTTGAACTCAGCAGAATGAAATGGGTACAGCAGGGTATGGTGCCAGAAGGAGGGAAAACTGCTGCCAGGGCACTGTTTCATCACATTCCAAATGCTACAGCATTGCAATGCTTCTTCTTGGTGTGTGTGTGTGTGTGTGTGTAGTGGGTAAGGACAGTGACATTGGGGCAATAAAGATAAGTTCAGATCTGTCTAGACCAGGGGTGGGGAACCTTTTTCTGCCAAGAATCATTGGGATATTTATATTATCATTCATGGGCCATACAAAATTATCAACTGCCGGAAGCCGGTCCATCCTTGCTGCTTGACACAGTCGCTGCAGGAAAGAAACATCTGCACAGCATATGTTTCAAGGGACCTGGCATATATAGCATATTGTTCTTAATATGTTTGCTCTCCTTAGTGCCATGTGTTTTAACCAAGGTCACCTCTCCGAGAAAGGTTGTTTCCCCAGGTGGGGATTTTTCCCTGAGGTTAGGGAGGGGATACAACCCCTTAATTAAGTGCCAGGCGGGTAGTTAAGCTACATAATCTTACTCCCTGGAATGGAGATGAGAAACACCCTAACCTTTGTAATAGAAATTGACAGGATTAAAATCGGCTGGTATAAATACGGATGTAACAAGACAATAAACATCAGATCCTAACCAGAACCTAGCCAGAGAACATGGCAAACAATCCTGGACAGAACCTGGCTACAGATCTTGGCTGGAAAACCTAGACAGAACATGGCGACCGAACGTGGCTAGAACCTGGCTGGAGAACCTGGCTGGAGAACCTGGCTGGAGAAGCTGGATGGAGAACCTAGCAAGAGAACATGGCTACAGAACCTGGCTGGAGATCCTGACCAGAACTTGGCTGGATCCTAACCAGAACTTTGCTGGAGACCAGAACTTCGCTGGAGATCCTGACCAGAACTCAGCTGGAGTTCCTGGCTTGAGATCCTGGAGGGAGAACCTCGCTATGCTGATCAACTGAACGCTGACCCCGTGCCATTCCTTCTTTGCCGACTCCGTCCACACCTTTGGGGACCCCTGGACCTGCTGGGGTTGGACCCCAGTAATCAACTAAAAATTTAGCCTGCTATATTTGATCAACCATTTAATTAACTCACCCCTAATGCCTTGGAAGAGCCAGACCAAATGATTTCTCTGACCTTTACGGCCCATAAGCTGAACATTCTCCATCCCTGGTCTAGATTATTGTTAGTAATATGCTTCCACCCTTCTAGAATAAATGGTGTGAAAATGGAAAAATGAGACTATTATTCCAGCAGCTAAGAGATGATTTTTGGATGTCTTTTAGACACTCAAAAATACATATATCAATCCTTGATGCATCATTTTCCAGCCCAACCCCCAATCCCAAACTTGCTCTGGTTAATGAATGGCTCATTCCAGTGAATGGAGCTAAGGTCCAGCCCTTTGGTTAAAAATTATTAATACTCTAGAGCAGCCGTGGGCAAACTACGGCCTGCGGGCCGGATCCGGCCCGTTTGAAATGAATAAAACTAAAAAAAAAAAAGACCGTACCCTTTTATGTAATGATGTTTACTTTGAATTTATATTAGTTCACACAAACACTTCATCCATGCTTTTGTTCCGGCCCTCCGGTCCAGTTTAAGAACCCATTGTGGCCCTCGAGTCAAAAAGTTTGCCCACCCCTGCTCTAGAGGCCTGGTGCACAATATTCATGCACGGGGGAGGGGGTGTCCCTCAGCCCAGCCTGCACCCTCTCACAATCTGGGACCACTGGCTCCTAACTGCTCGCCTGCCTGCCTGCCTAATCACCACTAACCGCTCTGCCTGCCTGCCTGATCGCTCCTAACTGCCTCTGCCTCAGCCCCTGCACCCAGGACCCAGGCTTCCCTCCTCCAGCTGGCCACAGGCAACCAGGACCCAGACTTCCCTCCCTCTGGCTGGCCACAGGCAACTGGGACCCGGACGGCTTCACCTGGGCAGGCATCCGGGACCCCGGGTGGCACCGCCTGGGCCAGCCACAGGTACCCAGGCCCCCGGGCTGTGCTGTCCAGGCCCCAGCTTTGTCAGGGAGGACGTCTGGAATGACGTCCGGAAGACATCCAGTCTATCCGGTCTAATTAGCATATTACCCTTTTATTAGTAAAGATATTGTCTAGCCACAATGTCTAGGCATAGTAATACATATTTTATAAACATATTTTTCATTTAATTCAGTTAATTGTTAATTAGCTATTATTATCCCCATCTCAAAGATGAAGAACCTAAAGCTTAGGAATATTTAAGTAACTTAGTAACTCTTCAACCATGGGCAGGAGGATGTGCTGACTCTAAAATCTACACTCTTCAATGCCATTTGTTCTTAACAAATCTGTTTGGAACATTTCAAGAAAAAAAATGATTATCCCATAATAGGTTTATTTGAATATATTGTTTAGTTAATATCCCTGCTTTTCTTCTGAATGTAGGACTTCAAATCACTATTCCAAGGATACTGTGAACTTATCTGAAAAAAAATGGAAAGCAATTTTCATAGTAATTAAAAATGATATACTAAGTTGCTTTGTGGCTATCATTATATAGTAATTGCATAATTTTATAAAGTAATTAAATGGTATAATCCTGAAATGCTAGCCTCATTGTAGAATTCTTTATCATTTGTGATTTTGTTGTAACGATAGTGAAAAAATAGATGCTGACAGTGTTAATAGACTTATTTTTAGAGTCCCTCATAGATGAACACTGATGGCCTCATCAATCTGTGTGAGTGTCCTTGGCATTTATGGTCTCGCTGATGGGTATTTATAACCCTCTTAACAAGCAATTCCAGCCACATCTGCTTTCACGTCATAAGTGCAGGGAGTTATTCATGTTGAAAATATGTAATAAATAGAGCACAATTTCAAATATATAAATTAAAATTTTTTTCCCACATTGCTTGCCATTTTATTCTTGATATTAAATAAAATAACTATGATAATGATATGAATGGGAACAAGAAATATCTGCCCTTTAAAGACATTTTATAGGGGAGCATAAGGATTTATCCTTTAAATCCAAAGACATTTTTTTAAATAAATCTCTTCAAATGGTTTACACTTTCTCACTATCATGGTCCATTGTATCTTCCTTTACTATCTCTTTCAGTGGCCATCAGCACTAGGAAGTTATGAATAAGTACTGTCTCAATTCAAATAATGGTCTGGGATGTTAGTAGTGATCTATGGACCTACCCAGGGAAACTTGCCTGTGTCCTTTGACAAGGCAA
Organism: Myotis yumanensis; assembly: GCF_028538775.1. Classification (NCBI taxonomy): domain Eukaryota; kingdom Metazoa; phylum Chordata; class Mammalia; order Chiroptera; family Vespertilionidae; genus Myotis; species Myotis yumanensis. Next base: position 5,920,468 of record NW_027223762.1, read on the forward strand.
CCTAAGAGGAATAATGTGGCTAAAATCCTGAAGCTAAACTTGCCAGACTTGCCCAAGGCCTTGTGGCTCTGATATTGACAAATCAACATAGTGCTTTGTCTTTATTATTTTTTTTTAATTTTTTTATTAAGTTATTACATATGTGTCCTTATCCCCACGTTACCCCCTATCCTTCCCACTCATGCCCTCACCCCCCTGTTGTCTGTGTCCATTGGTTAGGCCTATATGCTTGCATATAAGTCCTTTGGTTGGTTAGGCCTATATGCTTGCATATAAGTCCTTTGGTCTTCTTTCTGTGTTTTGTCCAGAAGACCTTCCCTGTGAGGTTTGACGGTCTGATCGATGCTTCTCTGTCTCTGGATCTGTTTTTGTTCATCAGTTTATGTTGTTCATTATATTCCATAAATGAGTGAGATCATGTGGTATTTATCTTTCTCTGACTGGCTTATTTCACTTAGCATAATGCTCTCCAGTTCCATCCATGCTGTTGCAAATGGTAAGAACTCCTTTTTTACCACAGCGTAATATTTCATTGTGTAGATGTACCACAGTTTTTTAATCCACTCATCTGCTGATGGGCACTTAGGCTGTTTCCAAATCTAAGCTATGGTGAATTGTGCTGCTATGAACATAGGGGTGCATATATCCTTTCTAATTGGTGTCCTTTAAAAGCTGGCTCTGAACACATTTCTTATTTCAAAGCTTTTTTATTTTTAAATTGCTGCTCTTAGGAAAATCTATAAATCTCCTCAATGGAGTTGACTATCAAAGTTTTTTGAAAATTGAAATAATCAAATTAAAATAAAAATAAAAACCTTCCTTGGCTCTGGAGTCTACCTCTCTTAATAAGTCTTGTTGTGTATGTACCCCAAACCCCTAGGCTGTTTGCATTCTTTGCTGTATAAAGCATGACATTTCATATTTGGTCAGCTAGATAGCTTGAATAGCTAGTTAATTTAATGAAATAAATATTTTTTTTTTTTGTCTAATGAACACAAGACTATGGTTTTGAATATATCACAAAGACAATTGTTTTCCTAAGGCTCTACCTTGATTATAGTCCTCACAGTTTCTATATCCACTGTGGTGGGCATTAGTGATATTCTTCAAATGTTTCTAGTTCTCTCTCATTCCAGATAGGATTGCTCTTCTTTTGCTAGCTGTATTTTTTTTTTTTTCTGATCCATCTCCTTCCCTCCCTCTCTCCCTCTCTCCCTTCCTCCCTCCCTTCCTTTTTTCCTTCCTGCTGTCTTTCCTTCATCTATCATCTATCTATCTATCTATCTATCTATCTATCTATCTATCTATCGTCTATCTATCATCTATCTATCTATCATCATCCTCTATCATCTACCTATCAATCATCTATCTATTATCTATTTATCCTTGTTATTTCACCTATCTGCTACTTTATGAAAGTAGTATATTTACAGGATAAAAAAGATATATTAGGTCTTATAAGAAACAGTCCCCTGCCACATTTCAACCTGTCCCCAAATGTATTTTCCAGAAATAAAAACTTTAAAGTATTTATGTTCTGAGATCTGGAGTTTCTGCAGTATTTTAGAATTATGCATATATAGTCATGGATACATTAAGTTTAGGCATAAACTACTGACTTCCCAATGAGGCTTTTATTCATTGTAGTAATCAGAGATCATCATCCTTATATATTTATATCAATATTTTTAGTTTTTCATTGGTTAATTTTGTATTTCAATATTTAAAATATTCGGTTATTTTGTTTCATCACGTGTTGATAGTATCTCTTGACTGCTCACCTGGTGTAATGCAGATGTTGTCTCTTCTCCCCATTTTTCTACACCTTTATTTTTAAATTTTCAGTCTTTATGTTTTTATTTATAACCTTAATTAAGTCTTCTTTCTGTGTTTTGTCCAGAAGACCATTCTAAAAGTTTAAGATCAATAAAATGCATTTATTTTATTGACTAAGTAAAAGTGTTCACTACAGAGCCTGGGTACTATGACTTAATTTGTTTCTCCTATAACAGTTTATTTCCCCCCTGTTGCTTCCAATTGCCTTTAAAAAAAAAAAAGTCTAGCACTGTTTACCTTTATGAGAATACTACATTTTTCCCAGCATCACAGTAATACTGCCTAATCTAGGAACTAGAAACTCCCCTCTTGGCAGGAGGTCTTGCTTCTGATGTTTTTCTACTGTAGACTGGACTGACTCCAAATTATATATATACTAGAGGCCTGTTGCACGAATTTGTGCATGGGTGGGGTCCCTCTGAGTGTCCTGCAGGAATTAGGCCGAAACCCGCAGTCCAATGCTGCCTGCAGCTCCTACCTGCTGCTCCTGCTCATCCCGGCCCCACTGTGCCTGCCACGAGCTCGGGCCCAATCAGTCCCAATTGGGAGAGGCTCACGCTGCCACAGCAGCGCTCACCAGCCATGAGCCCTGCGTCTGGCGCCCTCCCAAGGGAGTGGCCTCTGGGATCAGGCTGAAACCAGCTCTTTGACATCCCCCGAAGGGTCCTGGGTTGTGAGAGTATGCAGGCCAGGCTGAGGAACTCCACTGGTGCACGATTGGGCTGGGGAGGGACCACAGGAGGGCTCCAGGGCATGTCCCGCCCATCTTTTTCAGTCCCGATCAGCTGGACCCCAGCAGCAAGCTAACCTACTGGTCAGAGCATCTGCCCCCTGGTGGTCAGTGCATGTCATAGCGAGCGGTTGAGCAACCTTAGCATATCATTAGCATACTGGTATTAAGCTTTGATTGGTTGTTCGGTATTTGGTCTATTTGCATACTACCCTTTTATTATATAGGATATATTTTGACATTATTACAGATAGCTTATGCCTGTCTTCTCTCTTTTACTGCTCTCCTAGGTTGGATTTTAAATTTCACTCCTGTATCTTCATTCTTTCTCTTTCTAGGTTTATCCTCTCATTTCACTGGAGCATATATTTAAGCATTTGAGAGAGGAAAATTTTCTGAACTCTAAAGATGTCTTTATTCTGAGCTCACTGTTGATTCAAACATGGTCTCTGATGAAATTCTAGATTGAAAGTCATTTTTCTTTAAGGATGTAAAACATAATTGTTGGTGATAAATCAGATGCCAGAATGATGATTCCTTTTCTTATGCAAGCTATTTGTTTTTTTTTCCATGCTTCCCACCCCGAGTTTTAGAATCTTCTCTTTATTCTTGATGTTCTTAAATTTTAAAAGCATATCTGAGTACAAATTTTGTTTTAAAAATCTTCCTAAGTACTTGGTGGGCTTCTTTAATTTGCTTTGTTCATTTTTTCAAATTCTATCAATATTTGTGAACTTCCTTTCATTCATTTTCTCTGTTCTTTATTTCTCAAATACTGGTACATGTGATTTAAATTTCTTTGTCTTTGATAATTTTTGCTTATAGTTTGGTCCCTTTGGTCTTTATTTGAAATTTCTTGGTTTTATACATACATGTTTCTATGGAATATTTTTTACTTGAAAAACACTATTTTTAAAAATAATGTTTTTATTGATTTTTTTTTTTTTAGAGAGAGGGAGAGGAATAGAGAAATAGAAACATTGAGGAGAGAGGAACATCATGGATCAGCTGCCTCCTGCTCGCCCCCTGCTAGGGATCGAGCCCACAACCTGGGCATGCCCTGATCAGGAATCGAACTGGCCACCTCTTGGTTTCTGGGTTGACGCTCAACCACTGAGCCACACCGACTGGGCAACACTTTATTTTTTTAATTAAAAAAACTTTCTTCTTTTTTAATTGATTTTTTTATGACAGAAATTTGTCATTACTTTCTTATTTTATGGATACAGTGGCTTTTGAAATTTATGGGTAGTGTTGCTCTGTTGTGCCACCCAACATGGAATCACTCATTGCTCTATTCCCTCCACTCAGAGTATTGCTTTCTCAGTCTCTCCCTGGGAATTATTCAGTCCCTTCTGGGTAACTTAAGTCCAATAACTGATCAGTGGCGGTGGGAGTCGAGTAGGATTGGGATGTAGAAACAGCTGGCTCTTGCTATAATTCTAAAAATATCTAAAATTCTAAAAATATCTGAAAGGCCATTCCAGCGCTGGAACACCCCCTGGGACTGCTTGAGTTGCCTGTTACAATTGAATCACATGTCAGCTTCCCCTGGTATCCTGCTTCTCTGTAGGTCGCTAGGCTGTGGCTTGTGCTGCGCCATTTTGTCAGTCAATGTGCTTACCATGCTTCCTGTGCTCCAGAAATGTATTAAAATATCCCCCTTGTTGATGCTCCCCCCATCCTCTTAGTTGTAGTGCTGAGTCTTATCTGTTTATGCCTTTACCTTCTGTTAGTGTGAGCCTCAGAGCCAGCATGCTCTGTGCTCTCTCTTGAAACCAGAGTCTTATGACCATTTTAACTCTTAGTAGGATAGTCATGCTACTGGTTATCCTCCAGGGAGTTGAATTCCAATTTTTTAGGATGATATAAAGACCCCAGACTTTCCCAAATTCCATGGTGGTTATTTAATGTCTATATGGGGACTTGAGAACAGGCGAATAATAACTATTTAACTGTGTTGCCAAATATTATTCTGGGCACAGGGGATGTAGCCATAAACCCCAAGGAAAGATACATATCTTAAGGTACTAAGAGTCCAGTAGTGGCAGACAGATAAGAAATATGTGCACAAGTAAATAAATAATACAATTGTAGGTAGCGATAAGCATAGAGGTGAAAGTGAATTTATATTAAGCAAAAAGTGTTGTAGAGCTTCTGCCCTGCTCAGTGTTGGGGAACGGAGATGGAGTTAGAGCGTTGGTCTCTGCATAAGGATCTCCTGGGATGGCTGGGGAGAAAGGCTTTTGCCACGGAAAGCCTCAGTGACAATGGGCAAACCTATGCAACCAGCTCCAGGATGTGTGTCAACGTGACCTTTGATGGCGGATATTGGCAGCTTTTTCCCCAAAAGCAATATTGCTAGTCTGCCCAGAAAAATCAGTGTTCTTATCTTGATGTGAAACAGCAAAGTCACATGTCCACATGAAAAAGGAAGAGTAAGAATGAAGAGGCAGTATATACTTTTCTATTTGTGAGTCCTACTCCTTTTGGATAAAAATATAGCATTTTTCAAGAATAAGCAATGAGGTGAGGAATCAGGAAATGCTTTGGGAAGAGAAAAGCCCTAAAATGGTTTCGAATGATGGGTAGACTGGGGAGGGCATTTGAGCTGGGGAGAGTCTGAAGAAGAGCAGTGTGAGACCTGGCATATAACAGTGCCATTTCTCTAATTAGTGATGATCCCTCTTTAAAAAACTGGGGAAACAACATCTTAAGTGAAGTTTTGATCAATTGTATAAAGCCCACATCTACCTCCATTTCTACATCTACTGCAGATTTCTATTGGAATTTTCTGTGATGCTGAAAATATTTTATTCTTTTGCTGTCCATTATGGTAACCACGAGCCATTGAGGTACAGCTAGTCGGCTAAGGAACTGAATTTTTACTTTAATTTTGATGAATTCAAATTTAAGTTTCTACAGGTACATGTGACTAGTGCCTTCCATATTGGACAACTCAGAAACGGCTTGGTTGACTTCTGGATTCCTTGGCAGAATGCTGCTTTATGAACAATCCATGTTAGTGATCCTTTCATTAAAAGCAGTGTCCAGGAATAGGTCTTTATAAGTCATACTTATCTTTTCAGTAGGAATTAAAGGCTACAGAAGCTGCCAAATTCAGAACTGCTTTGAGCTAAATGTTTCCAATCTCTGGCCTCTGCTGCACATGAAGATAATTCTTGGGTTAATAAAAAAAGAAAACAAACTAACAAACAAAACACTTTAGGAACAGTGACTGAGTTGCCTGGGTGGTATCAGTTGACACAGATAATGATTTGGGTACTGATTTCTGTTTTCAAGTCTCAATCCGTTTTAGCAACTGATGGATTTGGTACTTCTTAGATTTTCATACTATTAGTAATTCAGTCATTGAAATAATTATTTAAAGAAGTATTCAAGATATATATTTGAAAAATCTTAGTCCGCTCATAAGCTTGACTAAGTTCTAATGTTTTGTTTTAAGTTGGAACACTTGATTTTTCCATATTTACTGAGTTATTTGGAGCAAAAGAATGAGCAGTGGAATCCATCTTTTAGCTTTCCATCAGACCCAGTTGTCCAAGCCAGATTGCAATATACATCACCGAGACTGAAGATACTTCTTGTCTGTGCCTGGGGAATAACTTAAGCTGATTGTATTTTTTCTGAAAAGCTCTACTTAGGAAAGATGAAGAGTGTGTTATGCAGAAACAACAGCAAAGTCAATAAAACAAGCACTGACCCATTATTGATTATGATCTGTCTTCCCTGGATGAAGTAAGGCAGAGTCTTAGTTGGCCAAGTAAGGCACTTAGCAAAAGATAACTCTAAAGGACTGTTGGGTACTGATAGCTAGAAAGCCAGGAGATTTCTCATTTGCTAAGTGTAATAACAAAACCTAGAATTATCTTTGCAATTAGTAAAAACAGCTTTTTATAACAATTTCTGTTTTGTGTTCTTAAAAAGACCTGCAGCACAGATTTTTGTTTTTGTTTTTTTAAAATATATTTTATTGATTTTTTACAGAGAGGAAGGGAGAGGGATAGAGAGTTAGACGCATCTATGAGAGAGAAACATCATGAGAGAGAAACGTCGATCAGCTGCCTCCTGCACACCTCCCACTGGGGATGTGCCTGCAACCAAGGTACATGCCCTTGACCGGAATTGAACCTGGGACCCTTCAGGCTGACGCTCTATCCACTGAGTCAAACCGGTTAGGGCTGTTTGTTTTATTTTTAAAGCTGTTCAATCTTATGTGGAAAGTAAAGAGATATTAGAAATGGCACCCTCTCAAGGAATCTGTAATCTGGTTGGGAGTGACAGTTTACAGGACAGGTCCTGGTTCTACGTTCACATTTGCTCTGTGACTTTTTGTCAAATTTTATTTTAATGCGTGTCTCTCTTCCTGAGTTAATTTGCCAGAGCTATATATTTATTTTTATTTTTCAAAGGATACGTTCTTGGTTTCTTAAAAATAAATGAAAATAAAGTACCTTATTTTATTTTTTTCATTTTTGTTTCCCTAAGGCAGCGGTTCTCAACCTGTGGGTCGCGACCCCTTTGGCGGTTGAACAACCCTTTCACAGGGGTCGCCTAAGACCATCCTGCATATCAGATATTTACATTATGATTCATAACAGTAGCAACATTACAGTTATGAAGTAGCAACGAAAATAATTTGATGGTTGGGTCACAACATGAGGAACTGTATTTAAAGGGCCAGAAGGTTGAGAACCACTGTCCTAAGGACTTTACTTATTTACTAGTATTTACTGATTCTTAAATTTAACATCTAGCCTCTTTCTCCTACCTTCTTTTCTTTCCTCCTTCTCCCTGTCTCTCCCCTCTCTCCCTCCTTTCTTCCTCTTTCAGTGTTTCTAATGTGTTTACCTGTGAGTCCAGCTTAAGTTCTAGCCTATACATTTAGATAAATAATATTCTTTTTATTTTTCTAAATTGATTATTATTGCATATTGAACTTCTTCTTTGGCCTAATAATAACTTAGAGGGTTATTTCAATACTAGAGGCCCAGTCCATGAAAATTCATGCACTCAGGCGGGGGCGAGGGGGGCAGTGGCGTCTCTCAGCCTGGCCTGTGCCCTCTCGCAGTCTGGGACCTCTGGGGGGATGTCCACTTGCCAGCTTAGGCCCACTCCCCAGGAGATTGGGCCTCAGCTTTCCATCAGATATCTCTCTGGTAGCCTGGGAGCCCTTGGGGCATGTCCGACTGAGGGCTTAGGCCCGCTCCCCACGGGAAGTGGGCCTAAGCTGCAGTTGGACATCCTTAGCACTGCCCAAGAGGTGAAAGAGGCTCCCACCACTGCCGCTGCTCTCAAAGCTGTCAAGCTGGCTTGTGGCTGAGTGGAGCTCCCCCTATAGGAGCACACTGACCACCAGGGGGCAGCTCCTGCATTGAGCGTCTGCCCCTGGTGGTCAGTGTGCATCATAGTGACCAGTCATTCCCGGTCATTCCACCATTAGGGTCAATTTGCATATTACCCTTTTATTATATAGGATTTCTCAGCACTGGGTTTTTTTTTTTAATCCTCACCTGAGGATATTTTCCCATTGATTTTTTTAGAGAGAATGGAAGAGAGAGGGAAAGACAAAGAGAAATATCGATGTGAGAGAAACACATTAATTGGTTGCCTCCTGCACGAGCCCCAACCAGGGCCTGGGCCAGGGAGGGGCCTGCAACCAAGGTACATGCCCTTGACTGGAATCGAACCCAGGACTCTTTGGTCCACAGGCCAACATTCTATCCATTGAGCCAAACTGGCTAGGGCTCAGTACTCGATTTTTAATTTACAATTTGTTTGATATTGTTAGAATGTGGTCTTCACAATATCTGTGTTTAGGAGTTTATTGAGGTCTCTTTGCTTTCCAGTTAGTATTCAATCAATTTTTATAAATATTCTATGGACACTTGAAAAGGATATATATTTTTTTGTAAAGTATAGCATTCAATAGGTATCTATTGATTAAGACTCATTTTGACTTCAAGTTATTGATGACCGTGTCATACATTATAAGTAGAATGTAAAATTCTGCCTCAATAGGTGTATTTTAATTTTTTCTTATACTCTAGAGAGCTACTTTATATACATATTTCAAAGCTGTGCTATTTCTCACATAGCTTCTGATTCATATCTTTGTTATAAATTGAGCCAGTAATAAGTATTAATTTGCTCTCTCTGCTCTATTGCTTTGTATCATAAATTCTATTGAAACTTGTTTACCACTGTTTTTCTTATATTTGCTCTACATATCTAGACTTATATTTTATCTTTCATACATTTCAAGTGTCTCTTAGAAGCAGTGTGGTTTTTAATTAAATGTGGCATATTAGATTTTTAAAATAGAGCTTAAACTACTTAATTATTGTAATTGCTGACAATTTCAATCATTTTGCCCCCTGCTTTCTGAATTTCAGGTTTTCTTTCTACTAGTAGCTCTTGTTTTTCTTGATAATTATCCTATCTAATAATAGACAAACATGGTAATTGACCGTACCTTTGCTACGCCTCCCATTGGCTAATCAGCAAATATGCAAATTAACTGCCAACAAAGATGGCAGCTAATTTGCATACTGCAGGCAGATCCTGCTGCGCTGCCCTGCCTGGGGCTGGTGGCAGCGTGATCCCCAGCCGCTGGCCACCCCAGCATGGGATCCGGGCTGGCTGTGTGCGGGGCAGGGTGGGCAGGGCGGGCGGCAGTGTGATACCAAGCCACTGCCCGCCCCAGTGAGGGATCTGGGCCTGCCGTGTGTGTGGGGTGGGGTGGGCGGGGCAGGTGGCAGCAGGATCTGAGTGGCCGCCCGACCCAGTGTGTGATCTGGGCCTGCCATCTGTGACTGGGGGAGACAGGGCAGACAATGCGGGATTGGGTGTGCCATCTGCCACCAGGGGAGCGGGCCTAAGCCAGCAGGTGGTTATCTCCCGAGGGGTCCCAGACTGTGAGAGGGCACAGGTTGGGCTGAGGGATCCCCCCCCCGCGCCCCCCCCCCCCCCCCCCCCGCCAATGCACAAATTTTTGTGGACGGGGCTTCTAGTATTATTATATTTGTTTCTAGTTATTTTAACAATTTAAATGGTAGAATAATATTTCAAACTTACAAACTGTGGTGTTTAAGGTTCTAAAAAATAATTATGTAAACTGCCTTTTTAAATAGAAACGTATAAATAAACGTAGAAAATAAATAACCAGGAAAATGAGTGCCACTTTTATATTCTACTCTAATTTTCGTTCTTTGATTCCAGGATTTTATAATTTTGGATTCAAAATTATTGTTCATATATGTACATACCCAATCAGGGAGCACCAAATTATATAAAAAAAAACTACTAGCAAAACTAAAGGGAGAAACTGACAAAAATACACTTGTAGTAAACAACCTAAATACAGCATTGACAGCTATTGATAGATCATCCAAACAGAAAATCAATAAAGAAATATCAGCCTCAATTGACACATTAGACCAAATGGACATAATAGACACTTACAGAGCCTCTCATTCCAGAACATCTTCCCCAGTGCACCTGGAACATTCACAAGGATAAAATATATGTTGGGACACAAAAGTAGCCTCAATTTCTTTCTTCAGTGTTTTATAATTTTCAGAATACAGGTCTTTTACCTCCTTGATTACATTTATTCTTAGGTACTTTTTTTATTGTTGTAATAGTAAATGGCCACCAATTTCTGAATATCAATTTTGTATCCTGCTACTTTGCTGAATTTATTTATTAGGTCTAGTAGTTTTTATATAGAATCTTTAGGGTTTTCTATGTAGAATATTATGTCATCTGCAAATAATGACAATTTTACTTCCTCCTTTCCAATTTGGATGCCTTTTATTTCCTCTTTTTGTCTGATTGCTGTGGCTAGGACTTCCAGTACTATGTTGAATAAGCATGGTGAAAGCAGACATCCCTGTCTTATTCCTGATCTTAAGGGAAACACTTTTAGTTTTTGCCCAATGAGTATGAAGTTGGCTGTAGGTTTGTCATATCTGGCCTTTATTATGTTGAAGTATGATCCCTCTGTTCCTATTTTGCTAAGAGTTTTTATAATCAATGCAATGCTGGGTTTTATTAAATGCTTTTTTTTTGCATCTATTGATAGGATCATGTGATTTTTCTTTTTCATTTTGTTTATGTGATGTATCATGTTTATTGATCTGTAAATAATGTACCAACCTTGCATGCCTGGAATAAATCCCACTTGATCATGATATATTATCTTTATAATGTATTGCTGGATCCAGTTTGCTAATAATTTTTTGAGGATTTCAGTATCTATGTTCAACAGGGATATTGGGCTATAATTTTCTTTCTTTGTAGTGTTTTTATCTGGTTTTGGAATTAAGATAATGCTGGCCTTGTAAAAAGATCACACTTATATGTGGAATCTAATGAACAGAATAAACTGATGAACAAAAGAGAAATAGAGACATGGATACATGGAAGAGCCTGACAGCTGTTGGGGGAGGGGAGAGGGAGACTGGATGAAAGTTGATGAAGAGATTAGCTAAAAACTTATCTATACATAACACATAGATATAGACAACAGTGTGGTGACGGTCAAAGGGAAAAGGGGATGGAGGCCAGGTGGACGTGGGCAAAGGTGGGGAAATGAAGATGGAAAAAGACTTTGCTTGGGTGATGGGCACATGATGCAGTGTACAGATGATGTTTTACTGAGTTGTACACACCTGAAACCTGTATGGTTTTGTGAACCAATACCACCCCAATAAATTCAATTAAACAAACAGCCTGTAGAATCTGAACTATTTATGTACCATAAAGTGAGGACACAAGTCACCTTCTCAGGGGTACAGTTAACATTGTGTGAATTTGTGGGAACTAGGAGGTGACTTGAGTTTGTAGTGAAGTGTGTCTTATTACTATGACTGGCAGGATCATTGCTATTGGTTTAGCTTTCTTCAAGAAGCTGGTACCTGGCCTAACCTGTTTGGCTCAGTGGATAGAGCATCGGCCTGCGGACTGAAGGGTCCCAGGTTCAATTCCAGTCAAGGGCATGTACCTTGGTTGCAGGCACCTCCCCAGTGGGAGTGTGCAGGAGGCAGCTGATCGATGTTTCTCTCTCATCGATGTTTCTAACTCTCTCTCCCTCTCCCTTCCTCTCTGTAAAAAATCAATAAAATATATTAAAAAGAAAAAAAAGAAGCTGGTACCAAAGCAGAAAGTACATGCCCTTCTGTGAGTGAAGTTTGTTCTGGGCTCCAAGTACCCTGGCTCGCAAAGAAGAGCTTATCTACACTAATAAAAGAGAAACATGCAAACTGGTGTCACTCCGCTACACCCACCAGCCAATTGGATGCGTATGCAAATTAACCCAACAAAGATGGCAGTTAATTTGCATACATAGGCACGGAGCAAAGACTGAAGGCTCTGGCCAGACTGAAGACTGAAGACTGAAGACTGAAGAGGCTTGGCTTCTCCACGGCGGCCACAGCGGAGAAGCCAAGCCTCGCTGTGGCCGGAGGGGAGAAGCCTAGCCTCGAGGCTTCGCTTCTCTGCTGCAGCCGGACCAAAGGCCTGGGTCCCAGGTGCCAGAGGAAAACCGGTGCCGGAAGCCAGGGGAAGGAAGGCCTATTGCTCGAACCTTCGTGCAACTGGCTCTAGTCCTATATAATAAAACCCTAAAATGCAAATTGACCAAATGGCAGAATGACCAGTTGCTATGATGCACACTGACCACCAGGGGGGCACACGCTTAATGCAGGAGCTGCTCCCTGGTGGTCAGTGCACTCCCACAGGGGGAGCGCCGTTCAGCCAGAAGCCGGACTCATGGCTGGCGAGCGCAGTGGTTGTGGCGGTGGCGGGAGCCTCTCTCGCCTCTGCTGCAGGTGGGCGGTAAAGAGTGAGGGGTCCCGGACTGTGAGAACCCTGGACTGCTAGAGGGATGTCTGACTTCTGGCTTAGGTCTGATCCCCAGAGGGATTGGGCCTAAGCTGGCAGGTGGACATCCCCCAAGGAGTCCCGGACTGCGAGAGGGCACAGGCCAGGCTGAAGGACCTCCCCCCCACGCCTCCAAGTGTACGAATGTCAGGCACCGGGCCTCTAGTTATATATATAAAACTAGAGATGCCTCGTCCATCTCCTACCTCAGGGTTTCCAAGCATAAAAGCAATTCAGAAATGTCAGTGAGAGCATGGATTCTAAAGACTGTGACTGACTTCCCAGATGGATTTCTCAGGATGGATGTGCTGAATTTTCATATTGTCTTTGGAGACCAATTCAAATAAATCACTTTTCTAATAAAGTTTCCCTTCCCATGCTGTGGAACAAAATGTAATCCAAAGTGGAATGAAACAGCAGAAATATTACCTGTGAGTTCTGTTGCAAGTTGTTGGTGATTTGGATGAATCACGAAATGACCTAAATTTGGTAGACTGAGTATGCTTTTCTTGATTATTTATTTTTATTTTTTATTGATTTCAGAGAGGAAGGGAGAGAGAAACATCAATTATGAAAGAGAATCATTGATTGGCTGCTTCCTGCATGCCCCCTACTGGGGATCGAGCCCGCAACCCAGGCATGTGCACTTGACCAGAATCAAACCCAGGACCCTTCAGTCCGCAGGCTGGCACTCTATTCACTGAGCCAAACCAGCTAGAGCATTTGTTTGATTATTGAGTCACTGATTTGTTTTGTGGTGTCCTTCACTCTATGTTAAGATGAAGCAATAAAACTGCCCGCCTCACCCTCCTCCCAGTTTGGTCTTCCAAAAAAGGATACATCATAGTTCAGATTACAGTTGGACTAAGGAGGTTAAATGTTTCCTCAGTATATTATCCTGTTGTTATTGTAATAACATGCACATGGCAAAGCTTTCTCCTCGGCCCAGTAGTGGAAATTAGAATTCTGAGGATTGAGGAAGGAATAGGGAGAAGGCTCACATACATAGAGATATGAGGTGGGGTGGGAGAAATGGGTAAATGTGGTCAAAAGGTACAAACTTCCGATTATAAGATAAATAAATCCTGGGTATATATTGTATGACATGGTGACTATAGCTAACACTGTAGTGTATATTTGGGAGTTGCTAAGAGAGTAGATGTTAAAATTTCTCATGACAAGAATTGAAAAATTATAGCTGCTCAGTGATGGATATATGTATATGTATGACAAAAGTGACGAGAGCACTTTTTCTTCTTCTACCCACATTCTCTTCTGATGTCCTGGGCTTTGGGTCTTAATTCTGGGTCAAAGATCTTAATTATCCCACCTCAACAAGACCCTGAGGAGACTTCATTGTTGCTGGGATTGTTGCACTTCTCATGTTGCAATTTAAACTGTGACTCTCTGACTTCCCAGATGGATTCTCCAACAGCTCATATTTCATCAAAGCTCCAACATGTGTTACACTGAAAAGCTAAGAGGATTGTGAGGTCACTCAGCCAGCTGATAGTGGAGGTGCAACCAGAATCACCTCCTGCTCACTCTGAATATCTTCCTTCTATCTTAGGACAGACACGATCAAAAATTTCAAGGCCAAATATAGGCTCTGAAAGATGGTATAAGTTAATAGATGACTATTTTTTGCTTTAACCGATTTGGTCAGTGCCACAATAAACATCTCTGATGTCTTTCGGAGAAAGGACAATCCTTGACTTTAGAGAAGCTGAAAAGACACACATTTGTCAACGACCAACGATAAAGCATTCTGACTTGCTGTCATTAACCTTTTGATTTCTTTACTTTTATTGAGGTATAATGGGCATGTTATTACTATTTTTCAATGTTCCATTGCTGAACATGATCTAACTGGCCCAACCCTGGAACGAAAATGTGAAAGCATACTCTTGCTTTTCAATCTGATTTTTAGACACTGATTTTCTCTTTAATTTTCAGAAAACCATAAATGGTCTCATAGAGAGGAGCCCTAACATCTGGGCCTCTATTCCCTAATGTGGAAACAAGGGAACAGTACATGATTTTTTTATATTTTAATCCTGTTGCATCAACTCATTATAGATGAAGAAAACCACCTTTTCTCTTGTCAAACAATACAAACTTCTAGAAATACACCTGCCCTGACGCACTGAGTGGCTGGAGCCCTCCTTTAGGGGAACGTCTGGGCCTCTATTCCTGGGCAGTTTCTCAGCTCACTGCCAAACGAACCATCTAGAAACCAGACATTGCATATTTCAACCTGCCTCACTGTTATGAGATTATTTTTTTTGGCTCTGGGGATCTTTGGTTAAAAGTTATCTATTTTTGTTTTGCATTTCTTGTAAAACTAGAAATGCTTTGAAAGGCATTTTCTCCCAATGTATCAAAAGTCACTTCCATCTGTTGATTTTCCAGAATGCCTTACTGTTATTTCTTCATGGTCCAGAAGAGCAAGTGGTTTACACAGTGTTTCTAAAATATGTAGATTTATGTCTTTCTCCAAATTTGGGGAATTTTCAGCCATTATTTCTTCAAATATGGGGCTCTGGTGGTATGAAATTGGATTTTTTGTCATTGAATGGATTAGACATATCTGGGTTTAAATTCTGTTTAGGCCTCTTCATAGCTATATTATATAGATAAAGTTAATCTGTGTCTGGTTTTTCAATTAATATAAAATGAGATATGATGCCAGCCTATATTGGGCCTCTATTGTTTTGATCAGCATCCCCCATTCCTCTGACCTTATATACATAGGCACATATTTTCTTTGGGGAACTGCTCTTTCTTCACTTGGTGGGGTTGCCATCCATTATACCATTGCTACCCTTTCCATACTCCACAAGGATTGCATTTTGCTCACCCTGGGACATAAACTGCACGAGGCAGCAGCAGTATCTTGTTCACCTCAGGGCCTGGAACAATGCCTCCTCCATGAGACTTTAATTATTATTTGTTGCATGCATAAATAAATAATAAATCAAGTCCCAAGTTCTTTCCCCGTGTAGTGAAGGTGTCCAAATATTTAAAGATTTGTAGTGCAAGTGAGCAACTGGCTCTGTGATGAAAAGCAGGAATTTGTCGCATTAGCAATCTGATTTTTCTGCCTCTCTACTGCTTCCTCTATATTTCTCTCTCTTCCTCTGGCTGCATCTGTTTTACTCTGCATGTTATCTTCTAAACTGTCTTGGTGTTTTTCTCCCTAAGCCCCTGAGCTTCCTTATTTCTCTTCTTTCTCTCCTGTAGTCTCTTTTGCTTGTATCTGTTTTGATTTCTAATTCTGTTCTTTATCCCTACTTACCCTCTCATTTTAATCACACATTTGCTTTGTATCTGTCTTTCCGGTGCATCATACCTATTCTGTATCAAATCACAATGAATGAGACTCTAACTTATTTGTATTTATTTAGTGTTTACTATTTATTACTACTTATTTTCATATCTCTTGGAATAAAGATTTATCTGTCTTTTTCTAACTGGAAGAAGAATCATTTAACATGTTAAATTTAATATATGTATTTTAAAATATACTATATAGTCTATTTAAATATTAAGTCTATTTAAGTTAAATACTAAAATCTAATATCTATATCCTATATAATAAAAGGGTAATATGCAAATTGACTCAATGGCAGAATGACCGGTTGCTATGACACACATTGACCACCAGGGGGCAGTCGCTCAATGCAGGAGCTGCCCCCTGGTGGTCAGTGCGCTCCCACAGGGGGAGTGCCACTCAGCCAGAAGCCTCTCCCACCTCTGCAGCAGCACTAAGGATGTCCGACTGAGACTGACAGTTTAGGCCTTTTCCCCGGGGAGCGGGCCTAAGCCATCAGTTGGACATCCCCCAAGGGCTCCCAGACTGCGAGAGGGTGCGGGACGGTCCCCTCCCCCCAAAACACGAATCTTGTGCACCAGGCCTCTAGTCCTATCTAATAATAGAGAAACATGGTAATTAACCATAACTTCACTACCCTTCCCATTGACTAATCAGTGAGATATGCAAATTAACTGCCAACCAAGATGGCGACTGGCAGCCATGCAGCTGAAGCGGACATGAGGCTTGCTTGCTCCAGTGATGGAGGAAGCCAAGGTTCTCCACCTGCCGCAGCCCAGCTTTGAGCTCCAGATGCAACGATGTTGCAATTATAGAAGCTAAACAAACCCAGAAACCTGCTTTCAGCCACCAGCGGGCTCAGAGCTTAGAGCACCAGTGATGGCAACAGAGTTTCAATTATAGAAGCTAAACAAACCCAGAAAACTGCTTTCAGCCAGCCACGCCTCAGAGCTGGAGCCGGCTCTCAGCTCCAGTGACAGCTATAGAAGGTAAATAAATCCCAGAATTAAAAAAAAAAGAAAAAAAAAAGGCTGGGAGCTTCAGTCGCCCACCAGCCTGAAAACGGCCCTCAGCCCCTCACCCAGACTGGTCAGGCACCCCAGTGGAGACCCCCACCCTAAAGGGGGTGTGGCCAGCCTGAAAACAGCCATTAGCCTCTCATCCAGGCTGGCCAGGCACCCAAGTGGGGCCCCCACCCTGATCCGGATCAACCTTCAGGGCAAACCAACCAACTCCCACCCGTGCACCAGGCCTCTATCCTATATAGTAAAAGGGTAATAAGCAAACTGACTCTAACAGCAGAAAGACTGGGAATGACTGGTCACTATGACACACACTGACCACCAGGGGGCAGACGCTCAATGTAGGAGCTACCCTCTGGTGGTCAGTCGCTCTCACAGCGGGGAGCTCTGCTCAGCCACAAGCCAGGCTGATCTCTGCCAGTACAACGGTGGTGGTGGGATCCTCTCCTGCCTCCTCAGCAGCGCTAAGGATGTCCGACTGCAGTTTAGGCCTGCTCCCCGCTGGCAAGTGGACATCCCCTGAGGGCTGCCGGGCTGCCAGAGGGATGTCTGATTGCCATCTTAGGCCCAATCCCCCGGGGAGTGGGCCTAAGCCAGCAGGTGGTCACCCCCGAGGGGTCCCAGACTGCAAGAGGGCACAGGCCAGGCTGAGGGACCCCCCCCCCCCCCTCCCGAGTGCACAAATTCTTGTGCACCGGGCCTCTAGTATATATAAAAGGCTAATATGCTAAGTGTTCCTCCAACTGTCCGACCGTTTGCTATGATGCGCACTGACCACTAGGGGGCAGATGCTCAATGCAGGAGCTGCTATGCTGTACACTGGCCATTTACAAAGAAACAGCACCGTGGGCCTGGCGCTGACAAAGCAACACTTGGCTTCCCCCAAGTGGGACACAGGCCCCACCAGCACCCTGGAGCGACACCCCACCAAATCACAGCCAACGCTGCTAAGACCCCATGGTGCAAAATGTGGCCCACAGCTCAGCCCAGCCCGGAAATGGTCTGTGTGGGTGCCAGGTAATGATGTCACGTAGCAACGCCTGGCTTCCTCTCCCTAGTGACTAGTCGGCTTGGAGTTACTTCAGTCCAGGAACACAACTTGCTTTATAGCCAGGTGCAAACATTTTACACTTTAACCAAATGTCTGTGAAGCGTTTTCCCATGCCTCACCTCATTTGATCCTCAAGGAAGTCCTGGAGTAGGTAGATAGGAGACTCAGTAGAATCCTATTTTCTTTTCATTATTGGAAAACAGAGATTTAGAAAGTTTAGAAAATTGATCAGACTGAAAAGAAGTAAGAAATGATGGACCTTGAAAATGACTTCAGGTTTTCTCACTGCACAGAATATAGTCAAACACTACTGCAGTTAAATATTTTACCCTTGGTATTCCCTGTGTGATCGACAATAATAATCTGTTTCATGTTGATATTTACTGCTATGTTGCTGACAATTACCTGAAAGAGAAGTTGGGGTGCTTCACTGGGCTGGAAAAAGTTTAGCTAAATCAGAAAGCAGGTCTAATTAAGCAAATTTATCCTATATCTATAAAAGGCTAAGTTGACTCACGTATGCACGACATATATAAAGCTCTCACTGGCTCCAATCACACATATGTATTTCGATCTGTCATTGTTGATCATGAATTTGGTTGACACTTCTATTATAGAGAAAGGGTGAATAGTGATATTAAGATATTTCTTCTAATTAATTTCCTTTCAATGTGCATGAATCCGTGCACCAGGGCCACTAGTATTTATATAAGGAAGGTATAACTTTTTACTCACCTCTAACTCTTGATGAACTTTGCTTTTCTTGTGGATTAAAGGCTGTAAACAGAAAAGAGAAGTTCCTGATCCATCTTGTAAAATGGGTCTATGTCTTTTATTAAGCTAAAGCCACAAACAGTGACTGTGACAAATAGATCTGATGACAGTAATGTTGATTGATCTCCATTTGCCTGAGCCTGAGCATCTGGATTGAGGAAACTGATCAGGAAACACTCAGTTCTAGCTCAGCATCTAGGGTGTTTATTGACTGGTGAATACTGACTATGCATGGTAGTCAGTCAGAATTGTCCATCAGAAGAGCTCATCATGAACTAGTCATCTTGCTGTATTGACCGATCTATTCTCTGGGTACAGAATGACCCTTCCTTCAGCCCACTCTCCAGACCTCAATTCTGCCCCTGCTGATGGACTGCTACAGAGCATGGCCCCAGGTGGAGTATAAAGAGAAAGATAGCAGTCCCTCTGTCTGCTTAACAGATGGCAGGTAACATGGCTGTGCTCATACCTCCCAGGCACTGCAGCCCTAGTTGGCCCCTTTTCCCTCTCTTTGCCTTTCTTCCCCTCTGCTAACTTAGCCTCTGTGCTCAGTGTTCCTTTTCTCTACATCACAGCCCCAGGGGAAGATTTTTTTCTTCTTATTTGAATCAATACAATAATCTCTCCTAGGAAGATTTTCAGCCTTGGATCTTGGCTTATATTGGAATGAACAGTCCTGTTCCCTGGGGCCCTGCAATACTAGATGTTCTCAATTTCTGCTCCTACCTACCCCATGTCTTTGATTATATGTACCCAGGGCTCACAAACATTTAATTGAACAGCTTAGTTGAGTGTTTTTCTCATCCTTAGATTGCCCTGGAAATATTGACATTGGACAAGATCTTTCTAACGACTTAAGTGACATTTTGTTGGTGTACACATAGGGTGAATAAATTTACATTCATTAGATAATTATCTTTCAGCCTAATTGGCCCCAAACCCATCATCTTTTGTTGGTGATGAAGCCTAATACTTTCAGGGGGAAGGTAGTTTTTTTCCAACCTGGGTTCTCCTGGGACAGTTTGCAAAATGATTCACAGACTGCAAATGTGCTTTCTATCCTTCTGCAACGAGAAGGAAAAACAGATCTCCAGCATTGAATAATAATTCTCTGCCACAAATCCTGCATGTGAGTTATTGACATTCCATCCCCTTGATTGCTCAATTAATGAAGCCAATTAAAGTGCAATGTGCATTGTCGTAGCATCAGCAGGAAATAAATGAGCCTTTTGTGGGATGTTGATGAGTTTTTTTGATTTTAAGAAGAATAGTTGACTGATAAGGGTAGCTGTTTGTAGGAAACAGTTTGCATCTAAATAAGACTGAACCATAAGAATGAACAGATGTTCTTCCATCTTCTTAGTGCCTGGAATGTGGTGCAATGATATCCCTTAATTCCCTACCAAGAAAGTCTCAACTGTAGCCAAAGGAAACTGTCAGAGGCTGGCCACTGCAGCAGGCCAGTGTTAATTCTCCAGAATATTTGCAGTCATTGGCCTCTCAGACGTCTCACTAATCAGTGTGGACATCTGGTGTGGACATCTCATGTGGCCTTTATTTCTGCTGTTAGGCTTGCAAATACAGTGAGATGGCTCACAGGGTCTGTTGTGCTATCCAGACTTAATCAGTCTTGTATTTTGGTGGTATTAAAAATTGTATTTCTTTGACTATTAGAAGAACATTCTGAGCACAATAAATAAATCACAAACGCAAGAAAATGTACTATGTATAATTATCGAGAAGCCTATTTCTATTTTTACCGAAGTGAGGCATGAGGTTTTGTATGTTCTCAAGCTGTTTTTGGTTTGGCAGGAGATAGAGTTGTAGAGATAGCTTTGAGGGAAAAGTGTTGCTCAATAGTTGTAAAATTATTTTCTTCCTAACAGCTGTGCTAATTTATTTCACTCATACCCATGCATTGGGGCTAAAGAAATTAGTCATATCAGAGCTGGATGAATCTGGTCTTAGAAATATTGAAATTTTGAAGACAGAGAAAGGGGACATTATATATATTTCTATTAATAAATATTTTATATATACTATATATAATAAACTTTTACATATAAACATCCTATATAATAAAGAGGTAATATGCAATTGACCCTCACACCGTAATGCCATCACATGACGGTGGTTCGCACAGCGGGGGCGGAGCATGGGGAGTGGGGCCTATGGCTGCTCCATGCAACTTCCTCCAGGGTTCCTGTGGCCCCGTGGGAGCACGGGGGTCCCGGCATCCATTTCAGGCGACTTCTGCCAGGGTTTTGCACGTGCCCCGGGGATCTCAGTGGCCGCTGTGTGCGGCACAGAGACGGGGCATTCAGGCGGCACTTCAGGACTCAGGGCCATCCCACAGCACACCAGCCACGTGGGGCGGGGGGGGGGGGGGGGGGGCGCTCCAGGACTCAGGGCGGTCCCATGGCGCGGGGTGGTGGGTGAGGGGTCCCCAGTTTTATGCGATTTCATGTGGCATGTCACTAGTATCTATATAAATATGTGTGTGCATATATATTGAGTGAAATAAAAGTATGATGGCTAGACAGACAATACAAAAACATTATCTCTATGAAGCCTTGACCCTGTAGGGGCCTATTCTTATCCTCTCCCTTTATAGTGTATCTAAAGTTCTTAGTTCAGGGGTCCTTGCCCTATGCATGCCCACCACTTCACAGGGCTGACATGACTCTGGTGTCCCTCTTTTGTAACTGTGATCTTTTGTGTTCAATTTCAGAGTTCCTGGGCAATCTAAAATCTTCTTTCAAAATGGTTGGAAAGACCTCTACCACAACCTTTTTGAAAATAAATTTTAATTTTCTTTATCATTAACAAAAAAGTTTAATAGTAAAACCCCCACTTTATGAGAAAGATATTATTACCACCATTTTATTTGAGCACAAGGAGATTACTTGAATAATGTAACAGCAAAGATGTTTGGTCAATGAACACTATTTTTTAATTGGTGAAGCCGGAGGGAGCAGGTAGAGAGACAGAGAGATCATTGGGGATGGCTTAATCCATTGTTCATTTTACAGAGCAGGAAAATGAGTCTCAGAGGCAGAAGTGATACCAGCAAGGTCTTAGTGGGGTGTGCATTGGAGCTGGGAACAGAACTCAGGACTTGTGACTGTCAGTACCCGGTCTTTGCTATGAAACCTGGCTGCCTCCCAGAATAGAATTATAACAGGCTTATTGAAGTGTGGCCAGTTGTAAATCCCCAAACTGCTGATGTTCTGACAATGTTACTGAGGCTCCCTGGACCAAAAGGGGAAGAAGGATTTGGAGAGTTGCTTATATCCTATCTGGATTCGAGCTCCTTGTCACTCAGCCCCTCCACTCCCTTTGGGTCCCTTTGTCAGACAGATGCCTGCAGATGCCAGAGTGAGATGTGATCAGATTAACTCCAGAATAAGAAATAGGGTATTTGTAAAAGCAAATTAAAGGAAGGACATAGAAAGTGGAAACATTTTAGGAATACTGTGAACCCCTTTCCTCCTCAGCTGTAGTCTCATCTCTTACTTCCCATGATCTTATCTTGATTCTTTTTGGATCTAGAAGAGGAAAATATGTAATTTATGCATCTTTATTATTATTTTATATATATCTCAGAGAGGAAGAGAGAGATAGAAACATCAATAATAAGAGAGAATCATAGATTGGCTGCCTCCTGCATACCTCACACTGGGGATCAACACCAAAACCGGGGCATGTGCCCTGACTGGGAATTGAACCAGGACCTCCTGGTTCATAGGTTGACACCCAACCACTGAGCCAGGCCAGCCGGGCATATGCATCTTTATTATTCAGAGATGGAGGAGAAGGGGCTCCACCTACTGTGTAAATTGAACCTTTCCATTTTGATCCTCACCTTGTTAAGATGGTGGTCCTGGTCACTGTGGACGCTCCACACTTGGCCCATTTCTGCTCAGTACACAGCTCTTGCTCAACCTGCTTTCCTTTCCACCAACTGACCTTCTTGTTGTATTTGATTTTGCAGATAGGCACATACTGAATAACTCTTGTCAATAGTTACTGAATGTATATCCAACATTATCTCCTCTTATAGATTATATTATTTGGGTTTTCAGATCATTTGTATAAGAAATCACAAACATCATTGGAGAGAAGAAATAGTTAAAATTTCCTATCTTTTTGGACTTGTTTTACTTGAAACCAATCTCTCTATATAAAAGCCTAAGTGACCGTCTGACCAGTTGACCACCTGACCAGTAGCTATGACACACAATGACCACTAGGGGCCAGATGCTCAACGCAGGAGCTGCCAAGTGACAGTAACTTTGCAGAGTGCCCTCTCGCACTCCGGGACCCCTCAGGGGATGTCAGACTGCCAGTTTCAGCCTGATCCCTGCAGGCCAGGTTGAGAGAACCTACCTGCCGGTGGGAACCTGTTCACTCTGCAAACGCCCTTCAAGCTCCGGTGCCACCCCAGGTGCTGCTGGCTGGGAAGGGACTGCGAGAGGTTGGCTCCAAGGCGTTCGGCCCATCTTGCCCAGTCCCACCCCTCCAGCTGCCTTCCAATTAATTTACTTTCAATGTGCATGAATCCGTGCACTGGGCCTCTAATATATTTATAAAACAAATATTAGTTTATTAGCAGATAAATAAAACTATGCAATTAATATCTAGTAAAACAGAGACAGCAGATGGGCTTTGTAACAGATGGTGAGAGGAAGTAGAAAATTAATGTGTGTATTCCTTTTTTTAAAGGAGAAATGACATGAAATCAAGAAAGTCAGAATGAGTGACCCATTTTAACTGTACATACTAGGTTTCTATGGGGTATGTTAGTTAAACTAATATATCTTTTCTAAGAGAAAAAATGGCATGACATTAATGAGCTCCTCAGTGGTGAGATTATTTATATTTAACTAGAAGAAATATGAACTGAACAATCTTTAATTATCACCAATCATTTCAAGTAGCTTCTCTGTGGGTTGGGTGGAAACATTCACTTATATGACTTTCTTTCCCTCTTATTGGTATCAGAATAGCTCTTATAGAAGAACATATGAGTAGAATCCACGTCTGTACATCTAGGTCTGCTTAGTGGCTATGGAGGAGCTCATGCACCTGCTGATGTGCCTGTTGGCAAGGAAGCACGTTTGCTGTCAATCTCTGCATACTGCTTCCGGCCATGAGTTTGTAATACCAAAACCAATGGCCAACAACTAAAAACATGTTTCTAGACCCATTCTCTCAAGGAGAATAACTTTTAATCTCTGACTAGAATATTATGTAGAAGGAACCTCAAAGAAATAAACTCTGTAAACTTATTGTAATGCCTTGAGTCCTAACTGATTAATTAAAAAATGCAAAACAGGATAGACAACTCATCTGTGTTCCAAAATGATTTATAACGTAGTAACTAATTATCTTTAGTCTTGCTCTCTCGTTCGGCTATCGGCGATAGTGTGCTAGATTTTGAGACTAGAAAATTCAGCATGAACTATAAGCTTATTGTACTTGGCAAGAAGGAGTGAAAAGCCCCTCTCAATTTGCTCATTTGCTTTCTGAATTCTGCATGGCAAAATGAGTTCTTTTTTCTCACATCTGTAACATTCCACTATCACCTTGGTTGTGCTGTGATATTAAAAATTTAAATCCCTCAGGTGAATAGTCAATTTTGACCTTTCTTTTAATGGAAGATGTATTCTATTTCCAATTTGCTTGGGCTGCAGCAGCTTCTAATGCAAATGAGTGCATGTCTTATAAAAAAATCACTAATAAACTCCCTGCCTTTTGGCAGTGGAACAAGATAACGCAAGAAATCAATTTTATGTTTCAACAAAAGTCATCAGATGAAAACCTAGATTAAAATACCTAAGTTCTGCCCTAGCCGGTTTGGCTCAGTGGATTGCGTGTTGGCCTGTGGACTTAAGGGTCCCGAATTCGATTCCAGTCAAGGGCATGTATCTCAGTTGCAGCCTCAATTCCCTGTCCTGGTCGAGGTGCGTGCGGGAGGCAACCAATCGATGTGGCTTCTTGTGCTCATAATGAAGATTTTATTAACTACTTTGGAGCTGATGTTGCCCCTTCAACCCATCCATGGTGTGTAAGGCTAATTGGTTCTGTGTTTGAAAAGTGTGAGGCTCATGAAGCTTTGAGATGACAATGTAAGTCAATAGAAAACAGAATTTTATTTCCATAAAACATTTTAGGACCCTCATGTTTTTACACACTATATTTGCTCCAAAATTGTGTGTTTTCCATATCAATCTTAAGTTTAGTATTTCTTCAGTATTCTGCTTGGCAAATCATTGTGTGTAGAATAAGAATAACATATAGGGGAAGAGTTTCTGAGTGTAATTTAAGAAATTAATCATCCATATGTGAAATAAAAAATTAATAATGCATGTAATTTTGATTTGACTTCTTATCTGCCTTATCAGTCAGAATCACTATCCCCTGATGTACACGCAGTCTTTATGCTATTGGAAATAAGGGTAGGTGTCTATGTGACACACAGCATAGGAATTTTGCAATTAGAAGTAATCAACTCATAAATGTAAGCAGAGTATCATGCTGGGAAGAGAAAGAAGAAAACAGTTTTAATATGAACATCCTGGACTTTCTAAAATTTAATTTATTGCTCAAATGTATCCTTTTCAATTTAAAAAATGGAGTTATTATAATTCATCCTTTGTTTCTATTATTGCTTCTCTTTCCTTGAGTGACTCATTATAATTCTTTGTCAGTTCTATTTACTTTTTAATGAATAAAATAGTAATATATTTAAAATATATTAATATATGGAGATATGTTCCTTTTGGTAGAGATTATCTATCTATCTGTCTGCCTATCTATCTATCTATCTATCTATCTATCTATCTATCTATCATCTATCGCTTCTTCAGTGTGTTAAAAATAAAAAGTAAACAGACTTTTGGCAAACCCAGAGACTTTGTCACAAATATCCAAAGAAGAAAAAAAAATATTTAACTAAGATATCAGTTAACAACTAGAAACCCATTCAATGCTGATGCTGCAAATCTCAAAAGACACAGGAGCGGCTCATGGGAAAACTTAAGAATGCTTTGAACTACCTTTAAGAAAGAGAACCAGATTGGATGGGCAAATGTAGTCAAATCTAAGGCAGAGAAAAAAATACATAGTTTCTGGTCTTTCTATAATAGAATTTGTTGCTTAAGTATACATTTTTCCATTTCATAGAGCGAAATTGTTATAATATTTTTTATTGTGGCAGTTTCTACTCATGGCATGGCTTAGACTCAATAAACTTACTGAGGAATTGGATAGAAATGTATGACATTTATATTAGTGCCTTGGTCCTGAGCATATCAAAATCAAAAGGGCTGAAAAAGGTGTGTATGGACCCTCCTCCTTTAGATGTGCATCCTTCTCTGGCATTTCCAGGATGTGCACTTGATATGCTAGTGAATAGGCATCTCCCTGTCTACACTGACAGTCCATTAACTGAAAATCTAATTCATTTATTCAACCAACACTAAATGCCTACTATGTGCCAGGCATATTTTTGTATTGGAGCACATACAAAGGAAAAAATAAGACACTGCCTCTGGCCTGGAGACAATCACAGTCTAGTGAGAGAAATAGAAATAGCTTATAAGAATACAGGTAATAAGCGTATGGTAGAAAAGTGTTAAAAATTCTGGAGGAAATCAGCGGAGAGAGTGATGGACACTGGAGTTAACCTGTGAAAATGGTTTTGATTCATTATAAGTTTCCATTAAATTTCTCTTCCTCTGTCTCTATTTTTGTTTCTCTTGCTCACACATGATAAATTATATAACCTTTAAATTTTTTTTCATAGCCACAATCTTATGTCCCCATCTTCTGCATCTCCCTTGCTTATGTTCTTATCAAGAACCCAGTAATGAGTTTTACCAATGATATCATATTCATATGACCCAATGAAGCATGAATTGAGCTAATGTGCCTCCAAAGGACTTCTGAGTAAAATTATAGGGCTCAGTGAAAAGTATTTCCGATAATCAGAGATAGTCAACAATGTAATGGGCTGCTGTCATGAGTAGTAAGATTTCTATTCTTAGAACTAAGTAATGGTATACTTCTATTGATGTGAAATCTTATTATATTGACCTTCATATTGACAAGGTTATAGAATTGTGGATTGGGTCTATAAAAAAAACCCTTTATAAACATACATTTAGTCATATATATCTAATAAAATTTATTGAAGTAACATTATTTAATAAGATTATATTTAATCATCTTAACCTTTGTCCTCTCTTTGGATAAAATTCTACAATTCATGTTATTGATGATAATGTTGAATATTCAGGATTATGGATAGCGATTATCATTCAAAATAACTTGGGTGTTGATTTGATATTAAATAGCAACAACAACAACAAAAATCTTTTTTTTTGGAAATGATTTTTTTTATTGTCTAAAGTTTTACGTATGTCTCATTTTTCCCCAATTAACAACAAAAATCTTACTAGTAAGGATATTATATAAAGCTCAAAGATATTACATATTTTGTCTAATTGATCAATTGTATGTATCAATCAGTATATTTCATAGTTGAGAAGGGAGCCTAAGAGTTATTGAGCAATCCACTATACTGTATTTAACTCCCCCAACAAATACGTGTTCAGTATTGTTATTTATAGATATTTATGATGTATGTGTGCATATCTATGCACACACACACCTGTATAAATATAAATTATTTTAACAAGCTGTCAATGTGTTTATAAATGAGAAAGTGAAGGCTTAAAGTAACTTTCTCAAGGTCACATTACCAATAAGAGATTCAGTCCCCGTTATAATTTCAAATTTCACTGTCTCGAGAAAATCACACTCATCCTTCAAGTTCTCAGCCATATCCTTATTTGTGGTTGGCCATCAATGATTACTACTGATTTAATTAGAAAAATAAAATTTTCACATGTCTAGTACTATTGATGAAGATTTAGCTTTGGGATTTTCCAATTTTGTGAACTACAACAGATCTCTTCAGTGTAAAACAAATAGCTCTGGAGCCATCTGTTAAAAATACACTGACCGCCAGCTCTGTGTGAAGCAGTGGTGTTTGTCCTGACTCATCACTGACTCTCTGTACAACTTCCAGTTAGGCATGTTACCTTCTGAATCACACAACAGAAACTTAGTGAGTTACTGTGCAGTACACTTAGCTGCTTGTCTTTCTAACTAGAATGTGGTCATAGGCATCATTGTGCTTCTTTTATACCCAACAACATACAGTAGTGTATGCACCTAGAAAGTAATAAAATATTTAATTTTAATAGATCTTAATGAATTGAGTTGAATTTTCCTCGTGTGTGGAATAATATGAACAATAACCCTTGCTCTGCATACTGCACACTTTGTCATGTGGGAAATCATTGTATGTGAAGGTGTTTTAGGGGAAGCATCCCATAAAGCATTATGCAAATAGATTAGACCAGTTTCATCCCAAGAGAAGCATGTCTGACTTACCTAACTGTGACTTGAAGAAACTGAAGGAAAATAAATCTCATAAATTGAAGAACAGCAACCAGACTACCACTTTCAGAGTTTGAATGTTGAAATCTTACATACAGAAACAATTTCCCTGAGGCAATATTGGAGAATGGGCTTCTCATCTATTTCCCTGCCTTCCTCTGTAGTTGACTACAATTGATTCATAAATCTGGAAAATTGATGCTCTTATTTAGAATCAAGACCACGTCATTGTTCTATGTCGTACAATTTTGTATAACAGGCTCAGTACGTTTATCCCTATTGTTGCTTGAGCTTCACAAAAACTTAGCGATTCAAGCAAGAAGACATTCTACTTTTTGGAAAACTGAGACACAGTATAATGAATTGACTTGTCAATATCAAAGCGCTTCTTGGTATCAGCCAAGATAAAAACTTATGTGGCTCAATTTTTAGCCCCATCATGATTTCTTCCTGCCACAGTGCCTTGCACATGACAGGGTACTGGGAGACCTAGCTCATGTCATGTGGACCCTTAAGATCTATCAGAGCCCATTCCTGGTGCCCATGTTTGACCTCACATCATTAACCCGTGTCTAAAGCTGTGAAATCATATTCCCTGTCTTATGAGTTTCTATTTAATGTCTTGGCTTCCAGAAAAGCACACTAGATAAATGATCAACCATTAAGGGAACGTGACCTTCCAACCCCAAGGGCAGCTGTTCAACATGAGGTTAAACCATCTCTCAGCAAGGTCATTGACTATGGTTATCACTCTGAAGACGTCCAAAGATCTTTATTCTCAGGGCCATCCTTAACTGGAGTGTTTGGTGTTTTGGATTTTCAAGAAATCTAGGCTATTTTTTTTTATGGGATGGGTTGGGGTTTTCAAAGAAACTATGTTGAAAATAATCTGTCTTCCTAGGGAAGTCGCCAGCCGTTGTAGTCTCTATTTTGACCATTTATCTTTCTATGAAGTCTTAAAATTATGCTAGTATCAGCAATAAAATTTCTTTCCTGTCCCTCCCCACAAAAATAACAGATGGTGAATAAGTAAATATTTTGGATACTTTTATATTCTGTGACTCATTTTCAGGCTAAGTATAGCTTTGTCCAAATGTTCACAACTCTGATCTAGAATAGATAGCAAGTAGCATTTGTCAAGCCATTCACTGTTTTCTAACCACCAATTCTTGCCTATGACCATGGCATAAATAAAAACAATGGCATAAATAAATTATTGTTCCTTATCTTAAAATATATACAAAATAGTTTATTTGCATAAGTTCATTACAGATATTGGTTGATGTGTGATCTATACAGAGCACATGATAACTTATACATTACTGATATAACAGTATTTTAAGAAATAGGTATTTGTACCCTCATTGGGTAGCTCAGTTGGTTAGGGCATCATCTTGATATGCCAAGGTTGTTGCAGGTTCGAACCCCGGTCAGGGCACATACAAGAACCAACCAATGAATGCATAAATAAGTTCAACCACAAATCAATGTTTCTCCCTCTAGTCCAGTGGTTCTCAACCTTCCTAATGCCGCGACCCTTTAATACAGTTCCTCATGTTGTGGTGACCCCCCAACCATAAACTTATTTTCGTTGCTACTTCATCACTGTAATTTTGCTACTGTTATAAATCGTAATGTAAATATCTGATATGCAGGATGTATTTTCATTGTTACAAATTGAACATAATTAAGGCATAGTGATTAATCACAAAACAATATGTAATTATATATTCAATATGTGTTTTCTGATGGTCTTAGGCAACCCCTGTGAAAGGGTTGTTCGACCCCCAAAGGGGTCTCGACCCACAGGTTGAGAACCACTGCTCTAGTCCTTCCTCTCTCTCTCTAAAGTACATAAGTTAAAAAATTAAAAAATAGACATTTATAATCTATTCAGAAACATACTTATAAAACTAAAGGAATGTATGAAATAAAGCCATCTGCTTTGTAACAGTTCAGATTGCATATTTTTTTAAAAAAATCAACATGATAAATTTATTGAGGCATAACTTATGATTTTTTTTCTCCTTCTCATTTACAAGTAGTGTCATATGCATGACATAGATTCTGATGTTTTATGATTTTTTAAATAAATAAATCTGTAATACCAAATGCATGTAAATCAGTATTCTAGGTTCTTCCTAAGCAGGTATCAAGAGTATAGAATGCATTTAATTTTATAATAATTCAGTGTTCAGATGTAATTATGCCCAATGTTTAAAATGTGTTTTGTGTTTTAGTTATGCCCTCCTACTTTAATTACAGAATCTTAAAGAATTATGTGTTAGAGGCTGAATGCTGATTAGTATTCTATGATTTAGGAATGACACAGAGTAGGATAAGATTCCATGACTACTTTTGAGGTACTTACCATTTATATGGAATGATTCATGCCTTTGGAGTTTCAGGCCTTATACTGTGAGGAGCATTATGCAAGGGAGCATTCATCTTTTAGGCCTCCAATATTTTGCTCCTAGAACAGGGAAGCCTCTTTATCATCAGCTAACATAAAGGGAAGGTTAGGGAGAGAGCAACCTCACTTCTGAGGTGGGTGAGCTAAGAGAAAGGTCAAAAATGTGTCCTGGACTTTTTGGGCACCTGGCTCCATTGATCCTTCTGGAAGACCATGACTATTGACTATTATAAACTAATCTGAAACAAAAACTATGGTTCCAATTACAAGCCCATGAAATATCTGTATATCCCACAGCCAATCTCCCTCGGCCGGCCAACATCCCGAGGTCCCTCCCCACAGCTGGCCGGCCCTGATCAGCCTTGATTGGCCCTGATCACTGGCCAGGGCGAGGGACCCCACAGTGCATGAATTTGTGCACCAGGCCTCTAGTGTAACTAATAATGTGATAAAATACCTTATTACATTCCTTTTTACCATACTAGAGGCCCGATGCATGGAATTCAAGCAAGAGTAGGCCTTTCTTCCCCTAGCTGCTGGCATCGGCTTCCCTCTGGCCATTGGCACCTGGGACTTGGGCTTCCTTCTGGCCACTGGCAGGCACCTGGGACCTGGGCTTCCCTTGCAGCCCCGGCTTCATCTGGAAGGTCATCCACAAGGTTGTCTGGTCTAATTAGCATATTACACATTATTATAGGTGGTTCCTTGTGAGGACTTCTCACATTAGTGTTTCCTTTAAAAATGTTTTAAAATTGATTTGAGAGAGAGAGAGAGAGAGAGAGAGAGAACGAATTATCAATGATGAGAGATGCACACCCTATACTGGGGATTGAGCCTGCAACCTGGGTATGTGCCCTGACTGGGAATCGAACTATGACCACCTGGTTCATAGGTCAATGCTCAACCACTGAGCCACACCAGCCACGTTGGTGTTTCCTTTTTTAAACACCAGAGTGCCTTCCATGTCTGAGTCAGGGTCTCCATGCTTTTCTTCTTTTCCTTCATCTCAAGCCTGGAGGAACCCCTCCCCTTCATTTTCACTGACCCCCACACCTCCTCTCTTCCTGAGGAGAGGGTTTTCTTCTCTCTGAAGCAAGCAAGCAGAATGAGATGCCAGACTGTACCTTGCTTTTTTTTTTTTCTTGCTGCCCAGCTGATAAACCTTTAGGAAGTTTATTCAAAGGTTCATTCTTGTGGGAAAACATATGGTAAATAATTACAAACACAGGATGTGCACTACCAAGTTCTTACCACGGGCTTACCAAGTTCTGTTGATCTTTTTTTTGCACTTGACTCCTTCAGTGCGATCAATGTTTGCTTTGATTCTCTTGGGAGTAAGTTTCTCTCTTCCTGTGCCTCTTATAGCCACCTTTGGGAAGCCAATGTAGACCCTTTATGCCTTAATGACCTTCTATCTAGGCCCAAAGTTGAAGTATAGACAGAACAATGCTAATGAACCTTGTTTTGTGAAGTCCACAATCAGGGGAGAGGAACCTGATACTAAGAGGATATAGCGCTTCATCTGAACTAAAGTTCAATTATATAGAACTTCATCTGAACAACATTTACTGGAAGTCTGCCATATGTCAGAACCTGGTTTGGTGATAGCTGGATGAATAGGGTTTTAGCATTGTGGGGAATATGTGAAAAAAGTGTTGAACAAAGCAGCTGAAGTTATTTAGCTTGGAGAATAAGAATCCGGAAGTTGGGAGGGAAGGAGGGCATGGTGGCTGTCTTCAAGTAATGTCAGAGCAGACAAAACTGTGGACAAAACGGTGTTCTGGTGGCACCAAGGGCTGGAACTAAGAGGGGTGATTAAAGAGAGCAGAGGACCTTTGTTTCTGCGTAATATAATGAAGAACTGTCTGATCATCAGAGCTGCCTGCCTTTGGATTTGGAAGAGAGATGATCATTTATTCACTGGGACAATATAGAGCCATGATCAGGGGAGTCCCGAGATACTTAACCTACTTGGGCTGTGTGGCCTACTACTTTTTGGCTTGGATTTTTAGAACTACGGGGTCTGAGTGGGAAACTCCTGAACCTCAAAGCTAATTTCTCACCTATGATTTCTATCTCTTTATATTCCCATTAATACCTGCCTTTTGAAAGCAGTATTTTCATTCAACAATGTAACATCACTTCCAGAAATGACTTTTCTTCTTAAATGTATTTGTCCAACCTCCCTTTATTGAGCTGCCTTGTTTCTGTTGGCTTTTCAATAGTCAGCCTTTGTTTTGACTCAGTGTATTGTGCAATGTTCTAATCATTTTTTCTTTACCTCTGTTAAATTACCCCCAATCCGAAGACTTTGCTAGATAGAACATTGAAAAATATTGTTATTGAAAAGCTATATTCTCAAAACATCAATGACTTTGTATAGCTAGTTTCATTATAACTCAGGCTTTTAGTAAATCTAAATGCTCATTCTTTCTCACCATGACTTAGAATTTTGCTGATTACACATTGGAACTGTATAATTGTGTAATTAATCTCGAGAATGTCAGAATGCATATTTTTAAAAGCAATTTTCTTAGGGAAATAATACATATCTTATTTTTTTATTGTAATTGGTATTCATGGTCTCTTAGTTTATAGGTATAAGCCCTGCCAGAGATGGCCCATATCAGTGCCATATATTATTAAAAATTGATTAATTTTTCAAACACATCTTCTGTTCAATTTCTCATTAAATGAGGTATTGTAAATTCTTCTGTCAAGGAATACAAATAACATGATTATGCAATAATTGCATTATGCAAAGTCCTCTCAGCTAGGGTGGTTATCCACCATAAACAATGATTCATTCTTTATTGAAAAGACAGTTTTCACAACTAACCAAGATCGAGCTAAGTCCAAACCTTTGTTATTCTCATTGCTTTCACAAGGAAAAAAGCTTGTGATCATTCATCTAGGATTTACATCCATGGAGGGACCTAACAAAAGAGACAGCCCTAGCTGTTTTGGCTCAGTGGATAAAGTGTCGGCCCTCAGGACCGAAGGGTCCCAGGTTCGATTGTGGTCAAGGGCATGTACCTCGGTTGCAGGCTCCTCTCTGGCCCAGGCCCTGGTCAGGGTGCTTGCAGGAGGTAACCAATCAATGTGTTTCTCTCACACTGATATTTATCTCTGTCTTTCCCTCTCTCGTCCACTTTCTCTAAAAATCAATGGGAAAATATCCTTGAGTAAGGATTAAAAAAAAAATTGAGGCAAATTTACCTTACTGATAGCTTTTGAAAAAGTGTACTACTTTTTGTAGGACTGCTATCTTTTGTCTAACACACATATGAACAAATGAATGGATGAATGAGTGAATCAGAATGAGTAAGGGAAGAATGATTATATACTAGGACTGACATGGGTACACTGCAACAAAAAGATGTATGTCGATCTGGGTATCTTATGCTGCCCATGCCCTGCATGGTCTGCTGTCTACACATAGGATGCTGCTCTGTATGAAGGCATTCGGCTTCTCAATGATAAAAAAGTTTAATGGACCTATTTTGATCATCAGTTTATTTTGCTCATTAGATTTCAAATTGACAGATCTCAGAGGGGAGGGGATGGGGGGACTAGAAGAGATTAACCAGAGAACATATATGTGTATATGCAAATCCCATGGATGCAGACAATAGTCTGATGAAGGCCTAGAATGGAGCAAAGGTTGGGTGGAGGGGTACACGAGGGAGGGAATGGGGGGCATCTGTAGTACTGTCAACAATAAAAAAAGTTGAATGGAAATACTCAAACATTAGCACTAAATAAATGACAGCCATTGGGCTATACGAAGTTGAATAACACAGATTCTTTCGGTTAACGAGCTCATGATCTCATGGGATAGGCACATAACTGAGCATAATTAATTTCAACAATGTTCTTGCACGTGCCAGCAAAATGCTTTATGCAGCTAAGAAAGACATCACCACACTTTGTGGGAAACAGGGGCCTGTAGGGAAAGATTCGCAGAGAAAGGGCCATCTGAGCTTGTGCTCGGAGGATAGAGAGGGCTGTGTCTGTGGGAGGAGGTACCAGGCACTCAGTCAGGAATGACATTAGCAGGAACAGAGGCGTGAGGTTGGAATGGGCCTGGCATTTGCAGGAGCCAGTATTAAGATCAATGGAGCTGGAACAAAGCATTGGTAGGAGCCTTAGTCCTACCCTTGGACCTAATCTGTGAAATTTGCCTGGAGGCTATGATGTGGGGAGAGGCATGATGAGATTGCTTTTCAAAAGGCCTCTCTGGGGGCCAGGTAGAGGGAGGATAAAACTGAAGAATCCTTTAAGCACAATGCCAGGAAAATGGAAATAAAGGCGTTGATTTGAAAGTGATACAAAAGATTGAATTTCATAGAATATTGTAACTATTAGATTTGAGGCATAAAGGAGAAGGAATGGAATATTAAGTTTAAAACTTAGGTAAATTACTAGTCCATTCTGAAAACCAGAAATGTACAAGGAGCAAGACTGGTGAGTGGTGGCATTTTAGATGGTACCTTTAGTTTGGGACATGTTGCAATTGAATTGCTTATGGCCTTCAGGCAAAGATATTGAGCTGAAAGTACAGAGAATCCCCATATTGCCCTCACCCCCAGCTGGCCTCCCCATGATCAACCACCAGGATGGTACATTTGTTGCAATCAATAAACCTACACTGACACGTTACTATCACCCAAAGTCTATTGTTTACATTAGAGTTTATATTTGATATTATACATTTTATGGGTTTAGAAAGATGTACAATGACATGCACCACCACTATTCCATCCTACAGAATAGATACACTTCCCTAAAAATCCTCTGTGCTCTGCCTATTCATCCCTCCATTCTCCTTGTCCCCTGGCAGCTGATCATTTTAATGTTTTGCCTTTTCCAGAATGTCCTATAGTTGGTATCATTCAGGATGTAGCCTTTGCAGATTGGTTCCTTTCACTCGGTCATATGCATTTAAGTTTCCTCCATGTCTTTTATTGACTTGATAGCTCCTTTATTGATTTTAGCACTGAGTAATATTCCATTGTCTACATGTCAGGTTTCACAGTAACTACAGTAACTGTAAAATTACTGTTTTTCCCTCTCTGTACTCTATTCCTTAGGCACAAGTTACTAAGCCCTGCCCCATCATGGGAGGAAAATTAATCTCCACTCAGGATGACCTGTTTCAGTTTCTAAATAGCAAAGCTCATTATATTTGTTATTCATAGTAATAATAATAATACATTATTCTATTTATTGGTATCTTTATCATTATTACTGCTTTTTTAATGAAGATCTTACAAAAGTTATTGATTGCTTAGAAGACATCATAAAAAAGAAACATCTTAAAGAATTCTGGAATGCAGACCAAGATATATTTTTCTGCCAGTTGCTTGAAGCTCCTCAGAGCGAACCTTTCCTTGGACAGTTGATGATATGTTTGTGACTATACATCAATGAGCGGACATTCAACAAAAGGATGGTTCTATAGTCAGCTATGCGAGCTCCGTCTAAAGCTAAACATTTTAGCTGTGTCAACTTCTTTTCAAAATCACCAATTAGAGGTCATATTGTCTGGTGAAAGGCTAACCTGATAATACACCTGGAACAGCATCTTAGCTAAAGGTGATGAAACCTACTCATAAATAGATGCAAATAAATAAAGCCAACTCTCTGGTGAAGGTTCCTTAGATTAACTGGATTCTGACCTGAATGTTTATGCACTTTCACAAGAGTACTATATGTTTATAGAATAAATATTTTATGACCCATGGCAAATGTTCAGACCCAAAATTAGAGTAATAAAAATGTGTAATTTCAACCTGGATATAAATTTATGCACAAGTTTCTAAAAAAAATTAAATATCCATATGACCTTCAGGCACCATATATGATTTGTAATGTTTAAATACCTGAAATGTCCTCTCTCTGTAATTGTTGGCTTTTCTCTCCCTAGTCCTTTCTTCCTTTCCTTCCTCAACAATATTTGACATATTGCTATGTGCTGGAATTCTGTGGAAGGAGCAGCCCAACCTTCCATACTCACCTGAATGTTCTGTACTCAGCCGTAAGGGACACATTTCGCCCAGGAGTCCACTGTTTGCAGGGTTCAATGGGAGAAGCAGCAGGAAAAGAACTGGTGGGAACACCTGTGAAGCTAGGACAGCATTTGGCTGCTCTTTGTATGTCTTTCTGGGCTCACAGGGCCACTTCTTTTAGGACCAAGAATAAGAAGTGATCTTTAGGACCAAGAGTAAGAAGCAGTCTTGTCAGAGTCACAGGCCCAGCGAAGAAGCTGGCTGAGCCCTCAGTCCTTTCCTCTCTGAGCATCTGCAGCTGGCAGCTTCTCAGATGGAAGCAGACGATCCAATCTGAGCTGAAAAGCCACAACTTGAAGGCAAGTCCATCTTGCCTTGCATCCTCTGGTTCTTGACCACCTGAAGTAGAGCCGCCAATCCTGTCCCTCTTACCTCATTTTACTAATTACACATTTTAAGCTAAACAGTAATACATGCTTCCCTCCAAACACAATAACTCAATACTAAATATGGTATCCACTGATCTGATCAACACTTTAAAAAATCTTTAGAAAAAAAATGACAATCTTTACTGAGATCCACTTTTTACTATCAAAGCCGCTGCTCAGAAATCACTGTGGAATAGTACAAAGAATATGAGATTTGAAATGAAATAACCTGGTTTGAGTAGTGGCTTCTTAACTAGTCACCTGCATGAAGATTAAAAGTGAAAGAAAACAGGAGATGGTGTTTGTTCTGGACTAGGCAGGCTACGATGTAGTCATCTGGGGAGGGAACGGAATGTGCAAAAGTATGAAGCAGGTAAATGCTGGTAACTGCCTGTAGAGGGAAGTAGGTGGAGGTAAATAAGTGACTGCCAGATTTGAAAGAATGCTAGATGCCATGGTAAAGAGTTTGGGATTTAGCTTTAGGGCATGGAAGGCCCTTAGACGCAGTGGTTCTCAACCTGTGGGTCACGACCCCTTTGGCGGTCGCACGACCCTTTCACAGGGGTCACCTAAGACCATCCTGCATATCAGATATTTACATTATGATTCATAACAGTAGCAACATTACATTTATGAAGTAGCAACGAAAATAATTTTGTGGTTGGGTCACAACATAAGGAACTGTATTTAAAGGGCCAGAAGGTTGAGAGCCACTGCAAGGTTTCTGAGAAAGGTCTGATCACATTGATGTTTTAGGTGAGTGATCTTGGTGAAACGTGAGGCTACATTAGAAGAGGAAGGGAGACCTGTTTGAAGACTATGTCAATGATTCATGTGAGGGCAGATGCCCAGAGGGAATCAAAAGGTAAAATGGATGGGAAATTTGTAAAATTTGTGAAATCAACAGATCTTCCCATTATTCTCTGGATGTAGTAGATGATAGTGGGTTGCAGAGTTTGGGGAGATCCAAGACACACTGAAGGGGAAGGATGATCCAGGCTGATGACGAAGTAGATATGAAGGAAAGGGAAGGCGATTCTAAGATTTTCTGGCCTATGACTGGGGCAGCCAGGGTGCAAGTGTGAGTGGAGTGTGTGTGTGTGTGTGTGTGTGTGTGTGTGTGCGTGTGTGTGTGAAACAGGAAAACTTGCAGGTTTGGAGAGAAAGGTGAAAAGACAAAAATCGGTTGCAAACAAAGTGTTTTGAATTTTGCCATTTGTAAGAGGGTTGGGAAGGGTGCTTGCTCTTTCCTCATTCTCCATCTGTGGGAGAAAGAGGCTGGTCCAGATGATGATCTCTCAGGACCTTTCTGGCCTGAGCAGCCAGATCTCATTTTCCAGAGGGGTCCTATGAGCTCACATTGTTCTCTGAGGCACTTTAAGGGCTATAAGAACTTTCTGATGCTGTTGAATGATTTTAACTCAGTTGTGAGCTCCCACAAGTATTTTTTGAGGCCAAAGATTTTTCACACACTGAGAAAAAAAAATGCTACATGAAGGGAAAGCAACCTCCCACTTTGGGGAATGTAATGAGAAAACTTGAACATTTTCAGCTAACAGCTTTTTATGGGCTATGAATAAGTAAACACAGAGTGAAATAAAAGAGAACAGGCATGAGCTTCGCTGGAGAAAGATTTCTTTCAGTGAGCCAGTCAGAAACAGCCCAGTTTATCCTTCAGAAGGGCAAATATGGGCACGGTCACCTCCGGACTCAAGTCTGACGTAGACCCGCGGTGGTCCAGATCACATCGCTAGGTCTTTGATTCATTTGTGCATTCACATATCAACCATTTACCAAACATCTACATTAGGCTGGCCTCACTGCGAGGTCCTAAAACACAGACATGTAAGGCTTTAGAGAGCATTCCCAATTTAGTAGGTGAGATAGGCTGATATGTAATTAATTATAAATGCTATTTGGTCGGTCTGATATTGGACACCTTGCTGTGTTCTGCATTTCCTCAGCTCTTGTCTTTTAGGTTTTCTCACATAAGAGTGACTGAGCATTTCTGTTCCACCAGGATTTTTCTGGACCAGGAAATAACATATAGCCTCTGAAAATTTTGTGTGTGTCTACAGTGTGTGTGACTATGCTGTAAATAGTCATTTTACAATTGAGTGACTAAGATAGAGAGATTAGGTGTCTTTCTTCAGATAATAAAATGTATAAAAATCTTGATATGACCTTGATGTCCAATTCCAAAGCCCAAGTATTTTTCTCCTTACTGCATGGCTTGGAGATACGGTCTGAGGATTGCTATATGTAACCCATGTAGCAGGTGTGATTTCAGGGTCCTGGTATGGCTAAGGAGCTACTCAGGCATCTCCTATTTACTCCTTGATTTCTCAGAGCCTTTTCATGTCCACACTGGTAGACCAGTCATCCTTAGTCATAGAAGGGCCATTCCATGTAATGTGGCCCTAGCTGGGCAGTGTGCATCTGTCAGGACTGTTTCACTGGGTGACCTGAGCTCCTTAGAGACTTTTCAAGGACCCAAAACCCAAGAAAATTCAACCTGGATGTTGAATTCACAAGACCAAAGAAGAGAGTCAGGAACGACTCTCCTCTATGATCCTTCGTGTCAATCTAGGCACCTGTGATGAAGCCGGACCTCTTTCTCTGTGCCCTGGCTGGAGGTGTTCTATTGGCACAGGCTCATAAAGTAACCACTGGAAACCTGGACAGCCTGGATACAGAGGGATTTTGTAGTAAAACTTGGAACTTAGTATAAGTTTGATTTGAAATCCCAACTCCTGTGTTTGGTCTTCTCCCTTCACTGTTTCTCATGTGTCAGTGGCTTTGTGTTTTCTTCCCTCCCTGTTTCAATACTCCTCATGGAAGCCACTGCAGAACCTCTTGAAGCTGGTTCACTGGGAAGAGAGTGGGCTTTGGAGGTGGGCAGCTGGCTTGCAGTGGAACATAGGCCGGGAGCTGAACTTCCTTGAGTCTCATTTCATCACCTATGAAAGTGGGGTCATGACCCTTATCTTGAGGACTTGGTGTAATTTAATAAGATTATGTTGGTAGACTGCCTGGTACAGTCCCTGTGGTATTATAATTTGGTCTATAGATGACAATTTTTCCAGCAAACGTTGCTATTCACTATGAATTCGTAGGCAATTGAATTGCTTCTCACATGATATATTCAGCTTTACTTGTCATCTTTGTAAGGAACGTTTTGTTCTCAGTTAGAGCTATTATCATCATCATGGAAAGTTCCAGGAACAATTGTTTTGGGCCAGGTGTCTCTTTCTCTTGCTCTTGAAATACACAGATACTCAAGGAAGTGCTTAGTTATTCGCAGACCAAGTATTCCTCCGGTGCAATGCTCAGAGCTCACCTCCTGAGTAGTCTAAGAACAGTGCTGACCTCTAAGCTGCTGCTTCTTCTATTCTTCCCCTCTGCCTCTCCTCAGCAGCAAGGTCGTTGCTGTCTCGTTCTGCTCCTATGGACAGCTCTGTAGTGGGCATAAGATAGAGATTGGGGAGGCCTAGAAAAGGCACCTATAAGAACTTAATCACAACGACATGATGATCAAAGATAGTGTGACCTCTGGAGTATTGAGCTACTTGAAGATAGATATACAAAAAATAAAACACAAAAACCCATTCACTTCATTTATGCAATAAGCATTTCTTGGAAGCTTCTTTTATTTATCTCTATATATAAAAACCTAAGCGACCATTACCATCGGTCGCTATGACGTGCACTGACCACCAGGGGGCAGGTGCTCAATGCAGGAGCTGCCCCCTGGTGGTCAGTATGCTCCCACAGCCAACCTCCTGCAACTGGCCAACCTCCCATGGTCCCTCCCCTACCGGCCCCGGTAGCCAGCCAGGCCGAGGGACCCCACCTGTGCACGAATTCGTGCACCAGGCCTCTAGTCAGTGATAAGAGAGAATCATTGATTGGCTGCCTCCTGCACACCCCACACTGGGGATTGAGCTGGCAATCCTGGTATGTGCCTTTGCCTCTACTGGGAATTGAGCAGAGACTTTTTGTTTCATGGGTTGACGCTCAACCACTGAGCCATGCCTGCCAGGCCCCTTGGAAGCTTCTTAGTGCCAGGCACTATGCTAGGAACTGTGAAAAACAAGTCACATACAGTCCTGCCCCTGAGAAGCTCTTAGTCTTTTGTAGGAGGTAGATAAGTACAAGGACATTTACAATACATTCTAGTAAGTGTTAGGATAGAGTTATGGATGGCATTATCCATGAATGTGCAGGAGATGGCATTCTAATCCAAACTTCCCCCAGAGGTGAGACCTATGCCAAATCAAAAGGGAGTTGGCCAG
Source organism: Myotis yumanensis (assembly GCF_028538775.1). Classification (NCBI taxonomy): domain Eukaryota; kingdom Metazoa; phylum Chordata; class Mammalia; order Chiroptera; family Vespertilionidae; genus Myotis; species Myotis yumanensis. The sequence continues at coordinate 5,961,739 of NW_027223762.1, forward strand.
GTTGTCACAGGACATCAGAGGAAGAGGAATAGCACTGAAAAACTCAGGAAGGCAAAATGTTTGTAGTTGTCTGGGGCTCAGGGTCCCTGTTGGTGAGTGGCAGGTGCTGATGCTGAAGGCAAGCAAGGCTAAATTTCACAGACTCATGTATGCCAGGATGAAGAGCTCGCATTTAATTCTGAATGTGCTAGCATGCTTTAGAAAGATGTTTATTATTTATTTATTTATTCATTCATTTATTTATTTATTTATTTATTTATTTATTTATTCCCACCTTCATTCCTTTAACAATACTTGGTGAACATGTACTATCAGATTGGACATAAAGTAGAAGTTAAAAGCAAGGACTCTGGATTAAAGTTGTTTGGATTCAAATCCTGTTTCTGCTACTTGCATGTGTCCTGGCCTTGGACCAGATTTTTTAAATCCCTCATTGCCCCCGTTGCTTCATTTATAAATTGGGGATAATAATAGCCTCCACTTGACAGGATTATTGTAATGATTAATTTAAGATAATATATAAAACATTTATAGCAGTTCCAGACTCAAGGTAAACATTCACTGACTGTTAGCTATAATCATGTGCGACGGGATCTGATGAAACCCAGAGAAAGGAATGGTCCCTCTTCCCCATGAACCTAGAGTCCGTGGGAAAGGAAAACACTGCTGTGAGAATGAGAATAGACATGACCAGTCCTGTGAGATATGCGCCACAACATGGAAGCAAACAGGAGAGGCTTCTAACTTAGACTTGGGAAACCAGAAGAGACTTTGAAAAAAAGTAATGTTTCAGTCGGACCCAAGAAATGAGTAGAAATAATTAGACAAAAAGAGCCAAAAAAACATCTCCAGCCCTAGCTGGTTTGGCTCAGTGGATAGAGTATCGGCCCGTGGACTGAAGGGTCCCAGGTTTGACTCCTAATCAGGTATCCTTTCCACCATAATATGCTTCTTCCTTAAATTACAAACTGGCACACAAGGCCATGGGCACAGTCAGCCACCTGGAGGGTGGCTGTGACATTTTTATCTATAGTCAAGCACAGTTGATATTCATAACTTTCTTGGTTAATTTGTTTAAAACATGGAAACTGCCTTTTGGCAAAAAAAAAAAAAAGGTGAAGAAAACATATTTGTTTTGACTCATCGGGAAATGTTAATTTTCTCACATTTACATTGTTCTCCTTTAAGGTGTGAGCTACTCAGAAGTAAAGTGATTAAATTTTAATTTGCATTCGGATGTCTTGAAATATTTCACGGTGTGTCCCAGAAGCAGTCAAATAATTAAATTTTCTCAATTCTGGCTAGTTTAGCTGTGCCCCTAAGAAACCAGTAACTTCCCAAAGGAAATAGAAGTTAGACTTTAAAATGACATCATTGAAAAGAATCATTTTCCTATGACATCTGGACGATAGCCTGGTGAAGTAGGTGAGTCTCTTGCCCTGTTAGTTTCCTAGTGTGAATATAAGTTGTGGAAGAAGAAGATGAGTTAAGTCCCCAGGCAGTTGTGTTTGGTATGTCATGGCTCTCACACAGGACAAGTCTATTAGCAAAGTTGCCAATCATAGTTGCCCAAGTGTCCAGCTTGCTCTGGGTTTTAGAGTTATCAGAAAGAAGTGGAGAGGGTGTTGGCTAAGAGCACATGCTTGCCAGTTAAACAGCTGGGATCAAAGCCCAGCCCAGCCACTTACTAGCCAGGGAAACGGAAATGTAATGTATTTTCTTACTGCCTCAGTTTACTCATCTGTGAAATATGGTGATAATGGTGATTATCTAGATTCATTGAGATAATACATTTAAATACTTAGAACAGTTTCTGGAACATAGGATGCACTCAATAAATGTCAGCTATTATTAGTTCACTTTAAATATATGAACAGCCTGGCTGGTGTGGCTCAATGGTTGAACGTCGACCTATGAACCAGGAGGTCAGGGTTCAATTCCTGGTCAGGGCATATGCCCAGGTTGCAACCTTGATCCCCAGGGCATGCAGGAGGCAGCATCATTGATTCTCTCTCATCATTGATGTCTCTATCTCTCTCTTCCTTCCTTTCTGAAATCAATAAAAAATAGTTCTAAAAAATAATAAAAATACTTAAATAAATGAACACAATCTTAAATTGTGTGGCTGTGAGAGTTACTACAGCTCAGGTCTTTCATTTCATAAATGAGGAAATCAAGGCCTAGAAAAGGGAAGCAACTTGTTTAACTTTACATAATAATTAATGCTCAGTGGGCAGTATGCTGACTGACTCCCATTATATAACTATTTTTACTTTGCAAGATTTTTCTTCTACTTATTCCGAATAGGAATACAGAGTACAGAAAAATATTAATACAGTGTGCCTTTGGTTTTTAGATTTCATGAAAGTTTTCAGAATGAATTTAATTGCTTTTTAAAACTACCATCTGTTATTCTATATAGGTGGATTAAAAAATTAAATGGATTGTCCTAAATGTATTGTTTTAGAACTCATTAAAAGTGTAATTTAATTAATTTTGTTATATTTAAGGCCCCGGAGCAAGCTTTTCGTGGTGCTGAACCATCTGCCAACTTGACAAGTGATCCCATTCTGCACAGGGACCTGTGTTCCTGCAGGTAGGGAACCCCTTTGGGGTAAAATCTAACCTGTGGCACATCTGGCGAGTGGGCAATGGCGCTGCCTGGTGATTGACTCCAGGTCACGGGTCCTTTGTCAGCACTTTGTGAACGGTTCCGTTGTCAACACTCTATCAGGGCCAACAGCTTGCATATACTTTTGGGTCTGAACAGCATCTGTGCTGAAGTCTGGCCTCCTCACAGGGCAGACATCAGCATATGGCAGCTCTAGCTTGGGGTAAGGAAATTCATGCTGTTGTACATTTCTCTCTTTATTGCGTATTCCTCTCTACATACAAACCTCCTGGTGTTTACATTGAGCTTTTGGAAATTCATCTAGTTTCTGTCTGGTAACGATTGAGCTGTTAATCTTCCAAGTGGATGTAGTTATTTATCTTAGAGATCTTCTCAACCTCGTGGAAGTAGAAGAGCTAAATAGAAGTAATGGGGGAGGGGGATGTTCTTGTTTAAGAAGAAAAGAATCAGGATGACTATAAAAATATGGTGATGATTACATAATAAACATATAACTGTTTTCACAGGATAAGTGAGAAGCTTTCTTCATGAACTTAAAATTAGGCTGCTGGATAAAAGTTGCAAAATGTGGTCTTATCTATGAAAACTCTTATTAAAAACAGCTTTCTTGAAGTAGAATTGATATTCAAAGAACTACATATATTTAATGTGCACAATTTAGTGAGTTTGAACATGCTAAAGCACTTGTTAATAAATCATCAAGATCACGGTAATAGACATATCCAATATCTCCCAGAGTTTCCTTGTGTCTCTCTGTTTTTGTGGTAATAATTAACCTAAGATTTATCCTCTTAGCATGTTTACAAGTGCACAATATCATGCCATTAACTCTGGGCACTGTGCTGCACAGCACATTTCTAGAACTTACTCACTTAGCACAACTGGAACTTTATAACATTGACCAACAGCACCCTATTTCCTCCACCTCCAAGCCCCTGGCAGCCCCTCTTTTCTTCTCTGCTCCTGTGAGTTTGCTATTACAAATACCTCATATAAGTGGACTGATCCAGTATTTGTACTTCTGGGTGGGCTTATTTCACACTCTGTGATACATTCAGAGTGGTCCAAGCGAACTACCTGTGAGTTCATCAACTCCCCGTTAATAGAATTACTTACACAAAGAGGGATGACTATTTACCAAAGAAGAGGTAGAGCCCTATACTTTGCTGCTTCCAAACCACCTCAGGATCTTCAGTAGAAGTTCAAATTCCACCTGGCCGGTGTGGCTCAGTGGTTGAGCGTTGACCTAGGAACCAGGAGATCATGGATCAATTCCCGATTAGGGCTCATGCCCGGGTTGTGGGTTCCATCGGCAGTGGGGATTGTTCAGGAAGCATCCAATCAATGATTCTCTCCCATCATTAATGTTTCTACCTCTCTCTCCCTCTCCCTTCCTCTCTGAAATCAATAAAAATATATTTTCAAAAGTTCAAATTCCAAAGCACTACTTTATATAGCTACTGAACTAGGAATCTTCGTGTATGTTTTAAAATAATTTCCCCTGGTGTTCTTTATATTGCCAGATTTTCACAAGTTCATAGAATGGTGTCAGAAACCACTAGTTAGGAGGTGTTCTTGTGTTTTGGGTGTGTGCTGGTGAATTTGTATGTGCCTTCACACACACATATATGCATGTGGGAGAGTCATGAAATAATTCCAATTTTTCTCCTAGCCCTTCCACAGAAAAAACACTCTTATGTCCCTGAGATTTAAACCATGCTTCCTTTGTAGGTTCACACAGGCACAATTGTTTTAGGTTGAGCAGTGGCATACCTGACTCCACAAAAGAGGGCACATCATGCTGTTGAGGGTTATTTGGAGCTAAGATGGGCTGTTCTGCACAGCACCTACATATCTCTGGAGACACTGTTGAGCTACCTCCCATGATTTATAGGTAATTAAGCATCTGTTTCCATGTTAACCCAGGGAGACCAGGTGGCTCAAATGTCTCATCTGAGGTCCTCATCTTTCTCCATATGGCTTCTCTAGCCAAGTCCTCTTACATCATAACATCTCCTCTAATAAGATCAGTTCACATTGAAGTTCCTTTTCTGGGCTCCTACAGTCATGTTTATAGCACAGAGCTCAGATCTTGTGTCTTCTCTAGTCATCTAAAGCACAGGCCCCTAAAGGAAACAGAGTACCCCATCCATCTTCTTCTGCAGTATTTTTAACATCTGGCATGGAACACAGTTCAGAGTCACTGCTAAGAATGACTTGTTGGCTGATTTTTAAAACGTATTGTACCAGACGAATAATATATTGAAACAGGTTTCTTTCTCTTCTAAAAATGATAGAACTTACTATTATTACTCACTGATCTTGCAAACATAAGGATATTTGCTTGTATTTCCAATGGGAGGTTGAGTCCAACAAAATAAATTGGAAACCACATATAAAAATGAATCATCTATTTTTTATTGAATACACATTTTCACGTTAAACATCTTTAATACTTAACATGCATTCCTGCTAGCTTTAGAAACCAACATGGTTTATGGATTCAATTAAAAACCTTTCATTGAAAGGAAATCTATTTTTAATTTTCATTTTAATCATTTAAATATTTAAAGATGTTGCCTTTGTTCTCCAAACTTCTTTTAATCATATTGGGTATGCATACATAGGCACTTTTGAGAAAATTGACATTTTTATGATCCGGATGTTCCAAAAGAAAGCATTTCTTCAACCTGGAGAATGCATTGTCTAACCCTTAGTTTTGCTTTTGAATTTCATCAAACGTATAAGTGAGTCCTGTGTTAATAAGCCCATGAGGAATCCCTGTTATTACTGGAATAGATATTTAACATTTTGTGACTTGAGTGGGGCTCCTGCTTCAGCTCTTGCTTCTGCTCAATCCAACTCCATGGTCTGTCATTCACCACTCTCACACCTGCTTCAACTTATCTGCAAGAATTCACTTCGAGTACGTTGGGCTTTGGAGGTCTACCAGTGGAATCCATCAAATATCTAAACTTCTAGCCAGATGAGAAATCTAGGTTGACTCTGCATAGGCCTCATACAGACTTGGGTACCATATCTAGCTCTCCCCTTTATTAGTTTCATGACTTGAACAGTTTACTTAAGTTCCTTGAGATTGTATTTCCTCATCTAAAATAATGTCTTCTCTGCAGAGTTGATGTGTGTTTCAGGTATAATACACATCTGGTTCATAGAAGGCCCTTGGTAAATGGTCACTCTTGAAATTGTTGTCAATTTTCCTTGAGAATGAGAACCTTGAAGTCAGGAGATGCTGTGTAGGCACCTGGAGGAACTTCAATCTATCCTTTATGTACTGTTTTCTTTTCTTTTCTTGGTTTTAAGTCTAAATGCTCATCTTGTACCTAAGGGAACAGCTCTGTAGCCACCCGAGTGGTTGATGCACAGATATATTGGGATTCTGAAAGCCTGTAAACAGTGAGATAACTGCACTGTTCTGCTAATGTGGACTCACCTTAACTTCCAAGAAAGAAAATTCTATGCAAAGAGACCTCCTGGGCCATGGATATTGCTGGGGCCTCTTCCCAGCCCCCTGGCTCTACCAGACTGAGCCTGTGCTGTTTCCACACCCCGATCAGGCCAGCCCTGGGTTTGGGGATGAGGTGGAGATGATTGTGACACATAGGCAGATGGTGATTTCAAGGGAACTGGGAAAGGTCCTCTGTCACATTTAAGACTACCCCATCTCCTCTTCTACTACTTTAAAAAGAGAGAAGAGGGCTTTTCTTTCCTAGGTGGAGGATGCAAATGTTTCCATCCCATAGGGAATTTGCCTTTACCATGCCTTTTTTTTCCTTTTTTTCTGTTAGGCTCACTGTTCTCCTAAAGAGCCAGATTGTTATTCAGGAGACATTTCTTTCTCACACCACCTTTGGCAGCCTCCCTTCTTGAGCAAATCACCTTCAATAGTCCCTTATTTTGTAAATTTACCCCATTCAGGGGATGAACATTTATTAAATGCCCACAAAACCTGCCTTTACATACCTGATTTCATTCAAACCCCACCAAAATTCTCATGGATAAGGGGCATACGCTACATTTTTATACAGGAGAAAACATCCACTAGGAAGTTGTGAGAAACATCACCAAGACTATACAATAAGAGGACAAAATTGATATTTAAAAACAAATTTGTGGTACTTCAAAGTCCATGTTCTTTACACTACATAATGATGCTATTGGCTTTAAGAAAAAAAATTAGATCGTCTGCAATGTTCACTCCTGCAGCTCAACATTATGACTTATTCTTTCAAAAATTGGCTAAGGAGCCAGAACCTCTCAAAACAGAGTATTTATTTATTGTTATGCTTTTTAAGGTGAATTATTGGAGTCATTGATTTTCACCGCATATCTAGTTTGTATATATTTTATTTATCAATATCCATGGAAAGTTTGGATATATAGAATTAAGAAAGATCTCAGAAACATAGTGCAGTAGAGTGAGTTAAGACTTTGGAATTAGATATGTATCCATGCCAATCATTGGCTGTTTCACTATGAGCAGGTTGTTTGATCCTTCTATTTCTCAAGTTCTTTATATGTATAATGGGTACAGTGGTAAATATCTTGCATGATTATTTTAAGAACTAAGCAAGATACAAAACCTAATGTCACAAAATTGGACACATTGAGACATGCATTAAACAATAGACATTATTAGAACTATCATTATCTTATTATAAAAATAATAGCTTAAATATGTATAATGTGTATAGAGAAATCATATTCAAATACTATCCAAAATATTCCTATTTCCTTCTAAACTGTGTCTTGTCTACCACCAAATTTTCAGCCCTTTTCACAGTACCCAGCACCTAAGAGGTACTAAGTAAATATTGGTTGCATTGAATTAAGGATAAAGCAGTCATTTAAGACATCTAGGTTCATGACCTAGGACTTTATTAGACTGTCATCAATTTCAAATGTATAAAGTAAAACATGGGGCTAGAAGTTCTGTAAGGTGCTTCACATTCCAAGATGGTACATTTGGAAGTCCCACAATGAAGTGTATAGGGCATATTTGTTTGAGCATTCATTAAGCAGCATTAAAGCTAGGTAAGAGAATTTAGAACATTCGGTGAAAACAATATTCCTTTATTTGATTAATTATTTAACAGCAAGGGAAAACATGATGACTTTTCAGGAGTGAATCTGAGGTCACCAACTATATAACAAAACCAACCATCTGATAAATGTGTACAAAATGCAGATAGCGCATGCTGCTGGAAGCAACGACCCAAGATGCTGAGGAAAGGTATTTCACTTCATTAGGCATCTCTAATGAGATGTGGGGAGGGTAATTATCTGAGCAGCACTGCTGAACTGTGTGCAGGCTCAGGCTTGCCAGACAGGTCAGAGCTGGGTTGTGGTGACTCAAGAATGAATGAAGATCCATAGTGTCCTCATGTTTATCGTCCTCTAATTGTGTATTCTGCTGCAGAATTTTATTCTGTATGGTATTTTTAACTGTTCTCTATGCATATGTACATATCATCTTTTCCTTATTATATTATGTGTTCTTTGAGATCTGAGACAATGTGATTCATCTTATATATTCTTCACACTTTTAGTGCAGTTGATCAGGAGAATGAAAACTTTAAAATGGGTATAACCTTTCCTTTCTTGTAGAATTTTCCTGTTTGTATAACCTGAAATGTAAAACAGCTCAGTGCCTGACAGTTCAGTGAATAAATTTACTTTTATTGTTATTATTTACAGCAATTATCAAGGGGCTAATTAGATATTGAGAGTTGGCCCCCTTTGCTACATTATCCTTCTTAAAATCTTAATAGACTAGCAGAAATTAGGGAGGCATAAAAAGAGGGTAATCATAAAGGATTATCTCCACTAATGGCATTCTCATATTTTCCCTACTCCCCCTGGTGCTCTCGGCTTTTAAAAAAAAAGGGGGGGGGGATTAAAAGCCCCTGGTTTGCCTTCTCCCAAAGAAAGTGTTTTCTTCCTAATTTTATCGCTGAAATATTTGGGACTTCTTACATGATTTTTTTTTCTTTATTTTTAATGTTCACACTATCACAGATGTCCCCATTCCCAGCCCCTCCTGTGGCCCCTTTCACCCAGTCTCCCCCCTTCCTCTGGCCATCACCACACTGCTATCTGTGTTCCCGGCTTATGTGTATAAGTTCTTTGGCTAACCCCTTCACCTTTCATTCAGTCCCTCCTCCCCCTCCCCCTCCCCCTCTGAGAGCTGTTTCTATTTTGTCCATCAGTTCATTTTGTTCATTAGATTCCACATATAAGTGAGATCATATGGTATTTGTCTTTCCCTGACTGGCTTATTCAACATAGTATAATAAGTTCTGGGTCCATCCATGCTGTTGAAAAGGGTAAGAGGTCCTTCATTTTTCCAGCTGCATAGTATTCCACTGTGTAAATGTACCACAGCTTTTTTAGCCACTCATCTACGGATGGGCACTGGGGCTGTTTCCAAATGAAGACAATGCTTTCTAGTGAATGAAGCTTCCTTTAAAGCAGAACTATAATTGCCTCTCTGCTATCTTACCTGCACCCCTCATGGGGATGAAATGAGACTTTACAGATGGCTCTCTGTCCAGAGATGTTCCCTAGGATCTATGTTTGCTGCATTGTTTTGCCTCTGGGTATTTGAAACTTAACTGCAAGAGAACTTTGCAATGAGAGGCAAAATATTTAGTCCAGGAATGCCCGTTACTCACTTTAGTTACACTTTGACTCAACTCTAACAGAACCTGGTATGCAATTTTGTGAGCCTTGTCCTTTTATTCTAGAATCTACATGTTTGAGCACTTAGCTAGAACTATGTAAAGGAGATGGACATAAAAGAGAAGTATCAAGACAAACCATACAGACTACTTTGTTGAAAAAAGGCCATGGAGAAATAAAGAAAAATTGTGGGAAGAGAATGCTTTTTCTTCCATTACTTTTTTTTTTTTTTTATCATTTTATTGTGACTTTACGCTTAAATTACACAAAGACTTTTCAGAAATGTGTTTGCCATGCAGGTGACATATCCATCACAAAGCATGCATTCCTTTCCCTAGTATTTTTGACACCATGGCAACAGAATGCCACTCTGGTCTAGACGCTCACTGGAGAATACACTGCTCTTTTAATATAGTGAATTTCTGTTTAGGACTGGTCCAGTCTCAAGGAAACCAATCCTTGCTTTGCCCAGGCAATCTCTGTGTTATAGCAGAATGTTCAGCTGTTGAATATTACCCCAATTCTTTTCTTTTGTAGCGTATGCCTGGGGAGTAAGGACATTTTCAACTAACTCTTCCCTAGGGTGGTATCTGTAAATGGAAAGGAGACAGACACATGCTGAGCCTAATGGAAAGGTTTCCCCGTACAAAACTTAGAATAGGGACTGTGGCATCTAAATGATTCAGCCGAGGTTAATAACCTGAGGCACTGATGCCTTTTGGAGCTGGAGTCCCCTTGGAATAAGTCTGCTCCTGCCCTGCCACAGTGTCACCCTCTGAGCAATCTCAGTGTGTTCCTTTGGCACAGCCTCAAGCTTAATGCACATCCAGTAAAACTCCAGGATGTGGGTGGTCTATAGACATCCGGGTGTTTGTTTCTGAGTGACTGGTGGAATAATACTCTCCAAGACTTATTCATTGAAATCTTTTTTAATGTTCATCTTCTGCTTGATCAAGAGTCTGGTATGCATTGTCCAAGTTAAGATCTGGTAGAATCTTGTTATAAACATTACTTCTCATCACAGAGGAGCCCTGGCAGCATTTGGGAGGTTGTTGCAACTCACAAATTACTTGTGTGGTTCTCTTTCCTGGCAGCTTCTAGAACTAGGACCTTCTACTTTGTACCTGTACACTCAGCCCACCGCCGGCTCCACTGTCCATGCTATTCCCTGTGACAGGTAAAGCTTCCTGCCAGCATGAAGGCACAGATCTTTATTAATGTCACTGTGATTTGTTTTTTCCGTGTCCAATGTTCTGTCTGGTAGCCCAGATTTCTAATCAAGTTTGTTTAGTTTTTAGAAATAGTAATCTCCTTAAAACACCCCAAATTGTAAAATTAAGCAAATTATCCCCAAAAGGCAGTCATCAGAAACCACAGCACTTCCGGGGGCCAGCTCACCTCCCTCAGGGGCATGTGCTTTCTGATTCTAAGAGCATCTCTGCTTCTCTCTGTGAACCAATATAGTTCTCTCCTCTCTACTGACTAGTGTCCTCTACTCACTCGGATATTTTGCTTCCTAGAACTTCCTGTAAATGGCTCGTCTTCATCCTAACGTTACTCTGGCATCCGTTTTTGCTTCTGACTCCAACACTAGCTAAAGGCTTTTCAACAATTTCATGGGGTAAATTTCTGACCCACATCTAGTCTTTGTGCCAGGCTCCGTGTTTCTAAGTAGGTGATGAATTTCCATCCTTGAGTTGAGTGTCCATCCTTGATTCAATCAATCATGGTTGGATAGAGGAGCAAAGGCCTGTGGCACTACCCATGTCCATTCAGTCCCTCTCTTTCATTTGGCGGGGATGTGGGTGGCCAGTTCCCTTAGAAGGACCAATGCATAGTCAGCAACGAGAAGCACAGTAAGTCATTCAAGACAGGCTTGAAATACTCATCGTTGTGAATCTGGCCTCTTGAGTGTTAGTTCTTCGTCTATAAGTAAGGTAGTGACAATATGGCAGGATGCCTTTAAGAATTACAGATATAAGTGGGTAACACAATGTTTTCCATTTTTAACCCAGGATACTGTGATTAGTTACAATAGTAGTATAATTAATAATAATAATAATTGTATAATTTAGGAGTAATAGTTGTAGTGATAACTATAGTGTTTTAGTAGTGATAGTTGTCAGTATTAGTAATAGGAATAGGAGAAATAGGTGGTAAGTAGTTAGTGGTAGAGTTCTGGCCAGCAGGAAAAGCTCTGACTTCTTTAGCCTTTGCTGACTCCCTGCCTCAAAGACCTGGTGAGAAGTCCAATTCTTGAGACTAGGTCTGCAGGAAAACAAAAATAAAATTAGCAGAATTCAGAGGGACAGAGAATTGATTTATGAGTCAGGGCATGGTCTGGCTTCAGGCTGGCTGGGTGTTGAAGATGAAACGATGTCATTAGAATTCTGTAGGGACCTTTCATCTCTTGGCTGTACTTCCCCATAAGTTGATTTTATTCTCAAGCAGACCTCCCTGATATAGTGGGACAGATGACTATTGACATAAATCTAGTTTTGTTGTGTCTTTTGAGCTAGCAATCCTAGAGGAACAGGCCATGTCTTTTACATACCAACCCAGCAAAACACTCATGAAAACTTTTGGCTGGATGCTAAAGCCATCTCTATATAAGTTACCTTGGCCAGGTGTAGGGGTGGGGTTGGGTACTCTGACCTGATCTAGGTCCCTCTCCAGGTCTGAAAGGGGGTTGGGGGAGGCTTAGTCTCACCTTAATACAATGTAGTTAAAATGTAAATGAGTTAGAGCTTCAATAACAAGAGACAAATAGGAGCAAAAAAGAAGCGAATATCTACTACACAGTCCTTACAAGTTGATTGTTGGTTGTTGGTTGTAAGGCTAATGAGATGATAAATTCAAATTACTGATTGAAGTGGCTGACTCATAAATAGTATGAAATTAATAGTTATGCCTCCCCTCTTTTTCCTATTGCATCTTCCATTCTTATATGGTATTTGGCCCCAATCCCATTTTTTAAAAAATCTGTTTCCCCTGGTATAAATTAGATGACTATGTGGAATTGATTTCAAGTATCCGATAACCATGAGTTGAATTCTTAAAGGGTTCTTTTTCAACCCTATAACTCTGTGATTTGAGACTTTGTTGTTAATGGCAGACATGTTGATCCATTTTTAGGTATAGATTTCAAAGCCACCTCCAGCTTCCCTTTCTCCCTTGCATCTCCTCCTCTATCAAACAACTTCTTGGATTTTCTTGTTTCTGCCCCTGTCCTATACAATTCACGCATTCCCTCTACTCATTCTTATGATTAACACCTAAGTCCAGGCCCTCGCTTCTTTTCTCTCTTTTTTTTTAAATTAAGGTAAAGTTCACATAACTTAAAATTAATTATTTTCAGGTATACAACTCAGTCAGTATTGTCACAGTGTTGTGCAACTACCACCTCCGTCTACTTTAAACACATTTTCGTCACTCCCAAAATGAGCTCCATGCCCATTAGCAGCTACTTCCCATTTCTTCTCCCCGCTAGCCTCAGGAAACTACTATTCTGCCATCTGTCTCTGTGGGTTTATTTGTTCTGGATATTTCAAATAAATGGAATTATACACTATCTGACCTTTTGTATTGGGCTTCTTTCACGTAGCATGATGTTGTCAAGGCTCACTCATGCTGTAGCATGTGAGTATTTCATTCTTTTTCATGGCTGAATTCTATGGGTGCACCACGCTTTGTTTATCCATTCACCAGTCAATGGGCATTTGGAAGGCTCTCATTTTTTCACCTTAACCTTGACTATAGCTGGAGCTCCTGCTGGGCTGCTGCATTGCTCAACTACAGAAAGCAATGGTCAGTTTGTATTCCGTATGAATTGTCCCTCATAGAGTTGAGCAACACAGCGATTCTGCTCTGAACCAGAAGCTTTCTCAAACCTTATCTCAAATGCATGCTGATAATGTTGGCCATCTATTTTTCTAAAGCCCATCTTTGATCATATTATCCTCTACTCAAAATCCTTTGATGGTCCCCTTTTACTTATAAATTACATAATAATAATAGATACAGTATATTAAATTCTAGGTATGTGCCAAGCATTTTTCCATACCCTGTACATGAGTGATGTCACTTAACTCTCACAACAAATATGTAACTATCCTTCTTCCCTTTCTATAAATGAGGAAAGTGAGTCATAGTGTATCCAAGAACATATCCAAGGTCACACAGTAGGAAAGTGTTGGAACCACAATAATAACCGTGGTAGACAGACGCTAAGGTCGCCCCTAATGATCCCCACATGCCGATGTGCATGCCTTTGCATAAAATTCTCTCTATGTGTGCTGACTAGAACTGTGGCTTCCTTCTAGCCAATAGAATATGGCAAAAGATAATGGGATGTCGCTTCCATGATTACCTTATATAGGGTGTCCCAAAATTCACGCAAGATTTGAATTTTGCGTGAGTATTAACAACAACAACAACAAAAAATAAAAGCCTAATTTTACTTGGTTTAATGAATCAGATTCTAATATCTGTTGCCCTTTGATTTCAATCCCTTCAATTTGATAAGCATTACCAAGTACCAACTATGGCCCAGAAGCAGGGCCAATGAAGACCAATGAAGACCACGGCTTTGCATATGTGCCAGCAAAGTGTGGAGGCCATTTACCCAATGTGCTATTCCATACATAACCCACCCTATACTGTATACTTTATGAATCAATAAAAAATTTACAATGTTTAATTATAAACCTGTGTTTTCTATCAAAATTACTTCTTGCGTGAATTTTGGGACACCCTGTATTGTGTAAGTCTTTGCTTAGAAGACTCCCTTTGCTGGGTATGAAGTACTTGGCCATGTTGGAGGGGCACACATGCCAAAGGTCTTTAGTCAACCTCTATGACTGAAGGGGGGCCTCTTTCCTCAAATCAACAAAAAGCAGGGACCCTCAGACATACAGCCACCCAAACCTGGATGGACTTGGAAGCATTCTTTTTCAGCCTGGCCTTAGGGTGAAAATGCAGCCTGGTGGACACCTTGATGATAGCTCAGTGGGGCTCTGCAGAGGACCCAGCAAAGGCATGTCTAGCCTCCGGATGCATGGAAACTTGAGATAATAAATGTGTGCTGTTTGTTTTTTTTACTTTTATTTTTATATTTTTATTGATTTCAGAGAGGAAGGGAGAGGGAGAGAGAGACAGAAACATCAATGATGAGATAGAATCATTGATTGGCTGACTCCTGCACGCCCCCTACTGGGGATGAAGCCCACAACCCAGGCATGTGCCCTTGATAGAATGGAACCTGGTACCCTTCAGTCTGCAGGCAGATGCTCTATCCACTGAGCCAAACCGGCTAGGGCGTAAATGTGTGCTGTTTTAAGTCCCTGGAATCATGGTAATTTCTTACACAGAAAGAGAAAATGGATGCAGATTTTGGTACCTGGAAGTGGGACACTGCTGTAACAAATACCTAACTGTGGGAGTGGCTTTGGAACTGGGCAGTGGGAGGAGGCTGGAAGAATGTCGAGGCTTATGACAGAAAAGGACAAAGGGGCTCTGAACGGACTGCTAGTAGGGACATGGAGTTGGAGAACGCTGCTGGTGATGATTCAGAAGGGAGCGAGGCATGCTTTTGGAAACTGGAGAAAGAAGCATGCTTGTAACGTCACGGCAGGAAACAGCCACGTTGTCTCCTTCACTTACGGATAAGCAGCATTTGTAAGTGATGAACCTGGATGTACAGTAGGGAGATTCATGACTCTTGCAACTTCATCTTGAACTGTTAAATCAAGTTTTCCATAGTGAGGTTCTGTCTGCCAGCCCAGTGTGTTCTAGACACATGCAAAACTTCTAGTTTCCAAAACTCCATCTGCATATTCCCGTCTCTGCACTTTGGTATAATGGTTTATTAACATGTAATTTTCCACTTACAATGTTCTTCCCTCTCCCCGCACCTCCCATCCCTTAAAGCCCAACTCAAATGTTCCCTTATTGCCCTAACCGGTTTGGCTCAGTGGATAGAGCGTTGGCTTGCAGACTGAAAGGTCCCAGGTTTAATTCCGGTCAAGGGCATGTACCTTAGTTGTAGGCGCATCCCTAGTAGGAGGTGTGCAGGAGGCAGCTGATCGGTGTTTCTCTCTCATCGATATTTCTAACTCTCTATCCCTCTCCCTTCCTCTCTGTAAAAAATCAACAAAATATATTTTTAAAAAATGTTCCCTCATTGCTTGAGTGCTTAGCTACAATTATTCTTTATCTCTTCTGTGTATTTTGTTCCCCAACAACTCTGCTGGGGCGCAGAGTTCCATGCTTACATGTTGACTGTGCCTGCAAAATCATAACCTTCTTTTTTCTGTGTGCCCTTCTTAAAAATGTTTTTAAACTGTTTTATTCAAGTGTAATTGACACATTGGCATTTAAAGTGTACATTTTGACAAATTTTAACATGTTATACATACATGAAATCACAATAATGAAGATAATGAGCATTTCCATTCCCCCCAAACATTCCCTGTGTCCCGTTGTAAAGGGTGCCTCACACCCTTTCTTTCTCAGGCCATCAGTAAGTGGTTATCATAACAGATTAGTTTGAATTTTCCAGAATTTTGTAAAAATGCAATAATACTGAATGCACTCTTTACTCTGGCTTTTTCCCTCAGATTTTTCCCTGATTATTTTGAGATTCATCCATGTTTTTATATGTACCAATAGCTTACTCTTTTTATTTATTGCTGAGTGGTACTGCATTTTCTGGATATGCCACTGTTTGTTTATGTATTCAAGTGTTGAGGGATAAGTGGAATGTTTCTAGTTTAGGCTATTATAAATAAAGCTGCTATGAATTTTTATGTACAAGTCTTTGTATAGATATATGCTTTCCTTTCTTGGGGGTAAATTCCTAGGAATGGAAAGTCTAGACCATATGGTAGTTGTATATTTAATTTTTAAGAAACTGTTATACTGTTTTCCAAGCTGATTTTACTTTTTGTACATTTCTGCCATCCGTGCATGAGAACTGCATTTCCTCACCCAAACTTACTATGGTCAGCCTTTAATCTCAGTCATTCCAGCACATTGTGATAAAATCTCATTGTGGTCTTAATTTGCATATCTCCAAAATGTACGAAGTTGAACATCTTTTACTGTGTTTATTTTTCCATTCATATGTCTTCTTTAGTAAAGTGTCTATTCAAATTTTTCCCACTTCTTAAATTGGGCTGTTTGATTTATTATTACTAAATTTTGAATGTTCTTTATATATTCTGGGTACAAATCATTTATCAAGCACGTGCTTTGCAAATATTTTCTTCCTGCCAGTGGCCTGCCTACTAATCTTCTTAATGATGTCTTTTCAAAAGCAGAATAGTTTGTTCTTTAATTCTAAGCTGTCCTTGATGCCTTATGGCCCCTTTCCAAAACTCCAATGCTTCATATTTATGTTGGTCTAGTGGTGTTTCAGGCAAGAAAGTGAATCCACCCTATGTGAACCCATCTTGGTCAGGCATAGTTCTCAATCATAAGACTGCTGAGGTTAGAGGTCTTTTGTTATCTAGCCCTCTCCCAAATGTAGTAAATCATCTTGTACATGGTAAATGTTCAAAATGAATGTTTGTTGAGTAGTTAGAATTTGCTTAAAAAGTGGACACTAGAATAAATCTCCTCTCTCCATTTGTTTTTACATTGATAGCAGCTCAGGAGAGAGCTGTATGGATAGCAGCTCACTCCTGAAAGGAGAGTGCAGTGAAATGAACATTCAGTTTAGTTCAAAGAAGCATTTTATTTTTTATTTTATAATTAATGGATACATATTATTATTTTACTGCATAAAAATTAGTGACAAACAGCCTTCATAGAAGTTTATGTTGCTGATGATAAAATATGGCTCCCGAATAAGTCTAGGGTGCTTTTAATTTTCTTTTGTCAGTGGATTTCTTTTTCCAATTGATTAATTCTTCAGAATGAGAAATACAAGAAGAGTCTTAAACTTTTAAGTTTTTAAAATGTGTAATTTCAACCGCAGGGACCTATTTCCTAAGTTGAATTAGTTTGTTGTCACATGGCAAATATTTAAGATCTTAAATAAAACCAATCTTTTGTTTTTATGATTGGGATTAAGAATAGAAGCTTTAACTTTGATTTTAAAGTTTTGACTTATGATTTGTCACAATAGCATTTAAAGAGTAAGATTTTTGCTCTTTGAAATTTTCAGAAATTTTAAACACTTTGAAGTATTTACTTAGTTCACTTTTACAGATCTCTACCTTCTATTAGTTTGTTCTGTAATTCTTTTTTTAAAATATATTTTTATTGGTTTCAGAGAGAAAGGGGGGGGGGAGAGAGAGAGAGAATATGAAAGAGAATCACTGATTGTCTGCCTTCTGCACACCCCACACTAGAGGTCCAGCCCACAAACCCACTATGTGCCCTGACTGGGAATTGAACTGTGACCTCCTGATTTATAGGTCAACGCTCAGCCACTGAGCATGCTGGCTGGGCTGTTCTGTGATTCTTATTTAAGATCCTAAAGAGCACATTCTAAATCTGATTATGAGTGTTATTTATTATTGCTATTATTATTAATAATTATTAATGGGATACAGAAGGAAATCTTACCTTTGATTTAATTTTATTTTTTCATAATTTATTTTGGAGGAAATGAAGTGGAGCCTGGGATGGACTTAAACAGCATTGGGAAACTACCAGAAGTTCAAAAGCCATGCATGAAATTAAATTATGTTGGTCAATGGAAACTAGCGAATGACGTGGCATATTCTTTTGCTTGTAAATTAATATTTATTTGATGAATAGTACTTTTACTCTGAGTCAAACATGGTACTAGATGCTTAGAGTTAGCAAAGTGTAAAAAACTTCTACTTTTGCCTTTTGAAGCTTATGGTCTAGTTTAGATGTGGTTAAATTGGGATAAAAAGTGTGTTTCAGCCCCAGCTGATTTGGTTCAATGGATAGAGTGTCAGCCTGTGGATTGAAGGGCCCTGGGTTTGATTCCGGCCAAGGACATGTGCCTCGGTTGCAGACTCCCAGCCCTGGTCCAGGGCCTGCAGGAGGCAACCAATCTATGCGCCTCTCTCACATCGGTGTTTCTTTCTGTCTCTCCCTCTCCTTCCCACTCTTCTAAAAATCAAAGGAAAAAATATCCTCCAATGAGGATTTTTAAAAAATAAGTGTATTTCAGAGTTTTAGGTGAATTTCCTAAAACTTAGGGGATGTATCCTAAGAGGCAGAAAGAATAGAGAGAGTTGACATCTTTTATTGTGTCTAAATCCCTCCACCCCCCAAATTAAGAACTAATGGTTTAGGAGTAAGAGAGACACGAAAATAAATAATAATGACCCTAGGTTATAAGTACTTTGAGGGGGCTATGTACAGAACACATTGAACATCAATCAAAATATAATAATCATAAATATGTATGCATCCAACATTGGAGCACCCAAATATATCAAGCAAACTTTAACAGAACTAAAAAGAAAAATAGACAACATTGTAATAAGAGTGGGAAATATCAACAATGGATAGATCATCTGAACAGAAAATCAGTAAGGAAACAGCAGACTTGAACAACATTATAGACCAAATAGACCTAATAAACAGAGAGTATTCCCTCCAACACAAGCAGAACACACGTTCTTACCCAATATACATGGAACATTCCCCAGGGTAGATCATATGTTAGGTCACAAAAAAAGTCTTAACAAATTTTTAAAAAGATTGAAATAACAGCAACTATTTTTCCCAACCACTATGGTATGCAATTAGAAAACAATAACAAGAGGAAGTTTGGAAAATTCACAAATATACGGATATCAAACATGCTCCTGAACAACCAATGGGTTAAAGAAGAAATCAAAAGGGAAATAAAAACTGTCTTGAGACTGAAATGGAAACGCAACATAGCAAAACGTATGGGAAGCAGCAAAAGCAGTGTTGAAAGAGAAGTTTATAGTGATAAATGCCTACATTAAAAAATAGAAAGATCTCAAGTGAAAAACCCAACTTTATAACTCAATGAAATAGAAAAGAACAACAACATTAAGAAAAGAAAGAAAATAATGAAAAGTAGAGCAGAAATAAATAAAATGGAGACTAGGAAAATATAGAAAAGATTATCAAAATAAGAGTTAGTTATTTGAGAAGATGCAAATTGTAACCACAATGAGATATGACCTCATACCTGTTAGGATGGCTATATGGCTATTATAAAAAAGACAAGAGATATCAAGTGTTGGCAAGGATGTGGATAAAACAGAACCCTGATGTACTGTTGTCGTTTTTTTCATGTAAATTGGTACGGTCATTACAGAAAAAGGTATGGAGATTCCTCAAAAAATTAAAAATAAAACTACCATAGGATCCAGGAGTCCACTTATGAGTAGATATACAAGAAATGAAAACAGGATCGTAAAGAGATAGCTACATTCCCATGTTCATTGCTGCATTATTCAGCCTCAAGAAAGAAACAAATGCTACCATTTGCAAAAACATAGGTGGACCTAGAGGTCAGAAGTCAGACATGGAAAGATCATTTACTGCAAGAACTCCCTTATGTAAATTTCAGCTGCACAACTTTATAATACAGCATCCGTATACTGCATTGCGTGCTCACCACCCGAAGTCTAGTCTCCTTCCATCACCATATGTTTGGCCCGACGATATCTGGTACATAATAGATTCTCAATAAATATTTGACAGTGCCTGCTATGGCAGCACATATACTAAAGGAATGATACAGAGAAGGTTAGCATGGCCCCTGAATAAGGATGACATGCAAATTCGTGAACTGTTCCGTATTTTTAGAGAGTTAAATGTTATGTGATGACGGTATGGACTTTGTGGTAATCATTTCCCAATATACACACGTGTCAAATCATCATTCACCTTAAACTTATGCAATATTGTCAATGATATCTCAATAGAGCTGAGTGGGAGAGGAAAATGAATCCCTCCATAAATAAATAAATATAAAAAATGAAAAAAATAAGTCAGAATTTGCCATAGGTCAAAAAATTATACACATTCAAGTGTTTGTGTTCCCTTGTGTACTTGTTCAGCACAATGAAATATAGTTTGTAAAAATTGAAAGAATAGACCCATCTAACACTCAACTGGAAAACATATAGGTGTTCATTATCAGGACTTGAATAAATAAGTGATAGTACTGCTATTCAACGAAATAATCCACAAGCATTAAAAGACTGTTGTAAACATAAGGTTGACTTTTAAAAAGTTGAAGATGTATAAGATGAAAAATGAAAATCATAAAATTTATGCAAACATGTTTATATTTTGGTATTTTATACAAATGTCTGGACAGTGACTACTTCCAGTGGGATTGAGAGTAGATGCAGGGAGAACGGACTGTGTTTATTTCATACCATTCTCTAATATTTGATTATTTTAATAACAAGCACATATTATTTCTGTAATAACCATTTTAAAACTCGATTTTCCTCTAAGAGAAAAACTTCACAAGTTCCTTTGGCATTTTCTGCATTCTAAGACCAAGTATAGAAAGAAGCTGAGAGATCTCTTTAATACTCTGCCCAAGTGAGTACAGATTTTATTGGCGACAGAAGCAATATAAATATTTATCAGCAAAACTCATAGTCATCTAATGGGGAAAAAAGACTATCTTATATATGACTCATATTGAATTGTCTAAAGCATAAAATAAAAATGCAGACCTCCTATGTAACCCACAAAGAAATGAAAAGCCATGGGAGTGTGTCTTTATTGTGTTTTTGAAAAAGTGATATTATAGTGGGAAATCAGAGACTTTGGTACAGCAGCAGTTTAATTTAGTTCCTTTAAAATAGTAATAAAGTTTGCTGAGAAACTTGGTATATGTTTTCTAAGTATAAATCTCATAGAATTTTACTGACATATTGATGTAGAGATGATTCATTCAAAATGAGAAATAAGCTTTTCCCATTTATATAGTATTTTTTTCTGTTTATAATTATTGAAACAGTTTATGAATATCTGCTTTCTTCAATTAAAAGGAATTGTTTTAGATTTAAGCATAGCTAATTAAAAATTTGGAAGCTGCTTTTTAAATTAAATGTAGTGGGTAACATTGGTTAATAACTTTATATAAATGTCAGGTGTACTTTATTATACATCTGCAAACTGCATTGCAGGTTCACCACCAGAAGTCTCCTATATCACCATATATTTGATCCCCTTTACCCTTTTCATTCTACCCCCACCTCCCTTTCCCTCTGGTTACTATCATTCTTTTTTGTTTGTTGCATTTTGTTTTATATCCTACATATGAGTGAAATAAAATGATTCTTGTCTTTTTTCATCTGACGTATTTCACTTAGCATGATACTCTCAAGAGTCATCCGTGTTGTCACAAATAGCAATATTTCATCTTCTCTTATGGCTGAGTACTATTCCATGGTATACCGTATACATACCACATCTTCTTTATCCAATCATCATTGAAGAACACTTAGGTTGTTTGCATATCTTGGCTGTTGTGAATAATGCTGTAACGAACATAGGGGTGCATATATCTTTATGAATAAGGGTTCTCAAATTTTTGGGAACACAGCTTTTTGAGGAACTTCCATACTGTCTCCACTGGCTGTGCCAATTTACATTCCCACTAACAAGAATGAGAGTTCTTTTTTCTCCACATCCTTGTCACAACTTGTTATTTATTTTCTTACTGATAATATCCTTTTATCAGGTGTGTGTTGGTACGTCAGTGTGGTTTTGAATTGATTTGTATTTCTCTTATAACTATTAATATTGGGCATCTGTAAGCTGTTGTGAAGGAAATTTGTCTTGATGCTCTTAATGCCTACATAGCACCTCTCATGACTCTCAGTTTACCACAATGCTGAAGGGATTTAGTTTTCTCCGATTCATTGGAACATTTGAAGGTTCCTTTTAAGGATCAAATAAAAAGATCATGGTAAGTGATTTTAGAAAATTTTGATTGAGTTTGCTTTTTGATTATTTTAACAATATGAAAAATGAATCACATTGCTTATTGGCTGTATTTATCTACCTTCTTTCTTGAGGTCCATGTAGGTTTGAGATATAAAGAAAGCATAAATTAATTCTGCCATTTGCCCATCATTGCCTACTGCTACCATCAGCATTCCACTTCTCAGGTTCTGGCCACATTGAGTAGTACACAGACTAATAAAAATATAACAACCTGGCTAGTGTGGCTCAGTTAGTTGGAGCGTAGTTCCCTACATCAAACACTTTGATTGTTCTGTCTGAGCTACTCAGCCCTTCATTTCACCTTCCTGCTTTCTCCCACAGCCCTGTTCAATACTCCACTGCTTTAGGCATCCTTTGACCTATTTTGTGGTTATGGCTGTCTCTAGTGGTTCCATTAAAGATGTGGTTTACAGCTTTCTGTTCATTCTTCTTGTTGATTTATGAGAGGTGAGGGAAAAGGCTGATTTCGCACTAATATTTTTCAAACCTACCCTCATTCTCATGTCCTCTGCGCACCCTCTTCTATTGCTGGCTGCTGCTTCTTGGTCTCATTGGTTAGATTTTCTTCTTTTTTTCCAACCTCTCACTATGAAATGGCATATGATTCAGTTCTTAGAATGCCTCTTCTCCATCTGGGTTCACACCCAGTGCCAAGAACTTATATTTGCTGACGACTCTCAAATTTGTATCCGTATTTCTAAAGTCTCTACTGAGCCCCAAATTCATATGCCGTCTGCCTACCAACACTGTCACTTAGGTATCTACTAGGCATCTCTAATTTACCATGTCCAAAGCTATGCTCTTTTTTTAAATTTTTCCCTTAGACTTATAGCATCATCATTTTTACCCAGTTTCTCAGGGCCAACACAGGGAGTATCCTTAATTCTTCTCTCATTTTCTTCCACTCTACAATCCCATCAGTTCTATCTTCAACATACCTCCAGAATCGTACCCCTTCTCACTATTTCTACATGCAACCTTAGTCTACTGGTAATCCACCACGAATTCTCCCTTGCCTAGTACAATAATCTCCAATTGGGTTTCCTCTTTTATTCTGCTTTACTGGTCTGTTTTCCATGTAGCAACCATCATTAACTCTGTCAAATCATATGATTTTTTTTTTTTGGCTTCAATGGCTTCCCATCACACTTAAAAATAAATCCAAGCCACTCATCTACCAGGTCCTGTAGTCATGATGATCTGTCATCTACTCATTGACTCATCTTCTGCTACCTTCTTCCCCACCACTTCTGCTCCAGCCATGCTGTTCTCCTTGCTGATCCTCAAGGAAGCACACATGATCCTGCTTCAGGCCCTTTGCACCTGCCATTCCTTCAGCCTGGAACACTTTTCCCCCAAGATGTACCTGGCTGTCTCTCCCACTTCAGTCAAGGTCAAATTTCTCCTTCTTATAGGGGCTATCCCTGTCCAGCCTACATAAATCTGCCACTCTCAACTTACTTTACTTTTTATAGCATGTGTTTCTTATGTGCCTCACTAATGTGGACTCAAAGAGGGCAGGGACTTGGTCTCTCTTGCTCTTTGACATGCTCCTCTCACCCAGTTCCTGACACAAGCAGGATTTCAGCACAAGTATATATATATATATATATATATATATATATATATATATATATATATATATATATTTTATATATATATATATATTTTATTGATTTTTTTTTTAAATATTTTATTGATTTTTTACAGAGAGGAAGGGAGAGGGATAGAGAGTTAGAAACATCAATGAGAGAGAAACATTGATCAGCTGCCTCCTGCACATTCCCTACTGGGGATGTGCCCGCAACCAAGGTACATGCCCTTGACCGGAATCGAACCTGGGACCCTTGAGTCCACAGGCTGACGCTCTATCCACTGAGCCAAACCGGTTACGGCTATTGATTTTTTTTACAGAGAGGAAGGGAGAGATATAAAGAGTTAGAAACATCGATGAGAGAGAGAAACATCGATCAGCTGCCTCCTGCACACCTCCTACTGGGGATGTGCCCGCAACCCAGGTACATGCCCCCGACCGGAATCGAACCTGGGACCTTTCAGTCCGCAGGCTGACGCTCTATCCACTGAGCCAAACCGGTTTCGGCTCAGCACAAGTATATTGAATCAATCAATCAATCAATCAATCAATAAATAAATATGTAGGCCTCATGTTTATTGTCTATGAAATATGATGGTAAACTAGTGTGCAGGTCTCTGATTCTTTGTTTCATTATGGTAAAAAGTTGACCACCTGGACAAAAAGTCTATTTTTAATGTGCTAAGGCATTTGGCAGGGAGTGTAGGAGATCAGCAGTCACCCTTTTTCTTGTCATTGATTTTCTTAGAAGAGGAAACTTTTCAGCTGAAATTTGAAGGGTTAGTAAGAGTTGCTAAGTGTGCACTGGACACTTTGGAATGGAAATGGGGATGCAGTTATAATAAACACTAACATTTTGGGGCATCACTATGATGCGGGGACTCTTCAAAGAACTATGTATATATTTGCTCATTGAGTCCTTACAACATACCAGGGAGGTATATGTTTCACTTGGTTATCACTTTATAGATTGGGTCCCTAAGTTCCCCAAGATCACACAGCTAGGAAGGGGGCTTCCAATCCTGGCAGTTGCCTCAGAGCCCACACTCTAGTCCATGTCTCTCTTCTGCCCTTTCAGGGAGAAAGACATTCTATGCAGACAAGGACCTGAAGGAAGGGGTGGTAGTTTGGGGTGACAGTGAGTTTATCATGAAATAAATCAGACTGAGAACAAAATGCCTGTGTTTTTTTTTAGATTAGTGTTATTCCTAATACGCTATGCTGCCTTCAGCATAGAAACCAATATTTAAAAATCAATCAAAGAAAAGACCCAGGCCAATAATGATTATATGAGCAATGTGATTGATGTTATTTACTCCAGCTAGATTAAAATTTTCCCTAGGAAAAGAAATCTATAAAGGCAACAGGAGCCATTATATAAAGCTATATATAAAGCCTTCCAGGTAGTAAAATGGATGCCATAAATTATTTCTGCCCCTGTGGGGAGGGGAGGCTCTTTCTTGCCCATTTAGCAAGCTTAGAAAAGAATGGAATTGTGGGAATCATTAAATCAGATTAAATTCATCTGGTTCCAACTTTTAATGCCCCTCCCGATGCCCTTCCAGGGGCCACTAAACCAAGCCTAAATTGAAGATATCTGGGGGAATTATTTAGAGAAGGTGAGCAAAGCTACCTGATGAAAAGAACCATGGAGTCATTGGACATTAATCATCAAGTTTCTTCCTAGGGTCACAATTGTCAAATTGTTGCAACCACTCCACTTGTAACTCCCACCCTAATGGTCCATCCACTTCCATTGTGCTCGCCGACTGCCAAACCATCATTGCCAAGCTCTTCTGTAATTATCACAATAACCCTACAGCATATGGATAATGTGCCCATTTTAAAGAGAGAAAAACTGAGAGACCACTTCCCACTGCCCAATCACTGAGCCATACCTTCCAACCCATCTTGGTTAATAAGTAGTTTAGAAAATGGAGGAACAACTTATCTGCTTTATGTGTTTCTGCACTTTTCCTCCTTTTTACAGAGGACCCCATGAATTCACCCAACTTGATTCATCCCTCTTTCCAAGAGGGCAGAGAGGGTAACTGCAGAATAAATGCTTATAGTGGGATAGCAGGGAAAGGGTGACCCCAGGGTGCAGAGGTTCTCTTTGGCCCCCCATCATTAGCAGTTTCACCAGCACACTCCAGTAGGTCCTCAGCACCTCTCATTCAGCACCTGAGAGTTGATCTGGCTTGAGGAGCCTGACACCCTAATAAAGCTCACAAGAGACTAATATGTAAAACCAAAATGACCATTTAGTAACATCTTAAAAAATGGGGTTCTCAGTTGTACAAGAATTGAAAAACAAATTTTTGGTCCTGGCCAAAGTAAAATTTTCAAGTAATCAAGTGACATAGGAAGTCAAAGAAAAATCAGATGGTTGCTTGGTATGAATGAAACTCATTCTCCCATTCAGCAGATATTTATTGAGAGACTCCTACTTGACATGCACTACCTTCTGTTCTAAAGTAACAGCAGGAAAGTGGTATAATAATAATAGTAACAACAATAATACTAGCAGTCACAATTTAGATTATTCTGCATTTTATAGGTGTGATATATATGATATGTACATAAGTGCTCATATAGTGCTTACTCTGGGTCAGAAACTGTTCTAAGTGCTTTCTATATTGTCTTCTGATTCTCATCATAGTCCTGTGATGTCATTGCTATAATCACCTCTAGTTTTCGGATGAAGAACCTAGAGCACAGGGGTGAGGCCGCATTTCTACATGTAAATGGATTACAGTGTAGTTGATTGCGGTAAATTCAATCTAATGTGAAGACTGCAGAGGTAGGGGCAGTTGCTGGTGCTTTGAGAACCATGAAGGGGCACCCAGCCCAGGGCATAGGGATCCGGGAATGTTATATCCACAGAGAGAACTGAGGAACAGGCGATATATTGCCAGGGAAGAGAGGGAGGGGTGGCACCGTTGGAAAGCAGACATTGGTGCAGAGGGAGAGCGGATCTGAAGTGCCACTGCAGAGCTTGGCAGGAGACAGCTTCAGAGCTGCTTCAGGCCATATCGAGGCATTTGGATTTTATACTAAACATAAC
Organism: Myotis yumanensis; assembly: GCF_028538775.1. Lineage (NCBI taxonomy): Eukaryota > Metazoa > Chordata > Mammalia > Chiroptera > Vespertilionidae > Myotis > Myotis yumanensis. The sequence continues at coordinate 5,988,673 of NW_027223762.1, forward strand.
AGGAGACTATTGAAGGATTTTAAACATGAAAGTAACATAACATGTATGGTTTATAAAGATCTTCCTGGCTGAGTATTGGAAGGGGGAGGGGGTGGAGGGGCCTGGAGGTGGGGAGGTGTGAGGAAGCCCTCACATGAGGAATGCTGGAGGCCTGCATTATGGTGGTGGCAAAGGAGTGGTGGAGTGGTCACATTTGAGCTATTTAGATGTCAGAGTAGATAGACGATCGGATAAGTGAACTCAAAGCAGGGAAGCTTAAGCAAAGGAGCAGTAAACGCAAGAACATCAAGCTCTCAAGTGTCTACATCCTTTGCCTGGGGTTTGCCTGCCTGTCAGAGACCCTCAGCCATCAGCCACCCAGAGTCCCCTCTCCTATAGGCAGCTCCTGGGTGGCTTCCCTGTGTGGTGTTTCACAGGCTGACCAGGTCCTGCGGATGAAATGTGGGCGCCATTGGTCAGCGAGGGTCTTTACCCGGGAGACCTGCCCTTCCTTCAGGTGGGCCTGCGGGACTCTGCCCGACCCATTGGTATTGGTTTCACAGTGTAAGTTCCTTATTTCCAAGTTACTGGCAGGTGTCTGCCACACATACTCTCTCGTTGCCTTGGTTTCATGAACATGTGGAGGGGCCACAGATTCATCCCTGTTCCATGACTAACACTTGAAATGTCCCTGTGCAAGGGACATCCAGTGCCCTCATGATATGGTCTCTGCAACAAGAGGTAAAGGGGGAGATGATTAGAGCAGGAAGTCTGAGAAGTTAATTTCAGAAGTGATGGAACGGTTAGTGGCAGGGCCAGGGTTCTCATTGTAAAGTTTCTGCTCCTTGAATTATGCTGTAGTGTGTTGCTTGAGTGAAATCTTTAGAATCATTTCCCAGCACGTCAGGGGGATGAAAGCTATGCACTTATTAGGCTCACATTTATATATATACTAAGCACACATTATGTGTGTAAACATATGTGTGTGTACACACAGGCACACACATGCACACACTTACCTAAGAGTAATCTCTATGATGTTAGAGAGCATATTTGCATGTTTGTCTCATTTATTGTTGCTCCCTAACACCTAGCACAAACCCGACACTGATGTGAAATTAATTATAGGATTATGTCATCCACATTCGTTTGAGTTCTAAGTCAGTTTTTATCATGAATGATAGTCCTAATCCTAAAGGAAATTACATGGGCAAGTGCCATGACCAAGGTCTATACCAACTCGAGAATCATTTTGCCTGACATCTCATGTCCCCCGTGGGGAACCTAACACCAGTGCCCCGTAAATCCACCTGACTTGATTCATCTCTCTCTCCAGGTCTATAGACTCCAGGGGCTGACCTCCCTCTTCTGAATCACAGATAATCTGATTGCTCCTGGAAAATCACCCTCCCTCACCACTTCTTTCTATTTTGAAGGGAAAAGGTTACAGTCCTTCAGCTGTCATTCGTCCTATGACAACCCTCTGGCAGCTTCCTGACTGACAGTTACCTCCCATAGTCAGTGACCTTTATCAGTTTAGATTCCTAAAAGGTCACAGAGACCAGTAACAGGAAGTGTCTGTGTGCTTTAACCAGAATGAGAATTGTGTCTGGTGCAGTCACTGTTTGGGGCCCTGCCACACCCAACCACAGAGACCCTCAACAATCTCAAGAGGCACTTTAAGCTAGAAGAACTAAGTGTAAAGGTGTCTGTAAGGGGTAGGGGTCCTCTTAGAAGACTCCTCAGATGAGGTTCATAGTCCTGAGTTCATGATCAACTGTGTGGTTTTCTAAATGCCACGGAGAGTAGACATAGCATTGGCCTAGAGGTCAGGGAGTTTTGGTTCTAGTCTGAGGTTCTCCCTTAGGTGCATTCAGAAAGGCCCTCACTCCTCTGTGGCTCCAATTCCCTTTATAAAATGGGGGAGTTATACTCTAAAATCCCATCTAGTTACGACATCCTTCTTTTGATTCCAAAGGACCGAGAGGCAAAGAGATCAAAGAGAAAGCAGTACCCCTATGCAACAGTAGAATGTGGGAACACAGGTTCAGGATGATATGGGGGCTTGATTTAGCTGCAGGTTTTGAGAGAGCCCACCTCCTCACACACAGGGCTTTGTACTAAAATATCTGGATGAAAGACTGTTTCCCCACAGCCTGAGTCCTGCAGCACAAACATCACATAGACATGTGACATCTGCCTCCCAGAGTGTGGGGGCAGCCACTGCCTTTGGTTCCAGCTGCCAGCACAGACTGGTAGATCACTACTCTCCTGTCCACTGTTTTGGGGAGAGTCCACAGCTCATGCTCCCAACAAGTAACCCTCCTGTGATTGAGAGCAAGGAGGCCAGCACTTGGAACCTATGGACTTGGAGAGAGAGAGATGAGCTGTGGACTCTCCCAGAGTAAAGGCCAGAGCAGGAGAAACATGTGTGAAGCATTCATGAGCAAATTCTTTGGACAGGGAAATCCACCCAGGCTGTCACATGGGGGATCCCACTGGGGTATGAGGCCTTAGTCAGTAATCCCAACGAAGTCCTTCTGATGGCATTATTCTCCCTGGTCCTACCACCATCAGCTCAGAGCCTGATGGCTCCACAATTGGAGAATTGTTTCCTGAAACTTTATTATGCAAAAGCATTATCAAATTTCTTTTTTAATTAAAAAAAATCAGGAGCTTCCTATTCCCAGAATGGAGGTCCAATCCTGTATCCCAACTGAAATCCGTTAGGTCTCCTTATCTCTACCAACTCAACAGCTAGGTCATATTTAGTCCCAGAAATAGGGTTGACATTTTTTAGACTCTTCATTACTACTTCCGAGCTATGACTCTCTACCTTGTCTAACACCTTTGACATTGTTGCCCACCAGCTATATCAACACATTTCCTCAACTATATATATTGACTTCAGAGAGAGAAAGGGAGAGGGAGAACGAGATAGAAACACCAATGATGAGAATCATTGATCAGCTGCCTTCTGCACACCCCCCACTAGGGATTGAGCCCACAACCCAGCAGGTGCCCTGACCGGGAATCGAACTGTGACCTCCTGGTTCATAGGTTGACACTCAACCACTGAGCCATGCCAGCCGGGCCATTTCCTCAACTTTGATATGTTCATAAATAATGGGCACTGTAGTCCTTAGTGGGTAACTTTCTACCTGTACTATGAGATTTCAGAAGGACAGGGTAGCCAGAAATCAACTGATCAATTACATAAGCCAAAAAAGAAGTCTCTTCAATGGCCCCAATCCAGTTCTGGGCACTCAAGGTGCAAAGCCATAGAAGATACATTTCCTGTCCTAAAGGAGTTCGTTCTTAGCTGAGATATCTGAAATGACTCTTACTTACAATATCAAGTCCTAAAAGAGTCAAACTTGAATTTGAACCACAACATTCAGAAGACAGGAACAATAGCAATAAACACTTCTCTCCAATGGCCAGCTCCTCTGGAATCATCAGAGCCAATCAGAGCCTTTGGCACACCTTACACCAGCCTCAGGAAGGAGGAAGGCTCGGCTGGCTTCCTCAGGATGCATTTCCAGAGCCAGGCAGACTGTGGACAGGGAGCTGAGGGGCTCCAGAGCAGCTGCATTTGTATAACTTAATGAAGGTGAAACAACGCCTCTTTTTAAAGTAGCATGTTGTGTATTTGTGTGTTTTTAAAGAATAGATTTAAAATAATTAATGGAAGAACTCAAAGCATGTTCTAGATTTTAGGGGTTAATCCTTAAAACCCATGCGATTATTAACGGCAGGAAGAATATTTTACCATTCGATGCGTGCTGCGTGTGTAACAGGAAGGGAATGGACTTTCAGATCACTCAGAGAGATGCCTCTTATTTGAACTTTGCATAATGAATCAATTATAAGAATGTATGTGTAATTAACCACCCTAGACCAGGGTGTTCTGACTTCATTTTGCCCGCCCTCCCTAATCAGTGATATTTTCTATCCCAGTGACGAGCCCATTCCTAAAGAATGTGCTCTTAATTGCACTGTGTTGAGGACATTGCTGTGGGCGCTGTTACAGGCTGCATTCCATAATCCAGGGCTTTCTTATGAAGCACATCGCAAACATTTGCATTTTAATATGCACAGTGAATCTCAATTAAATGTCTCCAGTCTGTTTAAAGACCATTTCCCCACACTACAGTCTCTTTGGAAAAAACAATGTTATAACAGCGATAACCTTGAAAAGTCTGCTGGAGAATAATCACGTTGACTTAATTACAGAGAAAGACCGGTTACCCCAGAGGAACCCAGAACCAAAGATTTGAGAGGGAAAAGAGGTGGCCTGTGTCTCAACTCGCTGCAGTGATGAGAGGGGGGATAAAGAATTTTTTTTTTAGAATTTTGGAAGGCTCTGCTTTTTGTTCAGCAAATGTGGTGAGGTAACTAACTGTACATTTACAAAAAGGCTCTGCTATTCATGGCATTGAAATGAAACAGAAAATCTCAACTATGCCACCACTAAGAAAGGCCCCTCCCTGATCTCAGGCTGCAGTCTCTGAAAAGTATCCATCAGGTGCAATTTACTAGTAATTTCTATCAAATTTGAGACAGATCTGAAGTTGACAAAGAATAGCCTCTTTAAGATCAAAGGTGAAATTAGTGGGAAAGGAGAAGGATTGGAGATAATAAGATTGGAACATACATAGGCCACATAAAGGTCAGGGAAAAACGTTTTCTAGTTCACTCCCGTTCTGTAGATGACCAGAGATGGTAGGTCAAGAAGAGAAACTATGTCACCATACTTGACCTTTGTCCTCTCTGGTCCAGCTTCCAAACAGGAGAGATGATATATGGACATGGGCCAACTTTTTACCACTAGGCCCAATTCAGGAGAAATTACACATTTACCTACCAAACAGAAGCAGGAGATGGTATGTTGCTTCCCAACTTCTCACCCAAGTGGGCACCTGACCCATGACTATGCGATGAAACTCAAGGTCTAGCCACTCCCCATCCTTGCAAGAATAAAGTATATGCTAAAAAAACAACAAAGGAGTTCCTGCATTTACAGAGAAACTCAGAAACAGAAGTCCATGGTTGAATATTCTCTAAACCCCAATAATCTCCCTCAGATCAAATTTTTCACCTGACAGTCAACTTCACACCTAATATCTGAGGGAGGAGACTCTAGTGACTTTTTTATTAAATCTGGAAGAGAGTGAAGAATTTCATCGTATAGTGTTTAGGGGAAAGTAATTGACACAAAGATAATTAGGCCGAAATGTATCAGCTTGTGGTCAATGCATAATTCTAAAGTAAAATAAAAATATTAAAAGGGACCATACTGCAGTGCAATAATGCCATAAGTGGGAAGGAACTGACTTCCTGCCATAGACAGCAAGACATTTGAAAATACTATTACTTTTAGATATGGAGAAACAGACAGTGTGGGGGTGGCATCCTGAAAATGGTTGCACTTTCTGGATGATAGTGAAGGGACTGGATCATAGGTAGGATGTGTGTTTTCATTGAGTGAATGAGACAAAAGAATGGAGTTTTGGGAAAAGTACAGAAGAGGAAGGTATGTAGGTAAAGAGTCTCAGAAATCTACAAAAGGGTCCTCTGGAGTCTGTAGCTGAATACTAACTAGTGCTCGTGTAAGTTGAAACCCCAAGCGTGACATACAAGGTTGGCTCAAAACAAAAAATCAATTAAAGTGATTTACCATGTGTATTTGTTTTTATTGCTGATGAAATACATTACCATGAATCTAGTGGGTCAAAATAGTACATGTTCACCATTTTATAGTTCTGGAGGTCATAAGTCAGTTGCAGATTTCACTGGGTGAAGTGAAGGTAGCAGCAAGGCTGCGTTCCTTCCCGGGCTCCAGGGGAGAAGGCCTTTCCTTGCTCACTCTAGTTGTTGGCAGATTCCAACACCCTGTTGTAGTCCGGAGGTCTCTGTTTTCTTGCTGTTCCCAGCTTCCTTGCCCTCCTTGGCTATAGGTTTCCTTTCTCCAAACTCAAAATCAGTAGTAGTAGGTCAAGTCTTTTTAACATCACATCTCTGAGCCACACTTTCCCCCCTTCTTTTACATTTTTAAGCATCATGTGATTAGACCGGGCCCACCCATACAATTCTGGACCATCTACCCATCTCAAGACCTTTAGGCTTAATCACTTCTGCAGTGCCTTTTGCTGTGCAGGCCGGCATAGTCACGAGTTTCAGGGATCAGGATGGGGACAGCTCTGTGCTTACCACAACATATTAAGAGACCAAAAAGGAGAAAAATGATGGAATTATTTAAATAAAATGTGAAAGGAATATTTGATGAGTTCAAAAGTTCTATCTCTGGTAGCATCTCTTAACAAACTGGAAATAGAAGAGGTCTTTTTTTTTTTTTTTTTTAACCTGGTCAATGGATAAATATCTTTCCAAGAAAACCTACAGAAATTGTCCTGCTCAGTGGTAAAATGTTAAAAAGCACTCCCCGCCCCTAAGACACAGGGAAAGACGAGGATGCTAACCATCAACTCTTCTATTAACCAGTCATCCTAGCCGACAAACTAATATATATAAAAATAGAAGCAGAGGCATGTGGTTTGAAAAGAAGGAATTAAACTATCATAATTTTTAGGTAATGTAATTGTTTCTATAATAAGCCCAAAAACCACTATAAAAATGATCAGAATTAATCATTGAAATTAGTAATGTTATGTAATACAATATTAATAAACAGATGGCATTTGGATTTTGTATACCAGCCCACAGTCTTAAAAAATTTGATGCATTAAAAGACATCATTTGCAAGAGAAATAGGAAAATATAAGGCACCCATGACTAAACCTAATCAAATTTGTAAAAGGCATGCTTGGAAAAATTACAAAACATTTTTAAAAGACAGATTTAAAAAATCTTAAATAAATTGAGAGACATATCATGTTTATGAATAGGAAGATTCAATATTGTATAAAAATATACTCTCCTCAAACTGACTTGCAGACTCAGTACAATTCTAATCAAAATACTAGCAGGATTTTGACAAGCTAATTCTAAAATTTATATGAAAGAGTAAAGGGCCAAAAATAAGAAAAAGTTCTGAAGATGAATATGGTGGAAGAACTGACCCTATCAGGTATCCATAATTCTTATAAGGCTATAGTGATTATGACTGATTTAGGGATAAATAAATAGATCAATGGAATTGGTTGAAGGGATTGACAATTTGACCAGTGGAACAGGATGAAAACTCAGAAAATGATTTGTGTATAATAGAAACTTTTAGAGGTCACTGGGAGATCACGAGGGAAAGAATGCATCCCAATTATTGGTTTTGAAATCACTGGGTATAAATATGTGAAAAATTAAAATGGATCTCTATCTCACAGTATGCTAAAAAAAAAGTAAATTTTGGGTAGTCAAAGGTCTTAAGTGTAAAAACTAAAAATTAAAAATTTAAAGTCAGTAAAAAGGATATCTTTATGACATCAGGATAGGAAAGAATTTCTGAAATAAGACATTAAATGCCCAAACACTATAGGAAAATATTGATATATTTCAGTACATTAAAATTAAGATTCCCCCAGTTTCCAAAAGGTACCATAATTAAATGAAAAAATATAAGCGAAATTATGGGAGAAAGTATTTGCAATCCTTTCAGAAACAGTCATAGGAGAAATACCCAGAATATATGGTAAACTGTCACAAATTAATTAAACTGAAGAAAAAATCAGAACAATGGGGAAAAGGTCACAATAGGTGTTTTGCAGAGAAAGAAACACCTTTAGTACATAGACTCTATGCTCAGTCTCTTTAATAATCATAGAAATCCATATGGACACCAGGGTGAAACACCACCCAGGCTGATGAATATGAGAAGTTCTATGATTCCCAGTGTTAGGAAGGATGTGGAACCATGAGGATACTGGCCAGATACTGCTACTTGACTATTTTGTTGGAATGCAAATTGCTTCCATTGTATAGCTTATCTAGAAAACTTGCAAATTGGTGTATGCTAAAATCCAGGTCTCCTCTTCTAGGTAACCCTTAGAGAAACTTTTCCATAGGAGTGAGGGGAAAATATGCATAAGGACAAAATGCTTGAAATAATTCAACACTGACAATAAACCAAATGCACCAGTGAATTATGATCTACATCAAGCATGTCAAACTCACGGCCCGCAGGCTACATGACTCGTTTATTTGGCCCGTGTTAGCCTTTGAGTTTGACATGCTTGATCTACATGAACAAGAGAATACACTTTAGCAATGCAAATAAATCCACCATAGTTACAGCCTCTGAATACACCCTGCTTCTGCTCCTTTCTCAGTCTATTTTTGTGAACGATTCACGTGTTGAGCCTTTGGCATTTGTATCCTCATTTGCAAAATTAGAGAATTTGGATGAGATGATCTCAAGGAGCCTTCTAGCTTTGATATTTAGGATTCTCTTTATTTGTTTTTTTCGTGTTTTTTTCTTATAGAACTTGTTATTGCTCCTTAATGGTGTCCACTCTCCTAGCTCATATTCTGAGAACATACTTTTGTTTTATGTGATTAATCTGCTAGGCTCCTTGCAAAATACTAGATCACTGGTGGCCAGTAAGGCAAGATATATGCTTCTAATTTCTCTTCTAAGATTACTACACATTCAAAGGTTCCTAAGTTAGTGAGCCTTCCTTAGACTGTGGGCACCAACTGTAGATGGAGGGAAAAACTGTTATCAGACTAAAGGGGTCCATTGCCTGCGTGCATCAAAGCCCAATGAATAGGATTTTGCAGCAAAGAAAGTAAAGGTTTAGTTTTAGGAAGTGGCCCACATCCAGAGACACTGGTGAGCAAATGCTTAGAGCTATGATTCCTCGATGGCTTCCAGGGCATGGGTTTTATAGGAGAGAGATCAACTACGGGCATTAGTGTCATGGCCAGGGTCATGGTCTCTACTGATTGGTTGGGGCTAGCATTGGGCGAAGTTGATCAGTGCCTCAGGTCCTGAGGTCAGCCATGGCATTGCTTTATCTGGTTTCGCTGATTTTCTGCGCCTGGAGCTGAATTACAACTGAGGCCTAGATGTTCTCTCTGGTTTGACCCAAACTCTGTCTCTGTGGCCAGCAGACCTGAGGCTTTGTTCCTATGATTAGAAGCAATCAGAATCTCGTTGTCCTGGGGGCTTAATGGAGTGGCTGTGCAAGGGAGAAGGAGGCAGGTGAGTCAGGGTGCAGGATAAGGCTACGTAGAATCAAAAGGAAAGAAAGGAGAAAAGGTCAGATTAAAGAAATAAAGTTTCTACGCCATTACGAAACCGACTGTTCTTTCTGTCTTCCTTTTATTTTTTTCTTTTCTATTTATTTAAAATTCTTTATTGTTGAAAGTATTACATATATCCCCTTTACCCCCATTGACCCGGCACAGGCCTTCACCCGCTATTGTCTGTGTGCATTGATTGGTTATGCTTATATGCATGCATACAAGTCCTTTGGTTGGTCTCTTAACCCCCACCCCCACCCCCACCCCCACTTTCCTTCTTTCTCAAGGCCATTTGGAGTCATGATTGTGATCTGTTGAATTTGCTTCCTAGTGACCTTTGCACAATGAATGGAAGTGGAGCAAAGGTGAAGTGCCGGGGAGGGTGACTGCAGACCCCTGGAGGCTGCAGCCTCACCTCCAACGTAAGCATGCAGCTCATTGGCTCAGAGATTTCAGAAACTGAGGCAATGAGGTGGGAGGAGCTAAAGTGCATCTCAGGTTTGCTCCCCTTGGTAATTCCAGGAGTCATTATTTTCCATATTTGTAGATTTTGATTTTGCTAGTTATTTATAATTTTCACTTCAGACTAATAATTTAATTGATTTTAGTCTCCAGCAGGGAACTTCTCTGAAATTAAGTGCCCTGAGACTGGGAAATCCCTGGCATTGTCTCTGGGATCAGACTAGGGGCTCTGCTGCCCCCTGCTGTTGGATGAGGGCAACGCTTTATCTCAGAAGATGGCAGAGAGCCACCAGCCCTTAGCTCCAGGGAAAGCCTGGCAAGGTCAGGAGGAGGAGGAGGGCTCTTGCTCAGGACACTGGCACCAGTGATTGCACACTCTCCCTGTGCATAAGGAGGCATTGCTGAAAAGTCTCAGGGTGTTAGATAAGAAGTTTTACATAACAGGAAAGTGCCACCCAATTTTTAAAATGTCATTCTGATAGGCTCATGAATCGTTTTTTATAGTAAACACACTCACTGCCTCACCCATTTCTCCTTGGCCCACTTCTTAGATCCATTTCTCACACCAACTATCTTGAATGATTCCCCAGAAACCACTCCAAGACAGAAACTTGCATGCAGAAAGGTTTAGTGTTGGTTACTTTCTGGAAATTCTCCTAGAAAGACGTGAGGTGGGCAGAATCAGGCAGAGAGAGACGGTGACCAGGAATGCAGTGACCACTGTGGCCGCAGGCAGTCCTGCTGGGAGCTCTGAGGCTGAGAGGCCCTGTAGAATGATTCAAGTTAGGACAAGGGGGTGAGGCCTGGCCTTCCTCTATTGGCTAATTATTGGCCATGCGCCAGCCTGTGAGGGGCATAACCTTGGACAAGGCAGTTCCCTAAAGCCAGAGGTCATTCTCTGTCTGGGTGACAATTATAAATGATCAGCAGCTCATGTTTCCAGATGCTGAGACCAAGGTTCCTGGGCCTGAAGAAGGGATCTGGGTGGCGTACCCGACATCTGCTCACTGAGGTGGCCTAGTTAGGGGGTTGTAGGATCTTAGCATTAGATTCTAGTTTGATTGTTCTCTGTGTACATTTGGTGTTTTGCTTTTTTTTTTTTTGAAGAAATGGGGGTCTTTGCACAGGGGCCACTATAGAGGAAGAGAGGCAGAGCAGAGGGCCTTCCAGGGGCCTTGGCAGAACACTGCAGAGCAATCCCTGCCACAGGAAGTTTCTGCACAAAGGGGTAGTTATTGCGAAGGGTGACAGCAAGCTGTGAAGCTGGTAAGATTAAGCCAAGTCGAAGAAACATAAAATTAGTCTTGGAGATTGTCCACATGCCTAGTTTTGTGGCTGACTGGCTGTGTGTCATTAGGCGACTTACTTAATCTCTAAGAACTTCATTTTACTCACCTATGTACAAGGGGAAAAATAATAGTACTTTCATCATATCGTGTCAGTGAAAATTAAATGAGACTCACATAAAGCTGGAACCCTGAGAGGTTACAGTCTCAGTGTTAAGGGTGAGGAATAAATAAATCTCACTATGTATACAACGCACATATGTACCTCTTTGGGTGTGTACTTGTATTCGTATGTGCATTTGCTTAAGAATATATACATCTATCTGCGTATGTATTGACATCTGTATGAGTAGCTCTCAAATGAAAGTGATGTACACTCCCTTCCCTACCGCCCGTCCCTACCTCCCTGCCCCAAGAAGGTGTGTGACAATTTTTTGACAATGTCTGGAGACATATTAGATTTTCATAGTCTTGGGAGGAAGAGGCTGCTATTGACATCTAGTGGGTAGAGACCAGAGATGCTAAACATCCTACAACACATAGAATTGTCCTCCAGGAGAAAATTATCTGGCCCCAAATATCAATAGTACTAAGGTTGAAAAGCTGATATATTCACATTTTATAACATATCCAATTTTTCAGTGTATGGCCTCAAGTAGGAAAAAATATGTGTTCATAATTGTCGTTATTCTAATGACTCCAGTGTGTGGAAATACCCCCAGGCTCCTACTGAGCCCCCCTCCTCCCATTCTTCCTTAGTAACGAGCCCATTACTCATAAGGCAGTGTGTCCAGCTCATTTCTCAGTTATCTCACAACAAGGGTGGTCATGTTGCACAATTTCGGCTAACGAGCCGTCAGTAGAAGTGTTCCAATAAAGCTGACGCTTTTCGCGATAAGAAGGAAGAGACGGAAATAATACAAGCTTTTCCTTCCCCTTGTTCTTTTGGTGTCTCTCTTGGTGGAACATGCAAACAGAAAAATCTGTAAGGTTCTAGAAGACCTGAAGAACATTAGCAAAAGTCCTGTCTTTATGACATTCATAGGGCATAGACTAATAGTAGTGAAATACACATTTTTAAGAGTATATGAAACACTCATCTGCTGATGGGCACTTAGGCTGTTTCCACATCTTGGCTATTGTAAATTGTGCTGCTATGAACATAGGGGTGCATATATCCTTTCTGATTGGTGTTTCTGGTCTTTTGGGATATATTCCTAGAAGTGGGATCACAGGGTCAAATGGCAGTTCCATATTTTATTTTTGAGGAAACTCCATACTGTCTTCCATAGTGGCTGCACCAGTCTGCATTCCCACCAGCAGTGCACGAGGGTTCCTTTTTCTCCACATCCTCGCCAGCACTTGTCGTTTGTTGATTTGTTGATGTCAGCCATCTGCCAGTCAGAGAAAGACAAGTATCACAGGACCTCACTCACATGTGGAATCTAAAGAACAAAATAAACTGATGAACAAAATAGATTCAGAGACATAGACACGTGGAACAGAATATGGAATTTCAGAGGGAAGGTGGGTGTGGGTGGGTGGGAAGAGATTAACCAAAGAATTTGTATGCAGACATGCATAATCCATGGACACAGAGAATAGTGTAGGGAAGGCCTGGGGCGGGGCCGGGGGGGGGGGGGCGTTGGATGCAGGCTAGAAGGGATTAATGGGATAAAAGGGGGACATCTGTAATACTTTTAACAATAAAGATAAATTAAAAATAAATAAAGAAAAAAATACATAAAACATTAACCAAGAAAGTCATATGCAAATATAAATCAATGTTAAAGAAGTAAAAACATAGCGAGCATTTACTCTGACTTCAATGGCTAGGTAGGGCAATTACTGGGGGTAGGAGGGTGAGGGAGAATTGTTTGGGTCCCAAACTGCATTCTCCTTAGAGTTTTGCAGTGCTGAGTCCTTTAAGGAGGTGATGCAATGACTACCACCTGCCACAAGGGGGAAGTATTTGCTCATGAAACCAATCACTTAAGAAATCACCAGCAGACTCAGGGATATACCCCTGGATTATCCAAGAAATGGGAATGGAAATATGTTAATGAAATATAATCTGAAAGACACTGTTGCTGAATCTGTCAATGCCAGGGTTCCAGTTCAGCCATAGGATGGCCACGCAATCACCTCTCACCTGCTGCTTGTCATTGAGCTGTGACAGTTCCTGGTGACTTGGTCATGGAAGCCTGGCAGGGGCTCCGACCTCTAGGGCTCTGTGCTGTCTCCTTCACTCACCCGCTCAGGGACTCTCTTCTTCCTTCTCATCTCATGAGGCAAACCATTCAGTTGCTGTTTGAGAAACCTCAAAGGAGACACAATTAGCACAGCTTTTTAATGAATCTCCTGACTTTTGGACAGTTTTTTGTTTGTTTGTTTTTAATGACAAACTTCAGACTCTTTGACTTAGTCCTGTCTCAACTCTAGGAAACAGGGTTGCCTTGTGTTCAAATTTCAGCTCTTCTATTTTCAAGCTACATGAACTTGGGTACTTTTAACTCTGATGTTTGGTTTACTCATTTAAAGCAGAGCTGCTGTGAAGATTAAATCAGAACAGTACAGGCCAGCTACCCAGCACACAGTAGGGGCCCAAGAAGTGAGTTTCCTTCATTCTTTGAGCTATTTTCTAAACGAACCAACCTTCTTTTAATGTGCCCAGCCTAGAGCCCATGCTTCTCAGGACCGGAGGGGTTGCAAGATGTCTGTTTACCCCTCAGCCACCCCCGTGGAGAGGGGCCCTGCCATTGGCATTGGAGCATGGCTTCTCAAACTGCAGACAGCCTGACATCAGCTTCGGAATTTCTGCCGTGTTTGCTCTCCAATGCCACCATTAGTGTGCAGTATTCTAAAACTCAGCTAATTTTTCAAAAAACAAATTTATTTTAAGCAGAAAAGTATTTCTTCTGTAAATGGAAACCTAGCATCACTTGCAATAAATATAAGGGCAGCATAAAAACAAACATTCAAATAAACCAAGTCATTAAATGGTATAATAACAAGCAATTTATGGATCACTATGAAAAAAATAATGCTGAGAGTTTGCAGTAAGCCTTATGAGTCCTACGTAACTTTGGCCAGTCATTTTAATCCATATATATTAGGAGATTAGAGACTTCATTGATTACAACAAGCCACACATACAGGGTGGGGCAAAAGCAGGTTTATAGTTGTTCTTATGGAAAATAATATGATAATTAGTGAATATTAATACAAGAATAAACTCTGCTCCATGTAGTCACAACTGTAAACTGACTTCTGTCCACCCAACTTAGAGTTGTAACTGAATATGCAAAGAAAGTCTATCTTCATTATTTCATTATTCCTTGATAACTAACTTGATCTCTTTTACATGCTCCTACCTGGCAATTCAGTCCATTCCCCTAATGTTACATGTATTTTCAGATAGCTTTGTCTCTACTAAATGATGTAAATAAATTCTCAGTGTTTAGGTATTCTCTGTCTTCCTGTCGTTGCCACTGCTAATTCATTCAGATCTTTACTGTCTCGTAGCTTTTATGAGGATGAGACAAGGCACTCAAAATGCCTTCTGTGTTTTTCCAAACCTAATACTTCCCCAAGTGTACTAATCAACCTGCAGAAATTCAGAAGGATTAATGTCATTCTGAGGTTCGCCCATTGTATGCTTTTAAGGCTGAGGGGATGGAGGCCAAGAATGGTCTCATTTATCCCTTTACTGAAGCCAGTAAGCCGCTGACCTCAGGACACTTATTTGGCTTTATGTTCACTATTCGCAATGGTCTGTTGAGTTGGAGGAAGAACATTTTAAAAATGTAAACTATTTTATTTTGAAATAATTGTGGGTTCACATGCTGCTGCATGAGATAGTTCAGAGAGGCCCTCACTCCGCGGGTGTATTTTTTAAACATTTTGAGAGCCATTCTCTGTTACCCGAGCATGACTGGAGAACAGATGGCTGGATATTGATAGATGTCCTACTCTTAGATCCCAAAGACCTAAACAGAAAAATACACTGAATCATATGTACATTGAGTCTAGTCTATGATGCCTCTCTTGTTTGCTTGTTTGTTTTGGATGATTCAAATATTGGGTATCCATTAAGGCGTTGCAAGACAGAGAAACTTTAGGATAAGCGTAGGCTTATCCTGTAATGGCACACTCTGTGACACATCCTCGGAAGTATTTTTGGAAATGAATGAATGAGGAAGCAAGTCTACGATCATGAGGGAAGGACCGGTGAACTCCAGTGCCCAGCCACCCATCAGCTGACCGGGGGAGAAGCCTGGGTGGAGGGGAAACTTTATTTCATCTAGTTATACGGGAAATATTTGGTTTTCAATCTGTCTTAATTTCGTCAAAAGGGGCCCTTTAGGAAGAGTCATAATTCAATTGTACTAAAACCAACTAATAGTTGACTCTGAGTGGAAAATACAAGCCATAGAGAATATGTTTCCCTGACTCAAAATTTATTTTTCCTCTGAAGCCTACAGATTATAAATCAAGAATTAAACTCGGGTCAGTAAATCCAAGCAAACGCACCCAAACCTGAGCGCTAGCACCACTGAAACAGAAGCCTGAAAGGTAAACCTGTGTAAATCACGTCTCTAAATCAAAGAGGGAAAGAGCGATTTTTCTTGTCCTACACAACAGGGGACTCAAACTCTGCAAAGCCCTCTCTGCGGATAAAAGTTCTGGCTTGGATGGAGCTTGATGTATTTATGTATGGAGGAAGCGCCGCCTGAAATTAAGCAAGAAGAATGAAAGAGTGTAATGGCCATGCCAGAGAAGGCCCAGTGAGCAGGGAGCAGAGGGGTCGTTAACAAGAACGTTTTGACAAAACACTCTGTTAGCTCTCAGCTGCTCTGGGCCAGGGGATGGCAGGGGGTGAGATGCTGCAGGAATCTGTCAGAGGCCTTAGTCCAAGCAGCTGCCCGTGGTTGAGAAGAGAGGGGTCTCCCTCGGCTTGGGAGCGAAGCCGCTCTTCCTGTGGACTTCCCCTCCCACATCACAGGAGGGGGCTGAGTGTGTGCTGTGCCCTGCATAGGTGCCCACGTGGCTCGGGGACTCTGCAGTTCCAAGGTTTTAGTGCTTCGGAATGTTAACGTCACCTTTATAATGTAATTTTCCCTCATTTTAGACAATTTCTTAAATCTAATTTACTGCCCTGCGTTTTCACAATCCCCGATTGAGACAGCCAGGCCCTCAAACCATTCCAGTTTATTGATTAAATGTTAAAAACCACGTACCCAGAGAACTCTATTTTGTTTTGGTAAAAAAGGCGCTGGGCTAGTCAACAATATTGCTTAGCTTATTGGCTTTCATGGGAATGACATTGAAGAAAAGGCTGTGGTATTTTCCTGTAACGCCCAGTAGGGAGCAGGCTCCCTCACTGTGTTTCCCATGGTGCATTTCACTTCTGATTCTGAACGGATCTAGGCACAGAAGTCTTTCCAACTGAAAATAGAACGCCTGTGTGCCAGGTGGACCCAGGCACCACATACAGCATGCCAGGGGTCGCTGGGTTCTTTCTCCAGAGACAGTGGGCTTGTACCTCCTGTGTGTATCAGTGCTGACCCATACAGCTAGAAATAAATCCCTTGCAGGACCTGAAAAACCAACGGCGGCTGGTTCATGATTCTTCTTTGATAAGTGGCTCATTTTGAGGAAAGTGATGAACAAGTGCCACAGGAACTTCCCCAAAGTGCCTGCACTTACACCCATTCTAGAAACATCTAAATTACCAAGCATATGGAGGACATGTTGCTTCTTTGAATTCATTCATTCGTTCCACGGATATTTAATGCATGCTTTCTAGTGCCAACCACGGTTACAGGAGCTGATGATATAGAAAGGAATTAAACCGACAAGAAGTTGAACCCCAGACCCACTTAATTTCCTGGTTGGTTCACTTTGGACTGAAGGTCTCCTTACTAACCCTCCATTCTTGTACAAGACTTAAATAATTCTTACCATGGTTCTTAGGGTGCCTTCTCACCCCAAATTGCAGCAGATGCTTTTATTTGGTGAATTTTTTTACTGAGAGTTAAACTCACATCACAGGCAGGGAACTAGGCACTTTATAATTCAGAAAAAGAGTTAAAATGCACACATTTAATTGACACTACATAAATGCTGACATGTAGACAAAGGCTTAGGGAGCATAAACAACCAGAGGAAGGTGTTAGATGAGGATTGTGGTCTCAATGTGTGCCTAGCAGCACTTGGAGGTTCATTAAATACAGATTCTCAGGCCCCACCTCTAACCTCAGAAACTCTGGTTTGAGAACCACTGGTGTAAGGAGACACTGAAGGTTCTTCTACTTAAAAATCATTAAATGGTGCATTATAAACACAACTAGAGGCCTGGTGCATGAAATACTTCCACTGAAGGGGGCAGGGTGGTCCCTCAGCCCGGCCTATGCCCTCTCGCAGTCCGGGAGCCCTCGGGGGAAGTCTGACTGCTGGCTTAGGCCTGCTCCCTGCCTAAGCGGTCAGTCAGGCATCCTTAGCACTACTGTGGAGGCGGGAGAGGCTCCTGCCACCACCGCTGTGCTCGCCAGCCATGAGCCTGAGCAGTGCTTCCCCTGTGGGAGCACACTGACCACCAAGGGGCAGCTCCTGCATTGAGCCTGCCCCCTAGTGGTCAGTGCACATCACAGAGACCAATCATTCTGCCATTTGGTCAATTTGCAGATTAGCCTTTTACTATATATATTATTTTATAAAGCTTTCAGGGTTCCAGAGATGAGAGAGACCCAACTGTTATTGAGGGCAGATCTATACAGGCAAGACAGATTGGTGACTTGGCCAGTAATTGGAATGTTTTTGGTTTAGAAACTTGCTGTCTCTGAATCAGTAAAGCCTGACTCACAGTCACTGGTCAGGATTGGCTTAGGTGTCCAGGCACCACAGTGCATGTGTCTGTGTTCTTGGGCTGGTGAGGCCGAGCTTCATCTTAGGCTGATCAAGGCATCAGCTCTGAAACCTGGTCCCCTGCCCACTTGCTGACGGAATTAGAGCCCATTAGAGAGGCCACTGAAAGAATCAATCAGCTCGCTCGATTTTGTACAATGACTTCCATGTGCTGGGCACTCGGCCTGGTGCTGGAGGACAGGAGGGGGCGGCCAGGGAAAGGTGCCTGTGACCCAGAAGTCAGAGGGAATTCAGACTTCCATCTGGGAACAAAAGCACTCACCATCCGTCTTTGTGCAGCTGGTGCTGAATGCCCATTGAAGGGACAAGAGACTGCGTGGCCGGAGCAATCAGGGACAGCTCTGCTGCGGAGGCCATGGAGCTGGGCTGGGCGGGAGGACTAATTCATGGAATATGGGTGTGGATATGGCATGTTGCAGCGAGATCTCTGCCTGCATAGTTTAGTAGTGGGAGAGAATGTTTAAATTGTTATCTGAGCCAGATGGAAACGGACCTTGGATAGGATCCCACGGACAAGACAAAACCTTTTTCTAGGTTTTTCAGCAGGAGTGTGCTGAGATGAAGATGGAGGTTTAAGATGTTGAATTAAAAATAATTGTCTTTATTTTCATCCTATTGCCACATGGAGTTAATCTAGACTTCCTAAAGCAGTCAGGAGTCACTCAGGCTGTGAAATGGGTCCATTTGTCAGTAAAAGGGAAAAGGTAACAACAGCTAAGAAAACACAGAACAGCAGACATCCCAGTCAGAGCTGGCCTCGGAGTGAGAATGCACACGTGTGCCACTTGGAGATGAAAAATGCTTTCCCTGGGCCATCCATCATCATCACATCCATGGAGACGGCTCCCCCACCCAGGGCACAGTTCTCCTGGGGATGCGGCGATCACCAGCCCTCTGTGGACAGCCGCTGGTGATGGATGGCCCTGGGCTCGGTGCCTCTCCAGCCTGACTGAGCAGCACGCCTGGGAGGCGTGGAGGGCAGGGAGCCCTGCCTGCCCAGCCAGCAGCAGAGAAGTGTGGGCAGAGCCTCCGAGCCACAGTGAAAGTTCTTGCCTGTCTCTGTTCCACTGGGAGCTCCCTGCAGGTAGAACCAGCTCCCTCACCTCCTTACCTTCAGTGCCAACCTCAAGCCAGGTGTATACTTGGCTCTCAGTTAATGCTTGTTGGACAAATGGATGAATCTAACAGTTGGCACCTATGATTTTTGCCCCCTGTGCACTGGGCTTAAATCAGAACCAAAAGTGTCCTCAGACACTGTCTGGTTCCAACACTTGATGTGAAAATGGGGAAACTGAGGGCCAGAGAGGAATAATGGCCTGCATAAAGCCTCCGATAGATTAGTAGAGATTATAAGTTAGTATTATATGAATGCTACCTTGTCTCCTACAATACATGGACTTCTAAAGGACTTTTACAAAAGGAAGATCCAATCAGAATTGCCTCTTTCATATTTCTGTGTAATTCTCACCTTATCAGTGAGGACTTCTATCGTCCATGCCTCTCCCGCTACACTCCCAACTCACCTAACCACCTGGCATTCCCTCCCTCCCTCCCCCATTTGTTCTCCCACAGTTTTCTCTGTAGCACTTATCACTCTCTGACATTCCAGATACTTGATGTGTTTATATTTCTTTCATATGCCCCAGCTCCCACTAATGTCATCTCCACAAGGGTGGAGGATTTAGCCATTTTTAGCAGTTCTATGTCTTATTTGTAACATGGCTAGGACACATTTGCTGAATGAATAAAGAAATAAAATTAATTTCCTAGGATGCAAATCATTCCCTGAGAATCTTGGTCAATTGTGGTTTATTTTTTACACGATGTAATGATTATTCCATGACATTGGCTCCTAGAGACGCAGGAGGCTCTGACCACGAGCTGTGCAGCCTTAAGTATTCGGGGCGGCATGAGGACCTGGGTCTTCCCAGCCTCTGCACAGTGGCACATCACAAGCCCAAGTAGGACACAGCACTTTACTGTTGCTTGCGTGTCTGTCTCTGCTTCTTGGCTGAGAAAACATTGAAGACAGAACCTGTGCTGTTTTCCTTGCTGAACCCCCAGCACTTTGCCCAGAGCCTGGAGAACTGTAGGCCAGGGAGGCCAATGGGAAGCTCTGCCGGGATGGAAATGCTAATATTGGTGGTGACTGGAATGGTAGCCACTGGACACATGTGCTTAATTAGCACTTGAAATGTGACTAGTGCAACTTGTGGACTGAATTTTTAATTTTATTTATTTTCAATTAGTTTTAAGCATGAATAGCCACCTGGGACCAAAGGCTACTGGACTGAATGGCAAGAGGGAATGTGTGCTAGATGGTCAATATCTTTACTGAATGAATAACCACAACTGATATAATTGAAAAAAGTCCATAGTAAAAACCTCACTAATTTGGAGTAATTGAGTGAAAACTAAGAAATTAGTCTAAAGTGGGAAGTGCTGATTATTTAAAATCATTGCTTTTTGACAATCTAAGCATGTACTTAATGTTTTTCCTTCTGGCATAATCTATACACAGAAATCAAAATGACATCTATATTGTTTAATAGGATACAGTAAGGTATTTCCCATGACCTTATATATTCTTTTGGATTATGATTTTCATGAATACTGAGTATTGCGGTGTTTTTTAAAAATGTACCACCACATATTTAATCACTTAGTTGCCTATCCTCATTAGTCATATATGTTAATTTCCCTTTTTTGCTAATACAAATAAAAGTGTAATGACTACTCTTTTACATAAATCTTTCTGTTTACCTTTGATTCTTTATTTTGGCTAGAATAATACAAGTGAAGCAAAAGATACAAATATTTTTAAGCCTTCAAAAATTCAGAAACGTGGTTTTGATAGCATCAGCTATAAACGCCTTTGATGGAATTATCAAATGGGTTTGTCGTGGAGAGTCCTTAAATGATGGCTTCTGTGTGTATTGGCCCTTTGAAGCTGCTGCATGAACCCTTCTTACCACTGTTTCTTTAGAATTTGTACAGAGGTTCTTTCCTCCATTTCCTGGGGTTAAATTAATGCTACTGTGCTACACGAAATCTAAAATTGCAGGGACTTAAATAAGAGAGAGGAATATTTCCTTCTCATGTAAAAGCCTTAAAATAATAAGGAACCCTACCTTCCTGTAAATGCGGCTTCCAAAATTGCCCTAGTCATTGGCAGATACCAAAATCAGGGTTGCAGAAAGGGGGAGAGAGCTCAGAGTAAGTCCTAGGAGATGACCCGAAAGTTGCACATATCACTTCTTTTGGAAATCAGTCTATGGCCACACCTGACAACAGGAGAAATAGTTACCAAGTCCCATTCACCATATGTCCCTATTATGATTATATCAATGGATGATACCTAAGATCTATTCACTCATCCCCATCCTTACTGCCATTGCCTTCTTTCTCACCCCATCATCTCTTCCTCAGATTAGTGTGACAACCTTCTAATTAGTCCATAGTCTCAATCTTGTCCTCTTCTGATGCAACGTCTGTGTATACAGGATCCTTTTGAAATACAAATCTGGCCACATCATTCTTCTGCTTAAAATTTTTAATGGTGAAATCTTGACATCAGAGAGAAGAAATTTTAAAAGCCTTCTAATGACAGCCAAGGCCTTTCTCTTCGGCCCTACCCAATTCTCTAATGTCTGGGGTGCAGCCATGTTGGCCCATATTTGTTTGTTTTAAGAGTGGAAGAAGTGGGAGCTAACGACTAAGTCTTTGACTGCTAACTTCTCTGGGATATGAAGTGAGAAAACATATGTGTTTTCTATCACTCGAACAAAACTCAGCATCTGTCCTCTCTTCAAACAAATGTGGAAACTACCTATCTTAAGCCCAGGGCTTCCAGAAGCACAGCTTTTTATTCTGTAGGACTTCTTGAGATTTTAAAGACTATCTATTGGGGGACATATGTCCTATCAGAGTTCATTCCTGAGACCATCCTTCAGAGCTGATCTGTCCTGTGATGTGCTCCCACAGAAAATAGAGTAGGGTTGCATCTATATAGATTTTTTTTGCATGCAGGTCTCTGGTGTTATTTCAAACAAAGAGGGCCTAGGGGCCAATGCAGGAGGTATTTCTTACTGCTAACTTAAGTGATTCTGGGTAAATAACTCAGTTCAGGTGTTACATTTTCCTGGGATGTCTTTCCTTGCTGATAGTACCTCCCACTACCTCTTGCCCCCATACACCCTCTCTTCTCCTCTGCACTACTGAACTCCCATAGGACTCAATCTCCACCTAAACCTTAACACACCATACTGAAATTGTTTGCAAGCCCATTTCCCTAACTGTATTGCCAATTGCTTGTTGCCAGAGCTGTGTCTTATAATAGCCAGAATGATACCCAGCCTATAGTAAGAGCTCCATATATGTTTATAAAACAATTTAATGCATATAGTTCTTCCAAACTTGCTTTGTGTTCTCAGCCTCTATTTCTACAATGATTCTATTCCACCCAGTCTTCTTCCTTATCCATCTTTTGCCAAGTCCACTTGGCAAACTCATTCTTCTCAAGACCTGGAGACTTTGTGATGAACTGATACGAAGGCTTTTCAGGAAAGCAGGTCGCTTAAAGCCAACACCACCTTATCATAAACTAATTATCGCTGGCTCATTTGGTTCGGGGTCCTTGGAGAAAGCAGGCTTTATTAAGTAGTTTTTGAACACTGAGTTTCAGGCCTTTGGAGCTACTGTTGCAGAAGTTCAGATGTGCATTCCAGAAGGTCAAGGATCTTTTAAGTGTCAGTACATACTTCCCTTCCCCCACCAATCACTCCCTTGAGAATATTCTATTCTATGAAGCATTTTTTAAAACAAACCTACACTTCTGGACCAATTCATCTGCAATTTGCTATACTTCATAGGGCTCAAAGCCCCCGCGTGCCTAAACTACTAGGAAAGATTTCTGGACACGTCAATAAAAGTACCCTAATGAACAACAGCTGCAAAGAACATGTCTTTAAATAAATTGATTCCAAATTTTTCTGCATGTCTCCGTGATTTTTGCTTTTTAAACAGGCACTGCCGACTTTAAACTTAGCTATCTAAAAAAAAAGAAAGCTGAAAAGGGGAAAAAATCATACAATGCTTCAAAAAAATTTTGTTGTCTTGCTTTTCTTCACCATTCTTTGTTTTAAAAGGTTAATGTGCGTTCACACCGATTACCTCACTTCTGCTTGTAATAGCTCTTTGGAGCAAAAGGAAGCAAGTTGAATATCTTTCCCATTCTGAATTTCATACAGGAAGTTGAAAGACTCATCCAGATTGGGGATCAGGATTAGAACTCAGGTCTCCTGATTTCAGAGACGTGTATTTATAGACCCTGGGCTCCACTGTCTCTTGAAACAAAACCAAAAATATCCTGCTCCCCAGATGATGAGAAAGTCTGTGCCATAACCTGTGTAGGCTCTCTGAACGTCATATCTAACATTTATGCATAATATTGGGTCAAGGAATGTGCTATTATAAAGCGAACTGAGATCGGAATTTTTCCCTCGAAGGCGTAAAACTTACCAATTTATTTGATATGAAAAAAAGTTTACATCAATGACTTCTCGGAAATCACATCTATATGTTCAGTTACAGTTCAACTTTGTAAAGAATGAAGCTGTTTTACTACTCATCAGTAAATAAAGAAGTGTCCGTCGGAAGAGGGTTGTGATAGATGCTTCCATGTTGGGTTTTAATAGCGTAACAGATGGTCATTTTTTCCTTACACAGGAGGCTAGAAATCAAAATCTGGCTCCACCACCACATGATTTCCCCTCTGATCTACTGCTCTGGACATCTGGGTTTCCCGTGGATTGTGTTCAATCAGCAATGTTGAGGTAGTAAATATTTCACCATCCAGGCCCCTCTTTTATTCTTATTGATAGAAGGAGAAAGAGCAGGGTAGATCCCCATCTTGAAAAGCCTCCTCCTCACCTTGCCCACATTGTCCTTGCCATGTGCAAAGGCCGTTGGTGAGATTGTCTTGCTAGAGCAAAGATACATGCATAGTAGTGGGAGGTAGGAGAGAGGGAGGGGAGGGTTGAATTAGGACCCAGAAATGGTTGCATAGAACAAAATGAAAAGCTGTTCCCAATTTGAAAAGTGAGTTGACGTCTGTTACTCTGGTATGCAGTAAAACATGTTTTTCATCTAAGACATAATAAAAGCTACAAGCATTTTACACTGTGCATTAAGAACTGCATCTTTAAGGGAACATCTTTTCATATAGAGCACATACCCAGTTCTCCATGCGATGCTACTTTTGAACATTTTTATTATTACAGTAGATGAAATATCCCCGAGTCATGGCAAATCCTACGTGAAACATTTTTGTAGATAGAAACAACTGTTCCAGGTATATTGGCATTTCATGGTGTGTGTTTTTTAAAACCCTTTTCTATAAATAGAAAATTTCTGTTCAAATTGAGTGTGGAACTGGACTATATCATGGGACCAGCAATAATAGGGGAACTAACTTCCATGATGTGCAAATGACCCAAAGGAACCCTAGGGTTAAGGTGGATGAAGACTTTGAGGTGAATGGAAAGGGAGGTAGAAGCAAGGAGCTTGTTCTGGATATTTTCTGTGGCTTAGAAAACATGTTTATGTGTTGAGCGTGAGGTCCCAGGGGAAGGGGACTTGGGAAGCCATCCCAGAGCTGCATCACTGAAGGGTCCCTTCACAGTGTATGTTACATAAATGGTAGCCCTAACGCTGTACAAATGTAGTGTCCCTGTTGGGAATGACAGAATTATAAACATCTGTCATGTGGAATAAGAAAGATATGTCTAGGAACACTTCCTTCTTTTACCTCTGAGATTATGTCATTTTAAAATTCCTTCTTAGTCTCTTTCTCTGACAGTTCTTTCTTTGACTGTCCCCTTTTACCCTCCAGCTTTATGGAGTTACTAGAGGCCTAGCGCACAAAATTTGGGCATGGGTAGGGTCCCTCATGGCTGCTGTCTGCTGGCCGGAGCCTTCCTTCATTCTGCACCCACTCCCTGGTGGTTAGCGCACGTCATAGTGAGTGATCGAGCTCTTGGTTGGTCGAACTCCCGAGGGAACACTTTGTATATTAGGTTTTTATATATAGATAATTGGTACTTGTTTCTTAAATAATAGTGTTCTCTTGGATCCCTGAGTAGCCTTCTCTCTTGTCCTGCATACTCTTTTTACATAATCTCACCCCCATGCAAAGCTTTAACTGTGACTTCAATGATGATCTCCAGACTGAAAACTCTGTCCTGACCTGCCTTCCGGATATTATGTTCTATCTAGATATTCCCTGGGTCCTATCCTTAACATTTCCTAAACTGAACTAATGGTCAATCCATTAACCCTGTTGTTCACCTAATTCACCAGTAAATGACCCCAGACTAAAGATCCAGACTATACACTGGGGGGGGGGGGGGGGGGGGGGGGGTTATCTTCACTGTTTCCTGCCACGTATTTTTAATATATGTCAGTCATCAAGCCTAGGAAACTCCTCATGCCCATGCCCTCCTTGCCTCACCCCTTGCAGGTGCCTCAGTTCAGGCCTGCACTAGGTCTTGCCTAGTCTGCCTGCCTGAAGTTCCCCAATCTACTTATAATTTACACATTGAAGCACTACACTGGATAGTTGGCACACAATGGCATTCAATCGTTGTTTGAGCCAATGACTAAATTAATGATGCCTGCATTGAGCGAGTGCTTTTGATGATTTCACAACCAAGAATATTTACTGATAATTAGATCATATTCTTTCAACATTGTTCATTGAGCACCTGAGTAAATATATTCCCTCTTGGCCCTCTGTGTGTTATATAGTTCAATGTAGGGGATGCAAAAATATATAAAAATATTTCATGTTAAATATATAATTCATGTTAAGATTTTAAAAGTGAAAATCAAAATAATGACTAATAAGAGCAATCATTTGAATCAAAACCTATATTTTTGGTACTAATAGGACCAAACCAATTCAGAGATGAGAGATTCTTGAGGTTAAAAGTAGCCAAGGCTGTCTCTATGCAGGAGGCAGGACTTAAAGAAATGATGGGATTTTTAGAAGAGTGGTAGCAGGACTGGGATGGGGATTTGTAGGAGCTTAGCTTGCACAGGAGCATGAAGATGAATAGGACTTTTTGCTGGAACCTTTAGAAAAATAGGGCAGTGGCAACATGGGTTGAGATTATGAAACTACTGATGTTTTGGGAGAGGAACTATAGTAAAATAAAAGAGCTGTGATATTGGACAGATTTGGCTTCAAATCCAAGCCCAGTGCTTGTTAACTGGTGACTGAAGACCTCCCTGAACTCTCTGAGCTTTTGTTTTCTTATCTCTAGAAGAGGAGGGAAATAATATCCATGGGGATTAAATGTGAGGATCTACCTGTGTCATGAGATACTTGTCACCTGACAAGTCCTCTGGGCTCCAGCAAAGCCCTGGCCCAATAGGTATATTGTCGCTCCGGGACATGGAAGCTGCAAGACCACCAGGCCTTCGGCAGATGTTATTGGAAGATCAGCTCTTATTGTAATATGGTTCTGACAGCTCTCCCGGTAGATTTTGAGTGGAGGTTACATGCTCAAGCTTGATTTTCCTCAAATCCTAGAATGTCAGAGCTGACCAAGTCCAGCCCTCAGCATCTCCTTCTTTTCCTTTCAGCCAGGGTAGCTTTGCTTATTGTTGCTGCAAACATTGGGCATACATGGGCTTCTGCAGCTCATGAAAGTTTGAAAACCACTGATGTGGCCCAACTCCATCATTGAATCGATAGGTAAATCAAGATCCATGTCAAATCTATTATGTTTTTACAGTGGAGTGTAAAAGGCATTTATAAATTACCTATTAGTCTATATTCTTCGAATAAAAGTGAGTTCATGTGCATGGGTACATATATATAATAGTGTTCTCAACAGTTAAAATTATTCATGGAAAACTGTTCTAATCAACAGTGTGTCAATGATTGTATTTTTAATGTGCTAGAAGATTTGGTTATTTAAAGCAAAACTATGCTGAATATTTTATCAAGTAAAGAATTTTTAAAAATTAAATAGGTTATCTGATCAGAATTTTGAGATTTTTTAGTTTAAAAAAATTAGATGTTTTTCTTTTTCTCTAAATAATCTACTGGGAAAGAACCTTTGCATATTCAAGTATACTTCAATCTACATGACAGTGTATAATTTATTTTTCTCACAATTGTTTGGTCAAAGGGGAATTTTGCAACCCTTTTCCTTGGAATTAGATACAAAGAGAAAATGATATTCTTTAACCTGCCAGGAAGAATGGTATGCTGCAAAGAGAATGAACCTTGAATTCTAACAAAACCACATTGAATCCCTGCTTGGTACTTTCAAGTTTTGTAAACCTGGGTGACACCTTTTTTTTTCCCATCTGTGTCTTCATTTATAAGATTGCAATTCTAATATCATCATCATACCAGTAGCATGAGGAATAAATGAGGCAATGCATGGACAGTGTCCCACCCAATGCCTGGCACTCTACAGGTGCCCGGATGTGGTCATGTCTTCTCTTCTGCACGTGAGAACCCTGCCCAAGCCATTCTCCTGGAAGATCTTCAGTCCAACTCACCCCACAGCAGGCCTGGATGAACACTCAGCATTCACTACCCTTTCTGGGGAACTCACTGACAACCCGCATAACTCATCTGGCTGCTGAAAAAGAGAGGGGAACCCTTTGATATGCTACCTTTGCAAGTGTGACTATTTTTCTTAAATGCAAGGGAGATCACAAACCTGCAGATGCCAAGCAACTTTTATGAACAGTTGTAAAACAAAGATTAAACAGCTTTTTCTCTAGGCTTATCTTTGTCTGACAAAAAAAAGTCTACCAATGAAGATCATTTCCAACATAAGAGTGGAAAATAGATGAGAGTTTTCTATTTAATTTAACAATATCAGCCTTTGAACATTATGAAAACCATATTTTACAAGAGAAATACTAAATTGATTCTAACAGACAATTTCCTATGTTAAACCCATGAAAAGGTAAATTTTGAAGGCGACATGCTGCCTGACCAGGGACTGTAATGTAATGGGCTCATGCATGTGTGTTTATCTTCGACAAAAGTTTAATTCCAGAAAGATGAGCAAACGAAAGAAGAACTCTGAAGGCTATTTCAGAAGGCAGCAAAGCGAAGGCTGACAGGGGGAGATTGTTCCTGTGCTGTCTGAAGACTTCAGGCTCTTTCTCCATTTACTTGCCTTTGTCTGGTAGGTAATTATCAGCATATTTCCAGGAGAAAGGTGTCTGGGAAATCTGCGTGAACAAACTACAGTCCATGTTTTCTGCGGAATCCGAGTATATTAGACAAAGTTTAAATTCTCTATATCACTGTTTTCTTTCATAATATTCGTACTTACATAAAGTCAAACAAACAAATAAACATGAAACAACAGCAGCCAGCCAAAACAGGAACTCAGGTTTATGATAAGACAATGTCTTCTCTTTTTGTCAACAAATACCCAAAACAAACAAACTATATTCCATTGGTTATTACTGATTTCCTTCAATACTTATTCTATTGAATAACTGTAACTTTAATCACTAATATTTAGTTTGTACCGTGTTAGTCAAGGAATGGTTACGCCAGGACTGTGTTCTGGAGTTGACTCTCACCAGCTCACAAGAAGTGATTATCTACATCTTTTCTTAGCTCGCCAATCAATAACGTCACATTGGTAACATGAAATTGACCATGGTGAGAACATTTACACCATGAAAATTGGCAGATACTTCAAATCAAGGCTTGCTTTCCGGAATGCTGGTTGTTAAACATTTACTATCATCAAAAACACAAGAGACAACAAGTGCTACCGCAGAACCCTCTTCTTGGAAAATGGGAAAAGCTTAGCAGTGATGCTTCAGGGGATCACGTGCTCTGCGGATCCAAGTCTGAATGTTACTCATCCTGTACCGCCAACATTAGTACTACTCCTTGCTTATGTTTATTGAGTGCATACAATGGACCAAGCATTATTTAAGCATTTTGTATCATGTATTATATAATGTAATCCTGACAACAATTTTATGAGGTCAATACCACTCTTCTACACTAAAGAGGAAACTGAGGCATCCAAGGATGACGTAACTTTCCCAAAGTTACACAGTTACAAACGAAAAGAAATAATTAATATAAATATTACACATATGGTTAATAGCAGAATAACCTTGACTAGGCTAATGAGCTATTATAAGACGGGGATGAAACACCTACATTCTTCAAGGTTCAAATAAAATGAGACATGAAAAGCACCTGCAACGGTGCCTGACACATGGAGGGATGGTGTGTGCGCATTGCCTGCTCCCTCCTTTTGAAGAAACCCAGGCAGAACGATATTCTGCAGTGGCGGTCATCGAACATGTCATTCCTGGTAGAGGTCCTGGCAGGCCTGTAAAAGGAGCAGAGAAGAAGCCAAAGAAAATCAGAACAGTAGTTTAATGGTGCAGGGAGAGGAAGAGAGTCTCCAAGCATTAGCTCCTGAACATACTGCCTCCTTCACACCAGGGCCTCCCCTCCCCATAGAAAAGGTAACCCAGCTGCCAGCACCACATCTGAAAGGGCTTCCTCTCTGATCCTTGGCCAGTTATCAAATTATTGCCTATCAGCTCCAAATCCATCTTCATTATCTCTCTTGTGAAAATATGGAGAGGTACGTTTTCTTTTGCTAGCTAGCATAATGTTGAGCCTGGTCAGATGCTGCAGAAGAAGGGGTTTTCCGCCCAGCCAGTGTGGTTCAGTGGTTGAGCATCAACCTATGAACCAGAAGGTCTGGGTTTGATTCCCGGTCAGGATACATGTATGGGTTGCAGGCTTGATCCCCTGTAGGGGGCATGCAGGAGGCAGCCAATCAATGATTCTCTCTCATCATTCATGTTTCTATCTCTCTCTGCCTGTCTCTCTCTCTCTGCCTGTCTCTCTCTCTCTCTCTCTCTCATATATATATATATATATATATATATATATATATATATATATATATGGTTTCCCCTCCTGGTTCTAGTGTGCTCTCTCTTCAGACTCCTGCATCAT
This sequence comes from Myotis yumanensis, assembly GCF_028538775.1. Taxonomy (NCBI): domain Eukaryota; kingdom Metazoa; phylum Chordata; class Mammalia; order Chiroptera; family Vespertilionidae; genus Myotis; species Myotis yumanensis. Next base: position 6,018,565 of record NW_027223762.1, read on the forward strand.
GCCTTGTTCTTGTGCTCCTGCAATACATATATTTTCCCAGTGTCTGGTATTTGCAGAGTATGGATTCTTTTAAAACATGCACAGCTTTTCCAGCACCTGACTCCTCCAGGGCACCAGCAGCCAGCAGTACCCAGCTGACAGCTGCTTTCTGTGGTATGAACCACAGAAACCTCTCTGCCACCCTGTGAGCCATGACCATAACCTCCAACAAGGACTGCATCTCAACTCTGGGGATGTGGGTAAGAGGCTATTCCTTGGGCCCCCTATTTCAGTCCTAAGGCTAGTGGTTGCTGCTTCTATCTGTGATTCCTGTATTCTTTTGAGTTCTCTTTACTTCCTATTAGCTAATTCCTCATTATTTCAATCCCTTTTTAAATATATATATATTTTATTGATTTCTTTACAGAGACGAAGGGAGAGGGATAGAGAGTTAGAAACATCCATGAGAGAGAAACATCGATTAGCTGCCTCCTGCACACCCCCTACTAGGGATGTGCCCGCAACCAAGGTACATGCCCTTGACTGGAATCAAACCTGGGACCCTTGAGTCTGCAGGCCGACGCTCTATCCATTGAGCCAAATCATTTAGGGCTCAATCCCTTTTTATAGCTACTACTTCTTTATATTAAATTTTCCATGTTGAAACTCCTGTAGCTCCTGTCTTGCAATGGGAACCTGACTGATGGAGGGTCTTATTATTGCCACACATAGATAGTGTTGAAAGCGGCTGTGGGACCAAATCCTAGGCCAGTAGCAAAGACTTTAGGCTCAAAGCAAAGACACAAAGCAAGTTAATCCAAGACATTACTAGAAGTTTCTATGACTCCTTTAGTCCACTGACATTCCATCTTCTTGAAGAGAAGGAGTAAATTGAGTTCTGTTCTCAGGATGATTAAAATGTTCTTTGCCCAATTTATATTTCAACACCAACTTAGCTTGATTTGCCTACTTGTTAGAAGGGAGGAGGTTCATCTTACAGACCAGGAAACTTTCTAAACAAAAACTTAGTGGCCTAAGGGTATGAAGGCATCCTCTGTGGGCTGGAGAATTCCAGCTGGCTGCGTCTTTTGGCCATTGAGAAAATCTGGCTTTGCATTTCAGTAAAATGTTGAAATTAAATTACTTTTAGCTAAGCTTGAAGTTGGAAAATTTTATCATACAGAGTGAGTAAATCATTGTAAAATGTTCTAAGTACCTCCTAGTTTTCATTTCTATGGCACTGAAATAATCCATATAGGTTTTCCTGGCTCTTGCAGAAGTGAATATGCCAATGTACTCTGATTAAATCATTGGAAAATGAAAGAAAAATTCCTCCTTTTGGAAATAGTTTCATTGGGTCAGATTCTCATCATAAGAAATCTATAGGGATTTCATACTTAGAAAAGCAAAACAAAAATTGAAAAGTTGCTTTTCTCTCTTTAGGTTTGCAAGTGCACCATCCTATGTGATCTGAAGGAATGATTGATTACATTGAAGATATATATGATTTTTCAGATAAAAACTTAATAGGGTTAGATGGGACAAGGATATAGATTTTTGTTTCTAAATATGCATATCAATGTAAAATATTGAGTCATTGTTGGAGGGATGTGTATGTTGGTAACTCAATTAGGGCAACTAACATTTTTTCTATTTTATTGAATTTATTGGGGTGACATTGGTTCACAAAACCATGCAGGTTTCAAGTGTACAAACTCAACAAACATCATCTGCACACTGCATCGTGCGCCCAAGGCAATTGACATTTGATGATGATCTTTTCTCTTTAAATTGAAAGATTGGAGTATAATTTAAACTTTGGAAAGTTAGAATACCAGCTCTCTTTCATTAAGTGACTCGTTTCTCTCCAAAATACTTTTAATTAGCAATTTTTCAAAGTTTATCATATGACATTGTAGGCATTTCCCTGTGCCTATCATGTTCTCTCAATACAAGATTATCTGCTTTGGAAATTAAAAAAAAGGGACCATTTCAAGCCACATAACCGCTAATAAGAATATTTTTAAACAATATAAAGCAATCACAGCCTAAATTTCAGGGAAAGGGATTTTTAGTGCAGCGACATGGCACTAAAAACCTCATAAAGAACTAGAAAATAGCAGCATCCAACACGTTATTAAGTTATTAAGAAAATGTTAGATTATATTGAGTTTTTTCTGCTTATGAGGGAACAAACATGTGTAAGACATTTTTAAAAATTATCTCTCTCTTTTTTTAATCTTCACCACTAGGACATGCTTAGAGAGAGGAAGGGAGAGAGAGAGAGAGAGAGAGAGAGGAGAAGAGACAAACATTTATTGATTGCCTTCCATACATGCACTGATCGGGGATCAAACCACAAACCAGCAATCTTTTGGTGCACAAGATCATGCTCAACCAACTGAGCCACTCCTACCAGGCTGAAAATATATCTATTTAAAGTTGAGCACTTAAAAAGATAAACCTTCACCTACACAGCCCTTGTTTTTTAGCTTCTTTTACAGTTACCTTGTCCCCTTTGGTTAGCACACAATTGTCTAGTCTATACTAGAAAAAATTAGCAAATTCTCTCTCTCTCTCTCTCTCTCTCTCTCTCTCTCTCTCTTAAAGGAGCCTTCCCAGTTCATCATTTAAGAAAACCTAACACATGTTTTTATTTCCAGTCAAAAAATATTCATATTTCAAGATGTATTGACTTTTCGAATGTAGCTTTGAGCCCTTCTTGAAATAGTCACTGCCTGGAAGCCTGAAGAAATGTTAATGCAACTTCCAAATGGGTCTCACCCGGCTGGGGAGTAGCTTTGGCACCAGGAGAATTTGGCTCAGCCAGTCTCAGCACCGTCCCAGCTCAGGAAGTCGACCAGCGTGGAAAGAAGAAACATCTGACAAAGTAAATTATTAGTTCAGTTGCAACTCGATGTGTTACATGTGTAGAAATGCATAAACACGTTTGTTCAAAGGATTTATCATGAGCTGCCACCTTGGACAGTGTAAAATCTTAGATAACTTTACATAAACACATGAGTCACCTTTTATAAAATACCGTTTTCCATGTAAGCAAGCTATTGATGAATGTGGAGTCTAGGACATTTTCTCCTTGGCTGTTGTAAAGTTTTCTGCAAATGATAAGAAAGAACATCTTTAAGGGAAATAATCTCAAGAGGATAACTTGTCACCAAGGGGGGGGAAGCCAAGGGTCCCAACACCACTCACTCCCATGTCCTAACGCAAATGCATTTGCCAGAAAGCTTTCACTGTCTGAGGTGAGTCATGGGTCTTGAAAGCTGCCTCCAGTTTAGGGGAAGAGAGGCACAGTTTCCTCCTGATGTCTTCTGAGTCGACACTGCAAAGTGGCTGGTGTCTCCAGAATGTCCCTCTGTGGACCTTAATCCAGGTGACTCATGTTTCTGTCTCTGTCAAAACAAGCGATTAGCTACAGGCATTAGTAAAATAAAGAATGATGAGAAAATCCTGTTGTTTTTCAAAATCTTTATAATATGATCTATTCTGGAACTAAAGACCATCCAACAAACACCCCCCCAAGCACTGATATCAAGTGCAGCTTTAACCCAAAGCAGCCCTGCCCCCATCCTAACCTCTGCCCCTTCCACTAAATTGTATACGTAAAATGGTGGGATAGTAAGTTTATGTTACATAAATTTATCACAACAGATAAAATAGAATGAATAAAGAACTCTGCATGTATATGGTACCATTCATATAAAATGCACGTATATGTATAACACTTTAGAAAAAAATAGCAGTTCCATATTACTGACTTGTAGGAAAAGCTATGATATATTGTCAAGTGAAAAAAGTAATTTGCTAACTAATATGTATAGTATAATTATATTTTAATAAAAGGCAACCAAGAATACTTTAATATACCTGTAAACATGAGGGCGGTAGAGAAATGATTTATGTTGCATTTGTATGTAGTGTCACTTGTTTCAACAACCATAAATTACTATCATAATTTAAAAAATTAAATTCCAGAAAATGTGAAAAAAATTTGTTAAGACCACATTATACAGGAAAAGTTATAAAGCACTGTCTTTCATATTCAGTGAATGCATTTTCCTAATTTGAATTATGCCTTTTGCGAGATGGTATTATTATTTTAAATTACTTATATCATGTTACTTACTACATATTATATTACTATATATAATATGTTATATAGATGCATAAACATATATGCATAGTATAAACTATTTCTATATTATTTATGATATCCAGTTTTTTGTTTCTTTAAAATGAAATAAGAAATTGAAGACATTTATACAACAACTTAAGTGAATAACCCTGTGGTTACTCCTCTTATAGTTGGCTTATTGTAATTATAACCCAAATTTGTGCTCATTTTTTTTCAATATTCATGCCTTTTGGTAGTCTATCAAACCGACAACAGGCCTAGGCCATATAATTTGCTTTGGTCTATAAGTAGCAAACAACTCAAGAAATTCAGTTCAAGTCACTTTATTAGGAAGTACCACAAAGCTGCTATAACAAACAATCCCCAAATCTCAGTGGCTTCAAATAATAGAAATATTTTGTTTGCTGATGTATAATAGTCTAATGCTCATGGACTATAGTTTCTGTTTCATGAGATCATTTTGGGACGCAGATATCTTCCATTCTATGTAACTTCCACCATCCACACTTGGCCTCTAAAATCCTCATGGAACAAAGAAGCGAGACAGAAGATTTTAAAAAGCTCTTAAGTGTCTAGAAGTAACACTTCTGTTCACATTCTCTAGTCTAAAACTGGTATTATGGCCTAATCTTGTCTACATTCGAGCCAGGAAATATGATTTGTGTGTGTGCCTAGGAGAAACATGATTGGTGACCATCTACCCAGTATCCATCACAACCTTTAAGTCCACCTTTTCATTCTGAAACCTGAGTATATCAAATGTGTGTTTAGCTATAATGGAGAATTAAAACAAAAGATTGAAGTCAGTAGTGAAGAATTGGTTCTCACAGAAATCAAAGTGGCCTGCAGATATGGATACAGCCAAAAAGTCAGCCTATTTCCCTCTCTTCAATATGGAGCATTAAGAAATTGTGAACATATCGATGGCCTTCTCTGGAGTTCAGATTCCTTTTTTATCCTGGAAATAAGGAATTAATCAATTTCCAATTTTAAAGAGAGATCAGCAAATTGTTCTAGGAATGTTCTGGGATGATGTTGGTGACTGAGAAAGGACCTCAGTTTGGCTCTGTGACCTTCCAGATCACTTTCTCACATATTTACTGACACCCTGGGCAAAAATTCAATATTCTAGTTTATTAAGAACAGATTTTTTCCTTTCTGTACATATTTCTTTCCAACTTCAAAGCCATAAAGAAAGAGACTTGTAAGCGTTATATAGATATAAACATGTTCTTAATTTCATTCATCCAACATTCACACAGTTGTGTGTTTTTTTTTTCAGTGATTCTGTTGAATTTATGGGACTTTTATTGAGAATCTACTTTGTGACAGCTGTATATTCAAAAATGGGAGTACAGATAAATTAGCTGTCAATATGCCTTTGAAGAAATTAGAGTCTAACCCATGTAGTTATTCATTTAACAAAGACTTAATGAGCTTCTACTTATGAATCAGGCATTGCTCTTGTGAAACTGGGCAGAGAAGACAGTTAAGCAAATAGATACATCAATCACATTGGAGAATGAAAAATGCTATAAGGAAAAAAATGCAAAAAGTGATGCAAAACTGATGGGATTAGGGGAAGGATCTCATTGTTACTTGAATTAAAAGAGGAAGAGACCCATGCTATGTTCTATAGCCAGAGGGACCCTTCTATAAAAAGACAATTTCTGAATGGTCTGGGCAAGTTCAAGCATCGAAAGGAGGCTAGGGAGGCTGAACACTTATGGTTGAGTGAAATTGGGGATGATGGATATTTCAGGGGAAGGGATTCTCCCCCTTACCCAATCATTGCTCCCCATCCTCTCAGCCCACTTCCCCATGGGCACCTGAATGCTCATGGCTAAAGCTAGGTAAGCATTTTACAGACAGTATTACGTTGCTAGGTCTGTGTGATGGTGAATGTTATGCATCAACTTGACTGGGCTACATACGGGATGCCCAGGTAGTTGGTCAGACAAATTATTTTTGGATGTCTGTAACATATTTCAGGAAGAGATTAGCATTTGAATCAGTAGAGTGAGTCAAGAAGATAGCTCTCACCAATGCTAGTGGGTATTCAATCTGCTGAAGGCCAGAACACAACTAAAAGTGAAGGAAAAGGTGAGTTACTCCCTTGCTTGAGCTAAGACATCAATCTTCCCCATCCTCAGACATCACTGCTCCTGACTCTCAGGCTTTCAGACTCAGGCCGGGGCTTACACCATTGGCCTTTGCCCCCTATTCCCCCATTCTCAGGCCTTTAGACTTGCACAGAAATACATACACCATTGGCTTTTCTTTTTTTCCAGCTTGCAGACAGCAGATCATGGGACTTAGCCTTCAAAGCCAAATGAGCTAATTCATATAAGAAATATCTTATCTGTCCATCCATCCATCCATCCATCCATCCATCCATCCATCTATATATCTATCCATTCATCTATCTATCTACTACTGGTTCTGTTTCTCTGGAGAACTCTGACTAATATAGGCTTCTATAACAAAGTATCACAGATTGGGTGGCTTAAACAAAAGAAATTTATATTCTCTCAATTCTTCAGGAGGCTAGAAGTCTGAGACCAAGATGTCAGCAAGTTTGATTTTTTTCTGAGGCCTCTCTCCTTGCAGATGGCCACCCTCTTCCAGTGTCCTCACATAGTCATTCCACTGTCTGTGTTCTCTGTGTTCTAATTTCCTCTTCTAAGGACACCAATCATACTGAATTATGGAACACCATTATGGCCTCATTTTACTTTAATTACCTAGTTATAAGCTCTATCTCTAAATATAGTCATATTTTGAGGCACTGGTTGTTAAGACTTCAACATGAGAATTCCTTCACACATCTTAAATAAAATGTGCATATTGAGAGCAGTAGGATCATTTTCTATTATAATGTGTAACATTTAGGCATGGGCTGTGTCATCAGGCATCATAGGCTATAGGACAAGTACAGGTTTTAAAAGAAATGAGAAACCATTGAAGGTTTGTCATAGTATGACTTTTCAAAATGGATCATTCTGGTTGCTGTGTAGCGAACGAATTGTCTGACTACATCAAGAAATGTAGGTGACTTGGATAATAACAGAGGAGATGGCAAGAAATGTTCAGATTCAGGATCTATTTTGAGGGAGAACAAGCAGAATTAGCTGATGGATTAGATGTAGAAATTAGGAAGAAAAAGGACTGAAGAAGGACACAAATGGCCAAGCCACTGTGTGGAGGTGATGGATCCAGCATGGGCTCTTTCTAGCTATATGATCTACAGGAAGTAACTTAATCTCTCTGGGTCTCTATTTTCTCAATTGCAAGAGCTAATATTTTCTTCATAAATTAGTGTAAGGATCAAATTGCATAAGGCCTGCCAAATGCCTTCCAGAGTGCTTGGCACACCGTAAATAGTCACTGGATGTTATTGTCAGATGTTGGGTCTACCAAGATGCTTAGGAAGCAGCTGGGCAGTATCTGATTAAAAGACTAAATGACTTGTCCGGCCAGTGTTGCCCACTGGATTGAGCATCGTCCCATGCATCAGGAGGTTGCCAGTTCTATTCCCCATCAAGGTACATGCCCAGGTTGCAGGTTTGATCTCCAGTTGGGGGTATGCAAGAGGCGGCCTATCAATGTTTCTCACCATTGATGTTTCCCTCTCTTCCTCCCTCTCTCTTCCTCAGTCTGAACTCAATAAAAACATATTTTTAAACATGGCCAAATGACAGAAGTTGGTGAGGGGTGCTCTCCTCATGTTAGAAAACAAAAAAAAAAGAAAATCCATGTAGACCATGATGACTATCATGAGAAGACCTCTCTTGGTAGGGTAAATATTGGGGTGAATGTGGAAAACTTGAGCAAGACCTCAGTTCACTAAAAAATAAGCCTTAACTTTTTAACTGGCTTGCTTGCAGTCAGGAAGAACTAGTTTGCCCTACATTGGATAATCCCAGCTCTGCTATTTCCTTGCAGACCTTGATCTTGGGAAATAAACTCGCTAAATTGCAGTTGGCTTAGGAGTAAAGTAAAGATTATACTAGTTAGTCTGTAACCTGGAGACAGATCGTCAATTAAAAACAATGGCGATCATTAAGTTTGCAAATTTTAAGGTTACTTCAAAAGATTAAAACAGTAATAAATTAGTGTTTATAAAGTAAACCATACTTAAAAAGTTATTCATTTCTTAGAGCATTGCTAATGATTTATTTACATTTTTGAAAGATATTAAAACAGCCCAGAGGAAAGTCACCTATTAATGCCCCCAAAATATCACATCATTATGTCTGACGGAATCTATCTGTAATTTTAACTATTGTATAATTATCTAGTCGCCTGGAAGCCATTACTTAAAATCACACCATATTTGTCACAAATAGCTTAGAAAATATGATAATGAAGTAATCGAATAAGGATCCACAACTCTGAAAGAATGAAACTTTACATTACCACACACATCAACCAGCCAATTACTTTGTTTCTTTGTCCCTTCAACAAATGATTTGATATTCGCTTCTCTCATAACCCTCAAAAGGATCTGTGAGCCTTAGTCTACAGTTACCAAATGCTAACCTGTGCCTGGTCCCCTTTGCCTCACCTGGTGAGAGGATCAGCCTCTGAAGGCAGTGCTGTGGCTTCAAAATACCAAGTCCACAGCGGGGGTCTCCCTCCATTCAATTCCCCTTGGTCCCAGGCCAAGTGTGAGCTGGAGCTTCTGGGCACCAGGGTGAGGCAGAAACATGTAATATGAACCAGACTGGAGGTCAAGTCCTATTTTCCTCTGACTGCATACTTGCTGCTCCCCTGGAAACTGCAGCAGGGAGGGTTCTCTCCCTCACCTAATCATGGCCCCCCACCCCTCTTAGCCCAGGTCCCCATGGAGACCTGAATGCTCCTGGCTGAAGCTGGAAAAACATTTTTCACACCTTAAATAAAATGTGCAGATTGAAGGTGGAAGGATTACTTTCCATTACAATATGAAACATTCTGGCCCTTTTCCCAGGGTTTATAATAGCCTTTGGAAGAGACTTGCCTCCCACCCCACCCCAAGTATAGTCCTAGAAATCATCTAGAAATGAACTAGGAATTCTGAACTACAGACTTGCTGTAGAGGGAGAGCCCACGCTGACAGGAAGGTCCTGTATGGCCTGGGCAAAGATGACAAAGATGACAAAGAGCTGTTCATGTCTACAGGAATTATCCATGCCCTCATCCCCACTCTCAGAGCCTCACAGGGTATATATGTTAACTGCAGTTAAGCTTTAGGATCCTGGCAAAGACAGCTAAATGCAACAATGAAAAAGGTCTTCATCCACTGTTCCTATCCCTTTAATTATCTTTGATCCCAGTTAAATGTAATTCCCCTATAGACTAACTGCTATAATAAACAGCCCAAATCCCTGTGGATTCACACTATAAATGTTTATTTCTTGCTCATACATGGTGAGATGGTTGTGTTATAGGCATCCTTCACAACACGGTTTCGGGACCCAGGATCCTTTCATCTTCCAGGGCCTTGGATTCTTCTATTAGATCCTCTTCATTCTGTCTGGAAACCAACCTGCCTGAGGGACTGTGTAGGGGACTGTAGGAGCCAGGCATGGAAGTGTAGTGTGTACCTTACCACACCAACACACCATTGACCAGAACTCCATCACATGACCCATCAAATTCTGAACAGCCTGCAAAACTTGTTGTACTACTTGCCCAGAAAAGAGAGGGGACTCATGGATATTGGTGAGAATATTCTCTGCTGCATCTCACAAAAAGTAAGTGTTTCTTTGGGTTGTTATCAATGAGCATAAAGAATTTGGAAGGAAGAAGCCTCTGGACCTAGAGAGAGAGAAGGAAATGCTGGTAGAGGACTTCCTCATGTTCCCTTTTCTGTTCACTGTCATATACAGAACATGTTATCCTGCATTGTAACTGTAGGGTAATATATTCTACATATTTACCCATCTACACCGCCTCCAACTTGAGGGTAGAGACTGTCCTACTATATTTTGACTCGTCAGCATCTACCATGGACCATGGGACCTGAGTTATAATAGCTGCTATATTAATGTTCTATGCTGAGTAACAAATGATAACAAACAGTGATTTAGAACAATGCCCATTGTTATTTCTCAATTTCTGTGGGTTAAGTCAAAATATGGCTTAACTGAAATCTCGGTCTGAGGTCTTACCAGGCTGCGTTCTCATCAGACAGATCAATGGGAGAAGAATCTGCTTCCAAACTCACTCATGTTATTGTTGGCTAAATTCATCTCCTATGGTTGGAGGCCTGTGGTGTGAGCCAGGAATCACTCTCAGCTCTGAGAGGCCATGCAGTTCCTTGGCATGTGGCCTCCTCCATAGACCCTCTCAGGATGCTGTGTGCCAGTTTGCTTCTGTAATTGCAGGGAGGGAGAACAGTTCCAGGGGTCAGCCTTTTAACAAGAAGAGATCATTTGACATGATCATGTCATTGGCACCTTTAACATATTCTGCTGCTTAGAAGCAAGGAACAGATCCCACCCAGGCTCAAGAGGAGACCATTACATAAGGCTGTGGATACCAGGAGGCAAGAATCATGGGGGCCTCTGTAACATCTGTTCTCCATAGGAGCTTGTTCCCAATTGGATGAGTAGATGGATAAATAAGGAGGAAAGGGCCACAGAGAAGGAGGTTGGCAGTGAAGCAACATATACTTGCTCAGAATCTTATTCTTATCTCTTATAACATGACAATAATGGTACTCATAGGATTACCAGGCAATCGAACATGGAAAATGTAGATAAAATACTTAATGAAATGCTGGGAGAAGGTGTCCAACAAGCCTTCCTTGTTTCTAATTTGTGATTTTTTTTCACTTGCCCTCATAAATGCTGAGGCTCAGTTGCCTCCTCTTTTAGTGAATAATTGAGCTCCAAAGGATGTTCTGTAGGTCATTGTCAACTAGAAAAACCCGCATGCTGGACAATGATGATGTGACTCGTACATATGCTCTTCATAAAATAAGAACTTGTAAAAATAAACTGAAGGCAAAAGATAAGGACTCCCCTCCTTTTGCTTAATCATGGACTTAAGGGCAAAGAACGCATTTCTTCTTGGTCACCCGGTTGGAGATATTTTGGACGTTCAGTATAAAAGTATTAGCCACTTAAAATGTTGTATGAATTAATCAGAGATTAGATCTTCATGTATTATTTTCTTATTACTGTCTTTGTAGCTGGTTGTATCTTCAGGAAGAAAACATGGGGTTCTTTTTTGAGTCATTGTTAATAAAACACAAATTGGTTTAACAACAACTCTAGCTCCATGAAAATTACCGAGAATTTCTAACTTTTTCTCAAATCAAGAAATACAAGTTTACTTGTCTGATTAATTTGCCTAAATAGGAATAGTTACTATAGTTACTATTGGAGCAGATATGAGAAAAGAAGAAATCAGGATTAAGTCACCACTTGGACTGATAACCAGGCTGGCTGAGGATGCTCTGGGCTCTCATCTATGAATTTCTCCCTATCCAGCTCTTTTCTGGGCTTCTCTTTCTCACACTCAGAAATTCCTGCTTTCCTCAACCCTCTTCCTTGCCGTCTGGCACAGCCAGGGAAATCAAAGGGAATAGTAAAAAAAAAAAAATAACCATTCAGTCTGAGATTCCTCCCTTCTTCTCTCAAAATGAGGTGTCTGAATGTTCAGAAAATATAGCCAACCCTCTGAATGGACTCTCCTGGGGGTTTATTGTCTCTAATGAGGCCACTATGAACATTTCTGGAGGTGTTCTGACTCCAATCAGAATACCTTAACTCTCTTCAGTTAAAATTATACGTGTAGGCATAACCTTGCCTTGAATTCTAAAAGCCTACTCCCTCTGGGAACTAGTGTGGATAATCCTTGGGGCTTCAGGAGTAGAAGACATGCACATGTTTGAGGGAGTGCCCCTTAATTTCATGCCCTATGTTCCTCTCTCACCTCACCCTGGTCCTAGCCTTCCAGAAGGGCAGGAAGCTCCCTACTAGTTCCTTGGGTTGTCATAACAAGTCATCACATTGGTGGCTAAAAACAAAAGAAATGTATTGTCTTCATTCTGGAGGCCCTAAGTTTAAAACCAAGAATCAGCAGCGCCAGGCTTCCTTCAAAGGTTCTCGGAGATAATCCTTTCTGGTTTCTTCTAGCTTCTAGGTGGTTCTGGTGGCCCCAGGTGTTCCTTGGTTTGTGAGAATGTAAGTCCAAACTCTGCTTCTGTCTTCACATGACCTCTGTCTCTGTGTTCTCTTCTTCTTATAAGGACACTTGTTTTTGGATTTAGGGTCCACCCAGAGGACTCAGAACAATATCATCTTGGGGTTCTTAATGTAATTACATCTGTTAGACCCTTTTTACAAATAAGATCATGTTTGTAAGTTAGGGGTGAACATATTTTGTGGGTAGTCATCATTCAACCTACTACAGATTGGAATCAGGAGGTGGAAATCCAGGCCCTAGCCAGGTAGCTCAGTTGCTTAGAGCATCATCCCAATACACAAGGTTGTGAGTTTGATCCCCAGTCAGGGCACCTACAATAATCAACCAACGAATGCATAAATAAATGGAACAATAAATCTCTCTCTCTCAAATCAAAAAATAAAAATTAGAAAAAAAAAAGTTGAAATCCTGAAATCTAAACCATGAGACAATCTCTGTAGAGGTATTGGCTTGGCAAACGTTACACAAGAATGAAGATGGCAGAGATGAAATCTACATGGTCTGTCTCACAACTCCCCCTAAAAAGAGCAAAACTAAAGAGAACACGTCCACCTCTCTCTATCAAGGAACTTCCAATCAATTTGGAAGGACTAAGATGATAAAGCAGAATGTTTGGTTCAGGGCAGTGAGTGCTAATAAAGGCACACAACACCAGTTTTAAGAATAGGGCGGCTGATGGAGTTCAAATAACTCAATCCAGGGTTCAAGGAGCGCCAACCCATCAATCCCTTGGTATGATATTTACTTTTTTAATTTTTAAAAAATGTGTTGTTATTGATTTTAGAGAAAAAGGGAAAGGGATAGAGAGATGGGAACATCACTGAGAGAAAACCATTAATTGGCTGCCTCCTACAAGCTCCCTATTGGATATCAAGCCCACAACCCAGGCATGTGCCCTGAATGGGAATCCAACTGGTAACCTCCTGGTTTATGGGTCGATGCTCAACCACTGAGCCACATTGGCCAGGTATATTTTAAAAAAATACTGTTACTTAAGAAAAAAGAGGAGGATTCAACTGAAGGGAAATTTATTACATAAAAGTACATTTGATATGGCAGAAAATATCCCTAATGGCTGAAGTTGGTGTGATGAAGTAACAAAAAAATGTTTCAAGTCACACTCTAAAATCAATCTCAACTGGCAGTTCCATATTTAATTTTTTGAAGAAATGTCATACTGTTTTCCAAAATGGTTGCACCAGTATGCATTCCCATCAGCAATGTACTAGGATTCCCTTTTCTCTAAATCCTTGCTAGCACATCATTTATTGCTTTGTTAATGGTAGCCATTCTGACAGGTGTGAGGTAATACCTCTCTGATGATCAGTGACTTTGAGCATTTTTCCCTATGTCTCTTGGCCATCTGTATCTCTGCTTTGGAAAAGTGTCTATTTAGGTCCTTCACCCATTTTAAATTGGATTGTTTGTCTTCCTTTTGTTAAGTTGTATAAGCTTCTTATATATTTTGGATATTAAACCTTTATCAGATATATCATTGCCAAATATGTTCTCCCATACAGTGGGTGTCCTTTTCATTTTGTTGATGGTTTCTTTTGCCGTGCAAAATCTTTTTATTTGATGTAGTCCCATTTGTTTATTTTCTCCTTAGTTTCCTTTGCCCTGGGAGATGTATCTGTAAACATATTGCTACCGGAGATGTCTGAGATTTTGCTGCCTATGGTTTCTTCTAAGATTTTTATGGTTTCACAACTTACATTTAAGTCTTTTATACATTTTGAGTTTATTACTGTGTATGGTGGAGGTGGGCTAGAAGAGGTCATGGTGGGAAAGGGGAACATGTAATACTTTCAACAATAAAGATCTTAAAAATAAAATAAATCTCAACAACTCATCATCAGGTACATATTTGAATTCTGCCCATCCTTAGAAGCCCAGCTCAGTTTCCCCTCTTCTATAAAACTCTTCCAAACCACCTGAACCCAGAGGTCACACAATTCTGAGTTCATCTAGCCTCCCAACAATATGTTGGCATTTCTAAACCACTTTCTTCTTGCCTCTCCTGTCTCAGTATGTGGCACCGCTGACCAATTCTACAGCAAGTTCAAGTTCTGCAGGCCTTCTGCCTCAACACATTGTGGACCACTAGTTTTATTGCTAGCTTTACCCAGTGGCCAGATAAATTTCTGTTGAACGAGTACAAAACACGTTTTACATAAATGTTAAAGGCATACTTTAAAATTAAATACCCGTTGCATTTTGAAGTTATTTGTTACATGTTCTTACAAGCTAACATCTTTTTAAAGTATGATACTTTGTAAAACACTGTGTAATATGAAGCGAGAATTCTCATGATCCATCAACATATCCTGAGTCTGTCCACTTCACTCTTAGCATCTAGTCTAGAACAGCATGATTTCTTGCACAAAGCATTGTGATACCCTTGTAATTGGTCTTCTCTCCCCCGCTCCCTCTACCATCACTCTCTGCAGAGAAGTAATCATGATCTCTTGAAACATCAACTTTGTCATTGCCATGTTCAACACCCTCCAATGACTGTCTATTGCACATGACATAAAATGGCAGCTCCCTATCCTGTATTAAATGGCTGTAATATGACTTTGCCCTACATACCTCTCTGAAATAATCATCCATCCCTCTCCACCTTGCAATCTAAGCCCAAGCCAGTGACTTTCTTCCAGTTTCTTGAACAAACAAAGCTGGTCCCTGCTGTTGGACTTTTGCACGTGTTTTTCCTGCCTACAGCACTCTCCCATTTATCTTTGCAGGTCTGCCTGAACAGTCTCAGCTCCAGCATCTTTTCCATAGTGAGACTTCTCCTGACCACTCCATTTAAATTACTTCATCTTCATTCATCCTGTCATTTACCCTCCATGATACCACTCTGCTCTATTTTTCTCATTGTTCTTAACAACTACAATAATTTTCATTTATTGTGATTTCATTTCTTGTTTATAAATTTCATGAGAATTGGGACCTTACCTTTGATTTCACCATTATATCCCGATATATAGATTAGGAGTCCCAAACATATAGTGGATGCTCAACAAATATTTGCTCAATGACGAGAATGAAAGCAATGTCATCTATTATTCTCAATTGCTTAACTACATTGATTGTCTTTTAATAACGTAAACTTGGTGAGAGAAGGCAACATTTTTTTGTTCTCTACACACAACACAAAAAAAATGAATATTTAGCATTTTTGGAAAAGGCAACAAGGAATGGTGTTCTAGGATTTTTGCTGAATGCCCTTTGGGTCTCTCTCAAGTTTTAGAGACTCTATCCCTGGTCTGCTGTTCTCTGCTGTTTACTCAATGAGAGAAGGCAGTTTCTTGTGGATGATTGCTGTTTCTCCTTCAGTGAACTCAGATTGTGTTAACCTCTAAGAAATTAGTGAGAACAGGTCTCCATCTTCCTTCTGTCTCTCTGGTCCCTGGTTCTGCCTCTACTCCTAAGTCTCTTACTCATCGAAGAGAAATCCATCTCACAAGTAGCGTCCAAGCTCTTATCTATAGAAATAAGAAACAAACAAAAAATGTAATAGCGATGACGATGATCTGGAAGAGCATACTGGGCCTTACTGAGAGGCACCAGACCAGAACGCTTCGATCTTGACCTTCCAAAAACATTGCCAAGTTTCTTTAATGGCCATCATCAGTGCATTTTATGGTACTTTGGATTCTGTCTAATGATGGCCAGAAAGAGGTCCTCTCCATATCTCTCTTTTGCTGTCACTGCATCCCCGAAACCACCAAGATTTGTGAGCCATGGACCTCAGGAGACTGTGTTGGGGTAGCCTGGGTCAGGCAAACTCTGCTCTCTGTATGAAGTAATCCTATCTGTTTGTGCTCAGGTTTGAAATTTGATGTTCATTCATCATGGCTCCAGTTCCCTTAGACATTCCAGAGCTGACCTATCCTCCCTTTCCCTTGAGCAACAATCCACATAGACCCCCAAATACGTTATTTATTCCTCAAATGACTTGATCTGGCATCACCCGGCCTCCTATAACCTCCTGTGTAGGAAAGAGAAAAATGAATGACTTGGGCGACATCAAAGTGTTGTTTGACTTTCCATATAGTCATTAACTTTAAATGTTCCCAAACTAATAGTCCAAGACATTGTTAAGGGGTAATAAGTTCAAAGGAACATGAAACATAAAGCAGAACTCCAGAGTCATTTGAAAGTATTTTCTCTAAATGTGTGCAAGCTTTCAAGGCTGCTAGGCGAAAGAACCTGGATCGGCATTTTGGCTGGTGCTGAAAAGAAATTTCCCCAGGTGGAGTGTGTAAGCGAGTCGCCCGGCCAACCTCTTTGAGAGCAGAAGCATGTCTTTAGAGGATCTGCTCTTTCCAGAGAATGCTGCCCTGAGCTGGCTCCCTCCTCCCTCAATTAAAGGCCAATTTGTCTCTTTCTTGAAATCTCTCTTGCCTTGTTTGGATCTGGGTGCTCCAGGCCACTTAGGGAAGGCTGGTCTACTGCTCTACAAAATAGGATGCCTCTATCGCAGAGAAAATTACAAACAGATTACGTTCCATAAACTTAAGATCCAAGTTCCCATGATGAAATCTGGAGCCACTGAGTGAAATAGAGCGAGGGGTAGGAGGTAGGGCTCTATGTGTAGCTCTGAGACATCAGAGCTACCAACAAAAGGCTGCTTTTGTGTGTGTGTGTGTGTGTGTGTGTGTGTGTGTGTAGGGAAGGAGGCGTGGCGTGGACACAGCACATCCTTTCAGAAAGCCACCAGAGGATGGAGTTTTCCATGAGCAAGTTTGCCACGAAGCTGTGCATGGAGATGAAGTGCTTCTGTTATGCTCACACCTTCAGATACAGGACAACTGTGGATTTTGCATTCTAGCCTCAGATCCTGGGTAGAGATTTGCAACCTAAACAGAGCATAGGTTACATGTATTTCAAATAAAATGCAATGAAATTCAAGGCTTCTAAACATTATATATCTTTCTTTACATATTTTCTTCTTCTCTTCCATTGCATACAGACTTTTTATAAGCCCCTAATCCAAGAAACCAACAACATCTTCTTCCAGTTATTTTTCACTTAACATGATGCCACAGGCATTTAAATCCTGCTGTGTAATTTTCATGAGTTATTTTAATGACTAGTTAAGGTTCCATTGAATGTATGTTCTAGAATTATCTTGCTGATCCATTTATAACTGGATATTTACATTGTTTTCAAACTTTTCACTATGAATGATAACTCAGAGATCAACAGTTGTGGCATGAATACTTTTCTTCTTTCAAGGGAAGTATGGCATTAGGATGGAACCATTATAATGGGATTATCAGGTTGGAGCATATAACTCTTGTTATGGCTTTTGATAGTGGTGTGTATGTTGCCTTGCAGAATATTTTGTTCAGTTATAGTATTTACCTGGTGTTGTTTAGGCACCATCACACTGCACCACACCTACATTGGTAGAGAGGAAAATATTAGGCATCCCAGAGACATCAAACTGTAACGGGCACAGACCACAACCCCAAATTATGACACATTAAATTTAGCCAAATTGAAAATTATGTGTAGATACAACCTCATATAGATCTTGCTTTTATTGCTTTTGTTAAATCATCATTTTCTTTTTTAAAAATATCTAATATAATAATAATAGAGGAATATGCAAATTAGCCAGGATGCCATAACATCACGACCAATCTACAAATGGTGGAGAGCTACAGGAGGGCGGGGCAGTGAGCTACCATCTGTGGAGAGCTACCAGCGGTGGTGGGCAGGATGGCCAGCTGAGGCAAGCGGCAGCGAGCTCCTTGTGCACAGATTCGTGGGCAGGGCTACTAGTTATATTACAAAAGGATAAGACAACTAATATTTTGGAGTAGTTCTTTCTGATTACTGTTCTGTGCACATATTTTAGGAACAAAATTAGAATCAAACAAAACATGCTGGGTTTCAGTCTTCTGTTTTTCACTAAATAATATACTAGACACGGCATGCATGTAATAAACATTTTTTCACGATATCAGTGCTAATGACTATTTAAATTTATCATATGACTATACCAAATATTCTATGGTTAGCCATGCAACTCAGCTCTTTATCACAAGTAATGTTGCAGTGGTACTTAACATTCCAGTAGATCTATCTTAGGACAGAATTGATAATATCCTTAAGATAATTTTGAAGATAGGGCTTCTGGATTAAAGTGGAAGCACATTTCTAAGGCTTGTGATGAATATTCACAAACTGCCTTCCAGAAACGCTGCCATGCGAGAGTGAATGAATTATCTTTTTCTAGATGCTTACCAATAAGGCACAGCACCATTTCAAAAACAATCATTTAAATCTTGATGGAAATACACGATATATCTTGATTTTAATTTGCACTTTTGATCATTAATGAATTTCACCATCTGTTTTTTTATATTTATTTTAATACAATATGTATGTTTTATGTGTGTACTCATGTCCTTTGCCAGGCTGCTGTGAGCACTTGGTATCCAAATTACTGTGGGTATCAGGACACCCCAATAACTACAAAAAGGCTCCTCAGATTGTGGCCCTGAACCCCCTCAACTGCTCTGTGATTCTCCTCTTACTTATTTCATTGAGTTACTGCTGGGTTTGAGATAGAGGAGGAAGAAAATTCTGAACTTAAACTGCGGAGTGGCACAAAGTGCCTATGAAGAAAGTGTCAAGAGATGACACCTGAAAATAAATCTGTGTTAGATCACATAAGGCCTTGAATACCACACATTTTAGATGTTTTTCGGTCAGCAACAGGGAGCCATTGAGGAGTCATGAATGGGAAAAAAAATGAGAAAATATGTTCTTCAGAAAGTATCCAGCAGGTGGCGCCAACGTAACACGTCTTCTGCCTGGGAATTTCTCCCGGTAGCTTGAGCTTGAGCTTTGCAGTTGGTCAAGTCCACGTGTGAAAAGGTACCTTTTCTGAAGCATTCAGACTAGAATGGTGTAGATCATTCTAGTGGACCCGAGTGGGATGGATTTTCTTAAAAGCTGAAAGAACTTTCACACAGTAGCTCGGTCCTTCTTCATGGTATTAATTTCCCCCCAGAGCCTTTTTTCGTTCTTCTGTATCTTTTTTCGTTCATGCCTGCCGCCTGGGAGACCTGGCACTTGGAGGCAAAGGCTTTGCTCAGGGTTGGCAGCCAGTGCCGGGGTCTATAGAGCCTGGAATAAGACCCGTGTTTCCTGAGCTCCAGTTCAGGGGCGTCATATACAGGAGGCTATTTCTCCCAATACCCAGTGCTGCTTCTGACGGATGATTATTGGCCTATTTAACGAAGACTGGAGTAGTAACTTGCAAATCTGCAGTTGTGAAAACGCCAGTGCAGGAGGAAAGCGCTACCCTGAGCGATTCACTAAATTATGGCCGATCTCTTCATCATTACCAGTGACAACTGCATATGATTAGATCCTCATTTTCTTCCCTTCAATTCTTTCTGCGGTTAAATGGTAATGATAGAATACCGATGAACGGGCATCTTGAGAGACAGGAGAAAATTCAAAAAAGAAATCCATTATCCTGAGAGGTGTTTAAAAATCGTTTTATTATTTTTTTGTCAATGGGTTCAGTTTCTTGGAAACATCTCCAACTTTATGAAACAAACAAAAAGCTTCAGTGCAAAGTGGGAGAGTCCAAGTGTTTTCCACGGCAGCCTCCCGGGCTCCCTCGGAGAGGCAGCGAGGCACATGTTTGTAGTTGGGGATCTGGCAGCAAGGAGCTGGAGTGCTGATGGTCAAGATGTTCTGGTTCAGGAGTTAGAAAATAAATAATTCCTCTGAGGAAGGATTCTTCAGCTCCGGGCAGCTGATACGGCAATAAAATAAATAGGCAGTAAAACACACTTCCTGTTTTGAGAGTTCACATTTCATATTGGCAAAGCGCATCTCTTAAATTCAATCTCGGGCTTCCATAAATAAACCTGGCACCTTTTTAAACACTTTCCCATCTGCTTCAGAATGAGGAGTGCATTATTGAATGCACCTCGGGGAGTCCCCGGAACGGGAAAAGACTACTTGTGAGGAGCACACCATTGCAGTTGGCCTTGGCCCAGAGAAGCCATCAGGAGGTGGTTGGAGCTCAAACCATTGTAACAAGACTCTGACGGTGTCTCCCCACCCACTCTGCTTCCACTTTGTTATCATGGTCAGAGCTCTGCACCGGGAGGAGCTGGGATGATCTGAATGGTCAGGGGCAGGCATGGCTGCGGGATTCTTTTCTGTGGTTCCTGGGCTAGTCCTCACCCAGCTCCTGATATCTTGTTCCAACACACAAATCCAGTATCTTAGGATGGATGGAGACGTCTATGGTCCACCTTCATGAGAGCCCAGAGGAAGAGGCCTGGAGCGCAGACTACAGGAGAATTCAGGGGCCTCCTCAGCTTCCCAGGGACCAACTCTGAGTTCACCTACTTGGTGGTGAAAATCACTGGGACCATGTCACAGACTGATGATCCCAATCCTAGTTTTGCTATTAACTGTGTCACCTTTAACAGGCAGAGAGCTCGTTGTATCCCCAGAGCATTGTAACTAAAATCATGTTGCACCGTGCTGGCGTCAATGAAACAACCCATAAATATTAGCTATATTTGCTGTTTAATTTTGCCAGATAACCTTTCTTTTTGAGAATCAAGGACTGGTTCGGGTGGCCAGGAGAGGAAGTTATCATTCAACATCTACATCTGCCATTGGAGGCAGTTGTTAAATTTTGCATGCTTCCCTAGATGTTTTCTTGGCATTATCCAATTCGACCCTTTCAGTAAACATCAAAGGGGATTTTCCTATTTCTATCTTACAGATGAACAGAATATTAGAAGTACTACCAACTGTTATCAAACCTGAAATGCCATTGGTGGTAGGGCCTGCTACTATCTCACATACCATCACCAAAGGGTATGAAAATCTCTGATGATTGCAACTGTAAGACTCCACCCATTGCCAGCATTTCAGAGACTTTAAACTACAGGAAAAATGTGCCTTTAAAACCTGTGAAAAATAATAGGGCAATTGCACGGCCTCACACATGGTTAGTGGCAGGGCCAGAATTTTAATGCAGGGACTGCTGATGACTCTCAAGTTTGTCTCTAAGTCAGTGTGGATTTGCTGGTGTCAGCCTCTCTCCAAACCCAGCACCAAGCTCCCTGCAGCTCTGCCCTCCTCTGGCAGCCCTGCTGGCTGCTCTGGGGCGGCCTTGACAGTCTTCCACCTTGCAGTACAGCTCGCCCCATGCCTCTCCGAGCTCCTTGAACCTGGAAAGCCAGACAGCATCATGCCTGGCTCATAAGCGACCCGGGCTGGGCCTTTCTGAGGCAAGGAGAAGGCGGGAAGGAAGCTGCTGAGTGCTTAATTGGTGTTGACTGGCCTCTGTGAAGGATGGTGAGTCTCCAGCAAATGCTTCCATTATCACAACACTGTTATCAGCTTGCGGCCCTCAATTAGATGGGGTTGTGATTGAGCTGGTTTTAGGCTCCATAGGCTCCCTTATCTGCTGGCGGACACAAGCCTGTCTTTCTCCCTGAGCATCTGGAGCTGCGAATGCGCTCAAATTCGACTTGACTCCTAGCAGTCGGCTCAGCTGGAGGTTTTCTTCTTTGACTTTTGTTCTTTTATGAAATCAGTGGCTTCAGCTCCCTCGTGGCTTCTTAAAAATGGCGCCAGAGGAATCAGGACTTCAGCTGCTGGTTCCCAAGTAAGATGTTTCAGGACAAAGACCTGGAAAGCTTTATTACTACCAAGTGCATTCATGACCAAAGCAGAGTAAGTTGTACACATGCATGTTCTCAGTCTTATGCATTTAACCAAAATTGAAAATTTTGAATATGAAATGATACTTCCTCTCAGAGGAAATATGACTAGGTTACATCTAACTTCCTGTGCTGCCCACTGGCCAGCACCATCACCTTGGCAGGTCGGTTCTCCTCGCTGAGCCTCAGTTTCCCCATCTATAACTCAGGGAGTTTAACCAGATACTCTATCTAATCCTTCTCTGCCCTGACATTCTGATTCTCAGACATGGGTCTCTCTCCTTATTAGTTTGGACACCATTATTATTTATTGTATTTTTTCTCTGTCGTCATAAACCAAAATGCCCTGGGAACCACGGTATTCTTACACCTTTCACGGTGTCGCTGGAATTTTGAAACAGCCCGAAGTCCTTTCTCAGGTGATGTGCGCTAGGATTTGCTCCAGAAAACCTGGTCACTGTGCTTTCCCCAGATGACCAAGGAACTGCCTTCCATCCTTACCATTGCCTTGGCCAAGTGTCCCGATCCAGCAGCTTGCGAACGAGACTGCAGGTTGGTTCCCCATCGTAGTTCTGCAGACCCGCTGGACCTCAGGGGCAGTAGGACATCTTTCCAGGTGCTTCATGCAATGAAGACCCTGTGCCAATGCTCATTGTCCCTCCGGGATCCCACCCACCACACCTCGCACACTGCTCTACCCCAGTGTGTGTGGTCCTTCATTTCACACAGTGGTTTCCCCAAATAGGCTGCCGGCTGCTTGCAGGTCTAGAATGTGCCTGACGTATCCATATCCATAGACATTGACACCGTGCCTGGCCCTGTGATGCAGGAATTCAGGGAGGGTGTAAACATGAGATTTTCTTGGTGGGGAAGGGCTTCCTCAGGACAGGTATCATAGGGCCACTGCTGTGGGGAAAAGGAAAGGGACCTCTACCCTATTACTTAACTTTCTCCTGCCTCTCATTAGTTCCTGAGAAAGTGTGTGTGTGTGTGTGTGTGTGTGTGTGTGTGTGTGTGCGCGCGCGCGCGCGTGCATGTGCACATGTGTGTGGTTTACCTGGCAGCCTTGCCTGCAGGGTTCTATGAGTTCATGTGGGTTATTGCTCTAGAATGCATTATCCTACATGGGGTTGATGTTGCAGCTCAATATTTACAAAGTATTGAACTCAACCTGCCCCTGGAAGGAAGTATCACTCACTTCGAGAAGTTGCAGCCAAGGTTCCTTATTTGACAGCCCGTAGATCCTACTCAGCCTCCCTTCCGTTACTTCTGGATCGATGCTCCGATTCTCCCACTGTCTCTCTCTCTGACCTCTGAGCTCGTTCTGTTTTCTCCCTTAGATATTCTCTGAGGATAAGGAACCTCCTCATTTCATTATTCCAGTAGTCCCCCCACATCCATGGTGGATACGTTCCAAGACTTCCGATGGCTGTCTAAAACCTTGGATAGCACTGAACCCTGTATATACTATAATTTTTCCTACATATACATACATAGGATGAAGTTTAATTTATAGACTAGACCCAGTAAGAGATTAAACGCAATAACTAATAATAAAATAGAACCATTTTTAACAATCCTATATAATAAAAGGCTAATATGCAAATTGTCCCCTCGACCGGGAGTTTGACCAGGAGGCAGGGCTGTCCAGCCATCCACCTGTGGCCCCTCCCCCCAGCCGCCCCAATCAGCCCCCCACACTCCGATCAGGGGTGGGGCCGGCTGGCCAACCTCCCACATCCCCTCCCCCCAGCCAGGCCTGGCCCAATTGGCCCCGATTGGGGTGAGCCGGCTGAACCCCACCCATGCACAAATTTGTGCACCGGGCTTCTAGTACACTATAATAAAAATTATTAAAAAGTGGCCTCTCTCGAAATATCCCATTGTACTGTGTTCATTCCTCTTCTTGTGGTAATGTGAGATGATAAAATGCCTACATGATGAGATTGAAGTGAGGGGAATAACATAGGCATGGTGATAGGCTACTACTGTCCTTCTGAAGATAGGTCGAAAGGAGGATCATGTGCTTCAGGTAACCTGGATCATGGAGTCATGACGATGTCAATGGTTGGACATCTGTCAGGAGCAGACACTGTTGATGATTGGGGAAATTTATTCTCAGACGGTGGTTGACCACAGGTAAGGAAACTGTGGAAAGAGAAACACCAGAGAAAGGGATGACCATATCTTCCTTAGAAGATCTTTTTTGATTAATTTGGTTATTTCCATAGTTGAGTCATCTTGGCAATTTCACCATTTATCATGTGGAAAGTTCTTTTGATTTATTACCAGACTTCATCAGGCCCATTTCCCTTGGCCCCACCTCAGTAGAGGGATCCAAACTCATCTGCAGAGCTCGTTCTGAGTGGCCACATCGGAGATAAAGCTCCGGTACCTGTCCGTCACATCCAGTGTGACTGGTCAACCTATGTGAGCCTTCCTCGGACATTTAGTCAGCCCAATGAGAGATATGTGAAAGGCGGGAAGAGCAAGCCTCCTGGAGAATGATCAGGTCCTCCCAGGCCCAGAGTTAGGGCAAGTTTGGGGGCCAGAGGCACATCTCAGGGCACTGGACATAATGCGTGTGTTATGCCAACATCTGTCTCATTCTCTGAGCAGACCCTGTCCACAGCCTGTAACACACAGAGCAACAGCCCTTTTGATCCAAGAACTGCATCAAATCATTGTGACCCTTTGAGAAAGATATGCGACCTGGGCCAAGTGAAGCCAGATGACTTTTTGTATTACCGGAGCATAAAGCAATATTAAATGATTTCATGAGTTGTAGCCAGAACATCTGTTATTCAACATTAGAAATCTGATTTATTCTATTCTAGTAAACTGGCGTTCAGCCCTCTCGCATGTAATGCCTTGCGTTTGAGGCAAGAAGGTGTTACTTGCCAGTTTTCGTTCAGAACACACCATCCTTTCCACATGTCACACGACTGCTCTTCTAATCTCTGAGAGAACGTCCCTATTGGGCACATCTTCCCTGGGCACAGGGGTGGCAGGGATATGCAACATGCTCGCTGTCTCAAGGGGCAGTTCCACAGGCCCAGAGCCACAGCCGGGAAGGCGGCCAGGTTGTCACAGGTGGGCAGGGTGACTTAAAGAAGGAACAGATCGCCGAAACCGGTTTGGCTCAGTGGATAGAGCATCGGCCTGCGGACTGGAAGGTCTCAGGTTCGATTCCGGTCAAGGGCATGTACCTGGGCTGCGGGCACATCCCCAGGGGATGTGCAGGAGGCAGCTGATCGATATTTCTCTCTCATCGATGTTTCTGACTCTCTATCTCTCTCCTTTCCTCTCTGTAAAAAATCAATAAAATATATAAAAAAAAAAAAAAGAAGGAACAGATCTAATGTAGAAGGCTGAGGGCTGTATAAGCAACCCACAGATTAAAAAGCAGGTCTTTCTATCAGTGATCAGCTCCTTCTAACCAGCTACCACTTCTGCAGCCTTATGGATCACTGTTCTATTATTCCACATGCCAGTATCCTCAGGCTCTGGGAGGAGAGTCCTGCTCTCAAATCCTCCCTTCATCAGAGATGGTGGGGCATTTCTGAGAAATGTTCACCTCTGATCCCTAGGACATAAACATTTCACCTAGATCAGTGGTCGGCAAACTGCGGCTCGGCAAACCGCGGCTCGCGAGCCACATGCAGCTCTTTGGCTCCTTGAGGGTGGCTCTTCCACAAAATACCGGCTCTTCCACAAAATACTGACTTCTGCGCATGGGCCACGAAGTTTCAATCGCACTGTACATGCGCGCCCACACGTGGTATTTTGTGGAAGAGCCACACTCAAGGGGCCAGAGCTGCGGTTTGCCGACCACGGACCTAGATCAATGCAATAAGTGGACATCATGACATTCTAATGGTGGGGGTCTCAACTTTAGTCACCTGGTGAGTGTGGGTTGGTGGGCAGTGGGACCAACAAAAGTGATAAACAGGGAAAATCTTCGAGGCCTTCCAGAGTAATCAGAAGTCACCCACTCACTTCAACTCTTCATTCCAAAATTCCTTCACTGACACATTCATCCACTAATCACTTTATTTTCCAAATATTTACCTGTGCTCATCACTGTTCTGAGCACTGGGAGACAGGCGATAAAATTTAAAGAGGAGGTGATCCATTAATTGGGAAAGTCGATAGTCAGATGAGAACATTGACACCCTGGCAGGAACTCTAAGGTAGAAAGTGATGAGTCAGGCGAGAGTCACAGGTAAAGGACTATGGAACGTTAAAGAGGAAAGAAAGAAAATACTCACTGGGAGTTTCCAGAAAAGATTTCATGAAGGATAGATATTCAGGAATTCAGGCTCGACTTTCAAGAAAAATAGGATGTTGACAGCGAGGAGAGGAGTGGATATTGCAGAAGAAAGCAGTGGCCTGAAACAAGGCAAAGATATGGGGCAGCACAAGGTATGGTATCATATTGGCAAACCCCCGGTGTCCCTGAAACATAGTGCATGCAGAGGAACAATGGAGACAAAGGTGGGAGGCAGGCTGTGGCCATACCTTGAAGGTGTTTAATACCTGACAAAGGCATTCTGTTGGCCGAAGGACTGTGAGCGTGTGAACAGAACTGTAATTTGGGAAGATGGATCTAGGACCAGGAGTAAATTGATAGTGGGGACACCTGAAAAAATGCAGGTGGGAGATAATAAAAACCTCAACTAGAGTGGTTGGAATGGAGGAGAGCAGGTAGGCAGAGGTTTAACAACAGGAGTTGATAAGGTTTCAGAAGTTGTGTTGTTATAGGAGGAGGATGGGTGTTGGGATCAGACAGGCTCTGGGACAAACTTCATGCTTTTCACATTTTCCCTCATGTTGAGAACTTCCAGGGGTAGGGCATGACCTCCCCAGCCTGCTTTCCCCCTCAGCAGTGTAGCCATGCGTGTGTTGTGGAAGGCACAATGGGAGGAGAGGCTCACCTAAGCCCTCCCAGGTTGTGGCATGGCTCGGAGGGATAATATGTGTGGGAATACGTCATAGAGTCCGAGGAACCCTCATTGTGGTTATTTCAGTTACTACCTGGATGTGTGGGACCAACAGAAGGGAAGGATCTTAAATGAACCTCAGATTTTTGAACCCAGATGACTCTGAAGGTGGAGAATCACATGCTGGAAAATGAAAGGAGGAGGGAGGGAAAGAAGGTCACCACTCAGCCGGTGCCTCAAAATGAACTCCAGATGGATCAAATATTTAACTGGAAGTTTAAAACCACTGGCGGATTTTATAATGCAGCAGTTGAGAGATTCTGTCTAAGAATTCCAGGGAAGATAGAAACCAAGAGGGAAAATCTTAATAAATTTGGCTGCATTTGAAGTCACAACTTCTGTATAAAACAAAATAATAAATGATATTGGAAGAAAAATAGTCAACAGGGAGAGAGAAACCAGTTGGCCAATCATATGACTGACATGAGTTGATTTCTGGATACATAAGCAGTCTTACAGAACAGTTAAAAATACAAGTGGGCAGCCAAATAGAAAAAAATAGGCAAAGAATGTGAATAAGTAATTTATAAGAGAAAAAATACAAATGACCAATTATAAAAGAAAACCAATTGAATCTTTATAAAATACATTCAAGTAAAATAAGGCATTTTTTTCTTTTTCACCTACTAGATTGGTGATTCAATTAGACTGAAAAAAAAAACCCATTTTAATGAAGAATTAGGAAGTGATTATTCTTATATGCTGTTGGGTGGGGATAAAATATAAAATATGATAGTTGTTCTGGTATTTAATATAGTAATATACACCAGTATATTAAAATGATATATCCTTTGACTTATCAAATTCACTTCTGGAAATTTTCCCTAAGAAGATGTATATGAAAATGTGAAAATATAAATGGATAAGATGTTTATTTAAATTGGGAAGAAATAATAAATTGTGCTACAGTTATAATTTTCTTTAGCTACTAAAATTGATGACATAGACCTTTATTTATTGAGCTGAAAAGCTGTTAAGATTTTTCCCTTATTTTGTATCCATATGAGATGAATGGAATGGATATTAAGGAAACTGATTGTGATCATTTCATAGTATAGTGTTAGTCAAGTCATTATGCCATACACCTTAAACTTATACAGTGTTATATGCCAACCACTTCTCAATACAATGGAAAAAGCTGTTAGCAGCATATTATTGAATGAAGATATCAGGTATTATCATATATATGTACTTCTATACAAGATAGGTCTAGAGAAATGTTCAGCAAAATGTTACCAATGTCTTTCTCTGATAACTAAGATTTCTGATGCCTTTTTCTACATTGTTTTAATTTTTATACTTTTGAAGACATGTTTGGTGGGCCAAAACAATAGCATTATCAAATGATATGTAAAAATAGGTCAACAGAAGGAACCAAAGAGGGAGAAAGGGGAGAGAAGAGGGACTGGGGAAAGGAGGTGTATTAAATTGCACCCGTGGCATTTTAATTAAGGCAGTGACTGAGTGATGACATAGAAGGGTCAATGCCATTGAAAGAAAAGCTTATTGCTTACAATTTTTGAGACAAGGGGGCACGTGAGGAAAGTGCCAGGATTGGTCATTGAGCAGAAGCCACGGTGAGGGAAGAGCATGGCCAAGAGAAGCCAGTCTGGGTTTTCTGTGGGCAGGGCAGGGCAGGGCAGGGGAGCAGTGGGTGACTGGCTAACTGGAATAGTGATGGTGGCCTCTGTGATAAATGAGTGATCTCTGGCTCTTGGTACCTGGCCATAGGTTAATTTAGGGCATGGGAACTATTAATTTGGTGTGTGGGTTAGATAAATGAGATGGGTGGGGTATGGACTCAGGATTGGTTGGTTTGTATGTGAAAATCCTGTTAGGCAAATTGTTTATTATCTCTAAGAATTAGCTAGGCCTGGGAAAAGCAGATTCTCTCAGACCAGCTATGTACCCCAAGATGTCCAAATATCGTAAAATTAAAAACATGATTAATATAGAAGGGAGTGAATAGGAAGGGGGTGGGGAGTTAGTCATGGGGGCAAGGCCCTGGGAGATGGAAGCAATGGATGCTGAGGATAAGTGGAGGGACTTGCTATGGTCTGAAGGTGGGCTGTGCTTCTTCCAAGGATGAAGAGAAGAAGGTGTAAGAAACTACACAAACTTCTGCTCTATAAAGAGAGAGGCAGAAGGAACTCGCACTCAGATGGCCTCAATCTTAGCAAAAGAGGAGTCTAAGTCAGCGGTTCTCAACCTGTGGGTTGCGACCCCTTTGGGGGTCGAATGACCCTTTCACAGGGGTCGCCTAAGACCATCGGAAAACACATATATAATTACATATTGTTTTTGTGATTAATCACTATGCTTTAATTATGTTCAATTTGTAACAATGAAATTGGGGGTAACCACAACATGAGGAACTGTATTAAAGGGTCGCGTCATTAGGAAGGTTGAGAACCACTGGTCTAAGTCTAAGTTATCCTTAGAAAATGACTGGGGTAGAGTTTGGGAAAGAATCAAAAAAGAATTGAGTTTAAACAACTTTTGTAAAAAAAAAAAAATTCAGCATGTGATTTTCTAGGTGTGAGTAAAAGAAGAGCCATTAGGGTCCAGGTAGGGTGATGATCAGACACAGAAAAAAAGGGTAAGTTTGACTTAGGGTTACACTTGGATATTTGCTAAAAGTAGAATAGACTCTCAGACTTTTTCAAATTTATTCTCTCTCTCTCTCTCTCTTTTTTTTTAAACTTTAAATCCTTGAACAACATTTCAGCACCAGGAATGCGCCTCCTTGGATATCCAGCCAAGATGATACAAGAACCTATGGCTGTTATATAAGACCACTGTCCTCCACCGTAGTTGGCTCTTGAATCATGTGAGAGGCATCCGGGGACCTTCCTTCTCTCTTTCATTGTTAGCTGGAAGACCCACACTTCTGTGCACTGACCCCTCCCTACATATTCAGCAGGAAAGGTTAATGACAACCCCCCTCCTAATCCTTGACATGGCATGAGAAAGGGGTTAAAAAACAAACGAACCTCATTGTATTATCAGTTTCCCAAGATTTGGTATCCTGAATATTTTCACAGATCTGTCTGTTTGACTCCTTCTCCCTAGTGAAATTAAGAACAAACTTATGCCCTCGCTAGTTTTGCTGACTGGATAGAGCATCGGCCTGTGGACTGAAGGGTCCCGTGTTTGATTCCAGTCAAGGGCACATGCCCAGGTTTTGGGCTCAATCTCCAGTGGGGGGGTGTGCAGGAGGCAGCTGATCAATGATTCTCTCATCATTGATGTTTCTCTCTCTCTATCCCTCTCCCTTCCTCTTTGAAATCATTAAAAAAATGTTTTTTAAAAAGAACAACCTTATGACCAGCCCTCACATGAGACTCACACAGATAGGAAATACATTTGTGAATGAATGAATGAATGGTTTCATTATTTCCGACAGCTTTGCCATGGGCGATGCAATATAGATGATGGTTGAGTTATCAGTGCTCTCTTGCTTCATGCTTGGGTTAGTAACTGATGTCTCCAAATGCTTGAGTGAGGGCAGATGAAGGGGAGGAACATGGAACAGCCCCCAGATGTCCACCGATTCCACATGACAGAGGCTGGCTGTGGGAGGTGATAAATGTGTTCTGCTGACCTCAGGCTGAGCAGTGCCAGTATGAACACAGTTGGGAAAACAGCAGGCCGGCGTGGTCCTCTCTTTGGGCCTTGTCTTCTTTTCTTCTAACCGAGATGCATTCTTTACTCTTGATTTGGAGGCTATTTGCGGTGTATCCCAGGGAGTGAGCCCATGGCGTTGACTCCACTTTCCTCTGTAAATACTAGAATCTGTCTCCTCAGGGAGTCGGAAAGATTGTTTATTAGTTTAAAAATAAGTCATGATTGCACAATCTCTCCCCTCCTTCACTGCCATCTCACTGGTCATAGGAAGATGTTCACAGAGAGAATGAAGGCAGGGCAGTTGTCTACGGGACACACTGACTCTTATCTGGAGGTGAGACTGCCAAGAAAAGATGCAATAACACTTTAGGGACTGCCTTCAGTGTAACGGATGGTTTTTACTAAGAAATGAAATTAAAAAAGAGAAGAATTGCCCATTAGTAGAAAGGGATTTATACCCAAGCCAACATTCCCCAAAGCATCTCTGGTTGATTCTTTGAAATAAAAAGGGCAGAAAAAGCAAGTAGGTGTTGGACAATATCTTCAGATATCTGAAACAGAGATTTTGACATTTTCCACCCAGTTCATTAATTGTCTTATGTTTCATCTTGTCTAGGTACCAGCTTGATTATATGAAAAACATCTCTTGTTTGAATTACCCAGTTAATTTCCTCTTTTTCCCTCCAACCACACATTCTTTCTGGACAATCTTGTTTATTCTCATAGCCCAACACCACACGTGGGATGATGAAGCCTAACCTGTAACCTGTAGACGGAATTTCCTCTTATAGCTCTAATCGCTTCTGCAGAGCTGGATCTGATGATCTCAGAGATACCTTAAGCACAATGTTTCCAAAACCAAAGCTATCCTGTTGTCCCAAAGCCAGTGTCTGCCTCTTCCTGGTATCCTAGTCAGTGGTCACCATACCCAGTTTTATAAAACTCAAAACATATCTGCGTCACTACCAGAGTTATTGTCCTATTGACTGTATCAGGCTGCTTTGAAAAAAAGAAGAAAAAAAGTACACATCCCAGCTTGGAATGATCAGCTTACAAAAGTCACAGAACTATGTAGATTCTTTATCTTATTTGTATTCTCTGAGGCATTCGAAGCCTTTGGCCATTGCCTCCTTCTTGGAACGCCTTCTTTCATTCCTGTAACCTCCTATTTCTTTATTCATTTTCTTTGTAAGTTTCTTGCTTTGGCTCACTTTCCTTCTTCCCTTTAGTGATGTTTTTCCATAATAAATATATTATCTAATCTCCCTCATCATTTTCTATTAGAGTTCCTAAGAAACATCTGAGAGTTCTTATTCAGTAGATCTGGGATTTATATTTTTTTAATAAATATCTTTTAGCTCTCCATTCGAAGGGTTCTATGTAAAACCATTTCATATATAATTTGTGAGATACACAAATGCAAGGCAGTAATATTGTTACAAATAGTATGTATACTAGAATATGTCTGGAACCTGTATTTCTCCTACTAGGACCAAGGAGCAGACACTAGCTGTTGTTCACCTACTTCCTCTACTTCCAAAACATTCAACTCTCTTGTAGTTTCCTGGGGGCCTGTGTTTGAGTTCTAGCCTGTGAGTGGAAGTAATGTGCCCATGAGAGCCTTCCATTTGTACTTCTTCATGCTCCTTTTCTCCTTCAGTTGGCCAAGTCAACACCCATGGACAACTTGGAAGGCATGTGTTAAAAATGGCAGAGACTCTGTCATCCTGAATCCTTAATAAGCAGCATGGAGGATGGTTTCCCTGCTGACCTGTTCACTCCTTCCACTGCAATTACATAACCAAGAAACAAGCTTCTGTTCCATGTCATTGAAATTTGGGGGCTATTTGTTATAGCAGCTGACATTTTCCTAACTAATACTAGGTCAAAGGTAACAGTGCATCAGCCATTTTCACCATGTATCTCAAGAACATCTGGCTACTCCTTGATCCCCCATGCCTTGTGGCCTACTAGTCACTGTGAAATCTCTTAGCGCAAGGGAGTGTTAAGTTTTCTTGTGCCGTAGATACATTTGGCAGCCTATGGATACCTTTCAGAATAAAATATTTTTAAATGCTTAAAATAAACCATATACAAAAGAAACATATTACAAATTTTATTGAAAGTTACCATAATATTAAAAAATGTAAAATTTATGATAGTTATTAACATGTGAAAGAGCAAAGCAACACATTAAAAATGTAAGTAAGTTTGAAGTCATTTTTACTTTTTATAGACATATCAATATTAAGCCTGGCCAGTGTTGTCTGCCTTGAATAAAAATATTGAACTATGGGGTAGCCTTTGTTAAGACCTCACACATATCATGTTGGAAATTTAGTCAATGTTATTTTTTGTTTTGATGGTTGGAAATGTAGACATCCCAATTCACAAGATATATTGAGGAATTTGGAATGAAAGCTTCCATAGATAGTATTACAAGGGCAGGATAGTCTTCTCTCAAGAAATACCAAAATTCTCCAAGGATTTTTTGAGTAGATACTAATACATTAAAATTTTAGTTCTGTGATCAATGAGCTCATGTTTGGCGAGATCAACATTGTTGATAAAGTTTTTATATCAGAAACTGTTCAGTAACGCATAATGAAAATGACTCATCCCCTTCCACATATTGATCCATAAACAATTGTAGACCGAGAATGTTTTGCAGATGTCGAGGTCACTAGTACTGGGTTTCTGAATGATACCTGGCCTTGAGTTGCCTGAAAGTCATCTGGCAACACTGTACAAAAAGACAGTGATTATGTGTGATCTACTATTAGATCTAATAAGAGCCAGAATTTAAGAGAATTTTGAAATATCTGCAACAACTGTAAGGCAATGGGCAATATCTGATTTCTACTGGTGAAAATTTACAAGTACTGCTCTTATTCCTGTGGCTTACTGCCTATATTTATAGTTAAAATAAGTGCTAACTTCCAGATAAAGTTATTGAAAATAAAGGTTTTTACCCCCTCAACCAAGTTCAAGAACCCACTGAATTTTTCCCATGAATCCCTTGGGAAGAAGTGTAGAGCCCAGGTAGAAACCCTTGTGTCAGCTCTTTAAGATGCAATTGCTCAGGGATAGCAAGCTCCTTCTTGCCAAAGGTGCAGGCTGTGCATGTGGATGTGGCCTTGATGTGGTCAAGCTTATGTTCTGAAGTGAGAAAGTAATTCACTCCTCCCCTTCTTCAAACTCAAATGTCCTCTTTTACTTTTTCTTTCCATGCCCTTTATCCTGTGGCAGGGACCCCCCACTCATGGGATAAGTGGCTGAGACAGAGGTTCTAGATCAGGCCACACACACTCTAGCCTTGTCAGACTTAGAGTTAGCGTGAGCCTTTCCCTTTTCTCATAGTCTGTTCACTGGTGGGGTTGGGGGACCTTCTTCAAGTTTCTTTCTATACCATTTCTTTCCTGAAGGCAGTCTTATTTTCTCATAATTTTATATGAGTATCATAAAAATATAGGGTACTATACAAAAGGGAGATAGAATTAACCTTTATAGACACAAAAGTACAAATAAGCACATGTGCCCATCATGTTTAACCTTCCTTAGTTAGGATATTACACTAAGCATTAGGTTTAGTACACACACACACACACACACACACACACACAGCACTTCAGCATTATCAACAGATCAGATTACTCATGGCAGATATCCATTACAGCAACAATTTTCAATCTTTTTCATCTCATGACACACATAAAATAATTACTAAAATTCTGTGGCACACCAAAAAACATATTTTTTGCCAGTCTGACAAAAATTAGGTATAATTTTAATTCTTTCACACCAGATGGCTATTCTCTGTTGTTATATATTTTGTGACATTCTAAGGAAAAAGAGGTCAGTGCCCCTGACTAAATAGTCAGGTACTGCATGTTTTAAAATTTCTTGTGGCATATAGATTCAAATTATGAGGATTACATGAGTTAGTATGAAAAGTGGGGAATAATGCTTGGCATGTAGTAAGCAGACTACAAATGTCAGCTTTATAACTCTTACTAGAACTAGTAGTATTCTTGGTGGTAATTTCATCACTATAAGAAATGCCAAGGAATACTGAAATGCTCAGAATTTAGTGTTCTGCTATAAATTCTAGATCTCACTGCTTATTAAGCTTCTGTGTCTGTTTTTCACTTTGCGTTGTCCTCTACCTTGATTGCCAGCCAGGCAGCCATCACCCTAAAGGTTACCTCTAGATCCTCTAGATTGCATGTTGTAATTTACTATGAACTTGAAATCAAGATCATACAAGGCTATTTGGATGGTGTAGACCAGGGTTCCTCAAACTACGGCCCGCGGGCCACATGCAAATACAAATACTGTATTTGTTCCCGTTTTGCTTTTTTACTTCAAAATAAGATATGTGCAGTGTGCATAGGAATTTGTTCATAGTTTTTTTTTTAAACTATAGTCCGGCCCTCCAACGGTCTGAGGGACAGTGAACTGGCCCCCTGTTTAAAAAGTGTGAGTACCCCTGGTGTAGACAATGGTATTAAATAGATGGGTCTGTGTAGGTCATAAATGCATCTATTTTCCTGATTGACTTTTATGATAAGTACACCTGGATATCAGGAAAGATTTGTTTCCTGGATAAATGGATGTGCCCACCCAGTAAGTAAGGTGTGGTTGTACATTTGCATCACCTTCCTTTTATTCCCTTTACCATCATGCCCTTTCCCATCCACAACCCATAAGGCAACACATTCTCTCAAAGAACCACAAGATAACGGTCAGAAAACAGTAAACTGGGTGAATTTCAAGGTCAGTGGCCACTTCAATGTTCTGATTTATGTAGGTGACCAGTTCCAGGTCTCAGGTATACTTAGAGATGAGCAGGACTGCCTAGACACCACAAAGGCATTTCCACTCCTGCTTTAGATTCCAGCGAATAAAACAAAGGAGATGTTTCTTCTTGTCGACACATGGGCGTGCCTGGTGGGCTTGCTGGGTCCTGTTGTTGGCAGTGGTGAGCATAAGGCTCCTGTTTCAGAGGAGGAGCAAGCACCAGAATGTTTAGCTCCGCAGGTGGTTGTGTCATTCATGATATATTTCTTGCTGTCTGACCAGTTGGTAATGTCAAGTTTATAAATCTAATCCTAGGGTGGAGATAAGTGAGATGGGAGATTTTGTGCTTAGGAAGAATATACCTATGGGACTTTTAAACAGAACAGTATTGAGTTGTTTGTGTCACAGTTTTATGGTTCTGGATAGTCTGTTCTAGCTGGAAAAATTGTCAAGATTTATGGTAACATCCGGCTAAAGAATGGAGTATTTTTAAGATGCTCGCATGACACCTGTCAGCTGAAGGAGAGTTATCATGGTTCCTACTGCTTTGGCTGGACCCGTTTCCCTTCTGGCTTCTTGAACAGGTCTGTGTCTTAGGAAGGAGAGGTTTCTGAGCCTAAGGCTTGGCCCTATGGCACATCAACACTATGTCCAAACAAGCAGCAGATCGATGGCAACAGAAGCATTTGCTTTGGAGGAGGAGGTGCAAAAGGCAGCTCAAGGGACTAGGAGTGAAAAATACTGATTTCAGGACTCAGCTCCATCACTGAGCTAACCAGGAGATTCACCTTGAGAAAGTGCTGGGACCTCTCTGGGCATCAGTGTGGGCACCACGGGCGTGTGCAACTCAGCTCTCCCTGAAGGAGAAAACTTCCTGCGAGCCTTTGTCAAGTAGCTGACATCTTCAGCTGCAGCACAGGCAGGATCCATCACGGCTTCCTTGCCAAGACCACACTCTTCCTGGGATGTTCAGATAATAACGGAGCACAGCAGGGGTACAGAGCAGAGCCTTGCCTGGCTGGCATGGCTCAGTGATTAAGCGTTGACCTATGAACTAGGAGGTCACAGTTCGATTCCCGGCCAGGGCACATGCCTGGATGTGGGCTTGATCCCCAGTGTGGGGCGTGCAGGAGGCAGCCCATCAATGATTCTCTCTCATCATTGATGTTTCTCTCTCTCTCTCTCTCTCTCTCTCTCTCTCTCTCTCTCTCTCTCTCTCTTCCTCTCTGACATAAATAAAAATATATTACAGCAGAGCCTTCATGCCCAACACAGGGCTCCTCTGTTAGGCAACAGGCACAGTGGGACTCCCTATTGCCTGGCCAGATGCTCAGAGCCACACTGGAGCCTGAATCTTTTCCTACCTCAGCCTCCTCCATCCTCTATCTTTTTGCTCAAATGTCAGACCCACATCCCACCCTGCAAAAACCCTTGCTTCTTCTCCCCTTTTTCTTCACAGAAGGTCCCCCCCATAAATCTTTTGCACATCTATTTCCATTTAGGCACCTGCTTCTCAGAGGTCCTGAACTAACAGAGTCAGTGTGTAGACAAGACAAGTGTTGTAGTTTGCCTACACTGTACATTTCCCCCTTTCTTATAGGAATGCAATCCCCACAAAAAACCAACCCCTTATACAACTCTTCTCCAACTCCAAATGTGGGGCAATGGTAGACTGTCAAGCAGATATTCTGTCACCTTGTTCTGGGGCTACTGACATGGGTACAGGAGCCAGGTCAGATGGAAGAGCTCAGAGTGGTTCATGTGGACATATGACCAAAACAGTCCAATCAGAGCCCTCCCCTGGGATGTGGTTCACTGACACTTACAGAATGTCTCCCCGTCCTAGTAGAGATGAGCGAAGGGTATGAACTGAACTTCTGTAATCACACACCTTACCACGGAGAGGAGACTCAGACAAGGAAGCCAACGGTCAGGGAAGAACAGAACTCTGTATCCGGGTTCAGAGTTCCCATCTGGAGGCTCCCAGAGCTGCCCTCCTTCCTGGTGCTTTTCATTTGGGTCTGAAATCTTTGCCAGAATTCTTCCATTCTGTCCCTGTCTTTTAATATTTTTAACTTAGGTTGGCTGGATCAGGTCCTGCCACTTACACACAAAATCGCTTTCAATAATCGAATCCATTTCTAACAAAGTGATGCTATAAACCTGTCCTATAAACTGAGGTTGACCCTGCCTGGGAAATGGAATGAAATGTGCATGGTGGGAAATATCAGCAAAGTGCCTGACACAGAACAGGCAATCAATCAAGACTTCTTGAATGGAACTGTAAAAACATGAGAAAACGAGAGAATCCAGGTCCAGAAATTAGGGTATACTTCTCAAGAAGGCATAACTGTGCCTAGCACATTGTAAGCACTCAGTAACTATTGTGTTGAACTAAATTATGAATATAAAAATACCTGGCTTTCCTACAAGTCTATTTCACCAGGTAATCTGTGCTTCCTAACAAGTCAGCATTAGGCATCCCTGAGAAAGACATCTCTTCTGAGACCGTTTTCCATTTCCTGCATCCAAGTCGGAATTCACCGACTGGAAAGGAACTACAGAGAGAAGGGCCCATGAGGAAAGGGGCCTGAAGCTGTTCAGAAGGGGTAGCAAGAGGCAAAGAGGAGTAGTCATCTGAGAGTAAAGAGCAGGACACCCTGGAGCTGTCGGTGACCTTTCTATTATCTCAATGAAAGAAGCCTCCATCCAGGGCCAGATGAGACCCATGTGTTCTCCAGGAAGACCAATAATTTGGCTCCCCATCAAACCAATATTTTAACAATCTTTATTCAACATTTGTTTATTGGGGGTGAGTTGGTGTCAATAAGGACTTTAGTTGCTATTGATCACTTCCAGGCCAGGCCAATGCCTGGTTTGACCAACTGAACTTATTTACACATGATCAGTGTGTTAGGGGTCTTGTGGGTAAGGTAAACTGGTACCACATTTGTAACTTCCTTGGCATTAGCATATATTTTAGGTAGGAAATATGATACTAAAGGGTGGGTTGACCAGGCTTTGCTCATTCCAAGCAGTAATAATTGTGAGGAGGCCTGGAGGAAACTCTTCCCAGGATGACTGCCAGAAGACAGCCTAGTGCAGAGGAAGGGATGGTTTGGGGGAGAGCATGGTCAGGAGGATGTGTCCCTTGGTATATATGGTAGAGCTATCTGTATTTCTGCCTCCATCACATATCATTCAGTTTCTTACCCAGTTTGCATGGAAATATCCACAGAAAACTTCCTTTATTTCTAATCAAGGAGTAAACAGATACCACGTAAAACAGTCCTGAACCCACAAGTACTCTAAGTATGTTTTTTTAATGTTTATAGACGCAAGCTATTCAAATATTTGAGTGGTCATCTTACTGTAGTAAATAATAATCACATAAGAAGGAGAGCAGGGTAGGCGTGGGAGTGTGGTGATGAAGTTGGGCATGCGTGACTTGGCAGATCACGCAGTGACACGGGTCCCAGAGATTTCATCATGGGCGCCAAGGTGGGTGGGGCAGCAGCTTCTCAGAGGCAGTGGAAGTGTCTGGAGGTGAGAAGTAAGTGTATGGCAGCCACCTCTGAGCTGAACACACTGAGCCTTCCAGGTCCCCATCTCAGAAGCCACAGGCACACGTACCCCAAAAGTATATTTTTGTAACAGTTTTCAGGGCATAGAGTCTTGGTCATTTGCTCAGGGAGTGACACTGTTTTGTCAGAGTTATCAGAGGACAGTCAAACCGGAGGGACCTTTTGGGAACACTGTGTTCCAGAGTCAACTCTTGACAACCACCTCCGTCTCTTTTGTTTTTGACTTGTCTGGAGTCGCCAGGCTCAGGTCTGAGATCCCGCCTCTCCTGCCCTGACACATGCTTCTCATTCCCACCTTCATCTTGGTGACAGTGTCTCTGCTCCATCTAGGAGACTGTCATGCCCTCATAACCACTTTGTCTTACCTTTCAGGACCTGGCAATCTAACTCAAGAAACTTCGATAACCTCAAACCTTTTGTCTCCCTTCTTCTTCCCAAAGAAAGATAACACTTCCTTGTTTCCTAATCAATGCAATCAGCAGTCATTAACCGAGCTTCAATTAACAGCATTTGGGACACAAAAATGTTATAAACAGGGCCAACTGGCCATTCTCCGAAGGAGCTCACATTCTATTGGGATTAGACAGAGATACACAGAACCAATAGAAGGTAGAGAGAATGCAGGAGAAGGGTTAGAGAATCCTGACTAGGAGGTGAAGGAAAATTCATGAAGAGGTGGCATGGAGTTTGACAATGACTGACAAGTGAGGTTTTGATACATAGGAGAGTAGGGACTGCAGTGGATGCTGAGGGACCAGCATGAGCAGAGGCAGAGGAGGCGTGACTAAGAAACCGGGGATCTAAAACTGACAGCTGTAGCTACAGAAATAAGAATTGTACTAGCACACCTCTCCCTCACTATGCCATGTTTTATGATGCTCCCTGGAGATTACATGTCTCTCTATAACTGTCTCCCCATGTGCTCTGTAGAGGAGAAACCTGGCACCCTTTTTTGCTATCTGGAGTAGAGACAGGGCCCTAGCAGGTGCTCAGGGAAGGCCTGGTGTGTGAGTGCGTGTTCAGTCTGCAGAAAGAAAAGCAGCAGTGGCTTCATCCAGCAAGCATGTGACTACTCGAGGCAATGTTTTCCTAGGATGTGGTCCCAGCCTCAGAAGGGATGGGCCACTCTGTGGTACGAAACTCTAGGGAACAGCCTCACAGCTGCCCTGGGTCTCCTGGCCAACTGACTTCGATGGAGTGAGCCCTTCTGTTCACTTTTAGGCTGTGGCCATGGAACCAGGGTGTGGTTGGTGGAATCACATTCTCTTATGGATAATTGCCAGTTTGAATGATTCTTGAGTCAAGCAAGTCCAGACCTTTGCTTATGCATGTACCCGTGAATGGAGCCTGATTCGTTTGCTCTTTTTTTTCTAATAGGTTCTTCTGTTAATTGTTATTTTTTTAATTACAGTGACCTTCAATATTTGGTAGTTTCAGGTATACTGCATAGTGGTTAGACATTCATATAATTTATGAAGTAATACCTTTGATAAGTGTAGAGACCACCTGGCACCATCTCCAAAGGGTTCTGGAAATCGCTTTCAGAACTTCCAGGCTGTGTGAGCTTTGAGCTTGGAAGGAAGGTGTCTCATTTCTTTTCTCTGGAAAAATTTGCACTTCTTTGAATAAATAATCAAGGGGTTTTTTTTTTTGCAGGCAGTTCTGTCCTCTGATTGTAAATGTTCTCTGACTCAGTCAGAAAAAAATCCTTACAACTTGACATCATGTATTTCAGTCAGTTGATATTGTTATTACTGATATGTAATAAGTAATAGATACATGTTGACTAAGTGATTGCTTAACTGATGGACAATAAGGTTGTTGCTTTTATTTATTTTCATAACCATTCCTTCATTCCAATGGCCCTGATGCCTACCCTGATAGCAGCGTCACTTCCGGGTACTCTGGGGTCCCACTGTCTGTCATCCGTGTCCCCTCCATGGCCAGGGAGTCGGGGATGCTGTATTCTTTGTTGTCCACTCTGATTGGAGTGGCATTTGCTTTGTTACTTCCAGAAAGTTATGTTTCAGTCAGCTGGTTTTGGCAAATCCTGTTTGATATTTCTCAATTACAAACTAATGACTCATATTGCAGCACCTCCTGGTTTAAAATTAGCCCAGCAGTTAGAGTCGGTTAAATCGCAGAGTGCTGGGAAAGCAAAGCCAGTCCTTCCCAGCCGGTGACAATCTCTCTAGTCTGTGCTGCCATTGGCAAACCTGAAAGGAAAGGCAGAGAGATCTGGAAAAAAAAAGTGTTGGATCCATCTGGAATTGGACGGTGTAGCCTGAGTTGGGGGAGGGCTTATGCTCTGTAAGATTCTATGGAAAGGTCATCGTGCGTGTCAAAGTAGTCTTGAATTCTGCAGTAGTAACAAACTAATCCCAGAAATCCCAGGGTTTGCTACAACAAAGGTGTGTTTCTCTGCTTACCTGGCATGTCCAACACAGGTCCGGGGGGACTCTGTCCGTACAGAGACCCAGGTGTTCACAGCCCCCTTCCCAGGCCTTTGAGGAAGCAAAGAAGAAGAGAAACTAGATCATTTCACACGGGCTTTGCCCTGTTCCAGCCAAGGAATGATCATTGCTGCTTCTGCTCACATTTCCTTGGTCAGAAGCAGTCATATGGCGCTCCCCAGTTGAAAGGAGAATAAATGCAATTCCCTGTGCGCTTGGAAGGAGAAAAGGACCAAGTATCAGTCAACACTAGCAATGTTGACAACATCCATCCTCTGGCCATCAAATGATTGCTTCACTATAGTTCCCACACAGAGAGTACTTGTCCTCCTTCCCACAGTAGAAAACCCAAAGTCGCATTGATTCATCACAAGTATGTCAACACCCGGGGCGTCAGGGGCATCGATGGCACTTTCTATATTAGATTGAGCATTTTTTTTCCTCTTGATTCAAAGACGCATGTACTAAAAAGGCAACATGCAATCATGCAATAGAAGCAGAATACCATAATAAATAGCACTGCATGGAAAGGGGAATGAATGAGCTGACAATTCTGAAATCCAACGAGGGGAGTATTCTGAGGCCCCCTAACCCGAGGAAAGACCACATTCATTAACCAGACCTTGATTTTTCCCTCTGCACAGGGACCCTCCTAGTTCTTTGTTCTTTGTCCTCCGAGAGGGTCTTTCTTTTCCATATTTATCCTTCTTGGCCACTTCCGATATGGGCGTTGGATGGCAGACCCTCTTGGTGAGCTTAGAGGCTTTCTCAGAGTTCTTCCATTATATCTGAATTTCAACTGGCCAATTATTTCTTGAGCTCACCTCTTTCTCACAATGTTCTGCCAAATACTGCCACTATTAACACACTAACTAACATCCTTCTTTTGGCCCAGATCAGCTAAGTGCC
This sequence comes from Myotis yumanensis, assembly GCF_028538775.1. Taxonomy (NCBI): domain Eukaryota; kingdom Metazoa; phylum Chordata; class Mammalia; order Chiroptera; family Vespertilionidae; genus Myotis; species Myotis yumanensis. Next base: position 6,061,003 of record NW_027223762.1, read on the forward strand.
CCCCACATAAAGCATATATATTTAAATATAACACATATAACATCATTGTGACCTGCCATGCCCTCATGTACATATCATACACCAAACCCTTACCATTCACACATAGATATTCACACACAATGTATGTTGTGTATGCACAGAAGTTGGGGGGGGGTGGAATAAATTGTGATATTTTTGAGACACATTCCCAATAATCTTCAAGAAAGATCTGACTGCTATAGTCAATGCATTATATAAATAGAAATATTACAATAGAATACAATCAGTAAATCTGCCTTGTCATCCTTAATCCCTTCTGGTCTACTCAAATCTTTACCCTACAACCTATCTTGTCCTTTTTTTGTGCTTGAAATTAATTTGAATTCTCCACCTTTATTCTGTTGTTGTTGTTAATCCTTGTCTGAGGATATTTTCCCATTGATTTTTCTAGGAAGAGTGGAAAAGAGAGGGAAAGATGGAGAGAAATATCCATGTGAGAGGAACACATCGATTGGTTGCCTCCTGCATGTGCTCTGACCAGTGCCTGAGCCTGGAAGGAGCCTGCAACCAAGGTACGTGCCCTTGACTGGAATCAGACCCAGGACCCTTTGGTCTGCAAGCTGACACTCTCTCCACTGAGTGAAACTGGCTAGGGCCTCCCACCTTTATTCTTTCATTCATACTATTTACTCAAATGTCTTCCTCAGTTCTAAACTTCTCACAGACAAATCTACCATTCAGGGCGCTGCCCACAATACCCTGTCTAAGTTAAGAAATTTCTGAGAATCTCAGTCTACCTGAATTCTTATAGTGTACTTTAAATATCCATTTAAATGGTTCATGATGTTCTCAGGTTATAGCAATTTTGTTGTAAGGCCCAGAGGTTCAGACCTATGTCATATACGTATACACTTAGTGCTTAATATAGCACTGCACGCATACTAGTTACTCAGGCCATCTGTAAGGACAAGCCATCTATGGGAGAGAAATGTATGCCTTGACCTCCCCCTCTATCGTGGTGTGTAATTCTCTGGCCCTTAGCCATGGGGCCTTTCTTCTTCAGACACCCTCTTGGAGAATAGGTTATTAAAGCCATAAACCCAAGATCATAAATAACTTACCCAGGTCCCAATAAATCTGTATTTCACATGAAGCATGTTATTTTTGACAACAGGCCCAATTCCTTTGGAAATCACGTTAGAAGTAAGGGAGGTATCTTCCACAGAATGACATAATGGTTTCACATAAGGCTCTTGTCAGTCCTCACTCGAAATATAACACATTAGCCAATCAGATACCACAGTCTTGGTGGCTTTAGCCCTCATAACAGAAAGCTCATTTTCTTCCTCTCTCTTGGGGCCAGAAGTTCCACTGTCCAGAGCCATTTGTCTTAAAGATTTCATTTTCAACATCAGTGTAGGAATTTTTAAAGAATTTCATTTTAGCCCTGAATAAGATTAAGATAAATCAGGCTCCACCCTCCCCCATTCTTCTTCTTCTTTGGGACTTTCTGGCCCTGGTGACCCTATGACAGTGGACATGGTGGGGGAGGGCAGGTGCTAAAAGAGGCTGTTTCCCATAATGAAGATATACAGGCACATTTAACACGGCTAGGATCTAAGCACATGGATGACCAAAGCCCAGAGAATTGAGCTGAGTCTGGAAGAGTGCAGGGGTTTTCAGATGGACCAATTGATATAATTGTCATTACTCAACTTACCTGGGAGGTTATTCACTGGACTTGGGTACTGGAGTGAGTTTTATACAGTTCGAGTTTGGAAAATGACTGTTAAATAATGACAACTCCATAATCAGGAGAAACATTTAAATGTACCTAATTTAATATACTTCGAAGTACCACTGACCATTTATTCATTCCTTTGTTGATTTCACAAATATTTACTGAGCAGATACTTCGTGCATGGGGGCTATAGACCCATTGACCAGGATTGCTTTTTTGGATGCAGGGCTGTGGGCAGATACTTGTCTATACAAACCATTCACATCATCAATATCAGCATATCAGCAGCACCTGGTATCACAGTCTCATGCTGTTCCATGAATGAAATACTGTGCTGGCCAGTGTGAGCTTTCCTCTCCCCAGATTCCCTTCCAGAAATCAAGAACCAGGTAGCCACAGGCCAGCTTCATCTACCCGAAGGAAACTGCTGGCCCAAACTGGTTTTGGCATTGCAGGGGGAGTTGAAAAATTTCTGGGAACCACTCCAACGTATGAGTTTGCCTGACATGCAGATTGCGGCAGGTGCCACCTTGCATAGTTCTAAGATGGTACTGACATTGGTGGCCAAGCCGTGACCCCTGCTCTCAAGGGGATCTCCTATTGTGTGGAATGTTCTAACTCTGCATGCTATGTCATGTACTAAATACATTCAAGTGTTATAGATGCCATAATAATGACTTATGTATGCTGGAGTGGAAAGTCAAAAGAAAAAGTGGTCACTATTTGAATAAAGAGAAATAAGTAGAAATATATTTACTTGATTCTGAAGTTGGGCATTTATGGTCCTGGATATTGTTTAAGAATGATTTCAGGAATTCTTTTCTTTGATATGTCATGCTAATCAGGTGTCTATAAACACTTCAGCATTCAGAGTTGACAATCTTGGATCACACTGGAAGTAATATCTTTTGATGTAAAGAAAATTACATTTGTATTCCAGTGCTGTTCACCTCTTACAGACTATATAATTCTGGAGGAAGTACGTTCCCTATGCCTCAGTCTCCTGATCTATAAAATGGGAGTAATAATATCTATTTCTCTGGGTTGTATTGAGGTTTAAACTATAGATTTATCTGCAAAGCTATGCTCATGGCATACCAGATTTGTTTGTTTTTAGCGTAAGAGTGATTATAGAACATATATGAAGAGAAATATCTTCTTAAAAAGAAGTTCAGGCTAGGATAAGAGCTTGCTACTTACATGGAATAAGTCCCAAAAAGTTATGTTCTGGACCCTGCATGAAAGATCAGGCTGCACCAAACAGGATGTGCTGGCTTCCATGCTGAGACACCCATTTCCTAAGAGGATTTGGTATATAAATGTCTATCTGTGCCTTCAGATTTCCTCCAAGTTTTAGTCCCCTCAAGCTGTGTTATGGACTGAATGTTCCCTCCTCAAAATTCATACACTGAAATGCTAACCCCCAATGTGATGGTATTAAGAGGTGGGCTTTGGAGAGGTGATTAGGTAATGAGAATGGAGCCTTCATGAATGGAATTAGCATCCATATAGTAGGCCCAGAGCTTGCTCTTTCTCTCTGCTCTCTGCCTTGTGAGAACACAACCAAAAGATGGTTGCCTACAGACCAGCAAGTGGGTTCTCACCAGAGACTGAATCTGCCTGCACCTTGATTTTGAACTTCTCAGCCTCCAGCACTGCGATAAATACATGTGTGTTGTTTCAGCCACCCAACTGTCTATAGCAATTTATTATAGCAACCAGAACTAAGACCTCATCACCTCATTTTAACATAATGGCCCCCAGTTTCTAAGTACAGACTCAGACCCACAGGAATGAAGGTTCCTAGGAACCAGGCAGGTCAGAGGAAGGCTGAGCCCATTCCATGTCTTTCAGGAGTTACCAGAAACACTTCGTCAGTACCTGCTTCACCTGTGAAAAGGCTCTGTTTCTCACTGAGCAGTTCATCCAGCCTACCCTGGTGACCTAACCTGCTTCTGTCCCCAATCCTTGGAGCACAGCACACCCTAAGCTTGGGGTGTGGTGGAAGGAGAGGGGTGGGAGCTTCTCATGGAAATTAGGGCTCTGGGTCAGGATTGAATTTGGTTGAAGGGGCAGAGATGATAGATGGGAAAAGGGACCTTTCGGGGGCACATGGGAGCAGCTAAGCAGGCTCAAACAGAGGGTGAGCTCCAGGAGATTTGAGGGGACACGGGGCACTTGTGGAGGGAAGGTGGTCTCTGGAGATAATGGTTCTACTCCAGAGTTTGCCTCGAGGCCCTGTGCTCCCCAGCACTGCCTCTCAGCAGAGAAATCAGGAGGAAGCCTTCTTTTTAGCACTTCTTGGTTCTGTAGTTGGAAACCTGAGAGCAAAACACTGGGAAATTAAGAGAAATATTTGCGCGCACTCGTATAGAAGGGGCCACTGTTTTGGAATAGAAACATCCTGTTATAATAAGTCCGGACAGAGAAACAGATGGAAGGAGATAGTATCAGGCTCTCGCCTCCAATTCTGTCAGCCAAGAGAGAAGGAAATTGGAGCTGCTAGTTAGAGGCTTCCTCAAACGCTGGCCGGCCCCAGTGTCTGTGGTTGCGTTGCTTCCCTTTCTATCAGAGACCCTCCATTTCCTAGGATGCAAATATTTTGGAAGAGAAAACACCTTTAAAAGAAAAGGAAGCTATCGTTTTTATTGTATGGCTCCTCCAGACTGATTTGCATTTAATGTTCATAAAAACCTTGAGGCGGGGGTTAGCACCCTCCCTGTTTGTACAAGGAGCAGTCTGAAGGCCGAAGTGATGTATCTCATATCTTACAACTTTTGAAGGGCCTGGCTCAGGGTGGCTGAATGCCTGGATCCATGCTCACCACTGGCACAAGGCAACCTTTCAGGCTGTGTGGGCTCACAGTTTCCAAGCAAAGGGACACAAGAAAAGGAAAAAAGGACAGAAAGTTGCAGATAAAGCCTCAGGTTAGATCAGATCATCAAAGCCCATGACCATAATCAAGTCTGGTATCAACTCACCAGATGTGGGAAGTGCCAGGACCCAATAGGCAACCTGGGGCTTCACCCCTGCCTCTGGACCTCCTGGGCAGTCACTTTAGTGTCATTAAGTGCCACCCCCGTGGTAAGGCTGGAGTTTCAGCAGACTAAAAGCTGTGAAGGATGGCTGATGCCTTTATGGAGTCTTTGAGCTCTAAATCCCTGTGGTCCTTATATATATATAGTTCAACCTATGTCTCTCTGTGTGTGTGTGTGTGTGTGTGTGTGTGTGTGTGTGCTCGCTCACACGCGTGTGCATGCACGAGTGTGCAGAAGTGTGGCAATGGGTCGGACAGAGTCAGCCAATAGGTCCAACTGAATATATTTTGTACAATGTGAAGCTCTTCAATCAGAAGAGGGCATTGAAGGAACACTAAAGCTGGGGGTATGAATGGCTTAAGGATGATAAAAGTAAGCATGAGAGAAGATACTTATTAATTCCTAGGGCTAGCAGGTAGCATAAGGCCTATTGGATGTGTTGTTCCTGCTTATGTTATGATATGAAGAGGTGATGGCTGGGGCTGTTAGACATCTTGGGCCATAAGGACAAAGGCCACACCCTGGGCACTTTAGAATGATGTTTGGGATAGAGTTCAGTTCCTAGAGGATTGTGGTAGAGTCCATCCAGCCCTGAGCTGCCTCAGACTCTCTTCCCACCCACCACCCACCCTCCAACTCAATTCTATACAGCTCCACCCAGTGCTTGCCTCACATCCTACCCATCCTACTAAATTCAATCTTCTGCTGTTTTGCCTGGCTGCCCCACCAAGCTGTGCTGTCCCAGAGTCTGGGTCTGTGGAGGTTAAACAGCTCTCATGTCTAACAAGGTGCCTGCAATCCAATGATGTTTGTTGAACAAGTGAATGAATGAGTGAATAACTGAGTTAAAGAAAGTTTTGTTACAAGAACAGAAGCACAATAGGATGAGAGGTGTTCTAGTTCATAGAATCCTGCAGATGTGGACAGCTGCAAAGAACAGAGCATTTGGGGTAAATTTTGGGCCAAATTCATGCTTTAAGGGGCCTTCTATGTTCAAGCCAAATCCTCCCCTCTGGCCCTGTGAATAGGCAGCAAGAGATGGATGAGGACACTGACTCATTCTGGAATGTGAGGCTTTGGGGAGGCCCATCAGGGACTGAGGATTAGCGATTGATGAGGGAGAGACACCTGCCACAGCCTCTACTCCTTCCCTCTTCTTCTCACCACTCTGCCCAGGGCTGGCCCACCCCAACCCACACCCTGCCCTCTCTGGCCAGGACAGATGGTCTCATAAGCACCCTCCTTCCTTCCCAGCTCTAGAAGGCCTGGATGCGAATCCGTGCCTCCCTTCCGCGCGTCCCCCGGGGCCTTAGTCAGCCTGTGTAGGCGTTGTTTATCTTCCCATCTATCTCCCAATCCAGGACACAGTCTGTTAAATGAAACATGATGGCGGAGAGGCTGCCGCTGCAGACAGAGTGTTTTCTTTCCTTCACACCTCTTTCCCCTTAACCTTTGGTCTCTTTGGCCTTTTCCTCCAAGTTTCCTGCCATAGACCTCTCAGCATGTGTCTCTCATGTGTCTCTCGTTCCTGGCCACTCCCCGAGAGTCTGGAGCTGTGAAAAGGCCTCCGCTGGATCTCTAGAGGACTGACTGTGCCTGCCCTCCTTTCGTTGTGACAGCTGAAGTGCAAGACCCTTCTTCCCCTTAATAGCTATGTGACTCCAGGGGCTCCTAACATTTCTGAGCCTCTATGTACTAATTCATGAAGTGGGACTGCAAAGGCTGCCAGTAGAGGGGGCTGACTATGAGGCATGTACTGTGGAGCATGGAGATCGAAAGGCCTTAGAAATTGCACGTCCTGATAAGACTATAGAGAAGGTGTTTTCATTATTTGCAGGTATAGGAGAGAAGAGGCAGAGAGGTCCAAGGTGCACAGAAGCCTTCCTCTCCCACTCACCCTTTAGGCATCACTTTCATGTCCTCTCCTTTCTCCCCCTCCATGCTGCTTCCTACTTGTCTGTTCTTTTCCATTTGTAACCGTCCTCCAGGTGTGCTTTGAGGGTCAGTCCCTGCACACTCAGCTCTGGGTGTACCACGCTCTCTTCTCTTCTACAAGCTGGCCCCGCCTGCAGTGGCCGGTGAGATCCAGAGAGCTCCCCCCACGCACTGCAGTGACCCCAAGGGCTAGTGCCGGGGCTGGAAGCCAACCAGAGGCAGGGGACTGAACTACTGACCTCACAATTCTGGATTCAGTAATGTGATAGCTCCATATTTTTCCTAGACAATTCTCCAGTTTTTATTTGTCTTCCCTTCCTTTGGTGGCTCACAGAGGAGTCTCCTGACCTGTGCCCAGCAGGACTGAGGAATCGATGCACCACCCGGCGGTGCCCTCTGGGCCCCTGTGCTTTATCCCGTCATGGATCCAGGACAGAGTGGATTTTGAAACCTGTTCTGAATGGTGGCCTCTCTGACCCATGGACCATCAACAGAAACTGATATCAACAGTCGTCAAAGTTGAGGGGAAGTACAAAGGGAAAAATCTCTACTGAGCAAAACTCACCCTCGATCATGCCATTTCTCTTTCTAAGTCTAGATCTAAATTTTCAGAACACCTGGTACTCCCAGTTAACCGGATACACTATGCACTCAGGAATGTCACCTAGCATTGCCCTTCAACGACATTCCAATGAGGACAAAGCTTTATCTACAACTTTCCTATCCTCACTTTCCCACCAATAAAAAGGTGACCTATGATTGAAAATACAACCAAGGTATTGTAGAGCCAAGTGCCTGGGCATCTGTGTTCTGTGTTCCCTGAAAGCCAAGTTCTCTGCCACCTCAGACTGAGGTGGGGGCACCGAGTTCTTTTATGAGGAAGTCCCTGGCTTGGAGCCCCTAAAATCCCAGCAGTATGCATTTATGCTGCATATCTCTTTTCCTATTTGGCATGTTTCCAATTTCTCAAGGTATTTTCTTCAAATATTGAGGAGGGAAAAATTCGTCTTGCAAATTTTAACAACTAGATATTGAATCCTCAGTGTGTTTGAAAGCAAATGTTTTAAATCAAGGCATTGAGTGGATAATAGTTTATAGACTTGCCTTTTCCCCGCTTGCCTTTCACAAAACCGTCTTCAATTTCCTATGAAAAGCTGGGAAAGTAAACATCAGCATATTCATTTAATTTCCCTTTGGCTCACCAGGGCTTGTTTCTAGAAACATCTTTGATTTCCTCTGACAATTCTACTATCTTTCTATTTCCCTAATCTGACATCATCCCTGAATGTTCCCTCTTAGCCATTTCAGTTTACGTAATTACATTTTCAATTTGTCTGTACCAGTATCTTAACTTCTCTTCTGATCGTTATGTAAAATGATGATGGTGATGATGATGACAACGAGGATGGTGATGGTGAGGGGGTGGAGGAAAGAGATAGAAAGGGGTGGGGAGGGAATGGAATTGAAGTTTTGTCCTTTTTAAACTCTGCCTTCAACTTAAGAGTTCATGTGGACTTGTTCATTAACTTGGCATGCTCACTCAGGATAAATTTACGTGACTCATAAGTAAATCTATGAGCTGTTATATGCTGGACATTTATGGAGTCTCCAGATTCTTCCTCAAGATCCTCCCTTTCCTTCTCCATTTATCTTTTCATAAAGGATAGGCTTCTTGTTGGGGCAATCCTGTCTTCTAGGAGACTCTGCCATTTCTGGGAACCAACTTTTCTCAGATCCTCATCTCTAAGTTGAAGTGTTGGATATTATGGTCTCTGAAGTCCTTTGAATAAACCTGTGAAAGATTCATGTAGATCATAATACATTAACTGAGTTGATATCACAGAGGACCAAAGAGAAATCAAGCTGTAACAGACATAGGTTTTGAGTCACAGATGGGTTTGGGGAAGAAGCATTAGAAAACAGAGAGAGGGGATTAGAATTTTAAGCCAGGCATTAAATACTCTCAAAGACTTCGTTGTTCCTCCGTTTCTCAATGCTCTTGAGTGCGTCCTTGGAATCTAGTATGGTGTGTCCTGTGCTCTTTAATACAAATTGTACAGTGGGAGCAGCTACAGCATCACTACTGAGGGTTGTCACATTTCTTGAAGGCAGCTTTTGTTGTTGGTCAACAGTGATAAAGCCATTGGAATTTGATATCAAAATATCCAGACTAATTAATTGGTAAATGGAAAGGTACTTATTTTACAATATGGGCAAATGCCCACCTGGATGTAAGGAAATGAATTTATTCCCTCTTGTTAATACTAGCCTGTTCTCATGAAAGGAAGATTTGGATTGCTGAACTCCAATGCATGACTCCTGATACCCTGTCTTCCTTCAGCCTTGCCCATTGTCTGGAATCCTCCCCTGTCCATCATTCTGTAGACTTGTGATGAAAGAGACAAACCTTGACCTTTCTATATTACATAAATAGGTAAGGATGGCCTATGGATGAAGTAGATGCCTCAGCTTGCATTATTGGGCACATTTTCATCTTAGGCATAAGCAAACATCTGTATACTACCTTCTGGTAGTATATAAATGACATAGATTCACACATTTCCAGTCTTCTATGAATCTTAAAATAGAAAATGTTTCAAGTATAGTAAATATAGGATTATATTTAGCCATTTCTGTGGGCCTACAGTGACCAGCACATAACTTTGCAGGGAGCAGGGACTTTGTAGGACATCATGCATTAGTTTTGATAAAGATGATCATGATAATAATGATCATGATGAAGATAAATGATACAAAATGGTAAAATGTTTTTCAAGTTGCTTCTATATATAGAAAGTTATATGAAAATAGCCATCTTTCTATATTTGAACTTTAGAACTATGTTAGTATAATAAAACATTTCAATGCCAGAGTATGAGCCTAGGAAGAGCAGAGACTGTTTTATGTATTCTCTGCATTTCCAGCCCTTATCATGTGACCTTTCAAGAAATATATGTTTAAGGCTCTTGTTGTACACTTGCTTCATGCACAAAGAGAACATATAAGCACTTATTGCAAAGAGGTAGGTCTACCATTTGTTGTAGTGTGTCCTTGAGAAGTAGTCAAGCAAAGAGTCCATTTTTTACTATCTTGTAAATGCAGTTTTAAAAAATAAAGTTGAACAAAATCTCATTAATAAAAAAGTAAATAATGTAAATTCAAATACTAAAAAGTGCTCCAAAAAATAGGATGATGGCATTAATAGCAATGGATGCTGAGAGAGGGGCTATTCAGCTAAAGACCTCTTTTTAAGAGGGAAATTAGAGTTGAGACCCAAATGATTAGTCAGAGGCAAGCATATATTAGATTGTTTCATCCTCACAACAACCCTACTAAGTAGATCTTAACCCTATTTAATATGGGAAGAGATCAAATCATATACCTAGTAAGTAGCCTATAAGAATTTGTTCCAGATCTGTCCATCTCTAAAACCTTATGTTCATACACATGGTATTATAGTTTTGTTTTGTGGAGGAGAAAATGAATGGAACAAGGATCTTATGCATCTAGTCACTTTTATAAACATATTTCTAGAGGTATGGGAGTGGTCTACATACTGGGTACTTTGATACACTTTTGATGAAATTCTTAATATTGATATGTCACAAATTATCTTAATCAATTTAGATTTCCTATTCTTTTAAAGCCAAAGTAAAGTGACCATTGAAATTGTAATGCATAGATCGATTTGAGAAAGAGTTCAGAAAGCCAGTCCCAGGGAGCACTCTACCACCGGGTATCTACAGGACCTTGGGAAAATCACTCTTCCTATCCGAACTTCAGTTTCTGTATCAGGAAATGGATATGATAATTCGCCAGTGTATTTAATGAAAATGTAAGTCTCTAATGGCATAACAAATGTGATAATGTTTTTAAAAACATAAATACTTTTGACTGTATTATTTTGACAATCGTTAAGGAAATACAAAACATCTTACTTCATGTTCCTTTACTTACCATGGCCAAGACTTGTATGGGGTAGAAGCTGAAAAATGTTGAGAACATTTCAACAGAACTAAGTCTTCCTTCCAAAACTATGCAGTCAAAGTAATTTTGCAATTGAATTATCATTCATGCCCAAGAAATGCTTGACTTAATTATCCAAGTTGCTATTTGGTTCTAAGTAGTTTAATTCTTTCCACACTTTCCCCACTTATTGGCCTAGTGTAGCTTTGTTATGAGTATAGGCTTGGAGATAACTATCTTATCTCCATCAAGATATTTGTCCTAGAAGAAGGTTTTGTATTGGGTCTATTGCCGAAACCTTGGCACTGGCTTTTCTCATGTTCCTCCCCAAGAAGTTCCTGAAAGAGGAACTTTCATTTTTTTTTCATGTTCCTTAGTAAGTAAATTATTCTTATTGATACAAATCATAATAATCCTCATTTTTTAATGTTCCTAGTGCGTTTGCAGCATAAAGATTTCCTTTACATACATTTTCTTCATTAATTTTCAATCCAAATCAATACCATACGTTTTAATTCTCATTTCAGTGATAATAAAAAGATGAGAGAGGTTAAATGATATAGTTAAGGTGGCACAGCTAGGATGGGTGGAGCACGGCCTCAGACCCAAGCAGCCCTCTCCTCTGAGTCCCGCTTCCCACTCCCACACATACTGAAGCCGAAAGAGCTTGGGCCTTGCTGGATTTTAAACAGACGTTATTACATTGATATCTTTATGTATCTTAATTAGGTCATGCAGAAAGGAAAAGAAATTATTTGGTCACCAAAACAGCCTGAGGATTCCAACTGCAAAGAGCGAGTCTGTTTCAGATCACGAGATAGGGTGGTGGCTCCATGGGGCCAGGAAAATTCAACAGAAATGATGAACCATGTGTAGCAGGAGATGCTTGAATAAGGCCCCCGGCCTGTGAGGAAATGTGACTATGTGGTATGTGCACCCAACACCTACAGCAAACACTCCCACGGCCACCAGTGTTGGATTCAATTAAACATTGAATTCATCATCTTTAGCGAGGGAAGAGAACAGCAAACAGTTGCTCTCTCCTGGCTAAACACCCCTCGGATTTGCTGGCCTTTGATTTATTGGGAGAAACCTGCTGGGAAGAACATACTGTGTAGCTGATTAATGTCAGCTTCTGTCATCAGTTTCCACTTAGATTCTTGGCCAGCCCTGACATCTCCTCCCTGAAGGATCCAGAAGAATTTGAGGGCTGATCCAAGAGCTGTACTGGCATGGGATTTGCAGAATGCGGTGTTTGCAAAATAAGGAAGATGAATGGAAGTGGAATCCCATGTTCTCCACTGGACTTGTTGCTTTAATTCATTTCTCCAGAGGCCCCGCTCCATGCCAGGACCACACCAGCAAGGGGACTGGGGAAGCGTGTTCCCAGGCTCCAGTGCAGATGTCTTGCATTTCCTGTGCTGCTTTATGTGCTGCCTCCTCGGAGCTCGTCAAACTGGGAAGTGGTCCGAGGAGGAATGCAGCGCAATTCACCATCAGAACCCTCCCTGGGACCCTTGGACAAAGCCTGTGGAAGCGTGGGCACACGAGGAGCAGGCCCCACCTGCTCAGTTGAGGCCGAGAGATGGCCCACTGCTGCTTGGGTCAGGCACATGCGCCTTATGTTGTGCAGAGTCATTTACCATCGTCCCTCACACACACATACACCCTCCAATGATAAGCCATGATTCAATGGCATTTTGTTTAAAGCAAGCAGAATTTCTGTATATGTTTTTCCATTGGAGGAAAAGTCTAGTATTTTATTTCTTATAAGTAAGGCTACCTTTTCTTCTCCCCTCTAGTGTGAAAGGGACCTGGGAAGAGGTGTCAATTTAGACACAGACTCTGACCTCTTTCCTTCCTAAACTCACTTTTGTATGCAAAAACAAAAACAAAAGAAGGAAAGAAAGAAAGAAAGAAAGAAAGAAAGAAAGAAAGAAAGAAAGAAAGGAAGGAAGGAAGGAAGGAAGATTTCAAATGAGAAATAAAACTCTCTTCTGGTTGTCTATTGATGTTTAACAAATCATCATGTGACTTAGTAGCATAAAATAACACTCATTTTATTATATCTCATAATTTTCAAGGGTCAGGGATTTGGGAAGAAATGGGTAGACAGTTCTGGCACCGGGTATCACATGCAGCCGTACTCAGGAGCTGGAAAAGCAGGGGGGTTGTTGGAGCATTTGATTCTCTCTCTCTCTCTCTCCCTCTCTCTCTCTCCATCCATCCATCTCTACTCTGTCTTCATATAGGCTCAGATTCTTTCAATGTGGTCTCTCCACACGGCTAATTTGAGCGTCCTCACACCATGGCATACTCTGGAAAGTCAAAGTGATTACATGGTAACTGAAGCCTTCTACATTGAGTATTCCAGTGGGGTTCAATTATCATGCTATTTTTAAAAATATATATTTTTATTGATTTTTAGAGAGAGAGGAAGGGAGAGAAATAGAGAGATAGAAATATCGGAGAGAGAGAAACATCAGCGATCAGCTGCCTCCCACACGCCCCCCACTGGGGATTGAGCCCAAAACCCAGGCATGTGCCCTGACTGGGAATTGAACCAGTGACTTCTTGGTTCCTGAGTCGACGCTCAACCACTGTGCCACACTGACCGGGCTGTTGTGCTGTTTTAGTATGCTCACATTTGAAGATACACAAAGGGCTTTAAGATTATTTTTAAAGGGTTAGGGTTACTTACCAATCAATCATAAAGATCAGATAGGAGATTGGATCATATTACTTCTACATTCCTTTTCACGTCTATTGGCCTAGAATTCTATGGGATAATGTTGTTAGGTGTCTCATCCTGGAAATAGGACAATAATGATTTTGTTGATGCTCACTGACAGGCCAGGTACTATACTAGGGACCTTTCATCCATTAAGTAATTTAATTATTGCAAATATACTAGAGATTGGTACTATTTTTCCCATTTGTAGAAGAGAAAATAGATGTACAGGAAGGTTGAGCAACTTTCAAAGACCAGATAGCTGGTAGGTGGCAGAGCCAGGATTTGAACACAGGCAGTCTGATTCAAGAGGTCACACACTTAAGCATTATTCTAACCTGCCTCTTCCAAAGAACTCACAGTCCAGTGGCTTCACAGTTAAGTGGCAGAATTTTCTATGTATTTGTTCTCTTCATGTATAAGGGGAAAAACCCTTTGACAAGCCTCTGGCCGTCTACCTGAAGCAAACAAGCAGCAGTGAGGACCATAGACAATGGCTATAGGATTCATAAGAGGAGAGAACTTGGATCAGCCTGGATATTAGGGAAGGTTTCCTGTTGAAAGAAAAAGTGTAAATGTACTCTTAAGAACAGATAGAAGTTGGACCACCAGAAAGATGGAATTGACATTCTGGATGGTAGGAGAAACTGGCTTTGGCTGGTAAAATGGCCAGTTTCAGCCTTTAACGAGGGGTTCCTCCTGGAACTTGACTGCATTGGCTTTCTTTGGGACCTGACCATTAGATCATTACCTTGAAGGAGAAAAGAGAACAGGGCTTCTCCTTAAGGACCAGCTACCTCTAGCACCTGGAGCACCTATGAGTTTCTCATTTGCAGACTTCCATCAGCCCCCTAGGACACCTAAGATGCCCCAAGATGTTACTTCCTGTGGGAAAAGTAATCAAGGTGGCATGCCTCAAAAAAGAAGTTAATGACACTAACTTTCTGTCCTCACCCACAGCTGTCCTCTTTGAGGGACAGAAGATTCTCTGTCCAATTTAGAGCCTAGAGCCCAGAGACTGGTTTGGAGACTAGAGGAGGGCCAGGGATTATGAACGTGAAGACAGGATGGGTATTGATTCTCATTGTCCTCAGATCCTCAGGGTGGTACCGCTGCTGCTAGGTGCACAATAAGGGTCATGCCAGCCTTATTCACTAATGTGTCCCCAAGAAGTGACATGTGATCTGTGTTCCATAAATATGTGTTAAATAAATGACTGAGTGGATGAATTGAAAAATACATGAACAAGTGCCCTTGTGTCTGTGCTTTTGCAAACCAACACCAGGATTCCAAGCCTTTAGAGTGAAAATGGGATGGCCCTCCCCGCACCTAACAGGTAGTTAGTCTGAGGTGAGAAAGAACACTTAGGCTTTTACCTGGGTAGTAAAATCCGTACTTTCTACTGGAAGCATTGACCCCAGTGTGGGGACATTTAAAATATCACCCAAATGTAAGTTTTACTACACTTAATCCTGAAACTTCTTTTTCCAGATACTGAGAACTCAGGTATGAATCTGGTTTTTTTGGGAGTTTTTTTTGTAGACTAAAATTTAGAATCCTCACATGCACACAACTATAGAAGCTTCTAATTGAAGTATGCTTTTATGCGACCAAGATGGACTGAATGTGATGTTATCTTTGCTGCATGTGGCTTCATATGAATGTCTCAATCACCAGAAAGCTCATTATCCTTGGGATAAATTGCCCCCTTGGTATATAATAGTATCTATATATATAAAAGCCCAGCGACCAGAATGACCAGAACGACTGGAATGATCGGTGGCTATGACGTGCACTACGGCAGCCAACCAGTCTGATCCAGGCCCCGATTGGCCCCCAATACCCCAATCGGGGGTGGGACTGGCCGGCCAACCATCTGTGGCCCCTCCCCACTGCCGGCCCAGCCCAATGGGCCCCCACCGGAGCAGGCTGGTCAGACCCCCCCACCTGTGCATGAATTCATGCACTGGGCCTCTAGTCTACTATAAGAAAAGATTTCCCCAAAAGAATACAAGGTGTGATCTTTGGTTGAGAATTGTTAAAGCAAACTTCAGCCATTTCAAAAATAACTATTCAAAGTGCTTTAAGATCCCACATAAAAAAAAAGTGTGTCCCAACCATGTATATATAAATAATAATTTTTTTGGCAAGTTGGAGAAATTAGAAAATTAGAATATGGTCTGGATGTTAGATTTACTGAAAGTTTACTAAAATGGGAAAGGGGGTAGAATTCTCTACGGTGATAGAAATGTAATGATTCTATTTGCTTATTTTACCCACCTCACAGATGGAGAACCTGGGCATCTGTACACACTTTGGACCCATGATGCAATCAGGGCTCCTTATGCTCTTACTGTGCCAGCAGTAATATTGTGTCATGGTCCATGCTATTCCCTCAGAAATCATTCCTTTTCTTTTCTACCACTCCATTCAAAGCTCATGAAGTTGTCCTAGATCCTCCCTATCAGCCTTCTGATTGTTCTTATGGTTCTTTCTGCACGCATTTCACTCTGCCTAACAGGATACTAGGCTGCCTACAGAACTATAGTATGGCAGAGAAAAGGCGACTTTTTATCAGTGTAGCCAAGTGTAATGACCAAACTCTACTTGTGCTTAACGGTTGGATTCTAGGGAAGATGTCTAGTCTCTATAGTCTCCGCAGTACCAGTTTGACCCAGTTTGTGAAACTGTTTTAAGAACATGGGTGTGAAAAATGCTTTGAGATGGTAACATATCACATGGACATATCTAAGAGATGGTAAGTGTTGAATGAGCTGAAGTTGTAATCATGGATGTACTGAACTTGGACAGTTCTCCTTTCCTCTGTGCTGCAGTTTCTGACTCAAACCCAGGCTCTTAGCCTGGGATCCTCAGAGGGGCTTCAGGAGAGCCATGGACTCCACATAACTGTGTGCACAATTGTGCTTGGCGGTGCATTTTTCTGGACTGAGCATTCCCAGTTTTCATCAGGTTCTCAGAAAGATCTGAGACCAAGGAAAGTTAACAAACCTGAGCCAAATGCTAATGACGTTTTCCTCTAGTCAGTTTTTAGAGACAGCTTGTGTCTTTAAGGTCTTTAGTCCAACATGTTCTTGTAAAAGGTACAGAAGTACATTTTGCAAGACCAGGAAGGGACTATCACAGATGAAGAAACCGAATCCTGGCAGGGTGAGGTCAGGTACCAGATGTTGGGAGCTGGCAGGTGACTCTGGACTCCTACCAGGGACACATTGAGGAGGGTAATCAGAGAGTCACAGATCATTTCCTCCTTCACTTTGAAAATCAGGGTGGGAGGCCAAGAGCAATCCTGAGAAAAATCCTGCCCTGAAATAGAAGGCATTTAGTTTTTTAAATAAAACCTGAACTTGGATTGTAATTTTGTAGGTTCCTGCCTACAGGCACTGTGCTAGGAGCCAACATCTTGGAGACACATAGGACTTTGAGTGGCCCCAGGCTCAGGGGGAGATAGTCTTGCAGTCAACTGACTGTAAAACTACTGAGAAGTTAGAGGATCCAGAGTCAGGTTTGGCTGGATATTCTATTTGATTATTAAGTATTGAACTAAATGGGTTGATTGAAGGCAGATGCCTTCTGTATATATTATCACAGCATCCATCCATGCAGTGTCCATGATTGCAGGCCCCTGTCGAGTAGTCTGACTATATGATCTTATTTAATTATTGCAACATTCCTGCAGAGTTGATTTATAGTCTCTATTTAAAGTTGAGGACTAGAAGGCTCAAAGAAATAGAGTAATCAGCTTTTGGTGGCAAATAGAAATATTTTCAAGGTCCTAACCTCTCACTGGCCTGGTGCCTCTATATCCTCCTTCCTTGTTCACTCTCTTCCTGTTGCCCAACAAAACTGCCAAGTGGTCCTTCCCTAGGAAGGGTATTGGGACCCAAGTCTGTTCTGCTCCTGATAACTCCGGGCACTGATGCTGCTCTAGAATAAGACTCCAGAAAAGTGGAGTCTAACTGGGGTGTGGGCCAGTATGATAAGTCTTATTATCCCTGGGTTCACATTTGGAATTATTTTCCAGATTAGACTCAAGAAAACACACTCAGAGCTATAGAAGCAAAATGAGGGCAGGGACATCCCAAGGACATCTCACCTGCTCCTTGGCCCAGGCACCTCGCTTGATGCCAGCTCTTGCTCCTTCTTGAAAACATAGAGCACAGCTGGCCCTTCAGCCTGTGGCAGGCCCAGGAGGTATTCTTCCCTACAGCAGCCTTATCTGAAAACAACTGTCTGGACTCTATGCCCTGTGTCCAACTTGGCCATGTCTGAGGCCTGGGGAGAGGAAGACAGGAAAGTCTCTGAATTGTGGATCCCACTAACTGACAAGACAGAAGTGTTAACCGAGGCTTTACTACTAAGTCTTGCAAGGCAATGTAAAGTCCAAATGCATTTGTGGGGCAGTCAAGACTTTCTACAATGTGACTTCAACCTACTTTTTAAACCTGCTCGCTCAGTCCTCTCCTCCACAAAGTGCTACCTTGTCTGAACTCGCCAGTCCCTAAGCAAACAAGGCCTTTGGGACCAGCTTAAAGTCTACATTTTACAAAAAGGGCCAGAGACCCACAGAGAGAGAGCTTGAGGGAGAGACAAGCCAAAGCTGCAGGCCCATGTCCCCAAGCCATGCCCTGCACTCACTGAGCATGCAGGCTGCTGGTACTGCTCAGGAGCCTCCTATGCAAGCCCGATCACTGAACCATGAGCGGGCAGGGAAAGGGTCAGTCAGTGGCAGAGCTGGGAAGGGAACCAAGAGGTGCTGGGGTGCATAGGGCTCTGTCCCCTTCCCTTGAAGCTTCTGACCAACCACCCCAGACTAAGTGAGAACAAAGGGCAGAAGGAGATGCTCTTACAGTGGGGCAAAGTCTGGGACAAGATCAGTTTCTATTACTAAAATGATCTTGTCCACTGGCACCGGGAGAATATCTAGGTGTACTCAACT
Source organism: Myotis yumanensis (assembly GCF_028538775.1). Classification (NCBI taxonomy): domain Eukaryota; kingdom Metazoa; phylum Chordata; class Mammalia; order Chiroptera; family Vespertilionidae; genus Myotis; species Myotis yumanensis. The sequence goes on from NW_027223762.1 coordinate 6,079,350, forward strand.
TGCTGCTACAGGCCCTGTGGAATGCCTTAAATCAGCAGTTCTCAACCTGTGGGTCGAGAGCCCTTTGGGGGTCGAACGACCCTTTCACAGGGGTCGCCTAAGACCATTGAAAAATACATATATAATTACACATTGTTTTTGTGATTAATCACTATGCTTTAATTATGTTCAATTTGTAACAATGAAATTGGGGGTCACCACAACATGAGGAACTGTATTAAAGGGTCGCGGCATTAGGAAGGTTGAGGACCACTGCCTTAAATGTTCTTCAAGTGCCTGGGTAGAAGGGATGCTGGGCACCACCTCCCCAGATCTCCCTCCAGAGGCTGGCTTGATGCAGCAGATATGGCAGTAAGGAGGCTCTCAGAGGACATGGCTGAGCAGGGTTCAGACACCTGTCCATCAGTCCCACACATTAACCCTTTATTCTTCTGCTTGTGAGTAATTGTGCCTGTTTCCCTAAGTCTCTGATCTGGGTATAGAATTGAGTTGGACATGGAAATCCTGAGTCATCCTTCTAAGCTGAAATGGAGACAGAGAAGTAATGAGTTAGTTCCTTTGACATCAACCTCCCAGTGGCCAATTTTCTCATTAAAACCAGAGAATGGATAATATTAAAGAAATTATTTTTCTCAAAGACGGTGATCTGCAATTTAATATTACAATATCATTTCTTGATGTAAGTGGTTAGAACAGCTACTCAGAGAAGTCATTAATTTCCTGCAGTGAGCTGTGATCAGGAACTTACTGTCTAGAATATCATTTTTTTAAAATCTTGACCCAAAGATATTTTTCCGTTGATTTTTAGAGAGACTGGAAGAGAAGGGGAAAGAAATAGAGAAATATCAATGTTTGTTTCTCTCACACCATGCTCCGACCTCCTGAATGTGCTCCAACCAGGGCCCGGGTCAGGGAGGAGCCTGCAAGTGAGATATGTGTCCTTGGCCAGAATCAAACCTAGGACCCTTCAGTCCATAGGCTGACACACTATTCACTGAGCCATGCCAGCTAGGGCCAGAATATCATTATTTTTAAAAGGTGCCCTAGGCATGGAAGTATTCCCTGAAAACTCAAGTGCATTGAAAATGATAGTGCTTGACAGCAGGCCATGCTCAGGAGGAGTGATTTAGTGGAGTTCGATTTTATTGTGTTGCAGAAACACATGGAAATTGACTAAAACTCAGGCTGAGGCACACATAGTAAAATGCATGCATATTGCATTTTAGGTCAAGTATTAGTCTGGTCACTTCCTCAGCTGACTGTTGTATTAAATCAAGAAGCTAATAGGCATGAATATTAGAGCTACTTTCAGTGTCTGCATTCTACTAATCCACTCGAAGGGAGGCCTCCTGTTATTTCTTGGACCTCTTGATATTTTGAGCCAGATAAGTTGTTGTGAAGACTCTCCTACATTTTGTTAAATGTTTGTCATCATCCTTGACCTCTACCCACTAGATAATAGTAGCACACTACAGTTTTGATAACTAAAAATGTCTTCAGATCTGCTTTGCCAAGTATTCCCTGGGGCAAGGAGGTAGGGAAAAATTGTCCCTGGTTGACAGCCACTGCAGGAAGGGTGAGCTATGTCTCTTTAACCACAGGCCCTATCAGAGGTGAGAGGTGGACCCAAAGTCCTCCCACCTATGTCCTAGCTCTGACATCCCAAAATTAGTCTAAAGTAAATGTATTTCATTGTTTATGCATTTTAGTTCCAAGCTGATGTCCAAATGAAAAATTGCTCCATGCCTTACTTTTTTTGCAACTTACAATGAGTAACGGACAATTTCTAAACTTCCTCCTAACTTACGGGAACAAGAAAATGTACAAAATTTCATTCCTACAGGGTGACTATTTGGCTTTCATAAGGTAATGTTTAACAGTCTGCCTCAAAGTGTGCTGTTAAGCAATGAAATAGATACCAGTACACAATTACCTATGATATAATTATAAAATAACTATTTTAGCCATTTTCCCTGGATACCCTTACCCTGATATTCAATTTTTCCATTTCTTTCAGCTCCACCCAGGCTTCCCTAAGCCTTAAAAAAAGAGTGTTCAGAGGAAAACCATTCTCTCAACAGTGATGCTAGGTCTTCCCTTACCACGGTCCTAACCATGATTCCTTTTTATCTCCCACTCAGTGCCAAATGAGCTTCAGATTTTGACAGACCTGGTTTCTAATGACAGCGATGACATTCGCTTGCTGAAGTCATGTGCCCTTTCGTAAGACATTTAGCCTTTCTGGGCCAGTTTGTAGTGTACTTAGTAGGTTAAGGTCAAAGGCTGTCCTTGTGTGAAAATGTGCTAAGGTCATTTACTTTTAGTCTCTGTGACCACCTGGCCTGGTGTCTATCTAGATTCTAAGGGGACACTTGGAGGTATTGTTGGACTTGGGGCATTATGAAGATGGCAAAAGCATTGAGAAGAACTGAGCCCTCCTCAGAAGCGAGACTAGACATAAAATCCAACTCAGGTAATAACATATGCATCACATTCGCAGTAAAACACCAGGAGTTCTAACACGAGCTTCGAGATTTTGCTTATTGTAATTCTTATGTGAATTCCTAGCCAGAGAATTGGAGGAGCTAGAACTTGTATGTTTTAGATTCCTTTTACTTATGGTATCCTAGGTTTTGCTCTTTGTCTGCGACATTACCTTATTTTATTGTTGCTCCTTGCAAAAAATGTCAAATTTTTATGCATGGAGTTGAACTCATTTTTTTTACCAAGACCGGTGATGACTAAGGACTGTCTTTATTGATTGATTTAAATAGAGATTTGCTCTCTTCCAACAGTTCTATCCAAGACCACTGTCCCTTTTCCGATTAACTTCAGAATAGCCTATTTATATTTACTTAGTTCTGCAACTTTCTCTCAAATAGGACCACTTTGCTCTACAGCTGGCTTCTCTCTTTTTCTTTTTCTATTCCTCACTTTTTATGTCTCTTTTAAATTTGGTAAAAAATTTTAAGACACAGAAAATAGTATAATATAAAAGTCATCAATGTACTCAGGCCTCAGAATTAATCAGTGTTAATCTATTTGCTTTGGGGTTACTTTTTATTATTGATTGATTGATTTGAGAGATTCAGAGAAAGAAACATTAATTTGTCATCCCACTTATTTATGCATTCATTGGTTGGTTCTTATATGTGCCCTGACCAGAGAATGAACCCACAACCTTGGCATAGGAGTTGATGCTTTAACCAACAAAGCTACATGGCCAGGGAAAGGTTGCTTTTTTAATAAAAGAAAAAATATCGCTGAGTAACATAAAAGCTTACATTTATATCTTTCTAACAAACCTAAAATTATTATCTCATTGCCTTCCAAAATAAGTCACAGACCTTAGGAAACTTTAATTTCCCTTGCTGGTCCTCACATTTTTATTGTCTTGAAATTACACTCCAATGTTAACTTTCTCAAATATGACTAATATTTGCGGTTCATAAGATTTTAACATATCGCCATATTTTTATCATCATCTTTTCTTAGATGCTTCTTGTTGAATACCATCCTTTCCTTCTGGGTTTATTTTTCTTCTTCCTTTAAGTACATGATTTAGCACTTCTTTCAGAGAGAATCTGGGAGTAGTAAAGTTGGTGTTATTTCAGGGGTCCCCTTTTAGGCAATTAATTCCTTCTTCCCACTTTGATGTGGGTGAGATCAGTTCACATACCTGACCTTCAGCGTTTTCCACACATGCTCTTTTGTGAGCCCCAAAGTTGAAATAATGTTGACCAAGACTGGTGATGACCAAGTACCCTACTCTTGTGGATATTTCTCTCTGTATCACCTTAAGAAACTACAGTTTGGTTGGAATTAAATCTCCTTTGAGTCCGATAACATTTTATCTAACACAATTTAAAGGCAATAAAATCCCACTACATTAGAGAAAGAGTCCTACTAAGTGCTGAGGTATCTAGGCAAGATTCCCAGACCTTTCCTGCATCCTTGCCCCCAAAGGACTGGAACAGGACATTCCGCTCCCCAGCAGTCTCTGCCGCCCTCCTCACCCTCCTGTTTTTGCTCGCTTCTAGACTACACCCTGTCCCAAGGGAGGCTGATAGTTTGAGTTAGTTTGTCTCTTTCTTCTGCTGTCCTTGGAAAGCCTCTACCCTCTGCTTGCAGTTTCAGGGATCAATTGTTCTTTGGCAGAGAAAGAGGCTCGATGACAATGAAGAGTTTCCATCTCTTCTTCCTGCAGCTGCTGACTGAACAGAGCAAGCCAGGCTATGCACCTCCATACAGGAGAGGAAGCAGGGAGCCCTGGAGCTAATGTGAATTAACTCCCCCAAATACCCCAGCCCCAGGGAGGGCAGCTGGCCATGCGTCTTTCCCAGTGAAACTGACACACTATCTTCTCACCTGTGTGGATTCCAGGCAGCACAATTCCCATGTTCCTGTGAGCACCGAGGAGTTAGCCCATATAATGATAAACCAATCTAAGTTTCTGAGGAAGAGCTGATGACACCAAAGAAAGCATAATTTTTTGGTTTAAAAAGACAGTAAAATTAAAAGGCACATATACGCTCATTCTTGATTTTATTGCCAATATATTTTATATATTCATGTACTTTACATTTAAAAAACTTTTAAGAAGAAATTAGGATTTTGTTTATTTTTTTCCCCCTTCAAATAGTAACTTCATATGGTATCAGCTTCGGTGAATGGAAGTCAAATTGGCTTTACTGTGTTGTGACAGAGTTAAACTGGAACATGTCTTCTGGGAAGGGAGAGACCGTCACATCACCTCTCTCCTGGTTCCCAAGTACTTCATCTGCTTCTCCTCACTGTGTTTTCCCTGGAACGTTCTGGATGGAGGGTCTGTGAGAGTATGTGACCCAGAGTACTTCCAACTAAGTGGTGAGGCACAAGCATGTGAGAGGCCTGCACCAGCTCTCTGGAGCTCCGTCTTCCTTTGGGGCAAAGGTGCTTACGACAACCCAAGTGAAGAGAAAAGGAAATTCTAACATAAATACCACTTCTCCATTACAGTTCACTTTCCGCTCTCTCCTTCTCCCTCATAAACACATGCATATTCACTTAGAGCAGTCTGCCATTCCAGAGTGAAGACGTTCTTCGGAAAGAAAGTTTGAAAAGTCAACATCCAGTTACCTTTGTCCTGATCGCTCTGTAGACATTGGTGAGTCATTGTTCTCTTACAAGTGGGGTGAGCACCTCAATGATTAATGAAGGTTTCCTAGACTGGCAGAGGGCCTTACTCAAATGAGAAGAAAATGTTCCACCTACAGTCTTGGTTTTAGCATGAAAATAGTAGAGAGGGGAAAACATGCACGTGCAGACAGATTTTTCCAACCTCACTGCCTTTTGGACACATTAAGGATTTATGTGATCTTATGTTACCACACTTACTTGACTATTTTTTAATTATTAAATCAAACTTTTAAAAAATATGTATTTTATTGATTTCAGAGAGGAGGGGAGAGAGATAGAAACATCAACTGAGAATCATTGATCAGCTGCCTCCTGCACACCCCCTACTGGGAATTGAGCTCACAACCCGGGCATGTGCCCTTGACCAAATCAAACCTGGGAGCCTACAGTCCACAGGCTGATGCTTTATCCACTGAGTCAAACCAGTTAGGGCCATAATTTTCAAAGAGTGACTTGCAGCATACTGGTCTCTCACTGCTAGACCACAGACTACCATCACCCTAGGAAACATCCTGGATCTGTAACTAAGGCCTCTCTCACAGGACCCAGGCATGGCCGAAGTTGCCCAGGTGGCAGTTGCAACTTTGGTTTCTAATCTTATTCCAAAGAAGGCACCAAATTGTATGGCCCTCATAGAGGAAGACTAGAGTTGCCTTACAGCTTTGAGGAAATAAAGAGAACCAATACTGATTATTCATGAGAGACTGTGTTAACTTTCCAATGATGATCAGACATATGAAAAGGGGGGTGAATGTGGTCTTTTCCTCCATTTTATTTTCTCTTTTCATCCCCTGTGCCTATCTACCGCACCCAACCTAAACCATAGAAACCTTTTTCTGGGGAAACTAGTACTTATTAAGAAATAAACCAATTCTCTTTTACCTTTAATAGAAATATCATTCCTTCCTTCTTTTCTTCCTTCCTTCTTCCCTCCCTCCCACCTCTCTTATTTATTGGGCACAATCTACATAACAGACATTACGTGCCAAGCAATGTGGCTAAAAGAATAAATAAGAGTTCCCAAGAGTTTCACAATCTCATGGGGAAGAGTGACACAAAAGTAAATAATAACACAGTGTGGTAAGTTGCAAGGAACAGGGTGGTAAGAAATCAAAGAGGAAAGACGTCTATAACTGACTTTAGACTGCTCTTTCTAGATTCTTGACACATGTCTCTCCATTTCAGACGTCAGCCCTCCTTTGGCTCTGGGTGTTCTATAACTATGACATGGACCAGAAACAGACAAATCTTGAAATGAATCAGACCCTTATGGAAACCTCTACTCTAAGGAAACTTTAAAGAATCCAGCCCTCAAAATGTTTTGCCCTGAACCCTCCTCAGCCCCCTGGAAGAGGAGCACTCTCCCACTCAGAGTGGTGTCCTTATTTGAGTTTGGTAACACGGAGCCAAAGTTAGTCTGGTGTTTCTCACTTTACAAAATCTCATCTGTCAGGAGATGCTAAAGGCACCGCTCACAATCAACTGTACCCCACGGCCATCCACATTTAAAAACAGGCCATTGTTTACCAAGTCCTGTCAACCAAAATTGGGTATTTCTTGCCTTTGTTTGTTTGAGGAAAAAGTTATTTTGCTCTCTCTACCACCCGCCTGCAAAAAAGGAGAAAGTGTTTAAACAAACAAATTTCACAAAATAGTCCTTTTCTTTTGGTTGAGGGAGGACAGGCACTCTTCACTATGGTACATAAAATTGACTTGGTCAATAGAATGGATAAACTACAAGCACAGATTGCTGCTTTAACCAAACACATGTGCTTCAAAACCTCTTTGCAAATAGTCTGTGAGGGCTTTAATCTGTTTTAATGATGCTGTGTAAACTGTAAAACCATTTTTAAATATATTTAATCTTACTTAACTCTTTTTAAAAATATGTTTTTATTTATTTCAGAGAGAGGAAGGGAGAGGGAGATAGAAACACCAATGATGACAGAGAATTATTAATGGGCTGCTTCCTGCACGACCCCCTCCTGGTGATAGAGTCCACACCCGGGCATGTGCCATGACCAGGAATCAAACTGTGATCTCCTGGTTCTACTCAACCACTGTGGCACACTGGCTGGGCTATCTTATTTAATTCTTAACACAGCTTGGTGAGGTGGGTAAAATTATTTGCATTGTATGGATAACTCTGGTGTTCAGAGGTGTTTAAAAACGGTCCAAGGTTACATAGACAGAAAATAGATGGGATGAGACTGAATTTAGGTTAGCCTGACTCTAAGCTTCATGAATTTTCTACTGACCCTGTGTCCTTTAGCTACAACCCTCCCCTTTCCCATATTTAGACGGCCAGGGCCATCTAGAGAGGCAGTGTGGAGCCGGGGGTCAGAAGGGACACATGCAGAAGAAGGAGACTTGGAATCTCAACTCCAAGTTCACTCACGTGTGGCCTATGGGACTGAGTTGTCCCAAACTAAGACAACCTTGGATTAGAATTGCATTGTGCTGAATAGTTACCTACACAGCAATGGCAGTATCATCACTGAGAAGGAAACCCAACCGTCAGGAAACACAGAAAGGACAACTCTGAGAAGACCAGCCTTGATTTCTAAGACTGTGGTAGAGCTGTTAGAAGGTGCTAGTTTCACAAGGCTCCAGTGACCCCCTCTGCCTGCTCCAGAGAACCCCATAAAGTGATTTTTGTTGTGAGGCTACTTGTAATATAGAACCCACCCTTCATGGAAGTCCTCAAATATTCATCCTTCAGCTCTCTGTGTGCAGTATAGCAACTCGAAATTAAAAGAAAAAACATTAAAACCCCAACAGATTATTTTAATTTGGGGTTTCTCAACCTCAGCATTATTGGCATTTGGAAAGTGGATAATTTTTCATCGTGGGAGCTGTTCTGTCTAGTGAGGAATGATTAGCATCTGTGGTTTCTACCCACTAGATTCCAGTAGCACCCCCAGTTGTGACAACCAAAAATGTCTCCAGACGTTACCAAATGTTCCCCTGGGTACGAATCGCCCCCTCTGGAGAACCGCTGCTGTAATGACTCTCAAGAGAGGACACTTCTTTGCTTTTTTGTTTCTCTTAATGATCTGGAAGACATTAAAAAATATCACATGCTTTTGCCGTTGTTCAGGAGACAGATTTTGGGTTCTTTATAGCTTTCATGTGATCCCTTCCCTCTGTTAGAGTAATCAATCAATAGCTAGATTCTTTCATGGTTAGAAGGTGTCAGGGTCGTTTTCATTTGCAGACCTTGAAAAAATATGCCATGGCCATAGGATAGGGAGGGGACGTATATGAACATGAGTCCTGGGACCACAAGTTTTTAATTGAGTAATCTCAAAATTATCTTGCTGGATATGTATCACCTTATATAACCCTTTGAAGAGTTGTGATGAGGATTAACAGAAGCAATACATATATCTATCACATATAGGGTTACGAGATTTAGCAAATAAAAATATAGGATATTCAGTTAAATTAGAATTTAAGGTAAACAACCTTTTTTAATCGTTTCTCCCACACACAATTCAGTGACCTTAGTCATATAGTATGTGTTCAATGGTAGCTATTAAGACTGTGAACTTAGAACTAGGGAGAGTCAGTTGTGAAAACCAGATGCTGCTCCTGTCTTTAAAGCAAGTGGATGTTTAAACCAACCAGCACAAGGAGACATCTGGAATCTTCCTAAAGAGCCAGCTACCAATACTTCAAACCTTTCACAAACTCTTATTCTTTATTTTCCTCCTTTTATCCAGAAGTTTTACTGCTCAAGTGACATAGCTTCTACCTCATCTTGCTCCTTTGTTATTGATCATATAAGGTATATGTAGATAAATAACCAGGAAACAACTTTCCACATATTTAGAGATATGAATAAAATCAAAGTTCCGACAGGGAGTCAGAAAGGACTACATTCAAATCCCCACCTGTCACCTACTCACAGGGAAAGCATACAAGTTTCATAATCTCTCTTATCTCAGCAGCCTCATTTGTAGAACAGTATCAACTGCCGTGAAGGTAAAGTGAGGTCCTGCATTTGAGAGCTTTGTAAATGATGCTTGAGAGTTAGTTGCCTTTCCTTGTTTGATTTTTTTCATTCCCTTTTTACTCTAGATTAAGTAATTTTTTAAAAAAATTAACCCCTTTAAAAAGAAATAGTTGGCTACAACTAAAAGATAGAAGAAATAAGTCATAACTCACTAGTTAAAAAGGAATTAGGGAGAATTGGCAGCTTGTTTTGTTTATCAATTTCAGATAAAAGAACAATCTGAAAATGCTACGTACTGTATGATTCCAACTATATGACATTCTGAAAAAGGACAAACTATAGAGACAATGAAAAGGGCAGTGGTTGCCAGGGGTTGGGGAAAGGGAAGAATGAATGGGAGGAGCACAGAGGACTTTTAGGACAGTGAAAGTACTCTGTGTGATACTATAATGGTGGATAACATCGTTATACATATGTCCAAATCCATAGGATGCACAACACCCATAAGGAACCCTAATAAAAACTATGGACTCTTGGTGATAATGATGTGTCAATGTAGTTTCATCAATTGTAATTAATGCATCATTCTGTGGGGATGTTGATAATGGAGGAGACTGTTCATGTGTGGGGACAGGAGACAGGGGAAATCTTTCTATCTTCCTCTCAATTTTGCTATAAACCTAAAACTGCTCTAAAAAATTAAGTTCTAATGGAAAAATACTGTGTTTTAAGCAAAGAACCTATAAGGAAATACTTCTTCAATGAAGATGCTATGGACCTAATCTATACCGGACTCCACACGCATCATGTAATTCTTTTCAATCTCTTCATTCATATTGGTTTCTCATCTCTGAGCCACAACTCTTCTATTGGGTATAAGTGCTGGGGCCATAACTGAATCTGTTGCTTGTATTCTAACTAACACAAGGGACAGATGAAAGCTCTCCTCCCAGCCATGTGGCCATACAGCTTGGAATGTGTAATAAGGAATTCGCAGCAATATTTCATGTTAGGATTGAAGCATTAAGGTCTCCCTGGTAAATTGTGGTTCCGTGTGCTTTCTGGGACCAACTGTGTCGGTGCTTAAAGAATCTTTCTTCATCTCTGGGTGCTTTATACAAAGTTGATCATCATGAATCTGTATCTAATAAGTTTTTTATATTGTTTGTGGGTAGTATATGATTTCATATATTTAAGCTTTGAATTTTTCTTACAGCTTTGTAGAAAATTATTGCCATAGTTGTATTTGTTATTATCAGTATCTCTTGTTTCCTATTGCTCACTTATTAACAAGCATTTATTAATCCAAAAATATTCTTTCCATACTTTTCTATAACCATAGTAGCATTTAGAAGTCAGCCTTAAAAATTGTTCAAAAATATTTTTAGGAACTAGCCAAAATTAGACCAATTACTTATAAAAAATATAATTGTCTTTTTTCCCTATCTCTTTCGGAAATTATGTAACCACCCCATTATTTGATGAAGCAGAGAATCATGCATTAACTGTCCCATGAAACTCTTTAATCACAGTTATTATAAAATAGCAATATCCACAGAGTATCTAACTATAGACCAGGCCCTATGCTAAGTGCTTTGAAAATGTGAACTCAATAAACTGTCCTTATCACAGCTCTATTGATTAAATTCCCTCCAATTTTACAAAAGAAAGTAAAACTTAAAGAAGTAGATAGATTTCCATAATTGCAAAGTAAGTAAGTTGTATGTCCTTGCAGAGATGGGCATGGGACAGGTGAGAAAGTCTGAATTCAAATTCAGGTCTGATTCCAAAACCCATATGTAGTCTTTCTGTTCGAATCCACAATCTCTGTTACCCTAATTTTACGGTGCATGATGTAAAAACAAGCAAAAGGATGATTTGGCTTCAGCTTCCTCCCCACAAAACCCTACTCATACTTCTTAGTCACATAGGAAGGTGCCTAAAGGAAACCATGGCTAGACAACCTCAGATGCAGGAATGGGACACTGTTTTCTCATGAGGACACTGTGGCCTAGGAGAGCGGGGGCATGTGTGTTGGGAGTGGAGCATGTTCAGATTCTCAGATGAGGTAGCCACTCTCCGAACTTGGACAAGACACTTTCCTTTACTGAAACTTTGGTGACTAGGCAATCTCTTTATTTATAAAGTCCACTGACTTCACAGCCTGGGCACGGGGGAAACTTCCAGATGAAACCATCTTGAGATGAGAGGTAATCTCTAGGATATCAACTCCTTGGCATGGTTTTCAATATATGGAAGGTGTTCCTTGCCTTTCCATATAATGCTTTGGAATGTGTTGCAGGAATAAAGAATTTTGAATCTGAGGCAAAAAAAGATAATACATTTCTCTTAGATTTTTATAATGCTTAAGGATGAACAGGATGCCATCAAGTGTATTATCCTCATAACAGCTACTATAAATGGCAATAACATGGGTGTTCTAATGCTACAGAAGTTAATCCTCCAAGAGAGTGAGTGGCTTTTTAAAATTACAGACCCAGAAATCAAGAAATGCAAACTCACTCCTGCTGCTGGGACCAAAGGTTCATTATTGTACTCAGGGTAGATGTGAGCAGTGGTTCTCAATACAATTTCTGCAATGTGAAAGTGCCAGCATTCTCACTCTTTGTAAGAATAAATGGAATTATATCTCTGACTTCTAGAAATCACATCAACCTGGAGTGCTCTCTCTCTCCTCTCTCCTCTCTCTCCCTCTCTCCAAACATTATTTGTAGAAGTGTGCATTTTTATTTTCTTTATTTATCCATTGATTTTTGCATTTATTCTTCTCACAGAACATCTGCTAATGGTTAGACACTGTGTTAAGTACTGGGGATACCAAGATAGATGTGACTTCTCCATCTGCTCCACCTCCCTCACAGAACTCACAGTCCGGAGGAGATTCACATGTGTACTGAAAACTCTAAGCAATGAAATATTCAATATTAATAATATAGGCAAAATGGAATAAGAGCTTGGAAGAAGAACTGGTCCCTTTACCTGTCTTTTGAGGACAGTGGAAGCACTGACAGAAAAGAATAACCAAAGGGGAAGTCTTAACAAAGTCAATTTGGGAAGTTCCCTAAATACTTATTCCTGTCCTGAGGGCATAGGGCCTGGAAGGACACCATCTTTTGAAAATCCCTTAAGAAAGGATTTCTGAGGACCTCCCAGAAGAGAATAAAGAAGTAGTTAGTTTGGACCCTGAATATATTCATGCTTTAGCTCTGGGGAGAAAAAAATGTCAAAAATCTTAGCATCTTCTTTGTTGGAGGTCTATGACTGGATGCCCCTTCTTGAATCCATAAGTTCTTTGGATTATATAAGTAGGGAGAGAAAATATTGACCAATTAAATGTTAAATAACAAAATTCACATAATTGAATATTGCAAATCTTACTCCTTTTCACTACCCTCTATGAAAGTACACACCCAAGTTCACCAAAGATAGCTAGGCTCGAGACCCTACCTCTGCCTCCTCAAGCATCTCTCAGTTCTCTCATATACCCTGTGTCATTCACCCACCTCTCCAGCCTTACTGTAAGGCCAAGCCAGGGCCTAGCTTATTTTTGAGGCCTTTCCCATAGTCCCAGAACCATTGCCTTTCTCTCTCTCACTCTATTTCTCTCTCTAACTCTATATCACTCATTTGTCAATTATCATTTGAATTACACCATTACTTATCTTGTTCTGAAATGATTGGCTACCTCAACCATAATTCTATGTTCTTTCAAGGCAGGAATGTACCTTCAAGAACTCTGTCCTTACCACAACTCTATTGATTAGGACAGGCGCTATGGACCTAATCTATACCCGACTCAAAGACTATTTGCCTTTCTTCAAGTGACACGTACTTAGCAAGTAGTTTATTCATCTGAATGAAAGAATAATGAAGTGCGATGTTCACACTGTGGGCAGGGCTGTTCTAAGATCATACTTTAAGAGGCCCAAGCTACATTATACTAAACATATTAAAATTTACCCACATTTCAATTTAATATTGTGCACACATGCATATTTATATAAGGCTGCCCCTATGTATGTATGTATAGATGTGCATATAAATTGGATCTATGTCACTAGGTAACATAATGTTAATTTTACAGATATTTAATTGACCATATTGATTTCAATTTTTAAGTTTTCTTCTCTATTTTAGAGATAACTCTTATTTGGGGACAACATTTTCATGGGATATCGACCACATCATAGGCTGTAGACCCTGGGCCTCAAGTGTCTATAAGGGGTGAAGTAGATGTTTGCCAGGTGCTGGATGGGTGCAGGGTGATTCATGGGAATCACTCATGGTTTTGTCCCAGCAGCCCAGCCTCACTGGAGAGAGAAAACTTTTGGGGGAATGTTGGTTGTGTTGACACAGACATTAGGTTACATCCCTCCCTGCTGTTTCCACTTGTCCTGGTTTTTCCTAGCGTCCTCTTTTGCTCTGAGATCTTCCAGGATTTTTCACACCACTTAGGAGATTTGGAGATGGAAACTTTGAGCAAAATGTGTTCACTCGTTTTCATGTTATGCAAGAGTAAAAACAAAAAAGCCTCAAACTTAATTTAGGATGGAGTGGGACGGGGTGGAGTGGCGCCCATGCACGAAAAACTCCAAACTGCTAAATTGCAAAAAGCAAAACTTTCCTTGAGTTTAATTTTTGTTGTGGGAGATTTTCTGGAGGGATTTTGGAAAAAGTGACGGAACTTTAGAGAAAATGAGAACCATTGACCCGTATCCTTTCTAAGGTGGACTTTACATGGTAGACCCGTTCCATGGGTAGGTTGACCAGTGAAGGAAGTAACTGGGACTGGAAGTTACTGCTAGTGGTTTCCTAGGGTAACATCAAATGGCGCTAGCAACTTTATCTCAAAGTTCCCCACTACTACCACCTGTCCTCTTCAAGACCCCATACCTTATATAACTCTATTTCTATTGTACATCTTGATTTTTTGTCAAAATAATATTCCAGACTTTATTAAACCTCCAAGATACAAGTATAATAATAGAAGATGGGTATTTGTGAGCTATGGTTCTCAATAAAATGTTGAGGAAAAGAACCTTTTAATGTTCAGAATGGCCTCAGAACAGTTTCTAAGCTTCATGTATAAATTAGATGCAGGTAGAATGACATGGAAGTTTCCTATAGACCACCCTGTCTTCCTTCACATCTGCTGATGGATGATGCTTAGGAAATTGCTTGAGCTTTCAGCCATTCCCCTTTTATACTTGGTTTTGTTCATTTACCCATACATTCCACTTTGCCTGAAATGTCTCCTGCTTCTCTATTTTGTGGCCTCTCTGAGTTAAATGATGAGAAGAAACAAAAGCTGGAAATGTGTCTGTAGGGTCTCTTACTCAATCAAGTTGGGAAATCCAGGTAAAAATCCATGAACATGTGAATAATAATACAACAGTAAGAGGTGTTGTGGACAGGGTTGAGGAAAAGTCAGAGGAAGTACTGGTGTGGAGAAGGAGAACTTTCTTTACAGAGATCAGCGAGCCCTATGGGCCAGCATGACCAGAGCAATCAACTGGAGCTGAGAGAAGGGAGAAAGCTGAGCTAGTTCTCGAAGGAGCAGCATTTGCACCATAAGCTGATTTCAGTTTGAGTCTCAGTGTCTCGTCTGCAGAGACAGTTGGTTTGTGTAGAACTATTGAAGATTGAATAGTACGTATCAAGCAACAACTGCAGTGCCTGCTTTAGAGTATAGGTGTACTAATTAGCAGGGTTATTACTTTTATTTTCATTATCACTGGAGCAAATCCTAAGAGTTAAAAGTATCTATGTAGAAATTAGAATGTTCTTAAATTATTTTTATATCATCTATGTGTTAGGAACACGGGCACTCACCCACTCCATTCATATGGTCAGTTCAGAGTTGAACCTAAGTGGTTGGTCCACTTCCATGCTGGAATTCCAGAAAAACAAAGAACTGCACACACATTCCTCACATTCATGTGACATCAGTTCATCTCCAAATTGGGTTAATAAGAAAGTAGCTGCTATTAAGATTATGTTAAAGTGTATTTTATAAAAAGTACTTCAGTTCTCTGTTGGGGGCAGCAGTAGAAACATAAATCTCCACACAACTTGAAATTCTGAAAGATAATCGTATTTCTCTTATCCTGACAATAAAAAAAAAAGTGGTTGAAGCTGTAAAAGGGCTGTGGTCACTTCCTATCTGAAAAAAGTGGCAATCCTCGCTGAATGGCATCGCAAGAAAATGATAAAATATTGTAAAAGGAAGAGAGAGGAAGAGGGGCGGGTAACTGAATGTGTTCTTAATTAGCAGCTGCAGTGGGGGGAAGATCTTAACTGCTGGAACTGGACATTCTGAGACGTGGTCAGGGGAAAGAAATCAGGTTTCCTCTTTGCTCGAGGGCAAAACATTGGCAGTTGCTTATAGAAGCAGAGTCCAGGCTCAGGTTCTTGAAATCCAAGGCAACGCTGGCTTGGAGTTTATCTAGATCAGAGGTGAAAGGTTGAGGTTAGTATGGAATCTGGTATTTGAAATTTCCATGGCATTGGCAATTTGGAGTGAGGGTTCCTTCAATGTTCCAGAGGAAGGTATCCAGAATTATTACAACATGTCCAATCATCCAAAGAATAAGCAAACCCCAACAGCTTGGGTAACAACAACTCTAGGGGAGGTTGGAATCTGACATTTGCATTTGTTAAGTCTGTCCAGCTCCCTTCTTTCCTTGCTCCCACCTTCCCTCTCTCCTCCTTCTCTCCTTCCTTTCCTTTCTTGTTCATAACATTTTCAAACTACAAGACATACACTCAAAGATGCATAAAATATGTATACAAAGTTTAGTGAATGATTACAAAGATAAGATCTTGTGCAAGTAGCATCCAGGTCAAGAAATAGAACATTGATAGAATTTCAGAAGCTTTGCCCCTGCCCAACCACAACCACCTTCTCATCTAGTCGGGTTACCACTGTAATAATCACACTCATGCCTTTGTTTTCCTGAGACGCTTTAATGACTTGCTCATTTTTCAACATTATGTTTGGAGCTGTCTCCATGTTATTGCATGCAGCTGATCATCATTTATTTTATTTTTTTGTATAGAATCCCCTAGTATGAATATATGCAATTCATTTAACCATCCTACTGTTGGTGGACACTTGGGTGTTTCCAGTATAGATTGTTATAAATATGTTGATACATGCCTCATGGTCTGCTAGAGTTTCTCTAGTATGTGCAGCTAGGAGTAAAAAGATTGGATCCTAGAGTACATGAGTCTTCTCTTTTAAGAGATAATGTCACATTGTTTTCCCAAGAAACAGTATGCTCTCCAACCACTGGTGAATAAAAGTTCTCAGTATTTCACATCTTACTAATGTTGACATTGTCCAACTCTTTACATTTTTTACATTCTGTTTTGTATCATGGTTCCCATATTCATTTTTATCTAATTACCACTGATGTTGAAAACATTTTCATAAGCTGATTGCCAATTTGGAAAGATTACTTCATATCTTTTGACTATTTTTTGCATTATGTTTTCTGATCTTTTCTTGAGAGCATATGTAATTACTTACATATTAGAGGCCTGATGCATGAAATTCATGCAAGAGTAGGCCTTCCTTCCCCCGGCTGCTGGCACTGGCTTCCTTCCTGCACCCGGGACCTGGGCTTCCCTTGCAGCCCCAGCTTCGTCTGGATTATGTATATGTACATATGTATATATATATGTACATGATTTTGTTTCTGTGTTGTACTGTTTGCTGTTGGCTTATAGGCTCACCTTGTGTATTTTCTGAATAACTATAGCTTTATAAAAATATTTTTAAAAATTGATTTTCTCTAAAGCAATGCTCTCAATCTGTTATTTCTCTAGACGTCTTTTTTACTCTTACCACTTTTCTTTCCTACTTACATTTTTGAAACAGTTTGTCAATTTGCACATACCAGTAAATACTTACACACCCCTCTTTTAGGATTTGGTTTGACAGTGCATTGAATCTATAAATCATTTGAAAAGAATTGACATCTTTAAAAATACTAAGTCTTCCAAATATCATTAACACAGTCCAAACTTCTAACTACCTAAGTCTTCTGAAATAACTCTTATCAAAGTTTCATAATCATTTTCATAAAAAATATTGTACAACTTTTGCAAGTTTTATTTCTGGACACTTCATATTTTCTGATGCTATTATAATTATACAATCTAAAATGTTCATTTTCTAATGGTTACTGCATATATATATATATATATAGAGAGAGAGAGAGAGAGAGAGAGATGAAATGTATATACATAAGAAGCAAATAATAGTACACTGCAGAATCAAATATTTATATTTGATCTCAGTAACTTTTCTTTGTTGTAATTTATATGAAGATTATTTTGGATTTCCACATATGCAATTATTTCACTAGAAAATAATGATACTTTTTTTTCTTTGCATGTCTTTCTATGGCTTTATTATACTGTTTATGACATGTAGTACAATGCTAAAAAATAGTGGTAATAGCAGCCATTCTTGTCTTGGTAAGAAACACAGAAGATAATATTCAGAAACAATCATTAATTATGATATTTATACCTAAAATAATTTTATTCCTATAAACTCCCTTTTTCTTAATCCTCACCCAAAGATATTTTCCCATTGATTTTTAGAGAGAGTGGAAGAGAGAGAGAAAGACAGAGAAATATGGATGTAAGAGAAACACATCAACTGGTTGCCTCCTATATAGGGCCTGGGCTGGAGAGGAGCCTGCAACTGAGGTACATGCCCTTAACGGTGCCCTTGACCGGAATCAAACCCGGGCGCCTTTCGGTCTGCAGGCTAATGCTCTATCCACTGAGCCAAACTTGCTGGGGCTATAAACCCTCTTTAAAATTAATGATACTTGTATTGCTAAGACTTTTAATAAAATATATTTTTATTGATTTCAAAGAGAAAGGGAGAGGGAGAGGGAGATAGAAACATCAATGATGAAAGAGCATCATTGATCGGCTGCCTCCTGCACACCCCCTACTGGCGATCAAGCCTGCAACCCTGGGACCCTTCAGTCTGCAGGCCAATGCTCTATCCACTGAGCCAAACCGGCTAGGGCATGTATTGCTAAGACTTTTTAATAATAAATTGTTCTTGATGAATTATATCCAATGTTTGGTTTGTTTGTGGGGTATTTTGTTTGTTTGTTTGTTTGTTTATTTATTTATTTTGAGGTGGAGGCTTTATTCTGTTAGTGAGGGTGGTGTGTTTAAATCTCCCTCTAAAATTATAAATTTACTAATTCTGGAAATTTTGTAAAATTTAGCAAAACATATTTTAAGCTATATTATTGAAAACATATAAAGTTAGAATTGTTAAATAAAAATATTTCTCATTATAAAGTATCCCAATTTATATGTTATACACATTGCCTTATAGTTTACTTTGTCGGCTATTTAGTATAGCTACACCAGCTTCTTTGGTCAGTGTTTTTTTCTTTCTATATCCTTAAAGTAATTTGTATCCTTATGGTTTATATATTTCTCTTGTAAATAACTTGTATAGGGATACCTTCATACTATCTAATAATCTTTATTATTTAACTAGAGTATTTATTACATTTTTATATCATATATATTTAGATTTGTATCTTTCATCTAATTTGGGGCTTTCTATTTGTTCTTCTGTCATAATTTTTATGTGAGGACTTGTGATTTTAAAATAATTTTCCTTTTTTACTTCTTTATATGGTTTCTATTCTGTTAATGGTTACATCATCATTACTACACAAATACTGAACTTACTAAAGTCTAATATCGATCGATACTTTTACCCACTTTCTGCACAATGCATGGACCTTAGATCACACCGACACCAGCTGCCTGCTTCATAACTTGTGTTTATTTTTGTCTTGTAACTTCACAGACATTATTGCAATTTTTATACAGGCGGTGTTTGTTTAAATATGTTCACATATTTCCACCTTCTCTGTTTTCATTCCAGCTTAAATCTCAGACCTTCCAAACAGCATTGGTTTCCCTTTTTCCTAAAATAACATGTTTTCAGAATTTTCTTTAGTGAGGGTCACCTGGTGTGAAATCTATGTTTTAATTTGCCTGAAAATGTTTTTATTTTTCCTTCATTCCAGAAAAATGTTTTCCCACACCCCTATCCCCCACCGCCTCAAACACACACAAAGAAGACGCCATTCTTCCTGGTCTTATTGTTGCTGCTCAGAAGTCAGTAGTTAGTCCGCCATTTGTTTAAACATAACACTCCCTTCAGCTTCTTACCTCTGGGTTTGTGGTGTTTGGCAGGTTTTCTACAATGTGTTTAGGTTGGATTTTCTGTCCTTTATCCTATTTTTGATTCATTGAATTTCTTTTGTCAGTTCTAAGCTGTTATATGTTTAGATATTTTCTTTTCGATGTCCCATATGCACTCTCCCTTCTGGAAGTCTGATTGGAAATAGGACTACATTGCAGTTTGCAAAGAAGGATGGAAGAAGCCAGACGACCTGGGCCCTTAGTCTCAGCCCCATCATGACCTGCTGTGTGCTGGTGGACCAGTCCCTCCGTCCTGTCGTCTGTTCTGGGAGGATGTGACACTTGTCCTGGTGGCTACGTGGGGTTGTGAGAATCAGGCTCCATCCGGCTGAGAACGTGCTCGAAGTGTACCCAGGCGGGGTGTGCACGTGTGTGGTGCCATCCCTGGGAGCCAGAGCCTAAACTTCTGGGAACACGTTTCCGGGCTGTATTCCCAGCTGCTTGCCTGGGTTTTGTGCTTGTGAGCAGAGCCTTTGAGGGCTGAGGAGCTCTGTTAGCACACGAATGCGAGAAGATGAGAGAGAAATGATAATATTTCTTTCTCCATAGGGAACTCCCAGCATCTCTGAGGAAAGAGACTTTCTTTTGATCACCGACGAGGAGAGAAGGATATTAACCATGGCGTGCCCACCAACGAGAGGGGACAAGGGGCCTCGCTTGATGGAGGAGAACAGGCGGAAGCACCTGGCTGTGCTTGGGCACAGGTCGCACCCGCCTCAGGTCCAGCACCAGCTCTCCTGTCTGGCCTGGGCTGCACCGTGACTCCCCACATCTTCCCAGAGGTAAGGGGAGAACAGACACGACTGGAAGCTATGAAGCAAAGCAGATACGTATCAGGGACCCTTACAGAGTCCAGGACCCACAGGGCCACGCGGAGAAATGTGCATGAGTCTGGCAAACGGGAGAGCGTGCATTGTCTACAGGGCACTAGTCACTGCTCAGCTGCCGCCCTGGTGCCCTAGTGGGTAGTAAGAAAGTGTGTGTGTGTGTGCGTGCGTGTGCGTGTGCTCAGCAGTGGGATGAGCTTGGGGGATTGGCATCTCTGTGGAGTGGGAACCAGCAGCAGCAGAGGTGAATAACCAGCGCCCCCATGGCTGTCTATACCGGATTCCTCCAGGAGCTGCCTCGCCCCCTGTGCCACCACAGTGCGGCCAAGAATTAACATCCTCCCCAGGCCTCAATGGGTCTCCCTGTGGGTGTGAGAGGGCAAACCCATGGAAATAATGTTTCTCGGAGCCAAACATATGCCTCTGTTTCAAAGGTACCCGCCGGGCCAACCCTGATGGGGCCAAACCAAATACTCCTGAGAGCTGGCTGTGACCTGTGACCGCCGGCTTGAGTCTCCTTTTCTTGAGGCAGGGGAATCTGTTCGGAATCAGCATCTAAGGCAACGCGCACTCTATTTTCAACAGGCACGGTGTTTGCTTGCTTTCTCATTCTTGTTTTATGTTCCTCCTTTTCTGCTTTCCCTGCAGAAAACAAACATTTTCCTTCCTTTCTGAAGTCCCCTAAGCCTGAATTCCCGGCCACAGACCCCCGAGCCTGCACTCACCTGCGTAGAAGGAAAGGGCAGAAGCTGCTCGCTGAGAGGGGTGGGCTGGCCTTGTTATCAGCACGGGACACAGAGGGTAAAGCTGCAAATGACTTCCTCCGGGGGACACAGTGTCAAAGTCTCTCAGAGATGGCAATTCTTCAGAAATGATCGTCACACTCTTCACGTTTGCTTTTGGACCTTTCACTCTGAAGAGAGGTGCTGGCAGCTATCTTGGGACCACAGAGGACTGCTTTGCCTCAGGACTTTTGTCATTTCCTGGATGAAGGGGAGAGAGCCATCCCCTTGACTCCTGCAGAGGTGGCCAAAGAGCAACATTACAGAATCACTGTGCTGACCTGGGCCTCGGGGCCTCAGAGGCTTGTTGGACACGTGGACAGCACCGAGCTCCCAACCAGCCATCGGGACCCGGGGAGCTTGCAGGTCAAAATGTCATCTCGGACTTTACCCTCTGACCATTGAGAAAATAACTCTGGTTAGTGCCAAAGACAGTCCCACGGAGCGCGGGGCTCGGTTTATAGATGAAATCTCAGGATGTGTATATTCAGTGTTCTTCCTCCAGGATATTAATGCTCACATGAACTTGTCTGCTCATGGCCCCGTCCCATGCATGCCTGATGGGCGGTTAGATGTGAACGGTGCCGGAGACATGCTGAGGACGCTGCGTGTGTGTGGGGGGGGGCTGCGAGGCTGGAATGTGAGCTTGTTTAGAGTGAACCCCAATGGAGTCCATTTAACCCGGCAGGAGACGAGGCATCTGAGATACCAGGGCCCCAGAGGAAGGGTCTCCATAAACAGAGGAACTGTGCCCAACATTTACCTTGTGGTGTGTACTCTGTCCAGTGGAGCCTAACAGCATGTCTAGGAAGCTTTATGGTTTTTTTGGTTTTGTTTGGATTTGTTTCTTTTTAAATATATTTTTATTGATTTCAGAGAGGGAGAGACAGAAACATCAATGGTGAGAGAGAATCATTGATTGGCTGCCTCCTGCACACCCCACACTGGGGATGGATCCTGCAACCCAGGCATGTGCCCTTACTGGGAACCGAACCCTGACCTCCTGGTTCATAGGTTGATGCTCAACCACTGAGCCACCGCCACAGGGCGAGCTTTATGGGTTTTAAAGCTTTGTGTCAAAATCTGCAGTCAGCTCAGAGGGGAGCTAGCGGCGGGCTCTGTGGGTACCTCAAGCCCGTTTAAAACTTCCGGAGAGAATTCTCACAGTAGGTGACGGGCTAAGAAGCGATCTCTGGGATTTACTGAGCAGCTAGTGAGCACCCACTCCCTGCCCATCTGTGAGCTCGGCAGTGAATGGGAGGAACACGGGTTTCGGTTCTGGAGATTGTGCACAGTCTGATTGGGAGGTCAGACCAACCACAGGAAGTCTATTCAGAACTGAATGGGACAACTAGACCTGATGCCGACCGCCATGGTAGAAGATTGTCCCGGACATTGAAGGACCCTGTACGAGTTGCCAACGTTCTCCTCCAACAGAGGGGGTGCTGGCAGCTTCCAGACAGGAACCTGAGGGGACCTGCCCTGACAACAGGACCAAGCCATCTCACAGCATCTGAAAGCATTTGGTGCCGTTTCATACATCATCTTGAGCGAGTGTGTGTGGTGCCAGGAATCACTGGAGCAAGAGGTTGAAGGCAGTGCTCGCTCTCTCTCTCTCTCTCTCTCTCTCTCTTCTCCCCCTGTATCTGCCAGCCAGTGTCCCCTCTTTTATCTTCCATTCTCTCTCCACATCCTACCCCCAACCCTTTAGACAGGACAGAAGACACAGAGCTGAGGGAAGAGGGACAGCTCCGGGGTCCTGGTGACTTCTGCTACCCGATTCACACTCACACATCAATTCACCTTCCCTAGGGTCTTGGTGAAGACATGGCAAACACCTCCCACTCTCGCTGAGAATCCTCCAGACTCCCAAAGTCAACCAACCCAGAGCCCTAAAACTGGTAGGGAAAAAGAAAAACCAGTTCCAATCAAATCATTTATTTCAAGTTTAACAAAAGTTGTTATAAAAAGCAACCTTAATTTTTATTGGGTCTTTCTTTATAATAACTAGTTGAAAGCAAACATCAGGTACATGTGTATATTTACACAATTTTAGTCATTTCCAGAATATTTAACTAAATATGGAACTGCTTTAAAAAGATGCACTTTTTTTGTTGTTCTGAGAGTGAGTGTCTTTGTCTCATGGACCTATAAGAAAGTAATGAAACTATCTCAGCTCCTTAAACACCCTCCTGCACATCCCCCATTTAATAGAAAATGCCCCTAAGAGTGGAGGCGCTGGCTTCTCGCCCGTCTCAGTGGCCATTAATTCAGCCAACACTTTTACTACGTGTGCCTGTGTGCCAGACACCGTGTCAGGTACTCAAGACAGACAGGTGACTCAGACATGGTCGCTGCCCCTTCCAACTACCTCGCTCTTCAGGAGGCGGTAGCCGGGCAGCGTTCCCTCTGGGCATCTCTTCTGTAAGACAGCGATCTCCCCAGCGAACACTACCCACCCTCTTCCATGCCTCGCTTCCATGACTCACACTGAAAACGTCCAGGCTGGCTTGAGCTTGAAAAAAAAAAAACAGAAGAGAGAGAAGAAAAACGAGAAGTAAATACATCTGACAATAAATTTGAGATCATAAACCTTGGGATTCTTTTTATAATACCACATACTTCAAAAAAAAATCAGGCAGCATTTTTCATTCGCCATGGATTTAAAGGTAGCTCAAAGAAAACACAGGCTTAAGTGGAAGTAGTGAGACGGTGAGCGGGAGCCAAGCTCCCAAATAAACACATCAGAGGCTTGGTCTAAAAAAAGACAGAACACAAATAAGCTCCTCCTGATGCGCCTAAGGTTTTGCTTAACGGTTCCCAGGTCACGCACTCATTTGCCAAGAAGAGGTTAACTCTGGTGCAGCGTGGCAGCATTTCAGGAAACAGGTTTTGTGCAGGGGGCCTGTGGAGGCTGGGCCCCCGGAGGCCCAGGGGGTGCAACGGCTCTCGGACGAGCACTTCGGAAAACGCTTTCGTGCACAGGAGTGAATGGGCAGTGCTTTCGGAACTTGGAGAATATGGGCCTCAACACACATGGGCTTGGCGTACACCCAAATGTCGGTGTCTCCAAATCAAACAGTGAGCCTC
Source organism: Myotis yumanensis (assembly GCF_028538775.1). Lineage (NCBI taxonomy): Eukaryota > Metazoa > Chordata > Mammalia > Chiroptera > Vespertilionidae > Myotis > Myotis yumanensis. The sequence goes on from NW_027223762.1 coordinate 6,103,466, forward strand.
CATACATTTGTTCGGAGCGGCTGTGTGACCCTGGGCAGCCTACTTCCCTCCCAAAGCGAGGTGTCCTCCCTCTAAAACAAGGAGCTTGGACAAATGGCTCTTTCGAATCCTTCCCCGTCCACAGAGGCTCTTCCCTGAGGACTCAACACAGGAAGGCTGGCCAACTGATGAGAGCAATAAGGTAGCCAAAGTCCTGGGAGCTCAGCTGCGGGGAGATTTCCATTCACGATCATCTTTCAGATGCTGGGCCTGGAGGATAAGCACCAGCATTATATCATTTCCAGGCAGAGACCGAAGTTCCCTTTCAGGTCACATGACTTCTCTTCCAGTTTTACACTTCATCCTTTCCTGCCTCAACTGACCTAGCTCAGGGAGTCTCCTGATTTTAATGTGGGTGGATGCTACCTGGGGGTTTTGTTCAACATCCACATTCCTGGGCCAGTGATTCTCATTGAGTCGGTCTGGGCTGGGGCCGGGAGCTAGGCATGCGTAACAAGCATCCCCAAGGGTTGCCATGGCTTACGCTTGGAGGACACTGTTCTACCTGTTCTGAATTCGGGGCACATCTTCCTCACAGACTTGGTCTACAGGGACCAAGGACCCATCTGATATTGCAACCTAACCGAGAGCATAGCAAGAGGGACATGCCGAGTATTCAATCACATTCAACGAGGAAGTGAATCAAAGAATGAATTAGGCCTATATAACGGGAGAGGTCATGATCACCATGACTGACCAAACACAGAAGTCACGTGATGCTTGAGACGTTAAGGTGCGTGGGAGAAGGGGTCCAAGAACGGGCTGCAAACCTTGGTCTCCTTGGAGCCACCGGCAACTGTAGGCCACTCACAAAGGAGTGTTTCTCCTCCAGAAAACACATCTGTCCAGAGGGAGTCCCTAGGCCTCCGCTATGTTTTCAGCTGCATCCCTCAAAATGTCAAAAGTGGATTAGAGTGTAAATGATGGTCAATTCGCCCCTGTCCTCCTGGGACCGTGCTGAGCATCCCCGGCCCTTTGGGGATGTAGGACAGCAGGGGAGGGAAGGGGGTGGGGACTGGTCTTGAAATGTAGCTGAATAGAGTGAGCTCTGGTGTGTCTTGGGGGGATAAAGCAGTTCGCAGGCTGCTACTTTTTTGTGACATAGCTTTTATGAGGGGAGAGCCAGAATATTAAGCTCATTGCTTCCAGATGGGAAGGTTGGACAAGACAGAGAGGCCTTGGCTCTGCTGGTGCGATATGGATGTGACATATTGAAGTAATCGAGATAGAAGATCTAGCCTTAGCCAAGACTGTCAGATAGATACTTTTTAAAACATTACATGGTTTGTAACAAGGTATTGTGTATCCTCCCAGAAACCCTGCAGCCTCAGTCTCTGGGAAGGCGGTGGGGAGGGGGAAAGTGTGCTTATTTTGCTTGAGTTACTAAAGCTCCTTTTATACATGAAGAATTTGGCATCTCCTGGCCAGGACTGGCTGAGCCAACAGTCCGGTGCACTTGTAATGTAGATCCTGCTAGTGACTCGCTAAGTAAGTCCAGGTGCTTGCTCAAGAGGCAGGGTCCTGAGCACTCCCTTAGTTGAGCCCCGAAGCAATCATGGCCCAGGGCCTCAAATGAGCCTCAAATCTGTTTAATAAATCATCTGTCTATTTATAGAGTTAATCCAGGGAGAAATCCTTCGGGTTGTCTGGTCAGGCCTCGTCCACTAGAGGGCGCTCAACGCCTACTTCATCCAATCTGGGCTGCTCTTAATTGGTAAGAGATTTCAGCTCCCCAGGAAGCCCTGTGTCCTGTCCTTTCCTTCCTACTTGTCCTTCAGGCCCTGGATACGAGCAAGTGGATCAAAGCCAGGTGGGATGCGGAAGAAAACACGGACCCCTCTGGAGCGTCTCCGTGTACTCCGATGTGCACAGCAAGAGTTTCGCTCTGGCTTGGCCTGCCGTGCACACGGGGAAGGGAGAGCAGGTGTTCAGAAACCCCCAGTTTGCAATGTGCTGGTTGACTTGTAATTCTCTTAGTCAGGGAACGGCCCCTTCCTTGGCCAACTTCACACCTGAGAACAGGTCAGGCGTCCCTACAGGCCCAGTGTCTGCTTCGCATTTTAAAGGCTGGGAACTGTTAAGCTTATATTTTGATTAAAATGTTGTATTCGCTTTTTCCCTCCTTTCGATGTAATTTCTGGATATTTAATCTCAGCCCCATCATCTGAGGGGCGAAGGGAGGAAGTATTTGATGTGAAACAGCACACAGGGAACGCCGGCCAAGTCAGCCAAGAGAGCAGCTTGGGGCTGTGGAGATGTGACAGCCGAGATCCCTTTTGTTCTCCAAGGCAGGCCCTGAAACCCAAGCCCCTCAAGGACAGGAGATCTGTCCTGAGCTTGGAATCCAGACAATCCATTGTCCAGGCTGGCCTCCTGGCTACCTCTGGGGCCTGGGGCGAGTCCCTGAAAGTTCCCTGGCTGCAGTCACCTGGTTAGGCTCCGGGGAGAGAAATGGCCTGTCATTTGCCACCTGCCCCGGGGATATGGAAAGAAAAATAGCAAGTCTTCAGGAAAGCTGGTCTGGAGTCTGTGGTGGACATTAGTTATAATGTCGCAGCTTCCAAGGGACTCCAACTCCAGGTTACACTGAGATGGATAAAGAAACAGTCTTTAGCCCACTTTGGTCTTTCTACAGGCTGGTGGCCACTTATTCAAATGTCTGCAAGGCCCAGGCAGGTCATCCAAATGTCATAACGAGGGCATGTCTGAGAGAGAGGGGTGCACAATGCGAGTTTCGTTCACAATGTGAGATTTGTTGGCTGAGTGAGTGACTAAAAGTGGATCTGATATGAGACGTTAGGGAGTGGTGGGGACCACGCCAAATTGGAAGGTACATACCCTATCGTTGATGTTCCAATCATCGCTCTTTAAAACACTTTAAATATCTTCTGGCCCAAGGGGTACTGATTTTGTACCTCTGGATCCACTTTTTTATATTTTAGGCCTGCACAAAAGACCAAGGAAGAAGGAAAATGTATGTGGTAGTATAGGGAGTCCCCAGTCTGCCCAGTTAAGCCTGATCTTAATATCCCATCTTTGCTCACAAATACAGTTCAGCTTGTCATTCTACCACTTAGGATGAAGTGAACCTAGTCTCCTTAGAAACAGGATGTATGAATGGTACCGTATAGAAGGAGGGATCATAGCAACAGTCTCTCATGCAGACCTCTGTTTGGTACACAGATGACGAGCTAATGGCCATCCCTGCTTCATCTTCCCCCCAAAAAAGCCCCCAAAAACAAACCTGCTAGGTTCTGATGGAGCCAGAGGAACAGCTGGCCTGGTTTGGGACCTGGTCATGGAACTGGGCTTCAGTTTCCTAAAATGGGGGTTCCACTGCCCTGGCTATGCTGGCGTAGGGCTGTTGGTGAGGACCCACGAGATAATGCCATGGGAAAGGGCTTTGTAACTTGCCATGTGCAGAACGGATACGAGTTAATACCATGGATTCGGGAGAGAACCTGGAGGAATAGTCCTCCTAGGAGTTCATTACATCCCTTAAGTTGCTTGCACGAGTGGGGTGCTTCTCTTTATATTTGAATAAAGTCCTCTATTGATGGGCCCAACTTTTAGTTTCCCTAATGTTTCTTACTGAGTTAAGGAGTCCAAAGCCCATGTTTGCGAGTGACTTCTGACCCTTACTCAATGCTCACCGGAAGCTCTCCTCTATCCATAGAATGGATGTGGGGTGACAAGCCCAGGGTTGGGGACAGGCACCTCATAGGTGGCTCTCTGTGCTCTGCTTCCTTGAACAGCCCCCCCCCCCCCCGCCCCCACCACCGCCTTTCCAGTGGGTCCCATTCTGTCATCTGCTGTTTGCATTCCTGTTGTTTCCGTATTTATCTCAAGGATATTTGGTTGCAGGTCTCTGACGCTGTATTTTAGGTAAATGTGTACAGTGATTTCATCCTGGAGCCTAAGGGAACTTCCGCACCTAGCATTACTCATAAGCAGGTGAAGTGGAGAGCGGCTCAGTCCTGCTCCCTGCTCTGGTGCAGGCAGATGCTTAGCGGCATGTTTCCAATAAGAGGCGTAGATTTGCACTGCCTCCTGATCAAAGTCAAGCTGCTAAGCCTGGAATCCGAGGCGCTCCACGTCCCGCAATAGCTCTCTTGCCTTATCCTCCCCCACTTCCTTATTAACACCGGGGTTTCAGGCACCCTCTTCCCCAAACACGGCCCACATTTTCTCACATCAAGCATTCATGCATACATTTCTTCTGCCTGAATTTTTTTTCCTAGAATGTCTGCCTGCTACAATCATGAGCATGTTGAGCAAAATGTTTATATGCCCCTTATATTTCCATAGAGAGAGAGAGCAAGGTGGAGATGAAAAGACAGGAACATGGCTAGGCCTTCTCTCCATCTTTCTGAAGGGGAGGGGAGTAGCTGCGGCCAGGAAATAAGCACGCGGGGCTCAGCCCCGCCCCCCTTCTCTGTAGGGCTGCATCTGCCTGAAGATCAGTGCCTTCTTGTCTGGCCCTACCTGCTCCCTTTGGCCAGGGCTTGGAACTGCCTTTGAGAAGCATCAAGAGGCCCCTCTCTCTGTACCTGACCCTCCACAAGGACTGGCCTGGCCTGAAGCAGTGCTGCCCCCTGCAGGACACAGGGTAAGCGCATCTGCCTGCAGGCCCAGCCCTGCCCTCACTGGGGTCTCCCAAGCTATAGGCTGCAGTGGCGGGGATGGTCCATGTTCTCCGTCCAGAGGTACAGCAGGTATGCTGAAGGTGTTAGCTCCTCGTTCTCATTCCATCTCGGTTGCCTTCTTGGTTATGAATCCTGAGGGGGAGGGGAGAGGTTCTTCATTCTATCTTCAAACTTCAACACCCAAATATCATATGTTCAAAGGAGCCGCCTCCGACTTCCCTTAGGAGACGTGCTCATCCCCTCCCTTTTCCTCTTAGCCTCTCTCCCGTGGGATTCCGGCTGTACTTTATCTATCCATCCTTTTCTTCCTCACTCATTCACAGGTGTTTGGGGAGCTGGTGTTGTCCCGGATCTAGATGTCACGAGGAGTCACATTTCAAGTCGCCATTTCCTCTGAAAACCCAACTCTAGACATGCGTGTGGTGTGATGAGAACAGAATTGCACAGAAGGCCTCATTGCGTGAGGTCTCAGGTTGAAGATTATCAAATACTGAGAGCCCATCAGGTGCCAGCAATAGTGCTCGGTGCTTTTTGAGACAGAACCTTGCGATCGTTGGATGACGTTATCTCCTTTTCATAATGAAGATAACTGAGGCTCAAAGGCCAAAGCAAAGGATACAAAACAATAATAAAGAAGCCATGGTCTCCGCAGGGTCCCGAAGCCAGTAGTTGGTCAGCCAGGGCTCCTGACATTCACTGCTCTGTTCCCCAGGCCTCGTCACACACCCTCTCTCAGTCCCTCTGCAGTGGCAAGAGTAACCTATAAAGCGTATCTGTAGTGACAGAGGCAATAAGCAATGAAGGCCAAAGCCAAAGACCCAGGGTGCGAGTGTGTGAAAGGTGCCATGCGGGGCTAATCCCCGGGGCCTTGCACACCCAATGGGAGCAGAGGATTGACAGGGGCCCAGGAAGAAGCATTCGTGAGCAGGAACAGGCTGGGAGGGGCATCGCAGGCAGGAGGTCCCGCCGCAGTAAAGGAGCACAGGCCGATGGAACAAGGGAAGCTCAGAACTCGGGGTTTGCCAGTCCGGCCTGAGCCAAGGTTGCTGTTTAGATGAGATGGCATAGAGTGAGAAAGGGCAATGAATTCGGTCTTTACCTGGCAGGACAGCAGTTTCAACTTAGGATGAACCATAGTATCATCTGTTTGAAAATAAATATCCCCATCCCCAGAACTATAGAATCAGAATCTCTGGACATGGGTTGGAGCTGCTATTATTATTATTATTTTATTTTAAGCTGCACAGATGACTGATGCTGAATAAAGGTTGAAAACCACCGAGAAAAGGAGGAAGGCTATAATAAGGCCCCGGGGGTAGGATGAGTCCTGGATTTGAACTCTGATCTTGGCTTGTATCGTGCTTCCAGTTGCATGTGCCAAGCCTTTGCGCCTCACTTTTCTCATTTTTTTAAGATGGGAGCAATGAGAGGACCACCTGCCTCCCTCAAAAGGTCATTATGATGAAAAAGAAGAATGTATTTGAAAGCCCCAGCGCAGCCCTTGCGCACAGGAACCCATAGGTAGAGGTGAGCTGATTCTCTGAGTTGGGAGGGGCAGCAGGTTGCATGTGAAAGTGTGTGGGGCCGGCAGGTACCCAGGGAGGAATGCGCATTGAGGATGGGAGGGTGTGGGTAGAGGCTAAGGCACTGGCTCAGGTGTGACTGGGCCAGGACAGCCAGGGGCAGGCCTTAAGCACATCTGTGTGGCCACAGGCCAAAAGCGTCACAGTCTCTGCGGGTGAAAGTCAAGGCCGTTTCCACACCTAAAAATAAAACGGGCCGCTCCCAACACTGGACTGGGTGCTGTGAAATCCCGGAGGGTCCTGAGATGCGATTCTAATTTTGTGAAAATCATCATTCTTGAATACAAACTCAGAGGCAACTTTGCTGGCGACGATGTCCATATAGTGTGTCTTCCAGAATGTTATCAATGGTCCCAAAGAGATGTCAGGCGCAGAAGTACTGAGAGGGGGCGTGTCCAGGCAGGCGTCTGGGGTCTCTGACTTGGCATCTTCCAGCAGGCAGGGAAGGAGGGGGGGTACCAACCCCTGAAGGTTTGAGAAAGGCCGACGTGTGATTCCACACGCCTGATGCTCCCACCCGGGTCTGACCTGGGCCCCTGGGTCAATCCCCTCTGATCCCGAAAGAGTTACTGACACCCCCCCCCGCCCCCCCCCCCCCCCCCCGGGTGGGGCCTGCTGCCCTTCCTCCCTCTCTGGCACTACAGGCCCCATTATCTCATGAACATGAACTTTCCCCATATCCCTGGGAGATAAGTATTTCCTTATGGTAATGATCGTGATTCTCATTTTACAGCCGAGCACGTGCAGACAGAGGGATGGTCCCGAAAAGAGGGAGACATTTTCTTCCCTTTCTCTGGACTCTGTCAAGTTCAAATCATAAAACGGAAAGCGCAGGGAACATCTCTGAGCGTTTTCCGGCGGAGGAAGCAGGGAGCAGGGCTGGGAGAAGGACGAGTTAGTGTGGGCTCGCTGTGCTGCAAATTTATGTTCAATTTGTGGGGGTCGGGGGGGTGGGGTAGGGGGTGGGGGGTAGGGGGGAACCAGAAGAGGCAGTGGCTAGTTGGAGAGTTCCTTTTTATTTTCATATGCCCATAAAGAAAGATGGAGTTTCGGGAATCATCTCCCGCAGGCTTCACTGTGCATAGGAGGAAATGGAGGTCAAAGAGGGGGCTTGTTCGACAGGCTGCGAGGAGAAGAGCTGATCCCGCCCCCAAGTCCCGGTTGCATTTTTGTCCTGCTGTCCTTGCCTAACCGGTTACACGTGCTCCTCTGTGAGCCGGTTCTCTGTGCAGAGGGACATCCAAGGGTAATGCTGCCTTTCCTCAAGGTCATGGCGAGAGCCTGGCTGGAGGCCGGACTTATCTGACGAGTTTGAGAAACATCTTGAAATTATCAGGACTTGGAACACCGCCTTGGTTTGCACTGAGCTTTCACCGCCTTATCGAGTTCCTAGACTTGAACTTCTCAAAGTTTAGTCAATCAGTTTTATTTGCCTCATCGGGAGCCCTGCAATCTTAGGCTCGTCCCCCCAGGCTCGGGGTGAGGATTCTGGAGGAGTGGGAGCCAAGGACTGACGGGGAGAGGTGTTCTAGGAAAACTCCCGGGGCTGAGCATGGGCCCTGGGCCTGGCACTGGGAAGGGGCACAGGCTGGGTGGGAAGACAAGTCATCAACCCAGAGCCCTGGGCCTGGGTTACAGGATCCAGCGCAGAGGTCAGTATAGGGTGACCCCCTTTCTATACAAGTGACTGATTACTACAGACTCCCCATTATTGCAAACTTAAATAATTCAAAATTAATTTTCTTATAGGCATACAGAAGGGCGAATGCATTTGGAGACTTGTAAATGTATAAATACCATAAGGAATATAACTCATTTTTGCTTTTAATTTACTTTTGAAACAATAAATACATAATATGTGAGTAAAGACGTCCAGGAAACTTAGAGATGTTTGTTCAATGATTCTTTTTATTTTCTTGGGGTGAGCTCGAAAGTTTTCCTAAATCCACTCTAATGTAACTGCTTGAGTTATCCTGGCAGAGATTTGGTCATCTTCAGAGTATTTTATCGCCGCTCAATCTATTTCATAATGTTTTTGTTCTCAGGAATGTTTCTCAGAAAAAGCACGGTCCCCGCCACTCAATACTCCCTGGGATGGCGCTGATATGAGATAGAGGAAACTTTTAGATTATGAGAACATGGAGCAGCGAACGAAATGGCAGCAGATTCTCCTCCCCCACGTTTTGGCTCAACAACAGGAGGCACAGGTGAGGGCTTTGCACGTGTGAGGAACATGGCCTTGCTGGGGGGCCGTGGAAAAACACAGGTCACAACTCATTCAGCACTACTGATCGCATGCGATTCTTCATCTGTATACATTTTGGAGATTTGAGTTATCCAAAATGTCAGCGTTTTGTGTGCTCTGTTTAAAGCCATCTAACATTCTACCATACTGTACCATATACAGAATAACGTGGAAGTTCAGAGAAGGGAGAAAAAGATCAGAATCAAGATGAAAACTCCCACCTTTTGCCTGTGGACAATTACATATGTGATTTACTGAGCGGTATACCCATTGATCATGCACCGTTCTCGCATCCTTTGTACATCTAGAACATTCCATCGCCTCCTTCAAGGAGAATCATTGCTGAGAAAGCATCGTATTAGCTACGCTCATTTTATTCAGTTCTGGCAATACCAGGATTCCAGCTTCTTTATGTCACGTAGATCTTGAGTACTCCTGTCATTTTCTTGAGTCTCTGCTCCCTCTGAAATTGTGGACCCGTGAGTCCTCGCTGCGTTGGCAGTTTCAAACTCCACTGTTTATCTGCCCAGCCCCTTAAGATAGCCTCTTAGCGACTACCCTCCTCCAGGCTTCTCAGCCACCCTCCCTGCACCAAGAATTGACAGATGTGCCATATCAACCTGTTCAAAAAATGGTGCCCACATCCTTGCCCCATAAGTCCTGGCTCCCTCGGTAGCTCTCTACTGCCTTTTACTTTATCTGCTTCCCTTACCGTTCTCAGCTAGAACAGTGGTCTGCTACAGCCACTGCCTCATCCCCAGAAGTGGAAGTCTATAAATGTTTCTGAGATTTGTATCTAGAGATCCGGGTAACTCTTTTTAAGAGACGAATAGAATCTACATACATAGAGCCTTGTATTTATTTATAGATGGCGCTTAGGTATTTTCCAAGCTTTCACTATTGCAAACAGTGCTGCTGTGAAGGTTCTTGCACATGTTCTCTTGGATACCTCTTTGGGAAACCCTGTAGCATAGACACCTGCAGGTGGAATTGCAGAGCCAGAGGGGATGCTCGTGGTTCATTTCATTGCTTTTGACCGATTTGCTTCCTAAGGCAGATGGAAACGTCTATTCTACTTTCCCAGCGGTGTGTGCATGTTCCTGTCTACCACTAGCTCTGGCAACGTTTGTGAGAGCATTTAAGTTTTGTTCATCAAATGAAAAGTGGATCTGCCTCTCCTGATTTTGATTGTTAGTGGGATTCTCAAGTTTAGTTATTTCGGGGTTCCTCTTTTCGGAATGCCTGTTCACATCTCCGGGCTCCTGTTCCACTGGGCTTTCAAGCTCAGCCACGGACCTGACCCACACCTGCAGTCCTTGCAGGCACCAACCCCCAAGGTGACTTCTTCAAACAGGCTCTGTGGAGGCCCATGAGTGCCCTCATCCCTCCTCCTCAGCAAGGAGAGGGGGTGATCACTTCCGGTTTAGTTACTTCTTACTGTTCTCCGACTCTACTACCCCACCACACAGCCAAGCTCATTTCTGACCTACTTCAGGAAGGCTTTTCACCCAGCCCTCATTCTCAAAGGCCACTTCTTCTTCTGAAAATCTCCATCCACCATTTCCAGTGTCTGCTGCCCGTGGTATGGTCTACAGCTGTGTTCTGTCTTCTGTCCCCCTGATCAACTCAAAGCGCCTTGAGGCCAGGGCAGTGGCGTGCTACCGAGCCTGGAAGTAGACATGTCGGACAGTGGACTCAACCTTTGCTAGGGTGTGATCTCTGCACCCGTTCTTCATCTGTAAAGATAGCAACACCCACGTCATAGAAATGCTGTGAAGATTGATACCTTTATGCCTTTAGCAGAATGCCTGACTTAATGTTCACTCAACAAGGCTTTCTGAGTGAATATTAGTTATATTCCATAATAATTATGATCTTATATTTCTGTAAGAATTATAATCTTGTATTTCCATAATAATTAGGATCCTGTATTTCTCTCTACCCTGTGCAACACTAGGTTTCTGAAGGGGATTCCATACATGCTAGATTGGCCTGGATTCCCATGGGAGCCTCTTACATACTGGACCAAAGTTCATTTTGGTTAACTACATACCCATTACCTCCTGCTCATTTGTGATCTGGTTCCTTGCACCCTTGCTCCTGCACCGCATGATGGTAAGTGTGTCCTGAGATTTGGGCCGTACAACTAGGGAGCATGCTTGAAGGTGGTGCTTGCAGGACTCAGGTAACACATGGAACCCACTGAATAGTAAAACCGAGATATGGGGTCCCACTCCATTCTGCCCGCATTTGAAATCCTGGGGGTCCCAGGCCATGAATAGCCTGGCTCTTGGCTGCTGCTCTAACTGTGCCAAGTCTGGGAAGCATGTTTTCCCTTTGTTAGTTTACCCAGATCGGCAGCTTCTGAAAGTGCAAAGCTCCCATGAGATTATTTGCTTTGTAGCTATAAGAATCCCCTATACTGTATAGCCCTTTCCAATGTGCAAGGTACTTGCACATCTATGATGTCACACAGTCTCCAAAGTGATGCTTGAAGATAGTCAGGGTTCGTTAACCCCATGCCAGAGCTGACTCAGGGAGAGAATATCCTCTCCAGGTTCTCAGAGCTGAGAAGGGACAAGACTGGGCTATTAAATCTAAATGACTATCGATATCGTTAATATTCAGTGTTCTCACTGTGTGCCACAACCTACGTGGAGTATTTTTACTCATGTTATTCCATTTATACTCACTTTGCATGCGGATGAGATAAGTTTAAAGAGACAATGTGACTTGGTCCATGGCTAGTGACAGAAGAGCTTAAAGTGGTTCTAGAGCAGGGGTGGGCAAACTTTTTGACTCGAGGGCCACAATGGGTTCTTAAACTGGACCGGAGGGCCGGAACAAAAGCATGGATGGAGTGTTTGTGTGAACTAATATAAATTCAAAGTAAACATCATTACATAAAAGGGTACGGTCTTTTTTTTTTTTTTTAGTTTTATTCATTTCAAACGGGCCCGCGGTCCGTAGTTTGCCCACGGCTGTTCTAGAGCCATTGCTTTTACCCACACACCGTGCAGCTTCCAGTCCACAGGTGATGAGTCATCAGAGGCAGGAGGACTCCTCACCTCAAGGCCTCTAGGATGAGGTGACACTCACAACCAGCTTCAGAGAGAAGGGACATCCCATTCTTGCCTCTCACCTCCTGCCCGGCCACCTCCCATCCCCTCACACCCAGGATCTCTGCAGGGACTGGTCTAGCTCTCCAGGAGCATGGAGCCCACTGATGGTGGAGACCTGGACTTGAGGGAAAGGAGTATACATTTTTGACAATAATAATTATGCTGACATGGACACAGAAATGCCATTCATGAGCATGCTGGAGAATTTTGAGTGTTTGATTTATCTAAGTGATCTTCATTGATACATTTATATATACAATTTGATCTACATAATCAAATACATTATAAAACATCATTTTGGTGTAAAGGAAACTAAAGAAAAAAATCATTAAAAAGCATGTGGGGTGCTTAGAAGAGTCCATAAAACCCTTTTCACATCAATTAGGCAGGACTGTGCTGGACGGGGGCAACCTAACTAGGGGAAGAGGGGGACAGGGCCATTAAGACACGGACTGAGCTACCACTTCTGACTAGCTCCTTTTTGGACCAGAGTACCAACCTCCTAACGCTTGTCTGACACCACTGTCCCCACTTCAATGTTACTCTTGTCTTTGTGATCACAATCCACCTGACATACAGAGCTAATCATGCCATTCATCTGCTACAAAGCCCCAAGATGCCCACTGTCCAGAAAACTAGGTCACCTTGGCTTCCCTTATGTGACCACACCACTCACGACTCTTGCCCATCCATCTCTCCAGTGTCCTTTTTAGTTTCTCCTCTCTTGCCACACCAGGGCCCAGTGCCTGTCCTTCTCCCACTGCTTGTAACACCCTCTCTCCGTTCTTCCCCAAGGAACCATGCTCACCAGGCCAACTCAAAACCACATGGTTAGCCACCCACCCAACACCATCCATTGCCCTTTGAGCTCTTTCTTATAGATTTAGTCCATTTGTATGATAGCTCTTTTGTATGCATGTATTTATCGACACCTGCTAGACTGGGAGTATTTTGATGGGAAAAAATTGGTCTTGTTCATCCATGTATCACCAATACCAAGCACAGCACCTAGAATATACAAAATACTCAAAAACAGTTAGTAGGATGTTTTTGATACCTAATATGTGCCAGGCCTGGAGAGGCACATGGATCTGACCTAGAGACAGGCACAACTTACAGCAGTGTAGTAGGGCTTGACTGGAGGGGGCATGTGGCTGGGGCTCATCATAGGGCTAGCAGTTTTAAGAAGGAAGTGAAAAACAGTTTCTTGCGCACGCAGGGTAAAAACAAGGGGAAGAGAAGCATTCCCAGTGGAAGTAAGCGGACCAGTTGGAGGAAAAGAAGGTACAGCCAAAAAAGCTTCAAAAATACTGGAGTTCACCGAGAAGTAAGTATCATTTGCTGAAAGTCTTCATGTTGAAGCGAAGGTCCTTGGCTTGCAATGGGGGTCACCTGTTTCTGTGAACCTCCAGATAGCAGAATAGAAGGCGAGAGCCCACATATGGGATGACTTAAATTGGTGCGAGGGAATGTGTGTGTCACTCTGATCGGGGGTGGTACGTGCTGCATTATTAGGCCCAGGCTGAGGCCACAGTACAGTCATAAATCAAGAAGCGGGTGTTTAAAAAACAGTGGAAGTGTTAAGGAAACATGAAGTGGCTGACCTGCGGGGCTGGGCTGTTACTCCCTACAAGAATTTCGATGACTAATGATATGGATAAATAAGTGCTTAAATTTCTCATAACCACACGTGTAATTTATTTAATTTAGGGGGTATTAAGCAGTTCTGGGAGCCCTCTAAGATGATGGTGAGCAGTTAGTTGGAAAAGGTTTCCCACTATTCAAAAGAGGCTGGTGCCTTTTTCTCCGAACCATTCCCCCCCCCCGCCCCCGATAACCGGGATTAATGTATAGAAAGATGAGATTTAGAAGTAGCCACCCACCCTTCTAGTTTAATTTATAGTTTTTAAAGTTCTACTGGTAGATAATCATTCAACTGGGTCTTGGAGAGCCTTTTAAAAAAATTAAAATAACTGAGACAGAGGTGAGTCACACCTGAGGATTTATTGGGTCACATTGATGGAGATTGAGGGCAATCGGCTCAGGGAAAGGCCTACATGCTGTGACGTGGAAGGACCACAGTAACTGAGGCTCGGGACTGGCTGCTTACATGCCATTCATCAGCTGTCACATCCCTGAGACTCGATTTCCTCATCTCTAGAAGGGGGCCAATCACACCTACCTCACAAAGGATTGTGAAGATCAAAAGGCAAATTCAGATGCCTATTTCCATACATGACATGCTTCTTAGATGTGTGTGAAAGTCAGATATATTTCCATTGAACAAACAACATAGAAAAATTATAAGGAAAGTTTGGTCCTTGATCATTATCATAATATATAAAAAGCCAGGGGCCATCACGACCAAAACAACCGGACGGACGACCGAACACAGGCTACGTGGGGTGACAAGGCTGGCAGGGGGGTTAGTGAGGAATGACCACATGACTGAACAGCAGGCCCTCGATCATTATAAACTATAAAATCCCTAATTAGACCTTACTGTTCTGATAAAAGTCTTAGATACAATAGTTTAGCACTTTGTGTTATATATATTAAAAGGGTGTCCCAAAAATGTATACATACTTTGAATGATCATAAAGTTAGTGTTTATTAACATACAGTTTACTTTCAAAATTTAAAATAATCTGCAGAAATGGATAATTTTTTTGTCAATGCCTGTTTTCAAACTGATGACCGTTCTGGTCCAGGCACTGCTAATAACACAAAGCAATAGAATGGCAAACATTAAAAATTTTCTCGTTCAATATTTGTGTGTCCTCAACTCATTGACTGTTGCAGGCTTTGTACCATAAACTTTATATCTTTTATGTATCCCTATTTTAAAAAGTCTAGTGGCACTTTAGGGTGAGTTTTCTTTGTTCAAAGCTTAGTTTGGCTTCACCCATTATTTTAAATTAGTTAAACCTGAAAAGAAATAAAATTAAGCATGTTATCAGCTATTGAAGTGTGCATATATTTCTGGGGAAACACCCTATATATTTACTTTTAAAACTGAAAGTAAAAAAAAAAAATTATTGAGCTAATGAGCTTAGGCTTAATGAACATGTGATTGAGGTTACAGATTGTTTTCAGTATGGTTATTTCATTCATTCATTTGACAAATATATATATATATATATATATATGTATGTATATATATATATATATATATATAAATTAGTAGCCATTACTTGGCACTTTAGTCTCAAATGGTTAGGATTATGAGAAATATGTTGATTTATTACTTTGCTTTTTTTTTAAAAAAAAATTCAACCTATTTTTAAAAAAATTGATAAAATACAGGCAGTATCCAAATAAGTTCCCAAACACTGCAGACCGTGGACAATGCCACTGCTAAACAGAACTGCTAGCTGGCAGCAATACATGAGGGATGGCTCAAATGTCCTCTCATGACTGCTGATGAAAGTCTAAACTCAGCATGGAGATGTGTTTTAAGGGCCTCCGTGTAAAATATAGACAGTAAAAATGTTGAAAACCACCAAATCTCTATCTAAAATATTTTGGTTAAGGCAGCAACCAAATGGAAGGGAATATTAGCACTGGACATCAGAAGGTGATGGCAGGTAAGAGAAGCAAACAGGAAAGCCAGGCGGGGAGTGGAGTCCTGGCCCATAGACCATGCTTATCCTGAGAGCCGGCTCAGATGCAGGGGAAAGATGGCCTGCTCTCCTCAGGACAGCCCGTTCTTCCCACGCCATCCACTAGCGGAGAACCCTGTAACTCTGCATTCTCAATCCTGGCTACAGATTCAAGACACTTTTGGTTCTTAAAAAAAAAAAATGCCAATGTTCGTGCCCCACCCAAGACCAGTTAAATCAGAATTTCTGGGCTACTACCTGGGGAAGCTCAAGTGCAAATGTATGTCTGGATGCCAACCTGTTAGTTTTTTTTTTCCTTTTCTGCTATATTAGTTTGGAGATTATACATTTTGAAAATTATTTGTGCCGAAACCGGTTTGGCTCGGTGGATGGAGCGTCGGCCTGCGGACTGGGGGGTCCCGGGTTCGATTCCGGTCAGGGGCACGTACCTGGGTTGCGGGCACGTCCCCAGTGGGGGGTGTGCGGGAGGCAGCTGATTGATGTTTCTCTCTCATCGATGTTTCTAACTCTCTATCTCTCTCCCTTCCTCTCTGTAAAAAATCAATAAAATATTTTAAAAAAAAATTATTTGTTAGTGGTCACTCTGTATTATATCATGCATCCTAGACTTAACAAATTTGAATACCCACCTTTACTTTTATCTTTCCCTGGATAATGAAAAACCTTTAGAACACTTTAATTAAAATGACCCCTTCCTGATTTCTATCTAAATATCATCAGGTATATTAAGTCTACTATTTTACATTATTTCATATGTCTTATTAATTTTATCTGATGTTTATATCATTCTTATCTTCTAATATAATTATCAGTTTTATAATTACTAAATAATATTTTATTTGATCTTCATTATTTTCTCGGGACTTCCCTCTGGAATTGCCTTCCTTATGCCTGAAGTGAACCGTTTAGAATGTCCTCTGATGTGACCAGCTGTGGCCAGTTCTCTGCATTTTGGTATGTTTGTGAACCTTTTTCACTTTACAGCCAGTCTGGATATATATTTTGATTGAGTATAGAATTTTAGATTGGCATTTATTTTCATTCGGTCCACCACTCTCTTTCACACGTGTATGTATTTCATATGTAGCCTTTTCAGGCTGGCTGCTTTTGCTTAGCAATATGGATTTCATGTTTCTTCAGTCTTCTCGTGGTTTGATAGCTCTTTTCCTTTTAGCCTTGAATAATATCTCATTGTTTGGATGTACACAATTTACTTATTCACTTACACACTGAAGGGCATGTTGGTTGCTTCAAAGTTTGGGCATTTATGAATAGAACTGCTATAAACATCTATGTACAGATATTTTGTGTGGACTTAAGTTTTCAATGTGTAGCTTTTTAATATTCCTGTTTAGAATTAGCCTTGTTGAAACTGTGGGTTATTGTTTCTCATCAGTCCTAGAAAGTTGGGTGTTTTTTTTATTATCTCTTCAAATATTGCCTCTGTCCCAATTCTCTCTTTGTTTTCTTTCTAAACTCCAATAAAATATATATATTATATATTTTTATTCTACCTGCCACAATTCTTAATCTCTCTCCTAAAATTTCCATCTTTATATGTCTCTCTTTTCATCATTCTGGATCATTATTCTGATCTGTCCATTTTGTTCATTTCTCCTCTCTTCTGTGGTGTTCAACGTGCAGCCAAATCCACCCTCCGAGCCTTTCATTGGTTATAGTACTTTTCATTTCTAGAAGTTATATGTTGTTCTAAAAGTTGTCACTTTTATATGTTCTCTTGGCTAAAATGTTCAAGCTCATTCTTATTTCTTTAAACATAGTGGGCATAGCTATTCTATCATCCATGTCTGATGGTTCCTATATCTGAATGTTTGGATCGGTGCTGCTGGTCCTTACTCATGGCACCAGTACTTGTACCTTACTGCTTGTCATTGCCCTCGATAAAATTATTTACAGAGGCTGCCCAAAGGAACTTCCTCTGAAGAGGATTTGGGTTTTGTTTTGTTTTTGCTGCTGGTCATCTAGGGTATTACTAATCTCTAAGGACTTTAGAGCAAGTTGATGGTTTGAGCTTTCCTGGCTTGCTCTGGTCAAATCAGTTAGCACTTGTGCAGGTGGGCGGGGTTACTTTACAGCCTTGCGGGGACAGATTTCTCCTCTTATATGTTCCCTCTGCTGCTCAGTGTTGAGACAAAACCCCTATTCCGTGGGACAGCTGGGAATATAATATACTGTTCATTCTTGCTCACCCTTACCTTGACTGTGTAGTCGTTTAGATTTGCAGCTCATTGTGAATTGCTGTGTCTATCAGACCCCAGATTTTGTGCAGACGTTCATTTCTGTCCTCCTTCAGGTTCTAGGCAGTCAAAACACAACTTCACATTATCATTGCTTCTTTGAGAGTGACAAATGTCCTCTGGGCAAAAGTAATTTTGCCTTTTCTCTTAACTTTTGAGATTCTTACCTTCATGTTTACTTGATTTTGATCTAAAAATGTCTCACCTTTTTTTTTTTTTTTAGCACTTTGCTGTTTTTAAGGGAAAAAAAAATATTTTTTTCTATTTTCATCAGGATTGTTAGTTATCCTTAAGTAAAGATTAGTCCAAGTAACCTAGCCTGTCATTTCCAGAAGCCAAAGAGTCCTTGAAGTAATTCTTTAAAAAAAGAAACATAAAGACATCTTTTATCTGTCGCCACTCACTGCATTCAGAAAACTTTACAAGAAATAATATTGATATGTCAAGTGTGTAATCAGTTGCATAGTAGGAAAACTATTCTAAGTATTTGAAATCTTTAATTAGTGGGTTTTTCACTAATGGGATATGTGTAAGGTCTGAATTTGAAGAGTTAAAACTGTTGCATTTCAAAAGAAATGGATGCATTTGCTAGAAAGTATAGTTATATGGTCCTTTTGATCTTTGTATTATGATTTAAGTCAGACATATTTATTGTTTGTGCAATTTCTCCAAACCCATGAAAGGTGATATATATCCCTCTGGCATGAAACCGACCCTCTGGATTGGCAATGGGTTATTTAACCACCCTGATAAATAATTTACACTGGGGGATATTGTGCAGAAACCTTTTCAATTAACCTGTGTTGACAGAGAAACTAAATATAGTAGTCAATGAAAAAACTGTTTTAACACATTCTTGACCGGTTGGGCACCAAAAAAAGTTATTACTTAAAATATTATCTACTCTCCATAAGAAAACATGTTAAAGGAAAATATTGAAAATAATAATGATTGTAAATATGAGATTTAAACATCTATTATTTTTTAGAGAAAATTTTAACTTTGTGTATTATTTTAACTTATGTATAAAAATTTAACTTATGTACACTATTGTAGTTCACTAAAAGAAGTGTCCACTGGTTGAGAAGGTCTCAAATCTGAGAAATTTTGGTTAAACTCCTGATTTCATCAGGCATGCCATTAGGCTTCCTAACACTCACATCCCTTAACTGTAAATTGGGAATAAGAATACCTGGCAGTGTTGTTACAAGGATTAGAGATAATATAGGTTAAATAACTTATGCACATAGTAGTTATTGTTTTTCTAGAAAGAACTTTCTGGGGTGAGTTTAATCAAATCTCCTAATTTGTCATATACTTGATGATCTATGGTCTTAGGGATTGTCAATAATGTGGCCTTCTTTTTAAAAAGAAAATAAGCTCCTTTAATTTTTTTTAAATATATACATCTTTGAAAATTAAGTAGGGGACAAAGTAAATGCATACAAGTTATTGGCAGAATTAATTGTGTTGGCTTTAGTAAATCATATCTAATGAATCAAAGGCAGACTGCTTACTAAAATACACAAGGATCTGCAGAAAGAAAACCCCCCAAAAAAGCTGGAAGGCAGTGGTCAATAATCTGACTGAACTGTAGAGAAGCTTCTAGGGGAATTTGTGGCCAGATTAAAATTTTTCAGTGTGTGAGTTTTCTTTCTAACTTCTCTCATACTAATTCCAAATTACCACCGACTCTCATTGTCAAAATGACACACATCCCCGAGGCTTTCAGACTCATCATCGCGTATGTTGAGGAAGAGTGTGCTGGATAATTCAGTGTCACCTTCACAAGACACAGGGCCTCTTCTCCCTGTAAGGGTTGAACACATTGTCTAGAGGGCAGGCAGAAACCAGTTAAATTAGTTCGGTCTACCCTGGCCATCAATAGGATGATAGACATGTTAATTTTTAGGTCATTAATTAACTGATTAAACAATCAACCTAATATCTTGTGAGTAATTGAAATATTACTGCCTTTTGCCAGATGTGAGCAGGAGGCAGAGCATGTTGAAATATATGCCCCCGTCCTCAGCACACTGCAGTCTGGTTCTTGAAAACTCACATCTAGCCTTTGAATCCCCTCTACCTTTACTTCTCTGATTAGATTTGCAGCAGATAAACAGAAATAAATATTCCTGGGGTAGCCAGGGCTTCAGTTATAAATGTCTTTCTAATCCATTCACACTACCCGCAGCACTTATGCAGGATTATCCATCACAAGTCATTCTACAATCTTAATCAAATTGCCTGCTGAAGGAAGCCTAGTATTTATTACATTTTTCCTAAATGGAAAACAGCTGTGATAAATTAATGTTCACCAGAAATCTCATATTAGGAACGATTCTCAACTGTCAGTCTTTCCAACTATGAATAATATATTCCTCTACAGCAACCTGTATCACTGAGTGTGGCTAATTCACTTGGCCCCTTCTACCTCTCTGTGTGGTACACTGGAGGCGAAATGTTTCCTGAGCCAGACTGGCAATATTTAAATGATAAACATATATTTTAAGAAATAAAAAAGAAAATGGCCTTCAGAAGGCGGCATGGTTGGCAACCACAGAACACATGTGTACAAGGCTCATTTCAAAAGCCACGTCCATCCAGAGCATCAATCTCCCGCTTATGGATGTGCCTAATGCAAGTATCACTGCAAATGTCACCCACATTCCACCTCAGAATTAGCTCCCTCTCCTCTGAGTCTGTAATAACTAATCAAGGTTCTGATTAGAATTTGGCTTCCCAGATGGATTTCCCCAGTGAGACACAACATACTACCGGAAGGAAAGAGGTTTCCAGTTCTTCTGATGGTTTCTCTTTGTCAACTGACAATTAGACAAATTTAAATATCTGAGGCTGCTAAGCGATGGCCCAAGTATTGTATTATTGTGATTTCACCAAAGAAATGCCTCTCCTTCATCAGCCCCCCCCCCTCCCTTTTTAAGCTATAATACTCAATTTCTTTGTGCCTTCTATATATGGTTTCACTGGCTCATTGGCAAGGTGGTTTTCATTAACAAATTTATATGTGTGCTTTTTTTCTCTCTAGTCAGTAATCCTGGTAATCTACTTTTTTCACAGGAAACAAAATCCATCCAGATATTTTAGGTGGCCAGCGATAGAAGATAGTGTAGAAGGTGCCTACAAATTCATGGAAAGGGCTGGAAAAGTAGGATAGGTTATAGTAACAGGAATGACTCCCAAAATACTACAGAACTGACCTGGGAGGGGAAGCTACTGCTTCTGCCACAATCAGGAAGGTGGGGACCTCCAGGGTTCCGATGGAAATACTGAGTTACAACACACAGCACCACAGCTAGGATGCAGGGATCAGGACACGGGCAGGACGCCACCACCCTGCAGCCTCCTCTCAATACCCACTAAGAAATGAGTGGACGCAGAATTTCGGGGTCTATCCCAATTGCCTCTTTTCGTTAAAAAACAACAAAACTAAACAAAAAGATATAGCTGTGTATCTACAACCTTTCTTGCCCACAGAAAATAGCCAGGGAGAGTAGAGAGAAGGCCCCCTTTTCAATTCTCCCTTCAAAATCTCACTGTAGGGGCATCTATCTGTTGGAAGCTGGTGTTCACCCAGCACATGGGCATTAGGGTTTGTTGCTCATTGTTGTGAAACTCTCCAGCCTTCGCAGGATGAAAAGAGCACTCTCCCGGTAGAAACACTGAACACCAGTCACGCATGTCATTCAGGTTCTATTTCTTGTCATATGTTTCTATAAGCTCCATGTAAGTAACATTGAAGGCATCCTGTCTTGCACATAGGCTACTGTTCAGATGTGATTGTTTAGTGCATGTGTATGGATATGAGGACAGCATCAACACTGTGCACTGGAGGAGCTGTATGTTAGTTGTACTCGGTGTTATGTACTGTGTGAGATCCTGGATAGCTCCATACCCAAAGGAGACTGTAGCTACGATTAAGTGTGGAATGTGCATATCCTTGGACATCCCCATATTACACAGAGCGTGAAGCCAGACAAAGGTCCTCTGAAGAGAAGGGAACACTCATTTGACTTCTGATATCCACATTTACTTTAATGAGATAGAGACCCCCAAGTCTGCTGCCTTGCTACTCTGCTAACACTTTCTAATTTAAGTATGGACACATTTTTGTAGCTTCCACTATTTCTTTCAAATATTGAAATATTTAAATATATCAGGATATTCAAATACAGTTATCCTCTTTCCAAGTTCACAGAGAATTCTAGAATAAGCACGTGCATTCAGAGAAAAATGAAAAATACACACATTGGAGCCTTCCCCGCCCTCCTCCAAAAGACTCCCGTGACTTTTGCAACACCCCCAAGTTCATTTATCTATAGGATGGCTCTTGATAGCTTTGTGTGAGCTTTTTAAAGTTCAGCCAAGCCAGCTGCATGATCAACACAAAGACAATAGCTCCCACACACGGGGCTACATGGATTAAAGAGCCCGACCCATCAGTAAATCTGCCAGATGGCAGTGGAAGAAAGCTTGTAACTCTCTCACTTTCATTTCAACAGCAGCAAACAATGTTCAATGTTTAAAATAAACTCTTCCAGATGAGCCAGAGATAAACTCCGAGGTGGGTGGACTGGAGCTCGCTAGGCTGCAGCTCTGAAGTGTTTGATTACATTAGCTCAAACCCCTGGGTAGGACCCGCTTCTGTCAACAGAATGCTTCGCCTCCAACACCTACTACATGAAGCCATTTCCTGTGCTTTCATGGGTTGGTGGCAGAAACTAGCTTTGCTTTTTGCACAGACTAATAATCATTATTTATTTCTCTGTGCTCAGCATTTCCTCAAACAGTGTGTACGACTTTAAGATATACCCGAAAGGCCAATGCTGTATGTAGGTCTGCACAGATTAAATCTTTTGAATGTATTGCCAACTTAAACTTCTATTGACGCTTTCACCCTCCTGCGCACTTTACTGTTCTCATGGTAACAAGAAAGGTACCATTATTTAGAACCATTCTGCTAATAACTAGATGCCTACTTAGATCTTTTGGGTAGAAAGAAAGAGAAGGAAGGAAGGAAGGAAGGAAGGAAGGAAGGAAGGAAGGAAGGAAGGAAGGAAGGAAGGAAGGAAGGGAAAACCACAAATATTTTGTTAAGTCAGAATTTATAAAAGAAGTTAGAAACATTTTGTTGTTTTTAGTAAACTTTAAAAGCTGTAACTTAAGACCGACCAGGCTATAATACATCATATGTAATATGGCAACTTTTAAAGATAAAATGACACACTGAAAAATAATTATATTAAATATTAAGGAACTTATTTATTTAACACAATTAGTAGATGCTTTAAATGAGGGAGAGAAACAAACACAGGTTGATGACGAAAATAAATTTCAGGACACTCAGGATATCAACAAATACCCCATGAAGTATATTGGGACATTTTAAAAAATTAAACATCCCAAATTTAGATTAGAAGTCTTCGGGAAAATATGATTCACAACACAGAACAGTGACTGCCGGTTCCTCCAGACTGAAACCTTTATGGTACGTCAGTAAAAGCTCTATTGTATGCAACAGAAGCTCTCTTATTTGGAATCAGCGGGTTACATGGAAAAAAACTGATTTAAGAAGAATTTCATAAAGATTAGTAGTTGAACTTAATTACTAATTAAACTTAAAACATATGAGGTGTTCATTCACCTGCCTATCTTCTGACATAAGGTTAAAGGCTTGTCTATTGTTTTTCTGAGTGTGGGTTTACTTGGAATTTCATCTCCTTATATTGTGCTCATTTAGTCTATGGCTTCCAGCCTTTGTGCCTTTCAAATGGAGTCAAAGTTTGCCAAAACCGGTTTGGCTCGGTGGATAGAGCGTCGGCCTGCGGACTGAAAGGTCCCAGGTTCGATTCCGGTCAAGGGCATGTACCTGGGTTGCGGGCACATCCCCAGTAGGAGATGTGCAGGAGGCAGCTGATCGATGTTTCTCTCTCATCGATGTTTCTAACTCTCTATCTCTCTCCCTTCCTCTCTGTAAAAAATCAATAAAATATATTTAAAAAAAATACAAATGGAGTCAAAGTTTAAAGTCATTTGCAGAGCACTAAATATAGACCCGTTTAGATGTCTATAATATTTATTTTAGTTGTTTTGAAACATTCAGCAGTTTCTAGTGATTTGCCTTCATTTACTTTTTCACAAAACATTCAGCTTAGTTTTCATACAAATTCTTTTTGTACTCATAATTTATTAGTTTGCATTACGATTAACAATTTCTATTCTAAATTATAACTAGCACAGCTAACCCACACAGGATTGGCTGGGTTTTCTCTGTTGCCGCCTATGACCCCAGAGGCTAGGCCAGTGATGGCGAACCTTTTGAGCTCGGTGTATCAGCATTTTGAAAAACCCTAACTTAACTCTGGTGCCGTGTCACATATAGAATTTTTTTGATATTTGCAACCATAGTAAACAAAGACTTATATTTTTGATATTTATTTTATATATTTAAATGCCATTTAACAAAGAAAAATCAACCAAAAAATGAGTTCGTGTGTCACCTCTGACACGCGTGTCATAGGTTCGCCATCACTGGCTAATGACTGGACATTTGCTTGTATTTGTGAAATGACAAATGAATGGTACATAACTCACTCTTCCTATGTATGTGACAGAACAGGTAGGCAAGAGGGGACACTCTCAGCCTAGAGCATTCTCATGCTACGGGCCTCAGTCAGTATATTTTAGGGGAAAAAAGGAGAATCAGTTATTACAGCAACTGCTTCGATTAAATATCTAACTGAGCAACAACTCTTCCTTAAGATGGGCATAAACTGAGCTCTCCACCTAACTTTCCTCTAGGAATAAACTACCTTCTTCCATGCTAACCTGTGACTAATTTAACTCTACATTGTCCAGAGAAGGTTCATGAAACATCTGAAGCTGTCTGGGGGGGCCAAGCTCCTGAAGGGGGATTAGTGACATGTTCTCTCTTCAGTGTTGCTTAGGACATTTGGAATCAATTAAATATTCAAATATAGATTCTCTCAGATCTCTAGCCAGGCCCAGCAAGTTTGGGAGGGGAGGAAGTTCAAGGCAGATAACTGCTACTCCTCACACCAAAATCTATAGCTGACGATTTAAAAAATATACTCTCTAGACTTCCTGGGTCTGCAAGCAAATAGACAAGATTAGAAATGAGGAGGAGAAACAGCAGGAGCCTTGTTAAGAAATAGGAGGTACAGTATGCATGAGAACGGCTGCCATAAACCGTGTCTCCAACACAAATAATTGAGTACTTTGGATGTTGCATAAGTACAACAGTACACATGGCCTGCGTGCACTAAGAATGACTTTTCATTGGTAAAGGATTATAAAACAATATGTAACACGGACTGTATATGGCCTAATAACTTTAAATATTTACACTCTGGCCTTTTGTAAAATTTGCTGACTCCTTGGTTTAGTTTTCTTTCCATCATTTGTCCTAATATAAAATTGACTTGCTCTTCCAATTAAATGCTGTTTAGAACCTCACTACATAAAAGTTACTCTGACCTCACCCCTTTTCAGAACAAGCTGTTTGAAACAGAAATCAATTATTTCACAAGATGAAGCCAATAGCCAATATGAAAATGGGTTTCTAACTCAATTATTCCAAGATCTGGCACATTACACATTTGTCTCCCACAATATTTTGCTGAGGTCAGAGGAGGTATCAGAATTGCCTTTTACTTGTTTCTGTGCTGAGTGACATGGTTAGAAGTCAGTGAGCAGAGGGAGAAAGAAGAGAGCAGCAAAAAAGGTTTAAATAATCTTTAAAATCTAAGTAGTCATACTGTAGCTATTAGTCCCCGATTCCATCAAACACCGGGTGGGAAGGACATCTTCCAAATGGCAGCTCATTTTCCCGTAATAGTTGGTGTTTCCAGATGAGTTCCTAGTTTTCCATCATGATAAATTAATATATCCTATTTTATTATGGTGCCACAAACAAGAACTCTGAAAGGCTCAACTCTTACAAAAGGCCCAAATCCCCTGAAAAGCATCAGGTATCAAAATGCAGCCAGAAAAGATGGTATTAAAAGAAAAAAATATGGGCTCCTTTTTAATGAAGTCGAGGTGTAGGACAGATTTATTAGCTTCCATTTTTCCAAGTTGCATTCTGGTGTATTTCCTGCCCATACTTCTAAGTTCAGCAGATCTCTTTGCAGGATTATTTTTTTGTTTTAATACTTTTCAAAGAACATGATGTGGCTATACCCACTACACCTGCAAAGACACACCTGTGATGATACAAACACTAAGTGTCCCTCATATTCACAACCCAAGCTCTAACAGAAAACAGACCTGCTGTGTCATCTGCCAAGATCCTGCCATTCTCAAAAAGAACTGATATTATAAAAAGTCTTAAAAAATAACCAAAGATCACCCCTGACCAAAATGCTCGTTAAATTTGGTGTAGTTCAGTCTATTCTTTACCATAATTAATTTTCCAATATTGAGATGATTAAGACAAATAATTAAAATAATTACTTTTGGTGCTGTAACAGATGCCTACAACATTCCGACGTAGACTCTATTTTTATGTACACCATTGATTCCTTACTTATTATTCATTCAAACATCATTACCAAATGTTTGTGTGTCAGATACTATACTTGACTCTTGAGGAAGGAAAATTAATACAAATATAGTAAAAAAAAAATCTTTCCTTGGAAAATTTCTATTCAAGTTGTCTAACTGGATTTGTGAACAAACAATCAGTGTACTAAATCCCTACTAAAGTTGCCACGATCAATGAAAACAAAGTAGAAAGAGAATGAGTTCAGCCTATAGGGACTGGAAATAGGAACATACTTGAAGAGAATGTTAAAAGGGTGGGTAGTATCCCCAGTGAAGGGAGAGGGGCACTCCAGATTGAAACAATGCCAGGAGGCGAGTGTTTGGTCTACACTGAGGACGGGATTATCCAATGGAATAACTGGTGATAAGACATTAGTCACTAGGCACATGTGCCTATTTAAATTTAAGATTAGAAATTCAGTTCTCAGTCATATTTCAAGTGCTCAATAACCACATATATCAAGTCTCCCATTATCTCCATCATTGCAGTTCCACTGGACAGCACTGTGTAGAAAAGTACAAGGTAAGCCTGTGGCAGTTCATGGAGAATCTAAAATATATATGAGTGTTCAAACTTTAAGGTGAAATGGTTTATAAACTACTATATTCTACAGTCCCTTCACAAATAGCCTGGGGGATTCCACCTGGGTGTACTTCTATGGCCTGTTTTACTAATCCAGCTTCTGCATTTGAGTAAGGTGTTTCTTTTTTTTAAGAAAAAAATTCTGCAGCCTTTAAATAGCTAGCTAGCTAGATAGACTGGACACTTACTGTTATGGGTACCTGGAAATCACCACAAGTTTTTAAGCAGTAAAGTGACACCATGACACAGATTTGGATTTTAGAAATATTACCTCTTAGAGCGGCAAAAAAGAATGTGAGAAAAGACACTTGGTATTCCAGAATCAGTACAGACTAATGCCGTGGTAAGGACTAATTTCAGTGAAGCATCTAAAGAAACAGACAACGAAGAATTTGCATCAGTAAATTTATTCCAAGTAAGGATCGCACACACACCAGGCATGTTATTTCCACACAGAAACCAGCATTGCAATAGAACTATTTAACACTTTGGTCATGAAAATCAGAGACAAAAACTTCTCCAGGTATCTATTTTAAGTAACTGAGTTCTTTAATATTTGTAATCCAAGCATGTTCAATTACAATTTTTAAAATCTATCATATTTGTTCATTATTCATTATGCTTATTGTATATTTATAACATCTTTCCTGTAATTTTCATTTCCCAAATAAAACTTTTCATAACTTCAAAATAGCCATATGTACTTCTTAGTAGTACTATTGTAAAACCCAAATTTTTTCAAGTAGCAAGTGCTCAGGCCATCTGACCATAGATATAAGTGAGATCCATTTTTTAAATGGCTCTTACACTTCCTGTTCCTACTGT
Organism: Myotis yumanensis; assembly: GCF_028538775.1. Taxonomy (NCBI): domain Eukaryota; kingdom Metazoa; phylum Chordata; class Mammalia; order Chiroptera; family Vespertilionidae; genus Myotis; species Myotis yumanensis. Next base: position 6,130,976 of record NW_027223762.1, read on the forward strand.
ACTAGGCCAACCATCACTTCACTGATATCCCAGAGTTTTCTTGCAACAGACTCATCCATGGCTTTCGGCAGTAGTTCTTGCTCTTTACAATCCCCAAAAAACTTTCCCGACACACCTTCTACCTCCGGTGAAGAGGCTAAATAAACCGAAGTTTGGGCACCTTCTACTGGAGTTTTGAAAAAAGCCCAAGACACCAAATTGAAAAGTGGTTTGACCAGCAGTGGAATGTGGACGTGCCTCCCGAGGTTAGTCCGCACAATCCCAGGGTGCAGGACATTGACAGTGACCTTTGTGCCTTCCAGGCGGCGGGCGAGTTCCCTGGTGAAGAGGATGTTAGCCAGTTTGCTCCGACTGTAACAAAAGCTTTTATTATAGCTTTGCTCACTGTTCAAGTCTTCAAAGTTGATGTCTCCATATTTATAAAGTTTGGAAGAAACTACCACCACCCTGCTGGGCGCTGAACTTTTGAGCAGTCCAAGGAGAAGATTGGTGAGCAAAAAGTGACCCAGATGGTTCACCCCAAACTGCATCTCAAACCCATCTTCGGTCTTCATGTAAGGGCACTGGAAGACCCCTGCATTATTGATCAAGACGTCCAGTCTAGGCTCTTCCTGTAAATGTCAAAAAGAAAACAGCAGAATTAATAGGCACAGGCCTTAAATGTACCCAAAATAAAAATTTTAAAATTTCTTATGAACTACTAAAACTCTATAAAATGTCTATGAATTTTCAACAATTGACAAAGAACTAAAAAAGACTTGTATGCCTAGTAGGGGCGTGGCCTTCTGCTTTTCACATGTTATCACATCTACTCTCAACAACTTATAAGCAAACAGAAGCACTGAAGATCTGTGGTTTGTCCAGTATCACAGGCCTCCCAAGTGACAAACAAAAATCTGAAGATGGACGCTTCTGATTCCAGTGCCCGGGCTCTTAATTAGGAAGCCAGCTTGCTTTTCTAGTTGGGATTCTCAAATTAGAAAAGCTAGAGAGTTGATGTGAGCTGGAGGGTGGAAATACAGCAGAAGGTCAGTATTGTTTATTCCCAGAGCTGCCAGTATCAACACCAGGGGCAAGTTAGGATTGCTTTATTTTGTAGTTTTCTAAGGGTAAGTGGTACTGTGGGGATGGAGCAACTTCAAATTGTTTCCTTAAAATTAGGACAAGCAATAGAGTAGGTCAGGGATATAAATTAAGGCCAGACAACATCATAAATAAGTCAAAGAAGTATTTTTTTAAAAAAATGATCCAGGTAATATAAAAATATCAGAAACAAGTCTAAATACTAAGTCTCACAATAACAGCAAAGGAGATTAACAGAGGAGATAGGATCAACAAACACCTTAAACTTGACGATGCCTGGAAGTCATGTTCTTCTTCCCTATAGGGTGAAATCTACCTCTTTCAGGCTTCAAGGGGCTCTCAACTTAGATCTATATAGTCAGAACTTTGCACTGCGACCGGATCCTGCCACGCCTTTCCAGATTAAATTTAGACTGTTCTTAAAGGGAAGTCTTTTCATTTCGTAATTCATGGTAAGTTGATTTTCTCCAGCCCTGTCCTGGCTCCTCTCTGTCTCTTTTGATGGGCAGAGAAAAATAAATGTACAACATGTTCCAGGTGTAAAGACAGAGAGATGACCCACCATTGAATTAATTTGAGGTCAAATTTCAAATTTCACTGGCCCGTTTGCCAAGTGTGAGAAGAAAAATGTGTTAAATTTCACAACTGTATCAAAGCCTACCCGTCAGAGGATTAACTATTTCTCATTCTGTCTGTCTAAGCACCTTCAGCTTTTCCAATAGTCAGCTTCAAAAAGAAGGCAAAAGTTCACCCGTGGGGGAAAGAAAAGGAGTGTTCTCTTTCAGTAATCCTTTGGAAGAGTTTCCTGTATTAATCATTTCGGAGCCATCATTCTTTGCTGGACTTGTGTTATTTTAAGACTTTATCATCTACTATTTTTTTTTTTAAATTCTAGGAGATAAATGACATAAATACCAAGAATACCAACCTGTGGGAAATTTACATTTCCATTAAAAAAAAAAAAATTCTGATTATGGTCACTGAACTTCAGAGCCAGGAAGAAACTTGATACTTAGAAGCAAGGACAACTTAGTTATCTCTTTATCTCAACTTTTAATTGGTTCTGCTCCAAGTGGCCAAAGAAATAAAATACCAGATTAGGAATAAGAATACCCAGCCACATCTTCATTTCAACGACAAAGAGGGAGACCCACTTTTAATATTTCCAACATCTCTTCTGAGTATTATTTCTTACGTTTAACCTGTTTTTTCTGAAAATGAAGCAGACATAAAAACAAACCAACAAACTGCCCCCTAACCTCTCCAGATCTGCAACAGCTCCCAAACTGTGCATCAGGATGCCCCAGAGTCACAAGGAACTCCCAGGATCCTCTGGAATATTTTCAATGCTCAAGGGAAACAGAGATACTCCGCTCAACATCTCAAAAACGACTAGTTTCAGGTGGTTCACAGCTTCAACATTACGCTGTGCTCTCTCTTTTGAGGATGTCACATCTCTGCAAAGCTGTTTTTAGCAGCTGCTGTAAACAAGTGCATGTACAATGTTAAAAACCAATGTGGAACAAGAAATGAGGGTGGCAAAGTTCGATCTGATTCCAAAGTCAGAGGAGTGAACAACAGGTACACATTCCCTGTAGTAATTATGGTTACTGAGGAATGAAATGCATCTCTCTTTTTTTCCCTTTCATTATGTACACTATTTTTTTCAAATAGTGACTACGTTGTTATGACATCAACACTTACTAGGTTATTTGAACCTAATTATTGAATAGAAATAAAATGGCAGATATTTCTTTTGGCCTCAGGGCATCATGGAATAAGAATAATAATAAAAAAATCAGAAAGTCTGGGAACCTCTGCTCTAGACCTAAGATTCCGTTTCATACAGGCCCATTTCCTATGCCAGCGCCCTCTGCAGGAAGCCCTTCGATGTCGATGTCAATGTCGGACATGCACTTCAGTGGGAAATTTACCATCTTTAAACCAAGACATCCTCCCGGTCCCTGGAGGGCAACAGGAATACAGGAGTTAAAAGCGAGGGCTCTGGAGACAGATCCTGGGCACCCACTTGGCCTCCCTATGCCTTCATCGCCTTGTGTTGTAAAATGGGGATAACCCTGCCCACCTCACAGGGTTACTGTGGGGATTCCAGGACAAAAAAATAGCCAAGGGCACTTGCATCTCATTAATATATATATATATTGTATCTGAAATGCTTGGAACAAGCTCCTGGCACATCGGGCATCTTCCAATAAATGCCAGGTATTGCACATTTCCTTATTTCTGTCCCTGTTTCGAGCACGAGGCCGGCCGCTGGGATGCCAAGCTCCAGTTTATTTGGAAATGAGGCCGGATGGCGGTGAGGGGTGGTGCTAACGAGTCCCCGGGGGCCGAGCGCTGACCTCCTACCCCCGCGGGGGGAGGAGAAGGACACGGTTTTCCAAGGCCCTTGGCCGGCAGCCCCCTCCGCGCTCTCGGCTCCCTGGAGGGAGACGGCTCGGTCCACACGCACTTTGGACTCGGGAAAGGCCTCCTGCGCCGCCCGCGCGGACTTGCGCGCACACTGGCCTGCTGTCGCCGCGGGCCTATTTCCCGCTCAGCTTCCCTGGAAGACAGGACACGGCCCTTCCAACCCTCCCAGCTCCCGACTCCCCAGCCGCCCCAAATCATGGGATCGTTCCTCCTCTTCGCTGCCGTCCTTCCCAAGGTCACACCCCCGGGCTCGGGGCGGACCCTCCGGGCTCAGCCCCGGCCCCGGCCCGCCCCTCCGCCCGGACCCCGCGCCGGCTCCGCGGGCTCCACACCTGGAGCAACTCCCGACAGAAGGCGCGCACGGAGCGCAGCGAGGCCAGGTCCAACTCCTTCACGACCAGCTCGCCCGCCCCGCCGTCGGGGTCCAGCCCGGGGTCCAGGCCGGGGTCCCCGTCCCGGCGGAGGTCGCGGCGCAGCTCCGCCGCCGCCGCCTCGGCGCGCGCGCGGTCCCGGCAGCCCATGATCACCCGCGCCCCCAGGCGCAGCAGCGCGGCGGCCGTGGCGCGGCCCACGCCGCTGTTGGCCCCGGTGATCAGCACGGTCTTCCCGCGCATGAGGCCGGCGTCCGCTCCTCCGTGCAGCCGCGGGACGCTGGACCCCACGAATCGCCGGGCCGCCAGCCACAGGGCCCCTCCCAGCGCGGCCAATAGCGCCACCACGCCGGCCACTGCCATCGCCGCCCGGGCCAAGGGCCACCCGCCCCTGCACCGCACTTCCGGAAGCGCGACACCGCGCCGCGCAGGCTGAGGCAGCCACCTGTGCGCGAGGAACTCTGGGGCGCGGCCTGTTGTCCCCGAAGGGGTGGAGTGGGGCATGCTGGGACTTGTAGTTTTCCTTCTGCGGGCCCCTGATCGGGCCGCTCTGTGGGTCCTGGTGACTCCCTGAAGCAGGCTCCCAGCCTGAGAGTCCTGGGTGAGCACAGCCCCTGGTTTTCACAGGGCGGGGTTCCTCCCCAAGGCAATCCCTGAGTGGTGGTGGCCTTCCCCACGTGAATGCCCAGTGAATATTTTGAATTGCCAACCCGCTCTATAGGCTGGTTTACAAATCCCACACTTCATGGATGGTGTAGCGTGTTTTCCGTTAAGGGCACCTGGGACATGTTAACCCTCCCTTCAATGTTTCACCCTCTGGAGAATTTTCCCTGCCCACTAAAGCCTAAGGAAGGGCTCTAACCCCCGCTCCCCTCACTCCACCCCCAATAAATGAGGCCATGAACTGAGCAACATGAATCAGCTGGAAATAGAATGGGCCAATGGTTGTCAAACTTTAACATCGCATCAGAATCACCCAAAGGGCTTGTAGAAACAAAAAAACAACAAAAACTGAAATTTTGGGGCCTGGGCACCAGAGTTAGGAACTGAATTGGTTCAAGATGGGGCCTGAGAATTTGCATGTCTAACAAGTTCCCGGCTGATTCTGATATGGTCCCTATAGAAGGAGGCATCCTCAAATGGCCTTATTTGACACTGGCAGGAATACAGTAGGAAAATCCTGGACTTACTGTAAACATGGACTTCTGAGCAGGCCACTTCCAGCCCCCTGCATAAGACCATTAAATGCATAAATGGAACGGAAAGTGCTCTATACCCTGGAACATGCTTCAGAAATGCCAGGTTATTGCAGAGACCCATCTCAAAGACTTGTGGCTTTAGACCAGGGGTGGACAAACTTTTTGACTCGAGGGCCACGATGGGTTCTTAAACTGGACCGGAGGGCCGGAACAAAAGCATGGATGGAGTGTTTGTGTGAACTAATATAAATTCAAAGTAAACATCATTACATAAAAGGGTACGGTCTTTCTTTTTTTAGTTTTATTCATTTCAAACGGGCCAGATCCGGCCCACGGGCCGTAGTTTGCCCACGGCTGCCTTAGGCCCTATGAAAGTCACAGGGAATAGGGTGCTTACTTGTCTGGTGCAGAAAATTCCACTGCCCCAGCCCCCTCTAGAATCTTGAGAGCGAGAGAGGATACTTACAATGTGAATAGTTGAAATAAATCCCTGTAAGATTTTGATAATAAAGCTCTCCTACCCTCCTTTACATTTGTGAAGGGTATAACATGTAACGGTAGTCACAATACAAAGAGAAAAGGGGTGGAATGGCAGAAGCAGTTTCATATGAGTGCTGAGAATGAAGCACAGGGGTGGGAAGGAGCACAATCACTGAGGATTAGACAAGGCACCAGGAACAGAAATCATGAAGGGATCGGGACCTTTATTTCTCCTATAATGTGAAGCTCCCTGTCAAATTCTGTTAGCCTGGAACACATCTGTTTCCTCTCTCTCTTCAGTTTTATCTATTTTCTGTCCTTCAAAGCCCACCTCAGTTCTTTTCATTTCCTGACCACTGCCAGCCCATGCAGATACTTGCTTCAACCTCATATGTGACCCTCATTTGGCACCGAGAACAAACAGCCCTCTAGTGTTGGCTATTTGAGTTTGCACATTGGACTTCCTTTATGGTATTGTTAAGGTTTTAAATTTCCTCAAGGATGGGATTATTGTCTGAGTTCTCTTGTGGATTTCACATTGGGGAATGCATAGAAAACACTAGGTACTCATGAAGTGTCACGACTGGTATATTTTGTACTGGCTTACATCAAATTAGGAAGCAGATCAAAAGATGTATGCCAGCAGCATCTTCTTTAACTAGAGGCAGGGTGGAAATTGCATATGTGGGTGGGGTAAGATGGAGGTAGGAGTAGAAGGAACATGAGAGGGAGTGGGGAAGAGAGGAGAGAGACCTGCTGTGTAACTGCTGTGTAGCTTAATCATAGAATTCAATGGAATGACTAATCTGTTCAGGATGGGCCATGGAATCAATAACAACAACTCAGTTTGGAAGGTTGTATAACACAGGAAAAAAAAAATATATAGCATTTGAAGTAAATAAGACCTGAATTTGATTCTTAGTCCTGCTATTTATTAGCTGCTGTTCTTGGACAAGCTACTTAATCTGTTTTTGCATCTTAGGTTCTTCATTGATTGAAAAGAAGGGTAACAATATGATATCACACACGTTTGATTTGATGAGAAAATGAGGTGACATGAAAATATCCAGCTTACCATGCCTTATCATGTAGTAGATTATGGTTAATAATGTTTTTGAAAACATAACAATGAAAGTCCAGGACACTACGCTTCATGCCATATTTGAAGCCATGGCCAAGGCTTAATAAGGCCAAAGCCAGAGACTGCAAAAATGTTGTTCACAGGTAATAAACCCACCAAACAAGCTTCAAAAAACCTTTCTAGGAGGTTCTTTTTGGAGCTAGACTTAGATGGAAAATGCCCTGTATGAATAACCAGCTGATTTATTTCTGAATGACTCGTGTGGAGTGACGTTTGCATTTTGCATTGATTCAAAGGCTGTTCATAGAGGTAAAGGACTAAAAAGCTCTAACTTTCAAAAGTGTATGTAATCCTACTCTTCCCCCCTTGGAAGACCACCATTCTCTAATGATGATTTGTAACAATTTATTCTATTGACCAACATCCAAAAATGAGCAATGGGTTGTAAGACCAACTAGGCTTCTGACATAGCCTTTTAAGCATTCAAGCATTCAAGTTCTAAACTTATCCTAAAGCGTCATCATCATGATTTACACACAAAGGCAGGTGCAATGGTATTCAACAGCATTGACATCTCAAAGAGACATAGCTTGAAGGCAACTTGAAGGTTCACAATGTTTTCCAAAAAATCGAGAGAGAACCTTTCCAAATGAACTTAAGTACTGAGGTCCAATCTTCTGAAATACCTAACTAAATACCCTAGAGATCCACAAGAAGTGGCTTCTGTAATACCAGACTCACTGCTTTATTTCTCCTCCCCATCTCTAATTGTTCATTTTTGAGTAAGGCTATAAGGTACATGAGCTGTGTTGGTGCCAAATTTCTGTGCCCCTTCAATATGGAACATGTTGTCATCAAAGAAGATGTGGGGCCGTATTTTCACCAAGATGGGACCTTTGGAGGCTCCAGCAAGGAACAGGGCTTCATCTATCTCTAGCCCCCAGCGGCGAAGCGTTTTCAGCACTCGGGCACCTGAACTGGCTGCACTCCTGGCTGTAACCAGGTAGGTCCTGATAGGGCAACATAACCGTTGGTCTTTGGCATAAAACTTCTTCTGCAGTCTGCCTAATTCTTCCAGAAAGCATTTCAGGGCACCCTGTAAAAGGAACATACGTCAGAGCTGTGATGGAGTGAAGTCAATGAAGTGAATGCTGAGAAAGCAGAGGCTTAGAAGAGCTTATGAAAGGATATATGCAGTATCATGATGCCCATGGCACAATGCTGAAATTCCTTACATTTATGTGACTATATTTTCTTACAAGGAACCATCCTTGTATTCCTTGAATAAATGTAGGATGATCGTATAATTTATTGTCTAAATAGAGATATTTTAAGAGTGAAAGAAATTTCTATTGAAAGGTTAAACCAAGGCAACAGACATAAACTATTGATGGCAAAGTGGGCTCTTCTAAATAAAGCTCAGTTAATTACCAAAGCACTACTCTTTTAATTTGCTTTTTTGTGAATTTCACATTTTAATCTTATAAGGTATACTTTGTTTTGTTTTGTTTTGTTTCATACCTTGTTGGCTTGAATACAACCGTGTCTTACACTTTTATCTTCAATCTTTCCAAACACTTAGTTTTAGCTGTAGTACTAGAGAGCATAGAATTGGATTTTGCTATTTGATCCAATTTGAAAGTCTTGATTTTTAAAACAAGCGTTGACTTTTAGGACATTTATATTTATAGGTATTACATGGTAATGGTTCTGTCTTATGACCTTTATTGTATTTTTCATGCTTAAAGATTTTAAAGGATTGTTCACTAACAAGTGTCTTTTTTAGGGTGTGTGTGTAAGTATGTATGTGTTCTAAGATTTAGGAAGATTTATATTATTTTCTTCTACTGGTTACCTTTATAATTATAAATTTTTATAGTACCCCCAGTACTCTATTTTTTAAAAATCCAGGATTTATTATTTTTTTTTACAATGAGAAATAGTGAAATTAGGCTACTTCTTTACCTCTTAGTTATTCTCTATTTCTTCTTCACCCATCCAGTTTTACTTATTTACACTTGCATCATTAAGGATTCTTTATTTTTTTTAAAATCCAGGATCTGTTATTTCTTACAATGAGAAATAATGAAATTAGGGTACTTTTTATCTCTTTTGTCTCTATTTCTTCTTCAGCCATCCAATTTTAATTGTTTACATCAGCATTATTAAGGATTCTCAGATTTCTATTTATCAGCTTTACATTTGACGATTTGATCAGCTATTGTAGCCGAAGATATCAGCATATTTAGTCTTCCTTAGACCCTTTCCTCTTTGTTTTTCCAGCTTTCATTAGTTATATAATTCCTATATAAGGGCATGTAGTATGCACTTTCTTTTCTACTCCCTAATCCCTATGATTGTTTTAGTTTGGTTTGCTGATTAAATATATTCCAGGCCCATGTGTGCCTTTGTGTTCCTAGTAGTCTACGGAGTAACCAAAATATGTTCTCTATGTTGTCAAGAAATCTTATGGGAATAAAATCCTTGGGAATATTGTGTATTCTCAACTGTTGACCTATTTCCTTTTTATGTGAATGAACTTTTGGCTGGATATAGAATATGTGATTTATATATTCTTTCCATATGATCTTATAAGTAGTGCTCCACTGTCTTTTCTTTAAATATATTTTAAATGTTATTTTTATTTATAGTTAACAATATTATTTTGTATTAGCTTCAGGTGTACAGCATAGTGGTTAGTAGACTATCATATATTTTACAAAGTGTTTACGCCAGTATTTCCAGTACCACCTGACCCTATACAAAGTTATTACAATATTACTAACTATATTTCCTATGTTGTACTTTACATCCCTGTGACAATTTTGTTACTACCAATTTGTACTTCTTAATGATTTCATCTTTTTCACCTATACCCCTGAGCCCCTTCCTCTCTGGCAACCACCAGTTTGTTTGTTGTATCTATGAATCTATTTCAACTTTGCCCTATTCATTTATTTTGTTCTTTAGATTCCACAGTTAAGTGAAATCATATGGTATTTTACTTTATCTGACTGACTTATTTCATTTAGTATAATACCCTTTAGGTCCATCTACTCTTTATTGCAAATGATAAGACTTCCTTTTTTATGGCCAAGTAATATTCTATTGTATATATGTACCACAGGTTTTTTTTTATACACTTATCGATTGATGGGCAATTGCATTGCTTCCATATCTTGGCTGTTGAAAATAATGAATAAATAATGCAATGAACTTAGGGGTGCACATATTCTTTCAAATTCGTGTTTTGGGTTTCTTGAGATATGTACCCAGCAGTGGAATTGCTGGACCATAACGTAGTTCCATTTTTACGTTTATGACGAACCTCCATAGTGGCTGCACCAGTCAGCATTTCCACCAATAGTAGAGCACAACTGTCTTACTATTGAGTGCTGCTATGGACAAGACTGAGAACAGCTTGATTTTTTGCCCCTCAACTTGTATGTGCAGGTTGCCCAAAGAATTATTCTTTCATCTTTGAAGTCAAATAATTTTACAATGGCATGTCTCGTGATCATTCTGTTCTATTTCCCTGTTACATAATGTGGCCTTTAATCTTTTAATAGTTTAAGATATGAATGAAAATCTTCTGGTAATTCAGGATCTTTTCTTCATTTATATTTTGAAATATATATTTTGTTGATTTTTACAGAGAGGAAGTGAGGGATAGAGAGTTAGAAACATCAATGAGAGAGAAGCATAGATCAGCTGCCTCCTGCACACCCCTTACTGGGGATGTGCCTGCAACCAAGGTACATGCCCTTGACCGGAATCGAACCTGGGACCCTTCAGTCACCAGGCCAATACTCTATCCAGTGAGCCAAACTGGCTAGGGCTTCATTTATATTTTTATATAAATATGCATGTTTATATTTGCCACACACAATCCTCATCTTCTCCCCAAGAACATAATTTCAGTGTTTTTCTTTAAGGATTCCAATTATGCATATTTTGAATTTTCTTTACCTGTGATCTATTTCTGCTTTTTCCGTTCTAAATTCTTATTTTTCAATTCTCCTCCTTTCCAGAGTGTTATTATTTAACATTTTATCATCTCTTCTCTATTCTTTAAAATACATTTTTAAAATATATTTTATTGATTTTTCAGAGAGAAAGGGAGAGAGAAAGAGAGAGAAACATCAATGATGAGAGAGAATCATTGATCTGCTGGCTCCTTCACCCCCCACACTGGGGATCGAGCCCACAACCCAGGCATGTGGACTGACCGGGAATCAAACCCTGACCTCCTGGTTCATAGGTCTTCGCTCAACTCCTGAACCACGCCTCCTGGGCTCTTCTCTATTCTTGCATTTCCAATTTATGACACTGCTTTATTAAGCTTTTAAAAGTCGTAGTGCTTAGTCACAACTTTCACCTATACTTTGGCAAGTATTTCTAGTGAGAGTTCTTCATCTGTTACTAGATTTTTCTCTTCTTTGTCTGCCTTTTTTTTTTTTTTAATCCTTATCCAAGGATATTTTTCCATTAATTTTTAGAGAGAATGGAAGAGAGGAAAAGACAGAGAGAAATACCCATGTGAGAGAAACATATCCATTGGTTGCTTCCTGCCAGTGCCTGACCAGGGCCCAGGCTGGGGAGGAGCCTGAAAATGAGGTCCTTGACCGGAATTGAACCCAGGACCCTTAGGTCTACAGGCTGACTCTCTATCCACTGAGCCAAAGCGGCTAGAGCTGCCTTTTTCTTATAGTATCTTTGCATATGTTCTGTCCTAGTTTTCTTTTTACTACTCATCACTGATTGGTTTACCAGGGAACAATTAGTGGTTTCAGGGGAAGGTCAAAGATAATGATAGTATTTTAGGACTGACTTCTTTTCACAAATTAAAAGCTCCCTTCTTCTCTGTTGTCATGGAGACAAACTGTTTTCTGCAAACTTGGCTTATCAACGTGATCATTTATTTAGTTTTGTTATCTATGAAGCTATATATATGTATATCAGGAAAAAAATGAAAATTTTACATCCTAAAGGTGGAAGGCACACACATAGGTGAATAAAAAATAAGGTTTTTTGTTGTTGTTTTGCAGGGGTTGAGGGAGCAACAGCAGCACAAATGGTATAGTGACTGTTGGCAGGGTTGACCTTGCTCACAGATGGACTTTGAAACCCAGCGGAACACAGTTCTCCCTTCTGATTTTGAGTCCCTTCCAAAGGGAATAAATAGGGAGGTCATTTTATGTGACCATATTAACAGCAGATACCCGTATCCTCCTTTCTTACTTTTATTTTTGGGTATGTTTCATAATTTATATATCTGTACAGTAGCTTAAGTATATAATTTATCAATAAAATTATAGAAATGTGAGGAAAAGTTACCCAAAAATACCTTTTTGAGGAGCTGTATGATTTAAAGCATTTGGAATCTATTTAGGATATCCACCGTTGGAAAGACTGTTACTCCTTTCCTAACAATAACAACAAGCCAGATCATCTAAAAAAATGTCACTTTTCTTGAGCCCAGTAGAAAGCCGAGTTATCAGGACAACCAACTAATATGAAACCTAAGGGGGGGAAAAAAAGCTAAGGAAAAATTGAAGGTATCTTCAAGGACAGATGGACTTCACAGACGGACACATCCTTGGCAGAGCAGTGAAGGAAGACATACCAGATGCAATCAAGTGCGAAAAATGCAGCTTGTTTTAGAGAACACATTGATAAAGGCCAAGTGTGGGCTAATGAGAGCATCGAAGTCCTGGAAGCTCCAGACACAAGAAATGCACACTCCCTTACAGGCTTTTCCCACCAGCAACCTCGCTAGTTGCTTGTGAGAAAGACGGCAGGCAGGGCAGGCGATGAAAGAATGCAGTCCTCCGTGGTGCGGGCTTGGCGGAGAGGAGCAGCTGCCACCAGGAGGAAAGACTGGCACTCCACATTGTCCCCTGCCTCCTAAGGAACAAAAGTCTTAAACTGCTGAAAGAAGGGCTTCAAATCCTAGCCCCCAACCCCCCCCCCCCCCCCCCCCCCCCCCAGTGCGCAGGTAAAGATCCACTACCAAAAGGGAAGGGGCCAGGAAAAATTCTCCACTCCTTGGCAAGGGACAGGAGACTCTTATGGACCCAGGCCATTAGCTAGCTCCTGTTTTTTGTTGCTGTTGTTGCAGGAGTTGAGGGGGCAACAGCAGCAAAAATGATAATAGTGACTATGGGCAGGGTCAATATGAACTTTCATCTTGAGTGCTGGGGTCATATTATTCTCGACAAAATAGTAAAAATCAAATATTTTACAAGGTGTTTACTCCAATATTTCCAGTACCCACCTGGCCCTATACAAAGTTATTACAATGTTATAAACTACATTCCCTATGTTGTACTTTAAATCTCTGTGACAATTTTGTTACTACCAATTTGTACTTCTTAACACTTTCACCTTTTTCACCTAGACCAGTGGTCAGCAAACTGCGGCTTGCGAGCCACAGTTTAATTTAGTATAACATCTTGGTGCAAATGATAAGACTCATTTTTTTATGGCCAAGTAATATTCTATTGTATATATGTACCACAGCTTTTTAAAAAATATATATATATTTTATTGATTTTTGACAGAGAGGACGGGAGAGGAACAGAGAGCTAGAAACATTGATGAGAGAGAAACATCGACCAGCTGCCTCCGGCACACCTCCTATTGGGGATGTGCCCGCAACCAAGGTACATGCCCTGACTGGAACTGAACCTGGGACCCTTCAGTCTGCAGGCCGACGCACTGAGCCAAACCGGCTAGGGCATCCACAGCTTTTTTATACACTTATCTATTGATGGGCACTTGCATTGCTTCTATATCTTGGCTATTGAAAATAACTCTACAATGAACTTAGGGGTGCACATATTCTTTCAAATTAGTGTTTGGTCAACTCCAAGGGCAATTTTAAATAAGGTGCCAACTCTGTGCTGAAGTTAAAAATGAACATGGCCTCTCTTGTTCTGACATAGGCAAATAAACATTCTTCACGCAGAAGGGGGTGTCAGTATCAAAGACACTGCATTAGTTAGGCCACAGTTAGCAAAATCACATGGGGACAATTATATAATAGTCAGGTAATTCATAAGTTAGCAAAATCACACAAAGGACACCATATAAATGCCTCATCACTGGGGGAGAGGCAAGATCAATGAAATAACTTTACTCCTAAGACCTAGGAAGATATAGGCACTGCCTTAGATTTGATGAACTAGGACAACAGAGAATGTCTCTTCCCCCTCATCTAACAAAACGTGTAATATCTGTGTGCTGAAACCTACAAAACACTGATGAAAGGAATAAAAAATGGCCTAAATACACGGAGAGATATACCATGTCAATGGGCTGCAGAAAGACTTGATGTTGTTAAGATAACTATTTTTCCAAGATTAAGATATAAATTCAACACAATCACACACACACACACACACACACACACACACACACACACACACACACAGGACAAGGTAATTCTTAGATCTGTATACAAATGTAAAGATATCAGAATGTCCAAAAGATATTTGGAAAATAATGTATTTGGAGGACTCATACCACCAGATCTCAAGACTTACTATACAACTATGATAATCAAGACAGTATAATATTAGTAAAAGATAGATACCTATATTAAAGGAACAGAAAGCCAGTGTTGGAGCACTTAGGATACCTATAAGCAGTGAAAATGAACCTTAATCAATGTTTTGCACAAACATGTAAATTAATTCAAAATAGATCATCTGAAGTTAACATATACTTATCCTGTGACCTAGTAATCCTACTCCTAGGTATTTACCCAAGAGAAATGAGATATAATGTTTACCCCGAACCCTATATGTAAATGCTTAAGGTGGTTGTATTTATAAATAAACTGAAAACAGCCTACATATCCTCCTACAGGTTAATGGATAAACATAATGTGGCATATCCATAGAGCGGAATACTTCTCAACAGTAAAAAGCAACAAGTTACGGACACATGGAGTGACAGGGATGAATCTAAAATGCATTATGCTGAATAAGTCAGATTCAAAAGATTGTATTCTGTATGGTTCCATTTATATGACATCTGGAAAAGGCAAAATTATGGGGACAGAAATAAGATTAGTGGTTGGAGATAAGAGACTTAAGGATGACTACAAAGAAGCACAGGGAAATCTCTTAAACCACCCACTAAAAATGATGAATTTTATTGTATGTAAATTATACTTGAAAAACGGATTAAAACACACACACACACACACACACACACACACACACACACACACACACCTGGGTGTGATTGTCAGAATGGTGAGACAATGTAGAGATCAAATTAGGAGACATTCATTACTAGTCATGATACCACATTGGAGGCTTATATGATACACTGAAAGTGGCCAGATTAACCCTTCCCAACTGTGTCGTTTGCCAAGGACCCTCAGATTTCTTTCACTTGAGACAATTGGGACACCGCCATGGCCAAACCCCACGACCAACATACTAGAAAGCCTTTGGTAGGAATTGGCCCTCATAACATTCTCATCAGTGGAACACATCTGGCAAAGCCTGGTCTTTATAGAAAAGCTACCCTTTCTATGCAAAAAATAGTAATTTTTTTCTAGTGCATAGTGAAAGCCTGTATGAGTAATAGAAATTTGTTGGTTTTCTCAATTTCAATTGTTTAATGGGGAAAAATGATTTAAAACATGCAAAATGTATCTGGTAAATACAAAATCTAAAAAATTTGCTTTACCTGGCATGAGAAAATGGTATTTTTAGATCATCTTGTAGTAATTCTTTTTTTTTAAGTGTGTGTGTGTGTGTTCTTTTTTTGGAGCTCTTCCACATTTCAATAATAGTTAATGGATAATATAAAATGGGCTGTGAATTTTAGCAAAGCAGATATATATATAAAATACCACAAATGATTTTCCTTGCAACAGTAAACTTTTTTAACACTGAACAACTTCATAGCATGAGAACAAGTCTTCCAAAGTGGCTATTTAGGAAGGGCCTATAAAGTTAAACACACACACACACACAAACACACACACACACACACACACACACACACAGTTTAAATATCACTTGCTGTAACCTAAGGTTAGTTAGTAAAACTTTTCAGCTTTCAGTTTGCTATTCACAGTTTTATAAATGTAATAAAATATAATAAACTGTATCTTCACTTCAAGAAGAGCTGAGAAAAAGAGGCCAATTAAATTTTTTGGTAAGATTCATAGATTAAAACTGAATGATCCATTAGTTCAGTTTGGAGAATATTTTAGTTCTTCAAATTTCCTTTGGTTCAGAAGTTTGGTTCATTTCAGACTGTGGCTTTAACACTTTCACTTCAGTTTATGGATTGGTTCCAAAAAAAGGTCATGTTCAGTTTCAGATTGATTAGGTTTTCATAGTTCGCACTTATTTGAGGCTCATTCTTTGATCCAACTCAAGCTGTCAGTTTTGCAGATTTTCTCAATTAAGCAATGCCTTTATTGAGTTTGAGGTTACGGAGAGAGAGGTTCAACAAATGTTTACTGACCTACTGGAAATGACCTTACTATTCTGAGAACCTGTTTTGTAGAAATGGCTTATTGGTAAGCCACAATGCCTCTGTTACTCATAATTTGGAGGGTGAAGTCATTATCATAAGATCATAGGAACATTTCCAAAAGGCTAGATAAAAGAATGTTTTAAAAAAAAGTCAAAATAGGAGTTAACAAAAGAAAGGGAGAAAATGGCAAAGGATCAGAACTGAGGAGTGGCTGCCTGAAGTAATCTGAAAGACATCACAATGAATAAATAATGCTATCTATTGGAAAATAGGGGGCTCAAAGTTGATTAGAACTCCTTGAACCCACCTGAACAATAGGTTTAGTCTCACATTGTGTTTCATGTTGAAAGAATTTCTCCAGCCCGTCCTTGGTAGGATATTCCAGCTCATCGGAGAAGAGGATGGAGTCTCCGTCAAAAGCCACACGGAGCTGTGAGTCACAGTAAGACGTGTCTTTGCCTCCGTCAAACATTGTTGCAGAGGCGATCCCTGGAAGACCATGGGGACGGATTAATCCTACTCTCAGGGCCATGAGATTTAGTTTCTACCATTAAAAAAATAATAAGCCCTCCCAGACCTTGCATTTCCTCTCTATCTATTATTCCCTGATGACTGAGCTCCTCTTCACAACCACACATGTTGTCCATGCACTGCATTTTTATAAGGGATGGAAAAGTGTAAAATGGATGTAAGATGATCACTGAGGATGTCCACCTCCAGGAAGGTCAAAGCTCTAAAAGACGAACGTAAGGGCTGCCACTTGCAGAAACGTCTTATGTCCAACAAGGGCATAAACCACAAAGTCATATGGGAAGCCCAATGGAAGTAAGCACTAGCACAAACCTCTCTATTAACTACCGGGATAAAACCAAGCCTCTACCTTCTTGCAGTGCTTCTTGTACTTTGTCACAGTCCGCAGAAAGATAGAAGTTGGTAAGATAGGCCTTCAAATAGCCAACGGGGCTTTTTCCACCGGTCAGACAGAAGCGGTCAATTAGTAAGCCTGTTATCGGGCGAGAAAGATTTTGTTATGTCAGAGTCTAAAGACAATATAGCTACTGTAAATGCAAGTGAGAGTTACCTTAGGAATAAGTGAGTGCCCACTGAGGTTTTAGAATTTCCTTCTGAGTACCAATATGGGAAAATAAAAATTACCTTCTTAGCATGAGCATCCTATATAATAAAGATGTAATATGCAAATTGACCATCACTCCATCACAAGATGGCTGCACCCACAGCAGAGGCAGGGTTCCCATAACACAAGGTGGCTGCGCCCACAGTGGAGGCAGGGTTCATGTAACTAGCCATAATGAGCGATCAGCAGGGACCTGAGGCTGTGTGGCGCCAGGCTGGGGAGGGGGACGTGAGGCTGTACCCCCCTGCCCAGTGGGGCTTAACAGGGGACTTCGGGCTGTGCCCCCACCCCAACTGGCGGGGCTTGACAGGGGACCTCAGGCTGCGCCCCCGCCACCCTGGCACCGGGCTGGGGGACCTGAGGGTGCGCCAGGGGACCTGAGGCTGCATCCCCCACCCAGCGGGGCTTGCCGGGGGACCTGAGGCTGTGCCCTTTGCCCAGCAGGGCTTGACGAGGGTGGGGCCGGCCTGGTCTGGATCTCATCCAATGGGGGTGGGGCCAGCCAGGTCTGGGTCTCATGTGATTTCGAGGCACACACAGGTGGGCAGGGACTTGACTCTGGGTCCCATGGCACGCCCCAGACTCTGACAGGTGGAAGATTTTCATACACATTTTACTATTTTTTTTCATCACTGACATTTCTATTATAGAGAAAGGGCAAATAGCAATATTAAAATATTTCTTCTAATTAATTCCCTTTTAATGTGCACGAATTTTGTGCACCGGACCACTAGTTTTATATAATAGTTGATGTGTTTGATGCATAACAATTTATGAAGTCCATCCACATTCACCTTGCCAAGTTAGTCTCACAATAACTGGCAGGCATTATTACCTTCATTACAGAAAAGGACACCAAAACCTAAAAGCTTGTCTAAACCCACTGGTTCCTGTTGACTCTTGTCTTTCAACTGCAGCCTCCTGACTTGTTGCAAGGGCCAGTTAAAGTGTGATTCTATTTTAAGTACCGTTTCTACCTTTCTTCAGTAACAATACAATAGTAATAAAAAGTTGTGCCAGGAATTGAACATTTTTTAAAAAACATCAACAAAAGGTTTGAAATTGTCTCTATTTCCTGACTTGGAAGCTTAAATGGAATTAATAACAGACTAAACACTAATATACCACCAAATGTCTTTTAAATCAACAACAATTAAAAAAAATTACTAGAGCCGAAACCGGTTTGGCTCAGTGGATAGAGCGTCGGCCT
The DNA here is from genome assembly GCF_028538775.1 of Myotis yumanensis. Classification (NCBI taxonomy): domain Eukaryota; kingdom Metazoa; phylum Chordata; class Mammalia; order Chiroptera; family Vespertilionidae; genus Myotis; species Myotis yumanensis. Next base: position 6,149,475 of record NW_027223762.1, read on the forward strand.
GCGGACTGAAAGGTCCCAGGTTCGATTCCAGTCAAGGGCATGTACCTGGGTTGCGGGCACATCCCCAGTAGGAGATGTGCAGGAGGCAGCTGATCGATGTTTCTCTCTCATCGATGTTTCTAGCTCTCTATCTCTCTCCCTTCCTCTCTGTAAGAAATCAATCAAATATATTTTTTAAAAAAAGTACTAGATGTTGGTGAGAGGTTTGTAAAATAAGCATCCAGGTTCACTATGGATGAGAGTGTTCATTGGTACAAGCTGTCTAAAGAGTAATTTGACAAAATATATCAAGCACTTCTAATAGGTTTATTCATTTTGACCTAAGATTGCATTTTTGGGGACTTTATTTTAAGGGAATAATCTGAAACTCTGATAAAGATTTATGTAGAAATGTTTTGGTGCAGGATTATTTAAAAAAGCAAAACATGGTTAAATAACGTGTGAATAGTTAAGTAAAGTGTAACATGCATAGAAGATATTTACCCATTCAGTGTGTTTGTAAATAAGTGATACACTGGGCAGCTGCATGTACCAAAAAGCAGTATTTTGAGTCTAACACCTATATGGATCTAGAGAGTAGATAGGGTCCTTCAACAGTTGAGTGCAAGTGTTTGTTGTGGTATTAGCAAAATGCTCTCACTTTTCCACGTAAGCCAGCACTGGGCAAATGTGACACAAAACTGTACCCTACAAATCCTTAATTATATTGATTTAATGAACAGAAATTATGTGGTGGCACTGGCTTTAGAAATGCCTAGAACATTGTTCCTTATTTCAAAGAGACAGTTCACTGAGGAGCCAGGCTTGTAAACAGATAATTATAAAATAACAAAGACCATAGCAGAGAGGTATACAAATGGCCTTCAGCACTCATAGAAGGCAAGTGACTAACTCTTTTTCCAGGTGACAGGTTGTTATTCCATGAACAAGGCTGCATGAGAAGATTGGGCTCAATCAGTTAATTTGCAGATTTAATCAGTGAATAACGATGCTTTTTTATGCTACTACTTTTGTGGGCTCAGTGTGATGAGGGATAGAGAGACATAACTCACCTACTAAGTCACCGAATAGCTGCACTTTATTGAGTAACTAATCTATGCCAGTCCTCTATGCTAAAGCTTTTACATACGTTATTTTCACGTCCTAACACGATGAAAGCTGCATTTTTGAAAGGCAAACATTTTTTAAAGTATGTAGTTAGGTTAATACAATTTATAACTTGTAATATATCTTGATTATTTATACATATGCCCAATTTCAACCAAGCATTTAAATATGCCAAATTTATACCTTATTTTGGCTTGACATCCCCATAAAACTGATGTCATTTAGAAAATAGGCTAAAGTCCCCAAATAAGAAGTCAGGTAATTCCGTAACAGGAAGAAGGGGACTTTTCCCTTAAAGTCTCCAGCACACGGATGGAAATGCTCTGAGGAGACTGATGTGTGGGGAGAACAGCCAGGGAAAACCAGAGTTTAAGAGTGGAAAGGCAAGGTGAGAACCTTTAAACCTTTCACATGTATCTGCGGTGAGCAAGGAGTTTGATCACACAGTGAAAGCCTCTGGGATGACGGCTCCTTGAAGTCAGGTTCAGAAGTGAAGAACATAAAACAGAAATGCATCGCAGGACCTGGGATTAAGACTTTGAAATTCACACTTGACAAGTTAAGTCCAGAGCTTTGGGCCCAACTCTGTGCTGAAGTTAAAAATGAACATGGCCTCTCTTGTTCTGACATAGGCAAATAAACATTCCTCACGCAGAAGGGGGTGTCAGTATCAAAGACACTGCATTAGTTAGGCCACAGTTAGCAAAGTCACATGGCCTCTCTCTTCCAGAGCGGCGAGCCGCGCTTCCACATGGTATTTATTTTACTTACCATAGTGATTGACGCTGTTTATAAGCCGCACTCCCACTTGGGCATGGTTATTAGTCATCAGTACAATATCAAATAATTCGTGTTCTTCAGGATACAGATCACGGAGTCTAGCATTGACATGCTGCAGGGCCTGCAGGTTACAAACACGAGCGTGTGTGTATAAGAGGGCCAGGCAAGGCGGGCACTGGGAGTCTGGAGAGAAGGGATCTTATCCATGTCAAACTCAAGCTTTGAAGACACTTCACTGAGAGTTAGGGCTCCTGGCAGGTGAGGTTATGTCATTCATTTCTGTACTTTATGCCTCTCACACATTGGACGTCAGTTAATCATTAGTGAATCTATAGATATTTGTTGAAATTGTTACATTTGGTCTACTAGCATTATCTCTGTTGGGTAGGCAAAGAGAAGGATTAGGCTAGCCCTTTTATAACTCTATTTTTGTTTTGTAAAGGCTGCCTTTCTTGATCATCTGATCATTATTTTATTACTTTTCAATTATAATTCACATTCAGTATCATTTTATACCAGCACAGTGGTCAGACAATTATATAATTTCAGAAGTGATCCCCCCATAATTCTAGTACCTTCTTGGCACCATACATATGTATTACAATATTAATGACTACATTCCCTATGCTGTACTTTCCATCTCCATGAATATTTTGTAATTACCAATTCATACTTATTAATCGCTTTTTTACCCAGCCCCCCCATACCCGTCCCCTCTAGCAACCCTTAATTTGTTCTCTGTATCTATGTGTCTGTTTCTTTTTTGTTTTATTCATTTATTTTGTTCTTTAGATTGCACATGTAAGTGAAATCATAGCATTTGTCTTTTTCTGTCTGACTTATTTCACTTAGCATGATACTTTATAGTCCATTCATGTTTTTGCAAATGGTAAGATTTCAGTTTTTTTATAGCCAAGTAACATTCCATGGTATATATGTACCACATCTACTTTATCTAATTGACTTTTTATGGGCACTTGGGTTGATGATTACTTTTTTATTGTGAAAAATATAGAATACTTCATGAATTTGCATAGTTAACCTTGCACAGGGGCCATGTTAATGGTCTGTACTGTTCCAATTGTAGTGTATGTGTTGCCAAAGACCACTTTCTCTCTTTTTAAGCAGGAGTCTTCAGAATAGGTGTGTGGTTTCCTCCCATGCCCCATGCATACTTTCTACTTACAGCTGTGGAGATGTAGCTTGCTTCTGTCTGGTTATGATGCTACTGTGCAATATTTGTTGAAGTTATGTAGGGATCACAGTTAAAGTGCTATACATTTCTGTATAAATGTAGATAACTTGACTTCATTAAAATCATGCCCCTAAATGCCAAGAACATCTTGATTTTTTAAAAATATGCTAGGTTTGGGGCAAAAGCAGCAAGAGTGAATTTCATCCTATTTTAAGGAGGCGTTTTATTCTACTAGTGCTTGGAATTGTAAATTCGTCATTTTTTTTGGCTACTGCTCCTTCCGAGGAGGGAACAGGTCTCCTGATTAGGACTCTACTTAGGAAAGCGCAGCATCTCAGAACTGGGGCCGACCCTCCCTCAATGGTCTAGGAGCCTCTGTGAACGCAGAAACCGGACTGGGGTCAACTCCAAGGGCAAGAACAACAAAGGTGGGTTAGGGATTGTGAGGGAACCTGGAGGAGATCCCCAGGGCCGGCCTGGGTCCTCCCGGTACCTTGACGAAGCGGAAGGCGGGCCCGGGGGTCAGGATGACGTTCTCGTTGCAGAGCTGGTACTCCATGTACTTCTCCAGACCCTCCTCCTCGTAGATTTTCCTGCCGTCCACCATGTTGAACAGAGCCCGGGACGACACAGCGATGGTGAGGGCGTGCTTGGGTTTGGCCTGCAGACAGAGGTGCCAGTGGGGGGCAGTCACACAGATGGGAAGGGGTCAGGAATAGGACTCATCCCAGGGCAGGGGCGGGGGGTGGGGAAGAAAACAGATGGGCCTTTGCTTGGGGCACTGGGATGCTGGAAACAGCTAAGGCCTGGACTCCCCTCCCCCTTCCACATCCCACCCCTTACTCCCCACCCCATCACCACCACCACCACCACCACCACCACTGAGGCTGCAGGAGGGGGGCTTGGGATCACTTGGACTTCCCTCCAGCTTGGAAAGGAGAGATGCTGGGAGGGGCGTGGACTCTGGGGCTGCGCAGCGGGGCGCCCAGGGTACCAGGGTCTGCAGGCTCTGCTCACCGGCCGGGGGCGTGAGCAGCCCGGGTTCTTCTCATACAGTGTCCTCACTGATGACCAGTAGGCCTCCTCGTCCTCATTATCCTCCTCCCGCGGCCGGCCCAGGTCAACTATATAGTCGTGGTCCTGGGAGTTGTAGCTCCTGCGCTGAGAATAGGGCTTCCACTCCAAGGGGGGCGTGCGTGGACAATCCCGATGCAGGGAGTCCCGGGAATCCCGATCTCGATCCCGATCCCGATCCCGATCCCGATCTCGATCCCGATCCCGATCCCGATCCCGATCCCGATCCCGATCCCGATCCCGAATCATGCTGTGCCCCCAGTGGTCATGGTGCTCATGAATCTTGATGCTCCGCATGGGTGAGGGCAGAGACTGAGGCATGGACTGGGGCTGGGATGGGGACTGGGACGGGGGCTGGGGCTGGGGCTCGGGCTCCGGCGGGGTGGGGGGGCAGGAGTCCACAGGCGGGGGTGGTGTGCGCAGCACGGGCGTCGTGGGCGGGGAGGGGAGCCCGGACAGCTCGTGCTGGGACAGTTCGTGCTGGGACTCTTGCTGGCTGTGGGAGGCGGTGGAGGAAGTCCGGGAGGCAGTGGAGCTTGTTTGGCCCTGGAGCAAGAGAATGGGCGTCTGAGTTCCACATGCGTCTGGGACCCCTGCCCCGCAGCCGCCCCCCCCCCCCCCCCCCCCCCCCCATCCAGCAGGAGGCAAGGAGCTGTCCCCTGGCCTCTGGTCCTTCCCTAGCCTTTCACTGGCTCCTGGTTCACCTCAGCTCTTTTAAGTGGGGCTTCAAGGGGCTTAGCCATTTCAAGGCTCCAGATATTAGTCGTTTCTGTTAAATGGATACGGACACAGTCAGCTTTCATTGACCCCATTCCCCCATCACTCTTTTTATTTATTTTTTAGTAGCTGGGGCACAGGCTCTTTCTTACCCTCAGCAGATGGCACACCCTTTGCAAAGTTCTGTCATTGGACTTCTGTATGTATACCTGCCCAGTCAGAGACTTCCAGGCAAGCCTGAGTAAGGGGTCTTGCTTGCCACTGCCTCCATCTGTGAGCTCCAGTTAACTCCATGAGCACCTAGACCAGATATCATCCACCCCCCCCCCCCCCCCCCCCCCCGCAAAGACTCTACAGAGCACCTTGGAGACATCTCTTTGTACATTTGCCCTGTGACTAAGGCAGTGATCGCTGGAGGGCTGCCAGGCTGAGTAGCCCAGTGTCTCCCTTTTGCCTGCAGGGCTGTGTGTGTCTGCGGAGCTTAGGAGAGAGTACCCTTCCCAAGTAGGAAGGAACCATTCTAGAGACAGCACCCCTTTACTAAGGTGTGCAATAAATCATTAAGCATCCGTACATTATTTCTGTTTTTATGAAGGTTTCACATATTTTGAAAGGCATTTTCTTGGTTAGGTTATTGAGCCGGTCCGCACAGAGCTAGATGGATTGATGGGAAGACAAGTTTTCCCAGTGGCTGGATCTATGCCACCCTCTCTCTACAACCAAGGACTTAATCTCAAAATTAACTTTTTCTTCGTATGTGGCCAGGCTTACGTAAGGGCCCAGAGCACTACACAGTCTAAGACCCTTCAACATTTTATCTTCATTGTTGACCTTTCCAACCTTTGTTCTTACTCGTGACTACTCAACAGTTTCGTGGAAGGAAGAAAGGTAGGAAGGGAGAAACCTAGAGCGGAATCATTTCAGTGTAAATGATTAAAGATATAGTGACCTTGGATTTTAATCTAGCTCTGTTAGCATTGTTAATGTGAAATCTTAGGCAAGTTATTCTGTGTGTGTGTGTGTTTTTTCAGCTGTAAAATAGGGCTTACGGGGGGGCAGGGGAGTGTGAAGTACATAGAACAGGGGCTGGCACATAGAAAACATCAACAATTTTTAGCCATCATCATCAGTATTATCGTTACTCTTGTTACTATTATGCTATCATGCACTCCATCCTTCATCCCTATCTCTACCTTAAGACTGGTGGTCTTGCTTCTGGCTTCCTCTGCTGATGGGACTCTGGAGGATAGATTCCGTGAACTTCCAGACCACTGGCTTCGCACGACGTACCCTCGAGACTCTGTCTTTGGCAATACTTCTTGTGATCCCTTTTGAGGAGAGAAGAGATCCAGGGCTGTAATATGCCACCACTCAATCCTCCCATGCTTGTGCCTACAGAGTAGCCATGTCCAGCTAAACATAGCAAACCCCATTGAGAAGATCGCTGGCCACTATGACCCTTAATTCAATCTGGCCCAGTCCTCACTTCACTGAGGATCAATGAAGTGGAGATATATCTGGAAGAGCATCCAAAAGCAAGACACAAATCTGACATCTCATCTTTTTTCACCTGTCACTCTTCAATGGTCGTTCGTAGAGTTGACCATTTTTTCTCCCTTTCCCCACATCTTCCCTTAAGAATAAGCCCATGAACAGATGCTAAAAAGACATATCCCCATTTTTGACCAGACTACAAAGATGAGGGCAGCTGGTTCCTAAACAAGGCTGTGATGGGGCTCCACAGTGTAAGAGGGAATAGAGCACTCTAGCATTCCCTCTGAGCAGAACAACACTGAAGGAGCCCATGGAGAGGCAAGGGGAAGAGTTCCTATGTCCCATTTCCTTCCCCTCACCCAGCCTGACTGTGGCTCCCCTACAAAATCAGTAGTTTGATCTCTGCTCACCCTGCTCATGGTGACCTGCTGGCCCTGTTTCCAAAACAGGCACATGTGAATATAAATACGTATTGTGCGGCAGGGGCCAAGAAGGACTGTTCCCTCAGCTGCCCTAAGGCAGTGTCTACACGACAGATGAGGACGCATGGGGCAACATCTCAGCCAGTGATGCGGATTGATTGCATGCCTCATCTGAAAGATTGTGCAGAAAATAGTCAATGCGATGGCCAGACTCCCCTGCCCTCCCTGATTTGAACAAAGACCAGTCTCCTCCCAAAGGCTGAGCAGAGGAGACGGCTGTGGTTTCTACACCATATTTTTCTGTGGGAACGTGGGGATGTGTACTGTAGGGAAGGCAGGGACCAGCTTCTCCTAGCTTTTCCTTAACCTCTCCATGAGGGACATTAGATAATCCCTTAAACAAACCTCAATAGCTCAGTCTCTCAGAACTCCCTTACCCCGAGTATTTCTATTATGCTTTCTGCTTTTTTATTCTCTTATCAACTAAAAAAAAGTCAGCTCACCGGAGTGCTGAGACGAATTGATTTTTCAGATTCCCGTCTTTTCTCTGTTTCTAGACTCTCTTTTGAGTATTTCGTTGCAGAATCATTCTTAATATAGAAACAAAGAATGTTTATTAATTTTAATCTCAAGGGCATTAGAAACCTGGGGCTTGGGGACAAAGGATAAATTAAAATTAGCATTCATCTCTTTGCTAATCAAATCTTTATATATATATAAAGCTTGACATTTTTTGCCCTGTTTGGCTAAGCATGAGTAAAAAAAATTCAAAGAACGATAGCATTTTTAAGGTAGAAATTCGGTGGTTTATAGGTTAAAGGCATAAGGCATTTATTATTTAAAAATTGTAATATGGGCCCGAGCTAGTTTGGCTCAGTGGATAGAGTGTCAGCCTGCCGACCAAAAGGTGCCAGGTTCAACAGTCAAACACAAGTGCCTGGGTTTCGGGCTCTATCCACAGTAGGGGGCATGCAGGAGGCAGCCAATCAATGATTCTCAGCATTGACGTTTCTAGCTCTCTCTCTCCCTCTCCCTTCGTCTCTGAAGTCAATAAAAATATATTTTTAAAAATTGTAGTATGAGATATTCTGTGGGAGAATCATACAGGGGTCAGCAACTGTGTTTTCACCTCTTACAACTAACATTAGCATAGACTCCCTAAGTGCTGATTTATCGGATTGGCTTACACTTTATACTTTAATCTCCTTTTTCTCCCCTTTTATCATTTACTTTTCCCTCCATTTTCCCTCCACGTAGTAGGGAAATAATTGGATAATTTCATCTGAAATAATTCCATAATTTCAGAGAAACCCCAGAGGTCAATGATGGCTGGATATCTAACTTTCCTTGACTCTTTGGCAGGACTCTAGGATGTTTAATTCGCTCACCTTCTTTTTCTGTTTCAGAGATGTTTGACTCATTTCTTTAACTATTGAAATTATTTTGCTGTTATGCAGGTGTTCATCTCCCCATCGCCATTTTCTGTTTCTTCTGTTGCTCAGTCTAGGCGTGCATAGAATGTCAAATTTATGACATCACATGTGACTCCATAGTAACAAACTGACTGTGAATACATGACTATAAAATGTTATTTATTAATATTTGAGTATATCCACTCATAATCATTGTCTGGGTCTTTAGAAATTGATCTTTAAACGTCCAAATATTTAATGTGTAGCAATATTAGTATTACTACTTCCTTTTAAAATATCTTTTAGCATTACTGTATCACTCAGCACATCAATCCCATATATGGCTGTATATTTTCTGGTACTGTCAAAATTAATGACAAACTCATTGGTGGACCCAATCACTGATTATTGTTCATCCTGACAGAGTTTGGAGAACTTTCTGCAAATATAGAGACGATTTTTGTCGGCTGAGAATTTGTTCTAGATATGGTGGTTAGACTTCAGTTTAGCTTTAGTGCTTGGTGTTTCTTTCACAGCAAGACCATTTTTGTTTCACAAGGTCAAAGCATGTTCCCTCTGGTCAGACAGTGTGGTAGAATGATACTTACACTGTCTGTCCTGCTTAAACATTTAAGCACACATATGTCCCTCTGTGTACACGCAGAGAAGCATATGTAAAGTCCAGCCCCCAGCTTGGGTTTATAGGCTCCAATAATATTCTTCTAGTTCTGATTTTATCTTCACCCAAGTTCCATGCCAACCTGAGTTGGTCAAATTATCATGGATTGAGATAGATTTCTGGCCTGTCTTCATTGGAGTTGAAGCTTAGTTTGGATATCAGGAGAGGTTTTAGGCAGCCTCAATAAAAGTCCTCTAGGGGGTCTTCTAGAGAGTAAAACATGCTGGTTCCAGGTTACACCACCTGGGTTTCAATCCTTTCACGTCCCATATCTCACCTTGATCCTCAGCAGGTTGTTTAATTCTCATAAGTCTCAATTTCCTCATAGGATGGAGATAATAATGATATCAACATCAAATGATAGCTGTGACAATTGAAATAGTATGAAGTACTTAAGACAGTGGTTGGCAGGCATAAGTCTTTAATCAATGTTAGCTATTACTTTTATTCATATTTCTGCCACAGCTATACTATAGAGTTCAAAGAGAAAAATCTTTAATTTAATCCCCATTGCAATCTAGGAACAGAATTTTAAAATTACTTATTATTTGTGTACTTCTATAACCAATCAAGTGTCAGTTTAATGATTCTTTCCGTAGTGTTATGACAGAGCAAGAGGGCAGGCACTAGAGCAGCATTTGGGAACAAAAGCTGGAGAGCTCTGAGACTCAAGTTCTACAAATTAGAACAGGATGGTTTTACAGAGATGAAGGCTTGAAAGAGCATTTGATTTCTGACTGGTCCTTCCAGCCTACATCCACAATCAGCTTTTGCTTTTGGTCTCTTCCATGTAATTCAGCATTTATATGCTCAGTAAGTTCCTTGATTATTGGTCTTCTCCCATCACACACGACCTAGAATAGAATATGAGACTAATGACTATTTTGAATTATTTTATGTATTGAGATATAACTATATAACTAATTATTTCATTCAAAATGATATGAGTGACATTAAAGAATGATTTGTATGTTTTTTTTCAGATTTCCTTATTTGTTTTTTAAAATTATTTTCTAATTCTTAACTTTGTTATTGAGCATGGAAAACTTCACATACATGCAGGCGACTTTATTAGTCAAGGTTCTCCAGAGAAACAGAACCAATAAAATATCTATCTATCATCCATCTATCTATCTATCTATCTATCTATCTATCTACCTACCTACCTACCTATCTATCTATCTGGATTTATATATAGGTATGTAGATATATAGGCATATAAAAAAAGATTTATTATGGGAATTGGTTAATGTGATTATGAAGGGTGAGAAGTCTCACAGTATGTCATCTGCAAGCTGGAGAACCAGGAAATTTAAGGGTGTAATTCAGTCTGAGTCTGAAGTCCAGAAAACCAGCTGGGATGATGGTATAAGTCCCAGTCTGAAGGTCAAAGGCCTGAGAACCTGAGGGGATGTTGGTTTAAGTCCTGGAGTCTGAAGGCCCATGTGCCAGGAGCTCTGATGTTCCAGGGCAGGAGGAGAAGAAGGATGTCTCTTCAAGAAGAGAGAGAGTTTTCCCTCCCTCCAACTTGTTTGTTCTATTTGGATCCTCAAGAGATTGGATGATGCCTGCCCACACTGGTGGGAGCAACCTTCTTTATTTAGTTTACTGATTCAAATGCTAATCTCTTCCAGAAGCACCCTCATAGACACACACAGGAATGAACTGTTACCAACCATCTGGGCATCCCTTAGCATAGTCCAGTTGACACATAAAATTAACCATCACAGCAGTGTATTTTTTGTTTGGCTTAGACTCTTCTCTACATGAGTTCAACCTCGGTAATAAAGTCAAGATGCAACACAATTGTGACCTTTTCGTGCAGCCTTTCCAAGTCACCAAAAATTGGTTTTGATAATGAAATTATCTTTGTCGGTTCTGGTTGTGGATAATTTTTTTTATTTAAATCTGTATTGTTCAGATTACATTTGTTCCTCTTTTTTTTCCGCCCATAACTCCCCTCCTCCCAGTTCCTGCCCCACCCTCCTCCCTCACTCCCCACCCACTGTCCTCATGCATAGGTGCACGATTTTTTAAAAAGGAGTTCCATAAAAGGAACTTAAAAGGCATTTTGGAATACCACACACATGGGTACATCTAAGTGAGCACTCTCCATCCATTTTGAAAACTATTTTTGATTCTTGCCATGGTTACTGAGAGGAATATACCCATTCCCTTGGCAGTGTTAAGAGGAATATTGTAATTTGTGGGACATGGTGTACATGCAAATACTCTTGCCAAAAGCTGATAAGTGGCAATTCCTTGTCCAAAATGTTGACTGGAGGCTGATGTGCATGTACCTAGGCTCTGCCCAGTGGCGTTTATGTCAGCATTCTGCTTATGTAGGTCAAGGTGGCAAAGTACAAAATCTGGGAAGGCTATCCAGAGGGGAGAGTATGCCATTCAGAATTCGCCAGTGAAGACCAGTTGTGTGGAAGTTCATTTTTCTCGAGTCGGTCCATTTTGATTACCCACATGACTCAGCCGTTACTGCGGATTCAGAGGGCCAGAGAGCTGTGTGTGTGGGACCCTGGAGTGAATGTGTTTGATGGATTAGAAAATAAAATAAAAGTAGATGCTTGTGATTTAGAAAATAATTTTTGAAAAAAATTCTGGGGTGAGTCTTAAAGGTAATAAAGGTCTATAAAAATATAAGGCCTTGAAAATAGCAGTGCCAATTAATTTCTGTGTAGACGAAGGCTCTGAGCTTTAATCCTCCCATCTGTAAACTAGGAATTAAATATACTACACATTGAACAATTTTGTTGTAAAACTTAAATAAAATCATGCAACTAAGAGGACATAGCACAATTTACAGTAAGTTTTTAATACCACATACCTCCAAGGCAATTTTCATTCAAAAAAGTCTGCATGTTGTACGGGGGGAAAGGTTTGTTGGAAGATGGCCAAAGGGCTTAAAAATCAGGCAGGCAAAATACAAGGGGGCGACCACTTTCTCATAAAGGCCAGTGTCAAATTGGGTCTTGCTCTTTTTAAGAAAATCATGAGGCGTTTTTTCCACCTTTCATTCAGCTTAGCCAAAATGGTCCATGTTCACCTCTTTTTTCCTCCATCCTGCCTTCAACACTCACTTTCCTAAGTAAAGTTAACAAATGATCCCATTTCTCCCATTAGTAACGGCCATTAGCAAGAATGTTCGACACTCACCAGCATTAACCGAACCCTAATTAGCCAAATACTGCCCACCACCCCCTTACAATGCACACCTTTCTTTCCCCCGCGCCTGCTACGGCTCTCCTAAAAGAAACATTTGTAGAACTCCCCTTCTTAGCCCACTCTCCCTCACATCATTAATCAGCTGGCTATGCCTCATCCAAAGGGGAAAAAAAAAAATTATCCAGTTTCCTGTTGTATGCAGGCCAGATGCACAAGTGCTAAGTAGGACTTACATGTGTGTCCTCCTTGTGTTCGTGTCACATGCATTGCTGCACCTGGAACTATGGTGTGCTAGGGATGCCCGTCCCGGATGTCACAGCGGCTGTGTGTAAGCTGTCTCTATTCTCTATGATGTCCTGTCCTGATGACTCTGCTTTCCAGATGCACGCCTTGCATAGAGCAAAGCAGGTGATGCCTCCTGGCCTGGGACCTTCAGCTTGCTGTCCATCAGTTTGCTCAGAGAACCCATGATCTGAGAGGGATGAAGGGGACAGAGAGACTTTCTCTCTTAGGTGGCTTTAAAAGAGAAAAAAAATGTAAAAAAAGAAAGACAGGGTTGAGATGCCTACGTATACACACATCACACGCCCCTGAACTGTCACCAACTTAGTTCCTGCGCATGGGTGGCAGGCACCAGGAGCTCCTGGGCGGCCAGCGTGCTCATGTTCTTGCAATGGGCAGCTTGTTGCTGAGCCACAGCTTGGTGGTCTGCAGGCTCGGCTTTGAACGCAAGGGCTGCTGCTGCCCAGGGGTCTCTGCGAGTTGCTTAACCTCACAGATTTGTGAAATAGGAATGATAATAATCCCGACCTCACAGAGAGAAAGGAAACAGGGAACCCGGAGGCCGCAGCACAATGCCTGGCACAGAAGAGCCACTCAGGACCCACCCTCTTCCCAGGTCCCCTGCCTCCAGATTCACCTGCATAAACACAGCGCAGGGCCTCTGGGGAGGATTTTATCTGGACCATGTGACCCCCTAGGGAGGACCTTGCCCTGAACTTCAGTGCCCCGTGAACAGGAGACTCGGAGTCTTGTCTCTTTGTTTTCTTTTGGCCTGTTTTTTTATTTGGGGTCTGTGTGATTTCCTGGCAACAGCCCCGTTGGTGGTGAGAAAATATGTGTGTTTGCTATTTGAGGAGCAAGCAGCTTGTTTCTAGGGGTGCCCCGCCCCCAAGGCCCTTGCAGAATGTGGGTCAGCGATGCATGTCCCTCAGTTCAGCACCGTTCGGAGAGCCCCCAGGCGAGTCCAGCTTGGATTCTGTATTTTTCATGATCCCTGTGGACAAAATTGTTTTTTGTGACATTTTTCAGTTCTTGAAGTTTTGGCTTTGAGATTGATTAACTTTTTTTTTTTTTCTGGTTAGTCCCCTTGGCTGCGCACTTCTTCTTCCCCAGTAAAATAACAGCTTGCTTCTACTCCTGTCTTCCTGTTCCTGTGAGCGGCATCACCACCTTCCTGGAAGCGCGGGTTAAATCTACGATGTTTCATAGACGACTGCATCGTCCTCCCTGTCACATCATGTCACTCCTCAGCATCTTTTACTTGAGTTTCTTAATATTTTTCAAATCCAGCGACGTCCTCCCATGGCATCTGCTTTAAAAAGTAGCCTCAAGGAGGAGATCTGGGTATTTCCCCAGCCCCAATTTTTCTATTACTAATGCAGACAAGGAAGTTTTGAAACAGCCACGCTCATGGCAGCTCTTACCAGAATTGGATGCTCGGGGGACATTATGTACATCCTATCAAACACATTCCATGACACTTGGTCGTTGACGTGTCTGTTTCTCCTGAGACACCTTGGTTTTACTAGTATTCTGTCTAGTATGCTATACTCTGATGCACAATACTGCCCTCCTTCCTCACAGGCCTCAATAAATGTTGCTGAAGGAATGAAGGATGGGTAGCTAACTTCTGAAATGAGTGGCTTCCCCTTTCTCTAGGACAGTGATGGCGAACCTTTTGAGCTCGGCGTGTCAGCATTTTGAAAAACCCTAACTTAACTCTGGTGCCATGTCACATATAGAAATCTTTTGATATTTGCAACCATAGTAAAACAAAGATTTATATGTTTGATATTTATTTGATATATTTAAATGCCATTTAACAAAGAAAAATCCACCAAAAAAATGAGTTCATGTGTCACCTCTGAAACGCATGTCATAGGTTCGCCATCACTGCTCTAGGACATGTTCAGCCAGTTCACTTCCAGATCTGACCTCACGATGTGAAGCTGCTGTATAGAAAGAAAGGGGCGGGCATTCATCTGAACTAGGATCTGCAAGGCAACCAATGGATTCTATGCAAAAACATATATGAAGAAACTTCTAGGTGCCAGATGAGTGCTGCATGTGTTTATCTTATTTCAGCTTAACAACAACTCAACGATGAAGGAAATAAGAATTTCACTTTGAAGAGGCAAGTTTCATGGGAGCTAAGTAACTTCCTGAAAAAAAAAAAGAAGAAACCAAAATCCAAACTCTGATTGGTCTGACTTCAAACTTGAACCCTTTTTGCTATGTGACTGCCCAACAGAGTTTGAACGATATCAGAGCTCAGCCAGGTAGAGAAATCAAGAACAGAGAAGTTAACTAATACTAGTAGGGGAAATTCTGCTGTGGTGCATCACCAAAATAAGTGAAGTTATCGAGTAAGTCCAGTGGTGAATACAAAAGGTTATTGTATTGGGGAGGAAGTGTGACAATTCTGCTGGGACAATAGGCTTTTTAAAAGTATGGATGAATAGAGTAGATGAGATTTCAGAGACCATCAAGAGAAATGAACCCATTTTACAGATGAGGAAACCAAGGTCCAGAAAGAAGAAAGAACTTCAAGCCACCCAGCAAGTTGATGGTGCATTCAGGATTCACTACCAGGTCTTTCTCTCTCTTCCTACTAAATCTAGCTACTCTCTTTCGCTTCATTTTCTCTTAGGTTAGTCTGTCTTTCTCATTTGCTTCAACACAACAACCAAATGCTTATTGGGGAATCAGCTTTGTAATAAAGCATTATACCGGCTCTGGAGGGCCAGTGGCAAGAGACGTGCCTGGGGTTAGCAAAACACTTCTGTCTTTCTCTGTCTCTCTGTGTCTCTGTCTTCCTTTCTCTGCTACGGATGGCCTCCTCCCCGGGTGCAGACAGAGGTCAGAACACGCCTGCACGTGAATGTGACCTTCGTGTTTTGCACTCCTTATTACTGCGCATATGTTCCAAGGCTCAGTGTCATATTATGCAGTGCCCACTGATAAATGGTAAGCAGAGAGTGGACGAGCATGACTATGGAGAGCGAGAAAATGTCCAGATGTTAGTAGCTCATAATGTTTCAATTTGGAGGAGTGCTCTTGCCCAGCGCCATCACCAAAGGTTTGTCTTTGGTTTATTTGTGTTATCACAACAGTGACGATGGAGTTAAATGCAGCCTTTGAAGAGAGGATTTTGGGTTGTTTCATTTATATTCTACTGTTCTTTCATTAAACATTTCTAAATATTCACAGGGCCCGACTCTTACAAAAATAAATCAGATAAACCTAGGGTTCTTGCCAAGTCAAATATCTACAGTTTCTGGCAATTATGTAATTTCCAACTCGGCTGCAGTAACTATTGCTGATAAGTCAATCGTCATAAAGAGAAATGTTCCAGACCAATCTTTATTAGTGTGTCCTTCACTGATATATGCAGCCTTTTTTTTCTTTTTCTTTTTTTTTTGAAACAGAGTTGTAACTTTTTTTTTGTCCCTAGTGAATAGCTTCTCATCATAACAGTTTATATCTGGATAATGTCATAGTAAAATGTGAAAATGGTAAATTAAAACCCGTGAAATTAGGCTCCGCTGTTATTAATAAAAAGCTGCTCTGGTTTTCACCATTCTGTTATGATGGCACTGTCCTATAATGCAACTACGCAGTAATGCACTTCTGGCACCGCGCGTTGATTTGGCCCAGACAAAAGCAATATTTAGAAAGTTAGTCTGTGGAACTTCTCTGGGAAAAAGGAATTTGAGAATCGTGTGCTAATTTAAATACCTCCTCCACACTGAGGTTAAACACAGTATTGATCAGAACAGGCCTTTATGGAGACAGGAACTGTACTCTTAGGTAGGAAGGGGATGGAATAAATGCACTGAAAATAGCAGTGTGCTCTCTAGAGCAGCGGTTCTCAACCTGTGGGTCGCGACCCCTTTGGCGGTCAAACGACCCTTTCACAGGGGTCGCCTAAGACCATCCCGCATATCAGATATTTACATTACGATTCATAACAGTAGCAACATTACAGTTAAGAAGTAGCAACGAAAATAATTTTATGGTTGGGTCACAACATGAGGAACTGTATTTTAAGGGCCAGAAGGTTGAGAACCACTGCTCTAGAGGAACTTCTCTGTGGGGTGCGGATAGACATTGTTGGAAACACTATTAAAGGCCTCCCTAGAGTCTGCCTTTCCTCTGTAGTGAGAGCTCACGTGCCATGAACTTATTTTATTGGGGTCCTTAGAGTTTTGTGGAATATTTTCACTCACATTATCCATCCATTTCCTATAATAGGCCTAGGGCATTGCAGGCCAGGAAGGCAACACTCACACTAGGCCCTGAGCAGTGTGCCTCCCAGTGTCTCTAGCAAGGAGAAGCCCTGGGATTCACCCACACTTTCTGCGTCTTGACCACTCTCCACCCTGCCCTGAGCGAAAGGAGGGAGGCAGTAGGTCCTTTTGTGATGCACAGCAATAGTTTTACTCTCCTGGGGAGATACTCAGTAGATGAACCCAGCTTTCATCTCTGGGAAGGGAAAATAGCTTGACACAGTCATCTTAGTTTACTTTAAAAATATATTTTTTTATTGATTTCAGAAAGGAAGGGAAGAGGGAGCTAGAAACATCAATGATGAGAGAGAATCATTGATGGGCTGCCTGCCTCCTGTATGCCCGCTACTGGAGATCGAGCCTGCAATCCGGGCATGTGCCCTGACCAGGAATAGAACCATGGCCTCCTGGTTCTTAGGTCGATGCTCAACCACTGAGCCACACTGGCTGGGTGAGTAGATACCTTTTGAGATTTAGGGTCAGGACTTTATGAAGGATCCAGCGAGCCACCTGGCTGTCAAAGTCTTCTTGGACATTGAGTCCTTGTCTATATGTGAGCCAGAGGGTTGGAATAACTGCATCCCTTTCTCCATATCTTTCTTCACACAACAACGGAATGAAAGCCACAGGTTCATAATTATACATCAGTTGTCCAAGTGCCCTCTTTGGCCTTGCCTAGCCGCTATTTTACTGTGAGCACAATGTGAGATGACCATCCTTGGAAGGAGAGGAAGGAAGCCAGGACCCTCTGCCTTGTTTCTTCCAGTGGCAGCAGGGGTCACTATAGCCAGGCTCTCTTGCTTTCTGTGCTTTAGGGAGGAACCAGTGCAGGTGCGGTGAGGGCTGCTCTCCATGTGGGGGAAGGAGTGCTGGGCTCCCACATGTTTCAGTTAAGGTTAGTTTGGAAATGAGGGCGATAGGAGTCCCTGCTGCTCTTGTTTTATCTGGGACTATCCAACAGGAATGGGGACAGGGAGAGGTCTGCAAAGGCAATTATAGTGTGAAGCACACAGCACGTTTGACAAGCTTGGGCTTTCTTCAAGTGTCTTCCCTGGGAGTTATTTTCTCTGAATTGGAAAGCTCTAGCTTTAGCTTGATGAACTGGTTTTGGCTAATTCAATTGTTCTAGCCTCTGCTGGAAGTAGAATAATGCATAGTCACAGCAGAGAATGTGGCTTTCTGAGATGGCATTATGAATAGGGTGGCCAGGTTGAGCAAGTAATTCAGGGTGGCTAATTACATTGGCATTTCAGTTAAACAATGAATAATTTCTTAGTGTAAATATGTTCCAAATACTGCATGGATCCTCTCAATTATTGCAAAGGAAACACCCATAATAACAATAATTGTTGCCCAGCCAGTGTGACTCAGTGGCTGAGCGTGGACCTATGAATCAGTAGGTCACAGTTCGATTCCTGGTCAGGCCACATGCCCAGGTTGTTAATTATTTTCTTTGGAAGCATTTCTGGAAGTGCAATGATTTGATCTAAAGTGACATGAACTATTTGTTGCCAGTGCTGTTAGATGGCAGCCTACACAGCCCATGTATGTTTCAGTGTTCTAGCCAGAGGGATCCTCCTGGGCACCTTTGTCCTCCCTTCTCTCCTCACTCCTTCCCACAGGGCCAGGCACGACTTATTGAATGGATGAGTTTAGAAGCAGGCAGTTTAATTCAGTTCTTTCTAGGTTCTGTTTCTTTCACATATGGCTGCCCACATAGAGGGGAGCTCTGGGTTTTATTCTCTGTGCCAGGTGGTCAGATTACCTGGGCGATCTCTGGCTGGCTGAGCAAGCCTAGAGTGATCTACTCTACTTATGGCAGATTGAAGTTGTGAGGTCATATTGGGAAATCCACTGTGACTATTCATCTAATTCACATTCTCCTTTCTAGTGATTTTAAGAAATACATGCGATGTTTGGTCTTTATCTCTCTGATAGCCATGTCTAATACTCAACTAGTCCCAAGCTCAAATTGGGGAGAGAGCTTAGATTGTCACAAGTAATAACTCCAAATGTAAGAGCATTGGCCAGGAGTAACTGAGTCAGAGTTAGAGGGCCTGGCATTTAGACCTCATAATAACATGAGTAGAGCAAGATTTCGAGTATCACCAGCATTCACCTAAGGCGATATAGCTTTCTTTGCATAGGCCTTGCAGTTTGGGCCTGTAAGCTTAGCAGTTGGCAACATATTATAGTTGTGCAGTTGGGATTATTAATTGATTGGGGCAGACAAGCTCTGGTAAACCTGACTTGTGTGGTCCTCTGTGTGTCACCTTGATCTGATTTACAAAAGTATGGTTTGGGTGAGATGGGAATTCGGTTCCTGGGAAAAGGAGCCTCTTAGGTCCTGTTAAAGATAATTTTGGAATCAGTTTATAGGCTTTTAACTATTTGCCGATGAAAGCTTTTTTTCTCTTTCTCTTCAGGGGAATTTTTTTAGCATGGATGATAACGGGCCAGGACTGAATACTTCTAAGATAAACAAGGTCCATGCAGCATAGACAGCACGAGGCAGGTTCTGTCAGCTCTGTCTCAATCTTCTGAAATTCCAGAGACAGAACACATTTCCCAACTCTCTCCTGCCTCTGCTTATTTAACATCCCAACTCCGCAGTTCCATCCTAGATTTCTAGACATTTCTGTGTCACAGCTGTGAGGAAGAATTTCAGCTTTTTCATCTTTCATTGAGTAGATCTAGTTTTCGGGGAAGTCTGAAGCTTGAGAAAGAACACAAAATTAAGTATGGCTAAATATTTATTAAGAACATGAGACAAATTCCAAGAAATTACTGGAGGCTTAGAGAGCCTGATGTCTTTTTTTGAAATCACTTTGCCAATTTATCGGAAATGCTTAATTAGAAGTACTCCCTGATTGTTGCCTTGCATTTTCTCTCCTGCCAGAACATTCTATGGCTCCCAAAACTCACAATGACAGGCCTGATGCTTAACCTTTATTGAGCTCCATCATTTCTACCTCTGCCTGTCTCTTCAGGGCCTGCAGAGCCCTTCTGGAGCATTCTCCTTGTCCAGAGGGATGATTACACACCTCAGGGAGAAGACTCTCCACATTTGCAATTCCAAGATTCCTCATGAACAGAAAAACAGTCTAACATAGAACAAAAGTACTCATTTTACTTGGTGCTATAGGCCGAATTGGGTCCTCCATTCCACTCATATGTTGAAATCCTAACTTCCTAGAACCTCAGAGTGTGAGATAGGGCCTGTATTTGAGGATGGAGCCTTTAAAGAGGTAACTAATGTAAAATGAGGTCATATGGGTGGGCTCTAACCCAATATGACTGGTGCTCTTATTAGAAGAGGAGAAAAGGACACACAACAGAGGAAAGATGAATGAAGACACAGGGAGAAGGTGGCCATCTACAAGCCAGGAGAGAGGCTCTGAAGGAACCAACAACGCTGCGGTCGTTGTGATCTCACATTGTCAGCCTCCAGAACCCTGAGACAGTAAATCTGGTATGTAAGCCACCTATTTGGTGGTGCTTTGTGACAGCAGCCCCAGAGAACTACTCTAGTGGGATAGAGGCCTAAGGAGGGGCCATTGCTTTATCGTGGGATTGCACACTAAATCAGAACTCTTCCAAGACTGCAAGCATGAGGGAAGACTGGGTCATCCTGAATGTCAGCAGCTTGCAGAACACTGTGTCCTGAGGAGCCCTTTCTGAAGAAATGGGTCAGTTCTGGGTGAGCAGTTCCCACTGGCAGTTCCTTGTCCTCTGTCTTGCACTTTCTTGACTTGCATTCCGATCCGTTACAGCTCATCATAGCCATCCCTCCTGCCGCCTTTTCAGAGCTCATTCCTGGTAGGGGTAACCACTAACTACAGGCGGTGGCTGTTTTCTAACTGTGCCGCCTACTGATCCTTCCTCTGTAAATTCATGCCTAATCACCTGCTACTCAGCGAAATGCTGAATTGTTCAAATAAACATTGCTGGGAGAGCTAAGATCAAAACCGGCCTATGTGTTAGCAATCACCCCCAAAAGAGATGGGGAGGCCCAGTCTTTTGGTCCCAGCTGTTGTACTATTACAATCCTGCTCATCCACTGCTTTTCCTCATCCCTCTCCCACCCCCACCCACATCCCTGGGTGGGTTAGGTACTTCCTCTTTGGAATTCCTGTATAGTTAACCGTGAGCTTCATTCTAACCCAATACTTATATTGTGAATGATTATTCACAATATCTCCTTTACTAAACCTTAAGTTTCTTTAACTCCTGGGCTATGTCTAATTCATCTTTGCATCACTGGGGGCTATCAAAATATCTGTCAGAAAGTAGTTCTTTCTAGTAGGTGCTAAAATTTGAGCCTCAAGAAAGGTCTTTATTTGAAAGAAACAAAAATTTACTTGGCATTGACCAAGGACATATCCCTGTAGGCTTTGTTCCCTGTAGGTTTTTTCTTTAGGTCACTTCTAATCAACAAACATGTGTTGAGTACCTACCATGTGCCAGGTGTGTTAAGCTTCAGGAGTAAAATATGAATCCAACTCAATCAGATGAGTTAGAGCTTCCAGTCTATCAGAGAAAAGACAAGCTCAGGCATATCTCTCACACAAGTGCTTGCCATTCTAAGGGGAGTACCAACAAAGCATCTGAGGGTGGGAAGGTGGGAAGGTAACAATGAGGTTTGGAAGGGACCACAAGAGGAAGGCTTCTGGGAGAAGGTAACATTGAGGTGGATGACCAGATAGTACACTATTCTGCTAGGACTACCATAACAAAGTACCACAAACTGAGTGGATTAAATAACAGAAAATTATCTCATACTTCTAGAGCCTAGAAGCTTGACAGCAAGGTGTCAGCAGGGTTGGTTCCTTTTGATATCTCTGAGAGAGAATCTGTTCTACATCTCTCGTCCAGCTCCTGGTGTTTGCTGGCAGTCTATGGCATTCTTGGGCTTGTAGACCCATGTCTCTAATCTCTGCTTTTATGTTTGTATGGTCTTTTCTTGGTGCATGTTTCTGTGTCCAAATTACCCTTTTTATAAAGACAACAGTCATATTGGATTAGGAGCTCACCTTATCCAGTGTGACATCATCTTAACAAATTATATTTGCAATGACCCTTATTCCAAATATGGTCACCATCTGAGGTACTAAGGGTTAGAACTTCAACATATGAATTTGCAGGGGATGGAGGTGGGCACAATTCAACCTGTAGTAGGTAAGTTTCAGGAGGCAGAGATTATAGGAGGAAAATAAGAGGGAAGATCCTCCCAGAAGTAAAAACAAAGCAGAAACAGGTAAATCTGCTTCTAATAAACTTTTGAACTACTCATTTCCTAACCATTCTTTTTGCTACCCTTCTAACATTTTGGTTCTTTAGTTCCCTCTGCTAAGAATGCCCTCCTTTCTCCCTGTCTTCTTCTTCCTACTCCAGCACTCTCTGTTGAATCCCGTCTGGCTATGAATTGAAGAGGCACTACCTTCTGGACAACGTGGGGTTCTGCTTTGGGCTCCAATCTTTAGGGCCCCAAGAAGCTTTAGAACTCCTGTGAATTATCTACACCACTCCTATGGCATTCACACTTATTGCTGTATGTTACCATCTTTTCATTTGTACATGGTTTTAAGCTTGACTACAGCAGAAACTCCATGTCAAAGCTCTGTGCATAGCCTTCAGTGCTGAAGAATAATCAAAGACTAATATCTATGGTAGGTAACAATCTAAGATGTCCCACCAAGATTCTCACCCCCTGTCTACACACCAAGTGCAATCACCTCCCCTTGAATTTGGGTAGGAGCTTTGCACATAATGGATTCCAAATGTGACAAAGAGTTTTACATATGCCGTTAAGTACCTTAACCAGTCCCCTTTGAATCAGTTAAAAGAAATACCATACTGGGTAGGCCTGACCTAATCAGGATAACTCTTTAAAAGAAACTGGAAACTTTGAGAGTCTCTGCTGAGTTTGAAGGAGCCACTGTAGTTACTACAGCTGCAAGGAAACAAATTCTGCCTACACTATTGACCCATGGAAACTGTGAGGTAATAAATGGGTGTTGTAAACCACTAGATGTGTGATAAATTGTTACAGAGCGATAGAACACAAATATAATATCTGTGCTGATTGTACATACTTGTGCAATATGGTCTGGAAAGAGGGCAGCTGATTCCTCTGAGTACACAGAGACAAATAATGTATGAGTCAGCTTATGCTGCCATAACAAAATACCACAGATGGGGTGACTTAAACAAGAGAAACAGTCCAAGATCAAGGCCCCAGCAGACTCGGTTTCTGGTGAGACCTCTCTCTCCTCAGCTTGTAGATAGTCACCTTTTCTCTGTATCCTCACATGGCCTTTACTCTGTACCAATGAAAGCGGGCGGGGGGGGGGGGGGGGGGGGGGAAGGAGAGTGGAAAGAGAGAGAGAGAGAAGAAGAGAGTGAGAGACTTGCTCTGGTGTCTCATCCTCTTCTTGTAAGGACACCAGCTTTATCAGATAAGGGCTCCATCCTTATGACTTCTCATCTTAATTACCTCTTTAAAGATCCTCATCTCCAAATACAGTCACATAGGACTTCAACATATTAATTTTTAGGGGACACAGTTTAGTCCATAAGAAATAGCTAATGAAATGGGTGGCAGAGGCGGGGGTGAGTGAAAAGTAGGAGAGCAATGCAGCTTGAAAATTATTAGGGCATAGGTAGGAAGATAGAGAGACAAGTGTATATACTGAGCCAACTACCCTTTAGCCTTTAGTTCGTGGTCCAAGCTGGTCACTTCTTTTAAGCTCCAATGCCTCCAATCTGTGAGTTGAGGGTTTACATGGACTAATTTATAGTGTCCTTTCCCTGACTTCATCCCTCACCCAGATTTCTTTAGCATCCCAGAATAAGCTAGGCCTCCTTTTTCAGTTCTAAAGTATTTGCATCTCTCCCTTATCTCACAATTACTTGTCAAATGTTTATTCCCATTAGATTTTAAAGTGTCCATGGTCATGGAATATATGTTGTTTACCACTCTCAGTGCCTGGCACAGTGCCTGATACATAATAGGTGCTTAATAATTATTTATTGACCAAGTGAACAGTCCTTTATGATCTTGCCAAATGAATATGCTCTTGTTTCTATACGTTCAGTCAGTATTTAACATAATCAGGCAGTGCTGAGGCATTTTCAACATTATGTGGTTTTAACCAGTTAATGAACCCTACCTATTAGAATATTATTAAAAGGTAGGTCTTGTTTTGCTAATGGGCTGGACAGAGCTAATGGTAACCCCATTTGTAGAGCCGGAGGTCTAGGGGCCAAGTGGACTTATCAAGGATGCTCATGCAAGGTGGCATTGGAATCACTGAAAGACCAGTGCTATTGAGAGAAACCAAGGTTGAAGCTAGAAAAGTGGTTGTAAGTGACAAATAGAGCAGGTCAGGGAAGGAAGAAAATGGGCAGCAAGTTTAGTAGACAGATGTTAGAAGGCATTATGGAATTAGCTGCAACGAAGCAATCTCAGAGAGTGGTTTAGAAATAAAACAGCGAGTGAAAAGAATGTGAAGGCTCTCTGGTGTTGCATTGTACCTGGTGTGCTTGGAGGCAGGTGGGAAGGCTAGGTTTGCAGACCTAAGGAATTACACAAGATAGGGGAAATTTTATGCTCTAGGTAGACCCTGTCTGTGGATTTGCTGGATAACATTATCTGGTATTTATAGTGCTCCACTGAAAAATGGGCCATAATCACATAATTAACTTTAAAGTCTATTTTTATTTACAAAACTTACAAAGGAAAACATTTCCCATGGATTCCATGTTATGTGAAGGTTGATAAGATTTCAAGACAATTAACCAGCATTTTAAAATGTGTAGTTTACTAAGAATATCCTAGAAATGTTTATATGGTTTGTTGTTTTGGGAAACCAAGCACCCTTTATCTTTCCAGAGTGCTTTATACTGGTAGGAAATAGTTCTAATATAGGTATTATGCTTACCAGTTTGTCAGTCACAAATTACTAAAATACTTCTGTAATACCACTATTTTGCTTACAATTATATTTTTTGATGTCTTTATCTTGTGGGAGTAAGTGCATTCATTTCCATTTTAAGCCTCTATTTGATATTAAAATTAGAACAACTTGTTCAAATCCTGAAGTTTTTATCTTGAATAAATATTGCTAAAAATTTATTGAGCAACTGCCTTAGGTTTAGCTTTGGAAAGTCACCAAAATCTTTTCCTTACTCATTTATTTCTTTTGATCTGAATTCATTTCCATTTCCTTCCTTAGTAAAGTTACTTCATTGGGCATCTCTTTACCCAGCTATAAACATTACATCTTTTTTTGTAGTGACTTATTTATATAGTACACATTTTATGCTTTTATATTTGGGAACATTTTATATGTGTATGACCCCATATTGAATTATTACCAGACTCTCAGTTTTAGGGCTGTGAAGAACCCTTTGAGGTTATCCTACATACTCTGCCTTTCAGCCTACAGATGCAGAAAATAAGTCCAGAAAAGTTGAATAGTATGTCCCATGTCACATGACAAGATAAAGCTGGGACTTGACTGAAACTCTGATGCCTTAATTGCCTGCTCATTGACTTTTTTTGTTATGCCATGCCACCTTGCCTGTAGCACTTTTTTTTTCTGCAAAAAGCTCTATTGTTTAATTTGGTCCAGTGCATGGGAGGGGGCTTCAGGGTGATTAAAAGAATGGCCAGTAGTTTAGGGGAGAAGCTCAGGTAAAAGCTGGACCCCAGGGGAGGCAGAGGGCCCCACAGGCCTCGGGCTCCACAGGCTCCTGGTGGCGTTGGAGGGGGAGTCTTTCGAAGAGACACTGGCCCCGCCCAGCCTGGGCCCAGGCGGCGGAGGTGAGGCAGGTGTCACCCATCTTCTTGATGAGCTTCACCTCCTCGCCCCGGAAGTGGTTCCCCAGGAAGTCACAGAGATGAGGGTCTGCAGGGTAGAACCCAGGCCTGCAGCTCCCCAAGGGCTGGGTCAGGCTCCTCTCTGAGGCCAGGGTGGCCTCCGGCGTCCTGAGCTTTGCCCACTCATCCTGGGGCGGCTCCTGCACGTCCCAGAGAGAAGGTGGCTGCCACGCTGGTTTTGCAACTTTAAGAGACGCTCAGTGCCCTCAGTCTTCTTCTCCACCAGCTCACGGAAGAAGTGGCCCCCGCCTGCCCTCAAAAGCCATCCTCACCGTTGAAATAGAAGCCCAGGGAGAGGTAGGTGTGTGAGGCCAGAAGAGGCAGGCTGGCCAGACGGTTGACCGCAGCCTCCACCTGAGGGAATAATTCTGATGAATTTGGGAGCTCACGGTTGTTCGGCAATAAGGAGTTAAGGTAGAAAAAAAAGGTGCGGAGGTGGTTCTGCAGGTGGGGACTGGATAAGATGCAGGACAGTGGCCCAAGGCTGGAAGAAGGGGCGTCCCTGGGTCTGTTCCGTCCAAACACTGTTGAAGCAAGAGACAGAGCTGGGACTGCCCAGGGCACTGCTGTAGCATTTGTTTTTATTTTAGATTCTAGGCTAGACTGCCTAGGATCCAAAATGTATCCAAAAAAGTATCTTAGGTATAGTTATGTGAAAATTTCGTCATTAAAATAAATAGCCAACCAAATACTCCAAACGGCTTAACAGAATCTTTCAACTGAAAGAGGCATACGATCATATACTCGAACCCTCTCAAACTTGAATCAGGTTCATTTGTAGTGGTGTTAAGAAGGACGAAATATTGAGGCCAAGGTCATGGAGACCATTGGGGCACAGAATAGTGGTCTGCAGCCTCCCACCCTGCACAAGTGGAGAAGAGCCATGACCATAACTGGTTGTTGACACTCCTAGGGGGAAGATAAAGATGAGACTTAGCCACGTTAACTTGTAGAACATGATCATTTAGGAGCAAGCAAAGCACAGTTGTAAGTCTAGGTATTTCTACCCTGCAGAGGTTTGTCAGATTTCAATCATTCATTCATTCAAGAAGTGTTTACTGAGTTCAACATTCAGTCAGACAGGGATGAAAGATGTGATCACCGCACTTCAGGCACTCAAACTGTGAAGTATAAAAGGAAAGGTGACAGAGAGAAGGCTGGAGGGGAGAATCTGGAATACCGGGGCCCTTTTTGGAAGGAGAAAAGCCAGCACTAGTAGAATGACTTCTTTCCCTCTTTGTACCTCCATCCATCAAGGTTATTGTTCCTGTGTCTTTTCTCCCTTTGTTGTCCACTGTCCTTGTTGTCCCCTGATTATTCCCGTCCTTGTCAGCTTTGTTGTACCCCTAAAACTATGATAATTGTACCCTGGAAGAACTTGAGATGCTGTGTTGAGACCCTTCCTGTTTTCCAAAGAAAGTACTGCAAAAATTGCACATAAACAAGAATTATTGTTTTAGAAAGGCTCAGCCCAGACACATCATCCATGCTACAGGTTCTGGCGCAGCCCTATCGCTCACCATCCATCTTATTCATAGTTGAGGCTCAAGCACTTTTCTTACCTCATGCTCCTTCCTCCTCATTTTCTGACATTTCCAGTTCTTGCCAAATACCTTTTTCTTGGAGGTGCAAAGGTTATTACCTGGTCTGTGATGATGCCCTCAATCTGGCTGAGATTTATATTCAGTCCTGGGGTTCTATAGTGGAGGCTTGCTACCAGTGTATTTGCTGGTCTTTTCTTAAAGATTTTGCTGTTAATGCAGCTGCTGCTAAGGCCTGGAATGACTGGTTAAAGCATGTAGGTCAATTATTGAACCACAAATGCAATTTGTGTTTAGTGAAACATAATTTCCTTACAGTGGCAGTGGGGGATGAGGGAGAATGGGAGCCTCAAGATCAGAGCTGAATAATGGCTGAGGTTTCATGTGCTTCCCTTTTAGTTCATAGAGAAATGAGAATAATACCCTATTCATGTGTGTGCCCAGTACTCTCCTAAGCAGTTTAACATGGATTATTCCATTTAATCTTCCTAGTACCACATGAATGGGTTCTATATTGCCATGTCGCAGCTGAGGAGACTGAGGCTTGTTGAATTCAAAATAAATGCCTTTCCTTGTCACATATCTATGAAGTGTCCGAGTCAGGATTGAACCCAGGTCATTCCGTTTCCAAGGCTTGAGCTGCTCATCACTGCGTCAGATTGGGACTTTCCTTCATTTTATTGGATGTTCTTTTTTTCTTTCAATGAATTTTAGACCCATCTCCCCTCTCTTTATCCAAATCGTGGGAGACTTGTTGTATATTTCAAAACTGTATCCAGTAAAAAGGATCCTAAATTATAAGCAGGAATGAACAGCCCAATAGTAAGTTAGTTTAGTTGAAACATTAGGCTAGGTGGCCTCCAACCCCCACCTCTCTGACAGTCTGTGATTCCGAGAGGGATCTGGGTCTGGCCACTGCTGTACCACTCTTTTTGTGTGTGTGGGTTTTTTTGTTTGTTTTTTATCCTCAACCAAGGATATTTCTCCACTGATTTTTAGAGAGAGTGGAAGGAAGAGTGAGGGAGGGAGAAACATTGATGTTTGACACATTGATTGGTTGCCTCCCGCATGTGCCCCGACCAGGGGTCAAGCTTGCAATTGAGGCATGTGCCCTTGACCAGAATTGAACCTGGGACCCTTCAGTCCGAGGGTGGATGCTCTAATTCACTGAGCCACACAAGCCAGGCTGTACCATTTACTAGCTGCATAACCTCAGTAGAGAAACCTTACCTCGCAGAGACCTAATTTTCTTTTCTGTGAAATAGCAATAAAGGATGCATCTCAGAACTGATATGGCATTAGTGAAACACAGCACATGGCCTTTTTCATCATTATAGCTAGACTCTTCAGATGGCCAATTTCCTCAGCCAGGCCTTCAGTTTTAAGATGGAGTTTATTTCTTAAGATCCCATTAATTAGAAAAACCATGATCATTGCAGTTGAGATAAAGGATATCTTTTCACAAAGACAAGGCATTCTCAGCCAATGGGCAGCTCATAGACTCTCTAAATGCTGAGTGACCATAGAAATGGTATAAGCCCATCCCACTATTGTGCAGATCTTAACACTAAAGCCCAAAGAAGTTACACATATTCCCCCAAAGCACACAGTAAGGCTGTGGAAATTATAGCCAGGATTTATTTCTCCTGATTCCAGGCCCAGTGTTTTTTCTGCAGAGTTCTAATAAACTCAAGATAAAGGTTGGAGGTTAGAGGGAAGGCTAATTTAACTATATCATAAAAAGAGACACTTTATATGCATTTATTTCTATTTCTATGTTAGTAATTGTTTATGCCCTAAATATTATTGGCAGTAAAGATTTGGGAGGGAGGAACTTAGCCTATGTATTCCAGCATGCCTGAATTTAAGACACAAATCTGCTACTTATTAGCTCTGTCTCAGTTTCCTTATCAGCAAAATGAGATAATGGTTATAACTTTCTAGTGGTTGGGAGGATTAGATGATATAATATATGTGAGGGGCTTAGTGTAATGCCTAAGATACAGTTCATCATATCATGAATGGTAACTCTTAATGATAATAATCTATAGTAACAAAAGCATAATATGCTAATTAGACCAGACATCCTTCCAGATGTCCTTCAGGATGACCTCCTGGATGAAGGCGGGGCTTCGAGGAAAGCCCAGGTCCCGGGTGCCAGAGGGAAGTCAGTGCCAGCAGCCAGGGGAAGGAAGGCCTACTCTTGCATGAATTTCGTGCATTGGGCCTCCAGTATTAACATAATGCCCAAGGGAACAACTTTGCCACAACCACAACCACCTCATTCATGAGTGAATTCATCCCATTGAAACGGAAAACTCCTCATTTCTACTGAAAGTCAACAAATTACAGAGCCAAATAGACACATTGCATTTTGAATTAGTGAAGGTGTCCCTTGACTACAGCCTGCTGACACCACTGACTGATTCAGGGGCCTCTCCTGAAGCACGCCGGTAGTGCTGAGGCTTACCAGTCCTTAAAGTCATAGTGCACAGTCTTTCACTGAGTACAAGCAGAGAAGAGGTGCTTATTGTTACCAGAAAGCCATTTCTATTCCCCTTGCCTTTGGGTTAAAAAAAAAAAGTGTGGACATAGTTAGTCTATGGGTGATGGAGACTTCAAGGAAGAGAATAATATCAGTAATATAAATACTCGAAATGTTCAAATAAACCTAAAACTAGAGACAATTCATGTTTTTTTCAATTCTCCTATTTAAAAGGTTCTAATGATATCACAGAGAGGAGAATGCAGATATATGGAAGAGTATCCATGTTTTTGTTGTTGTTGTTTGTTTGTTTTTTAGGGAAGACCATGACTAAATGAGCTGGTTTTATAGAATGATAACTACAATTAAGAAAAACAGCCTGGCCGGCATGGCTCAGTGGTTGAGCATCAACCTATGAACCAAGAGGTCACAGTTTGATTCCCTGTCAGGGCACGTGCCTGGGTTGTGGGCTCCATCCCCAGTAGGAGGCATGCAGAAGGCAGGCAATCAGCGTCTCCCTAATTGATGCTTCTATCTCTCTATCCCTCTCCCTCTTCCTCTCTCTAAAATCAATAAAAATATATTTCTTTTAAAAAAGAAAAGCACTCTTATTTTTTCTTTTATGTGAATAATTAAATATAGTAGTGGATTTTTCTCTTATTAAGAATTTCTTGAATCATAAAGTAGTGGGAGAAATATTAAATAATCCACTATTATTGAATTCAAGGCAAATGATACCTGTCATCCTAGAAATGTAGTCTATGCTATTTCAAGTTGGAATCTTTTTGAAGTAGTGAATTCCACAGCTCATCTTTTTTTTTCTTTATTGATTAAGGTATTACATATGTGTCCTTATCCCCTCAATGCCCCCCCATCCCCCTACTCATGCCCTCACCCCCCTGTTGTCTGTGTCCATTGGTTAGGTTTATATGCATGCATACAAGTCCTTTGGTATCTCTCCCCCTTTCCCCTACCGTCCCCTACCTTCCCTCTGAGGTTTGATGGTCTGATCGATGCTTCTCTGTCTCTGGATCTGTTTTTGTTTACCAGTTTATGTTGTTCGTTATATCCCACAAATGAGTGAGATCATGTGATATTTATCCTTCTCTGACTGGCTTATTTTCCTTAGCATAATGCTCTCCAGTTCCACCCATGCTGCTGCAAATGGTAAGAATTCCTTCTTTTATACCACAGCATAGTATTCCATTGTGTAGATGTACCACAGTTTTTTAATCCACTCATCTGTTGATGGGCACTTAGGCTGTTTCCAAATCTCATCTTATACCAAAGAAAATCCAGTATCTCCTGGGATGTATTTCATACAAATAACAGCTTTCTGAAATGTTTATAAATTATGTTTCTGTTTACTTATATTAACTTGTGTTGGTGAGAAATTAGGATTATTATTACAAAATAGTGGTTTGATTATTTTAGCTCAGTGATAGCGGAATCTAGAAAGAAGGGAGGATGCACTGAAGGGGAAGTTGGGTCAGTGCACATTTTAAAAATTAGTTCTGCGTGGAACCTTGGAACCAGTTCCCAGAGTCTAAGTTGATTAGAGACTGTAACAATACATTGTTCAAAGGTAATGATGGAAATGTAGACACTGGCATGCATTTGACCATTGATTCCTTCTACGCTTGATAGTATTTTAGCAGTCCATCGCCTTAACCACTCGGCCACCTCGTCCCAGAAAGTATTTTAAAATAATCAAAAATATTCTGTGGATATGAGTTTTCACTCCTGAGTCATTAAAGTCACAAGTTCAGAAAAAAATCTAAAAAGAAAAAGACAGAGACAGAAGGTGAA
Organism: Myotis yumanensis; assembly: GCF_028538775.1. Taxonomy (NCBI): domain Eukaryota; kingdom Metazoa; phylum Chordata; class Mammalia; order Chiroptera; family Vespertilionidae; genus Myotis; species Myotis yumanensis. The sequence goes on from NW_027223762.1 coordinate 6,180,822, forward strand.
AGGGAGATAGAGGTGGAGGTAATAGAAATAAACAATAGGGTGGTGAAGACCTGGGGTGGGTGGGTAGGGGCTGGACAGAAGGGATCAAAGGGGAGGGTGGTGGAAGACATCTATAGTACTCTCAACAATAAAAAATATATAAATAAAAAAAGAGAGAGGAAGAAAAAGAGGAAGAGGGGAGCAAAAGAAAGAAAAGGAGGAGGTGACAGAGGAGGAAGAAGAGGAGGATATGGAAGGGAGGTGAGGAGGCAGAGTGGAAGTGGGGAGAGAGGATTACAGAGAGAGGGAGATAGAGAAAGATTGAGAGAAATGCATGAAATGACACTTGGCAGATGCCCAGAGCAGCTGTTGCTCACTTTAGCTAGTTTCCTATAATCCAAAACTAAGCAGCTATCATTTGGCTGCTGCATCTCAGAAGTAGGAAAGGGCTCTGAATCAGTCATGAGAAGACTCACTTGTCTTGAGAGATGTCCTGGGGCTTTTATGAAGGGCCCAGTATCTGTTTGTCTGTCAGCACACATTTGTCGTGTCTGTTTTTCTGTCCGGAACAATGCTGTCTCTATTTGCCTTTTGTGTCTTAACTGTTTTCATTGCTGTGTAAATATTTCATGATTTGGAATGTTTCCCCTTGAAATCATGTCATCTTTAAGAAATTTGAACACGCTAAGAGTACATGTTATCTTCAGCTGTGATGAGTTGATTCATTGCCGGGCACTAGTTAGCCAAAGATAGAAGCAATTTTTATGCTATTAATCATGTTTCCCACAAACTCTATGGCAGTTGTCGAAAATGGAAAATTATACAAACATTTCACCCCTTACCGCCATCCTAATGTTTGAAGAATGCGTCATGCTTCTTCTATGAGGGTGTGGCATAATTTAAGAACAATGTAGATTTATCAGTGTGTAGTTTTAAAAAAGGAAGTAGGTGCTGCATGTGCAACCTGAAAGAAAATCACTTTGACATTAGTAGGGAGATCTCTAAAAGATTTGAGTATTTTGGGGAGGATTTGAAAATCATGTTCTCGGTTATGTGTTTTTGTCTTGTATAAATAACTAAAGGCCTGGTGCACGAAATTCATGCACGGATAGGGTCCCTAGGCCTGGCCGGTGATCAGGGCCTTCTGGCTGCTGGCTGGGGCCTCCCTTCATTCCAGCACTGCCCCCTGGTGGTCAGTGCATGTCATAGTGAGTGATTGAACTCCCGGTCTCCCTGTTGAACTCCTGAGGGGACACTTTGCATAATAGCCTTTTATATACATAGCTAAGCTTGGGGTTAAGGAGAAGAACCTATGCAGGGTGGAATCTATGAACTAGAATCCAGCCAGGTTTTGAGCTTGGCCAATGAACCTCATACTGACTGCCTTTATGTCATTCTTGCACATGTTAATGTTTCATGATTTAGTTATCTTCTGTGAAGTGGGAAAATGGATTATATTCATTCACCTCCCATTTATGTGATTTCCAACATGAATCACAGACTATGTTAGGCATTGAAGATGGAAAGATAAATAAGATAAAGTCACACCCTTCAGGAGCACAGATGTAAATGAAGATAAACAGGTTTCCAACATGGAAAAGGCAAAAGGTAGTCCTGGGGCCCAGCCCAGGCTCCTTCCTCTGCTTTCTGGGTGATGCTGGAGGAAGTACTTTGCCTTTGTGAGCCCGCTTCCTCATTCAAAATATGGGGATGACAATGGCAAAAGTTCTCTGAGAAAGTCGTCCCTAAGGTTAAACAGGAGTAGAACAGAATATCAGTGTCTTGTAAATGATAAAGTGCTAAACATATGGGAGGTATTTTTGGAAGGAAATATGGTACCATGGAATGGACACGGGTTTGGGTCATCAACTCAGTTCAGATATCAGCTCTACCATTTAAAATTAATGTGAAGTGGAGTTGTCATTAAGACTAAAATAATTTATTCTTAATTCATCCATCCAACAGAGTTCTTATGTATCTACTATATGCATCAGTTCTGGGACTCTGGGACCAAATAAGTTTGTCAGTGTTAGACTTTTAAGAGATACCCTCAACGTTTCCTTGTAGGTTCAGAAATTCTCTGCAGAAAGTCAGAGAGTATTGTCTTCCCAACATTTACTGAGGTTACTATATAAAGAAGAAATATCAAATGGATTACAATTAATTTTCAGACTATATTTTTATAGCAGAATCTGCTTTCAAGCTCTCTATGAGTACATGGGACATATGGATATGCTGGAGCAGTCTAAACTCTCCATCCACCCTTAACCCCCAATTGTATGGACTACAGGGGATAGAGATGCCTTGATTGATCAGTGAAATTATACAGTTGTTGACTTATGAGTACTTAGATTTCATTAATTCCCAAACTATTCATGCATGGGTAGAGAAACAGTCTCCTAGAGAAATTGATCATTATATTGATATGGGGTTCCAAAATTGGAAAGTGGTTAAAATGGAATTTCAATTTGAAAATAAATGACTAGATCCTTTTTACAAATAAGAATTTTTTTAGAATTCAATATACAGTTATATATTACTAGATGCCTGATGCATAAAATTCATGCAAGGGCCTCGACCCTCACAGCCGATGCGGCTGCCTTAGCCATCACAGCCCTGGCTTCATCCGGAAGGTAGTCCAGATGGTTGTTCTGCTGTTTGGCTGTCCGGTCTAATTAGCATATTACACTTTTATTATTATAGATCATTATAAACAATAATACTAAACATGCATGTCACCCATGAAAATAGGTGCTATTAGTAGTATGTCCATTCTACAGATGACACGACTAAAGAAGAAAGGTTTTGACATTTGAATAAAAAGCAAGGAATTCGTGGAGTTGGGATTTGAACCCAGGTCTTCAGCTTTGCAGAGTGAGATGTGCTCTGTGATTTACAAAATGATTTCTTTCAGTTTTTGTGACAACACAGTGAAGCAGAGATTGGACCCTCAGCAGGATTAACATGAATACAGAATTGCTTAAATATGAAGTGAGTAATATGAATGCTAGTCTATTTCAGGCAATAACAATGTACTACAAGATTTTTCTAGATGGCTTCCTCAATGCTGGTCACAGTTAGAATAGTCCCATTGATACCTACTCCGATTTCATGGAAATAGGTTTTGGAGGCTATGGTCTGCCCTTGTGCAGATGCACTATGGGTAATGAGCTGTATTATGGATGCTGTTGGAAGGTATTTGAAGAACTTTTCTGTGAATTCTTAGCTGAGAGATTCTCCAGAGAAGTGTTGGTGAAAATTAGATATTTTCTTTTATTTAGCTCATATTGGTACATTCAGAGATTAAAAATTGTGAAGAGCTGACTGTCTGGACACAGGAGGTTCTCTAGATCTACACTTATTAATATTTTTAAAAGTAAAATAATAGAATTAAATAAATTAAGAGCAGAGACCTCATATGGTCTTTGAGCCTGGATGGGATTCTGACCTCTTCCCTGTCATTCTCTGCATCCCTTCCTCCTGCTCTCCAGCCCCACTGACCACTTGCTGTTGTTCTCTACCTCAGGGCCCTGTCCTCCTGCCCTCTGCCAGGGGATCCTGCTGTCCCAGAGCCCTGCCCTCCTGCCCTCTGCCAGGGGATCCTGCTGTCCCAGAGCCCTGCCCCCCTCCCCTCTGCCAGGGATTCTTCTGTCCCAGAGCCCTGCCCTCCTGCCCTCTGCCAGGGGATCCTGCTGCCCCAGAGCCTGTCCCCTCCCCTCTGCCAGGGAGTCCTGCTGCCCCAGGGCCCTGCCCTCCTGCCCTCTGCCAGGGGGTCCTGCTATTAACCCACTCCCACATTTTTTAGGTCTCTGTTCTGTTTCCACTTACTCAGAGCAGCCCTCCCTGGTCACCCTCAGTTGGACCGTCCCTCCCAGGTCCCTCCCTGTGCTTTCTTTGTACTTCAGGGCCCTCATATCAGCTGACAGACATTGTGTGCTTATTTGCTTTTTGCTTATTGTCTATTTCCATGGCTGGAGAGCGAGCTTAAGGAGAAAGGATGTGTTTTTGTTCAAAGCCATATCCTCATGTTCGAATAGTGCTTGGGTCCTAATAAGTATTTGCTGAATGAATGAGTCAGTGATGAAAACAGAGGAATATGAAAGCTGAGCAGTTGTTCTGACTTGCTGAGGCTTTGCTGAGAACTTAGCAGTGGCCACTGGGTGGCCACAGCCGCCTTCAGCATTCACACGGCCAAGTTCCTTGCAGAGCATACCTTGCCAGCAGCTTTGCATGCTGCCATTCCTCTGAGTGGAAGGCCTTGGGCTGTTAGTCTTGGTTGTTACTGCCCAAGGGAAATTAGCCTTTCAAAGACCTGGTGTACCAGGTGGCTTTGCAATCCACACGCATGCACTCATTGATTTGTCCCACATTTACTGAGCACCTATTATGTGACAGATGCTTAAGAGACAGAGATGAGTCCCTCAGGGTTCCTGCTTCCAAGGAGCTAGCCCAGGTTTCCTGGAGCAGGCAAGAGAAAACCAAGTCACAGTCCTTCCTCAGTAGCGCTCTGACCAGGGAGAGGATGACATAGGGACAGGAGGTTGTGGAGGTGCAGGGAGGGCACCCCATCCCGCCGGTAGGGAGCAGTGTGAGAGAACAGGCTTCCTGAACAAGATGACAAATAAGCAAAGCTGAGAAGGAAGCCAAGGCTTCTCCAGGTGGAGGTGATGGGTGTCTCTGCAGGAGGAAGAAGCAGCAGAAGGCCAGGAGCTAAGAACATGTGGATCATTTGAAACTGAAGTGGCTTATTCTGCCATCAGCGAGGCACCTGTGGGAGAAGGAAGAGGTGAGGCTGGAGGAAGAGTGCGTAATGCTGCTGCAAGGAAAAATGATGCCTACTTAAGAAAGCAAATTCCAGGAATGCATAGCTCTAGACGCCCGGGTGGGTTTCCAAGGAATTACAGCATGAGATAACACAAGCCTACCATTCTTTCTATGTGATCTGGGAAACAAAATATACAACACTTTCAGCTGCAGTCACTTTCTTCTTCTATGTTCACTCTCCTAACGTTGATTCGAACACCTGCGATGGGGCAGAACTGTTAGGTGCCAGCGGTACAGATATAAAATACAAACTTGGTGCTAGAAGGACTCAAAGAAGTCCATGCCGGTCAATTTGTAGCCAGTCCATTTGTATACTTAGTTTACTGTCCTGCTCCAGCTGTCTTGAAATTCTTAATAATTTTTGAACATGCACATTCTCATTTTGCAATGGGCCCTGCAAATTATGTACCGCATCCTCGTGCCTGATCAAGAGCCAGGGTAAGTAAACAAGGGCCCGCGGGCCCTATCCATTTGTGTATGGTCTGTGAACTATGCTGGTATTTACATTTTCGATAGCTGAAAAAAATATCAAAAGAAGTCTAGTCTTACCTGACATGTGAAAATTATAGGAACTTAACATTTCAGTGTTCCTAAAAATACTTTATTGGCACACAGGCATCATCCCCGGGAAGTCACGATTATCTTCCTGGGAAGTGGTGAGAAGTGGAGCCTTTCTTCCCTACAGGTCTCTAAACTTGGGGGCCACCAGGGCAGCCCATTGGTGCACCGTGTGCCAAGGGTGAATGCAGGTGATTGTGTGGCCTGAGAAAGATGAGGAAACAGCAGGACTGTTAGGGTCGCCAAAGGAGGAACGCACGAGGCCAAAGTGGTAAGGGATTATACATTTATTAGGTCATCTGGATACCAGATGGATAGGCTACAAAATGTCCCCAGCACCCAGGGACAAGGAGTCAGAGATTTTAAAGGACTTTAGGCAGGCTTTTTCTGGGCGGAGAAATTCTCTGGGCTGGCCCGGATCCTGGAAAGGTCCGGAGGGGAAGGATAATGGTCTTAGCAACTGGAATGTCATCTAAGCAAAAGGGAATGTTGGTTGTGAAGTGGTCTAAAGGTCAGCTACCAGGAGAGGGGATATTGATTCAATTATTTGATTAGACCTAATAGGCTACTCAATTTGCTTGTTATCTTTAGAGTGATTGAAACAAAGCCATTAAAAAAAGAAAAAGAAATATATACTATGATGGTCTGGGGTAAGTGAAGAGAATGTATGGATTGAATAAAAGTGTTTCTCCTAAGGAACAACAATTTAATAGGACCGATTCTTTTGAAATTTTCTTGCTGTTATGGTTGATGGCTGTCCGGTTCATCCAGTTGATTGGCAGCAGGCTGCTTGAAGTCAGAATCCCAAGTTCGGTTGAAGCAATGAGTGAACTTTGGTGGAGTGACAACAGGCGTGTTGGAAGATATGCTGATGAGGCATGGGTTCCTTACCAGCCCACCAGGTGGTAGATCCCAGGCAAGGGTTCCACACCACGCAAAGAGCAATCTGAATGGGACAGTAGGTGTTAGTAATGATAGAGATGAAACCTTACATTTAATCCTCACATCATTCTTCCATGATCAGCGATTCTGTTTCTAGGATTTGGAAAGAGAAACGAGGGCACTCAGCCTTTACACAGGTTGCTCAAGGTCACGTGGGCACTCCATGGAAGAGCCAGATCTGAGCACAGCGGGGCCTGCCTCCAGGGCTGCTCTTCTTCGCCCTCTGTGCTGCCTTCTGCTCTTTTGCATCTCACATCCTGCAGTTGAGCTCTGGGCTTCTTTGCCTGTCCCGTAACCGCCTGAAAGCCCCTTGGCCTTCATTTTCTCCCAACATTAAGCTTTCTTTTTGATGGCTCATCTGAAGTGGAACTAATCTCTTTTTAGCACCATTCTATCCCTTGCTTGCTATGCATCCATAACTCCCATGATTTGGGAGGAGGAAGTTCAAGTTTTAACCTTCATTACTCTATAAAACTGGCCTCTGCTTCCATCCTTAGTATTCTTTTCCAATGGACTTCTTATAATCTATGCTACATCAACATCCAAACACTTGAAAGTTCCCAGATACCCCATACTTTCTCTGCTATGCTCATGCTATCCCTACCTCATCCCCAGAGGGCCCTTTAAATCCTCTTACAGGAAGCCCATTACCAGCCTCAGCTAGTTTGTGCTGTTCCTTTCTATGCTGTATGCCACATAATTACTCTGTCGGAGGACTTTCTACTCACTATTGACATTTTCCAATCATTCATCTGATTTTCCAATTTGACTGAAAGCATCTCGAAGGTAGGAATAGTGACCAGTTCAGTTTGTTGTTCTTAGTGTTTTGCATAGGATGTGGCTCATAATAGCCATATAGTAAATGCTAATGAAAAATAATTTGACTTCAATTTATTCCTTTAGCAAAATTTATAGAGTACCTACATGTTCCCAGCCCTATGTGAGACTTTGAGAATATTGAGATTAAAAAAAAATATAATAAAACATAGTCAGTGCTCTTCTGTAGCACACAGACTAGACATAGAAACAGGTATTTATACAGATAAGTATAATAATGTTCCACTGATTAATGTGGATGAATATGTATTACTATGCAGGCTCGGAGGAAAATACTGCTGGAATCAGGAAATGTTTTCCTTATGTAGTACAGAGGACATTTTAAAAATATGTTTTTATTGATTTTTTTAGAGAGAGAAGAGAGATTGAGGGAGAGAAAGAGAAATACATCTATGTGATAGGAAAACATCAGTTTAGGTGCCTCTAGTACTCACCCCAACTGGGGACTGAACCTGTAACCTGGACATGTGCCCTGACCAGGAATTGAACTGGTGATCTTTTGGTGCATGGGATGATGCTCAGCCAACTGAGCCACTCTGGCCAGGGCAATATACTACAGACCTGAGCACCATCTTTTACACTTGAAGATCAACAGGTTATTCCATAGAGATCGATATCATTGGTTCTCACACTGATGCACTTGGGTACAAATGTTGGTGTGTGAACTTGGGAAAATTATTTACTGTCTCTGTGCTTCAGTTTCTTCTTTTTCAAAATATGGGTAATAATCTACCTACCTACCTCATAGATGGTTGTGAGGATGAAAGGCGGGAATGTGTTAGAACAATGTCTTGCACTCAGTAAATGCTAACATTATCAGTATTTTATTATATTTATAATTGTGGTCATCAGAGAATCAGCCACCTCTATAACTCCAGGATGGACCTTTTTGAAAACGCTAATATTCAAACTAGCAGCTTAAGAAATTTGTGATTGGCCATATGAAATAGAAAAGAAATAGGGATCTTTCTTTGGGTCCTCTGGGAGATCACCCAGTTTAAAGAGTGAAAAAGTTCAAAAGTAAACAACAAAGATACCCTAGAATTTGTTGCTGAAAGGACTGGAGAGGCATCCTGCTGCATAGGAGGTAGAGAAAGAGAAGAAATATATATTGCCCTCAAGCAAAAAGCAGAACTATCACACTACAATTCAGCGTTCTCGTCTAGATGAGAAAAACAGACCCAAAAGCTTTCCCATGCTTTGAATGTTTAGTGAAAGATGTGAATCCGATGGAGTCCCCTGGTCCCAGTTTGTAGCCTCGTTATGCTTTCTCCTGGAATTTTCCAGATTCCTCCTGCACTTACAGAGATTGGTGCACACAGCCCTGGCCCATCACAGCCAACTCCAGCACATGTTCCCTTCTGGGAATTTTCACCAACTCCTGAATAAATGGTACAGCAACTTCTCAAGTCTTTAAAGTTGCATGTTTTGCTTTCAGTCAATTCCCAAATTCAGAATTATTCTCTCTTCTTTTTTTTTGCTTTATACCATCAGAGTTTGCAAATGCATTTCATTCCAGGGATGAAACAACCTGACATAGCAAACCTATCTTGCAGTAAGAGAGAAGACTCCTGGTAGCAATCTCCCTCTGGGCTCTCCTAATACCTCTAGTTTCTTCTTGATTTAGAGTCTGTCATTGTACATGTGGACCCATTGTTCTCAGGAAGAAATCTGATATTCTCAGGCAACCCCAAACACCTCCACTGGCTACCTCCCCATTTCTCTTTCCCTGTTCTCACCCTGCAGCCTCCAAGGACCAACTCCACACATTTCCCCACACTTCTTGGCCTAGCATTTGCTCCACTCCTCCATCCTCGCCTCCCCCCACCTCCCTCCCGGTGACCCCAGGCTGTAAAATACTATATAGTATCTCTGGCTTGGGTTCCTTATCTGGCCCCAAATTCTTTCCTTCTCCCTCTATGACAGTGAAGAAGAAGGAATGTTCGTTTATAATATTTTATTCTCTATCTTTTTCTTCCAGGCTCCCTTTAGATGATATTTTTGCTCATGCTGCCTTAAAGTTGAAATGTCCTTTTCTCACTTGCCCTCAGAGATGTGGCATTTCCCCAGAAGTAGTTGGGATCTGATCCTTCGGTTGTTGCACAGGATGAGAAATCATTTCAACAAAGTTGGTGATGGGCTGTATATCAAAACAAAGAGAAGTGGGAGGCATGGGCCACTTTGAAGGCAGCACCCTCCTTCCAAAATGGAATTTCTGGCACGATCCAGGAGTTCTTGAGTTTCCTTTTCTCTTTTATTCCCAGGACTGAGGGAAAGAGTGATTGCTTATGACTCGGGCTTCTCACCATCACTTTCTTGTCCTGCCATGCTCTGTAATGTGCTGTAAGTGAAGCCTGATATCCCACGAGGCTTCAGAATCAGGAAATCGTGCTCAGTGATTCTTCTGATTCTTCTGAACCAGCTCTATGACCTCATGGTAATAACAGTTATCTCCCACCGGGTGTGCTTTTGTAGATTTCCCGAGCACTTTCACACACATTCTGATTGGACTTCAAATCCTGGTTTGCCACTTTCTGGGCAGGTGCTATCCTCTGACTGAGTGGCCGCAATGTAGTCCAGGGAAAATCTACCCCCCCACCTATTAAAGTAAAAAGCTGAAACCAACAGAGGTAAATAACTATTTCTGGAATACAGAGATGCTGGTACCTGCTGGGAAAATGTTATGTGGATTAGAAGTGAAGTCATAGATGTTGCTTTGCACGCAGTTGGCACTCAATAAATGCTAGTATGATTGTTGCAAGGAGACTTGCACATGTTTCCTCATGTGGTTCTCGCAGACACCCCTTGAGGATCACTGCTGTGTTATGATATGAGGTTGGGTTCAGAGAGTCCTAAGTGGTGCCCAACTCAAATTATGCAGCCAGGAGATGGTGACATTAGAACTCAAACTTGGATCATCTAAATTTGCTCTTCCCATTCTATCACACTACCTCTTATGAAGTTCATTTTTACTTATTTATCTAGCTTATAAATATTTATTGAGCACCAACTGAGTGCCAAGTACCGGACTAAGTGTTAGGGACACAGACCTACGTAGACCGAGAACCTTCCATCTGTGACTTTCTCTGAATACTCCAGGCCCACTTCTCTTGAGTTCGTGGAAATATGTGTAATTGCAGTACTTTGAAACCTGGATTTTTGTAAGATGTGTAACTTCTATTTCTTTTTCTTTTTATAATAACTTAAGCCAAATACTTTATAAACCACTAAAACATTTTATGAACAGTTTATGAAACCAAATATAAATGTGATCATTCATCTTAAATAGAGTTCACATATAGGTTGTGAGGAATTAAGAAACTGCTGACAGATAGTCTGAATGTTGGAAAATGGATATTTTCAAAAATTATAAAAAAAGTCTATGTATAAATATATGTAAGTGCACACACACGTAAATATATATTAGATGGTAAGTAATTTTATCTGAATATTTTGCTTTATTTTTAGATAAATACATTTTGTTTATTTTTGTAAATGATGCTCGTGATAAACAAAATTCTACTTAAGCAACCCTTGGTTTGTTGCAGTGATTGGGAACCTAGTGATGTTGACTTGGAGAATTGTGGTGTCTACCCTCATCACTTGTTACAAAAACCTTGGTGTAGGACATACGCCTGGGGGAGGCTCATAGGGAGAGAGGGTTTTGTGTTTTTTTTTTTTGTAATGGAGTGATCCAAATGTTTAAGCAGCTGTATTAGCAGAGTTGTTTGGACAATTTTAAACAATAATATTTTGTGATAAAACTTTGGTACATGAAATGGCCATTGCTTCTCAAAGTTCCTTTTCTCAAACAATGAACACGAACTCAAGGGGGCTCCAGATTTAATTGAGAAAATGAAACACATCCTTTTGAGATGTTACAGAAAGACATAAACGATTTTTGCTCCATCCCAGACATTCATTTGGAGCAAGTCATTCTGCTGAAGAAGAAACCCAGAAGGGCTTCTTTAAATAGGATATACTTTGATTGTGATCCAAGGAAGAACTGATAGTAAGAGATTAAAACATCTCCAGGGTAATTTACAGCTTCCTGCATTTTTAAAGGTTATTTTATGCCTTAATGGTCAGGGGTAATTTATATATGCTGTGGTAGAAAGAAGCATGGCCGAGGTTTTCTCTGCTGCTCAGAGTCTTGGTTGATTTAAGAGAGGAGATGCTATCTCACGCAGTACCAAATGGAGCCAAGACCTGTAGACTCCATATAACAGCCAAGTCTGCCCATAGATGTTGACAACTTGTACCAGGCAATATATTTCTGAGCTCTTGATCAAGATAATAACAATAATGATGACAACAGCAATATTAACAACAAGCATAGAAGGAGAAGATGAGGAGGAGGAGGAAGTGGAATTGCTACTGTACCAGAAATGCTAAGATTAACATCAGCAATTAATACTACTAAGACTTCTGTAATTCCAGTGTGTACATTAACTAGATTCATGTCAGCAAATGTCTTTCAGGTTGACCATGTGCCAACCATTGTACTAGACACTGAAAGATGATACAGATGAATCAGATATAGTCCTGCACGGTCTAGTTGGGAGATTCTCCTATAGGAATTATTACTGCCCCAAGCAAAACAAAGTGACATTAAATGTGACATAGAGGCACCACCAAGACAAATACGGGCGAAACAAAACCTAGCAATTATGGTAGATTTGGAGATTGGGAAAACCACATGGAAGAAGAGCTGTAAATATTAAAAAAAAAAAAAAGCTCTTAAAAGAAGTGTGGATTTTGGTAACTAGATATGGAAAAGTCATTCTAGCAAAATATGCCATGAGCAAAGGTTATAGGCGTGAGAGTATATATAGACTCTGCAGAACGAGGGGCTCTCCGGAAGGAAGGATGGTTGTGGGAGTGTGACTAGGGAAGGCTGGGTCATCATTGATAGCATGTTTGTTTGCAGAGAGCTGGATTTACTCAAGTGCCAGCTTAGAATTGCCACACATTGAAGCCTGGGGTACATAAAGACTGCTTTGGGCCCTACCTTCTGTAGGTTCCATCTCTCCAAGCTGCCTTCCCATGACCCACTTTCAAAGAGCTTATTCTGAACCATAGAGTAGATTCTAGGGACATTAAAAAGACCTGTAGTCAAAAAGAAGGATTGATCAGACCGTCAAACTTCAGAGGGAAGGCAGGGGTAAAAGGGAGAGATCAACCAAAGGACTTGTATGCATGCATATAAGTATAACCAATGGACACAGACACCAGGGTTGAGGACATGAGTGGGGGAGGCAGGGGCGAAGAGGGGATAAGGACACATATGTAATACCTTAATCAATAAAGAAAAGAAAAAAAAAAGAAGGATTCTCTGCGAGTGAAAATGTTAGGCAACTTGCTGGACTGGAGAAAGCATCTGGCTTTCCTTCAGCCCTGCTCCAGAAGGGCCACCCTTGAGCTATACTAGACCTCTTCCTGCCTACATCCTCTAGAGCAGTGGTTCTCAACCTTCTGGCCCTTTAAATACAGTTCCTCATGTGACCCAACCATAAAATTATTTTCATTGCTACTTCATAACTGTAATGTGGCTACTGTTATGAATTGTAATGTAAATGCCAGGTATGCAGGATGGTCTTAGGTGACCCCTGTGAAAGGGTCGTTTGACCTCCAAAGGGGTCGCGACCCACAGGTTGAGAACAGCTTCTCTAGAGAGTTTTCATTTAGTATCTAGATTTCTAGACATACTGTCTCCGTTGTACCAAGGAGAATGAACTTGTGGACATTGGGGTTTATACAAGACCCTGAGAGGTGTTACAAGAAGAAGTTGTAGGTAGAGACCGTGACTTTATGTGTGTCCTGCTGACTGGTCACAGAGGAACCCTGGAAGAATATGTGTTATAATTATAAATCAGTCATGTGCTCTCAGACCCATTAAAATAATTGGACTGAGTGTCATTAACCTGTTGTTTTTTGTCCTGGTTTAACTAAAAATATAGCTGTGTGACCTTGGGACAGTTACTTACTAGTAACCTATTAATCTCCAAGAATCCACCTATTTCTAATTTTTGTCATTGTTGTTCTACAAAACCATTTTGGTTGTAGTTTTATTATTTTTTTAAAAAAAAATGATGTTAGAGAGATGAAGGGAGGGAAGGTGGGGGAGGGAGAGGGGGAGGGAGAGAGAGAAAGGGACATCAATGTGAAAGAGAAACATCAATTGGTTGCCTCCTGCACGTGCCCCAACCAGGAATCAAACCCACAACCTAGATAAGTACCCTAACAGGGAATCGATCCCACAACCTTTTGGTATATGGAATGATGTTCCAACAAACTGAGCCACACTGGCCAGGGCTTGGTTGTAGTTTTTAAAATGTGAAGAACATGCAAATCAGTGATGTTTCACATTTCATCTTGATTTTTGGATTAAATGTACTTCCAGTTGATATTATTTGAGTTTGATATGAAATGGCAAACATATCAAACTGTTCCTTCCTTGAAAGCGTAATTCTAATATGTCTTTAATCCTGCCAAGGAGAAAAAATGTCAAATATCTTTGTAAACAAGCAGCTAATAGGAATGCTAGGTTTATTTAAGTTTTGGAAATCTGTGCAGAGGAAGTAGTATCCTGTTGTTATTAAATCAAGCAGCTATATAAGGAAGGCCTTCCCCACATCAGGTATTTACAGTAAATTTTTCTGTGGAATGTTGGCTGCTTTCTGTGTAGTTGTAAGGCTATTTTGCTTCGTCTTGAAAAGAATAGAGCATTAAAAGGAGAGAATGCCATGAATATTTTACCCCAAAGCAGAGATGCCTTTTATTTTAGGGAGGAAAAGGTAAAAACACTGGAATCCAGTAGTATAATGTAGTGTAATGCAGTATAAAAAGGAATGCCTACATGTTTAATGCCCCACAAATGGAACTTCAGAAAACCACAGCAGCTCTTAAATGGTGCATTGCAGGAATAAAACCATGACCCAATCCTGAAAGCATTCCTGCTGGGTGGCTAGGCCTCACTTTCCTCAGGAGAACACAGATCTTATACAACCTTTTATAGAGTGAGGCCTAGATTGTTCCATGATGCTTAGGAAAATATGGAGAAGGAGCTAAGTGTTTCAGCAAATTTTAAGCTAATTGAATCAATAAGGCAGAAGCCAAGAAGGGGGTGGGGGATAAAAGTTCTATTGGGCCTTTGCTTCGGGCAATGATATTGGAGGCTAATACATAAAGCATGAATTACAGATGCTGGTTATTTGTCTTTTAGAAAAAATATTCATTTTTTTAAAAAAACTAAAAACAAAATAAAACATTATGGATCGCCCAGATCTCCCATCCCAACCCCCTGCCTCTTGAAACTGCCAATCAGTTCTCTGTATCTATGAGTTGGACACAGACACCAGGTATGATTTTTAAAGATTCCATACAGGATGGGGCAAAAGACGGTTTACCATTGTGAGTACAGGAACTGCTTATTCTTGTATTATTATTAGTTAATTATTGCATTAGTTTTCATTCAAACAACTGTACAACTACTTTTGCCCGACCCTGTATATTGGAAAGATCATACGGTATTTGTCTTTCTCTTCTGACTTATTTCACTTAGCATATTGACCTCGAGGTCCATCCATGCTGTCACGAATGACAAGATTTCAATAACCCTCACCCAAGGAGATGTTTTTATTGATTTGTGAGAGAGAGAAAGAAATGGAGAGGGAGAGAGGAACATTGAAGTGAGAGAGAAACATGATTGGTTGCCTCCCGTATGCACCCCTACTGGGGATCGAACCTACAACCTGGGCATGGAACCTGAGACCTTCCGTGTATGGGACAGCACTCTAATCAACTGAGCCTCACTGACCAGGGCTAGAGATTTCATTTTTTTTTTTTATGGCTGAGTATATCACATTTTTAAAAATCTGTTCAGTGATCCATAGAAACTTAGGTTGCTTTTAGATCTTGGCTATCCTATATAATAAAAGGCTAATATGCAAATCGACTGGACGGCAGAATGACCGGTCGCTATGATGCACACTGACCACCAGGGGGCAGACACTCAATGCAGGAGCTGCTCCTGGTGGTCAGTGCACTCCCAGAGCGGGAGCGGAGAGCGCCGCTCAGCCAGAAGTCAGGCTCACTGCTGGCGAGCACAGCTGCGGTTGCGGGAGCCTCTCCTGCCACTGCCAGCAGCACTAAGGACCCCTCAGGGGATGCCCGCCTGCTGGCTTAGGCCCACTCCCTGCATCCTGGACTGAGAGAGGGCGCAGGCCGGGCTGTGGGACTCCCTCCCTCCCAGCCCCCCGCCCCAATGCATGAATGTCGTGCACTGGGCCTCTAGTTATAAATAATGCTGAAAAATCCTTCATTTCACAAGCTAACGTCTTCTATTATTTAACCTTGAACATTGCTGTATTTCTGTTCAAGGGGATGCTTCTACATGGGGGTGCATATATATTTTCAAATTAATGTTTTCAGGTGTGTGTTTCTTAATAAATACCCAGACATGAAATTGCTGGATCATATGATAATTTTACTTTTTAACTTTTGAGGAACCTCCGTACTGTTCTCCATAGTAGCTGTACCAATTTAGAGGCCCACAAACAGTGCCCTAAATTTCCATATTCTTTGCATTCTTTTTTTTTTTTTTTTAATATATTTTATTGATTTTTTACAGAGAGGAAGAGAGAGGGATAGAGAGTTAGAAACATCGATGAGAGAGAAACATCGCTCAGCTGCCTCCTGCACATCTCCTACTGGGGATGTGCCTGCAACCCAGGTATATGCCCTTGACCGGAATCGAACCTGGGACCCTTGAGTCCGCAGGCCGACGCTCTATCCACTGAGCCAAACCGGTTTCGGCTATTCTTTGCATTCTTGTCATCACTTGTTATTTCTTGTGTTTTTGATAATGGCTATTCTAACAGAGGTGAGGTAATACCTCATTTTGTTTTTGATTTGCCTTTGCCTTCTGTCCATTTTCTCATCAGATTGTTAGTGCAGGTTTTGGTGTTGAGTAATGTGAGCGCTGCTTGTCTGTCTTTTTTTCTTTTATTATGTTATTTATTTATTTATCTTTAGAGAGAGAAGAGGAAAAGGGATAGAGAGATAGAAACATCAATAAGAGACAAACACATCAATTGGCTGCGTCCTGCATGCCCCCTACTGGGGGTAGAGCCCACAACTTGGGCATGTATCAGACCAGGAATTGAACTACTAACCTCTTGGTTCATGTGTCAACACTCAACCACTGAGCCACACCGGCTGGGCTTGTCTGTCTTTTTGACTAAAGTGAGTTCCTTGAAGAAAGGGACTGTTGCTTCTACGTGTTTCTCTGTGTGGTAACCAGTACATGCATTACACATAGTGGGCCATTAGTCATTATTTATAGAATGGAATAGAAAAAAAAAACACACCTCTTTATATTAGAAGAAAATAACTTGAAATCCTAGGAAAATTTCCCTTGTGAAATGATTCTTCAGTGACTGTTAACTTTCATAATGTTCCGTTTAAAATGAATCCCATTTATTAAGCCCTTGTTTTTGTTCCAGAATGAAGTTTTGTGACATTGGGGTTTTGACATTTCAACAAAGATAAAAGTTGATTCTACAGATTATTACAAAGTGTGTCCTGTGGGGAACAGTGTACTAGATTACACTTTCTCCTGGGACCTTTGGCTGCTGGAATGTGGCCCATTATGCAAATGTAACTTTTTACTACCCTTTTGCTGGCTGCTATTAAGTTGACACTTTCCTACTCGCTTTCTGGTAATCCATCCTGGGTTCAAACAGCACGATGTAGAATAGGAGAGAATGCTGGAGCCCTGGGAAGCATAACATCTGATGTTCTGGAGTGGTGGGTGGGGTCATAGATTAGTGTGCATTGTATTTGTGTGTGTGCTTGTACATGTGTATGCCTGCATGTTTGTTTTTATCCTGGCCTATTTGACTTACCAAGTCTGTAAATACCCAAAGTGAAAAAAAGTTAAGGAAAAGTGGTTGTATTCCCCTCTTCCTGATATTGGTTGGTAACATCAAAGCAAAGACAGAGACTGAGGACTTATTTAGCAATCAATTTTCTACCTCTGCTTTTAAGTATTCTGCTGGTTTATAACTAGTGCCTTGAATAAGTGTGTGTTGTTTAAACACAGACTTTTCCCCTTTAAATTGAGACCATCATCTTAGTTTTGGAGTGGGGAATTCCTAAGATAACTTTATTTTGTAAAAAAAACGAGGTCACTCAAATGGTAGACAATTCATCCCAAGTGCTTTCATTGTCATCTAAAAACATAAAGAATAACGTGTGCCATTTCTTTTTTATCTTTTTCCTTTGGCTTTGTTTTAGAGAAAATAATTTTCTTATCAATTTGGCAGATATAGTGCTAGCTTATATCTTAAGAGGGAATGCTATCAGTTTTAGAACATTCACTGAAGTTAAACTATCCACATTGAGTAAGAGTGGGGAGTTTTGTTGGCACCAAACCCAAACAGAATCTTAGTAATATTTGTAATAAATCTGCTTGATTATTGCATTATGTAAATGCTCTTAATCCCACAAATTGCTGTTAATGTGGTGTCCTTTTTATATTTTGATACAAAAGGCACAGAATGTGACACAAAATTGGATGAAGACAATGGAATTCATTCGTTTGAATGTGCTCCCCCCGCCCCCCCAAGCTGTGCTAGAGATTACAACTAAGGAAATTTCTCTAAGTTTTATAATCTTTACGTACAATTAAATATGTTTCTTTTTAGTAGAGATTATATCAAACAGATTCTATTAAATATTATTTATGATTTTAGTCAGGAAATTTTGAAATTATTAACTAAATGTGGAGGAAGTTACTTTGTGGATTTTAACACTGGAAATGTCCCTGATTTAGAACAAAAAAGTAATTCGAGGTCATTCAATATAGTCTGAAAATTTTATTTAACAACAGTTATATACTAAACACTACAGTGTTTAGCATTATCAGTTCCCTTCTTAAACCATCCCTTCATCCTCGGGCCAAGGTCTTTGGATGTCATTCTTCTGGACTCCCCTAACATCCTACTTGAACTCCATCCCTGTGTCAATTCTGTGTTTAATTTGCCTATTTATGTATTCATATGCTCAACCAAACTCTGATATTTTCAAGTGTGAGAGCAGTGCTTTTTAAAATCTTGTGTTCCAAGCAAAAATATGCGGGTTCTGGTGCAGAATACTTCCAACTAATCACTACTGTGTGCCTTTCGATTGCTTCCTTTTTCTCTCATTTTGCCATTTATTACACTCCAATGACCTCTTTTTTTCATATAAAGCTTTGTGTGCTTTATCAAATGTTCTTAATATGATTATCATCATCACATTTATACTTAGTATTTTAGTTGCATGGCTAAGTACTTTATATGGGTTATCTTAATGAATTCTCATAATAATCCTGTGAACTGATTACTATTCCCTTTGGGCAGATGACAGAACAAATGTTTACAGAGGCAAACCAGCTTGTCCAGGGCCACACAGCCAGTAAACAAACCCAAAACTATCTGAGACTAAAGCCTGTGTCCTTATATATTGTGCTGTACTTTCACTTATTTCCTGCAAGTGGAATTAATCAGAATTGAGAATGTTTTTAAAATTCTTGAGATACTGAATATGCTACAGGACAAAGGACAAGACATTTTGTTATAATTGGCAAATCATTGCATCACTGGTCTTCTTAGCATTTGGCATATGCGCCTTACTGTGCCTCCCAAGGAGAGTTCTGTATATGTGTGAGCGGGAAGAACACTATGGAAACCCAGCGATGTAGACCATCCAGGTCTCCAAGTTTTTCGTAACACAACTCCTTGACATGAAGGAGCTTAAAGAAGAAGGTGCTCAATCCTGTTAAGTCACACCAAGAATGCACGATGGGCCAAGAATTCCTCACTGCTGTGACATTGGAGCTGTGGTGTAGGTTTGGTTCATGAATTGACTATCCTTGGTATATTTGTGATTCCTCTAATAATCATGGGGGCTGCTGTTTTATGCTAGCCACAGACACAACTTTGAAGTACAGATATAATGGCCGAAAATTAGGAAAGAACTGCGGGCCCAGGGGAGCGCATGGACTAGTGTAGACTTTTCAGAATTCATCACTAGATGTCCTGTATCTGGCTCTGTCTAAGAAACATGGGTCTAAGGATTTCCATACTTGGTCATTCCTTACATTTGTCCTACTCTCCCAATAAATGTGCCATGCACAAAATAACATAAAAGTGCATTAAGGAGTGCTAATGGAGCAGGAAGAAAGAGTGTCTTTGACATTGTGTAGTGGAACAAAGGACCAAAGATCTGTGTTAGCATCACTGAGTAGTGTATGTGTTCCTAAATACAATTTGTCTTCTCTCCAGAGGTTTCAGCTTCTTCATATATTAAGTGAGGAGATTGGCATGACATAATCTGTTAAGTTTCCTTCTCATTTTTAAATTAGCATAATGGAGTGTCCTATAATAATGTTTAGTGATTGATGGTTCTAATTTATACAGAGTGTATGTTCAAATTCTGGCTCTAACTACAAGGGGTATATCCTTGGTCATATTACTGAACTTTTCTAAGCCTCAGATTCAAATTATATGACATGGAGCTGATAATAATACCTTTCTTATTTGGTTGCAATGAGAATTAGTTTGGAAATATGCAGAGTTCAGTGCCTCACACACAGTCATTTTACAGTAGATGAGGGCATGGTAATGACCTAATGACATCTGTGACTCTACTTATCTCATGAGTCTGCATGAAAAGTCACATCAGATGTTCATATACAGTATGCTTCTTGGTTTGTATATTAATTCCCTGGAGAGAGTTGAACAAAGCACCACAAACTGGATAGCTTAGAACAGCCGTGGGCAAACTACGACCCGAGGGCCGGATCCAGCCCGTTTGAAATGAATAAAACTAAAAAAAAAAAAAGACCGTACCCTTTTATGTAATGATGTTTACTTTGAATTTATATTAGTTCACACAAACACTCCATCCATGCTTTCGTTCCAGCCCTCCGGTCCAGTTTAAGAACCCATTGTGGCCCTCGAGTCAAAAAGTTTGCCCACCCCTGGCTTAGAACAACCGCAATTTATTTTCAGAGGTTTAGAGGCTAAAAGTTTAAAATCCAGGTGTTGGCAGAGTTGGTTTCTGAAGATTCTGAGATAGGATCTGTTCCATATCCATCTTCAAGCTCCTGATGTTTGCAGGCAATCTTTATCGGGTTTTGGCTGCTACACCACTCAAATGCTGCTTCTCTCCTCACACGGCTATCTTCCCTCCATGGTTATCAGAGTTCCTTATAAGGACAACAGTCATCGTCATTGGGTTTACATTTAACTCAGTTTACATCTTCAGTGACCCTATTTCCAAATAAGGTCACATTCTGAAATGCCAAGGGTTAGGTGTTCAGCATAATTTTGGGGGGAATATGTTCCACTCACAGTAGTTTATGGGGAACCATTTATACATAAAGTAGTAAAATTATTATTTCTGATAATGATGATCTGGCATTATGCAAAGTCAGACTATAAATGAATGACTAGGTCAGGTTCACCCTGATTTCTTTATATGCCAGTTGCTTCTAGAAATCAGTAGTCAAAGAGGATTTTGAATACTTTCAAAGTCATTGGTTACCAAAATCATTTGAGTTTTCTAATTTTTGGATATAGCCTGTATTCATAAATGAGTGTTGATTTCCACATAAATTTTGCTTTTTTTCTGTCTTTGGGGATGGTAACTGTTGAGGGTAGCCAGTTAAACTATCCTACACTTCCAGGGAACTTGAAATTGACCCACTTCAAAATAGCTACTAATTGCGAAGCAGGCTATTGGATAAGAGTGATTTGTTATTATTGTTCCAGTGGCCTGGCCCTGGTGTGGGCTCTCCAGACAGTCAGAACTGTTTCACCAGCCATCCAGCCCTACTGGCAAGAGCCAGGTCCTAAGGCTGCATGAAAAGTCTCAGCAACAGCATCATTCCTTTCTTGACTACTGAGCAAAATTCCTTTGCCTTTAAACCATCAGCATCATATCTCAGATTGCTAGTTCCCCAGCAAGTGTGAATTTTGAGGGAGTAGCTCTTCATGTCTCCAAGATATACAATCTCCACAAGGATGCCAAGGAACTGTGACATTTAGTAAGGGCTCTGGGCTAAGAAAAACATCTTTCTTAAAAGCCTCGAAGTTTTCTCCCTCCCCAAACACATGAATTAATGATCCCATGTGTGAGTTTCAGAGCCAGCGTATGATGATGTCTGACAAGCTATCTTCAATTTATTTTCTTTTGCATCAAATATGCTTAGAAAATAATATTTTGGTGTTGGCTCACTTGTAATTTCAGTCCTACCAGTGAATGTCTAAGGTTGCCAAATACCTACTGTTTTCTTTTCTCATACACATATCCAGAATGTTGTATACAGATATAACAGGGTCAACACTCTCCCAAGATCAGGGGATAACATCGAAACTGCCTTATTTTCACTGAGGAGTCATGTAACTCTGGATGCTTTCTTCTATACGTTCCTGAAATCTTGTTATTATAACAAAGCTTTGTCTAGGCTCTTAATTTATATTTATATTTTTCTCCAGTAGTATGCTATTTCTCTGAATATATACAAAGATTTTCATGAACAAGTTAGAAAGACTAGAAATGAGGATAATGTTAGACTCTTTCCAGAAAAACTAAGCCTTCTTTTTTTCCCCAGGGCTTTAGTTTCCTCATTTTCCCCTTTTGTCCCCATTATTCTTAAACTTTTGCATTTAATTGACACTTGTAAACCCTGCTAGATTTTACTCTTCTTGATATTTATTTTTCCCATCATGGTATCTCTCTAAATTCCTCATCTTTTTACCTCCCTATTTTCTTTTCTTCCCCCTTCCTTTCTGTTTCTCCTACTTCTCTTTATTCCTTTGCTCCATTTTCACCCATCTCATAATTCAGAAAAGTATAAAGATGATCACAGGTTTTAAAAGAAGGAGAAGGTAAGATGGAGGAGGAGGAAATGTATGGGGAAGAGGAAGAAGGGGGGCAAGAAAGAAACAAAGAAACAGACTTTGTTTCTTTACACAGAAAAGGAAGCAAGGAAGAAACTGTCCAAGAAATCTAAACCCTTATGTTAGTGGGCAATATGTTTACCTTTGAACTTTTCTCCAGTGAGTTCTAACAGGTAACTATGACTAGTTGCAGAACGTCCATGGTCCCTAACAAAATCATGCCATTTGCTTAATAAAATGAGAAAATGTTACACTTTGGAGCTAAGGCAATCTAAGTATTGCATCATTAAATAACTGCCCCTAAATTGGCTTTCAACTAACCAAAAAGTCAGAGGCATGAATTTCAAATCAAGGGAAAGAGTCAGGCTGGTTGTGCTCCTAGTGTTGACCACTCTTTGCAGAACTCCATCCCCAAATTCTACTGTGGGGAGGCCCAGTGGTGAGAGCATAGGGTCTGGAGTCCCAAGACCAGGGTCCAAGTGCTTCTGTCACTTGCGTGATGTGTGACCTCAGACAAGTCTCCTCATCACTTTGCTCCTCAAGGGGATAGTGAAGAAGAAAGTTCTTATATGCATACAATTATTATTATTATTAGCTGTTATTTATTGTCACTCAAAATTATTGTTATAAGTACATTGTAAGTCTCAGATGACATCAGCCTGCAGTTCATGTAACATTGTGAAAACCTTTGCTTCTCTCTAGTTCATTTAGTATACTGAGTTTTTTCATGGAAAACCTTTCAAAGCTTTTATGGCCCAGGCTTTTATTTTCTGGCTTCCAGGTCCCATTTTCTGTTGAAACATGTAAAAATATAAATAATTGCATGTGGAGGGCGTCTACTGCAACAGCTCAATATTCCTTGAGATTACTTTTTAAGAAAAAAGGAGAACAAAACACTTATAACAACACCTGCTAGTCGGCAGAATTTGACCTGACCCCTTTCTCCTTTTCTTGTTATTATAAACACCAGGCTCTTTAAGTGAGAGCTGTTTAAAGGATGGAGGGCTGTGAGTGTTCCTTCCTAGATCCCAGATGCACTGAGAGACGGATGGGCTTTTTGATCTTTATTTTATGAGTGTCTGATAAATTGCCTCTGGCACCTGGCAACTGAAATTTCACTATCTGAAAACCAACCCTCCTGTCAAACAATGCGGCTGGCCTCGGCCTCTCGATGGAGGGCCTCTGTGGCCGGGCAGGGGAAGCCTTCCGCTTCCTGGACAGTCCGCCACCACCACGCGCGGGGATTTACACACTTTAATTTTAGAGGGAGGAAAGGATTATTAAGGGCTTTATATGCTATGCAAAAATGTGTTTTTTGAAGGATTTCATCACTGCTCTTATTTGGGGATTTTTGAGCAAGTCAAATAAAGGCTTCAGCACATTGCCTAGCCTGGGGGGGGGGGGGGGGGCGGAGGGTATCGGGGGGAGGTGGATGCTGGTAACAGGATAAAGATTTGCAGCTCTGGGTCATGAGCCTCCCCCCACTAGCCTTGGTGTGTGTGTTGATACAAGAGGAACTGCAGGTGGTCTTTTTCTAGGGACAGAAGAGTTATAAACAAGGTCATCAGCTGGGGCTATTATCACCTTTCTTTTAATGTCTTATCCAGGGGCAGGACTAACTCAATTCTAAGAAAGAGCTATATATTTTCTCTATTTTTTAGAAATTCAAATATATGCATATTTTAATTTTTAAGAAGTGATAAAAAGGAGAATGATACACATGCTTCCAAACTGTTGCTCCTTAAAGGAAAAGGAAGCCTGTGAGTGAATGATAGCTACAATATGAAACACCATAGATGCTCCAATGAGTGTGTCCTCATAACAGGGTGGGACCCAGGCCCCAGCACCTGAGTCATCTGTGTGTGCCACACTGCCATTTGTCACCCTTCTCCCCTCTTCCTCTGCTCTCTGAACTTGTTGGCTTAAAAATTGTTGTTACTCAGGGAAGATGACACGCTCAGATTTGTTCTCTTCTCCGAAGCTCAGAGGAGATTGTGGTTAATCTTTTAAAGTTTCCTTCTGGGATGTTGTTTTATATGTTTTCCAGGACATCACACAGAGGTCGAATACTGTTGGCTGGGTGGACATGGGTGTCCACAGGCTGAAATTATGTTTGAAATGTTTCTTTTCTGCAGTCAATAAGATTTCTATGTTACGCTTGGCCATCCCAAATACAGTAAATCTGCAGTAAAAACAGAAACGCCCTAGGTCAATCATTTATTTATCTAGCTGTATTTATTTTGTTATTGGCCAGCACAATTTATTATGCTTAGCTCTGTGACTAGGGAAGTAAATTGGGCATATCCTTTGCCCTCAAGGAGCTCATAGTCTCATGCGAGAGACAAATATATACACAAATAAGAAAAATACGGTTTGTGTCATTGCTTTGGGTGGGAAGCCTTGAGGTGATATTTGTGCTAAGTCTTGAAAATTGAGTAGATGTTCCTCAGGGAGGCCAGGCAAGTAAGACAATGTGGACACAGGGAACAGTCAGAGCTGTTCATACCCATGTCTGTCGATCGAGGGTCAACTATATGTCATTTGTACAAATACGCAGTATTCCGTTGACTTGACTTTCAGTCTGATGACTGTCCACAAGAATTTGAAATTCCTCTGAGTATTGGGACCTAAGACCTTTTTAAGGGTCTGCCACTTCCAGGCTAGAATGACTTACCCAACATCTTCTGGCCAGTTAATGATAAACATAGGCTAAACTCCAAGCCACCTTTTCCCAAATAAGACCAACAGTAGAGGTATCCATTTTCCTGATTCCTGTGGGGTTAGGGGTGCTCTCACCCCCTAACACCTGTTTCCTTCTCTTGAATACATTATTTGAGAACATAATGTTGGGCATTACCTCTTAGTCATTTCACGGGAATACAAAGAGGAATGGAAATTAGTCTTTCTCTTCAAGGAAATTTTAGGCTATTAGTGATTGGGGATTGAGGGTGAGTGACAGAAAAAAATCAGCTATCACATAGTTTAAAACATGGAAAGGGAAAGTGAATGTATTTTAAAATTTTTTTCTGCACTTTCTTTTTTTCTCCTCTGATTTGGGGAGTTTTGTCAGTGTAGGCATATGGATATTTGTTTCCAAGGCTTCAGGTTTCACTTGACTTAAAGTCGCAGGAATATTTACGTGTTTATTTTTTTGTTACTGCACTATCCTCCATGGATCATAGGCTGAAACATACTGTTTTCTTGTCTGTGGACTCTGAGAGGGTGGAAGGAAGGCAGGTCCTCTCCACGGGCTCTGAAGGATTGGACATGTGGGTTCAGAGGGACATTTCTGAGGCTACTTGGGATGGTCCTGCAAAGCCCTTAACCATCTCCCTGCAGAGGAAAACAGTCATGCTGGCAACCTCCAGACCTTCTCTCGAGAGCTTGGAAGACAGGCTCTGGGCCACATTTTCTGTCCCCTCATGTGTGGCCAATACACATACAGATGAGGACTCTCAGTGCGGCCTGGGCTCGCCTCAGCACAGAAGCAACCAAATCCCCGATTCCTCTGAATATGATTTAATTTACTAAAATCAAGATGTGATGAGTATTTATACAGTAATTATTGCTCCCTATGAACTACAGCCAGATGGGGTTTTAAAGCATTGAGTGAATTGACTGTTTGTCAACCTACACACAATACTTGAGTTAGTTTTTTTCAATGAGGATGAAACAAACTCATGCAAAGCTTATCAATGTGTCACTGCATATGCAGGCCTAATACACATGATGCTAACATGCGGCTTAAAATATTTGAATCCATAGCATGTGTACTGGACCCTTCTGAATATGATGGATTTCAGAAAGATATGAAATCCACATAGTCAGTTGTTTACACTGGAATTTTGGGTGTTTACAAGGAAATGAAATTTAGGAGCTAGGTATCTCATGGTCATAGAAAAAATAATGCTTGTAAAAGTAAGTATGGGACTTATAAGGAATGAATAAGGTGAAGAATATAAAATTGTTGCATCCAGCCCTCCTCCTGGCCTTTTCTCTTCTCTGTAGGTCAGAAAAATGGAAGCTATTGGGATTAGAATCCAATTTGTTGAGTGGAAATAGCATGTTGGTTTTTTTTAATGTGTCCTCCTTTAGTTAGTGATAGTTAAACTGGGCCTTGAACCTGGAGTACTTCAAAAACTATTTGCTGAATGAATGAACTGTCTGCTTTGTCTGCTAATATATGGATCTTTAGCTGGGTGACAAAAACTAGGCATTGTAGGCTTACTTTGTACAATGTGTTATTAAAATAAAACTTAGTTCCTTGAGGAAGAAATCAGGCAGGGAACCTAATGTACTAAGACAGAGGCCTGTGACTATAACCACACTCATCTCTCCATCATTCAAGGGAAGAGTGGAATGGGATCACGCACGCACATACTCACACACGACATATGGTGTGTGTGGATGTGTGAGTATGGATGTGGTATGGGTGAGTAAGTGCACACACATGGGTAACATGCATAAATAGCTTACTATGGGTGGATGAGAATTGGTTATCCAACATTTTTTTGTATTGCCACTTTCCCTTAGAAACCAGAAGCATGGACATCTGCGATGCGTCAGGGAATGAAGACATTTGGATGTGTCTGGTTTTGATATCACTAAAAGACCAATGAATTAAAGTGAGGGAGCAGATCCGAATGTGGCTCTCTCTGCTTTATAGATAAGCTGAGATTGGAGTGTGAGATGGTCCAGTCTAGCAGGTTAGGAGTGAATGATCAGCTGCTGATGAGAAGTAGTTGAAAAATAGTTCCACGTTAATTGTTTTATTGTCTACTTTGTATTATCAAGGCTTGTGGGAGAGAAGAGTTATAGATAACAAAAGTGACATAACCCATGTGCCTAAGAAGCCTCTGTCAAAAAGCATGAGATGTTTCTCTGGGAATATCACATTTCATTTGGCAGGAGTCTCTCCCAGAGTGTCTGGAAAAATACACAGGAAGTCCCTGTATGTACTCTTAACAGGAAGCCTGTAGAGAGCAGTTTAATCAATGGTATAGCAAACAGAAATATTTACAAGTGACAAAGCTCACCAAAGCCTAGTCTTTTCGGTGTCCTTTGGATCATTCACAACCACTAGAGGGACAGGTGTGGTCTTAGCACTGGACTTCTGTAGACAGATGGATGATGGGCTCTTCCAGTGACAGATTCATACATGTAGATTCATTCATATGGCCAGACAGGATTGGACCCAGTTGTGAGAGAGGCCTGGGTTGAAATTCTGCCTCAGTCATTTCACACATAGCTGGCTGGTGAACATGGCTTTCATCTATGTCAGAATCTCAGTTTTCTTACCTATAAAATGGAAATAATATACCTCTTATAGAAGGTTGTTGTGAGATTTAAAGAAGATGATAAAAGCAAGAACAAGAAGCTTAATACAAAGCTTGATGAGTACCCAATAATTATTCACTTTTATAGTTTTAATCACATGTCATTAAATCTATGATACCATCAATAATATATTGATTACATTTAATGATAACATTTTTTTGGAGGAAAATAGCTTAAATGTGCTATATTTTAATTATTTTTTAACTAACCACCATTCACATACCTTAATCCATATGACACATATTACTTTTCTTTTCAGGTTCAACATCAATATTTGAGGCTAATTTTTCACATAGGGTTTCTAACGTGTTTTTGTTTTTCCTAAATCAAGTTTGGCCATTAGGGATCACAGAGAACATGATGGTGGCACACCACCTTTCTTCACTCATGCTTGTCATTTGACATAGCACCTTTAGGGCTGACACTATAATAAGACCAGAGTTTCCTTCCCCCTCTCCTTAATTTAATTACCTCTCGCTGGAAGTTCAATGACTTCTTTTGAGAGTAGCCAGAATCTTCCTGACAAACTTCTGATGCTTGAAAGAAGGAACGTTGTGTCTGGGAGGATATAGAAGATATTGGCAGTTGGTTTGTTTCTCTCCATTATCATGGCTTGGGCCCTAGTTGCTGCCCTGTCACTAAAAATTTTCTAGTTTGAAAAATCTTTGCTAGTTTTGAGTCATTCACAACTTTTATTGACATAAATAGACTTGCCTGGCATGTGACAAGCAACCTGCTTATATCAAACTTTTATTTTCAGTGTTACTTCATAGGGCATTCTCCTTGAGGCACTTCAAGTAACAATTAATGTTGTACTTCTGAATATAAAATTAACTGTGTGTGATGATATCAGTGAAATTTACTAACCAGAGGGGACTATTGGTGACAGATACCTGTGTCTGAGATGTGCTAACAGATGAGTGGGCAGTGACAGAGACCTCCCAATTACTTCTCTGCCTCGCTGCAGATAAGCTGCTTTGGACAATAGGTTGAAAGCTGTGTCCCAGTTGTGGAAAAGAACAAACAGAAACTTCAAGTGAATCTTCTAAATTGAAGAGCATCACAAAAATACAGTTATCTATGGCATGCCCTAGCTTGTTATGATTATTATATACTAGAGGCCCGGTGCATGAAAATTTGTGCACTCAGGGGGTCCCTCAGCCTGGCCTGCACCCTCTCGCAGTCCAGGAGTCCTTGTTGGGGGAGAGGGTGTGTGTGTACAACTGATGGCCTAAGCTGGCAGTCAAACA
The DNA here is from genome assembly GCF_028538775.1 of Myotis yumanensis. NCBI lineage: Eukaryota > Metazoa > Chordata > Mammalia > Chiroptera > Vespertilionidae > Myotis > Myotis yumanensis. The sequence continues at coordinate 6,209,500 of NW_027223762.1, forward strand.
TCCCTCTGGCAGCCTGGGAGCCCTCGGGGGATGTCCAACTAACGGCTTAGGCCCATGGGAAGTGTTAGTCGGACATCCTTAGTGCTGCTGTGGAGGCAGGAGAGGCTCCCACCATGTCTGCTGTGCTGGCCAGCCATTAGCTGGCTTCTGGCTGAGCGGCACTCCCCCTGTGGAAGCGCACCAACCACCAGAGGGCAGCTCCTACATTGAGTGTCTGCCCCTGGTGGTCAGTGAGCATTATAGCAACTGGTTGTTCCCTGGCGTTCCACCTTCAGGGTTAATTTGCATGTTACCCTTTTATTATATAGGATGACATGCCCTCAATCACTCCTCCTCCATAAAGAAAAAGCATGGGTATTTTTTTTTTTCTCTGCGCCTCTGTAGTTCCTCACTCTCCTTGGTTTCTTCTCTGTTAGCATTCTCCCTGGAGGCAGCTCCATTCACGTATCTGAGAATTTGAGCTTTAGAAATAGTGCATTCCATGGTATCAACCAAGAAAGAGGGACTCTGGTGCAATACACTGCAGCTTACTAGTAAATCTCTGCTCTTGCCCTGGCTGGTGCGGCTCATTTGGTTAAGCATCATCCCATACACCTAGAGGTGGCAGAGTCAATTCCTGGTCAAGCCATATGTCAGGGTTGTAGACTCTATCCCCAGTAGGGGGTGTGCAAGAGACAGCTGGTTGATGTTTCTCTCTCTCCCTTTCCCTACCTCTCTCTCTAAAATCAATAAAATAATTTTAAAATTATTTAAGCTCTTGTCCCCTCATTGTTGTGTGGCTTTGGGTGCTTTAGTTACCTCATCTGTAAAATTGCTATACTATGTACTTTTTGGTTTGTATTAGGCTTATATGCTCTGCTATTTGTTTATTTCTCTGGTGCTAGCATAGATCCAGGTATGGTGCCTACTAAATCATAACTTAACAGCATTAAAATAGATCATTACTATGAGGGCATATATGCTTCAGACTTTGTAGTATACAAAATATTTTCTTAAACACGACTTTACTTAAGTTTTATAACAGTACTGTGAGACAGAGCAGTGATAATTTTCATAAATGAGAGCAAAAAAGGGACTAACCTACCTTGCCTTTGTAAGTGCAAAATTGGCTACTTGTTTAAGTGATAAAAGCCAGATTTGCTACGGTTTTATCTATGTCATATTGTTTCACTATTTGTCATGTCCAAGTAAACATAGTTTGCTATGAAGTGGGAAGCTATCGACATGTGTTGGTATTATTTAAGCCTAAGTCATGTTCAAGGGGCTTCATTTGCAGTGACACAGGTATATCAAGGGAAGGCTACCAGGCCAGAACAGTGCGGAGTAGGAAGGGGAAGGGCTGGAGTGGGGCTGTGGCTAAGAGGAGCGTAGGCAGGGATAGCTGTTAGCTTGGCACGGAAGACCACCAGAATGGTAACCAGTGGATTTAAAACTCCCTTTTACACCTCTGTGAGATAATGCTGTTCCTTTTTCCTGCTGAGCCCTAACACTAATGTTTCAGTACCATGTTCCAAGCGTGATCTCAGGCCTTGAGCCTGAATGAGCCTCGGCCCTAGACTCACACCAGCTGAATTTCTGTGTTCCAAGTTCAAGCAGAGTGCAGGGTGTTTGGAATCCAGCTTTGGTGCATCCCATCCTGTAACTATGATATATGATAAAGGGGGAAATTGCAGCCAAACTTGACTATGTTCAAAGCAAGGTGCTAGTGAAAGGATGAGTCCTAATGGATTAATGATCCTGATAAATGTTCTATTATAAGGGCTTGTGAATGATTAGATAATTCTTACTTCCAAGAGCAGAATTTAAATATTTTTTGCCTGGCCTTTTACCAAAGTAAATAAATCACTTAAGTATCTACTTAATAGTCAAATCTTTATGTGTAAAAAGAAGAAATGGGGAATGTCATTTTTCTTATAAATAATATCCAACTTACTCGCTTCTTACTTTTTATAATATTTACTGCTTGTGGAACCAACTTACTATAAAAAATGAGAACACTTCCAGTAGACCATAAAAGATACTCTATTTGATACCTATCCATTCAGCAAAGTAAACATAAAGTGGAGTGAAGATTTTGGGAGCAGCTATTATGATTGTTGGTAAAAACCAAACATTTAATAAAATATTTTACTCAAGTTTGTAAAAGTCTCCCTAATAATCCCAGGCCGATTCTTCCCCCACTAACACTCACACGATTCCCACTGCATGTAGCCCATGCTGGTCTAAGGGCAGAAACTGAATGTGCTCTATATTTGAGGTAATTTTCTTTCTCAATGTGCTGAGGTCAAATTATCTTGGACACCCGTATGATTCAACTCATATTCTCTTAAAGGCCTGGAAATATATATATATATACCTATTGATTCAAGCTTGGGATGAAATATAAATGTTAACATAATTTACAAGTGTGGTTCAAATGCCTCTTCTGTATGGAACAGTGATTTAGTTATACTGGTGTTTCCTTAGCTCTTCCTTGCCATGTTCAGATCCAGCTGTTAAAAAGAATGATTGTTTTGTTCTGATCACATTTTCACATACATTTTGCTGTTTTCTTCCTAAGACATTTCAAAGCTTTAAATGACCATGGGAAAGCTGTGTGGAGGCCACATCTGGGAGCAAAGCATAATCCTCCATCTTTTGTATTTTGGGTCAACCAAATCAAGTTGTGTTTCATAATACTTGCAACGGAGACCTTCAAATGAACTGGGAGGCTGTGAAAGTCCCTTTATAGACTTGAAAGTGTTTTAAAGATGACAAGTGATAGCATTCCTGTGTGCTTTCCCATCATTGCAACAATGGACAGGACGGTCTTCCTCTGCACAGTGTATAGCACATAGTAGGTGCTCATGCATTTAAAAAAAAAATAGATGTCTCCTTGTTTATAGCAACAAAACCCAAATGCTTCTGATTTGTGACCATTTTCCTAGGCTTACAAAAGCTAAAATTTTATGTTCTTGCTTTGTGTTGACCAGAGATATGATACGAGAGAGTGTAATTTGTCTGAGATCCACAACTTGAGGTGTTTCAGCCTCAAGACTAAAGCTTTTATAGGAAAGTTCTGTTTTATTCTTGAGCGCAAAGATGTGCATAGTTAATTTGAATGTCATTTATTTAAAGACCAAAATGTGTCTTGGAGACTACATATTTTAATCTAAATTATATAACTTTGTACAGGAAAAGGGAAACCAACAATAAAATAATGAATTTGTGTTTCCCTTTCTTTCTAGTTGGCCATTTTTTCTTATAAAATAAATTTTATGAAAATAATTTGAATTATATACAGTTCTTAGTATTAGGCCACTACTGTATTTACAAAGTACACTGTCTAGTGCTGATTTTACTTTCGTAGAAGAATTGGGTAGCTGAAGTCTTAACTAGTCTTTGATGAGGCAGGTAGATGGAAATGGAAATGTGTACTTATTTAAATGTACAATTCTTGAAGCCAGAAATTGTATCCTATAGGAATCAGTTTCACCTTTTTGGAGTCTCCCCTGTGGGACATTGTGAGAAAGGAATTATTAAAACTATTTTCTATTTCTCTATGAGAGAAGAGGTGAGTTGGGTGAAGATCCCCATTGGATTAATGAGGGCAGAGATGGAGAAGGAAGGCGTGATATCTGGTGGGACTGAAGTTGGTGTGGAGAGAGAGGATTTGGAAGAGGAGTGTGCTGGGCAGGATGAGGTTGGTGACTAAAACTGGTAGGTAGGTATGTTGCCTTCACTGAAGACTTAATTCAATTTTTTTTCTATCCTCTCTGCAAATCACAATAGACATTCTTTGGATTGTAAAATTGATCAACTCTTCTATTTACAAGGGACTGGCTGAAGTGACTGCTCAGTATGAATAAGAATCAGGTGAAAGGGAAGAAATTCATAGTGTTTTAAACCAAGATTGAAATCTAGATGAAATGCCGTAGAATTGTAGTCGAGTTTAGAGAAGTAAGCACTCAACAAATGCACAGTAAATTTTTTCATTTTTTTACCGGAGAGCAAGTAACACATGATACATTACATTGTTAGTGGGACTCCCTTGATGAGACTATATTAAATTGCAATGCAGGTTTCATGTAGGAAATAGTATATACTGTATACTAACCACTGTGCTAGCCACTTTACCAATGGTATCATATTCCATTCTCATGATGACCTTGTGGCTTATGAGGGTGGCAGAGGGTTCTCAGTTTTATGAAGAAAGGAAACAAGGTTCTAAGAGGAAGAATGTTGCCCAAGGTCACGCTGCTGGTGGTTTTCAGATCCATAATTTGAATCCAAAACTTGGAGTACTAAAAAAGTGGCTAAACATTTGAAAAAGCACCTCAGTTCTTCTAATAGGTCTCAAATCGGCTGTCCTTGCTTATAAAATCTGATCTTGACATGGTCACATTTTACCTCCTTTTACTAGTATATGGAAGCTTTATTAGTACCACTTTTGGAAGATATTAAGTGCATTGTCTCATGTTGCAACATCAGAACTAGGAGTAGAATATTAATCTAGAAGAGAATTCTTATAGAAATGAGAAGAAGAGTGATGGGAATGAGATGTGTTTATGTGTGCATACATGTGTAAATTTTTTCGCCATAATGCATATTGTCCCACTTGGTTCTGTTTTCCTAAAGTTTAGCCTGGTATGAAAGGAATCTTTCATAGGATTATGATTGGGGGTATTATCTCATATCACTAAGAGGAGAATCTGGACCACACACTTTGTTTAAAGAAAATGAATTTCTCTAAAATAAATGCTTACCACGGATTCATGACGCAGAAAAATGATTGTCCCCCATGCATGGTAACTTTTGTTCACTGTTCTGCAGACCTGCTTTCTTATCCAGTGGGTTAATCAACCATGCAGAGATAAACAGACTGCTGTTCCCTGTGCCCCATCCTTTCCCCTTATTGTTGTCATATGTGGTTGTAGCTTGCCAACTGAGACACCTTTAATTTCTTCTGAGACAATCACACATGTGTTTATGTATATATGTGTGAGTTTGAACACAGATCATTGTAATTAGTTAAGGTTTTCTTTAGTTTGCAGAATTTTCTCTCATCCTCCTTACATACATGTCTTCCAAGTTTAGAAGATGAAAGTCTTTTTTTTAACTTTGCAAAGTAAAGGATACTGTGAATGACCAGTAAAAGTTATCACTTCTCTTGTGACTAGAGAATGTCTTTTTACACTGGGTAGGAGATGTGTGATAAGCTCAGTTTCATTTGCTATCCCCATGGTCCTTCCTAGACCTAACATTCTTTGAAGTGTTGATCTAATGATTTCACATTTGCAGGGGTGGGCAAAAGCAGGTTTACAGTTGTGAGTATGCAAAACACAGTTTATTCTTGTATTATTATTCATTAACTGAAGGCCTGGTGCACAAAATTCATGCATGGGTAGAGTCTCTAGGCTTGGCCAATGATCAGGGCTGATCGAGACCTTCTGGCTGCTGGCTGGGGCCTTCCTTCATTCCACGCCACCCCCTGTTGGTCAGCACATGTCATAATGAGCAATCGAACTCCAAGTCTCCTGGTCAAACTTCCAAGGGGACACGTTGCATATTAGCCTTTTATATATATAGATTGATAGATAGATAGATAGATAGATTATTTTCTATATGAACAAGTGTAAAACTGCTTTTGTCCACCCTGTAGTTGAGCACTACTACATGACTCATGTACTCTTTTGAACAATGGAGTGTAGTGATGAGCAACATTAAGTTTGCTGATTAGTAAGGGGAGGTGGATAAGCATACATACAAATACATACATAATGGAAATAGTAAGCCAGATAAGTGCAGTGAAAGAAAGAAACATACAGTATAGAGCATAGAGATTGGGGGTTGGTTTTTAGATAGAATAGTCGGAGAAAACATTCCTGGTAAGATACCACTTGAGTAGTCAACCTGGAGGAAGTGAAGTATAAGCTGTATGTATTCAGGAGGCAAGCATTACAGACAGAGAATGGGAAAGCATGAGAGAGTGATTGTTGGGTTTAAGAAACAGCAGGGCATGCAGTGTGTGGGAGCAGAGCAGGGAGGGAGGAGAGAGGAAGATGAGGAGTGAAGTAGTAGGTGGTCATACTGCACAGGGTTTTGGGCGCTGCAGTGGAGACATCAGGAAGCCACTGAAGAACTTTAATCACAGGAGTATCAGAGTCATGATATATACACTGAAGAATCAAGTGGGATAATTTAAATACAGACTTTAGGATCTCTTTGGACACCTGTGGAGAATGTGCACTTGGGGTCAAGGGTGGAAGCAAGGAGTCCTGTTATGAGGCTTAAGCATTAAGCCGAGTACATAATGATAGTAGCTTGAACTAGAATGGTGAAAAGTAATTAGATTCTAGAAATAAAATAATTCACTGACGGATTGGACATTAGGCTTGGGAAAAATGAGGATTTCAAGGATGGATTTAATTTTATAGGGAGAAATGGTGAATGGAATGGAATGGAAGCACCTTAAAGAATGGACTTTCCAGTTACCATGATCAGGAGATTTCAGGAGGAATAGGGAATGAACAAACACCCATGTGGGAATGTTGAGGAAGCAGTTGTGGAGCCTCCAGAGTTCAGCCCAGAAATCTGGACTGGAAATATACTTTAAAAATCATCAACATGGAGATGGAATTGAAACCTTTGGGTCTGGATGGGATTGCCTAGCAAGACAGAGCAGATAGAAGAGTTGAGGCCTAAAGACTGAGCTTTCAGGAGCTCCAGCATTTAAAGTTAGGGACATGAGGAGGAATAAACAAAGGAGACTGAAAAAATAGTAGCCAGTGAGCAAGTGTCAATAAGGAATTTTTTGGTGACATTGAAAATAGCTGATTTGGTTGATTGTGGGGACAATAAGCTGATTGGAGTGGTATAAGGAAAAGATGGAGAAAAGGAAATTAAGACAGGGATTACAATTATTTCTTCCTAAAGGCTTTACTAGAAAGAGAAGGACAAAAATATGGTGGTGGCTATGGAGGGAAATGGACCAAGGGAGTTGTGTTAGTTATTTTAAATTTTTTTATTTTAATATGGGCGCTGCTTTGACATTTTATGTGCTGATTAAAAGAGTCCACTAGTGAGTAGCAGCAGGTAGAGATTTAGAATTGTGCTTTTTGATAAAAGATTCAAAGGACTTGTATGCATGCATATAAGCCAAACCAATGGACACGGACAACAGGGGGATGAGAGCATGAGTGTGTGTATGTGTGTGGGGGGGAAGGTTGGGGGTTAATGAGGGGATGAGGACACATTTGTAATACCTTAACCCATAAAGAAATTTTTTAAAAAAAGATTCCTGTGGAATATCCATAGAACAGATGGATTTTGGCATTTGGGTGCCGCCTGGTCCGTGGGTGGATGGGAATCCCTTTGCACTTTGTAACAGAGTCAGCACCCTGACAAAAGCTCACCCACCACTCCATTTGCTAAGCTAATAAAGAGGCAATCAAAGGCCTGTGTGTTCGCAAGGTTGGTGTGATCAGAAAAGGAGATTTATGGACCAAAGTGAACCACAATATTAAAAGGTCACAAACAACATTTCCCTGTTGTGTCTACTCTCTACCTATCGTAAGGCTCTCGACTTCTGACTTCTTATAGGGAATTCATTTGGGCACAGTTATGAGCGGCCAGGTCAGCTCATGGGGTAGCAGACCCCCAGGTGTGTGAAATACATGCTGGTGGTCAGAAGTTCATGCTGAGAACTAGCATTGAGCCTCCTGACCAAGGCATAGCCTGAGTCCCTGCCTACAGGTCTAGGCAGGACAGTGTCCTTTTTCTACTGGAATGTTCTAAGTCTTCTTTCCAGAACTGGCAGCCTGTGTTTTTGTGACAATACTGAGAAATCACTCTCCTACTGCTAATAAACTGAGCTGTGCTTCCTTCTCCTTTGGGTGCAGTGTGGCTGTCAACTGGATCCTTGGGAAATTAGCCATGGATCGACTTTCACCTTCTTTCAATGCCTCCTCTGCTTCATGTCCAAGAGAATGTTCAAGTGCCTTCAGTCATATGGTTTTCTGCTGATTAAAAGCCTGGCCAGTCTGGCTCAGTGGTTGAGCATCGACCTATGAACCAGGAGATCATGGTTCAATTCCTGGTCAGAGCACATGCCTAGGTTGCTGACTGGATCCCCAGTGTGGGGTGTACAGGAGGTAGCTGATCAATGATTCTCTCTCATCATTGATGTTTCTATCTCTCTCTCAATCTCCCTTCCTCTCTGAAATCAACAAAAATATATATTTTAAAAAATAAAAATAAATAAAAGCATTTGCAACATGTTATCCATAGAGGCTAAACCAGAGTTTACTTTTGCTCAATCTATAGCAGAAAATGGTTTTTTTAAATGTGTGTTTGTGTTGGGCTCAATGTTGAATGTATGTTTATATCGATAAAAATTGTCTCTGGAATATTGGAAGCACCTGTCTTTCTGGAGGCAGGTATTTTATCATTCAAATAGGTTGAGCAGCATCTTTATTGTGCAATATTCTGGTAGTTAAGGGATTGGTACGCATATAAATGGAAAAGCTGCATTTCCTTACATCCCCAGTTCATGTCTGCAGTGGATATAAGTAAGGATGGCTGTGAACGATGGAGTCCAGTGAAGGACTGCTCAGTAGCCCTAAAGGAATGTCCAGCCGCTCCAGGCTGCCAGGTCAACGAACCACCAGGGACACAGAGATAGTGTGCTTTCTGCCGGTCCCAATTTGTCAAAAACTTTATAAAAATAATAACTCACACTCTTATCTTAAAAATATAAAATAACAAGGGACTATTTTCATTATCAAGTAGGAAGCACTGAGATGTAACGCATTATCATGGCGATATTCAGGGAACTGGAAATCTCCATAAAAAGTGGGTTTTGCAGCATTCGGACTAATCCCAGTGTTTTCCTTTGATTACTTTGGGTACCATTTAGTCCACTTACTGTATCATCTTGTAATTGCCCTGAACAGTTTTTCATCACGAACGTACTTATGTTCTCTCATTGTTTGACACAGAGTGTAAAGAAAAAGTATTTAAAATGTCAGGCTCCTTTGGTATGTTATACCACAAAGGATGGAGCAGATGTTTTTAAATAAACATCAGCCTCGGTTGTGCGTTGTTCGGACACTGAGAGAGCCTTTTTCAGAAGCAGGGGAAGCTCATGAGTTTGAAGGAGGCTTAAATACTATACTTTCACCTAAACCCATAAAATGTTGGCAGAAGTATCAGGGGCCAATGAATGGGCATAGAGCTGAGCATGTTATAACTCAGATGACCAATAAAAATGTCAGCCTCAAATCCGAAGTGAATAGTTTTGTAATTGTGAACTGAAAGCATTTTTTAATTGCTTTCAAATGGAAAAACTTCATATAATTTAATAAAATTTATCTACTTTATTATCAAGAAGGCCATTATTGCAGCAAAGGGAAATGGAGGATTTAAATGTCATTCCTAGCATCTAATTTCCCAGCTCTTTTATTGGGATGTTATTAAAACAAGGCCAAATGGACTTTGCTACATCCATAAAAGCCAGTCAAGCAAAAGAGTTAATCTGAGCGCTGTAGAATCATTAAACATGGCCCAGGCTGTAGCCCGGCTGGTGTGGGGTGAGATGTGCCCTGAGAAACAGGTGTGATATGTCAGGAGCAGTGTTTTGGCATTCTGTAGTTTGTAACATTCTAAAGAATAGCCTTATTCAAGGAGACTCGAGCCAGGGACAATGACTATCTTTGTACCCGAGTGATCCATTTCATTCATTGGGAATCAACTAAAGGCTTCTAAACATATGGTGGTAAGGATGGGATGGGATTCTACCCAGGGCTCTCTCTGATGGAAAGCAGTTCACTGGCTTACTAAGTGGGTACATAGGTATGTTTGGCTTTCTGTGGACCTAATAAAAGCATTCTAGGGTTGGCAGGAAGGCAGAACAACTTGTGGATGGTGGAACTATTTAGAGCAAAGTGCCAAGGAGATAAGGAAGTATCAAGGTATCCACAATGAGGGAGCTGTTGTTAGTAGGAAGGCATGGAAAGGGAGGTAAACATTTGTGAGCATGTTGAGTGTACTGCATTGGGCACTTTCACAGTGGTTGTAGTCATAGTGATGAATAACATTTTCTGAGGACCCACCATCTGCCAGTCACCATGCTAAATACTTCCTGTACTTTATTTCATCCTATATAATAAAAGCCTAATATGCAAATTGACTGAGCAGCAGAACCACCAGCAGAATGACTGGCTGCTATGATGTGCACTGACCACCAGGGGAAAGACACAAAGGCGGGTGCCAGTGGGGGGCCCCTGATCGCCCTGCTGGTCGCGCCCCACAGATCGGCCCTGATCTCCGGCCAGTCCTAGGGACCCTACCCATGCACAAATTTTGTGCACTGGGCCTCTAGTTTATAATAATAGTCTTCCTATTTTGCAGATGATTTTAAAACCCAAATTTGTTCTATTCTTTCCTTTTAAAATAAACCCCACACAAATCATACCCTCAGGAAAAAACTCCACAGACAAGTTCTCCAGTGAGCCTTCCTCATCCATTAAATCCTACAAAAGGCACCCAGCACTCCAGTTGGGCTGGAAATGCCCAGAAATCCCCAGACCCATTAGCTGGTACCCTTTGAATAAGCCCCCAGAGTGTGCTGGGAAATTTTAATCACATTGACATTTATCTCTGGGTCTAGGAGGGTTGTGGAATTTTCTAACAAAATTCTAGTTAACATATTATCAAGGATTTGTTTGTTTCTTCTAATGGATGTTTAAGAAAGCAAGTGGAAAAACCTTCTAACCAAAATATAGAAAGATTTTTTTCTTCTTATGAGACATCTGGAATCTAGCTACAAATTTTGGGCACCTACGATCTTAGTTTTCCCCCCTTTGGGATGAAGGCCAAATTACAACAATTTGGGATTTCTGGAAATAATAAAATTATTTTACGGTAGGAGTTGTGTGCCCATTTCAGACTGTAATTTCAAATTGTCCTTTCACACTCAAGGGTACAGTGATGAACGGTACCAGCTGTGTAATTGCACGTTTGGAGTTGCTCAGTAGACGGCCATGCAATAATATGAGGCCTCAGTGCTAATGGTGGTCAAGAGCCTTGGCAACGTTCAGCTCCTGCCAGCGCTTTTGTTCATCACAGCATCGCAGCACCTGAGCTGCATGCGTCCTCCTGCTTCAGGTTGGAAGGTAGGTGATGTGAGTTCCCCTTTTTGTGTGAGCCAGAGATCTAGGCTGGGGGAGGGGGGTTCTGGCAGTTGGAGGAACTGCCCAAACTTCCACCACGGGGGCAGAGCTTGGCCTGAGTCTTTCTGTATGGAGAATCCTATCCTTCCTCTCCCAGTAGAACCTTTCCTGTCCCCTTGAGAGCAGGACACATTTACTGAGGATTTTATTTGGGGAGAAGTGCTTCCCTAGTGAGAAGGCCTTTCAGATAAGTTGTTGCAGAGCCTTTTTCAGGCAAATGTCCCTGAAACACGTCTGACAGCTTGGATATCAGCACACAAGCTGTGGGAGCAGCCGGAGTGGCAGAGCAGAAACATGTAAGTCCTCCTTCTAGATGCTTATCCAGAAGCAGCTAACTGGCAACCTGTTGGGTGCACCTGGCCTGAGAGTGTTTTGTTTGGCTCTCACAACATGGGCCCAGGCAGTATTTTACATCTGAAGTATTTAATAACAAAGAAGGGGGAAGAATTGCACATAAATGTTTAAATTTCCAGGCTCCCTTGCAAAACACTTGGGCAGTGCTCGGCCTGACTCCCCACCCCCATATCTGCAACAAGGCAGTACAAGAGCAGTGTTCTTCCTCTTTTAGAAAAACCCAGTGACTCACAGTTTTTCATAATACCTTACCCTTTCTATTTTCTCCAAACTGAGGCCTTACCAGCTGTTCCCAGATAGTGTTTTATACCAGTGTCACTCATTTGAATTCCATACAGTGGCCCTGTAAGCCTTGAGTTTGTTGAGCAGGATTATGCCTTCTGACCCTCTTTGGAGGGACAAGAGCTAAAACACCTTCCTAAGGGGATAGATAGGTGATTTTTCTCATCTAGATTGGGCTGATTTGGGGAGAAAGGTCATCTGATGACTTTTGAAAAATGCCAGTCACCTCAGAAGTCTTCCTTGGTGCTGTCCCGATGCTCTACCTGGTCAGGGTTTGATTTTCATTATTCTTAATTGATTTAACGAATTTGTTCAAAATAATAGCAACAACGTGTTCAATGATGTATGCCTATGTATCTATCATATGTTATGTATATGTCATATATATGTACTAGCATATATCATATGGATGCTTATAGATAAGTGAAATGAATGATAGCAATGATACAAGGGCCAGGAAAAAGGAATTTCTATTATTTTGTTACTGTAATATAATAACAAAAGATATTCATACTACTCATGAACTGATATAGTGTCATTTGAGAGTGGGTTTGGATTAGTTGTTATAAATGTGTATTATAAACTCTAGGGAAGCCACTAAAAAGTTTTTCAAAAAACACAACTGTTATGATAATAAAGGAGAGAAAATGGAACCATCTAAAATGCTCAATTAAAACCACACACAAACAAAAGAACAACAGGAAAAGAGTGAAAGATGAAAATAAGAACAAAGAATAAAGACAACAAATAGAAAAACTAACAAATATGGTAGCTATTAATCCAACTCGATCAATAATCACTTTGAATGTCAATACTCTAAATGTACCAATTAAAAGACAGAGATTGTGAGAGTGGATCAAAAAACTCAACCCAGCCCTAGCCCCTCAGTTGGTTGGAGTGTTGTCCTGTGCATCCAAAGGTTGTGTGTTTAATTCCTGGTTGGAGCATATACTTAGGTTGCAGGCTCAATCCCCAGTGTGGGTACATATGGGGGGTGGGGGGGTAACCAATTGATGTTTCTCTTTCACATCAATGTTTTTCTCTCTCTTTTTCCCTTATTCCCTCTCTAAAAATCCATAAAAATTTATTCTCAGGTGAAGATTTAAAAAAACTAATTATATATTTTCTAGAAAAAACACATTTTCGATTTAAAGACCCACATATAATGAACAACATAAACCAATGAACAAAATCAGATCCAGAGACAGAGAAGCATCTATCAGACTGTCAAACCTCAGAGGGAAGGTAGGGGAGGGTGGGGGTAAGGGGGAGAGATCAACCAAAGGACTTATATGCATGCATATAAGCCTAACCAATGGACACAGACACCAGGGGGCTGAGGGCATGAGTGGGGGGGGGGGGGCAATGGGGGCATAAGGACACATATGTAATACCTTAATCAATAAAGAAGAAATAAATATATATAAAAAACAAAAAAAAGAATAAAGGGATGGAGACAAACACGCTATATTAATACTAATCTGAAGAAGGCAGAAGTACCTATATTAACTTCAAACAGAGGGGACTTTAAGGTAATGAAAGTTGTGAACAAAAGTGCGCATTACCTAATGATAAAGGGGTCATTTCTCCAAGATAAGATCGTAATTCTTAACATGTATGTGCCTAACAACAGAGCACCCAACTTCGTGAGGCAAAAACTGACAAAACTGCATGGAGAAATAGATGTGTCCACTCTCCCAGTGAGAGACTTCAACAGCCCCCTCAGAATGGACGGCTCCAGCAAGAAGGAAATCTGGGAGCCGATAGTGAGCTCAGCAGCACCTTCACTCAACAGGGTATAATCAACATCTCTTGACTACTTCATCCAAAAGAGCAGAATAAAAGTTTTTATCGAGTTCACCTGGAACATTCACTAAGATAGACCACCCTATGGGTCATAAAACACAATTTAGCACATTTGAAAAATAGAAACCATACAGCGTCTGTTCTCAGATCACAATGGAATTAAGCTAGAAATCAAGAGCAGATAAATAACTAGAAAAAAAACCAAATATGTGGAGATTAAACGCTACACTTCTAGCATGGAATCAAAGAAGATATATCAAGATACATTTTAAAGTATTTTTAACTAAATGAAAATACAATCTATCAAAATGTCTGCTTTGCAGCAAAAAACACTGCTTGGAAGGAAATTTATAGCATTGAATGCATACATTAGAGAAAAAGAACTTAAATCAGTAATTTAAGCATCCACCTTGTGTGTACTGTAAATTAGATTATAATCTATAATAATAAAAGCATAATATGCTAATTAGACCGGATGACCTTCCTTCTGGACAAAGTCAAGGCTGCGAGGGAAGCCCGGGTCCTGGGTGCCAGAGGGAAGCCGGTGCCCACAGCCGGGTGGGGGGCGGGGGGTAGGAAGGAAGGCCTACTCTTGCACGTATTTCATGCATCAGGCCTCTAGTGTATTTATAAGTAAACAATTTATTAAAAATAGTCTAATATTCTAGGTTCATCGATTAATAATGCAGATTTTGTAATCAAAGAAAACATGATAATTTCAAGAGAAACATAAAAAGTGCTTTATTGAAAGTAATGTCCATCACTAGCTACACATTTCCCCATCTTTCAGGTAATTTGTGGAGACCGTCCCAATGGAACTTTTCTTGTTTTGAGGCAGACCATTCAGAGACCCAATTTTCCACTTCTTTGTACGTTATGAAGTGCTGCTCAGAGTGTGCTTGTGCCATCGATCGGAACAAGTGGTCATCTGAAGGAGCAAAGTCTGCTGAATACGGCGGGTGGGTTAATACTTCCCAGGCAAGATCTTTTAACGTGTCTTTAACTGGTTTTGAAGTGTGTGATGGTGCGTCATCATGAAACAAAATCACTTTGCCGTGTCTTCTGGCACATTCTGGTCATTTCATGATCAAAGTGTGGTTCAAATTGGTTATTTGTTGTCAGTAGCGATCAGTATTAATGGTTTCACCTGTTTTTTTTTTTTTAATTGTCTAAAGTTTGACATATGTCTCCTTTTCCCCAGAAACACCAATCAGAAAGGATATATGCACCCCTATGTTCATAGCAGCACAATTTACAATAGCTAAGATTTGGAAACAGCCTAAGTGCCCATCAGCAGATGAGTGGATTAAAAAACTGTGGTACATCACCTGCTTTTAGAAGTTCATAATCCACCACACCTTCCTGATCCCACCAAATGCAGAGCATTGTCTTCTTTCTGAAGCAATTTGGCCTTGCAGTCGATGTTGATGGTTGACCTGGATCAACCCATGATTTTGTGCATTTGGGATTCTCAAAATAAATCCACTTTTCATCACCAGTCACAATTCGATGCAGAAAAGACTTTGTTTTGTGCCGTTGAAGCAACATTTTACTGATGACTTTTCGGTTTTCCATTTGTCTTTCATTCAGTTGATGTGGCACCCATTTTCCTTCCTTTAAAATCTTTCCCATTGCTTGTAAACAATCAGAAATTGTTTGCTGAGCAATGTTTAATTTTTCTGCAAGTTGTTTATGAATATGACACGCATCTTCATCTAATCATGCTTGTAATTGTTGATCTTATACTTTTTCGGTTGACTTGGACGTTCTTTGTCTTTCCCATCGAAATAATCACTTTTAAAGTGTTTAAACCAGCCTTCACAAGTGTCTTGAGATGGAGCATGTTCACCATAAGCTTTCCGAAGTATTCAGCAGCACTTTTCTTCAAAATAAAGTAATGAATTAGAGCTTCCCGCGAATGCTCTTTTTTTTTGCATGAAATTCAACATTTTTAAGTGTAAAAATATCTATGATGTTAACACCTTCAGAAAATTTGACATATGAAGTTTTGAAGCTTGTCGTCAATACAACTAAATAGCATACATATCAAGTCACATATATATCAACATATGTGTAACTCCATCTATTGAAAAAAATCTGCATTATTAACTGGTACACCTAGTATTATCGTATAGGTGTATTATTCTATTGTCGGACATAAAGACTGAGTCCAATTGGCTGGCTATTTTATTTAAAATATATTGTCATTGATTTCAATAAACTCTATGTGTGTGTGTGTTTAGTTTAGAAAGTCAGTTCTAAGACTGACATTTTAAAACTCAAACTATTTATGTTTGTTCTAATGCATTACTGGTCCAGAATCATTAGGGTGTTTCCTTCTAGTTGCCATTAGCTTGATTATTATTTATTCAGACATTTCCAAAAATTGACTCATGTACAACCTTCCTTCTCTCTCCTTCCTCTTTAGCCCTTCCCCTCCCCCTCTTCTCACCCCATCTTTCCTGAGGGATAAATCACATCATTTGTTGGCAATTGTCTTCTAAAGGGGGGATTTAGGAAAACATTGAGATTTGCTCTGTGCAAATTTGCTGTCGCAGATTCCTATTACTCAATTACACCAAATGGCTCTGTTAACTGACCTAGACAGTACGGGAATGCCTGTGCTGGATCTGTTGTAGAAGCTGGGAAAATGACCAGGGCCAGGAAAACCAGTTTGGTTATGCTTGGGGCTTTATTATTTAATCACGCAGACTATTGTACCATAATCATATGTAAATGGTTTTAGCTTCTCTTCTGTTTGGGTAGACATGCCTAAGCAGGAGCAAAAGGCAGAGGGAAGACCTTGAGATGCTCATTTCCTGAAATAGAATGCTGTGTAGATTTGGCCCCTCAGGCCCTGGGGTGATTGGGATGTGTATTGTTCTTGGATGTGAAGGCCAAAAGGAAAGAATTTTTCGAGGCCTTGAAAGGAAAAGGTTGGGTGTTATTCAGCCTCTGATGACAGTCTTCAAAGTCAACAAATTCAAACAGCTGGAGTTGAGAGAAATCATATTTGTGGTGGGGAAAAGATCAAGCCACACTTAATGGCCCCTTGATTTTTACTTTAGCTGCTTTATTTTAAGTTGTGTGTTTTTTCATAGATTACCTATTTTAATGAGTCAGTCCTTTAAGCATTTGCAAATGCCCTCTTTGAGAATCTCCCTTTTGGTGGGAGTAGGTGGGGTGGTCTGAGAATCTTGTCTCTGCCTAGCCTCTTAGCAAACATTTGGATTCTATTTTATTTTTGGACCCTACATTCCCAATTTGAGAGACTATCTTCTTTTTGGTATGTGCTTTTGATTGCAAAAAAAGTAGCTTAGTCCAATGTTTCCTACCCTAAATCAAGTTTTTGAGAACCATAAATAGGTCATTAAAAACTTTATATTTTTCCAGTGAGAATAGGTGGGGAATGTTCCAATAAATTCACACCATTGTTTTAGTGTCTCTGAGTGATCACAAGAATAAGCCAAAAATCACACAATCAACTTTTGAGATAAGACATAGAATAAGAAGAAAACAGCTTAAAATTGATACACAATTCTTCTATATAAAGAATTGAATTATCACCCCCCCCCCCCCCCAGGAGTGGCATGTACAGCACATGTATAGCATTGTGTCATGTATAGGGTAATATTTCTCATAAGTATGAAATTATTATTTGGCATACTTGATCTTCCTTCTCGCTACGCCAACTGTGAACCACGTGGGTTATTTCCTCGTGTAACCAGCAGTTCTTCTCCTGATCCATACATTTTGGCTACTCTAATAGCTACAAATAAGAAGATTTTGTGTTGAGGAATCATTTGCAAAGTATAGCAGCTACTTGGCTTAATGAGTATCGTTATGGTATGTATTGCTCAAAGATGATTATTTGATTAATATTGCTTGCCTGGTATGATGAAATTAGAATTATAGTAAGAGTGAATTAAATAATTTCTCCTAGATAAATCTATGAGGAAGAAAAAAGTAAGTTCTGAACGTATAAATGTCATTTACTCTTAGTAACAGGTATTTGTATTAAGAAGTGAAGAGGAAAGTAATTCATCTCAGCAATAAGGAAGGCCTGGTAAGGGGAAAATATTTAGGAATGCACATAGAGGAGATTCCTGAATTAGAAGATCAGAAATAGCATTACATCGTCCTTCTTTTCCTTGTAAATTACAAAGCTGGTTCCCTTTTCCATCTTTAATATGGTAAAAAGATGTTGCTGAGATTGATAAAGTTCATGCCTGACAAAATATCTTGATATTCTGAAGCAGCAAATGTCACTGAGCTTCAAAGGGGCAGAAATCTAAGTGAGATACATATGGCATAGGGAGGTATGTGTGTGGTTCTATGTGTCTCTATATGTGTTTCTGATTGGAGAACATTAGGCTAAATGGATGGCTCATGTTCCATGGTAAACTGTCAACCCAGGGGATTTTTAATCTTTAAGCCTGGCATAGAAACAGTCTTGGCTGACATATACTGGAAGAGGGATGATTAATAGAATCGGCAGGACATGTCTATTTAGCCATTTTAAAAAAAGCTAGCATGTGGTATTATTGGCAGTTGCTTGCATGATGAGTCTTAACAGAGTTCCTTCCACATGGGTTGCCTGAATAAATTAAGCAGTAAGGAGAGAGCTAGCTTGTATTGAGCAACTATTGTATATGATAATATATTCTACAACAGCAAAAAACTAGACATTATGACACCAACATAAAATAGATCACTGGGTTAGAATATGAATCCCAGGAGAAAATAAGAATTATTTATTAAGTGGTATTCTGGTAGGAGAGCAATTTGGAAAATAAAAAGTTCTATTAAGGATTTCAGGGTTCAAAATCAAGAATTGAGCTCCTTAATCTCTACTCTTGCTTGAAAACCCAGGAAAATAGAACTAAAAGGCTTTCTAAGCATAACTATCCAAAGCACAGAGACATTGAGAAATGGCTCTAACAACAACATAGATGCTAAAACACTTAGTTGACCTGAACAAGAGCAGACTCCTAAGTCAGCAGCGGAGAAAGCTGAGCAGCTACTCAGTCTGCACCACAGATCCCCCAGGAGGCTCAGAAATTGTCAGCACCATGTACCTGTGGAAGTGGGGAGGATGAAGTGTATGCAGAAGTTGTTGAAAACAGGAGGTTGGATTAAATTCTGTTTTAAAATGCAGTTAAACCACCAAATTCCCCCTTCCTCTGCTCAGCTGGAAGACTTCTCTCTCACCTGACAGGAGACTGGAGGCTTATTCTCAGGAGAGGTCAAGCTGTGTGTCTCAGGAACATTAGGTACACTTGGGGGAAGGGAATTCCTACTGCAAATTGAGGTATTTGATTAAAGCTTATGCACTGAATGTTGAATGTCTTGAACCACTCTTTTTCCCACTTTGCTCTCACAACACTCTGAGCCTGGCCTCTATACTTTCCTTAAGAGACTGGGTGATGCTTCTGTGCAAAATTTGAATTGTCAACAAGACAAGACCTGAAGACATAAATCAGCTCTTCAATGGAATAGCCCATTGCCATCACTCCTTAAAATGAAGACCAAGGTTGACAAACCCACACAGTCCTCAGCTGCTCCCATCAGCCAATAGAGATCCACTCTTAAACCTGGTCAGACAGCCAAAGATGTCCAGGTATTTGAGAAAAGCCTCTAATTGAAAATATAGAGACTAAAATAAATAAATAGAAAGAAACAGTATGGAGGTATCATTATATCCCAAGTAGGTGAGAAAGTGTTTCCTCAATGAAACAACAACAGTATGCCACAAAAGGGACATTACCCCAAGAAAAATATTAAAAATGAAAACTATGAAATATGATAAAATGCTTAGAAGCTTTAGAAACAAATGGTGAGGAATTCTCTCAGAAAGTAAAACAAATAGAGATAGAAAATAAGAATGAAAAAAAATAAAGTTAGAGAATGATCTCAGGAGGATCAATATCCAAAACTATACATCTAAATAGACAAAAAAGAGAAAAGGGAAGAGAAAATCATCAAGAAATAATTCAAGTAGCTCCCAGAATTTGGGAAAGATGAGTTTCATCATTAAAAATGGCAAGTACCCAACAAAATTGATCCAAATCTAGAGCCACATCATGTCATTTCAGAATGTCAATGACCTAGAGTGAATCTTGTGGCTCTGAGAAATGTAAAAAAAAATTCTATATACCCAAAGATTATGAATAAAATTTTTTTGGACTCTGCAAAAACAGAGTCCAAAATTTTTATGGAAAGGCCTTCAGGAAAATAAAATGTTTTTCAGTCTAGAATTCTATACTCAAATTGTCAATTGAATGTGAAAATATAATTAAGATATATTTGGACAGTCAATACCATTAAAAATGTACTTCCTACTCACTCTTTCTCAAAAAACTATTTCAGGATGTGTTCCACCTTCCATAAAAGTAAGAGAGGAAGCCACAAAACCTGGGAAATGAGAACCCACCCAAGCAAATGACAAAAAGAAGAACTTTGATGACGTTGTAGCAGAGACTTCTAGTAGTCAGTGAAAATCGCACACACCCTTGTTTTCCCCTCTTAGGCACGCAGTTAGCCTGCATCCTTCCAGCTCCCTTGCATCTAAGTGTGGCCTTAGGACTGAGGCCTGTCCATAGAAGTGAGCCCTGTCCATGGGCCTGAGTGTGCTACCTCCAGGCTACTGTTTTCAAGGAGAGGTGCCTCCTGACTCCCCTTGAGGAGGCTGGATGCAGAGGAGGACAAGGCAGGGGAAAATTTACCCACAGATGGTAAATTTACAAGATGAGAAAAACTGGATCTTAAACTCACCACATGGAGGAAGGACACCCACTAGTGAAGGCCACCATGTTGGATTGTTACATGAACAATAAATAAGTTTCTGTTCTGGGAGTCTGTGTATCATTGCAGCCTACTAGGGGTGCTGAAAACAAATGCTGGCATAAAAGCTGTCAAACAGCCCGGCCGGCGTAGCTCAATGGTTGAGAGTTGACCTACGAGGTCACAGTTCAATTCCCGGTCAGGCCACATGCCCGGGTTGTGAGCTCTATCCCCAGTGTGGGGCGTGCAGGAGGCAGCTGATCAATGATTCTCTCTCATCATTGATGTTTCTGTCTCTCCCACTTCCTTCCTCTCTGAAATCAATTAAAAAGCAAAAAACAAAAAAAATAGCTATCTGTCAAACAGGCCTACAGAGTAACCAGTCCAATTGGAGCAGGTTAGAGGCTCCGGAATAAAAGTTTTCCAAGAAGATGAAACTGCTAGAAAACTGGATGTATTTGAACACTGGGGAAAAGTTTGGGGGTGAATTAGTCATAATAACACAGGCAACGAAGAAAACAAAAGTAAATAAAACATCTATTGAATCCAGGGAGAGCAAAGCTTATTATGTAGGAGAATAATTATAGCTTGCTGCATGGCTTAGTTGTAAATAATGTTTAGATAACCTTAATAGAGTGAGTTGAACATAAAAAGTATAGCTTTATTGGGGGGAGTAGACAGCTGAAGGTGTGCATGTATGTATTAATGCGGGATGGAGAGAGAGTTAAAGATGTATCTCCCATCTTGAGAAGTCAATATCTCCTAAAACTGAAACATTAAGAAAATGATATAAGTACTTTATTTATATAGGTATAAACATATTTATACATTTCTCTAGAAATGTAGAGAGTGGATAATATTGAGCATGGGAAATATTGAGGGGGTAGCAGCAAGAGATTCATATTTTATAATAAGCCTCTCAGATTTATTTTACTATGTAATTTATATGTATGTGTAAAACATAAAAACAAGAACACATTTTAAAAGAGTTAAACTCACATTTCTTACAAAAATATCCCATATGGAGCAAAAACAGAGCTATAACATTATAGTAGAGTTCAATCAGAGCGAAACAGAAAACAGATTTGATGATATTAGAGTGAGGGCAAAACTTCCTCCGCTTTGAAGCTGCAGAAGAAACTAAAGAGGAAAACATCTGTGTAATAAAAATACTAAAATCAAAGAGAAACAAATCTGAAAAGTACTTTATCAATCATGAAAAGCTTAATTTTTATTATATAATAGCTCATTCAAATATCCACGAAAAATTTCAAGACCTCAGTAGATGAATGAAAAAAAATATATGATAGGAAATGGAACTGGCTAATTAATGAAAAGACCCAATTTGCTATTGATTAAGTGAGTATGTGAAGAGTCACCTTTATACTTATTTCAACTTTAAATTGGTAACTCTAACTGCTCTTAGAATTATGACAGGCATCTGTTGTATATGAATACACAGCTAGTCTCAATGCAAATTTTTATGTTCTACTTGAAAATATAATAACAAGTAGAATTTAGGATGTGGAATTTTTCAAACTCTTTGACAAAGGCTCAAAGACCTCAAAAATTACCCTAAGTTAATAATTAACCAAAGAAATCATGAATTGTAGGGGAATTATATAAATTATAATTTCTCACACCATACAATAACAACATAATTATAAAAACTATGCCATAACTTGACCAGATTTTACATAATAAATATAAAAATTAAGAGTACAATAGTGTAATTGTGCTTGTTATGTAAAACGCAAAAGCATATGGGCACAGTCTTAAAATTCACAAACTTATATGTTTAATCTAATGAACAAAATAAACTAAGAAACAAAAAAGAAACAGACTCCAGTACAGAGAACAGACTGACACCTGTCAGAGGAAAGGAGGGTAGGAGAATTGGATGAAAAAGCTGAAGGGATTAAACAAAGAAAAAAAAATACCTCAGGCACCACAACATTATGATGATTACCAGAGGGAAAGCAGGCTGGGAGGTAGAAGAGGGAATAAATGGTGATGGAAGGAGACTCGACCTGGGGTAGTGAACACACAATACAATATACAGATGATGTATTAGAGAGTTGTACACCTGAAACCTATATAATTTTATTGACCAATGTCTCCCCGATATATTCAATACATTTTTTAAAAAATTCACAAAATTAACATCAATTGCTTTAGGCTGCTGGGATATGGAATGATCTTTTTATCTTTCAAAATGTCGTTAATGTTAACAAAGAAGATTTGAAGTTCAAGGGTTATCTGTAACACTTCCTGGTCAATTAATTTAGACAAGGCACATATATATTTTAAGCCTTATTTTTTCCATCTGAGAATAATAAAAATAATACTGCTTACCTACCTCAGAGCATTTTCATGAGAACCCAATGCTGTAATGTATATGCAGACACTTGTAAATATAAAGCAATTAATTAATATGACGAGTTATTGTTATTATCATTGGTGTTATTGAGAACACTGCTTTGGCAGAATTATTCTTTTTCAACCACAGACAGAGCTTTATCTTCCTGCTTCCATATGTGACACATTAGAAGTTATTTGAGCTCAAGGTCAGTTTTAACTTCAGCTTCTCAGAAAAGCAATCGAATAAACCAAAGATCAATGTGAATATTTTCCAAGAAAATCATCCAAAAGGAATACCCAGGGAATGAGGGAAAGCATTCCAAGGACCCCACAGGAAGAACGAGTCTTTGTCTGAGAGCTCTGAGCTCCTCTAAGAACTTTGTGTTAGCCACTGCTCATCTCCTCAATGGAAAAGACTGGCTCCTTGGTCAACTCCCATTAATTTCAGTGTTTATGAGGGGCTCAGCATCTTTGAATGGGTCACTCAGAAGGGCTTAATCATATGACTTCAAATTTAAAAAGGTTATTATTTAGACCCAGTCATTACAGATTCATAAAATTTTAATTTCCTACCAAAAATGTAAATATATATGTATAAATGTATATATGTGTGTGTGTATGTGTGTGTGTGTGTGTGTGTGTGTATGCGTCTAAGCGACCATCCAACAGTTTGACCATTCGCTTGGTAGCTATGACTTGCAATGACCATCAGGGAGCAGATGCTCTGACCAGTAGAGGAGGGAGCCTGATTCCTTGTGGAATCAGCTGTGGGTTGCTGCTGGGTCACTGTTGGCCCCAACTCTGGTTCACCCACACCCTGGACCCAAAGAGGAGGGAGGAGGGAGCCCGATTCCTCACAGAATCAGCCATGGGTTAGGTTGCTGCTGGGGGGAGGGCCGGAAGAGATTAACCAAAGATATTATATGAACACTAGAGGCCTAGTGCACGGATTTGTGCACCGGTGAGGTTCCTCAGCCTGGCCTGTGGTAATCAAGCTGAAACTGGCTCTCTGACATCCCTGGGGGGGTCCCGGATTGCAAGAGGGTGCAGGCCAAGCTGAGGGACCCACCAGTGCATGAATATGTGCACTGGTCTTCTAATATATATATAATTTTTCATTCAACAATTAAAGTTTAGGGATAACTAGGAATATTTCTAAGGTAGTTTTGGTTTGATTTTTGACTATTGAAATCGAACACTGAAAGTTCAGAAGTGACCTCAATTGCTATTTTCATGTTTTTGGTGTGTTGGGAACATGAAAAGCAATGTGAAGATATGTATTAAATTGCTCAGTCATTATTTCTGAAGAATTACACTTACTGTAAAATGAATTTTGCTAATGGCTCTTCTGTTTGTTATCTCTATGACTCCTACAGTAAAATGCCCATTCAATCTTTTGCCCATTTCATAGTTGGATTGTTTGTGTCTTTACTGTTGTGTGTGTATGTGTATATATATGCTGATATATACTATACTTGTCCTTTGTCATATATAGGATTTACATTATTTCTCCAAGTTTGTATCTTTTTATTTCTCATCCTCTTAACAGGGTCTTTCAAAGAGCAAAAGTTTTTCATTTTGATTAGATCAAATTTATTGTTATCTCCTTTTATGTATCATGTTTTTGGTTTCGAGTCTAAGAACTCTTTGCTTATCCTTTATCCTGAAGATTTTCTCTTATTTTAAAAAAATTGTACAGATTTACACTACATTTAAGTCCATAATTAAGTTATTTTTGAAGTTATTTTTGCATGTGTGAGGTTTTTTGTTTGTTTATTTTTGTGTGTTTTTTGTCACTTGGATGTCAAAATGTTCCAGCCTTATTTCCTGAAAAGAAAATCCATCTTGCATTGAATTGCTTTTGTAAATTTATCAGAAATCAATTGGGTTGATTTTTGTGGGTCTATTTCTGGGTTCTGTATTTTGCTCTATTGATCTATGTGTCTATTCTTCTTCAATACCACACTTAAAAAAATATATATATATATATATTTTATTGATTTTTTACAGAGAGGAAGGGAGAGAGATAGAGAGTTAGAAACATCTATGAGAAAGAAACATTGATCAGCTGCCTCCTGCACACCTCCTACTGGGGATGTGCCCGCAACCAAGGTACATGCCCTTGACCGGAATCAAACCTGGGACCTTTCAGTCCCCAGGCCGACACTCTATCCACTGAGCTAAACCAGTCAGGGCTTCAATACCACACTTTTTGAATGCTGCTGCTGTATAGTAACTTTAAATATTGAATATAAAGGGAATAATCCCAGATTCTTCTTTTTTGGATTCTTTTAGTTATCATAGTGATTTCACTTTTCCAAATAAATTTTAGAATATATCCACAAAATATCTTGATGGGATTTTGGTAGGAATTATATTAAACCTTTCCCTAAATTTAGGAGAAATTACATCTTTGTTATGCTGAGTCTTCTTATCCATGAACACAATATGAATTTTCACTTATTTGGGTCTTTTAAAAATTTCTTTCATCAGTTCTTTGTAATTTTCAGCATATAAGTCCTATATATGTTTTGTAAAATTTATATCTAAGTATTTCATTTTCTTTAGAGTGAAGATAATGACACTGTGTTTTTAATTTGTTTTCACATATTCATTGTTAATATGGATATGTGAACTTGTGAACTTGCTAAACTCACTAATAATTTCTAAAATTTTTGGAGGGTTAAGGTTTTTGTAATTTTCTAAATGGATAGTCATGTTATCTTCAGATTGGGACAGTTTGTTTCTTTCTGTCTATTCTGTATGCCTTATTATTCTTTTGTTGAAAATATACTTTTTGATTAATTCAGAGAAGAAGGGAGTGAGAAAGAGACAGAAACATCAATGATAGGAGAGGATCGAGCCGGCAACCCAGGCATGTGCCCTGACCGGGAATGGAACTCGGGACCCTTCAGTCTGCAGTCCGATGCTCTATCCACTGAGCCAAACCAGCTAGGGCTGTAGGACTTATTATACTTTACCTGGCCTCCTTCCATTGGCGAGGCGTTTCAGTACTACGTTGAATAAGAGTGGTGATTGCCTGATCTTGTTTATAGGAGGAAAGCATAGTCTTTCACCATTAAATATAATGTCAGCTATTGGTGTGTTTTTTGTTGTTGTTTTTTTTTTTTGCAAATGCTTTTTTATAAATATATTTTATTATTAATTTCAGATAAGAAGGAAGAGGGAGAGAGAGAAACATCAATGATGAGAGGGAATCATTGATCGGCTGCCTCCTGTACGCCCCATACTGGGGATTGAGCCTGCAAAACCATGACCTCCTGGTTCGTAGTTCAATGCTCAACCACTAAGCCACACTGGCTGGGAGCTGTTTTTTTATCAAGTATTTTTCTTTTATTTTTAATTTGCTGTGAGGTGTGGTTTTTTTTAAAAAAAAATCATGAATGGGTGTTGGATTTTGCCTAATTCTGTATTGTGTGCATACATTTATATTATAATGTAATTTGACTTTTCTTCTGTAGATTGTTGATGTGGTGGATTACATTGATTGATTTTTTAAATATTGAACCATACTTGCATGCCTACATTTGATACCAGTTGGTCATGGTGTATAATTCTTTTGATTCATTGCTGGATTTGATTTGCTATTTTCTTGTGGATTTGTGTCTAAATTCTTAAGAGATATGACCATAGATTTTCTGATGAATTGATTTATGTATTTAATTTTTAACTTTTCTGTGTATAGCTTTACTATGAATTTTTAAGCATCATGTTTTAAATAATAATTAATACTATTTTTAAACAGTCTGTATTTTACCTCTTTCAAATTATTTTTAAAGAAAAACTAAGTTAATTGAGAGTGGTATAAAGAGATTGTAGGATTTATTGTGTGAGAATATGTGTGTGTGTGTGGAGAGAGAATGTGAGATATAAATTTAAAAAAAAAGAAAGCAACAAGTGAGGCAGTGTAACTAAACATTAAATGATAAACACAACATGGAATAGCAAGCAAGTACTTCACAATTTCCAGAAGTCTCTTTATCCCATAGCAACCATATTTGGAATTCTCATGAATGGTGATTTCCCTATGAAGAGACCCATAGATCTATACCTGCTCTTTATTACTGATGATGATGATAAGGATGATGATGATGCTAATAATGATAATGGAAAAGAAATGGGGAAGAGAGAGGAAAGAAAAAGGGAAAGGGGTCATGGTGGGGGTGGGAGGGGAAGACTAGTTAATATATACCAGTTGTTGAGTGCCTATTGCTAGGAATTCTATTTTTCTGGTGATGCACCTAGGGTGATTTCTTCCCTTTCCTTTCTATGATCTTCTGTTCACTTTCATCATATTGGTGCATCCTGAGAGAGTGTGCCAGCAATATAAGTGCTGGCTCATTTCTCTGTGTTCCATCACATTGCCTAATCTTAGTAAAATTTTTATAACTTTCATAAGGGTGATAAGCCATATTGTTAATTTATTTATCTTTCACTGAATTCTTTATTTTATAAATTATGCTTAGTATCGGAGTGAGTCAGAACTGGGGATCAAATTATTGTGAGTAGAGATTGATGTCTTCATTTTTAATATTTTATTTCAATGGATGTTATTGGAGTTTCATATAAGTTTATGGTGTGATAAACTTGTATCTGTCTTTGTTTTCTCCACTAAAACAAGAACTGTGGTGCTGCGTCATGTGCCTTTGGTTTGGGGACTTGGATGGTTTTATTTTAAGTCATGTCGCTTAACATTTTGGGGACTAACTTCATCCATACACAAAGCCCTGCCTTATCTTCACCTTTGAACTTGGGTTCCTCGAAGACCCAATTTACTCTTCATTTTAGCTTATGATCCGCAGTGGGAGAGCCATGCACCGTTCAGCCAAGTAGACTCAGCCTGAAAGAGCCTGTCTTTCCCCCAAATAAAGTCCAATCATGAGTTTTCTGGAAGAAAGAGCTAGTTGGACTGTTTGGTTAGGAAAATGCCCTGATGAGGTAAACTCATCTGACTCTACTTGGTCCTTAAGGCCTAATCTTTTTATATGGGAAACATCCCAGAGAAGATTCCATGTCATAAACTCTAATGGATGCCAACTGGGCTCTTGTGGAAAGGGAGATTGTTTAGAAGGAATGCTTTTAGAATATATGGCATAATAGGTGGGTATTTAATACAATGCAATATTTTTGTTATTTCTGTAATAACTGTGTTACATCTGAATATACTCTTCATGAAATACATCAGCTTAAGAACTCTACCATGATCGTAGCCAAATAATGTCACCCCTTATATAGCCATGAAAATCTTGAGATTAACCAGCCCCTGGGTGCTACTTTTAATGATGTTTTTGCAAGCAGCTTTCTACTTAGAAATGTGAATATTTGGCAGATATTTTCATATTTGTGTTGTAAAAAGGTCATAAAACTGAAAAAGTAGCCAAATTCTCACTTGATAGTTTTTGAATCTTTTAATTTGTTCATGTATCAAACAGGGCTTTTTGAGTAGCCACATGCTACATTCCTTGTTAGTCATTGGAGTTAGAAAAATAAAGAAAAAGACATTTATTTGCTCACTCATTCATTTAGAACTCATGTTTGAGCATACATTATGTCCCAAGCATCATTCTAGGTTCTGTGAGATGACACAGAAGTAGGTACGGTAAATCCATTCATTCATCAATGCTAGAGAAATACTTTGCAAGTGATGAAGCTATTGCTTGAGGACACAGAAGTTGTTCAGCATCGAACTAGTTAGTCTCTTTCTCCTCCTGACCATACAAGGTACTGTGAGCACATATTAATTTAGCTTATTCAAAATTCAACATCTACCTACAGAGTTCCAAGTCCTATGCCAGGCACTTTGGAATAATAAGATGAAGAAGCAGGTGTCTGTCTTTGCAGAACTTGGTAATAATGGAGATAAGGGTGCTCAGGAGTTTTGTACTGGCGTGTGTGGTGTGTGAGCACGGAGAAGGGAGCAGAGAAGGATCCTACAGAAGTGATGCATGGAAAACATGGAAGGAGATGGGACATCAGTGTTCCAGCCACAACTGTTAGGCATTAGAGGGCTGAGAGAGCTTGTTATGTTGGAGGGACTCCATGTCATGTGTTGTTACTGGATCATGGAGTCTATGGAAGAGCGTTGGGGGAGGTCTGGATATTGGGAGAGAGCATTTGGATATTGTTCTGCAAGGGATGGTGAGTCAGAGACCTACTTTCCATCTGCCCTGCCAATATTTCCCAACTCCACTTCCCTGAACACCCTATGTATTTTGCTTCAAGTAATAGTAATATTGTTTGAGCTCCACAGTTGCAGAAAGAAAAGAACAGCCATCAGGACAAGTAGATGATAAGAAAAACATGGAAGCAATCCAATGTGTCAAGATCCAGTTGTCACTGCTGCTAACTCCCATGTGGGTTATACGAAGCTCCTTTACTTATATTTATCTCCTCTGGTCCTCCCTACAGACTTCTGGGGTAAAGTGGAATTGCCTTTGTTTGCACATGAAGAAATGGAGGCCCTGGGAGATGAGTGGCTTTTGCCAAGCCGTACAGTTCCAGAGCTGAGGCTTCTAATCCTAGTGCAGTGTTTCTGCTGTGAACCAGGTGAGCTCTCTGTTCTGCCGCCATCCCCGTGGGCACTGGCCCGCCTTCAGGATTTACAATTTAGAGTGTGAAAGAGATGGATCCCTTACCTATAGGACTACTCTTCATCTCATATTTATAGCCAGGATTCAGTCATTTATTAATCACCTAGTATGTCCATTTTCCTGCTCAGGCGTGTTTAGGTCAGGCCTGTATTTGAATTCCAGCTCTGATTCTACATACCCCTTAATTTTGAGCAAATTTTTCAAATTGTAGTCCTTATTTCGTCATCTATAAAAATAGGTGCATTCATACTCCCCAAAGCACAGGATGGTGTTGTGGAAGCCCTCTGATATCAACAGAGAGCCTGATGTATGTTAATCTCTCAGAGCCATTATCCAATAGGCACAATAATTAATAAGATCCTGGTCCTGTCTTCTCCATGTTTTAGCCCAGTGAGAACACCGAAATTTTGTTTTTGTAATCCTCACCTGAGGGTATTTTTCCATTGATTTTTAGAGAGTGGAAGAGAAAGGGAAAGACAGAGATAAATATCCATGTGAGAGAAACACATTGATTGGTTGCCTCCTGCACAAGCCCTGACCAGGGCCTGGGCCCGGAAGGAGCCTGCAACTGAGGTACATGCCCTTAACTGTAATCAAACCCAGAACCCTTTGGTTTGCTGGCTGATGGTCTATCCACTGAGCCAAACTGGCTAGGGCAGAGCATCAAAATTCAGAAGAGCAATTGAAGTTTCAATAGGGTAAGAAGACTGGAAATCCCAGGCACCCTACACCCTTTCTTAGCACAATGGAATCAAGCGTTTTGGCTATTCATCCTCTTTTGTGCCTTCTGGCAACCATAACCAAAATATATGTTTGTCTAAGAAAAAAACTTCTATGAGGGAAGTGGATTGACTTAATCTTGGGGATACCTTCCTCTTCCTTTTCCTCTACTCCTTCCTCTGCCACTAAGGGCTCTTAAAGTTCCTTTGTCCACTCCTCTAGCTGTTTCCTTAGCCTGCTGAGACTTTTTCTGATTGGGTATCTTGTGGAACTGGAAGTTGCTTTCTTAGTTATGGCAGTAACCTATAGACAAACATGGAGCCATGGATTAGAATGAGTTAGGCCTTCCTAACTACACATAACACACATATGCCATACCCCCATGCACACATCACACATACATACACCAAACACATGCACTCACACACCTCACATACACACATACCACACACACCAGACATGTACAAACACAAATACATAAAACATATACAAACACCCACATCATACAAATACACACTACACCTAAACCCTCTATGTGCACATATACAAACATACCACACATGCACACACATGCACATACATCACACACACATAGACAGCACATGCCTGTTTGCATTTAGTTTTGCTTCTTGGATGAAGAAGTTTACATAAATGAGACCATAGGTTAAGTATGCCCATGTTGAAAGATTTGGCAAATGAATCCAGTCTGAGAGGTATTGTTGAGATCCGAGGGCTTCCACAGCATCATTCGCAGGGGTCAAGCCCTCCTGGGCCTGGCTCGCAGTTCTTTGCCAGCTTTGAGGGTGTGGTGCAGAGGATCTGATGTTTGCTTTAATGACTGTGAGAAGTCTCTTAAACAGATTGGCTGCCTAGAAAAACATTTCACATGCTTCTCAGTTCTGCACACTGGCTTCTTCAGCCATGACCACAGGGAGATTAAGTGTAAGTTTAAAACTTTCTCCAATCAGGCCATAAAAATTGTGGTTTTCCTCCTCTATCAAATTAGCTGATCTCATTTAGGCATGACCACTGCTTATACACAATCAAACTGTAGGCAGACACTTCTGACTTTGCTTCACGAGAACCTAAACAGAGGTTCACATACGGATGAGAAAGGTCCTCGCAGGGCTGAGGTCCATAGTACACGCTCTGGGAGGGCAGGTACCTTATCTTGTTTTCTGGAAGTCCCCTCCCCCCGGGACAGAGACTTCTGCTAACAGAGTGTGAGTTCTTTCTGGAAGTTTTATTTACTCTTTCATCTCTGAGGTAGATGCCTGGCACACAGTGGACTTAGCAGGACGTACTTGGGTAAATTCTAGAACTTTACCTTCTGAACTTCACTAGTCGAGGCTCAGACTTTGATTCTTATTAAGATGACCACTCTCTGGAGAGAAGACTCACAAAACTGATCTTCATGCCTGCTGCCTGTGTATGAGTGAAGGATGGGCAGGGAGAGGGGAGAGAGACAGTGCTGAGGTGGAAGTGGATGCAACCAGGGCGGAAGTTAGGAACAGATAAGATCTTTTTCTTCTTCACTCTAACATTCAGCTACATTTTATTCTAGTTATTTTTTGTCTGTTTTTTTTCTTTTGTACTGTTGAGATCATATTATATGAAAACTACTGTACTTTGACTTTTCACTTAATATAATTAGTACCAGCCCTTTTCCACATCATTAAATGACATTGCAAATATTATTCCAAAAAAAACCCCCACAAACTTTTGCACTGTGCACGTGCACCATCATTTAACTAGACTTTCCTGCCTTGTTTGGCAGTAATTGATTGATAAAGAGCAGAATGAAGGGTCTCTTGAGGCATGGAGATCAGTGTTAGTTCTTGCTTGGGACTGTCCTAGCCAGGCTTCTGATCTTACTGGGTCGAGGCAGTTGTTTTGTGTTCCCTCGAACTAGTTTATGTTAATCAACCATTTGATTATGTAGATGGTTTACTGGGTATGGGAGTCAATAAGTTGTCTATCAAAATGAGAATATTCCTATTTTGTGCCTTCTGACTTTTATATTTTGAATTAATAGAAATGACACCTAAACAGATGGATGACTCTAGGCAAGCAAGTCCAAACATCAATGCAGGTTTTTAGCCTTTAAGCTGTACTGAATATCTCAAAAGAGCATGGATAGTCTATTTGAATGTTAATCAGCTTAGGGCAAGTTTGGGGCCTAAGGAAACAGCAGCATGGAATGAATAAGCTCAGGATCCTCCTTTGGGTTGTGTCAGCATCTGGGCCAGTGAGTTCTGTGCTAGTGATTTGATGTAGGATGAGGGGTATCCTATTCTTGCATCTGCTGAGGAAGTGCCTGTCTAGGAAGAGACAGAGCTGGAGGTTTGGAAGCATTTAATTTAGAGTGAAAACAGGTCTGTTTTGTTGGAGATTCAGTAGATCTGAAAATGA
Organism: Myotis yumanensis; assembly: GCF_028538775.1. Lineage (NCBI taxonomy): Eukaryota > Metazoa > Chordata > Mammalia > Chiroptera > Vespertilionidae > Myotis > Myotis yumanensis. The sequence goes on from NW_027223762.1 coordinate 6,242,039, forward strand.
AATCTCACAAATTGTTTGTCAAATTGGATTTTTGGGAACAGACTGAATTAGATATTATTCAATTGAAGATATAAGTTAGAGACATATTGATATTCAGGGTGCAGCAAAAGTAGGTTTATAGTTGTTCATATTAAAATAGTATAATAAATAATACAAGAATAAACTGCTTCACATACTCATAACTGTAAACCTACTTTTGCCTCACCCTGTATTTGAGAAGCAATGGTGTCATTTCCAAAGGTTCCTAATGTATTTTTTAATATTTAACATACACCGATGTGAGGTGAAACCTCATTGTCATTTTATTTGCATCTCTCTGATGATCATTGACTGTGAGCATTTTGTTATATGCTTTCTTGGCCATCTGTATGTCCACTTTGGATAAGTGTCTATTTAGGTCCTTTGCTGAATTTTTAATTAGATTGTTTGTCTTCCTTTTGTTAAGTTATATGAATTCCTTATACATTTTGGAAATTAACCCCTTATCAGATGTATCATTGGCAAATATCTTCTCCCATACAGTGGGACCCTTTTCATTTTGTTGATGGTTTCTTTTGCTTTGCTGAAGTTTTTTATTTTGATGTAGTCCCATTTGTTTATTTTTTCCCCTTAGTTTCCTTTGCCCAGGAGATGTATTGGCAAACATATTGCTTTGAGAGAGGTCAGATTTTGCTGCCTATGGTTTCTTCTAGAATTTTTATGGTTTCATGACTGACATTTAAGTCTTCTATCCATTTTGAGTTCATCCTCACCTCATACCTGTCAGAATGGCCACCATCAACAAATCAACAAATGACAAGTGCTGAAAAGGATGTAGAGAAAAGGGAACCCTAGTACACTGGTGGTGGGAATGCAGACTGGTGCAGCCACTGTGGAAAACATTATGGAATTTCCTCAAAAAATTAAAAATGAAACTGCCATTTGACCCAGTTGTCCCACTTCCAGGAATATATCCTAAGAAACCAGAAACACCAATCAGAAATAATATATGTAACTCTATGTTCACAGTGGCATAATTTACAATAGCGAAGATCTGGAAACAGCCCAAGTGCCCACCAGTAGATTAGTGGAAAAAAATCTGTGGCATTTTTACACCATGAAATACTATGTAGCAGAAAAAAAGGATTTCTTACCCTTTGAGACCACATGAAGGGACATGGAGAGTATTATGCTAAGCAAAATAAGCTAGTCATAGAAAGACAAGTATAAAATGATCTCACTCATATGTGGAATCTAATGAACAAAATGAATTTATGAACAAATGAATTTATGATCCAGAGACACAGAAGCATGGAACAGAGCAACAAATCTCTGAGGGAAGGCAGGGGAGGGAGTGTTTGGGGGAGAAATTAACCAAAGAACTTATATGCATACATGCATAACCCATGGATACAGAAAATTGTATGGTGAAGGCCTGAGGGGGTCAGGTGTGGGGTGGAGGGGTCAATGGGAAAAACAGGGGATATATGTAATACTTTAAGAAATAATGATAAATTTTAAAAAATTAACGTACGCAGTACCTCTAGGATGAATAAGACTATGTTAGAAGAGAGGTAAGAAGGCAGGAAAGGAAATTTTAAACAGAATTAAAGGTAGTTTCTCACTCAGTGGAAATTATGGTTTAGCAATCATTGCATGGTTAAGACAAGGCAGAGTGGGGTGGGGCCTGACCATGGCAGGACTGAGGAGGGACATGACCGACTTCAGGACACCAAGTTAGAAATTTGAAGTCAAGGAGATAGACATGTTCCTTGCCCGCCAAATCCTGCCTCTCAGCCCAGTGGCTCTGGCAAAGTCCCTTAGGGCCTGGTGAGAGAATATATTGGGATAGGTTGGGTGACTTAAATATTAAGTATAGGAGATGTAAGTCCTACCTGGCAGAATTTTTCAAACTGTAGGTTGTTACCAGCATTTGTATGAAACGTAAAGTAGAACAGAATGGAGTGAAACAGAAAATATCAGAGTGATATCACAGAGAGTGAAGAGAAATATGAATTCCTAAAACTTTGGTTTCAGTTTTGAGGGCAGAGCAAAGTCATATAAATTATATTTTTTTCTGTAACCCCAGGTCCGTAATGTGGAAAACAGTGCCCTAATGGGCTGCAGAAAGCAAATTAGGAAGGCATTTGATAGGATTAATAAGATAATGAAAGGTTTCATTATAGCATGTTCTTTATCTATACTAATAAAAGCATAATATGCTAAGTAGATTGGACAGCTGAATGACATTCCGGACATCCTTCCGGACGAAGCTGTGGCTGCCAGGGCCGAGGCAAGCCACCTGCGGCTGCGAGGGCTGAGCTCCTTGCACGAATTTCATGCATCGGGCCTCTAGTTGTATAATAAAGCTTTACACTTACTCCAGTGTTACTAAAAATTGAATATTGTCCAATATATTTATAAATGTGTATTTCAAAGAACAAATAGTTAAAACAAACAAAAATAACAAAACAAACACTGCCAGGGCTAAATATTAAACAATGGAGAAAACAGCTATAGTGAGATGGTGAGTTTCTGCGTATGTGTGCATATGTTTGAGTCTGTTCATAAAATAGGACTCAGTGTAAGATAGAAATTAGATTGTGCTTTACAAATAGCAATCTGACACTGAATGCAGGGATGGGGCAAATGTAATTGTCTTGTCATTTAGACTCATGGCTCTATGGGCTCAATGGATATTTTTCAGGACAGTTAAGCTGCCTAGGATCTTCTTAACCAACAAGTATAGTTATATTTTCTTCAGAATATAGAACAACATATACTTTACACGCAGTGGTTCTCAACCTGTGGATTGTGACCCCTTTGGCGGTCGAACGACCCTTTCACAGGGGTCGCCTAAGACCATCCTGCATATCAGATATTTACATTACGATTCATAACAGTAGCAACATTACAGTTATGAAGTAGCAACGAAAATAATTTTATGGTTGGGTCACAACATGAGGAACTGTATTTAAAGGGCCAGAAGGTTGAGAACCACTGCTACAGGAAAGAAAGCTTATAGTATTTGGAGAAGCTGGCGTCAGATAAATGGTTTTAATAGGCTTACGAAGGCTATTACTCTCGCTGGGAAAATATAAATTACTTTGAATACATGAGCCTAAAATTGTTGCTACCAACATGTTTAGTGCTTTGTTACATGACAGAAGTAAATAGGTTGAGATGGCTTAATGGGAAGAATGTTTCTAAGTGAAGATGGTAATATCTGGAAAGGAATTTTGGCAATTAGCAAAATAATGCTGATTGTTTTGAAGTTTTGTCTACCAAGTAGATTTCGTGAGCATGTTTTCATGTCTACCATTCTCAATGCTGGTTTAAAAAAGTACTCCATTTGTTTAAGCGTGTTCACTGCCAGCTGGGTAGAATTCCTTTTACAAAGACCCAACTGAATGGATTGGAGAGGACTCTTTATTTATCTATGATTTCAACTCCACCTGTTTACCATTTTCTTGTTAAAAGGAATTAGCGAGTGTTGGGTATGTGGCTATGAAGCAATTGAACAAATCTCCAGTGCAACTATAATACAAATCCATCTTCAATCCCAGAGCAAATTGTTCTCATTTTGGGAGGGGAAAAGGTATTTTCTCAGCTAAAAACAAAAATTAACAAATATTTTGCAGAAGGTGAACTCTAGGGTCCCAACCAAATCCTGAACAAATTAGAGTGAAGCAGAAACAGCTGTTGGGTAAACTGCACATCCGAAGAGTAGGTTCTGGGCTGTCAGGCCGGATTGCTTGGAGCTGGCCGGTCCCAGCTTTACCATTTCTCAGAACCTTGGCAAAGAGTGGGAAATGTGGAAAGAGGAACACAAGTTCAAGAACAACAACAGAAGCTCCAAGCGCTCTTTGCTTTGGGACCTACGGGATTCCAATGCCGATTTTCTTATTTTCCCCTGGGAAGTAGCCGATGACAATGAAGAAGACTTGTTCTGTGACAAGGGGGCATAAAGCTGTGATGGACCTGTGAGAATGCAGCAGGCACCTCAAGAAAATTGTCATCTCACTGCAAGAGCTGCCCCCAAACAAGGTTTAGCATGGTAATCCCATGACCTTCTCCCATGAAGGTTAAACTTTGCATAACAATGAGAGAAACATCTGCATGTTATCCACTCATAATATAAGTCAAGAGATATGGAATGACTTGGAAAGACTGAAATACAAGCTTGATCATTTTCAAATTCCAAACGAGCTTTTCCTCCACCAAGAACTGTTGTGTTTGAGTCCAAGGGAAGTGTTTCAGTTTCTCAGAACATCCTAGATATTTTAGACATGCTTAGGAATTGCTAAGTGATTCCGTGCTGGTCCTCTCCTCAGCTTGTTTTTCTTGTTAAATGTGTTAGAGAGTGCCTAGGGATCCATAAGAAAAGCACACCACTTTCCACCCAAGTTCCAAGTCAATTAGAAATGAGAACAAAGAGAGTGAAAATGTTAAGGCCAAATATAACTTCTATAATGTATAAACCCAATATGGTTCAGTATGGCTTATTTCTTGGGGCATTTGGGCTTTTAAACTAACTGAACTAGACTGACATATTTCATGGAGGGGGCGGGAAGAGATTAACCAATGAATTTATATGCATATATGCATAGCCCATGGATAGACAATAATGTGAGGAAAACCTGGGGAGTGAAGGGGAGCGAGGTGGAAAGAGTCAATGAGGGTCGGGGGAAGAAACAGGGATATCTGTAACACATCAATAAAGATAAATAAAAACAAAACAACAACAAGAAACACTGAACTAGAAATAGAAAGACTCATGGTGCCTGTTCCTCAGGTAGCACCAGCCAATGCCACAGGGAAGCCAAGGCACCGGGAAGGCTATTATTATTGTTTGCCATGCGGCCAGGAAGAATTAAGAACATATGCTCTCAGTGGAATATAACCCCCCGCCCAAACATTATTATGGTAAAATTTATCTTTTCTTATATAGCTAATTTTCTATTTATAGTGCATACAAAGTGTGAAGCAGATGACAAAGATATAAAACGAAAATAAAGCCCCTCATTTACCTATCCTTCCCTTCTTCTCACACTCAAGAGGCACCAACTCTTAAATAGTTTCTGTTTTGACTTGCCCTGGTTGCTATCATTATAATTTTAAATGACATACTTTTATTTCTGCTTCCAAAATTGTCTTTAAACAGTATCTGTTGATTCTCTTCCATAAAAGATGAGGAATCTGGCATACTTACACCACCTCCAACCTCCTCCCTCCCCTTCACGTTCTAATTTTTATTAAACTTTTTGTTGTTGTTGTTGTTTTCACTTTTTTTTTTTTTTTTTATGGAGGAAGCCTCGTTAAAAGTGAACTCCTAGAGTTTGAACTTCACTTCATCACGTATCTACTTATTAGCTATGTAATCTTGAAGAAGATATTTTGCCTCCCGTGACTTCAAATTCCTCATTTCTAATGGGGGATATTAATGGTACCTCCTTCATAAGTAACCGTGTGGACAAAATTGGCCAATCCATATAAAGTTCTTAGCATGGTGCCTAATCGTCAGAAAACACTGAACAAATGTTACATATGGTTCTGGGACAAAAGTAGGTTTTTATTGGGAGCTTGATTCTAAAATCTAACAAATAATATATAATATTCTGATTATTTAAATACTTTTATGGTAGAATCGAATAGTGATGCCATTGTCGTTAGCTAGTCATTAGTAATAGGAAAGGAACAAAAGGGGGACCAGACATGATAAGCATGGTCAATTGGGCAGCTTCACCAGGAAGCTGCAGTTTTACACTCCCCAGGGAACCTTAGGTTCCTTCCTGCAGATTACTGGGGGAAGGGACTGGACACAGGGGAAGATGGACGCATGTGCAGTAAATAGGGGTAACATCAGGAAGGTGCTTGCTGCCCATCAAACCTGGGACTAAAGATCATTGGACAGAGGGGGTGGGGCCACTAAAAACCCATGAAACTTTGGGAATACCTAATCCCACAGACAAAGGAATTCTCTCTCTTGGCTCTTGGTGCTCCTTTGGCTCTCTGATTCCTTGGGCTTTGCTCCTGCCCATGTTCCTTCCATAGCTAGATAGCCCTGCAGACTCCACACACAAGGGACTGATGGACTGCAACTGAGAACACAAAGTAAGCCGGCTTGATGCGGGTCTGGCCACTGCTCCGCTATGTAAGGAAAACTCTGGGCAAGGCTTTGATTGAAGCTCCGCGGAAGCCGCAGTTACACTTCTTCTATGGCGGGACGAAGGGAAATAAGGGCCTTGGAAACTAAGGGGTATAATTCCACAAAAAATAGAACTTTCTGCAATGCCTCCCCCTCCCGTGCAAGACTCAGAAAATACTTTTTCTCAGGATATTGCCAGAAACCCACTCCCACCAGCAACCTGTGGGGATGAGCCGTGCTCCCCACCTATAACAATAGCATGGGTGGACTCAGAAAAAGGGATGTGATTTTTTTATCATTAAAACTTTGTCCTCTAAAAGAGATGCTTTCTCGTGTCAATGTTTGATAGATCTTAATTACTTCTAGGTTTCATTATTTCTTCTTGTCACACTAATTTCCATCTACTTCTTTGAGAAACAATATAGTACTGGTTTTCAGCTTACATATTCTACTGTGTATGTGACATTATACAAGTTAATTGGTTTTTCTATGCCTTATTTTTCTCATCATCATCAGATAGGGATAATAAAAGCATCTTCCTTAGAGTACTATTATGAATGATAAATGAAATAATGTATGTGCGGCGCATAGAAAAGCACATGCCACCCTATATTATTTTGCTGTTTCTTTTAAAAAATTTTGCTGGAGTACTTTATTAATTAATTTATACTTACAGAATGTTGGGGACACTAAACGTTCTGGGTTTGCATATACAAAATACATTTTTATTTTCCTCTCCTCCCATATGTGAGTGCTTATAAGATTTCAAGTTCACTGTGGCAATTTGGAGTTGCATTGCCAATAATGATGAAATGGTTTGTTGCGGACCAATACTCCCATCAAGAACATCTAGAGAAGCTGGGAAAAATACCCAGGCTGGCACTGGAAACCTAGCAAGGCGGCAGCCAGGACTGCCCAGTTGGGAAAGAACCCAGAAAGAAATAGGTGCATTGAGGTGAATCCAACATTTTGCAATTTTTTTTTCACTTAAAATATTTGCTGCTCTTGGCATGTGGCCAAAGGCCTAAAAAGTTGAGCAGGAAGTGGCAGCTAATTGAGCAGAGCATTTGATAAGTATGTGGGCTGAGGAGATAAAAAATGGAGTCAGCCTACCAGGAAAATGGGTCCTTGGTAAAAGCCTCCTACTTCCAGGTCAGACCCCTGGAGGAGTATCCTCTAGGAGCAAAGCAAGCTGGAAATAGATCATCCCTCACAAAAGACTGGATGGCGGTGATCTGCACCTACTTTAAAGGCCTCCTAGAGAGTAAGCTCTCCCCTTACAGGAGGAAGACAAAGCAGTCAAATCTCAAATTATGTTTACAGCTTTCATTTCTAATGTCTGACATTTAATACAAATAACCAAGCGTTTCAGGAAATAGGACCAAAAGGACAAAAACCAAGAAGAAATACAAACAATAGGATCAGATCAGCAGGTGACCCACTTTTTATTTATTATTTACTTGTAAATGACTATGATTCCTATGTTAAAGAAAACATGTCAACAGTTGAGAATTTCACTAGGGAGCAATGGCTTATAAAATAATTTAATAGAAATTCTAGAACTGAAAACTACATAAAATAGAATTAAGATCTGAAAGTACAGTTTTAATAGCAGATTCCTCATAGCAGAAGAGAAGTTAAGTAAGTTCAAACATATATTACTATCAAATATCCAAACTCCTACCCACAGAGAAAAAACATGTAAGAGATAAAAATGCCTTAAAGACATACGGGCTTGGTGAAAAGATATGACCTATGATGCATTTGAAGTCCTTGGAGGAGAGCGAAAAGAATTCTGGTAGATTCCAGATTTGAAGAGAAACTGGTCATGAACTATTCCAAATTGATGAAAACATCAGGTCACAAAATTCAAGAAAAATGGCAAACCCTAAATTGGATGAATAATATTTTAAATGCCCAAGCATAGCATAGTAAAACTACTTAAAACAAAAGACAAAATCTTAAGAGTAGACAAAAAAGACATTTTACCTTGAAATGAGCAAAAAATAAGACTAACAGCTAGACAACAAATTGACATCTTTAAAGAAAATAACTGAAAACCTAGAATACTGTATTCTACTAAATATACTTCAAGAATGAAAGCAAAATAAGAAAAGTAGAAAGAGAATGTGTTGTCACAGAGCCACACTAAAAGAAATGATCAGAACATCAATAGTCAGATAATTAATTTAAACACAAATATATAAGGAATTACTCCAATCTGGTTCCCTTTTAACTCACAAAGGATATGCAGCATGAATGAGAAATTATCCTTTGTTGTTTTAAGCAAATTATACATGAGGATTTTTGCTATAGAAATATAGACTATAGTGACTGACAAGTTGATTCAAGTTTTTTCCCCGATTCCTTCTTTCTTCTTTCTACTATTTGTAATTTATACTCTATGCCTACCTACGCTTTCAGTAGTTACTCTAGTTATTTTTTTTGAATGCATAATTAACAAATTCTAAGTACTTTGATTAGATGCTCAGATTTTAATGTATATTCACAGCCCCTTGAGGATCTTGTTAAAATGTAGATTATGATTCAAGAGGCCAGAGGTGGGGTCTGAAATTCTGCATTTCTGACAAACCCTTGAGTCTTGCCAATATTACTGGTCCCTGGCCACACTTTGAGTAGCAAGACCTTAAAACTTCACTTTGCTTGCCCCATCTTTCAAACTTCTACGTTACTGTTTGTTCTCTATTTTAGCTTTATTTCCCCACAAATTAAACTTCAAAAATTTTACATAGTCAATATTTATTTAGATTAATCAACTTGCCAATTTATTTGCTTATCATTCCTTCTTCTTTTCCTTTATTTCTTTCTTTTTTTTTAAATCCTCACCTGTGAATTTTTTTTCCATTGATTTTTAGAGAGAGTGGAAGGGAGAGGGAAAGACAGAGAGAAATATCGATGTGAGAGAAACACATCAATTGGTTGCCTCCTGAATGAGCCCCCACCAGGGCCTGGGCCAGGGAAGAACCTGTAACTGAGGTATGTGCCTTTGACTGGAATCGAACTCAGGACCTTTCAGTCCTCAGGCCCACCCTCTCTCCCCTGAGCAAAACTGGCTAGTGCATCATTTCTTCTTTGTTAATTTTAATTTTTTTAAATTTATCTTCATTGTTGAAAGTATTATAGTTGTCCCTTTATTTTCTCATTGATCCCCTCCATCCCGTAGCTGTCCCCCCTTTTACTTCTTTTAGAATTTCCTTCAGTAAATATATATTTGTGATAAATGCCATAGTTCATCCTTCAAAAAAGTCTTAATTTTATCCTCCTTCTTGAAAATAATTTTATTGAGAAGAACATTCCAGGACATTGCACGGTTTCTGCCCTCCCTATGTACTAATGTGAGAATAAGTCATCTGTCTTATTGACATGCGGGAGATCCATCCTTTCTCTCTATTTGCTTTTAGGAGTAATTTTCTTTGATGTCCACTGTTTATGCTACATCTTTTTGTGAAGTTATTTTTTATTTATTCTTGTTGGAATAGACTGGGCTTTTTGGATCTGAGAATTGATGTTCTTTTGTGGGTCTGGAAAATTCTCAAATGTAGTGTCATTAAACATTGGCTTATTCTCCTGGGATCTTCTCCTATATTGTAATTAGCCATTTGTCAGGTCTCCTCACTCTATGCTCTGGCTCTCAATTTCTCTTTTGTATTTTTTAATCTCTCTGTCTTTAGGAGTTGCATTTTTTATGCCATCTTTTTAACCTACATTCTAGGTCAACCTTCATCTTCTACTTAACCTATCCATTTAAATTTTAATGATTATAGTTTTATTTCTAATATTTTATTTGTATCTTTTGAAAACATTCTTACATTTGAAAATATCATTTTTACTTTGTTCATGTCTTCATGCTCCTCCTTTATTTCTTCAAATAAAGAAAGTATAGTTATAAACTCTCTGGGAATTACAATATCTGATATTTTTTAGGAAACTGATTCTCCTGTACTTAATTCAAGCTTCCTTGTCTCTCTGTGTTTTTCTTTTGCCAAGCGAGTTGTTCATGTTCTTTGGGACTGCATCTGTGGGCATTCTTTGAGCCTGGTTTGAATTAGTATTCCTCCAGAATGGTTTGTGTTTGCTTCTGCCAGTCTCCTGGGGGCACACTGACCTAGGACCACTTTAAATTAAATTGTCCATTTAAGATTTTCAGACCTCACAAGTGGCATAAATTTGGATGGCAAACCTGTGAAGGGTCTGTTGTGGTTATGAAACCTCAGGGGAGATTTCTTCCCTTTACTAGTGCCAATGTAGAGATGAGGAGGATTCCTTGATCTTCTAATTTTGGCAGGGAGTTTATGTCTCATTCAACCTTCTACAAAGCTGATAGCCCATTGGGGTTTTCACTTTATGCAGGCATCTTCGAATAAACTACCCACCTGGGAGCAGTTCCTCCCCATTTTATCCAACCCTTTCACCCCTAGCAGCTTTGATGATGGGATCTCAAGCTCTCTAGGATAAAAGAACTCTATTCTGGAAGGTGAACTAGTTTGTCTTCTTTCTTCTCTTCCTTCAGGTTCCTTATGAAAGCTGAAGTGGGCAGGTGAGGGAAGTCAATTGTATGTTGAAAACCTTTGGACACTTTCTACCCATTCTACATTCACATAATACTACATAATGCTTCTGGCCCAAGACCATGAATGGAATACTATAACATAGTGAAACTCATTTCAGCCTGTACTTAATTAGAGGGAAACTCCCAGTAAAATAGGAGTAGTATCTGTGTGTTTTGCCTCAGCCTTTCTGCATAGTTCATACCTACTTCTTTGCACATAGCAACTTCTCATTGAACGTCCAATGAGATATTCAACTAAAAGCATTAATACTAATGTTATGACTAATGTGTTTGTTAAACTGTGAAAATAAATCAACAGAAATCTTGAATTTAGCTAATAACCAGGATGAGTTAGCTTGATCATTTCTGTATTTGGGCACCTCCAATTACTTCTGGAGAAATCAAATTCATTTTCATAACTCTGTGTTTCATGGCTATGTGTTTCAGAATGTTTTACTTCCCAGAATCAAACCTGCCTCTGACTTTCTATTCTCAGCCATCTACAAGGACAGTGGATGGAATCAAAACTACTTAATCAAGTGGAAGAGATTTAAGATGTGTGTTTTGAGACTGCTCCCAGACCTGTCCCTGTGGTTGAGACCCCCAGATAGCGTTCATACCCAAATCATACTGGGAGAATGATGGAGGCTTTCCTTGGGGCCTGAGACGAAGCCCTGGGAAGGGGCTGTGGTCAGTTCCAGTGGGGTTCTTCATTCCTCCAAGGTCAGACCTGTCAGATGCTCCATAAGTCATGAGTTAGTTCTGCACTTGGGACCTAGGCAGCCCTCCAGCCTCCCCCTCTGAGAAGCCCTCTGGCTCAGGCCCTCAGTCATGTTTCTTCAGCAGACAATCAATGGGGCTCCCCTACCCCCACTCATGCTTCTCTAGCTTGATTTCAGGCCCCATTGGATGGCTTGAACCCACCATATTTCCTGAACTTCCCCCCTTCCTCCATCTTGACAATTTTGACCACTGCCAAGTTTCTCAGGGAGAGCCTCAAAAATTCTGGATTTAAAGAAACAACATTTTGGAGTCATTATAGATAATCTACAGCGTTACACACAATCCATGTTATTTCAGAAGGATGGAAGGACATGGACACTCCAGGGCTACTTCTACATGTTTCTTTTTATTGGCTGCCATCTCTACACGCTGGGGTTTATTCATAGTCACTCTGCTCATCTATCCTCAGGGATGATGCTCTTCTCTGCCCTCCACCCTTCCTGGGAGATGTATCTTTTTTTTCTCTCTCTCTGATCTTCATTTCTTGTTGAATCTGGGAAACTTCTTTTTCACTGAGTCAAACCACTGCACCCCATTCCTTTCCTCTGCATGCGAGAGCAATGGAGGCTGTCTTCCTTCTGGCCAGGGAGGTGTCCCAGTTGCTTCTTAGAAGACAGACCCCTGCACAGAAACCAGGTCCTTGGCAGTTGATTTTCAAAGCTCTTACAGTGGTTCTCAACCTTCCTAATGCTGCGACCCTTTAATACAGTTCCTCATGTTGTGGTGACCCCCAACCATAAAACTATTTCCATTGCTACTTCATAACTAATGTTGCTACTGTTATGAATCGTAATGTAAATATCTGATATGCAGGATGGTCTTAGGCGACCCCTGTGAAAGGGTCGTTCGACCGCTAAAGGGGTCGCGACCCACAGGTTGAGAACCGCTGTCTTAGACTCTCTATCGCCCTCCCAATACCTGCTTTGTGTTTAAACTCGGCATGATTACACAGAATTAGTCCGAGTTTGGAAGGCTGTTATCTAGATTTAGTTTCCTATTTCGCCACTATTCTGTGTGGCCTTGTACAGATTATTTATTTAATTTTCTTATCTATAAAGTGTGTAAATTAGTGCCTGTCTGGTGTAGGGGTGGTGAGCACTAGAGGAGAATTGCCTAGTCTAGACCCGTGCCTTACAAATGGGAAGGAACCAATAAATGTTAACCCTTATTATTGGTGTTCTTCATTTATTCTTCCAATAAACATTGATTCTGTGAGTGCAATTGTGGCAACAGTGCTAACTCATAGTAATTATAGTAATTTGGATTTGCCCCAGGGCCCTGGCTACCACGCTCATTGCCCTGAAGGGAGGGTGGATTTTTAATGTAGTCAAATGCCTGGATGTTCAGAGCTAAGTGGCCTTGAAGCTTGTCCTGCTGAGGACACCCTGCCCCGCACCCTCAGACCCCTCAGACCCCTCAGACCCCTCAGACCCCTCAGACCCCGTGCGGAATTCCTGTGCAGTCAGCTCTCGCATGTGGGGCTTCGGAGGCTCTCAGGCCAGTGTGTCTGGGAGAGTTTCAGTCTGGAGGCATCAAGGAGTATTAATGTGCAGCTGTGGGATCTGTCAGGAATACGAGCTGTGGTGCAACAGAAACCACCTGCGAGGCTTGTGATGTTTTGAAACGGAGTGCTGGAAAGGAGGGGCCGGGCCAAGAAACTAAAACGGGGCGCGGTTCCTGTGCAGCTCAGAGCACAGGTCCCAGGGCAGGAGGGGCGGTGGGGGTGGGGGTGGGGGCTTACAGCTGAGCTGCCACTGCCCCGCCCTCGCTGCTGCTCCGGGTGTCACTTTTTAATGACCCATGGACCCTGTCAGACTGAGGTGTGCTGGGCTTACTTCTGTGCACACAGAAGGGAATAGAAAAGGCCAGTGTCTTTAAGACACGGTGACTGTGTCACCCAAGGAGTAACTCCCCTATCCCGTTACATCAGAACATAACGGAGAGTTACCCAACAGTAGCACCAAGTCATCCTGGGAGTTGCCAGGACCTGGGCTGCCTGCGGCTCAGACTCCGGGTACAGTAAACTCTCCCAATGAGCCTGCTGGCTAGCACCAGCCTTCATGCACGGCTCCTCTGAGCTTGCCACAAACACAGCAAGGACACGGCCATGGTTTGGGAGCAGAGCCCTGCAAACAGGCGGCCTGGTGCCTCCCCAGTGGCCCTGCTGCTGGGGTGGGACTCGCACAGCTCAGTGATTGGCCGGGCTGTCCTGTTTCCTGGCTGAGGGAGCCTTTGCCCCAGCAGGTCTCATGGCTCTATGGATCTTTCAGAGCCACGAGTTAAAACGGGTTTTTCTGTTCCTCATTTATGCCACGAGAACCTTGACGGCAACTTAGTTGGGAGCTCCGGGATGCAGGGAAATAGCTACTGGGGTACACCGTGCTGGCAGCAACCCCAAGCAGACACTGCAGTCCAAAGGTTCGCTGAATGAAGGCTGATCCTAAGGAAATCGTCCCCCACCAGGTGGCAGAGGAAGAAGTCCAGCCATGTCAGGGCGCGGAGACATTGCAGACGTTATTCAGGCTGCGGGGAACAATTCCCAGACCAGCTTTCCCACCGACGGTGCTATCAACATGTGTTCGCCCAGCACTCCCCGGCTTCCGTCCCTCTCCCGGGCCTCCAAGGCTCTCCATCACCCAAGGTGCTGCCCACAGCAAGGCAGTCCCTCCTGACTTCCCACATTGGCTGATGGAAACCCACACGGATGGGAGAAAAGGAACAGGGTCGGGAGTGAAGACAACACCTGGATGAGAAGAGAAAACTCCAAAACCCGTGCCTGGAGTGACAAGTTGAAGATAGCTCATACTCCTGAGCAGTGAGCCTAGAAGTAAGTGCACTGATGAAGAAATGCATTAAAAGGTGTTTTTCCCTTCTGAGATGGGAAATCATCAAGTGTAGAAATCTGAGAGTATATAAAATGCTGTTGTGAAGGAAAAACTCTTTCTTGGCCTAAGTGGAATATTTGCATTTATTATAAGAGAGACAGGATTTTTTAATGGGATATACTAATTTTAAGTGATATTGAATATAACACATTTTTATTTTATCTCAAGGCTATCATGTAAAGCAAGCAGATAAGATGGTATTGTGTCTAATTTTCAGAGTGGGGGCGGGGGGCTTGTGATGCTTAAGACCAAACATGTAGGATCAGCAGAGTTGGATTCTCACCCCCGTTTTCCAACTTCAACTCGAGTGTTCTTTCCATGGGATCTCCTTTTTGTTTTCACTTACCGAGCTTCCAAGCCTGAGGCCATCCTAAAATAAAATGTAATAAAGTGCTTATTTTAGCCACAAAATGTTCCGTGTGTGTGTGTGTGTGTGTGTGTGTGTGTGTGTGTGTGTATGCACGTGTTCAGGGTACATTGAACATGACTAGGTTTTTGGTCAATTTGTATATAGTCAGGAGAATCTGTAGCAGGACTTTTGTGTTAAGAGGCACTAAATAGGTTTGTAAATATCTAATTTGCTTAAAAGCAAGTATAATTAAAAAAGAATGGCTGATTTCTAAACAATGTCCCTTTTAGGTATGTTCCTATTATTTTAAGAGATGGAGATTAAAACCTATGATCTTAAATTTTTGTTATCTGTTACTGTGTAGAGTCATATGCTCTAAAATAACTATTGTATTAAAATGTAGGCCCCTGCTTCACTGACTAGCTGTGTGGCCTGAGCAGATGTCAACAACACAGGCATTTATTGAGAACTTGCTGGGTGTGTCCCAGGCAGCATGTTAAACCCTGCAGCTGTGGACATATTTGCTTCCATCTTTCTCTGTTTGATTTCCATGGGTTTGGGTTTTAACCTAGCAGATGTGTTTCTATGCCATCCACTTGTATTAGTCAGGATAGTCTTGGTTATAGTGCCGTGACAAACAGTTCCCAACTCTCAACAGTTTGTCACAGAAAGTCTGTTCTGTCCCCACACCAAGCTCACTGAAGGTCCAGCTGATTATACAAAAGCTGTCTTTTATATGGTACCTTTTGATCATTGGTTAAAAAGTAGTTCAGTTTCTCAACTTATAGTTATAATATTCCCCTTGCAATAATAAGCTTTCTCTCCTAGATTTAGCATTCATTAATTGTCCTCTTGGGAGTTCGACCAACTGGGAGTTTGACCACTCACTATGACATGCTTCTTCCCCTGTTGACCACCAGGGCTGCAGCACAGAATGAAGAAAGGCCCTGGCCAGCGGCCTGAAGATGGGGGAAGGAAGGCCCCAGCCAGCAGCCTGAAGGTCCTGATCTGCCCTGATCACCAGCCAGGACTAGGGACCCTACCTGTGCACAAATTTCGTGCACCAGGCCTCTAGTAGCATATAATAAGAATCAAATGAAGAGCAAACTGAGCTGAAACAATGTGCAGACTCACCTGGGCTGAGGTGGCCAAGGGGGCAGAGCTACAAGCTGGGCCTGCAAACATGAAGAGGAGCTGGAGAAAGGGAGGGGAGCTCTTGATAGGAGAGAGGCCCCAATGGTTCTCCAATAAAAGAACCAAGCAGGTGAGCCATCCTCAGGCCCACCCAGGTGAGCACTCAGCAGGGGCTGCATTTTTAATAGTGCTACCTTATTCAAACACAATAAACTGAGCAGTGAAAGTAAGCCAGGGGAGAGCAAAAAGCCTGCTTGGAGATGCATCTGTGTGAGGTTTGAGTGTACATGGTTTTCCTGGGAAAACCTTGATGGGCCATCTCTAGGATATGGGCACCTTCCTGAAAGGTATTCCCAGTACACCAGAGGGATGCCAAGTGCTGTATCCATCAAGCTGTTTGGCCAACTCTTAGAGAATCTCAGCTTCCTTTTTTAAAACAAATTAAGTTAGATTTATTGGAGGATAAGTTACATCCAAAAAAAAATCGATTCTCTTTCTGAGACTACAATAATTTTTAGCAAACTACATACAGTCATGTAACCACGAGCACACTGAAGCTAGAAAACACCTACATCACCTGAACAGGTTTCCTCATGCTCCCCTGTAATCAATGCACTACCTCCATGCCCAGCCTGTGGCTACCACTGCTCTGTTTTAGGTCCTTATCGTTTTGCATTTTCTAGAGTATTATATAAATGGGCGCATACAGAATGTAGCTTTTAAAAAAATATATATTTTTGTTGATTTTAGAGATGAAAAGGGAGAGAGATAGAGAGATAGAAACATCAATGATGAGAAAGAATCATTGATTGGCTGCCTACTGCATGCCCCACTCTGGGGATCGAGCCCACAACCCGGGCATGTGCCCTGACCAGGAATGGAACCATGACCTTCTGGTTCATAGGTTAACGCTCAACCACTGAGCCATGCCAGCAGGGCAGAATGTAGCTTCTTTATTACCATCATGCATTTGTGATTCATCCATGCTTGATGCATACGACAGTAACTCATTTCACTTTATTGCTGAATACTATTCAATTCCATGGATGTTCCAGTTTGTTTATTCATTCACCAGTCAAAGGATGTTTGGGTTGTTTCCAGTTTTGGGCAATTATGAATAAAGCTGCAATAAACTTTCCCATCTCGATTTTTATGTGAACATTTATTTTCATTTCTCTTGGGTAAATACCTATGGGTGGGATCATCAGGTCAAATGGTAAGTGTTTGTTTAACTTTATAAGAAATTGCCCAACTCATTTCCAATGTCTCAGCTCCCCCTGTAATTCCTGCTGCAGCTTGCTCTCATGATGCAGCAGGGAAGTTTTTAAAGGCAAGAATGATATTTAATCCTCACATATTTATAAATTTCACAATTTATGAAGTACTTTCTATCCATTGTTTTATGTGATCCTTGTAGCAACCAGAATAGGAAGGATGCCAAATTTGGAGTTGCATGCTATGCACAAGGCCATTCCAAACTTAGATAAATCCTTCAACTTTTCCAGATCTCAATTTCTTTCTTTTTTAAAATGGTCATGATATTCATAAGGGACATTATGGGGATAATAATGATTAAGAGCTTGTATTTTAAAGTCATCTTGTCTTTGAATCCTAGCACTGCTACTTAACTCTCTGTGATATCAGCAAGTTACCTGACCTACCTGAGCTTCACCTCTAGTGATAATTGTTATTATTATGCAGGAATAATAATTACTTTTTGGAGCTCTCTTGATGATTAAGTGAGATATATGTAAAGCACTTAGAGTCTCATTCCAGAGTAAATGCTTTATAAATAATGGTTATTGCTACTATTGACAGTAATATTACTATAGAGAGAGTATTCCTAAATTGAAAGCCTTATATGAAAATGAGCCACTTAGCAATTAACAAAATTAGGGTTTAAGGTATCCCATTTAAATGATACTCTCAGTCATAACACTTCTCATGTGCTTGAACTTTAAGCCCAGAACTCTATCTTTCCACCATGTGGCCTCTTTAAAATCTTTCAAGGGATTTTTCAAATAATTTCTCCTGTGTTATAAAGCTATAGCACTGTGTCCTTTGTCTTTGCTCTTTAAGCTCTCAGATTTCATTCACTAAGGTAGAGGCCGATGACCATGGGAAAGAGAATTCATCCTCAAGGCCACAATGCATCTGGGCTGCTCTTGATGTCACGAAGGTCCTGCAGACAGTGTGACATCATACTCTTCGAGGCCACCTGGGGGATCCTTATAGAGTTGGGTTGAGGTAGTTTTATGAAGGTCACAGATTTCTGTAAGTCCTTTCCTGGAAGTGGCTGTATAAGGGTGCACACATGTAGTGCTCAGGTGGCACTCAGGTGTCTGCTGGTTGCTACATGGTGAATTTAACTGTGGGGCATGTTGAGCGTCATTACTTGGTCATACATCTTGAATGGTGTTTGTTTAACTTTTTATTTTGAAATAACTTTAAGCTAACAGAAAACCTGCTCAACTGTTACGAAAAATTTCTGTAGATCATTTACCAAGATTCATATTTAGCAAAAGTTCTCTATATGTCTGTGTGGGTCTGTGCATATCTTGTAATTCTTTTCTGAATCATTTGAGAATAGTTTACATGCATCATGCTCTTTTACTCCTTAATACTTTTTTATGTATTTTCTACGAAAAAAATGATATTGTTATATAACCCCTGTATAGTTATCAGATTTAGAAAATGTATTGATAAAAAGTTTTTATTAAACCTGCACTGTGTATTCCAATTTCTTAAATTGCCCAATCATGCCCTTACTAGTATTTTTTACTTTATTTGCAGGATTAAGCACAAGGTCACGGGTCACATATTACGTTTAGTGTCCTTTAATTTGGAACAGTTCCTTGACCTTGCTAAGCCGTTTGTGTGATTGACATTTTTGAAGAATAGAGAATAGTTATTTTATAGAACATTCTTCTGTCAGGATTTATCTAATGTTCCCTCTTGATTCCATTTTGGTTCTGTATCCCTGATGGGAATACCACAGAAGTGAGGTTGTGTCCTTCTCAAAATCCACATCCAGAATCTATAATGTTTATCTGCTCTCATTGGTGATGCTAATGTTGATCATTGGTCAAAAAAAAGGTAGTTCGGTTTCTCAGCTTATAGTTGTAATATTCCCCTTGCAGTTAATAAGCTTTCTCTCCTAGATTTAGCATTTATTATTGATTCTTGCCTAAACCAATGATGACTATACCACTTCATTCCCATTCATCAGTGGGCATCCTATTATGAGAAAAAGCCCCGTTTTCTTTCTCTATCTACTTACCTACCTATATGTAAATATTCTATTATCTATCAGTTTTATTGTATGTTCATAAATGGGTCATAATCAATGGATCTTAATCCATTATCTTCTTTATTTTGATGCCAGTGGTTGCCAGTTTAAGCTGGCTCCTGTGTCTTTTGGCATCCTTCCTGCATTCTTTTAAGAACTTTACTTTCTAGTTAGTATAATAAGATATTTCAAGCTCATCTTGTATTTTTATCACTCCAGCCATGGATGCAGTAATTTCACCAAGGATCTGTTTTTGTTTTGTTTTTTTTTTCTATCAAGGAATGATATTGACAAACAAGGTCTGGGTGCTAGATGTGCTCATTGCTACTGGGTGTCATTGCTTCTCAGCACTTTCCACAGTTAGGGCTAGGGTTCAGCAAACATATATATGTCTATATTTCTTTAGAAACTACAAATTCGATTAACACCTACATTCCAGTCCATCTCCACATGATTCTTCCTTGCTTTCCCCCATTTCCAACTTGCTTCTTCCATAGTGAGATCTTCGACTCCCAATTACATCAACATATTTACTCAAGCCTATAATACGTAACAATTAGTTTTAGAATTGCTGGACCCAAAATAATAGAAAAAAATAAAATAAAATCCTACTCATAAGACTCCATGGTTTATTTGCAGTTACATTTCTTCCAGTCTTAAGTTATATGTTAATAGTACTGTTCTTGGCCCTAGCTGGTTTGGTTCCATGGATAGAGTGCCAGCCTGTGGACTGAAGGGTCCTGGGTTTGATTATGGTCAAGGGCATATGCCCAGGTTGCTGGCTTGTTCCCCAGTAGGGGGCATGCAGGAGGCAGCCAATCAATGATTCTCTCTCATCATTGATGTTTCCATCTCTCTCTCTCCCTCTCCCTTCCTCTCTGACATCAATAAAAATATATTTAAAAAATAGTACTGTACTCTATACTCACTGGCATTAGATCTTTGTTTTCCTTTAGTGTGATTATATATATTTTTAATTTTAAATATAATGAGTTGATTTGTTTCTTTTTTGCATTGTTTAAGGTTTTTCCCAACATCTTTGTTGATTTTATTTTTGAATATGTGGAACACTGCAATTCCAAAAATTCATAGTCTGCAAAATTTCATACTTATAGGAGTGTCTTCCCTTCATCCCTGCTCCTGCCTTTGTTAGGCAAACACTTAAGTTGTCATGTTAATCCTTCCCATTTTTCCTTATGCAAAAAATAATCAGATTTATATGTTTTCTTATTTTCTCTTCTTTGCTACAGAAAAGGTGGTGAAAATATACTATTTTCACTATTTTTCTTTTACCAAAACTCAATATAATAATAGATCCAATCTACTACCCTCTGCCTTGTCTGTGCTGTGGATTTATTACACTTTTATATTGTGGCTAGGTTGAGCAAAGTAGATGCCTCTGAAGTACCCCAAGGCTTAGCAAAGAATTGGCACCCTACAAAATTATGGGATAGATATTTCATTGAGCTGGTTATTAAAGGGAATGAGGTGACAACACTGAAATAACTGGGTGCATACTGGATGTTTAACCACCTCTCTGTGGCTCCTATCACCTTCAAAATGAAGTCTAAACTTGTCAGCTGGCAGGTACAACCTTTAGACTATATCCCAACTCCTCTTTTTCTACTTGTCCACATAGATCTTATGCAGTTCCATCCTGTAGTGCGTGATCCTTATTATAATACATGTTTCAAACTTTTAAGAGTTTGAAATTCCCTTTTAGTTGTCTAGAATTCTCTTTCTACCTTTTATGTGTGATTAACATTTAACCATCCTTCCTTAACTGAGTTACTTGCCACCTTCTCTAGGAAACCCTGGTTAAGCTACTCTGGCAAACATATTATGTCTACAAAAGCACTTGGTACACATCTCAAATAATACAACACTCATTGACCTGAATTGCAATGCTTGGTATACTTCTATGTCTCTCCCATGAGTTCCCTGAGAATTAGGATCTTTATCTCCAGTGATGAAGACAGTACCGACTGACAATATGCTTAAATAATTCACCAAATGGATAATACTATTCTCCTCTAGTTATCTTAATCTATTTTATATTTCTGACGAAGAGTCTACATGAGATTATAGCTATAAACTTTTTATAACTCTAACAATTTGAGATGCTAAAAGGCAACATGATTTTTTTTCCTTGACCAATGTCATCACTGACAGGAAGGGGGCGCCATTTAACAGTTTGTGGAGAGAAAGATTTTAGCTTTTGGAACGTCTTTTATAGAAAGACTTGGTATTACTATTCTAGATGAAATTGAAGTATATTTCATTGTTTCTCCCTGAGATGTCAATGTATTTAACCTTTGACATTTGAATTAATAATGAAGCTAAGGATACCTTATCTAACTAAACTCCACTGAAAATGTGTGTGTAGCATGAATTATTTTTATGAACTCTAGGGGGATTTATAAAAAGTTAAGAATGTTGATAAGGAAAATGAATCATGGTTGGTGACTCACATTTTTAAAATTTATTAACACATTCTGTATGAATGTTTATGTGTTTGTATTACAGTACAACATGTGGAATTGCTGGAGGGGTTTCTTGGAGTAAAAATGAATACCAAAGTGTATTTTATAACTCCTGTTTCTATCGGGATAAGCAGCAACAGCAGAAAATAACTTCCTGTCAGTTTATGTCACTTTCAGTATGTGCTTTGTACGAAGGCTGTGCCCACATTTAAGGGGACTCTGTGCCTGAAACAATTCAGAGCCCGGAGTATGTAGAGGTCCCGGAGGACCACACGTAGCTCTGAGGTCCGAACAGTTGATCCGAATACTCAAACGGTCCTATTTAAAGGAGGCACCGTCTTGGTGCAGCCTCTCCATGCTGCCCGCTCCACTTTGTAGGTGCCCGTCCTGATCTAAGTTGTGCTAACGCCTGGGCCCAGCCCCCCGAGGCATAAATAGAGCTTGTTATTGTAAGAGGCAACCTCAAGCCACTCTCCAGGGCAGTTACATAAATAAGACCAGGGCTGGTTTGGAAGGGATGTAAATCTCTGGCTAAAATGAGAGAAGAGGGAGCCATTCGCTGGAAACCACAGTTAACATGCTGACGGAGTTTCCAAATAAACTTTTATCTCTTAAGACCGATCGCTAGTGATGGGGATAAAAATGAGCAAGAGAATGTAGCCACAGAAGTGACCACACCTTTCCAGATTCTTCAAGATGGTTGCTCAGCTCTGCCCTCACTGGGCATTTTCCTAGAAGCAAGGCCAGGCGGCTCTGGGTCCTGAATGGAACTCAACTCTCCCACAGACTGGAAGGGGGAGCATTGCCCGCCCTCGGGCTTCTCTTGCAGCCCCTTTTCTGCCAGTTACAGAGCACAGAGGGGCACAGGCAAGAGGACCCACCTAGAGGACAGGTTTTAAGCCAGCCGTTCCCTGCTGCATGGAGGGTGCAAAGTTGCCCTGGCTGGTGCGGCTCAGTTGGTTGGAGCATCCTCCCATGCTCCTGAGGGTCGCAGGTGCAATTCCTGGTTAGGGCACTTGCCTGGGTTTGGGGTTTGGTCCCTTGTTGGGGAATGTGCGAGAGGCAACCAGTCCATCTCTCTCTCTCTCTCTCTCCCTCTCTCTCTCTCTCTCTCATCAGCAAAACATAACCTTGGGTGAGGATTTTTTTTAAAAAAAGGTGCAAAGTCATTGTGCCTCAGCCTTTATTATCGCACAGAAAAGGAAAATGCCTCATAAAAATGCCTCATCTCTGAGCGAATGCCTGTGGGTTCTGTGGCCGGAGTGAGACCGCTGACGCAGGGCATTCTGCAGGCTGGAAGATGTCGCTGGGAGATTGCAGTTGTCGCGTCTCTTAAAAAAGTGACCAGGGCTGCATATCTTTGAGGTGTTATCTCCATCTGGTTTTTTCACTTGATTTATAATTTCATTTGTCCTTAAAGTGATTCTTATTTTGCTGCCCACATGCACAATGCAAAATAGCAACAATGTGTTTTGTGTTTGAACTTATTTGATTTCCCCTCAAAATTAAACTGAACTTTCCTGCATTCATTTAGACCTTTGCAGGAAAGATCAGTGATTATGAATTACTGTTTTCCCTCCTTTTTCGAGTTGGCACCATTGAGGAATTTGGTTTAATTTATCTGGGGATGAGTTGTGTTTTTATCCTCCTGAAATGGATATTTTTTTCTTTTCTCCCTCATTGTTTTGTAAGCCAGATTACCAACTGAGGAAAGCTTTTTGAACAAACAAACAAAGGTCCTCTGATAATTGAGATATAAGCAGCCCAATGTGATGTCCAGGGAAACATTTCTAACTTGAGATGCAGGTTCCTTCTGACACCCTCAATGCCGGTCGTCGGAGGGCCCAGGAAAGAATTACGACTCGGTGAACTGCATGCTGACATAGCTAAATAAGTAAATAGCCGGAGTGAAGGCAAACTGCTGTTTAACAGCTTCCCCTGTTACGTATACACTTTCAAACAAGCATGAAATGTGAGTCCCTGGACATCACTTAAAAGAACCAGAAATAAACAGAGTGTGTGATCCCACACTCCTATTCCTCCCGGACAGTGGGAGAGGTAGGCTGGGACTTGGGGTGATTTTTGTTGCCCTTCTGTCCCAGGCCTTATACACACAAACCCTGTCGCTCAGAAAGCTTGGGGTCACGCTGCTGCTGACAGACCCATCGAGCCCTCAGAAGTGAGGGAGCTGAGGAGGCAAAGAGTCCGTGACCCGCGGGCCATCGCCTCACCTCCTATTTTGCAAAGAATCACACTCCAGACTCAGATGCTTCCATTCTAACATCTGGGCTAAGGCAGCCTAGAGGACTGGGAGCCAGATTTGCCCATTCCCACGTGGAGCTCTTTTTTTTTTACCTGCAAGATCTATGTTAAGCTTAAGCCCTGCAGCTTGGGGTCAAACGGGTGCCCAGGTAACATGCTTTTATGTGGAACACATTCCTTTCGCATGAAACACACATTACAGCTGGAGGGCTTATTAGACTATTACCTATTCTTGCTTCTTCTTTCTGCACCTGAGGAAACTGAGGCAGAGAACAGAGCTCAGAAGAGAGTTCGAGTTTGCTGATTCTTGGGCCACTGTTTTATCTCAACCTTTAACTCCCTGTATAGTAGTTAGTTGCCTACTGCTGTGTAGCAAACCACCCCCAAAATGAGTGGCTTAAAACAATGGTGATTTAAAAAACAATTTTGATTTTTAAAAATTGAGTTTATTGGGGTGACATTTGTTAATAAAACTATATAGGCTTCAAGTGTCCAATTCTTGCATCGTGTGCCCATCACCCTATATTTGACCCCCTTTACCCTTTCCTGCCCCCTGCACTCCTTCCCTCTGGTAGCCACCATATTGTTGTCTGTGTCTATGAGTTTTTGTTTCTTTTACTTGTTTGTTCATTTGTTGCTTTCAGTTTTATATCCCACCTAGGAGCTAAATTGTATGGGTCTTGACTTTTTCTGCCTGATTTATTTTGCCCGGCATGATATTCTCAAGATCCGTTCATATTGTTGCAAATGCCAGCATTTCATCCTTTCTTCCAGCTGCGTGGTATTCCATTGTGTATATGTACCACATCTTCTTTATGAAATCATCTGTCCAAGGATACTTTGGTTGTTTCCATGTCTCGGCCACCGTGAATAATGCATTATTTGTCAGTTCTGTGTCTGACTGAATCAGTTGATTGGGTTCAATCATGCAACTACATTCATCTGGCCGGTTGGCTGGAGGCTGGGCCCACCTGCATAGCCGGCCTGGCTGGGCCTGTCTCTCTCTGCTGGGCTTTCACCCCAGCCTCTGCACAGCATGAGGACCCCAGAGCAGAGATCCAAGAGAGCAAGTCCCCAGTGTGTGGGACCTTATCAGAACTTTGCCTCCTGTCTTTGCTGATGGCCCACTGGCCAAGGAGAATCACAAGGCCAAGGTCAGAATGAAGGTGGGAGAGGAATGTAAAGAGGCCTGGATGTCGGAGCATGAGCAGTCAGGGGCCACTGCTGTGAAACCGCCACAAGCGTATGGCAGCCTTGCTCTCAGTGCCCCGTCCAATAATGGTTTCCTGAAAAATGTTCAAAGGCCAGCCTTGAAAAACAGGTTTCTCTGGTCAAGACTATGTGCAATAAATCCCAGGACTCTCCTGTGATAACCTGCACTGTGTCCCAGTCCACCTGAGGAGAGAAGAGGCAGAGGAGAAAGTAGCATTTTGAAAATGCATTTGATGGAGATTTCCTTTTCCTAGGGAAGCAGCTGTTCACACCCTGGCCTGGGGCATTAAGAAGAATGGCTTCTCCCACCTTTCTGCTATTCTCCCTCCAAATACATTTTTGGTGAACTTGAAATCAGTCAATGAAGTTTCAGGATCAAATGCTGATTTGTTGACACTGAGTACACGGCAGGGGTGGCCTGACGCTCCATGGACTGGAGTGCCTGGGCACAGCCCTGAGATGATGAGACCTGAGAGGGCTATTCTAAGTCAGAATGAGCTCTATTTCCCAGGGGTTTTAAATTCCCAGAGAGCTCTGCTCTGCATTAGAAAGATCTCCTCAGTGCCCCACACTACAGAAAAGTGCAGGTGATATTCTGCTCACTTTTTTGGGTTTATTTTTTTAAATGTATTTTTATTGATTTCAGAGAGGAAGGGAGAGGGAGAGAGAGAGAGAGAAACATCAGTGATGAGAGAGAATCACTGATGGGCTGCCTCCTTCCTGGCCCCTACTGGGGATCAAGCCCATAACCCGGGCATGTGCCCCGACTGCGAATCGAACCGTGACCTCCTGGTTCATAGGTTGACACTCAACCAGTGAGCCAAGCCTGCTGGGCACTGGATTTATTTTTTAAAATACTTTCTCTGAGTTAGCACAGAATGATCATTTTCTTCAAAATATCCTTTAATTCAGAATTAAATTCCCTTTTGCAAGTGTAATGCATGCAAAGTGCAAAAGTTAAAGCAATGCAAATGTATAATACAATGAAAATTAATACCTGCTTCCAATTCTTAGCTATCCCCAAAGACAGTCGCCAAATACCTGATTCTTTTATCTTTTCAGGGATAGTCTTAATCTATGTAGATACAGGACTATATGTACAAATAGCACCGTAATACGTGCACTACGCTGCCTCTTTTACTTCAGTTTTAATTTTAACAAACTTATTGAAGCTCATTCTATATAAAAAAGAGAGATATTTAACTGAAAAAAGAGCATCTACTTTTTCCACAGAATCCAGTTTTCAGATTCACATCTTTCCATTTTTACTGGATCATCTTATAGGTCATCAGTTTCGGTCGGCCACAGCTGGCCATTATGTTTACATTATGTTTATAGTATCTGGTTGAGGCTGTCCAGGTTTCTGACTTTGGTCCCAGAACAGGTAGCTGGTAACAATGTGGTGGTGGAAGGACAGGAGCCTGGATCCACACCCAGCCCCACACTCCACTCTGTTTCTCTGACTCTTACTCTCTTCTTCTTTTTTTTAAAAAAAATATTTTTTTATTGATTTCAGAGAGGAAAGGAAAGAGAGAGAGATAGAAACATCAATGATGAGAGAGAGAATCATCAAGTGGCTGCATCTTGCACGCCCCCTACTGCGGGCATGTGACCTTGACCAGAATCAAACCCTGGACCTTTCAGTCCGCAGGCCGATGCTGTATCCACTGAGCCAAACCGGTTAGGGCCATCTTTGGTAAAAATGAAGAGAATCACAATGGCCTTGCAGATGGTTATGATGGTAAAATATGTTTGGAAGTGTTTAATAATACTTAGATGTTATACAATCATTCTCCAATCAGCCTCCTCCCCTGCTCTGGAATGAGGTGTGGTTCTGAGAGGGGCTGTAGGTCTTGGACAATCAAGACACGCATTACATCAGGGCCGTGTGTGAGTGTGCATGTGTGTGTGTGGGTGTGAGAATGCGGGATAAGTACAGGGAATCTGGAAGATCATGGGAAGACGATCTATGGGGTGAAAATATTCATGTTTGGTTTGCCAGAGGAGAGAGATGGAGAAATAACCAAGTCCAGTTAATCAAATTCCTCTGACTAATTTAGCATAAATCATCTAATTGATACCTATGATAAAGCATTTTGATTAAAGAGCAACACAGCTCTTTGTTATTCTCCTTTAAAAATGTCTTGGTCTTTATCCTTCACTCCCTGCATCTCTTCGTCTCTCTCTCTTTATCTGTGTTTGGTCATGTGTGAGCATGCATGTTTGTATGAGTGTGTGTTTTAAAGTATTTCTGGATGTAAATATTCATAAAAACAAAAAGTTTTTTAAACGACAGGAAACCTCCAAATGCTATTGATTGCTAATGCAGGGTCCACTTTTCATATGAAATTTAAGTGTCGGTCAATTTTTTAAGGTTTGTTTTGCTTTTTTTTCTAAGTTTTGAATTTGAATATGCTACTTTGCATATTCCTAAAGAAGCTGATGAGAAAGCAGAGTCCACATTAGAGAACACATTAACTAACCAACAATGACCTCATTAAAATAAATAGTGATCTTGTTTAACAGTGAATATTGAACATGGAGTGAGGTTTATTTCTGGGTTTCCATTATATGTTAAATCAATGGAGTATTGCACCCCATAGAAAAGCAGCAACAGCCTCTGAATTCATAGGAAGCTTGCTTGAGTGGAGACCAAGGGCTGTGCAGCACTGTTTTCTTTCTTTTTTTAAAATATGTTTTTATTGATTTTAGAGAGGAAGGGAGAGGGACAGAGAGCTAGAAACATCAACGATGAGAGAGAATCATTGATTGGTTGTCTCCTGCATGCCCCTCACTGGGGATCAAGCCACTAACCTGGGCATGTGCCCTTGACAGGAATCGAACCCAGGACCCTTCAGTCCGCAGGCCAACGCACTACCCACTGAGCCAAACCAGCTAGGGCTATAGCACCATCCTCTACAGGCTGGGGTGACAATGAGGTCCTGTCATGGGGAACTGTCAGCAGAAGGGTTGGGGAGGTGACAGAGTTGGTCCCCGGCTTATGATGTTTCAACTTACGATTTTTCAACTTTATGAGGGTGGAACTGTGATTAACATTCAGTAGAAACAATGCTTTAAATTTTGATTTTTTTTTCCCCTCAAGTTTCCTAAATCATTTAGTCTACTTGCTTACCAGAGTCCAAAGTTTTGTTGCTTTCTTTTTCTATTATTTTTATCATATGGTTCTATGCCTTAAAATATTTCAGATCATTTTCTGAGGGTTTCAGGAAGGAGCAAAAGTACACACATGTTTATTTTTGCTGCCTTCATCTGGAAATCTAGCATAGCTTTTCCCCTTCCGTCTCTTTGATCTTTCTGTCCTCTCAGATAGTAATGTCTTTCTGTTGACCTTCTTTCTCTTCACTGAGGTCCAAACCTGGTCAAGGCGCCAATCTCAGGTCTTCTTTAATAGCTCCAGTTTACAAGTCAGTTGATTTTCTTTGCCCTTAAAGCACCTTGATTTCTCTCTACTTAGTACCCAGATTTTAACCTGCCACTGCTGCTGAATCTACTTCTACTAGTAATGATAATGATAAAAATGTAAATGAATATTAACATTTACTGAATATTAAGCACTATTACAATTGTTATGCATATTTGCTCTTAACTCTCCCTTACAATATATTTTTTTAAATATACATTTTTATTGATTTCAGAGAGGAAAGGAGAGGGAGAGAGAGATAGAACCACAAATGATGTGAGAGAATCATTGATCAGCTGCCTCCTGCACACCCTCTACTGGGGATTATACCTGTAAGCTGGGCATTATACCCTTGACTGAACCCAAGACTCATCAGTCCACAGGGCAATGCTCTATCCACTGAGCCAAACCGGCTAGGGCTACAATAATCCTTTTAATTAGATATCACTATTATCTCCATTTTACAGATCGAAAAATTGAATCACTTAGAAGCTGAATGAGTTGATCCCTAGTCACACAACTTATAACTGGTAGCACCAGGTTTTCAAGTGCAATTATCTGATTTGAGTGCCTGTGTTCTTAACTACTCATAACAGTTATGAGAAGAAACACTCAAGTCTATTTCACAAATAAGGATAGAGTGGCCAGAGAGTCTAGAATAGATGATCTTCCCACAGTTGCTTGATGGCTGGCAGGGAACAGAACCAGAGTTTTGAGACAACAAGTCCAGGACGCTGCATTACCAAGCTACTTCATTACTATTGCCCTTTTCTAATTAGCAAAACATCGTGTCTCACTGTGTCCATTTTCCACTGAAGTATTGATGAACTGATTAAATAAATACTTATCATGTGCTGCGTGCGAATTCGATATGTATTTGGTAAAAATACATTTCCAACCTTTCAGCATTGACCTACAATTTGAGAACATTTAATCCAGTTGCCTCGTTTTTCAGGTTACAGGTGATATTCAAAAAAGCAGAGTAAGTTATTCCAACTTCCATGGCTAATTTACCAAAGAGGCAGGGTTCAAACCCCGTCATCAAATGTGCTCTTGCTTGCACGTAATAAAATACCTTTCAAATGACTCATATCATTAGTGACTTAAAAACAAACATTTTGTTCTAGCTCGTTCATTTAGTCTCACTGAAAATCACTTTTCAAAATATATTGTTTCTTTACAAAGAAAATTTCTGTATCTCAGGTATTATTTTCCATAATCAAATAGGATTGTTTTCTAACTGACGTATTTTGGCTCCAAAGCATGATAAAAAATCACATAGTAAACTCCCAAATATTGATAGTGTCTAAAAGTGTTGGGTTTTTTAGTTTGTTTTGTTTTCCTGCTAAAGCATGTGTGACTCTAAAAATGAAGTCATAGTTGTCAATGAAGCCTTGCAACTTAAAATGCCGCAAATCAGAAACGGTTCCCTTCTTGAACCATGGAAGAGGGCCTGTGTTCTCTGCTCAGTCTGTCTCTTTAAACTCAATCTTGGGTTTTATCTCAGTTCCAAGGTAAATATTCTTTAAAAGTCTAAATCTCTTAGCTGTTCCTTTAAAAGGTTTATCTTGTGCACGTATTGCTTGTTTATTTAGTAACCCTGTGAAGCTGTGGGCGTGTTTGTTTAGTGCTCTTTCTAAATTATTTACGGTGAAGGCCAACTAATCTTCCGTCACAGTGAATTTCAGGTTCTGGAAATCGCTACCCTTATTGATTCTATTTCCAATTGAGAATTTCTACAAAGTGATCAAGCTTACGTTACTGTTAGATCTTCAAGCAACTTTTTTGCAGAGAAAAGTGAGGGAGTTTTGCACACTTGATCTTATTCCCAAAGGAGAGTTTGGGAAACCAATGGACCTGTGGATATTGGGAAGGGGTTATTTCTCCCATAGCCATTCATTTCTCACTCTCCCTTTTATTATTGAGGTAAAAGTAGAGAATTGAGGGGACTTTCATCAGGCACTCAGAGGAAACTGGAAAATTAATGGAGACAGGAGCAAAATATAAAAACTCACAGCAAACACGTCCTGTAAGAAATGGCAGCAACACAGGGGAAATGCAATCTTCGGCTCCTCATCCTATCTTAAGTCTTGGCAGTTTTACAATTCAGGGCAAATGACCGGCAGACCCTGAGCTCTACTTTCCTGGTTCACAGAGGGGCCTCAGTACTTTGGAGAAAAGGGAGTGTTCAACTTCATCTTTCAGGGCAAAGATTAGAATCATAGAATGTTAGCACTCAAAGGGAATTCATAGATCATCTACTTTTTAGTTCAATCTCTTTGTTTCACAGTTGAGGTCGCTCTGAGGCCAAGAGAAAGGATCTAAGTTTTCCGGAGTCATACAGTAAATTAATGGCAAGGCATTGATCAAAACCCACCCAAATCTTGATTCTCAGACGACAATGTCAGCAATAATGTATTAAAATGCAACTAAAATCCAAGCTACTTAACTTGGCTGACCTTGTCTTCTGTCACTCTCCCCATTATTCCCTCTGCTCCTGCCACATCGGCCTTCTTCTTGATCCTGGGACATACCAAGACATTTCCTGTCTCCAGATCTTGGTTGTTCTCTGGGCCTGGAATGCTATCGTCTTCCCCAACCCCCTCCCTCCAGCTCATCTTGTTTTCTTGTCAATCATATCTGAGTCTCAGTCTGAATGCCATCTCTTCATTGAGTCCTTCCCTGACTAGGTAATACCAAGTATAGAATCTCATTATCATGTCATTATATTTTATTTCTCAGCCTAACGCTTACCATAATCTATTTTTGGTTGTGACTATTCTCCTCAATGAGAGTATAGATTTTATTCGTTTATTGTGTTCATCAACACCTAGGCTATATCAAGGACAGATGAAGTGTATAATAAATTCATGTTAAGTAACTAAGTAAATAGATGGATGATAGATAGATAAAATAGTTGTAAATATGCATAATCAAAAAATCTGGTGGTATAGATATTTATTTTACACATTTCAATTTCATGAAGCCCTGTGGCTTATTCTTAATATCAATCTTTATAAATATACATATTTCAAATCAATAGTACAATACATAAATATATATATGAAAATGCACACATATATATATACACACAAGGTTCAATGATTGGATTCTATCTAAATAACCACATATTGATTTAAAGAGGGAAAAATGATGCCCATTTGATGACTTATTACACACAAAATTGTCTTCCTGGAGATGTTTTTGTTTTTGTTTTTGTTTTTGTTTTTTTTCTTTTTTTTTTTTTCTTTTTTCTTTTTTTTTATTTATTTTTTTTATATTCTTTTTTTAAAAAAATATTATAATAAGTATTACAAAGGGTATCACATATGTGTCCTTCCCCCACCCCCCGCCCTTGACAATCCCCTGCCCTCCCTTACCCCCCAGTGTCTTATGTCCATTAGTTATGCTTACATGCATGCATACAAGTCCTTCGGTTGATCTCTTACTCCCCTCCCTTCTGCCCCCCAACCCTCTCTGGCCTTCCCACTACAGTTTGACAATCAGTTTGAGGCAGCTCTGCCTCTGTATCTATTATTGTTCAAAAGTTTGTAATGGTCTTTATTATCCATGAATGAGTGAGATCATGTGGTATTTTTCCTTCATTGACTGGCTTATTTCACTTAGCATAATGCTCTCCAGTTCCATCCATGCTGTTGCAAATGGTAAGAGTTCCTTCTTTTTTACAGCAGCATAGTATTCCATCGTGTAGATGTACCACAGTTTTCTAATCCATTCATCTACTGATGGGCACTTAGGCTGCTTCCAGATCTTAGCTATGGTGAATTGTGCTGCTATGAACATATGGGTGCACATATCCTTTCTGATTGGTGTTTCTGATTTCTTGGGATATATTCCTAGAAGTGGGATCACAGGGTCAAATGGGAGTTCCATTTCCAGCTTTTTGAGGAAACTCCATACTGTCTTCCATAGTGGCTGCACCAGTCTGCATTCCCACCAGCAGTGCACAAGTGTCCTGGAGATGTTTTTGAATTTGTCAGGAATCCCAGGTTTTTGAAAATGAGGGTCTCCTGTGATGTTAAGAGAACCTTCACTGATGTTGGAGGTGTGATAGTGGCAGTGTCCACCGAGTTCATCAACAGCTTTACAGGGGGACAGCTTGGGGACACACAGGCTAGAATTCTCCCTGTCTTTTTGCCTGTAACGTCACTGAGGTGAGAGTGATGTTGACATTGTTAGCCTCACTCTTCCTGACCTGACAGCTTTAGGAGATCATGGGTGGGAATAGAAAACCCTGAAAGGAATAGTAAAGGCCTATTTTCACTTCCCCACACACCCACACTCTTTCTAATTAGAATTTTAAAGACATTGTTAGTTGTATAAGTACTTTCTTGTCGAATTCTAAATTTCACAATTTGAACAGCTAATATTTGGACAGCTTCTGCTTGACTCTAAGGATCAAGAGCTGAAGTACAAAGGGACCCTGACCCCCTCTGATTCTCATCAATGGAGAAGCAGACTCTATTTTGCTTTGCCTATTTGGATCCTTGTTCTAGAAAAAAGGGGAAGCCCCTCTTCTGGAGGCAATTGACCTAATTTACTCCTAGAGGGTCAGAAAGGGATAGAATCATAAATCTCAATGTGACAGTTGCATCTCTTAGCTGTCATTGGCGCAAAACTTTTTTTGTCCGATGTTACCAACGTGCTCTGGTGGCTCCCCAGCAACAAAGAGGTATCACGACCTGCTGACAGGAAGCCTACAGCCCTATAAAGAGAATGATGTACTCTCTCACAGCACACTGTCACCGTTGAGATACAATTTGAGTCCAACTTGTATTTGAGTATTGCCTCTATAAAATGAAACATAGGAACCAGACTCTTGTTTGTTTTTTTCCTTTTAAATATAATAAGTGCATGACACCCCAAAAAACATGTGACAGAAGAAAAATAACAGTAAATTGAACTTTCATTTTATGTTTCAAGGAAACCATCAAATGAAAAGACACACACAAATATGATAGGAGATATACATCTAAAATATATAAAGAACACATATAATTCAATAATAAAAAGACTCCCCACATAAAGGTGGGCAAGGGATCTAAAGTTCTAACATTTTTTCAAAAAAGATATATAAGTGGTCAATAAGTATGAAAAAATACTCAACATCCTGAATAACTCAACCCACCTCCTTACTTCTCCTGGTCTTAAGAAACTGTTAATCTACTTTATCTATGTAAATTTCCTATTCTAGGCATTGCATATAAGTTGAAGCATTCAAATATGTTGCTTTATGACTGGTTTCATTCACTTAGCATAAAGTTTTCAAGGTTTATCTATGTTGCAGCAGGTATCAAAATTTCATTTTATTTTATTGCCCCTTAATATTCCATCATTTAGATATATTAAATTTTACTTATGCATTTATCATTTGATGGACATTAGTTTTATTTCCACTCTGGCATTATGAGTAATTATGCTATTAACTAGAGGCCCAGTGCACAAAATTCATGCAAGAGTAGGTGTTCCTTCCCCGGACTGCTGGCACCGGCTTCCCTCGGCCCTGGCTTCCCTCGGCACCCGGGACACAGGCTTCCCTCGCAGCCCTGGCTTTGTGTGAAAGGTTGTCCAGAAGGATGTCCGGAAGGATGTCTGGTCTAATTAGCATATTATGCTTTTATTATTATAGATATTTGTGTACAAGTTATTGTATGGATGTATATATTTTCTTTTGTCTAGGGTATGAACAGTGGAGTAGAATTGCTAGGTAACATGGTAACTGTGTTTAAATTTGGGGCAACTTCCAAACTGTTTGTTCAAAGTGGCTGCAACATTTACATTCCCACCTACAATGTATGAAAACTGCAATTTTTCCACAACTTCTCTAACACTTGCTAGTATCTGACTTTTCTTTTAGCCCTGCTAGTGGGTGGGAAGTGGCATCTCACTGTAGTTATTGTTTGCATTTTCCTAATAACTGATAATGTTGAGCATTGTTTCAGGAGTTTTTGCCAACTTTTATTCATCTTTGGAGAAATGTAGATTCAAATCCTTTGCCAATTAAAAAAAATAGGTTACTTATATTTATGTTACAGAGTTTAAGAGTTCCTCATATATTCTCAAATCCATTACCATATATAAGATGTGCAAATGTTTTCTCATTCTGTGGCTCATCTTTTCTTGTTCTTGATGGTATATTTTGCAGCATGCAAGTTTTATTCAGTTCAATTTATCTATTTTTTCTTTATGCCTTGTGCTTTGGTGTCACACTTAAGAAACCATTGCCTAACCCAAGGTCACATAGAATAGTTGTATAATATATTGTAAGAGTTTTATAGTTGTAGCTCTGAAATTTAGATCTCTATGCCACTTTGAGCTCTTTTTAAACATATATTATTATGAATAGGGTTGGATTGACATGTGCCATTTTGCTTTATTTTTTTCTCTATAAGTTTCATGTGTTTGTTTTTGTTGTTGTTTTCCTCTTTGTCTTTCAATGCTTTTGTTTTCTATTAAGTGACTATATTATAGTATAATATTTTAATCTATAATAATGACAGTGTAATATGCTAACTAAACTGGACGTCCTTCC
Source organism: Myotis yumanensis (assembly GCF_028538775.1). Lineage (NCBI taxonomy): Eukaryota > Metazoa > Chordata > Mammalia > Chiroptera > Vespertilionidae > Myotis > Myotis yumanensis. The sequence continues at coordinate 6,277,107 of NW_027223762.1, forward strand.
GGACAACCTTCCGTGTGAAGCTGGGGCTGTGAGGGAAGCCCGGGTCCTGGGTGCCAGAGGGAAGCCAGTGCTGGCAGCTGGGGGAAGGAAAGCCTACTCTTGCACGAATTTCATGCATCGGGCCTCTAGTACCTTTAACAATTGTAATTATACTTTTTAGTTATTTTTCTTCATGGTTGCTCTAGAACATACAATACACCTCTTATCAGAAACTATTTTAGGTTTATACACTAGGCCAAGTAAAATATAAAAACTTTACGCCTATATGACATCATTTCTTTGCCATCTTTTAAAACTATCACTGTTATATATTATGTCAGCATACTAGTATATTACAAATCCAACAATACTTTTCATAATTATTACTTTATATAATGTTATATTTTTAAATAACCTGAGAGAAGTATAGCAGGTATGTATTTGTAGAATATTATAGTGACTACCTTACTTATCCTTTCTGGTTCTCTTCAGTCCTTTCTTTGGGTTTGACTTACCATCTGGTATCATTTCCTAATGCCAATATAGCCTTCTCATTGTCAGATAGGTTACATTTTTATGTATTTATGGCCCAACAATGCAATGTGTGCAACACTGCACATATTGCTTTATGTGATTGCTTTTTAAATCAGTCAAGAGAAGAAAGGAAGAGAAATATGCAGTTATACTGTCTTTTTCAATTACCTGCATAATGATCATCACCAGTGTTCTTTTGCTTTTTCATGTGGATTTGAATTACAGGCTGGTGTCACTTGCTTTTGGCCTGAGGAACTTTTAATATTTCATGTATGAAAAGCCTGCTAGTAAAAACTTCTTTCAATTTTTGTTTACCTGGGAATATCTTTATTTCACCCTCCTTTTTCAAAGATATTTTTGCTGGATATAAGATTCTAGGTTGACATTTTAACTTGTGGCACTTTTCATACATTGCTTCACTGCCTTCTGGGCACCTTGTTTGTGAGGAGATGTCAGATGTTAATCTTAATATGGTTCTCTTTTATATGATGAGTTATTTTTCTTTTTCTGCTTTTAAGATGCTTTTGTTTTGTTTTGGATTTCCACATTTTTATCATAACATGCTTGGGTGGATCTTTGGTATAGAGGTGGTTCTATACAGATGGGAATCAGACCATGAGGAAAAAGCTCTGCAGCTTGCCTGAGGATATTCATTGTACCAAATATGGGAGTGAAAAACTGTTGTTGCTGTTTTGAGTGCTCCAGCTGTATGAGTAAGCATATGGAGGGCGATAGGCAGTCCCTGGTCTTCTGAATCCCTTCTGATGTGAAACGTCTTCCTTATGAGTGAGCTGAGATAGGGCTATCAGAGTCTAGTATTCTTGGCTTCCTGGGCATGGGGTAGAGTCTCTGCTCTATGAATGGGTGCGGGCTGAGGAAAAGAAACACGGTCCTCTCTACAGTGGCTGCCTGGAATAGAGTGTCTGCTACATGGGAAATAAAAAGTTCCAGCATCTTCCCCTCCTGGGGGAAGCCTTAGCCCCAGACTGGGAGCCAGGAGGTTCCTATAACACTGAATTGTGGGGGAGGAGGGGGCTAACAGTATAGATGTGGCTAAATGCCACAGACTCTCAATATTCTTACTCATACTTAGTAGATTTTCTCAAAAAATCAATTTTCTTTATTTCCTGAATGCCCTTAGGAAAATTTCTAGACACTTAAAATGAGTATTTAAAAATAATGTCACCAATTAAACTGTTGTTTTGTTGGAGGGAGAGGGTTCTCTGAGCTCTTCATTCTGTCATTCTGAAGTGGTGTATGTGGTTCAGTCAGTTTTGTTTTTAGATTAAAATGTAACTAGTGAAATAATAGCACACATTACTCACTAATCTCTAATTACTAAATTTATATCCATATATTTGTAAAGAATTGTATTCATTTAACTCATTTAGTGAGTATTTACTGATTATTTGCAAAATGAACAAGTGCAGGCGACACAAAGATTTCTGCAACTCAGATGCTTGCTCCCAAGGATTCTTTCATTTTCAGTGAGAACAGTTATGAACACAAATAACCAATACAGTGTGATTCGTGCTAGAGAAGTATGAAGGGAGGAGAGCATTAAGATCCATGTGGCTACAGATCCATGTAGTTTCTGGGGGAACTGATGACTTCTGAAGCAGATGGTGAAGAATGAAGGGGAGAGTGGTGCAGAGACACCGTGTGGAAGACCTGGGGTCACTTATTTTTTTATATATTTTTTTATTGATTTCAGAGAGGAAGGGAGAAAGAGACAGAAACATCAATGATGAGAGAGAATCATTGACCGGCTGCCTCCTGCATGCCCCACACTGGGGACTGAGCCTGCAACCTGGGCATGTGCCCTTGATTGGAATCGAACCTGAGAACTTTCAGTCCACAGGCCGATGCTCTATTCACTGAGCCAAACCAGCTAGGGCCTGGGGTCACTTATTATCATGCAATGGTCTGGGTAGCCATCTGAGGCGAGATGCTGATCAGCCTCTTATGTCATTCTAATAAGTTTGGGTTTCTTTTGGAGGAAACCCAAATGAAAGGGAATCATTCAAGGATTTCAAACTATTAGACGGTATAGTCGAGTTCTACTTTAGAAAGATACCCAGTAGCAGTGGGGCAGGGGGATGGTGGAGAGGTGATAGTAGAGAAGATACCAGTTAGAGACATGCTGGTGTAAACCAGAGCTGAGAGGGACTAACAAGAAATTGATACCAAAGAAGTTTAGGTGTTAGCGACTACATTGGGGAGTCATTAAATGGTAGGCATATGCTAGACAGAGCATCTGGGATGATATCAGACATTTGGCCTTGGAGCCTAGGCACAAGGAGGTAGCAGTCCTTGAAACAGAGGTGCTTGGAGAAGAAGCAGGTGTGGGGTATGATGACAAATTTCATTTTGGCAATATTGAGGTTGCAGTTCCTGTGGATCATCCAGGGGAAGATGTGAGCTTGAAGATATGATTCACATATTACATCTTATCTGTCCCAGTTGGCCTATCTATTCACCCAGTGCATATTGGTCATTTTATGTCCATATTTTATTTCCATTCCATGGGTGATGGTGTGGCCTCAAGGTTAGATGCAGTTGATAGAAGATGAAATGCCATTTTATGAGCTGCCACAGAGTAAGAATGGATATGGGACTTTGTGACACCCTAGGTCAATGGTTCTTAACCTTCTGGCCCTTTAAATACATTTCCTCATGTTGTGACCCAACCATAAAATTATTTTCATTGCTACTTTATAACTGTAATTTTGCTAGTGTTATGAATTGTAATGTAAATATCTGATATGCAGAATGGTCTTAGGTGACCCCTGTGAAAGGGTCGTTCGACCGCCAAAGGGGTCGTGACCCACAGGTTGAGAACTGCTGTCCTAGGTGATCACATGGACTTGAATCTCATGTATGTTCTGCTTTCTTAACCTGGAACATCCCTGAAAGATATTTTACTGGTGCTTTTCCCCATAAAGTATTCTCTCTTTGATGTTTCTTTCTCTCTCACCCCCCTCCTTATATCCCTCCATGCTTCCTCCCTTCACCCCACCCTACTGATTTTTTTCTTTTGTTAGATCCCTTTCCTTCTGGATATTTTTACCTGCCTGAAAGGTACATTTCTTTCCTGAGCCTTCCCTAAGACCCCTTTTAATCCTGCACTTCCATCTACTGCATGACAGCCCTTAGAAACCCAGCATTTGGAGCTCCAGTGAAACATAGGGAATATCTCCTGCAGTTATGATTTTGCTGACTTTGTGTTTGCAGAGAAGAAAGAACTTGTTCAAAGTCACATCACTAGACAGTGCCTTGCATGCACTTTTGATTATCTAAATCCCTCTAAGTTCAATTCTTTGAACATGCTTTCTATTTATAGTATAAATATATACGTCATGGATTTTTAAAACATGAAACATGAGTTATTAGTTACAAACTCATTTACATCATACATTAAGAAACACATTCTGAGACTTGCTTGAAAATATTTCTTCTAGCCCCATTGAATTTTATCATGTTTGTTTATTAATTTAATGAAATTTCATTCAGATTTCCTGGTGAGTTTTTTTATATAAGTTTGTTGCATAAGTAGAATGCCTTTCTAATTAGACCAGTCTGTCTAATGTGGTTTATAAGTATTAATCTGTTGAATTATAAATGTATTTATTACTTTTAATATGTTTTTATTTACTTTAGAGAGAGGAGTGGATAGAGAGAGAGGGATTGAGCCTGCAATTGAACCAGTGATCTCTTGGTTCATGGTTTGACATTCAACCACTGACCCACACCAGCCGGGCTAAATTTATTTTTTTAAATGTTGTCCTTTAAACCACTTTTACACTTTTCTGGACTTAGACTAAATACATATTCATTATTCAAAATTTAGAAACTATTAAAAATTAAGCAGAAGTTTTAAAAAGTCATGCATGTCTCATTACAATTATATAACACATTATTTTAGTGTGGGTTTACATGAACTATTCCTCTTCATGTTAATGGGACTGTAATTTATATTTTATTCTTTTTTTATAATCTAACACTTTAGTGTATTTCCATGCTGTATATCCTTATTAACAATTTTAATGGCTTTGTTATATTTCATCATGCTTCTATACCAGATATACTAATCTATCAATGTCCTTATTTTTGGACATTTAGCTTATTTTGTATTTTTTAATCTTCACCCAAGAGTATATTCTTATTTATTTTAGAGATAAAGGAAGGAAGAGAGAGTGAAAAACATCAGTATAAGAGAGAAACATTGACCGGTTGCCTCCCATACGTGCTCTGACCAGGGATTGAACCCATAACCTAGGTATGTGCCCTGCCAGGAGTTGAACCTGCAACCTTTTGGTGTGCAGGACAATACCAACCAACTAAGCCACCTGGCCAGGGTGCTTATTTTCTACTTTTAATGGTATATATAATGCTATCTATAAAGAATATTGTTGGATTTAAATTCATGCCAGATTTTGGAGATTATTTCTTTATAATAAATGTCCCAAAATAGATGCACTGAATGAAAGGGGATAAACATTTGTGTCCGACAGGAAAGCTATGGACCGAGGGTCAGCATGACATACATGCCACAGCGACTTCTGAATAGTCTTAATGAATATGGTCTGCGAACTCTCACTTTTGGGCTCCTCTGGGACCAATAGGATATACTCTGAGATTAATTGAGATAAAGGATACAATTCTTAACTGAAGAAGCAGAGATTTTGCCTTGATCATGCTAACTTGCCCATATGAGCCATCAACTGTGACTGTAATAGCTTTGGACTTACAATAATTATGCTAATGTGGTCGATTGCCTATGCTGCCAGAGTGTAGATTTTATAAATATGTATTACAGTTACATGGTCTACCTGGCTATTTCATAGAATCATAAAGTTTTGGAGCTGAAAAATATCCTTAGAAATATTCTCTGTTCTATACATAAGACAGTGTTAATGAGGGAGGGAGGAACTTCCGCATCATTCATGCCACAGCTGAATCTAAACCTCTTGATTCCCAGATAAAAGGTCTTTATCTGAATACTAGATAAGAATGAATAGTTATTTTATGTGACCTGGGTTGAACCTTAGTGGACATTACTCCATTAAAAATAGTGTCTGCCTGGATTTTCATTGACTCCCAGATACAAACTAACATGGGTAAAGGCAGACCTTGCTTAGAAACATTTGGGAAATAAAGATGCTAAAAAACAATTTATTCTAATGATATGTCTCTTCATTCAGTTCCAATAATTTTATCCATAGATGAACAGATAAGAGATATTATATTTTTCATTGTAGTACTACTATACATTTATTTATATATAATGTTTTATATATATTATATATGTGTGTATATTGTGGTGCATGTTGCAAATATAGCTGGGGAAGGCTTTGCAGAGAATTGAATTTTAAGCTGGATCTTGAGGAAGAGGAGCAATCTAACTCAGACAAGACAGACAGGGCATCCGAATGAAGGACCAGCCTGTGTGGAAGTGCAGAGGCAGGCAACCCAGTTGCATTCATTGCACTGTAAGGGCTAAGAGGATGGCGGTGAGGGCGAGAGGAAGGCAGCTCCAAAGGATTCTCAGGAAACCACGTCACCGAGGATGGTAAGCCAGTAAATGCTTCTAACCCGGGAAGACAGCTCATTTTGTACATAGAATACTAAAATGTAGTTAGAATTGTTTAAGTTAACTTGCCACTGAACAAATTGCATGTTTTGCATCCCAATACGGCATCCAGTTGGCATGTGCTGTGGCTTCATCAATCAGGGGGGAGTTGCCGAGACTGTACTCAGTGTGTAATTCACCCTTTCCTCCATCTCTATGAACGGTCACATTTTTAGAAATTACACACCCGATTGCTTCATGAGTGAAGTAGTCACAAGAGCTACTAAAAGTAGTGCTTCAGTGAAATCCTTCCCTGGATGATCTTAGGTCTGACCTTCTGTACTTTATCTTCCGAAGATCAGCTTGTGGTGTTAATTATGGGGTAAGTAAGCAGTTACTTCCTACAGCAAATCAGCCAAAGCCCAGGTTTGCTCTGGAGGTCCCAGGGATCAGAGCTCTGTGTTTCTTCAGGTTTCAATTTACCAGCCTCAAACCACTTAAAAGCAGGAGGAGGAAAGGCTGGGGAGTGATCAGTTTACAAGTGACCTGGGAGTTCACAGCTTTCATCCCTGGAAATCACAGCCCATATAATAGGCCTTGAGAAGATACAATTGGGACAAATTGACTCAGGCGTCCTGCTTTCAGAAATGCAAGCCCTTTTTTCCCTTATCAGTATCCCCATGCCTGGCTGTTGGAATCAAGGGTTTGATGGAGGATGGTAGTTGTTCTAAGGTCAAATAGAGGATGTAGGTCCCCAGTAAGAGTGTAGGCTGTTAAGTGGCACCCAACTGTGTTAATTGGTTAATAGGACTCTAGCTAGTTTGGGGACTTAAAAGTCCCTCCAGAGGAATCAGGCTTAGCAGGCTTTTTCCTTTCTAGGCAAGTGAGAGGTGGAACTGTGAAAACAAAGTATGACCAGCACTATATATATATTATTGATTTCAGAGAGGAAGGGAGTGGGAGAGAGAGAGAGAAACATCAATGATGAGAATCACTGATCTGCTGCCTCCTGCACGCCTCCTACTGGGGATCAAGCCTGCAACCCGGGCATGTGTGCTGACCAGGAATCCCATGGGTGATCTCCTGGTTCATGGGTCCATGGCTCAATCTCTGAGCCATGCCAGCCAGGCTGGCCAGCACATCTTGAACCTACACCACTGTCGTACCAAATATTTGTGGATTGCTTTAGATATGCTTTTAAAATGTGTGAATGTTTTCAAGGAAGGCATATTTCCAACTCGGCACCTGAAGTTGATTTTTAGAGGCAGTTTGAGTCACCAGGAACCCAGTGTAGTGGGAATGGTGACAATTGTTGCCAAACAGTCACACTTAGCAGAAAGACATGCCGCTTTGAAAAAGAACGAGAATACAGATTATCTGGAGTGATTTGCAGGCCAGCTCTCATGGCACTTGCCAAAGTAGAAGAGAATCTGAAGGGGATCGTTGTCCATATGCATTTGGATATAGAAAGTCTGGCCATTAGGAATCCCAGAGTCTTGCATTAAAGTCATGCATCAAACACACAATTACAGCAAAGCATTCGGGTACTTCATAAAGTTAACAAGCATTGTGAGGCCACAGCATTGTCAAGTTATGGCATCTCACAGATGCTGTAGTGATGGTGCAAACACTGTTCAGTGCTTTAGTACTGAGAAAGGCCATGGCTGTTAGTTCCTATCGCTGGTGGATGAATGGTAATGATTCTCCCATTCGCTGTTCATTCTATGCCTAGGATCATTTTTAATGTAATTCTAAACTTAACACCTGCATATTTAAAGCCTTTCCATGGCTGCCCCTTGCCCCACAGAACAATCTTCAAATGTTTCAGTCTGTCATTTTCAAAGACTATAGTGATCTGCCCTGAATTAGTCTACCCAACACCCTTCCAGGATGCTTTTTTTAAACCACATCAGGTACCTCACTAGTTTCCCTACTAATTATGTACAACCTCTATTTTAACTATTGCCTCTGCCAGAAAGTCCTACTATTTTTCCTCCCAATAGAAACTCCCCCCATTTTAAAAATATATACATTTTTATTGATTTTAGAGAAGAATGGAGAGAGAGAGAGAGAGAGAGAGAGAGAGAGAAACATCAATGATAAGAGAAAAATAATTGATTGGCTGCGTCCTGCACGTCCCACACGTCCCACATTGGGGAACAAGCCCGCAACCTGGGCATGTGCCCTGACTGGGAACCGAACCCTGAACCGTGATCTCCTGGTTCATAGGTCTACGCTCAACAACTGAGCCACATCAGCCGGGTGAAACTCCCATCATTTCTCAATCACAACTTGGTTAGTGAAGTTTCCCCACCTTTGTAAAATGCCCTACTCGAACAAGTTCCCCAACTGAGGAAATGGCTAACTGAATGCATTTTGTTTTAAAATTATTACGGCAATATATATTCTCTTAGCATGCAATACTCTCTATATGCAAAGCACACAGCACACTGCTTAGTACAGTGACTGGTGCTCAAAACATGAAAGCTATTATGATCATTTGTATACTTGAAAGTGAATTTTTTTGTTACCCACACAACCACACTCCAAAGAATATTTTTCTATTTGACGTCAAGTACTAATTTAGTGTTTCACGTTCCTGTAGAAGTTTATGATGACAGAGATCTTTATTAACATCAGAAGACAGACACTTCCTTAAGAGGCTTTTGTGATTTCACATCTGTGTACATATGAGGGAAAATGAATACTATGTGTATGGAAACTACATTTGAGCAAATTATCTGAATTTGTCTAACTCTATAGTGAGAGAGGGTTAGAAGAAAAGATAACTTTTTTCCCTAGTCCTTGGCATCTAAGAAATTTCCACTCCCCATTCACTCTTCATCAAATAGAGGGGTTAAGAACAAAATTCTTTTTTTTTATGCTGCTTAGCCCTCTTTAGTTTTAACATCTACACAGAAGCATATACATTTTCTTTAAATAGCATATTTTTGGCTGACCAGATCTCAAACTAGGGCATTGATTGTTAATTTCACCTATAATTATTCATTTAGAAAAAAATTCTATGTTTGACACAATGATAGTGAATAGATATCAAACTGGAAAGGAAGTATATGGTTCAAAGTATATGTTTTAAAAAAAGAAAATAAGCTTTTGTATAAAAAATTTACTTTAGGGAAATGGATCTTGTAGCAATCTGAACCCACCAAAATGTATTGTGATTAATCTCAATAGTTGGTTATCCTTCATTATGCAAAATAATTTAGCATTATGGGGGTGAGTTAAAACAATGTTGGTAATTTCATAAACGCTTTCTGAGAGTTTCCTATACACCATGTTTTAGGAGTATACCTCTATATACATGACCATGTGATAAAACTCTAAAATCCTGAGTGAATAGTTAGTGGCAAAACCTCATCTCCAATGATATAAGATGTTACAAATAAGATTTTTGCCCATCACTTTTTCAAGATACGTACAAATATGTAATTTCAGGGAGCTAGTAATATATCGTTTTTATTATTTCTATATAGATTTATCATAGGATGTGATTTAAGTTCACTGTTTGTCGACTTTATTCTATATCTTACATTGCTGGCAATCGTTACATATTGCAAAATCCTCTGATAAATCTATTGGAGGATGTGGAGACTCAAACCTGCTTGCAAGGGACTTGGCATCTTCTATCTTCTCTCCATCTCTTCTTTACTTTTTTTTTTGTTTACTATTTTTAGTCTCTTGACCACAGCCCTTTTGTTAGATTCTAGTTTATTTCATTTTGTTTCACGTGTTAATTTTGTCTTCTAAAGTGTGGTACATGTTTCTTTTCTGTGTCAGGACCTAACACACCCAAAGAAACCTTCTGAAATTCTAGCCCCCTGGGCAGCCCTTGGTTGGGCAGTAATTAGATCATTATGTACTACACTAAGGGCTTGGTGTTTTCATTCCCACAGCAGCCTGCAGGCCCCACCTGTCAGCTGGGGAGGGACAATCTCATAAACCTGCCAATACCATGATTTAGCTGAATACATGTTTGTTAATAAATCTTTCATCATATTATAATCAAAGAGCTCTTTCAGTTTATGACCTACCTAATGAAGGATTTGGGGTGTCTGCTCATCAATTTGATGTTTGTAAAGACAAAGCTAACGGGTGTCATTAGTATGTATTTACCCCTTGGTTCAGGTGAAGAGTGGAGAGGTGGTAAAGGAAATGAGAGAAAACGTTAATTAAAAATAAACGCATGGTGTGAGCCATGTACCTGATCCCAGAAAAGTAATGTACTGTGAGAAAAATCAGATGTTTTGACATCTTTTCCAGTCAATAAGCCACTAGGATCTACAGTAGTTCTTTATCAAATGCCTTGTCCAAGATTTAATGGCCACTGTTACTAGCCAAATAAGTTGATGTGGTTCTCTCCATTATGGGAGTGTAATTATTTATACAGTGTGAATGGAGTTTAGAACTTGCTAGGTCTTGCAATCCATGCCAGCATACAATAATGAGAATTTGTATTGTCTTTTTCACATGCATGATATGAGTTCAAGATTCCATTTAATGCTTTACCTGTGCTTTAAATTATAATCAGTTAACATATTCTCTTGGTTATCTTTCTTAATACATTGAGGGTAGATATTTTGGCTGTAGTCCTGATACCTTTAAACCTAATGACACATAATTCCCATTGACATATACCAGAGATCTTAATGAATGGAAAGCAAATATAAAGAGATATATAATTTGCTAAAATTATAAAGTAGGTTGTACCTTATGTTGAAATTCTTTAAAATTGCACCCACCAACAGCTTGGTTAATTTCTCATGCTATTCTGTTCCCGGTCAAAGCTTTTGTCTGTGGTCCAGTTCTCAGCTGCCATTGACTGAGATCCAGACAAATAAATCCAGGGAAAGAGACAGGACACTGACCTTGGTTTCCTATGTGTTTCCTTCCAACTCTGGACCAAGTTATATTTCAGCTCCACAATCAACAAATAGTTTCAAAAAACAAGTAGGTCACACTGCTGGAAGTCGGCGAGAGTGAGGTCAACTAGGAGCCTCAGATGGCCGTCTATAAAGCCTCCTCATCTCGGTGGAAATTTCCAGTCTTCACACTCATGCATCAGGATATCCTCTTTGTGTGCTGGTACCATTGAAATCTTTGGGCTGCCCCAGACCCCGCCTGAAGATGACACAGCTGTACCAGGCGGGATGATCTTTCATGCCATACCTGCACCCATTGCTTTCCCCATTTCCTTTCCTTTGTGATATTTTCAGCATCAGGAAGTTTCACTCACCTTGACCATTGTTTTCACACATTGGGCTACACACGTGGGGTTGTTGTTTGATTTGAAACCAAAAGGATGGACAGGAAGGAAAGCAGACAGTGGAGATATCATCCATTTCCTAAACTGAATCATAACACTCTATTTTCATGACTTTTTCACACTGCAGAAAAATGCAGGGCATTCATATGCAGAAGCATAAAGAGGGGGACCAGGACATGGCCTCTTGTTGAGCATCTAAACGAAAGGCTAAGCTTTACTTTGGAGGGGATTTTAGCCTTTCTGATGACACATTCCCCTAATAAAGTCCAGATGAGCCTCAAAAGGTGTGTGCAATTTCCCACTTCTCAAAATTTGAGTTCTTAAGTAAAGATCGCCATTTCTACTATTTTTATGGTGGGTCTACAGAAATAAGGCTGCTTGGGTTTCTTCTTACTTTGCTGTATATTACTTGGGGGATCACAGTTTAAGACTGCCACTACAAGTTTTAGGAAAGCTCTTGTAATGGAAGAGTTTTATAGTGAGTTCTATGGATGCTGATATCATTTTTAAAATCTCTATTTTGGAAAAAAATTACATTTATAGTACAGCATATGTGTGTGTGTATACACACACATATATATATACATACATATATAATGTATGACATGTAACATATATATATTTTTTAAGAGAGAGAATTTTTTTGTCTCTGTCTTAATGAGGGATATATTTTCTGTAGCTTTCTTTTTCTATAACGCCTTTGTTTGATTTTCACAGTTGGATAATCCTGGAATCATACAATAAGTTGTAAAGTATTCTTTCTGCTTTTCTATGGTGGAAGAAGTTGTGTAAGATAGGTGTTGTTTCCTTAAATCCTTGGCAGAATTTGCCAGTGGAACCCTCTACACCTACCTTGATGAATGTTCCATTTACTCTAGAAAAGAAAAATATTCTATAGCTTTCAAAAGCCACTACTTTTGCTTTGGTTCCACTCAGCATACCACACCCTTCCCATTCTTGTAGAGATGCTTTGTGCTGGGGTGGCATGTGGTTCCCCAGGGCGATATCTGTATGATTCTGAGTTTTAATTCTTCCATTTGTTCTGTAACCCAGAGAGGGTCCTCTGCAAGCCCTTGTTCCTCTTCTGCCCCGCTTTAGCAGTATTCCCCTGTCGCATGTCATTCCAAGCTTCTTAGCTTCGTGGTGGTGTGGTATGACCTCTGTTGTTCTAATTAAAGCTTGGTCTTTGGTATATACCAGTGGTTGGCAAACTGCGGCTCGCGAGCCACATGCAGCTCTTTGGCCCCTTGAGTGTGGCTCTTCCACAAAATACGACTTCTGCACATGGGCCATGAAGTTTCAATCACACTGTATGTGCACGCCTGCACATGGTATTTTGTGGAAGAGCCACACTCAAGGGGCCAAAGAGCCGCATGTGGCTCGGGAGCCGCAGCTTACTGACCACTGGTATATACCATGTCCCTGGATCTCTCTGTTCTCTGCCACTCCCCTGGCTCTAGTTGTGGGTTGAGCACATAACACTATTCTTCTCCCAGGATTAGAGTTTTTCTCTAATTGTTCCTTTCCTCTAGCTGCAGTGATGTTCACCTATGCCCTACAGCCCTTCCCCTTCCCATAATGGCTCTGTTCCATAGTGGGGATATAAAAGGATCAAGGAGAAAGTATTGTCCCTGTTGCATGACTACTCTTCCTATATTTACAAAAAATCTTGTGGGTTTTGACAGGAACTGCATCAAATCTATAAAGCAATTTTGGAAGACTTAACCATTTTGTTATGTTGAGTATTCCAATCCATGAACATAGTATGTATGTCTCTTCATTTATTTAGGTTTTCTTTTAGTTATTTCCTGAGCATTTAGTAATTTTAAGCATAGATATCTGTGCACATTTAAAACATAAGTATAAGTATTTCATTTTATTTGGAACAGTTAGAAATGGCATTATATGTGTGAGTGTTTTGTTTTGTTTTTGTTTTGCTTTATTTTGTTTTATCCACTTCTCTATCCCACCCACCAGGGATCGTGTTTCTGAATTATAGCATGTATATCTCTATAGAGGATAGCTTTGTGTGAAGCTAGTCAAATATTGCTATAATATATCAGACTATCAAAAACACAATTCCCTTCCTTTGTCCTTGCACCACATTCAAAATACTCTAGAAATGTTACTATTATTTTATCCAGTCTCTTCACAATTATATACTTTACTCAAGTGCATAAAATACACAATTTGCTCTTTCTCTGCCATTGACTGCTGTGCAACTCTGTTTATTTTGCTTGTGCCCTGTGTCCTCATTTATCAGTTGAGGTAATGCTCCTTTCCCTGGCTCCCTTACAGGAATGGAGTGAGGGTATGGTGAGATAAAGGAGAAGAACATGCTGTAAAAAAGTTAAAAGCACTTTTAAAATACATTGTGAACAGATTTAATTCCTGCCAAGAAATAGCTTTTGAATTTGTAGATTGGCTAAGTGTTCCTTTTCTGTGTTCTCACAATACCCTCATTTACATCCATTTTGTCACTTAGAATATTTTATTGAAATGATATGTTCTTGTGTGCATTTCCATTAAAATAAAAGGAACTGCTAAACCCAAGAGGCATGGAGTATTTATCTTCCTAGCTTCTGCCCTTAGGTTCATAGCCGCGTCTGTTCTGCCACACCGAAGTTCTGTGGTAAGAGAGCTGCGTCTCTCCAGAAGCAGGCTCAGTTTCTTGGGGCTTTTTTTGTTTGTTTGTTTGTTTGTTCTGTCCAACCTTCTATTACCTGTGAAGACACCTTGTCAGACATGTTGGTCAGGCTCCATGATGACATCCACCATAAGAAATGCTTAGGTGGGGAAACCTCTCTCTCTCCTCCACAAAGGCCCCGACATTTCTGAAACTCCTTAATACCAAAGCTTCATCTCGTGAAAAGAAATTGGATGAAATTCAAATAGAATCATAAAATGTTAGAGTTTTAAGGGCCTTTAGAGACTGCTAGTAAATTCTGCCCTGAAAGCAGTTATTTCCAGGAGGAAGAAAAAGGCTGTGAGAGAAATAGAAGCGATATACTTTGATGAGAGCGGGCATGAAAGGGGAGGATAGAGTCTCCTCATTTGTTAGTTTTTCTCCATTTTTCCAAAAGTCAACCATTGTCCCTCCTGTCCTTTAAGCTTAAGAATACCCTATCCCTAGACAGGGTATATCTTGATCCTTCCAGGATAACTAGAGGTCAGTCAGAGGGCACTGACTCAAAAGAGGACTCCTAGGATTCCACATGCTCATGCATTAGAAAGTGAGGACTTGTTTGAGTGCTAAAGTCCTGGTTTGACGTCCATGAGGTCAAGGGTGTAACTGTGTCTTATAAACCACGAAGGACTGTTTCAGTAGGAGAGCCAGCATCACTGATGGTGGCTCTAGGAGAACAGGCAGGCTGTGGTCTTTCTTCCTGGTGCATCAGAACGTAGTTGGCTCAGATTGTTGACACAGATCTGGGGAGTCAGTCTTGGGCTGGGTAAACCTTTCAGGCCTCAGAATCCCATGCCTAGCTCCAGCAGGGCCATGGTAGGCCTCCCCTCACTCCCACAGTCAGTGACACAGGAAAGAGGCAACCCCAGAGGTCACAGAAGAATACTGCAAGGCCCCCAAGTGCTTGGCAGAATGCCCAGCATGCATTTCTTTTAACCAGAGAGAGAAGACAGATCTTTGTGGGAACGCGATTCAGAGACTCGGGAATACATTGGAACTGAGCCAGACGTTGAATCCTGAAAGGAAAAGAGAAACTCCAGGCATTGGACCGATGTCCCTGGTTGGAACAATTGAGTTACATATATACATGCATGTCTATATATACTCACATGTGTTTATGTATATGTGCATATATTTATTTCATATTTTATAATTTGTAATGTTCAGACATATAACAGTCACACTCCAGGAGGTGAATTTAAACAAGGTCTTCAGGAATCTGAAGAGTTTGCCCAATGAGCTTTAAAGTCTTCCCTTGAAAATTTAAACCGGAAGAGACCTTAGAAATTGACACTGGCCCTCCCACTCTTGTTTTATAGATGAGGAAAATGAGACCTGGGAAAATGAGGGGACATGCTCAGAGTCACATAGGGAGAACTACTGGGAGTTTTTCCTAAATCCATGGCAGAGAAAGCCTGACCCCCTTTCATTTCAATGCGTGGGCCTCTCTGGATCACATGGCTGAGGGCCTCCATAAGCCTAGCCCTGTACTCTGTGTAAGGGCTTTCTCACAGATGTCTCTATTTAAGCCTCACCTCCACCTTTGTGGGGGGGTAACTGTTATTTTCTACACATTTCCCAGCAGGAAACTGAGGTCTGGAGAGGTTAAGTGACTGGTCCAAGGCCATGTGTCTAAGAAGTAGAGGAGA
This sequence comes from Myotis yumanensis, assembly GCF_028538775.1. Lineage (NCBI taxonomy): Eukaryota > Metazoa > Chordata > Mammalia > Chiroptera > Vespertilionidae > Myotis > Myotis yumanensis. The sequence goes on from NW_027223762.1 coordinate 6,292,811, forward strand.
CTGACTCAAGGCAAAGACCATCTGCCTTTCTGTCATCACAGCTTCTCAAGGGGAAAGGAGAGCAACCAGGCGGTTAGGGAGCGAGAGTGCTCTCTGCTCTCCTCCAGGTTCTTGCCCGCTCTCACCACAGACCCAGAGAGCCAGCCCCACGGGACGGGCCGCATTGTGCAGTCACCACCTGCACCCTCTGTGCTTTTGTTCTTCATGGAACCTCCTTTCTCCCCACTCCCTGATCCAGCTGGAGGCCTCCCGGGTTAAGCATTTCCTTGCCCTGCTCCTTGTCTTAGTCCATTCAGGCTGCTGTTCTGGAAGCAGGAAGTCCAAGATCAGGGCATCAGCAGGGTCAGGTTCTGGTAAGACCTTTTTCGGGGTTACAGACAGCCAACTTCTTGCTGTGTCCTCACATGGTGAAAGGGGTGAGGGATATCTTTTAAAAAGTTACTAGTTCTGCCCTAACTGGTGTGGCTCAGTGGATAGAGTGTCAGCCTGCGGACTGAAGGGTTCTGGGTTCGATTTTGGTCAAGGGCACCTGCCTGGGTTGCGGGCACCATCTCCAGTAGGGGGCATGCAAGAGGCAGCCAATCAATGATTCTCTCTCATCACTGATGTTTCTATCTCTCTCCCTTACCCTTCCACTCTGAAATCAATAAAAATATATATTTTTAAAAAGTTACTAGTTCCATTCAGGAGAACTCTGCTCACATGACAATCACCTCCTAAAGACCTTACCTCCCAGTACCATCACTTTTAAGGGTTAAGATTTCAATGTGTGAATTTGGAGGGGAACAAACATTCAGAGGCTGGCACCCTTCTTTCTTGGAGGGGCAATTGCCTGTGCCTTCAAGGTTCTTCCCGTGGTCTGTTTGTGCCTCTCTTTCAGCAGATGTGAGCCAGGCTAGGCCAGGGCCCTCTGTTCCCTTGCCTAAGGCAGGCATAGTGTGAAAGTCTTCTTGCTCTGCCTAAGTCCTGGCACATCACGGGTATTCGACATGCACTTGATGAGCCAATGTAATCTGACTATTAGCCCAGAGATATGACAGTTTTGGGGAGTCTATAGGACACTCGTACCTTATACAGAGTGCATGGTGAATGTTCCCAGAATGTTCCATCTCCCAAGGCCTTGACCCATGCTCCCTACCTTATTGCGTCATCCCCAGCAGGTTACATCTGTCTTTCCAGAACACTGCCCTCCTGGTCCTCAGTCACTCTGCTCCCCGCTGACTACGCTGGCTGGGAATACCGGAGGGGAAAATAGTTTAATAGAAAATGTTTCAAATGCATGAAATAGAATGAAGGAGAAATGAAGACAGATAGGATAACTGGTATGTTGAGAGTTCATATAAAGGCCCTTCTCAGCTGAAACTAACCCTCATGTGTGTGGCAGAGTCCGGAGGGATAGAAAACCATGGCATGGGTCTGTTTTTGTTGGGTTTTGTGACCATGTTCACACAGGAAGCGAAGAATCTGACCCTGCAGCGCTCTGGAGCTGAGGGGAAAGTGGGGGATGGAGGTGGAGGGAGCTTCCTTCCAGCTCCACTCAGCTGCCCTTTGATCTGGGAGGCTGGCTTTCAGGGAGAGAGTCCACAGGTGGTAAGATGTAAACAGAACAACATCCCCGGGCCTCTGTCCGGCCTCTGAAAACAAAGTGGAAACAAGGTTGGCTCCTGTGCTGACCAGATTTTAAGTCATGAGTCTGAGACAGGACTGAGCGGTTCACACCCATTCACAGGACAGGGGCCAGGGCAGCTGGACGAGCCTCTGCCGGGCGGATTTGGAGTGACCACCAGGGCCAGCGGACTCTGACGGGTCTCGCTGGAGTCCCCTTACAGCCCTTCAGTGGAAGCCCCACGGGTCTTGCACACAAGGCTGGTGGCTACAGAGAAGATGCCCACCTCTGGCCCGGCTCTGCCACCGCGCACTTCCTCTGTCTTCCTCCACTCCGAAGTGAGCTCTATGGAGGGCTGCGGGCCGGGGTTAAGAAGGAAAAGCAGTTGATTCTCCATCTCTTTCAAAAGGAAACAAGCCCGAGGCAGGGAGAGGGCTGGGACCCTTGGGAGCCGCACTCCATCTTCTCCCGGTGGGGGCACTGAGGCCGGTGCTGTTTATTGGGAACCTGTCCTGCCCGGGCTCTGTGCCCGGGTGCTTTCCCGGAGCCTCGCCCTGGGCTCCCGGGGCCTGGCAGCCGCTGAAAGGGGCAGCTCTGTGCGGGCTCAGGCAGCCTCACTAGGTGTCAGCTCAGATGGGGCCCAGTGGGCAGGGGCGGAGCAGGGGCTGGTCCCAGGCACCTCGGACCTGGGACGAGACGCCTTTCCCGCACTTGGGACTGAACCCCTCACGCCTGGCCTCACCCCCTGTTCTCTCAGGGATTCCTCTGAGCAAGGAAAGGCATTTGTGTATTTTGAGAAGTCAGAAGCCGGTGTTAAATGTTCCTCCCTCTGAGCGAAAGCACATTGCCTTCCCCTCTGTCGCGCAGGAAGGGAGCCCGGCGCGCTGTGCTCAGGGCCCCAGCCGGGCGGTGGGTGCCAGGTCCTCGTCTCGGCGAAGCCCCCGAGGACCAGCAGCGGGCTCAGCTGCAGTTCATTTTCATTTTCTGTTTGTATATAAATGCTTTTAGTACTTAAACTAAATTCAGATCAATTAAACTAATGTTGTTTGACATAATATTCCTTGTTCCAAAATCAATATCCTTCATTTGACAGGCTTATTCTTGAGTCCAGGATGTTTATTGTTCTTAAAGCTTACCTATAGACCTGGGTTTTGTCTCTACTGATATAAAACAGCTCTTCCTCGAGTACTGTACGCCAGCGTGTAATGGGGTTCAAATTTCTCTGGTAAATATCTTTAATTGTACCATCATGCTTTTAATCTCAGCAGCACATACCCGCTCCTTCTCTGTCTCCATTTGTCTCCTTCGTTTTAAATGCATTCCCCGAACAGGGTCTGTTTGGAAGGAGCTGGGGTGAATGAAGGAGCCAGGAGGCCTGGATCTCAGGACCAACGAGCCCTCTTTCTGAAGAGCCGGGCCAGCTGAGGAGAACGCCCCCACATTCCTTCCCCCCCGCCCCCTGGTCCCAGGCCCTCCTGCCCAGACACCCAGGCTGGCTGGGGGACTGTGGGCACTTCCCCTCCTCCCCCCTGCTCCCGCCCCATCATCATAAAGTAGCATGCAGCTACCAGAACGCGCCACAGTTTCTCATGTGGTCTGTCCCCCATGCCCTGCGGCTCTTCTTCACCCTGCCTTTAGCTCTTATAAATCTTGTTCTGTTTTCCCTGGCCTTTGGCCAGAGGCAGGCCTCACTCGGCTCCGGGGAGAGCAGGCCGGGGGTCATTTATCACTTGAACAGTGGGAATGGGGGGCTGAACAGTAGTTTTTTTGCCATGGCCATGGCAAAGGTCTGTGCGCAGCCACCTAATTGGAAGAAGGTGGTCCCTGCTCTTATAATTGCTCCGCCCTGATCACGTCGCCCAGGTCAGCCTGGTGCAGTTCATGACAAAGAAAAGGCCCGGCTGAGGGGAAGGACCCCTTGGTGATAAAACAGGAATGGCTTGCCATGTTTTTCTTCTTTGCCAGGCAAATATTTTCTTTCAATTAATAGTCATTGAAATGATGTAAGCTGGCATTTGGGAGAGCTTTAATCAGCCTCTGAAATGCATCCGCCTTTGCTCTGTGACCAGCTTCAGACAGGAGGAAGCCTCATGAAACCCGAGCTGGGCTTGCTGTCCCAGCCATCCCACTGGAGGGCTCCCTGCAGAGCATGTACCCAGACTGGGACCCCAGCAGCTCTGCCCCAGCCCCAGCACACACACCAGCGTGCACACACACAGAGAGGCACACACACATGTGCACACACCCATATACTCACTTTTCCCCTCTATGTTATATTTCAAAGGAGCAAAGACTGAGATCAGAGAGACTTGGTTGAACTCAGGAGTCCCTGACTTTAAGTATTGCCGAGGTAGGGGGAGAGGGAAATTGGAGGAATAAATGGCTCCTGCTACCGTGTTTTGTTTTCTATGAATGATGGACACAGCTTAACTTGTGTTCCGTACAACTTGTGATCACCCAGGTCAGACTGGCACAGGGACCAGTCGCCCTCTCTCGTCTCTTTTGTCTTGCTTCTCTCTGCTGCAATTTGGTCTTTCTCCTCTTTTCCTTCTTTTTCTTCTCATGCTGCCTCTGTCCTCTGGGTGTCCACAGGACCCCACCTGGAATATTATCCTGGATGGGCTGAGCCTGGTTAGAGTAAATCCTTTGTAACTGTAAGTTGCACGGAACAGCATTGTCCAGTTTGATGTGCAGGGGAAAGCTTCCCACAGTCCCTCTCTTCAGCGAGTCCTGTTCCTTCCCGTGGGATGCCATCGACCATCACCTTGACCACACCTGGCTGCATTGTGTTTCTATTCCTCCAGGTTCCTGTTGCCTCCGTCCATCTGCTGAGTCCTGTTCCCATGGGGGCCTAGCTAGGCTGGGAGAGGGGCCCATGCACTGTTGCTCCTTGGAGAGAAGTTTTGGAAGGACCCTCAACCTCTCACTAAGCTGCACCCTGGCCAGGCTCCCAGCAGAGGCCAGGGAGAGAGGCCCAGGGTCTGGTCTAGGAAGGCAGCAGGGGCTCTCGTGGGAATGTCCTAGAAAGGCTCAGGAAGAGGAAAGCCTGTGTGGAGTTTTCGCAAGAGATGTCCCTCATCTGCCACCCGAGGAAGGACAGCAATGGCAGTACCCCGTGGGATATAACACATGGTCAGAGGTAGCATCTATGCAATTCTCCACACTGCACATAAGCAATTTTTCAGGTAGTTGTTTTTTGTTTTTTTTTTAATGCTCTTTAACCTCCACCAATTCCATGTGAGGTGGGAAAGGCTGGCATTATCAGCCCCATTTCACAGATGAGGAAAATGAGGCCCCAAACAGTGACTTGTGCAAGGTCACTTAGCTAGACGTGAGGCTGCTATGATTTGAACCTAGGCTTCCAATGCCTGCTCTGCAGCTCGCTGCACTGTGTATGCTACACCCCTTTTCAAAAGAGCAAGCCCTTCCCTGGTCTCTGCCGTCCCGTTCTGCTTCCCTTGGCCGAAATACTTGAAATGGGCTTACAACCCAGCAGGCTTCGCCCTCTCCAGAGCCAGCCCTCCCCAGAGTGCTGACCACAGCCATTCAAGTGGCCATGTGAAGAGGACCGTTGCTTCAGTGGACAGCTCCCCAGGCAGCTCCAGCGGCGGATAGGGGCCTGCCTACCACATGGTTCTTGCTTCCTAAGCAGATCTGCATGCCCCTCGGAATCCCTAGTTTTAGGTTTGGGGTGTGTGTGACTTAACTCCTACTTATCTACCTGATACATGTTGGGTGGAGATAAAGTTAAATGAGATAGTACATAAAAGGTGGTTTCCTTCAGTGCATGACACATGAGAAACCCTTGAGAAAGGAGAGATTGAGCCCTTTCTAGAGGAGATTTCCAAACACAACGTGACAGACTAGAAAACTGAGGGTGGAGATGTGCAAGCCTGGGTTAGATAATATCTCAGTGCAGGGCCATTTCCTCCTCTTTCTCTCACATAAGCACACACTGAATCCCTGGGCCGCTGAGGATGACAGAGAGGTGATGAGAGCCCTCACACGCCAACATCAAACCCCCGTGGATTTTCAATGAGATTGGCATTAATATTGCGTATTAATGAGACAAATTAAATATAATTCCAAGGTTAGGCTTTGAGCACCTACCTTCACTTCATGTAGATCTTAATATGTAGAAGTTTGTAGACAAATGTAGTATGTTAACTTTAATAAGAAGGTAGATCTCAGTGAAGGAACCAGAAGTGGTAGGTGAGGGGTGGGGAGGTAGGAGAGAGCAGGCAATGAAACAGAGACTAAAATAAATATGGAGAAAGGATGCATGTGGAATATTCTCATACTGACGTCAGTGAGGGTTTGATGTCTTCCCTGGTAACTCAGGATTGCCAAACTCAAGGGCAAGGGGGCCGTGCCTTTACATTCAGGGACCTTCCTCAATCCCACTCAACCTTTGCCTTTCAGTAGCTTCTCAAAGCATACTTTGCCTGTGGCACTGTTCCCCTTTAATTATAAAAACCCAGCGCATTAAGAGAAACACATACCATATGGTTCCGATTGCTTTAGACTTAAATCCTCAGCCTGCTATTAGCTAAGAGAAAGGCGGTTTTCAAAAACTCACCTTAATAAACAATGTGAGCAAGAACCCCTCTGAAGAAAGGAGTTTTGATTTTTCTGGGAAAAGTGAGAGAGAATGAACCCTGGACAGTCGGGGTGGGATTCGGAGCTCGGCCACTGCGAAGTGCTAAGTGAGAGAGCATCGTGAGAAGCACGCCTTCCTCTCTCTGGACTGAGGATCAATCTTTGTCAAACTGGAGTTAGTTAGGTCTCCGGGGAGCGAGGGGAAGTAGTAATTTAGGAGAAAAAGAGCTGTTACCTAGGGCTGCTGTTTACCTTACAGTAAATATAGGGGAATTGTGGTTAATAAAATAGGTTTATATTTTTCCTTTAAGAGAATATCTATAATGTATGAAATATATCAGCATTCAGGCTTTAAAGCGAAACAATAGGCCACGGGATTTCATTAAAACAAGGAAAAAAAGAAAAAGAAGAAACCCTGTTTCCCCTTTCATTGTTTGCAAACTTGTGCCACTTGGTTATTAATCGGGCCTAATGTTTTAAAGAGGAGTATTCATCTTGACTGTGAACTTTTCCCCCCATTGGGCTCATTATGTTAAACGTTGCATTTAACCCACACTTCAGGGGGATAAAAAGTGGTGTTTCTGTTGGTTTAAACTGTCAGGTTGACTCACATAGTGGAACATGGGCTAGCTGGAAGTGGGGGAAATAGTTCAGTAAAAACAAAGTCCCTGGAAGGGCCTACCTCCAGCCCCAAGCAGCGAGCCTGGGTTGCAATGATGCCTCCGGGCCTCTCCCAGGGGAAGAGCCTGGGAGAGAGCACGGGGAAAGAAGAGGTTGAGTTGCTAGAAGCTACTACCACGATGCTGGCCTTTCTGCTTCTAACCTAACATTACCTCTTATTGGAGAACATTACCACTTATTGGAGAGACCCTGGGCAAAAAAGGCAAGGAACAGAGCTGGTTTCATAACCCCAGCTTTTCCTTTGTTTCATTTGCTGAATTCAAATCTCCTGCTTCCTGTAACTTTTTTTATGTCTGCTATGTTGCTGTGTGTCTTTTCTTCTACGTGACAGTGCAAATCTAATTCTCCACGTGGAATAGGCCTTCATGTCTTCTTTTGGGAATGTTAGACCTAAGACCTTCTCAGTACGTGGCATATAATGAGAGCTAGTCACTGAATATTGTTGAAATAATTTTCAGGGGGTGAAGAAAATGCTGAGAAACAGGCTTGTGCCATGGGTAATGGTGTATATTTAAGAATTAGACAGTTAGGTTCAAATAAAAGTTTTGTGGACTTGTCATTAGGTTAGGTCTCAGGCCTTTTTTTAAAATATGTTTTTCATGAACTTTTTTTTTTAGAGAGAGAAATAGAGATATAGAAACATCCATGAGAGAGGAACATCATCGACCAGCTGTTTCTTGCATGGCCCCCACCAGGGATCGAGCCCACAACCCAGACATGTGCCCTGACCAGGAATTGAACCGGTGACCTTTGGTTTCTGGGTCAACACTCAACTGCTATGCCACACTGGTCAGGCTCTCAGGCTTTTTGTAAAATAGGCATAAGAATGGCTACTTCACATTGTGTAAGAATTAATGAAATCATGAATATGTTAATGCAGACACATGGCAGGTGATTGTGTATAGACAGTTGCTGGGTGTTCATTTAGGGCGTTGTATGGCACTGTACATAGCCCTGAGACTGCCTGGCTGAAAATCCTGTTGGACTGCTAACTTAGATAGGTCATTTAGCCTTTCTACGCCTTCATTTCTCTTGGTAAAATGGAGATATGATACCCGCTCAAAGGGTTGTTGGAAGGGGTGAGCAAGGCTGTTTTTAAGTGGATGTGATGATGGATAAAGCCATCAACCTCAGACCTGCTGCTGCTGAAAATACTCTTCAAGCATTCTTCATCTTGAAGCATCTTTAATCAAGTCCAAAACTTTTGGTTTATGAGATGGCTTCAGTGACTCTATCTTCAGGGAAGATGAAGAGAAGATCAGTATTTACTTCAGTCGGTTACAATTTGAAGGGAAGAAAAACTCAATAACCTGGTGGCAACACGAACATCAGCAGTGTCTCCTATTGGCAGAGCAGACCCCAACCACCCGTTCCTCCAGTCACCTTGGCTGAGAGTGAGCGTGTCTTTATTGCTGCAATTTTACAGCGTAGTTAATTTAAGAGTAACCAGCAACCATTAGTGCTAAGAAATGATTTTTTTTCTATGCTCTATCAGTGTCTTAAAATTTGGATATAAAATGTTGAAGATAAAGTAGCAATAATATTTACTTTTTGATACAACGCCAGATTTATTTCTGTTTCTCAAAAGTGCAGTCTATAATAGTGATATTCAGTTTCTGCCTTGGCTTTCAACCAAATGTTGACTCTAATAATCAGCCATTCAGCGAGGTCAAATGTGTGTGCCTTGATGAATGTGCAGTACCTAGTCAATTACCTGAAAATAACAAGCACTCCATGGACGAATGTTTTATTATCATTGGTTGTGAGGATCAAGAGGTTTCCCTGTTGGCCAGGATTTCACAATATTCAGGAGGCCATCCACTGATGTTTTGTGGCTCTTAGGCAAGTTTATTTTCCTCTCTGTGGCATGATTTGCCCAAACCGAAGACAAGGGGGTGGTTTAGCCCCCACAGCCTCTAACTCTGGACTCTCTTCATGCTCGCCAAGCACTCCCCGTGTTTCCTCCACTCATCGCCATGGATGCATTGCAGATCCAGGAAGCAGCCATCCCAGGTGTCCATCTGGACCACTCGCTCTTTATTCTTCATCCAAACTCTAAGAGCTAGACCTTAGGTAAGTACAAAAGCTAAAGCCGTCAGACAGGGAGACAAATAATGAGCCCCTTCCTTATGATGAAACATTGACAAGGATACCTGGTATATGTTCCCAAAGAAGAGCTCAACTCTAAGATAATTGCATGTCAGGGAAAATATAGATTAAAAAAAATAAAACTCATTTGATGAAGAACCTAGATGGAAAAATTTATGAGGCAACTAGCAGTGCCAAGAAGTGGTCCATAGCATCAGTGCTGCCTGCATTTCCTGTTCCTTTATCAAAGAACACGATAGGGAAGAGCTGGCCATTGATTGATCTCTACGTTCCAAGCCATTACTAAATATCCAACATACATTTTCTATCGACTGCTCATTACAACACTACCAGATGTGCACTAAATCATGCCTTTTATCGATGAGAGAGCCAAGGTTCAGAGAGATTACCATGCATGCTCGGGTCACGTAGCAGTAGAGCTGGGTGGCTGAGTGTGCCAGCCCTGGAGTCAGACTGCCTGGCTGTGTGCATGCCGGATCCACCTTTCATTCATCCTGGGGTCCCGGGCAGCATTCTCATCTGCAACATGGAGATGATGACGGTGCCCATGCCTGAGGGTTTAACTTACTTTTTTCTTGGGTAGTTTTTGGAAAAAACTCTGCACATAAGGCCAGTAATCCAAAATACAGGGTGGTGCAAAGTAGGTTTATAGTTGTGAGTATGGGAAACACAGAGTTTATATGTGGATTCTTGTTGATGTATTCATTATTGTATTTGAAAATAGACACAACTGTAAACCTACTTATTGTGAGTACGAGAAACACAGTTTATTCTTTTTTTTTTTTTTAACCTCACCAGAGGATATTTTTCCATTGATTTTTAGAGAGAGTGTAAGAGAGAGGGAAAGACAGAAATATCAATGAGAAAAACACATTGATTGGTTGCACACCCCAGACCAGGGCCTGGGCTGGGGAGGAGCCTGCAACCAAGGTATGTGCCCTTGACCGGAATTGAACCCAGGACCCTTTAGTCTGCAGGAATACACTCTATCCACTGAGCCAAACCGGCCAGGGCCAAAGTTTATTCTTGTATTTTTACTTATTCATTACTAGAGGCCCAGTGCATGAAATTTGTGCACGGGTAGGGCTCCTAGCGGCTGCCGGCTGCCAGCTGGGGCCCCCCTTCATTCCACACCACCCCCTGGTGGTTGATGCACGTCATAGCAAGCGATCGAATTCCCGGTCTCCCAGTCAAACTCCCAAGGGGACACTTTGCATTTTAGGCTTTTATATATAGAGATTGTATTTGAAAGCGGATACAACTGTAGACCTATTGTTGCCCCACCCTGCATTCTGAAGGGCTGCCTATCAGAGAGGCTGGTCTGGGAGGCTTACATCTTGTGAACTCAGGAGTGGAGACCATGGACCAGGGACCAGGGACTAAGTTACTTCCTACCCCGAGCTCATAAAAAGCTTTGATGGAGGCCAGGGGGCCTTGAATCTTTGATGCAGTTTAGAGTCTTTAAGAAATGCTATGACCGCATCACTCCTGACACCCATAAACTGTGCCTTGCGTGTCCCTGGTGTTGCTGGAGGAAGGGAACTCCCCATGTTACAAGTTCGGCATCAGCAGCCTTTTCCCTCACTGAGGACCCTCTTCTCCATGGCTCTCTGCTCACGTTGGGAAGGCGGACACAACGGGCAGCTCTCTCTCCACACAGAGCTCTTGCTGGCTGGACTAGAATCCGCACAAAAAGGGTCTGCAAACAGCAATCTGTCAGGGGCGGAGAAGAAAGGGATCTGATTAGAAGGAACAAGTGGTGGCTTTTGTGTGCGCCTCCTGCATCAGGACTTCTTCCGAGTCAGGGGGCATTGCAGCCAGAAGAACGAGTCGTGTTGAATTTGCTACAAGTTTACCTGAGATGGAGGGCCGGTTGGATACAGCCAGGATCTTTTGTTCCAATGTTGACTTAGTCTTGTTGTCACGAATCAGCTATTGATTTTGGGGTCCCCATTAGTCTCGGGGAAGAGAGCTAATCCTTCTTTCATGTTTGTTTATATACCATATTTGGCCAGAGCTCCGGGTGCACTTTTCACCTTGATCCGCAAGTAGCGAGGCAAAAACATGACCTCGGTCCTGGAAGCCACCCTGGCCGGCCACTCTCCGCTGTTTGTTTAATCTCGTTCTGACTTCTGACTGCCTCCTGTTCCCAGGTATCGGGACATGTTACAAAAAGAAAGAGACCCCGAGATCAAAGCACTGGTCAGGATTTTACTAGGGGGCACGTCTGAAAGGATTTGCGGGCGTGGGTGAATGGCTGGTGCGGTGACCTCCAGAAAATACTTTGCTCTCCAAATTGGGGCCAAAAGATTTATCACTGGCTAAGCCCGGACCTTCCAGGTCAGTCTCGGGTTATTTTTTGTGCATTGTGTGCAAAGACATGGTAGTTCTATTTCAGAAGCCTGGAAAGCAAATATTTAGGACATGCTTTCAGGATAAAAGAGACTTCTGAGAGCATTTTTTTAAAAATCTTATTTTAGAATTCCCTATAAAAATGTTAACTTCAGTGTTGTCTGCTTGGAATCATTGTCCCTGGACAGATTTCTCCCTCGGCCACCAGTACTGTGGCAGTTCGAGACGAAGGAAACTTTGTCTTCTGCTCTGTGGAATTTCAATTTTTAGTCTGTGAAAGGCTACACCTGATGACAAATGAATTCAGGACAGTCCAGTTGTTTTTGCTTCATTCATTTTATGAAGTATGTTTCAATAAAGGGGGAATATCAGCATGTGCAATATATGATAACTTTGTTCTGTTATTTTATTGAAAGAGTGGCGATTTTAATGTGGTTTGGCACATTCTTGTTCAAATCTGCAGAATAGGGAACTGACAGGAAGTGCAGTGTAATAGTTTAGAGCACAGAATTGGGGAGATTTATGTTCAAATCCTGACTTATCATCTTTGTGATCTCAGGTGAGTCCTTTAAAGCCTTAATTTTATAATCCATAAGTGGGAGCAATGTTGGTATTGACATCACGGGTTTCTTTTTGGAAGGATACATGGACTTGAGTTCCATCTAGAGTTCACATTCTGCGTATCTCAAATCCATGTAACTCAATTCCCTTAAGACCTCCTTCTATTGCTATTTATGGTGTAATATTCTCACATCCTTCAAACATGAAAACAAGAAATCAATTTTGGCTCTTCTGTGTATATAGCCAGTCCATCGCTTTTCCTGTTCCCTTTCCATCCATTATCTCTTGAATCTGTATCTTATTTCTTTTCTCTAGTTAGCAGCTTGCCCAAGGTCACTGAGCTACTCAGATATGGAGCCAGGACTGGAATCCATTCTGTCTGACTCACTAAGTAATTCACCTTCCTGGCTTATTTTATGCTTGAGTAACTGGGATCCTTTGATACTACAAGAGGCAATTCCAAAGAATGTAACTTGTAATTTTCTGGAACACTTTGGGAAGGAAAATACTCCGTGGAGTTTTGTTTTGTCTTATGTCTGAGACTTACACCGGCTATTTTATGAGCCATTGACAGAGAAATGGAAGGATGGACTGGTTTACTTGCCACAACAGGATGCAATCTGATGACTGTCTAAGGATATAAACGCCAATAAATATACTAAAGTATTTGTATCTAAAACTTTTCTGGTAAAAAAATCATCAGCTGTATTCACTAAGACATCTCACTTCCATCCTCAAAGTTCCAGTCTACTTGGTTTTGACATCTTCTCCTGAGATTAATTTGCTCCATAGGAGCTCACCTTAGACGCAGGGTAAACTTTACAAATCTGAGTTGTCATACATTTTTGTCTTAAACCTGGATGATCCAGAGAATGTTTGGTGACAGAATGAATAAATAATTGATTGTTCACATTGCTTAGGAAGTATATATGTAAATGTGTATGCACAGCAGTACCAGTGAGCTGATGGATCTTTTTCTACTTCCTTACTATTTGTCTGTCAAGTTAAGATGGAGAAGACATCACATTATGTCATTGTCTTCCAAAATCAAGAATTCTCGCATCCTACTTTCTGACTTCTGCTCTACCCAAATTTTCCCTAAGACCATTCTTAAACACACTGGTTCCACCAGTTTAGTTATTTTTAATAAAAAACAAACTAAAATAGTTTAGGCTTCTACATTCTGTGTGATGAAAACAACTATATGTGAACTCTTGCTATAAACAATATAAAAACTGAACAAAAATCTATGAACTGGTTGTTTCTTGTGCACTGATTGTGCACAAGAGGAAGAACAGGGCTGTGATTCACTGATGATACTAGAACATGATGCAGGGTGTGGTGGTCTCTGAGATGAAGAGGGAAAAATAAAAGAGCTTGGAGAGACTGAGAACAGACACCGGAATTTATAGAGAGCAGTTCTAGAGTTGAGGAAGCTAAACAAACTGCTAAGGACTGAATTATGCTCCACCCCTCATCTCCCAGAATTCATATGTTAACGTTGTAACTCCATATATGGGAGGATTTAGAGATGGGGTCTTCAGGGGGTAGTTAGGTTTAGGAAATCTATGGAAAAACTTGTGGCTAACATCATGTTTAATTGTGAAACACTGAAGACTTGTCTCTTAGAATCAGAAATAAGGCAAGGGTGTTGTCCCCTCTGAAGATGCAAAGCTTAGAACCAGTGTTTCACAGAATTGTTAGCTGGCTTTTGCCACACACCAGTGCCTGCTGACTTATGAGTGACATTTTTATCTTGAGCTGCAGAACTGAGTCTGATGGGAACACTGTGCAATACTTGGCCCAGGAAGGTTTTAAAGTCTAAAGAAGCTGGAGAAACCCTTTTGTTTGGTCTTGGTGCAGGCTCAACAGCTTGATTTCTGCCTCTGCTGTCACCTGGCCCTTCTGTTCTTCTGTCAGGAGAAACTGTGGGGGAAGGCAGGGCTTTCTGACTCCTACCTGCATTATATTAGCAGGTTGTCAATGTCTCACCACCTTCCCTGCCCAGCAGGCACTGTTACAGAATTAGCAGACCGCACCTCCATTCCAGGGATTGCTGCTACCTTCGGCCAAGTCTGGGTTTCTGTTACGTTCTCACATAAAGGGCAGCCTGGAGAAGCCACTCCGGGGAAGGTGCATACAGATGGGGAATGTGGATGGTTGAAAGGCAGCTACTCATGCCGTGAGCAACTCCTCTCTCCCTGTGACTCTATGTGCTAGTGACAGGGAACCCAGGGGCCTTCAACTGCCTTCCGTGCTAAGAAGAGGGCACAGGGGATGTCAGCACATGGGTAAATGAATGGATGGTGGCCAGCTGGGTGAGCTCCATGATCTCTCCACCACCCAGGATTCTGCTCTGACATGTATCTGAGGATTCTTTTGAAAGTGGATCTGCCTGGTGAGCTTTCCAGTATTAACATAAAATGCTAGGGATTTCCCACTACATCCATGAACGGATTCTTCATGAGGAAACAAACTCTATTTTTCTTTTTCCTCACCTGGAGATAGTATTTCCATTAATTTTTAGAGAGAATGGAAGGGAGGGGAAGAAACAAAGAAAGAGAGAGAGAGAGAGAGAGAGAGAGAAACCTTAATGTGAGAGAGACACATCAAGTGGCTGCCTCTCGCCAATGCCCCGACCAGGACCAAAGCCTGCAACTAAAGTATGTGCCCTTGACCAGAATCAAACCCAGGACCCTTCAGTCCTTGGGCTGATACTCTATCCACTGAGCCAAACTGGCTAGGACAAATTATATTTTATAAACATATAAATCAGTGGTTTTATTGAATCTAAGAGCTGCAGCTTTCAAATCTCAAAATGTGTCTCTTGTGGCTTATTGACAAACTAGAGGCCCGGTGCACAAAATTTGCTCATGGGTAGGGTCCTTAGGCCTGGCTGGTAATCAGGGCCAATCAGGGCCTTCTGGCTGCTGGCTGGGACCTTCTTTGTGGCTGCCAGCCAGGGCCTCCCTTTGTTCTGTCTTCCCCCTGGTAGTCGGCGCACGTCTCAGTGAGCAATTGAACTCCCGGTCTCCCAGTCGAACTCCTGAGGGAACAGTTTGTATATTAGGCTTTTATATATATAGATATGTGTCCACTACTTCTAGTTCTCATAGTTCCATTTATGGATTCATTCAGGTAATGAGGGATTCCTAAGTGCCTGTTAGCCCCCAGGCTTGGATCAAGGGAAATATGATAATGGTTTATCTCTCTGTCTAACCTGTAGAATGTAAATGCCTTGAAATCAGTGAATTTTTTTCTAACTTGTTTCTGTAGGACTAATCCATTCCCTGATATCTGCCATGTAACAGGTGTGAGTGAATGGTGTCTCAAGGATGCATGAGGGGGCAAATGGAAGAATGATTCTGCAGAAAGAAGAGAGAATGCTCTTTCTCTTATTCAAATGGGCAGACAATCATTCTGAGGACCTTCAGGAGTGCAATAAGCAATTTCTCTGAAGGCCTCCACATTCTGAATAGTAAAAGGATTGGTCAGTCTGGCACACAGGTCTCTTTCCTGCATAATCCTTCAAAGAAGAGGTTTTAGACCATAAATGAAATAGTAGTTTGGGTATCTGGAGTTGGCTATATATTTTCAATAGTCATGCAAGTAACATTCAGAAGGTCATCCACATGAATGAATGATGCATTGAACAAAGATGAAAAGTTTTCCTGTTTCTCTGAGCACCCAATGTTTTTAAGCCAACTGTTAAACAAATAAATAAATACAGATACATTTGGATTACCCCATATTCTGTACCTAGAGATCTCTGAAACTATCAAAACTCCATAATACTCTTATAGGACTTATGAATCCTTAAGAAAAAAAAATATACAAAACGTATACTGTGTGAAATAACATTAATCAATAATATAATAAAATGGTTGATGCTATAACATTCAACTATATTGGATGTGTTTGATAGCCATGGAATGAGCCAGGCATTTACTGAGCACCTCCTGGATAATAGAGCCCTATCTTTGGGGATAAAATAATTAATAAGATTCTCAGTGCTATAGTAAGATGAGACACAGGCACTTTGTAACGCTAACTGACACTAAACGATTTAAAAGACAATATCATACCACAGTCCCAGTTATGGCCATTACTTTCTAAAAGCATGGTAATTCTTATTTCTACTTTAATTCGAACTTCTATTTTTTTCTGACGATCAAATGGCATATTCCTACAGGAGAGATTACAAAACTAGACTTTTCAGATTCAAAATAAGTTTCATTACTGCACTTATTTGAAATAACCAACAACTACCTTGACCCCTGGGAGCGAGGCCCACAAACGCACATGGTCGGTTTCTGTACAAGTAGGTGAGGGATTAATGTTAGACTGTTCTTCAGGTTCTTCATGGTTTTCATTTCCAAAGACTCTTTACACCTGACTCCTAGAGAACATGGAACTATATTAAGCAGAATTTCAAAGTAAACATGTTATTTTTAGCCATGCAATAGTAGATTGAGAAGGAACTTAGGAATCTTGCCTGACAACTGCCCCCTTTTTTTACAGACATGGGAAGGGGGTGTCCAAAGGGAAATGACTTGCTCAGAATCATACATCAGTTGAGCTCACAGCTCACCTTGAAGTCAGGGGCTCTTGACTGTATTCCACTGACCTTCAATGGTCTCAGGAAGACAGCAGAGGAGGCTTTCTGGAAGCAAATGCTTACAGTTTCCCTCAGAAGCTGGCACATTCGCACATGCTAACCATGGGGTTTTGATTTAAATACTCAGCTGTTGTTGAAGCCACTGAGATTGGTGGTTGATCCCTCCGTTTATGTTGGTCTCCAACCCAGTAAACAACCCGGGCTCAATCCTGAGCCTGAGGTGTGCACTTTGTTCTTGCTTCCCAGGATGCTTTTCCCTCACTGGAAAGATGTTCTGAAACCAGCATGAAGGCGCAGGGACTTGGCCTTTCTGAATATCTCATTTTCCAAATGTGCCCTCCAACTGAAGCGTCATGTTCAGTATTTCTAACCTAGAAAACGCTTTATTTCATAGCCCTTCGTTAAGCGTTTTAGAATTCAGAGATGGCATCCAACAGTTTTTGAAGGAATGCTTAGGAAAGATCTGATCATCTCTAGGCCAGCGGTTCTCAACCTGTGGGTCGCGACCCCTTTGGCGGTCAAATGACCCTTTCACAGGGGTCGCCTAAGACCATCCTGCATATCAGATATTTACATTACGATTCATAACAGTAGCAACATTACAGTTATGAAGTAGCAACGAAAATAATTTTATGGTTGGGTCACAACATGAGGAACTGTATTTAAAGGACCAAAAGGTTGAGAACCACTGCTCTAGGCAATGCTAATGGCTCTTATAAAGGAATGCTTAATGTGTGTCTAAGGGTCTACATCAAACTCGCTTTATTAGGCTCTCCTGAATTTTTAAATGATCACAATTGGCTTCCATCATTCTGAAAATTTGAAGTAACATGTTTCTTTTTTTAAATTTATTGGGGTGACATTGGTTAATAAAATTATACAATATCAGGTGTACAATTCTATATCTCATTGTGTGTTCATCACCCCAAGTCAAGTCTCCTTCCAACACTATTTATTCCCCCTTTACCATCTTCTGACTCCCCTCTTTCTCTCTGGTGATCAACACATTTCTTGATCATTCTAAAAATTTATGAAGAAAAGGAAACTTTGAATATTTCAAGCCATGTTCATTTTTCCTTGAGTCATAAAAGCTGTAGCCACAACCATCTTTGCAGCCCTATTCCTTCCTCCCCAGCTACCACTGCTAGATTTAAAACCCTGGAAAAAGTACAATTTCACCAGCCACCACTAGTACCCAGTGTCAGCAGCTCATATAAAACCTGGGAAAATATAGTTGGGATTAAAGAAATCTGTAAAACTATGAAGTGAGGCCATAGCACGTAAAATTCAATTCCTTTTACTGAGTACATAATTTATTAGGAAAGCTCTTTATTTATAGGAAATGTGCTTGACACCTTATCCTTGGCAACTGCTTCCATTTTTGAGAAGAACGAAAATGGATAAAATGTTTCCCAGTATAGGAATTCATTAATTTCTTAATAAATATCTCTAGGTCCATGCTTCATACCCACTCCCCTAACCACAAGCACAATTCTCCTTTCCTACCTTTCTCCCTCAAGTAAGCCCCCTTCCTCTACCCAGTATGGGGCTAGAGCTAATAGGGGTGTATGCCTACTTCTACCCCCGTCCCCACTGTCTCCTCCTTCCTCCAGGCACCCTGTCCCCACTATTACTTTCACTGCTAAGTAACAAGCATTTGGCTTCTGGACTCTCATTTCAATTCTATCCTAGTTCAGTAAGCCATGCTCAACTTTATAGTGAATCAGGATTTGGTCTTTTTTCCATGGCTATTTTCTCAGGAAAACATCAATTACCCCAATTTTGAACAACTTTGCAAACAGAAGGAGCCCTTCATCTTCAGACCCCTTTTGAGAGGTGACTGTCACCAGCACTTTCTCTTGGCCGGAGCCCCCCTCTCTTTCCAGACATATATTTCTTGTGTATCTGAGCTTCCTGACACCCTGGGTTACAGAATTCTCACGAATGCCCTTAGCTGACTGTGTGTTGAGTGGGGCTGTGTGAGCAGTAGGACTCGGGTGCAGAGATTAGCCCCAGATCTTCCAAGATTGTTGTCCTTTGCACTTGCCATTTTGTTTCTGGAAAGGGCATGCCCTGATTTATTTTCTCAGATGGAGCTCTGAGATACTATATCACACTGTCATGTCTAGGATTCCTTTCTGTTCTGGGGAAAGGATAGGAAAAGCTTCACTCATTCATTTCAGAGACAAAACTCTGGATGAGGCAGGAGAGTGTGGTGGGCTTTGATGGGTGAAGGGCAACATGGGAAGGGAATAGAGGGAAGGCCCCGCCCCAAGCCCTATGCATAGACGTTCTAAGGCAGCTGGCGCTATGTTGCTGCCCCGGGTTTTCCAACTCTGCTCATACCTGCAGCTCTGTTGGTAGCCAAGGGGCTGTCTCAGGCCAAGAACAAGCTCATCCTGTGGTCTTTGAGGGGAGTTTCTGTGTAGATGCTGGGAGCTGGGGTACAAATGTTGGTGACCCAAGTTTACGATCTCATCAATTTCTTATTTAAAACTTTACACCCAAGGCCAGGTGTCCCAGGGCAAAGCCTAGATTGTCTCTTCCGAATTTATTTGTGGGGACTTTCATGTTGGACAAAGCAATCAAACTTTAAGGTTTTAAAAATGTATTTTGAGAAAATATCAAGTTCAAAAGAACTTATTTTAGGATTTGCATTTTGATCCATTGTCCCAAATACTAATAGCAGGTCAATCAGGCAAATCCTTTGTTGGAACCCATGTGAGAGAACACGAAGAAAAAAAAGTGTTTAATGTTAAAAGGGGGGATGAGTTAGAAAGGATTATGTTTCCCTTCTTGGTACATCTTTACAACTAAAGTAAAATCAATGCAATGTTTTGAGTTGGTAATTTATTCATTTACCCTGAAAAACAGATTATTTATCTCCTCAATCTTGAAGGTAAAAAGAAAAACTTACAGAGCGTGGGCTGATTCTTCTCTGCCTGGGAAGCCCATTCCTCTTACCCACGCCCTGTGCGCTCCACCCTCCTCCTGCTGGAATCCCCTGTCAGGGGATCTCTCCTCTAATGCCTTCCTGCTGCTCTTCATAAGAACCCTCACTTTGCTCTTCCTAGGCTCTGAGTCCCTGGTGCTCTGCCCACCGTGTGTCTTTGTAACACATGGTCCCATTCCCCAGCGCTCTCTGGCCCTCGAGCAGCCAGCTGCCTTGGAAGAGAATGAGATCTGCAGTGGGACAGACCCGAAGCTCTGCCTCATCCGTTTAGATGTGGAACTTTGGGCAAATTACTGAGTCCTAGGTTCTTTACTAAAAATGGGAAATAGAAATGTATCCCTCGCACTGACAATCATGTAAGGCATCTAGTGTAGCATTTGGCACATGCTTGGCCTTGCGTTTATGTAATTACATTATTTTAAGGTCTTTGGTAGGTGAACATTGCTTTTATTTTATTTTATTTTATTTTCTATTTCAATCCATTTTTTTAAAAAAAACCAACAAAACCTTTATTGCTGAAAGTGTTACATAGGTCCTCCTCTTGGGTGAATATTGCTTTTAATTCATATTTTATCCCATCGCAGCTAAAGTAGAACTAAAAGACTAAAATATAGACTATATGAAAACTGACACAAATCTAGGTTTACTGCTTCCTAGTTGTGTGATTTGAGGAAATTTCTAAGCTCTCGGTCTAAATTTCACTATTTAAAATTGGGCTGAATAACTAAATACCCCACAGGGTTGTGTGAAGATGAAATGTGTAATGTATTAAGGTAATTAACAAAGAGCCCCGGCTAATAAATATTCCACAAATATTAGGAATGCTCTTCAAAACATGCAGCATGAGATCCAGCCAGGAGCAATTATCTCTACAATTTCCATTGGCCTCCCCCTCCCCAGAGCTCACTGTGTCCTGGGTAGGAATAGGGGGTGAGTAGGATAGGGGGTGCGGGGGCAGGCTTTGGGGATTCTCTGGGCCATGGCCCTCATGTACAGCAGTGGAAGCTAAAGCTTGGGGCGCTCTGGGGCCGGGCCCAGGCCACACAGGGAGCTAATGGCCAAGCACACCGGAGTGCGGGCTGTTTCCACAGTTCCCCAGGGTCTGACCTCCCTGCCACCTCTCATTTCTGTGCCTTTTGACCTACAGGAGTGCACAGCAAGGCCTTTGACAAATAAACAGTGGCCGAGAGATTAAACTGCACCTGAAGCTGGTTACGCAGGTTCGCTTAGCATTTGCACCAAGGGCGGGCGGAAACTTGGCTGCACCCAGACTGCAAAGGGATTAACCCATTCCCTGACTCAGCCCGTGAATTATTGCCCCCTTTGTCCACACAGAAAGGGGGGGAAGTGCTAAATCTCATTAAAAGAAACACAAGCCTATGCAAATATTTTAAACAGGCAACGAAAACCCAACAACAACAAATAAAGCAATTGGAAAGACGAAAGACGCTAAATATTTTTGGATGTACAGAAAAAAAAAATACTCCACATTACCTCTGGCTGTCTCATGCATCACGCACCTGAAGGGAATATAGTGGAATACAGCAAAAAAGGGTCATTTTCTCTGAGAAATCTTGGGGGCCGCCTTAGCATTCTGCTGATCGCCATCATGATTCAAACATCTTGATCTTTCTAATTACTCCACTCCAGCCAAACTGGGCTGCTCTCTGTGCCCTAAACAAGTTAACTGTACTCCTACCTCAGGGCCTTTGCACATGCTATTCCTGCTGTTTGGATGGAATTCTCATGCACAGTGAGGTTTCTCTGGCCATTTCTGTTAGAGCCCCTTCTCTCTCTGACTTCTCATGGACATTCCCTCTTTCCTCTAGCTTCCTAAAACCTATTACCACCTACATTTATTTATTTACTCATCAGTTAATGTATTTATTGTCTTCTACTGCAGCCCTCCCCGTATAAGCTCCTGGAGAGAAAGGACTTGTTCTATTCATTGGGTAGCCCCAAGGCTGGGGTCAGTGCAGGCACATTCTAAGCACGTATTAAGTGCTAAGCACACATGAGGGCATGTTTTGTGGAAGGTGAGAGGGTAGAGGGGTGAAGGAGGGAGTTGTGAGGGAGGAGGCTGCAGTGTGTCGCTAGAGCCAAAGGTCTTGAATGACTGGATAAGAAGTTGAACAATCCTGAGAACAGTGGGTCTCTCTTGGAGAGACAATGAAGGTGTCGGAGAATGTACAGCCACAAGACAGTCCCAGGTGCAGGCGATCCTGTAACAGCTCCCACGCCCCACGTGCCTAAAGAACACTGAGCTCTCAGCATAACACTGAGGAGTGGGGTGACTCCACATCCCTCTTACCACCTCCTCCACGCTGATTCTCTCATGCCCCTGTGGTCAGAGAACAAATCTGTCTTCCCATTTTACCTTGTCCAAAGGCATGGAAATATGATCTTAGACATCTGTGATGCTGGAGCATCGGAGAAGCTCATGTCCTTGCAATAACAATCATTTATGTTAATGACCAGGCACCTGTATCTGCTCAGACGCACGAGCCAGCAGAATCGCCTGCTTTCCCACCAAGACTCGGGACCTGCTCGCTTCCAAAGCTCCAGCTACAGGCGGTGGCCGTGCATGTAAGTCTCCAAATCTGCAGTTCATTAAGCCCTGACTTTGCTACAATATTATTTTTGAAACTTCCCAATGGTTTGTTGTGAAGGAAAAGAATTCCCCTATGTGACACATGTTGGGTACATGGTGTAACAAATTTGGGGATTTTAGCATTCCTTGACAATTACATTTCTTGCTCTATCAGCTGTTTTAACACATTTTCGTTGGGTTATTTGGGTTTTAATTGTACTTATTGCCAGACACTAGCTAGCACATGGCATTAGGCTCCAAAGTTTTAAATAAGACTTGTTTGTACCATTTATTTTGAGATGCTGTTTTTCACTTCCTCTTACTTTTTCCAATAATGTTATTGATGGAGAAGATGGTTTAGCGATGGTTTAGACGTTAGAGTGACTCTGAAGCCAGGATCCTTGCTTAGGCGATGATCACACTCTAGCAGTTGGAATGTCTGTGCGTGAGTATGTATTATATGTAAACCAGCGATGATGTTTACTTAAGTACATGCAGAAATAACCTCAACTGTATATATTTTTGATAGACTCACCCCTGTGATACTACAGACATGTGGTCTTGTGGCAAATTCTGGGCTGAGTTTAGATCAAAGTAAATGACAGAAAGTGGTGTCCGTTGAGGAGTTTCAGTGGTCAGGTGGGAATTTCCTCTTCAGTTACTTCCTAATGAGCTGAAATCTCGCTGATGTGAAATGACAGGAACTGCAGGGTTTGGTGCGGTTTACCAGGTTTTGCCAAGGGAATCTATATCCCCTGGGCTGGAGGCTGAAGTGTAGAATGACTTTTTACCCAGGCCTGTGGGAGTACACGTGCCTTGTCATAACACTCCTCCTGGCCTTCTTCCATCTTGAGGATGTTTCACTGGAAAGATGGGGAAGAAGCTATTAGTAACACCATGTTGATCTTTTGTCCGAGGAGGGGAAATTGAGCCACAGGGTGAAAAGAAGAAGAAGGCTCAGAAAGAATGGCTGATGTGTCTGTGATAACTCTGTTTACAGGGGTAAGAGGTGTCAGAGTGGCATTACTCAGGAGACTGATTTGAACAGAATGTTGCAAATCACTTTCAAGATTTTTTTTTGGACTTCCCCATATTTTTTGGTGCTTGGAGTCAGGATTACTGGCTTTGGTAATTAATCCTTCCCAGCCTGCATTCTTTGCTACTGAGCGTAGCAGTGATTCAGGGGCCCAACCTGCTAAAGGGAGATAATGCTGGACCTCTGGCACGGAGGCCTCTTCCTCACTGAGCCAGAGACACGCTCTCCAGGAGCACAATTGGTAAAATCAACAGAGTTCAGACAGCTGGAGAGGTAACTTAGTATATATACTCTGGGCATTTGGAGGGCATTTTAAGAATATTAAAAAAAACCCATTAGTGTGGAGCACAAAGTTACTTGGGTCTGTGTGTGAGTACAGACATGGGCTCTTAAAGAGCTGTGATCTTTTCAAAGGAACCACTGATTTCAACATGAGTTTATCACAGAAGATCTTTCATGTCTGCTACATTTGCCTGTTTATTTGGCTTGTGTTCATTTCACAAGAGCCCTGTGTTAATATCACAGCTATGCATGAAGGAATTCTCCTGGTTTGGTTTGACCAGAGCTAAAATGTTTAGGATTATCTTGCGCAATTGACTGTCATTATCTTTGTGTTTCTCTGCAATTAGTTACTACGCCTTTAGACAACCCCTAGGCGTCTAGTGAGATTGTGTTGATAAAATGCTCCCTTTGCTTTCTGTAGAGAAAGAGGATGCTTTTCCACTGTGAGACCAATTAAGTTGTTTGAGAAGTTAACAGCAGAGTGGCCCCCTTTTGAAGGAGTTAAAATAAAGGAGCCATGCTTCCTAGCAGGGGCACCAGCCCTTGGCACAGAATAGGAACCTTAAAAAACAAGCAAGCAAACAAACAAACAAAAGCATTTGAGTGAGTAAATAATATTAAAGAGTGATTTTTCTATTGCTTTAAAATACTTTTATTAGTGACTGAAACAGTGTAACCTAGATTTTTGAGACTAAAGCAGTGAAATATTTTGAGCAAGTTTGCCCTTGTATTTTTCCATCTTCATAAACATGAAAACCTTTCTATTTCTTTGAGTCTAAAGATGGTCTAAGGTGGGCTGGTGCAAGAATGGGAGAAGCAGCTCCTGTTTTGAGAAACAAAGGACAGGTATTTTTTCTGTCCCTGCCACGCCACCTATGGCCTCAGGGCAGCCTGAGTCCCTTTACCACGTCCCTCTCACTCTGTCCTGGAATCCTGGGTCACTCTGTCTGTCCCAGTAGAAGGCACGTTCCTTGCAGTGAGGTTTATTTAAATACATCACCTGCCTGTGTATCCCTAGGGTCCACTCGATGCCTGTAACATACTAGGAGCTCAAACATAAGGGGTCGAATGAAAGATTAAATGGCAGAATTCTGAAAGCCTTTTTGAAACTACTGCATCCCTTCAGTTCTTGTGTGTCTGTGTCTCACCCAAGATGTTACTGTGCTCATCTCATTGTGTTTTTCTTAATATGTTTCATCTAAATTTAGTTCTGTGCTCACGCCCACAACTTTACACCTCATAGCCACCAGTCTCACACACACTCATCACAGTAGCTACACATACTGTAGCTACTTTTTAGATGTTAAAAGTTAAAACAACAGCCCCCAGACTTATTTCATTCCCAGCGGTTTAGCCTCTAATGTCAGACACCTGAACCCTCTGTCAGCGAAGCTCTGGCCTGTGGGTCATGCTCAATATTTTGTTTTTAGGGCTCAGCTTGACCAGTTGTAAACATGGAAAGACATTGGCCCTCATCCTCAAATTCTTTGCTCAGTTAAACCTCCTTCTCCTGGCAGGCTCATCCTAGGGCAACCCTCAGAATCCTGACCTTTATTTATAGCCTGAAGTTCCTGGAGACTCAGAGAAGGTGGGCGAGTCATGAATCAAAACCAAAACATAGTTTTCCTTTAGATCAATGTTTCAGTCTTGCCTCATTTTGATGCCAAAAGCCCTAGATTTGGAGTGTGAGTGTGTGTGTATGGGGCGGGGGGGAGGGAGGAGGAGGATGGAGTGTGTGTGTGGGGGGGTGACGGGCGGTGTGAGATGAGCGGACTTCCTTCTGTGCTGTATAGCACACCATGAACTTTAGAGGGAGGATTTGCAAGTTGTTTAAGGTCTAAAATATGTGCTCCCTGCCTTTCTAGTACACGTGTTTGAGGCTGAGAATCTTATCAGTAGATAAGGGCCGAGAGGCTGCCATCCCACATTCCACAAACTCACTTCCAGATGGTTTCAGACTCAGGGGTGAAAAACGCGAGCTCTTCAATCAAGCCAAACAGCCCACACCTTTATTGCCCCATTTGTTTAGCGGCCTGTCAGGGGCCTCCTACCATCTCCGCATCAGCCATGGGGGCAGCTGTTTAATTAACTCCTCCAGGCTGCATGTTGGTGGGGGCAATTCATTTATGATGAAAAACAAATCGAAAGCCCCAAGGGTTTTTTTGTTCTTTCGCTTCTTTAGTGGTTACAGTTATCTGGAGCTTCTGAGTCAGTCCAAATAGCAACGGGGATGGGTTTTTTTCAAAGGCGTCACTTGATCTTTTGTGCTGTTACTTTTTCTTTCTTTCCTTTTTATTTTCCTAAATCAGTCTGGTTATCTGACTTGAACGGGCAGAGATTTCCTTTCCTGGGTGCCAGGAAACAATGGCATTCTTCTGGGCTCTGTGTGTGTGTGTGTGTGTGTGTGTGTGTTGTAGAAATACGACAACTGCAGTATTAAATTCTTATAACAGTGACAAAGTTACATGTTGTTCTGTCCCAGGTTAAAATTTGGTTGTGAATAATTTTGGGCCAACTGAATTCTAATAAGAATTTTAGAATTGACTGCAAGACACCTCTATGCTATGCCTTAAGGAACACAGAGAAAGAGAACATAAGGTCCCTAGCTTTGAGAAATTTATATGGAAAATATACACTTATATTTTTCTTAACCTTTTCTTATTTGGAAATAAGGCTTAATTTCACTAAGATTTGCAGAGATATTACAGTACCCTTCACCCATCTTCCTCTAATGCTAACATCTTATATAACCATAATATCAAAACAAATAAATTGATGTTAACACGCTACTGCTAAGTAAACTACAGACTTACACACGTTGCCCAGTTTTTTCACCAATGCTCTTTTCTGTTGGAGGTCCAATCAGGATCCCACACATTGTATCTAGATGGCACATCTCCTTGCCCTCCTCCAAACTGGGACAGTTTCTCGGTCCTTCTTGTCCACCATGAACTTGACATGTTTGAGGATAGTGGTCGGGTTGTTTGGAGAGGGTCCTCTATACTCATTCTTTCAGCACCTGCAGAGGCTCGGCCTCTTTTGAATGCTCTCCAGAGGCAATGGGTGAGATTTATAGTCATACATACTTAGAGCAGGAGCCAAAAGGCCCCTTCATTTTTAAAATGTAGAAAGTAAGGTCTAGCTAGCCCTAGTTGGTTTGGCTCAGTGGATACAGCGTCAGTCTGAGGCCTGAAGGGTCTCAGGTTCAAACCCAGTCAGGGCACATGCCTGGGTTGTGGGCTCAATCCCCAGTAGGGGGTGTGCAGGAGGAAGCTGATCAATGATTCTCTCTCATCATTGATGTTTCTCTCTCTCTCTCTCCCTCTCCCTTCCTCTCTGAAATCTATATATATCTATATCTATATCTATCTATATATATATATACACACACACACACACACACACACACATATATATAAAATAAAATCCTATATAATAAAAGGCTAGTATGCAAATTGTTCCCTCGGGAGTTTGACCACCCGCTATGATGTGCGCTGACCACCAGGGGGTGGCGCAGAACAAAGGAAGTCCCTGGCTGGCAGCCGGCAGCCAGGGAAGGAAGGCCCCTGCCAGCAGCCAGAAGGCCCCGATCAGCCCTGATCGCCAGCCAGGCCTGGGGACTCTACCCATGTATGAATTTCGTGCACCAGGCCTCTAGTGTGTATATATATTATTATATATATAATATTATATATGTATATTAATTATATATATACATACTAGATGTATATATATATATACATACTTTTATTATACACACACACACACACACACACACACACATACATAAAAGAGAAACTAAGGTCTAGAGAAGAAAATGAAGGACTCACCCTAAGTGCCAGTTAAGGCATCTAAGTGAGATAGCTGGCAGAGGTAGGATTAGAACCAACCCAAGACCTCCTGACTGCCCAGTAATGTTAGAGTTATTCTTTTTTCTGTTTGGAAGCCTGGGGAAACTTGATTCCTGGGGAGTGTGACTTCCAGGGTGCTGCTTTGACGCCCAGAGACTGCACTGCACATGCTTCCCTGAGCCCCAGCACAGAGCCCGCTCAGCAGGCACCATGGAATTACTGAATTGTGCTCCAGACACTCAAAGTGCTGTGAATGGATAAAGAATAGACTCCAAGATAAGAGCTAAAACTGCATAAAGAAGGAAGAACTGAGAAAGTGTGAGTGAGGTCATGAAAAAACACCAGATTCCTACCAGCAGCCTAAGATGCTTATAGCAGAGCCACAGCTGTTGGGGAGTGGGCCTACAGGAGCACCTGGAATAGTGGCTAATGGTTCCCATCCAGTGGCACGTAGCTTTCTTTACTCCTTTACTCACAATCCTGCCAGAAGGGACCTACCTGTCCCTTGATCTCAGAGTACTTTCTGCCCATCTTGATCCCTGAGACCTGAGGGCAGAATGTGATAGTCAGTTATTTCTCACTGTGTCTCAGTTCAGTCTACCCAAGTTCACATACTCTCTGCTAAGGGCCACACAGGACTGAGCAAAATACTGTTATCCTCATACCTCGAGGTTTTAATATGGGGAGTTAATAATTGAGTCTAATCGTGCATCCTTAGCCATCTTGAGTCCTTGTGTAACTAAATCACAGAATGTATTAGAGAACAAATTCATGCCTTATGATTAATGATCAGGAATTTACACTTGGTTTTCAATATTCTGTGCAGTCCCCTTGGACATAGCAGGGCTTTCTCCTTGGTATCCTCTGTTGACATTATTCCAGCGTGTACCGGGTGCCACCGAGTGGATTCACCTTTTGCTTTGGAGCAAATACAGAGCAGGAAGGAAAGTAGCCTGGGAATGAAGAATTCTGGGTTCTAGCTCCAGCTGTCCCACCCAATGATGATGTGACTTGTGGAAAAAAACGGCTACACCTCTATGTTTCAGAGTTTCTCCCAGCTGTGCTCTTGCAGAGTTCAACCTGATTGATGGTTTTTAAACTGAATAATATGAAAGAACTTTAGAGGTAGTTCTGGTGGGGATAGACTTACTGAAGAGGGTCAGTGAAATCTTTGTTGCAAAATATTAAAAACAAAAAAGATTGGAATCATGCTCCAAGTGATGTATTGCATAGTATTAAAAAGTGGGGATTCTGGTCCGTGCTGGTTTTAATCAGTGGATAGAGCCTCGGCCTGTGGACTGAAGGGTTCTGGGTTTGATTCCGGTCAAGGGCACATGCCTGGGTTGTGGGCTCGATCCCCAGTAGGGAGTGTGTAGGAGGCAGCCAATCAATGATGCTCTCTCACCATTAATGTTTCTATCTCTCTCTCTCCCTCTCCCTTCCTCTTTGAAATCAATATATATATATATATATATTTAAAGTGAGGGGTCTGCCATCATTCAAATTTGCTTTCATTTAGTAGTGCAACTACTTACTAGCTGTGTTCCTGGGGCAATTCCATTAACCTTCCAAAGTCTTAGTTTCTTCATCTTTAAAGCATAAATAATAACCGTGACTCCCTCTGGTGTGGTTGGGGAGGAGTAAATGAACTGTGCAATGAAAAGTGCTTTGCACAGGCATCGGGTGCACTTTAAGGGTGTTATTACTCATCAAAGCTCTTGCACCCATAATGGTCTGTGCTCCTGAGAGCTGGCCCTGGTGACCATCTTCTGCAAGGTCTAGGTGCCTTCTAAACCCGGGCTGTCAGTCTGTGGTAGGACAGGAGGTCATCCCAACCCTGGAAGCAGGAGAAGGTTTATGAACATGCTTCTGAGTCTTCAGAGCTTGAGAGCTTGTGAGAACGTGATGGAACTTTCCTCTGACTGACACAGGACGGTGGGGAGGAGAGACCTGGAATGTTTCTGTCCTTGGCCCCCTTTTACTTTTCTTGCCCTGACTGTGCAGGACTATTCCGGGCCCATGTATTTTGGGAGCCATAATGAGGTGCTTCTCATCACACCTTGCCATTTTCAGGCAGCTTTTACTAGCCGCCTGGACACGGGGACAACCTAGTAATTTAAGTGCTATAGTGGACTGGGCTGGAAATAGAGGCCGGAGCTGCAGCCGGGTGAGGTGGGAATGGGGGGGATTTCTGTTCTCCCCTTCCTAAAAGGGGGAGGCTAAAATGGCTTACAGTCACACCCAGAAATCTTCACAGAAGATGAGAAAGCAAATTTTCTCCTTTCTGTACCACACCGTGCCTGGAGAGGACTAAAGAATGGATGATCTAAGCAGCAAAGAACCAGTTTCAGTAGATGTTGGAACCATGGGCTCTCTTCATCAGTCACAGAGTAGGGGCTGTCCCCATTTCCCCATCACGAATCATGCTGAGTTCAAGTTCTACTAGAAATGGGATGCATTCAAAGAAAGTCAAGCTGTCACATCAGCCTCCGAGGCAAATACTTCTAAATGCCTTCAAATTCCAAATGACCCATCATTCCCTCTTGGCCTGCAGCACGCAACACTCTAGAGCAGCGGTTCTCAACCTGTGGGTCGCGACCCCTTTGGGGGTCGAATGACCCTTTCACAGGGGTCGCCTAAGACCATCAGAAAACACATATATAATTACATATTGTTTTTGTGATTAATCACTATGCTTTAATTATGTTCAATTTGTAACAATGAAATTGGGGGTCACCACAACATGAGGAACTGTATTAAAGGGTCACGGCATTAGGAAGGTTGAGAACCGCTGTTCTAGAGTTTCAAAGCTCACCTTCCTGGACATGATTGCCCAAAGCCTGGGCACTTTCCTCTTTAAACTCTGAAGCCATGAAATAATTTTATGGTGCAAGTATTTCTGGATCCACAGTCTTGCACCCAGAAAGTACCTATTTTCTGACACCCTATTGCAGAATCTTTGCAAAAACCGAGTGCATCTGGATGTCTAATTCAAAGCACCTCACATGTTCCCTTCTCATGTGGCCGGGGGGGGGGAAGGAGAAACAGGCTGCACACTAACATTTTGCTCAAGTTTTCAAACAAGAATGTTGTCCTGACTTCAAACCCAGGGTAAAGGAAATGCTTGTCTCCAGGAGCTTGACACGTCTGCGGTCATATTTCAGATACAATTAGCCCCCACTGATGGTGGTGGTTGATCTAGCCAACGAGCAGCTAATCTTATCTGCGGTTCACAAATGGCTCAGATGGTAGCTTGTGACTTTGATTACTGGAAGGCTGGACCCCATCAGACAGCTTTGCTCCAAACAGTGGTCCTTTCAGCCTCCTGCGCCTGCAGATCAAAGCACTCTCCCCTCTCCCTATCTGCAAGGAAGCTCATTAGAGGGAGGCTGTCAGGGTTATAATCATGCAACAGTTTTACTTCTGGGTTATAACGCTTTCCCCTCCTTAGCAGCCTGTGAGGTCCAAAGTGAGAGGGATAAAGGAGGTACCGATGACATCTGATACATTTAATAGGCTCACTGGTGGCTGCCTGGGCCCCCGCTCTCTGCCACTGCTGCCTGACTGACTTCTGAAGGCTTCCCCTCCCCAGACCTATAGAGATCGTACTTCAGTCCTGAGGGAGAGCCCTCTATTGTCCCTTAACAGTCGCTTTACTTTGAGAACAGAAGCAACTAACATAGAAGCCCAAAGATCTGCCTTTACATTTCTTCCCTTTCACTCAATACCTGAGTGAACTGACGACATTTTGCTGTAATCTTCAGTTTCCCTTGTGAAATATGCAAATGAAGACTTTTCTTATTGGAATTAATGAGCAGTTCTCCAAATTCCCCTCTCCCAGAAGCCTTCTAGTAAGTCCTTCCCTTCCTCTCTCCTCCGCAACCCCTCCCTACCTGAGTTAAAGCACCTCCATGCTGAGTCACTGCCCCCTCATCTCTATTCCCACGAACACTTCACTACTCATGCCTGCTTTCCTACCAACTTGCCTTTTCCTTCCCCAGACAGGGGAATCCTTAAGGCAAAGGTGTCTGAGGCTCCTTATACCAAAGGCTGCCTCCACCTGATACTCAGCTGATACTGAAGGAGTGTTTGTTGTTCACAATGAATAGAGTGCTGCATACTTACATGGTTTGCAAAGCACAATGAGGGGGGCTGGTATTTCTTATTGGACATAGAGCCTTTAGGGCTTCATGGGCACCCCTGTCGATGATGACCCAGTAGAATATTCTGGGGTGGAGCCCAAGAGTTTACATGTCTAACAAGTTCCCACTTTGAGAACCGCTGGTATAATCCACTCTTCCTATTTCTAGATGAAGAAACTGAGGCCGAGATTGGAGAAGGGGCTTGTGCAAGGTCATGTAATTAGTCCAAGGCACTTGATTTGTTCTTATTTCCAGTAGTTGATTAAAGTATGTCTCATGTTGGGATGGGTGTGTGTGTGTGTGTGTGTGTGTGTGTGTGTGTGTTTTGAAATGTAGAGGGAATAGGTCTTTTTGTTTGTTGTTAATCTGTGACTAGCTTCTTAAGGCTTCAAACTTGGGTCTTTTCATTATAAATCTCATGATCATTTCACAACATGGCCATTTCACAACATGCTGCTTTCATGTTAAGAAGCGCGGTAGTCATGCTGCCAAGAAGCTGGCTCAATTGTTATCTCTATTTGTCTCTTTTATTCCTTAGATTTATTGATGCTGTTAGCAGTATCTGAGGAGAATGCATAGGGGAGCCCAGCTCACAGGAAAATGAGAGGGACTCTGAGAACCGCAGGGCAGGCCTGGTCTCTCCAGCACTTGCCTCGGAGTAACCTAACTCAGGTCCTGCCCCATCCACGCCGGTGGGAATGCACAGCTCTTGTCAGGAGCTGCCATTACCCACAAGAATGAGAAACAGCCCTGGACTGTGGGGGTGGGAGGGTTAGAGCTGGAATGGCTTAGGTTTAATTTTCACTCCGTCATCTCCTGGGTGAGGTAAAATTGCTTAAGGGATTAAACATCAGGGAGACTCAGTTTGCTACTCTGTAAAGTAGGAAACATGTCTATTTCACAGGGTTATTGTAAAACTTCTAAAAAGTAATCTTTAAGCTTCTTATGCTTCCCAAAACATACCCAGAGCTTGGCCATCCCATCTTTTCTTTCTTCCTCTCTTCATGCCCTCCCCACCTTCTCCCACTATCAGCTAGAAACCAACACTGGCATAACACGAGTGAAAAATGTAACCCAGCTGGAAAAATAAGCGAAATACATTGTTTTTAAAAACAAAACAAACATTCTTCTGATTTACTTGCTGTTATTTCCTCAACATTAATTTAACTATGTATTATTTTTCATGGAAATCCACTTACAACTTTTAAGAAAGAAATGTTTTGTAGTTAAAATAATTAGCTTTTCATTAACTGTAATTTGGGAGGCATTAGCACTAATTGCTATTATAATGGAATTTATGTCTGACACGTTATAGTTCATGTGATGACAGAGAGCCAAGCCCTCCCCAGAATCAGGGACAGGCTTATCAGAATATTAATCTCCTTCAGTTGCTCTTTAAAAGAATAAATAACTAATCAGTCACTGACTGCTAATATAATATATAACCCTTCTGCTAAGATGTATTAGAATTTGAGCTTCAGCAGAATATATTTATTTAACTGACAGAAATCATGACTCTAATTTGTTTTAAGTGACAATGCAGTAAAAAAACCAGACTAGCTATAATGCTTGGAAAATTGAAAATTTTGACTAGTTAATTTTTAATTAAACTTTGTGAGAAATAATGAATTCCTCAACTCCATTTTAAGCATTGAACATCTCTCAGAAATGTTTGCTGATCACCCAGTCTTAGTAAGTGGTCTCTAAGAAACATTCTTAGATCCGAGTTAGGCTTATTATTAGAGTACAATTATTTTGACCATCAACTCTCATAGCATCTAATTTCAGATGCAAAAGTTCTGAAATTTGGGCAAATGTTTTGTTAACCTGGACTGAAACTAACTGTTTTGATTATGAATAAATCTTAGATATTACTCAGCTTTGTTGTAATTCCTTTTTTCTCTGGAATAAGGGGAATAAGATCCCACTGGGAGAGAACAATTGATTCACCTTAATTCTGGTTAATTTTGTGTTTATGGGTGTACGCCAACAGCGAGTGTAATCTCTATCCATCTATTTCATCAGGATAATACTGAATTCCAACTAACAGAATCGGGACTAGCTGTTCTCTTCTGGGAAGCAGCAGGCCATTCTCAGACAAGGTGTTGTGTGAGAGTAGCAGCATCCTAGAGGGGGCCTGTTTCCATGGGGAGGGACTTTTGGCCAGTGTAACAAAGTAACTCCCCAGCCCTCTCTACACTTCATTCCTTTGGAGGAGGAGGGAGTTACCCAGTTGGTGAGCTGGGAAAAGAAACTGAACCCAGCATCATCAACTGTCTCTTTAGAAACCAGCCTGGAGAAATAAGTGGAATACACTGTCTTTAAATACCATCTGGTTTGCTCTCAATTGTTTGGAGAGCAAACTTGGATCAGGCCCAGGCTCGAAGAATTGTTAAGCACTGCCTATTACTGGGTGGTAAACGTGTCTAAAAATTTGGGTGAAATATTCACAAAGTTCTGTTCTCTAAGTATCTTGTGAATCAATTCAGGATGGAAGGGGCATTTGGTTGCTTATTGGGTCTCCTGTCAAACCCTGGGAGAGTCTGTGGGATCCCTGATTCTCTGGGGCCTGAGACAGGCAGCTCCAGACTCATGCGTGGACACTTGAACCATGCCAGGGCTCAGGAAAGATGTGATTGACTCAAGATTGAACAGAGAGCAGGAGACTCCTTGTGATTATTTCCCGGTGTTTATTTGTCTAGTAAGGCAAAAATAGGTTCTGTGATTTCATGTCCTATTCATACAATCCATCCACACCTCCAGTGTAGGTATGTATCTTCCCAGCTTTCTATTCCCTTTAGATCAGGGCTGTCCTCAGAGATGGGGTGAGCAAGAGAACATGACACCCCAGTCTGTTACTGAGCTGTCCTGACGAAGGAACGACGGAACACGGATGTCCCATGTGGAGACAGCAGCCACAGTTGTCCTTTGGGTGCATGCCCGTAGCTGCCCTCCTAATATAGATGGGCCTTGATATGTTCTCTGGATAATTATCTTGGGAATGGAGCTGGGACTGCAAGTACAAGAGTGGCTCTGAATCATGCTTTGCTCTGAGCTAGAAGTGGTCCCTGAGAGTCCCAACTGAATGATGCTGCAAACAGTTAGAGAAGGGAAAGACTCCTCCAGGGACTAAGCTCTGGCTGCCAGATACTTCCCACGACCCACCCTCCACTTGGTGGGCTTCTCTCTGAGTCTGACGGTGGCTCACATGACCGTGTGATTCTGCAGAGAAGAATTTCCCCCAGAGAAAGGGAGCTCACAAACTGTCACTTCCGTGAGATGTGGTTCCTGAGGACTTCCCTGCCTGTGTTGTCAGGGTTGGCGATGAGACCGGGAAGCCTGTTCATGAACTAAACTGAGGTGACCAGATCCTTCTGCTGCCACTGGGGATGTTGAGGGTGAGAGAAAAGTCAGTGGAGTCCTGATTGTTAAGAATCTGGTAGGGCTTCCTCGTGCATGATTTCTAGAGGATTACTTCTTCTTATTCTTTTTTTAATCCTCACCCAAAGACATGCATAGAGATAGTGAGAAAGAGAGAGAGAGAGAGAGAGAGAGAGAGAGAGAGAGAGAGAGAGAGAAACATTGATCAGTTGCCTTCTGTATGTGCCCCTACCAGGGATTGAAACTGCAACCTAGTTATGTCCCTGACTGGGAATCAAATGGGCAACCTTCTGGTTCACAGGGCGATGCTCAACCACCTGAGCCACTCCAGCCAGGCTTGGGGATTATTCCTTTAGGAACCATTATGTATCTTAAGACAACTTCCTATTTATTGACAACCCAGTTCATATCAAACAGCATGCTTGGCAATTTCATATAAGTTATTTTTTAATATTTTTATTGATTTCAGAGAGGAAGGAAGAGGGGGAGAGAGATAGAAACATCAATAATGAGAGAGAATCATTGATCGACTACCTCCTGCACACCCCCCACTGGGGATCGAGCCCGCAACCCAGGCATGTGCCCTTGACCGGAATCGAACCTGGGACCCTTCAGTCCGCAGGCCGATGCTCTATCCACCAAGCCAAACCGGCCAGGGCTCATATAAGTTATTTTGATTTCTTACAGCAACCCTGTAAACTCAAGTCCGTTGTTTACATTTTCATAAAGGAACTGGAGATCCGGGTGGTTAAATAATTCACCCCAGTGTGCTCACAGGAACAGAATGTCCAATCAGGGCTGCCCAACTTTAATGTCTAGGCTGCCTCCACGACCCACGCTGCCTCACCCAGGAGCACAAAATGTACGGGAACTGAGAACTGACAAGCAGCTAGCACTGCGGGCTGGAGCCCGGCTGGGCTGGGATGCCTCCCCCTCTCAGGCCAGCAGCACCGGATGGTGAACCTGCCTCTTATCTCCAACACTCTACTGGGCACCTGCTTATCTGCAGATCCACCACTCCCTCCGCAGCCTCACCCCCACCGATTGCGTTTTTGATTTAGCTATTTGTTCCACCCCGATGGCAGCATGTGGCTCCAGGAAGCCAAGCTCCTAGGCCAACAGGAGGCTTCTGCCTGGGACGTGCCAAAGAGTCTGATCTCTCGCCTATGAAGTACTTTTCAAACTATTTGAGAAAGCTCTCTCCCCTCTGCTGTCCCATGTCTTTCCCTTGGACAGCCTGTTTTTTTCTTTGAGTCCCAAATGGAACTGTGTGATGGGCCTCCGGGTTCTGAAAGGCTGAGTGCACCTCTTCGGGGGCACGCCTTCTCCACGCAGTTCTCGCCAAGTCAGCCTGCAGAGCGATCACGTAACTGAAAGACGGAATAAGGCAGCGCTGGCAGGCCTCTGGCAGCAAGGAGCCCTCTGCTCGTGTTTTTCATTGAAAAGCATATAGAATTACCTTATTGTTCCAGATATTAGCTTTCTGTGCCCAGTGCGTACATATTTAAACAGCATAACAAATGTGCTGGATTACAGAGCACCTCCATGCCACCAAGGCCCCTGGGGTGCCAAGGCCCAGAGACATCCTTCCAAGTTTCCTTCCCCTTCGTCTCAGTGCCCGGGTGGGCCAGGCCGCCAAGTGTAATAGCAAGCATTCTGGGGATTTTTCAGGCCCCGTGTGTAAGTCAACTTTCAGTTGACTGTGACAGCTGCTTGCAAAGGAGCGAACCCCCACTCCTACCCCTCCCTGCACCACTAGCACGTCTCATGCCTCAGGCCGGGGAGGCTCCGTGCAGGGCTCTCTGCCACCCTGGGCTCCGGCTCCAGACGGTCCCCTTTCTTGCTCTGCAGAACGTTATCACCCTCGTGGCTCGGGGTTAAGGGTTGGGGTTGGGGTACTGTTAGTGTTTTCATCACTTGGGAAAATCTACAGTCTGATGATCACCATGCCTGCGGATCAAAGGCGAGGCGAGGCGCTATCTTGCTGCCGGGTGTGCTGTGACTCTGAGCACGGTTCTGGGGCCTGACCCCAAGGTGAGCTGGGGTGGGAACAAGTCTCCAATGACAGAGGTCTAGGTGTGGGCTCACGTGCGATGGCGTTCTAAGAGCAAAGCGTGTCCCTTCCTTTTATCCGGCCTCACCATGCCTGGCCTGAAAAGCATGGAGAGCTTGGAAGCTGGTGTTGGATTGACATGGAGGGAGGCGTGTCGCTGTGTAAAGAGATTGGCCTGGGGGAGGGAGGGGGTATGTATTAGCATCCTAGGGCTGCCACGGGTCTGCTTTCTGACTTGGGCTCAGATCCAAGCTCCCATTACACTGACCCTCAACTGGTATTTGCACCAATAACGGCCCCTCCCAATTCTTCTGTGTGGGCGGGGGGTGGGGGTTGGGGGGTACGCCTATGATGGGGGTAATGTGCTCTATCTTCCTGCAGGGGAAACCCAGCCTTTTTCTCCAAGGCTCCACTCTTTGACGCCGGGAGCATGTTCATACTCCCTTAAAAGAGGACCCTGGCCCTAACTGGTTTGACTCAGTGGACAGAGCGTTGGCCTGTGGACTCAAGGGTCCCAGGTTTGATCCCAGTCAAGGGCATGTACCTTGGTTGCAGGCACATACCCAGTAGGGAGTGTGCAGGAGGCAGCTGATCGATGTTTCTCTCTCATCGATGTTTCTAACTCTATTCCTCTCTGTAAGAAATCAATAAAATATATTTTTTTTAAAAAAGAGGACCCTGTCCCTTCCTCTGCCATCCCACTGTTAACCTTTTATTGGGGTGTTTACCACCAGCTGTTGTTTACGTGTGTGTCACTGTGACATGGTGGCACCTTGGGGGGACCTATTTGCTCTGTTCCCGTGTTGGCAGTTGGCAGGCAGAGCTGCCTAGGCATCAGGTAAATGGGTGCAGATGAGAGAACAGGTAGATGAAAGGACGAAGGATCCGCTGCCTCCTTGGAGGAAAAGCACCCCCTTTGGATGCAGGCGTGTTTCTGCAGGACGCGACGGCCCTGCTCCTCGGGCTGCTCCCATTGTCCCACCATGTCTGCAGTGGCTGGAGGGGGACCTGCTCTCTCCAGGTGTCAGCTCCCCTCCTTCTCAGATTCACATGCTGCCCACTCAGCACTTTGGGTTCAAGGCCATAGGCCTCACGTTGGTTAAAGCGTGGAGTTTCTCACTGGGAGATGCTGTGGCCCCTCACGTCCTAATGGCTCACAACTTCGGAAAGTCTCTACGAGGCCGTGCCTCTCCTCTCTGTACAAGATGCAGTTCTTATCCCACCAGATCCGCACAGCTTCGCCAGCCTTCCCTCTGGGTCTTGGCCAACCTCTTTCGATGAAAAGGCCTGAGCAGGAGCTGGAGCGGGTCCCACGGTTATGGTGCCACACTGCTGCAGCGGCTGCTCTCCGCCAGGAGTTGAGCATCCCTGTGCATGATGCCTACTCAGGGGGAGACTCACTCCTGGGGGCCCCGGCCCAGAGAAGCCAGATGGCACAATCCAGGCGTGAATAGGTGTTGACCAGCATTAGACTGTGGACAGGAGAAAGCCATTGGAAAAGTTATTCTTTCTTCCCAACCTCATCTATTACTTTGAGACAAGGTAGTTCATATTATGTGTCTCTCTCAAGATGATGGGAGAGGAAAAAACGACCATCCACGCGTGCCGTGCAGCTGTGTCCACATGGGCACCGCACACCCTCGTCTTTGCATGTGTTGCTCCCTGGCTTCTCCTCTTGCTTCTGTCCTGGTTCTCTGGGCTGCACTCCATGTGTTAGCAAGCAAGCTTTTGCCTCTGATTTTGAGGGAACCTGAGCTAAGACACATCCCTGGCCAACTCTGGTTAGCTTGACCTTCTTTGCACTCCCATAATATTGTGTGTGTCTCTCTCACTTTCCACACAATATCACAAGTATCTGTTTACGGGCCTCTTTCTCCTTCCGGATCATGTATCTCTGGAAGGCAGACACCACACTGTATACTTTTGAGTCTCTGGCACCTACCACAGCGCCTGGCATAAATTACAACTCTGAAGATAATACATATCTGCCAGATGACTAGCCATCAAAGAAAGTTAGATTTCCCCTGATCAGGGAGACAGACCTAAGGAACATTTTAAATGGCTTCCCATTTCAACGTGTGGTCTCTTTTGGCTTCACCTTCATTGAGTCAGGGATGATGCTAGCAATCACATCATACTACAAGATTATAATTATATCCAATAATTTTATAATAATTACAACAATAAGCTTGGAACCTATATGCCACCATGCTGTTAGATATGTCACATACCTAACTTCATTACCACAGCAAGCATATTAGGTTGTCATCATAGACATGGGACCTTTTGGAAATGAAGCTGGACAGCTGGTCTTCTTGAGGGTATATTAAAGGTTGTTTAAATTATAGTTTTAAAATGGGATTTTTCTTAGTGGTTACTACTGCATCTACCAACATCTACCAACTGACACATAAGCGCCCAATGGCAGAACTGCTTTAATAAAACAACAACCAACACCTCACTTCATTAACAAAAGGTGACTTTATCACCATCACTCTCACTTCACTTTTGCCCGTATGAACATGCAGATATATTGGGACAGAGCCTCTGGACCACAGACTGGTCACCTCTGTCACCCCACTTCTCCTCGGTTCCATTGAGGTCAAGGAACTCAGCAAGATGTAACAGAGGGATTTATGACCAAGACACAGCCGGCACTTATGGGATTCCACGTTGGGTTTACCCTGTTCTATAAACCTTCTGAAATCATAGAAATGTTTTGCATTTTAGAAGTGTAGTTTTTAGGGTAAGTTCTATATCAAATTCTCAAAAGGGTTAAGAATTCCTGAGGCTGATTCTGTGTGAACCAACATCTTGGGGTAGGCTGTGAAGAGTGGGGTCAGGTGTCTCTGCCTTGGAAGGCCCAGCTGGTCAGTTGAGCTCTGAATGACCTGGGATCCTGGGAATAAACTCACTCGCCTGATCTCTCTCTCTCTTTAGCCACCTGAGTTGAAGCTTAAGCATGGAAGGAGCTCACAGTATTTGCATTTCTCTCTCTGAAGCTGTTAGGGTCTGCAGGACTTACCCTTGACTCTGGGATCAGCCTTTCTTGTGGCTCTGTTGTCAGGATTTCATGTTATGATGTAATCCAGCACAACTTGTCCAAAACAATATCAGATTTATTCCATTTGTTAAAAGGAAGATATCACTAGTATGGGCCCTTTTGGCAAAATCTCAACTCCTCGTTCTAGGCATGGTTTCAATCACCTGTTGCTAAGATACTGCAAAAAATATTATCTGTTTTTAAATGTTTCTTTTTAATTGAATAAACTGTTGCTTTGAAATATCAGTGCAAAGGTTAACTAGGTCTTTGAAATCATATATATATCCTTTTCCCTAGCAGAGATATTTCTGAGCACTTTAAGTGGAGCAGCTGCTATCTCAGTGGAGTTCCTTGATGGCATTTTTAAATAGCACAGAGAGGAACACTCATAGCACAACTGGAAGATGGAAATAGCAGAGAGAGAGAGAGAGACTCAGTTGGGTCAGCACACTCTGCCCATGCTGGCCACAGTCATCGATTCTGCCGCAAAGGCCTGAGAGAGAGAGCAGGCCCAGGTCCACCATCCCGATTAGCAACCCTGGGAGCCGGATTCAGAGGGTGTTTGGATTTCCGAATGGTAATCCAGTGCGTGTATCCTGAGAAGGGTGTGGGCCCACACCTCCTAATCAAAATCATTGATATTTGGGTGACAAAGCATTTTAGTTTTTATGCTAAAATTTCATATCAAACTCCGGTCAAGTGAGTTTGCTGAAACTTATGAAAACACTTGGGCTTGAAGAGCATTTTTTATTTTTCATGTTACAAATGAGTGATCGTAGACCATTAAAATTGAGAGAAACTCCAGGGTGTATACGATTCAAAATAATTTCAGGATCAATTAAGACCCCAAATGGCCCAGGCTGTAGCAAAGTTGGGAGCCAGGAGTCCAAGTGGGTGGAAAAGACTGGAAGGCATGGATGGAACATTCAATCAAAGGCCAAACTCGGCAAAGTCAGCAGTGGCCAGCAGGGAGGGACGGAGGTCTAGGACTGGATGTCACTTGGAAAGACAGGTAAGAATTTAGAATCATTGAGCTTCTCCTATAAACCTTCTAAATGCAAACGTTTCTCTTATTCCACACTGTTCTTGCATTAGTCCAGGCCATCTCTCTAGATCCTTCCAACAGTCTCTTGACTTCTTCCTGCTTCCTTCTAGTCTTTTGACCCAATCAGTCTTACATCTCTGCCTCCATTGTGACCATTCTATATGCAAATCTGACCTTGCCACTTCCCCAGTGAAATGTTTCTGTGGCTTCCCATGACTGACAGAGTAAGTTGCTGAATGATAGGGTCCTGTCCTGTCTCTGTCTTATCTCTAAGCTCTCACTTCCCACCTTAGGCTGTAACAACACAGTTTGTCTTTAGCTCATGATGACTAAGGTCTCTGCCTTTGGAATGCTCTCTGCAACACTTGCTTCCTCACATGGCCAGTTCCTACCTGCTCTGCAAGATTGGCATCAGTTACCTTCTGTCCTAGGCCCCGGGCTGACCCAAGTGCCTCCACAGTTACCCCATACCTATGTCAATGCAGTTAGCATTTTTCATAAAAATGTCCTGTTTGTGCACTCTTCCATCTGACTATGAACTTCCTGAGGGCAAAATCCATTCTCTTATACCATATTACCTCTCAGGGTTTAGCACAGGGCTTGGGACATGGTTTATGTTCAGACAAAAGCTATTGAACTGTGGAAGGAATGTCAAGGCAGGCAAAATTGTGGAAACCAGGCAATCAGAGAACAGGAAGAAGCAGCATTTGTGAACAATAATTCCCGGGTTCTATAAACAAGGGTGAGTTCCTATCCCGGAGTGTTCGAAGTGTTGTGAGATGGGCTCTTGAATTATTCTGAGACAAATAATAGGACCTGTTATTTCCTTTGCCCCTAAGGATATGGCAAAAGAAAGCAGAGTTACTTTCGCCAAATGGAAGGGATTTCCTTTTGGTGAGGGTGGATGCGTAGGGGGATGGCTTCAAGAGAGCACTTTTAACAATAGGCCTTGGGCATCTATGGGCAACTATTAAAGGAGTGATCAGGATGAGTACGGTAAATTGTCTTGTCATGGTCCCTAAAATACAGTGCTTTTGGTTGGAGTTTCTTGCTGCACTCCCCACTCTGTAAAGTAAGCTGGATTGTGTCACATTGAAGTCACGTTGTCATGATGCCTTAGGGATTTTAAGCAGAGCCCACAGAAGTCAACTGTGATGGAGTAGAAACAGCACTGGTCCAAAAAACAGAAGTCCATCCAAATCCTGGGACTGAGATTTACTGTGCCCCTAGGAAATTAGTTACCATCTCTTTGTCATCAGTTCTTCTTCCATATAAAATGGAGATAGTACCAACCTTAAAGGACTGTTGTAAGTATTAAATGAAAAAGATGTGTGAATTCATCTGCCAAATACTATGCACTCAAATTTGTGTGGATGCTTTACAGATTTTGTTCCCTGGATAGTCGGCATAAAAAGAGATAAAACGTCATTCTATTTATAGGCTCAATTTTTGATGTTATGGTAAGGAAAGATCTTACCTTCATTATTGCAAAGTCATTAGAACAAAAATTCTCAGGTACTTTGGTGTAAGGTGTTGAGTGCTAATGGCTGTCCTTGTCCACTGGGCTGGCCTTGCTGTGCACTGGAAGCCGAGGGCACCGCGGTTTTGGAGGTGGTGATGGCTCACACCTGGATGTCCAGGAAAGACTGCTCACCTGGCCCGGAGTAGAAGTCGGACAAAGTGAAACTGATTATTTAGGAAATCTTGCTTTTCCTTTTTCTAATCTGAAATGTGTATAACTTTAAATCAATTACAAACAGCAGACTGTCCTGGACACTGTGAGGGGATATAAAGAAGCATTATTTTTCTCCAATACTTTATGAAAGCATATACACGTAAGGTTTGATAAGATGGACAATTCAGATGGTACTTTTTTTAACTTGATGCTGAACAAGTCTCTTCTTCCCAAATTACCCCAGACCGAACAATTCAGGCATGGATTTTTAAAAATATATATTTTATTTATTTCAGAGAGAAAGGGAGAGGGCGAGAGAGATAGAAACATGAATGATGAGAATCATTGATCAGCTGCCTCCTGTATGCCCCCTACTGGAGATGGAGCCTTGCAACCCAGGCATGTGACCAGATCGAACCCGGGACCCTTTAGTCCACAGGCTGATCCTCTATGCACTGAGCCAAACCAGCTAGGCACAGGCATGTTGTATTAGATAGGAAGGTGTTCTGCTATAAATAATAGTATATAA
This sequence comes from Myotis yumanensis, assembly GCF_028538775.1. NCBI lineage: Eukaryota > Metazoa > Chordata > Mammalia > Chiroptera > Vespertilionidae > Myotis > Myotis yumanensis. The sequence continues at coordinate 6,335,917 of NW_027223762.1, forward strand.
GCATCAATGGCTTAAACCAAAAGGATTTTATTTTTCTCATGAACCAGGAAACCTGAGGTCAGCAACCATTGGCCTTGGTTCAGTGTTTTGATAATGTAAAGGCCAATTTCTCTGTGTTGCTCCTGTCCCATGTGACAAAGGATTAGGGTATCCATTTTAAAAGAGTCCAAGAAAGAACGTGCATGCTTTTGAGAAGATACTCCTCCCCTGGGGTGAGGAATGGTAAAATAAATGACTCCTAAGATTTGCCATATGCGGATGGATATTTGATTACAGCCCAATAGCCCGGCTCTCATTTCTACATCAGAGCTTCTCCATCTTCAAACTTGTGAACAAGGCTGGGAATGGATGAAAGGGGAAAGAGCCTGTGACAACCACCTTTTTGTGACTTTCCCTTTGAGCTCACTGGATGAGCCTGGATTCTACAGAGAGACTTCCTAAGAAGGCTTGGAAACAAGGAGACAGGAATGTCATAATTGGCCTAAGTTAATCATAACTCATCATTTGAGTGTTATCACATTGCTGCTCTGAACAAATGTGGGCATCTTCTGACAAAGAATTAAGGTGGCATGAGTGTCCCTCATTGTCAATATGTGTTGCACTCGTGTGTATCCTTCTAGTCAGTTAATGCCTTAAGTAGTGAAGCCTTAATCAATTGCTTGAGTGATGTTTTTCTCTCTCTCAATAAACTAATAGCTCCTGGAATGCAGAAACTGTGTCTTATTTTCTCTTCTCATATAGGATTTACTACAGGGCCTAGGACATAAATGTTGCTTCATGTTCTATTGAAGGTCATTAAATTTAGCACCTTGAACAGAACATATTAAATTATAGACGTCTAGGATTACAATACTAGAGTATCAGAGTTTAGAGGTGTGAGTAATCACATGAGATTTGGGATGAGGAAAAAAGACAAAAAAGGTTTCCCTGAAGATAATAGATTTTAAAGTATTCCTCGAAGAATGGATAGAGTCCATGTCTGATTTAGTGTTAGCACCCATGCCACTTAGGACAGTATGTCTCAGTAGTGAGTTTTTTATATGTTTGTTGAACTGGGTTACATTTGGGTAGAGGGGCGCTTTGCAAGTAAAGTTCAGGTAGAAGTGCACACAGGCGTTTCTCCTTCCCCGTAGCTGCCCCATTCCTTCTCTTCGACTTCCCTATCTCTGCTAACCTTCAAGCCTAAGGTCACAGTGTTATCTGATGTTCAACCCTCAGGTACTCCGAGGCTTTGAGGCTTAGTGGAGCATATTGTTGACTCTGGGCTGAAAACAGGGCTGTTTTCCACCTGCATCTGTTCAGAGATCTGGTATGCATCCAATATTAATTTGAGGCATACAGATGACAGAGCTGGCAAATATAAGAGCAGTTACTTTTGGACAAACTGAGTTGAACTGTCGTCCTTTGCTGGGAATGCCTGTTATCCAGAGGCTGAATGGATCTCTGGTTTTAAAGTCTTTAAGAAGACTCTTCACTCCCAGCATGTGACGCCATGTCAGCCTCTGCTTTATCTTATGAGGTCATGTCAGCCAAGTTAAATTTACTGGGGCATTCAGTGGGAGCTGTAGACCACATGGGCAGACATATTATTAGCAGTTACCTATTGATTTGAAACCAAACAGCAATGGAAATCTTACTGAGTTGGTTCACTTTGTGTGAACATAGGTCCATAATCATCAAGGTTTTGTAATTTTTACAAAGCAAAAAAAAAAAAAAAGAAAAGAAAGAAAAAACACAACCAACAACAGAATTCCTTAAAATCTATCTGTTTCCAAAATATTTCAGCAGCACATTTCCATCATGGAGATGCTCCTTTGGCTAGAGGAGGGACGGAGTTGGTAGAGAATTAGAGACTATAGGAATTGTAGGAAAGCTGCGGTTAACTCAGAAGAGTTTGCCACCTCTAGTCCAGGTACCTTGGTCATGTCCAAGCAAGATGTCTTCACTGCGTGTGTCAGTCAAGACTCAATGGCTCTTATATGGGGCCCTCTTCTCCTAGTAGAATTGATAATTTAGAGATCTTCTTTCTGTAAAATATAACTACTCCATTTATTCAGCATGATTTTCTAAAAATGTGTTTCATATGGTAAGCACTGAATTCCTTATACTTTTACAAATATATATTTTTTAGTGATTTCAGAGAAAAAGGGAGAGAGAGAGAGAGAGAGAAAGAGAGAGAGAGAGAACAGTGATGTGAGAGAATCATTGATTGGCTGCCTCCTGCAGTCCCCATACTGGAGATGGAGCCCACAACCCAGGCATGTGTCCTGACCAGGAATTGAACTGTGACCTGCTGGTTCATAGGTCAACTCTCACTGAGCCAAGCTGGCCAGGCTCCATATGCTCCATATGCTTTTGAAGCTTAGAACTTTTAATAATTATTACATCAATGTGGCCTGGCAAAATGAGTCTGCCACTTCCCATGATGGTATATTCTATAATAGATAAGACTGTATGAGTTAAAAATTGCATCTGACTGTTGATAAGAATGATGTGAAATAACAGTGTCTTAAACCAATTTGGAGATTACCTTTCTCTTGAGTAGAAGAAGCCAGGAGGGAGACAGTCCAGAGAGAGTGTGATAGATGTAGGCTATCATCAATGTTCTATGTACCTTTTATCTTTCTTCTACACTATCTTTAACACATGGCATCCATCCTCAAGATCACAAGATGTCAGCTGGAAGTCTTGCTGTCACATCTATGTTACAGGAAGAAAAAAGAATGAAAGAGGAATGAATAAAACAGTATATACCTTCCGGCCGAGTTAGAGCCATTAAAGAGCTTTTCTGCATCCCACTCAGTAATGTCTCCTTATATCTCCTTGACTTCTCTCTGGATGCAAGAAAACCTGGGCACTGCCCCATAGCTTGTCACATTGCCACAACCAATAATATAGAACTGTTTGCTACTAAGAAAGACAGAGGAGGATAGATATTAGGAATATAGTTAGGAGTCTCTGCCACAGGCATGTGGAATATAAGGGAGAGTATAGACTTGACAGTCAGATAAATGCCAGCATTTACTACATTAGTGTGTGGAGTCATTTGACCAAAATTAGGTGAATCATTTAACAGTTCTGCAGCTCAGTTTTTTCACCTATAAAATGGGAGTTTACAGTGAAAGCTTTGAGAGTTGTCCTCAGGATTATATAAGATGCCTCATAGTTTAATGTGGTGTTTGGTGAGCAACTTCTGTTGCTTTCCCCACCCCCACCCCCAACTTATTATCAAAATACCACAAAGATATGTACAAGGATAATGAATAAAGACACTGACCAAAATGTCAAAATCTGAAAGGAATGTCCACTAACTGTAAGAAATATATGGTAATAAGAAAAGAAAAATACACACACACACACACACACACACACACACACAAAACACCTGCATCAGGTTTGTGTAGAAAAAAAAAAGACTACATGGAAAAAGACAAAAAGATACTTAATCCCACAATGGTGTCCTCCTAATGCTGACTCCAGTGTCTGTGTCAGCAAGACAAAGGAACAGCTCACTCTCCCATTCCAAGGCTGAGGTCTGAAACCGTCAGAGGACACCCTTGTGTACTTCCGCAGCACATCACACAGCTCATCTCTTCATCTTTGCACAGATGTTACCTTTCCAGCGAAACCTAGCGGAGTGTCCCCACCTTCACACTCCCCATGCCTCTGCCTCACCCTGCTTGTTCCCTTAGTACTTACGATCACCTAATATGCCTTATGTGTTTTACTTATTTATCTTCCTATCTTTTGTCTTCTCCAAGTAGAACATAAACTCTTTGGCAATACAGATTTCTCTCCAGTTTTTTGTTGTTTTACTCAATATTGTATAATCAGTGCCAATGAGAGCATGTAGTATTATAGTAGGTGCTCCATAAACATTTAAAATGGACCTTCTCATACACCCATTATACCTCTCTCCTGCGTTATTTTTCTCTCCTGTAGCACTTACAACCAATTCATTATTTCTTTATTTACTTATATATTTATTTATGTATTTAGCTTTTTGTCTGACTCTCCCCAGTAGAGTATAATTTCTATGAAGGCAAGGGTGTTGTATATTTTATTTACTACTCTTTTCTTAGAACCTGTAACAGAGCCCAGCATATTGTAAATACCTACATATTTGTTGATTGACAATCTCACCAACTTCATCTATTCAGAAACAGCAGCTCACGGAAGACACCTGGTCTGGAAATGTGGGGTGAAAAAATTGAGATGCATCATCACATCCTAAGGTATCGCCCTTGCATTGGCATGGGGCACAGGAACAAGGAGGACACTGGTGATGAGCTTGCTGGAATTGACAGTTTTAACACCTTCCATAGATTGTAGCAAAAACCGAAGAACAAAATGAGACTACAGTAGTAGAAAGATTAAATACCTGTATGGCTGATAAAACACTGGAATTTCTCAAGAGCTTTTCATCAATTTAAACATTGTAGGTATTAAATAAATGTGTATTAATATTTGCATTTGCTAACTACTGGCCTTTCCTTGAATTAGACAATAACTTCTCTGTGGGCAGGAATTTTATCACATCCTTTGGTTTTACTTATATGTGACACTTAAAATACTGCTTATTGGACATCTGGTAAGTCTTACTGGTTGATGGTTACAGACTTGGTAGAAATCCATGAGGAGATCTGGAAGTCTGAACTGCTCTAGACTTTAACCCAGTATCGAAACACAGGAAAGGGGAGGGGACGTTTTGACCAATGTTGAATCAAGCACGTCTCATGACAAGTTCTGCCATGATCCCGAAACAGTGAGGGCAGTGCATCCAGTACTTGATGACCAATCGCGAACTGGAGGGAATGTGTGTGGGCTGGGAGAACACAGTGGCAGCCACTTCCAGGTCCAGACAGATGTCAGGATACATGGAGTGCTACCTCAGCCTGGTGCACAGTGGAGGAAACACACAGGTCCTCGGGTTCATTTAGTTTGAAATAGGAAAAGATGGCATTAAATCAACTTCTCGATTCCTGGTCTGTGAAGCAGGATGTTCTGGGTGGATAGAGAGAAGGAGGAAGTCTCTGAGCTGAGTGTCTGGAGCATGTGAATGACGTCTATGGATTCCAGGCAGCAGACTGTTCAGTCCAGAGACTCTGGTGGCTTTTTGCATGAGGTTTGAGTCCTGTGTCCCTATTTGTTAAGTTCACCTTTCTGATTTCATGCAACTTACTTTTATCTCGGCCACGTCCTTCTTAACCCACCATTTCTTTTGAAATGTCCATCTTCCCCTAAGCATTGCTTTGTAAACTCCTAATCATATTTGTTTGTTTTAATTGAACAAATATGTCCTGTGTCTTGGGTACAAGTGATGGCTCCTAATTGGTTACACGCTAGCTTGGCTCACGGTCTCCGAGGATGGAGTTTCTCTGGTTCTGGTTGGGTGTGCGGAGGGGGAGATAACTTGAAAGCTTGATTAAAGCAAGTTTCTCTAATGTCAGGGTTCCCTCTAAGGAAACAGCCATAATCCTGGAGGAACAATGGAGGCTTGCTTGCGTTTCAAAAGTTAGAACAGAAGTTTAAAAAAACAACCCTTGGTCCCAATTTTCGACAGGATTGTATAATGTTCAAAAAATGAAAAAAAAATCCCCCCCACTTGTAACCACAGGAAGCCAAGCATTAAAGTCAGAAAAAAGAAAGTCCCCCAGCCCCACCCCCAGAATGGACTGCCCCATATTGTTTTCCTTTCGTGCTTGCCGATTTCAGATTTTCATTTTCTGTACATTCAAAAGGAGACTTAAGAAAATATTCGTTAGCGGTTTCTGTCTAAATCTCATCATCTAATTATTTTCACAAAGAACATTTGGAATGGCACAAGCAATTCTGCCAAGAGCCTTCTCTCTCTGGATTCCAGGAGATGTTTCACAATAATTAGAAACCCCAATGGGTCTCTTAAGAACCCTTAAAGGGTTCCATATGCAGACTTCCATATGAAGTGGTACAATGTGTAGTTCTTCATTTTCCACAATAGGGCCTGACAGCTCTTAATGTATATTATTACATTAAATGAGATGCACATTAGTTGGTCAGGCTGCTGGATGTAGCTGGCCCCAATTCACTGAGAAATAAAAACCAACCTGGGAACCCCATTATTTGCCCCCACCAACCCCACCCCACGCATACAGAGTACTATTAGTCATGGTTCCGAGTACTCAAGTAGTAATTGGCTTCTTGGAACTTGTCCTTGAGTGTGAGCACTGGTTTCATTGATTTTACTGGAATTGTGAGATGAATTATTGTATCTCCATCAGGGATATCTGGGTCAAGCTGGGCTCCCTTTTCCATTGCCCTGTCAGCAGGCTTTTACTTGTTCCTTGGGGATTGAACTACATTTGTTACAAAAGGCCCAAGGAACAGGGTGTCCTCTGTTTTAAATACTTGACTAGATCTTAGCATCCCTCGATCCACTGTTGCTTCATCATTCTGTGCTAAGGTAACAGAAAACAATTACAAGGCGACAATATTCGATACCTTGTCTGGTGTGTTTATTTACTGTGCTTTACTAAGAAAGGAGCACTGATTACTAACCGTATCGTGACTCAGAGAAGTCAAACTAGGATGCTTGTTTGTTGACAGTAAAATGCTATTTTTTACCTTAAGGTTATGCATGGTTCATTGGGTGGGTAATGAGTCTAGACCAGGGGTGGGCAAACTTTTTGACTCGAGGGCCACAATGGGTTCTTAAACTGGACTGGAGGGCCGGAACAAAAGCATGGATGGAGTGTTTGTATGAACTAATATAAATTCAAAGTAAACATCATTACATAAAAGGGTACGGTCTTTTTTTTTTTTTTTTTTTTTTAGTTTTATTCATTTCAAACAGGCTGGATCCGGCCCGCTGGCCGTAGTTTGCCCACGGCTGGTCTAGACCCTTTGGTCTCCTGGTTGGTGACAATTTGGGGGTCTGATTCCTGATGCTTTGTGCACCCTAATGAGGTCATACAGTGTAACTCAGCAAGACCTCAGGAGAGCCAGGCACCTGATAGAACAGAAGAATACCAGCTTCTTTCCTTGGGCATTTTATGCTCTCAGTAGACTAGAGGGCTGTGTAAAACTCTGTGAGGTTTTCTAAAAACCTAAAAAATGTTACCAGTAGTTTTATCTTGACAAATTATATACATATCTCCCACCTTCCCTGTGCTGCAATGCCCCCTGTTTGCCACTGTGGTTTCAGTGCAATGACCAATGTATGGCATTTGCAGTTTGGGGGAGGGTTGAGGTGTGAAATAATAACAATGAATAACATGCCATTTCCCATTAGTATGTAGAAGAAATGCCACTCAGCCCAGCATTTGATCCTTGATTGTTTGTCTCTCTCCCTTCTCCCTGCAAATAAATAGTCATGTTAAGGATGCTAAATTTGGGGAGGTGATGTATATCAATATTGTTTTGAAAATGCTAACCTGGCACCCTCTCATAAGGAGGAAAAGCTGTGAACAGATGGATTTTTTGAGAATGCTTAAATTCCCTTCACTGTCTGAGAGTAACTGGGTACAAAATAAGGAATCCAAATAAAAATGGACAATTTTTTTTATTGCTTTTAGGAATTAGAGGATCAAGATTTTATGTGCAGATAGATGTTTCTTGATAAACATATTTTTCTGTTTGTTTGTTTGCCAGTAATAAGACCTAATCACAAGTGAGCAGGTATTGCCCGGCAGGTGTGACTCAGTGGCTGAGCTTCAACCTATGAACCAGGAGGTCATGGTTAGATTCCCAGTCAGGGTGCAAGCCCGAGTTTTGGGCTAGGTACCAGTTGGGGGTGTGCAGCCGATCAATGACTCTCTCTCATCATTGGTGTTTCTATCTCTCTCTCCCTCTCCCTTTCTCTATGAAATCAATAAAAATACTATTTTTTAAATTATATTTCCTCTTCCAAGCTCTGAGCCCCCCCTTCTTTTTACTTAAATTATTATCTAGCGACATATAAAGGCTAAAATTTCTCCACCAAAAGCCATTAATTTACAACCCTTAGCAGATCTGTTGCCTTTTCTTGTCCCTATGGCATGGAAGTTAAGAAATCCAACTGAAGATAATTTATAATAAGAATGAAAAGAGACAGGAGGCAGAGTGTGAAGGTGGTATAGCAGCAGTAAAGTTAAGAATCACACTCTTACCAATGCTCTTTTTTGATCAATAGAACTGACTATGTTGGAACAGCTCTTCTGAGAGATACAGAAGTATATGAACATTTGGAGAAAAGAGAATGGGGGGAGGGGGGAGGAAGGGAAGGGCTTGCTGTCTGATTGTGAGACAGGGAGGAGTCCACAGGCTCTTGCACAGGGAACCCCAAGAGAAAGGGAACAAGGAAGGGTATAAGGAAATGAGGTTACAGGGCTACAAAGGATCCCAACAGAGATATTCATAAACACTCATCTACACACATAAGCACAAATATACTCACTCCGCGCGCGCACACACACACACACACACACATGACACAATAACAGATTTTTGGGGGGGAAATATGATTGCAATTTTGGACCTCCACTGCTCACATTTAGCATAGTTATTTTCAGGGTGGCCAATTCATGTAACCAGTCTTGAGACCCACTTGAGTATCTGGAGACCTGGAAATCAATGGTGACAAGCTGATCTGCTACAGCAGCCAAGGAAGGGAAGCCTGGGATTGGGATAACAACAGAAGAAAAAGTCTGCATGCAACTCTGAAGACCTGTGTGTCTTTTTGGCGCTAGTGTGTGGGATGGCAGCATGGGAAGAAAAAGTATTTTGTGACAGCCTCACGAGGTCACTGTTGGTTCCAACTTTCAGATGAAGTATCTCACATCAGGAAGGCATTGTCATGGTTCTCACATGATCATCGATGAGCGGGATGGCGTGAGGGAATCCGTTTCCTCTAAACTCAGAACAGCAGCTTACAGAGTAGACGCTGCTTGCATGCAGACACTAACTCAGGGCGACCCACAGTGTGAACTGTGGATAGTTAGCAAATGCTGTATTGCTGGTGTACAAAGACAGAAGGCCCTATCAATGTGGTACTTGGGGGATTCCTAGTCTAATGACCAACTCAGCCCTGTGTGCAGACTAAAGCAAAACCTTCCAGGTGACAATATAAACACCAGACATAGAGTTCCCAATTAATTAGCTCATCAAGAGGGAGGCACATGAGAACACTATTTCAACTACCTATAAAAATCAGCAATGTTCTTCCTACTTAAATATAATGGACAGCCAAGATTTTATCAGAAGTATGAGGCAAATAAATTGCACCGATGAAGAAAAATTTTTAAGTTCAGATCAATGAAACCTAATATAATAATACATAATTCATAAGACATAAGTAAATGATATTGTTGCCTCTATAAAACAAAAATCGACTGTGATAACAAAAGAAAAAAATGAAAAAATTATAAAAGACTTCTTGGAAATTAAAAATTGGTTGCCTAATTTTAAAATTTAATAGAAGGGATAGGAGCTAAAGTTGATAACCTTCTCCAGAAGGGAGTAAAGCAAGATAGGTATACCAGAATAGGTCAGCTATATAGAGGACTATACAAAAATGACATTCAATAAAATTCTAGGAAGAGAGAACACAAAAAATGGAGAGTAATTTAAATAAATAAATTATAAAACAATTTACTAGAGGTGTAAAAAGATATGGTTTTTCAATTCAAAGGGAACATTTAAGTGATCTCAAGGTAAAAATTTATCAGAGGTGTAGAAAGATAAGATTTTTCAATTCAACAGTAATATGACCTCAAGGTAATATATATACCCAAACACATACACACAGAGATTATTTTTCCCTATAATATTTCAGAACACAAAGGATAAAGACAAATCATTAAAAGGCACAATCCCAGAATTTCAGAAGATTGAAATCAAACTGACATCAGAATGTTTATCACCAAAAATGGATGCTGAAGACAACTGGAGAACTGCCAGGCTCTAAGAATAAATTAGTTTGAATCTAGAATTCTACACACAACTAGGTTATCAGAGCATGTGAGACAAAAATAAAAAAACACCTATAGAAATTTCCTCATGTACCAGTCTCAGGAAGTTTCTAGAGGATATACTTAAGGAAATAAAATTTCAAAAAAATGAGTGTGATAAAGAAAACAGGAGGTACAAGATACATTGGAATTAGCTGAGAGTTACAAGGCAAATAAATCCTATGATGACATCTGGACTAGTACAGGAAGTTGGTGGTTGGTCTATAAGAAAATATATTCCAGAACAAAAGAATAGGTAATTTTAAATAGATAGATGTGATAAGCAAGTAGGTTTTAGTTATGAAATAGTCATATATTTTTTCAAGAAGAATAAAAGAAAAATAATTAGCAATGTCTTATAAAATGCATATAAAAATCATGGTAAAAACATAAAGCAAATAAAATGTGTCATTTAAAAAAATGTTATGGTATGTAAGAAATCTGCCATGATTTCAGTTATGGTTTCTGGTTTCCTGTTTGGCTGCAAAGGCATTCTCTACCCTGAGGTTATATCAATATTCTTCTTCTAAATGATTTAGTTTAAATAATTGTATTTTTGTGTTCTTTACATTTAGATTTCTAATCCATATAAAATGTAGTTTTGCATGGAGTGTAATAGGGATTTAACTTTATTTTTTTTCCTGATGGGTAGATAATTATGCCAATGTCATTTTTAAACACATCATTCTTTCTTTACTGAACTAAAATACCACTTTTGTTATTTTATTCCAGATATTTTAGGAACTGGCTTATGCTTTTGTCCAAAGAAGCCTGAAAGAAGGTAAGAATCTTCTTTTTTTTCAATGAGAGGAAATAGATATATAAGAAACTAAACCCAATTAAAAGATATAATAAAACATATGTAGATGTCATAATTTAAGTCCAAAATCATACGAATAAAAATATAATGTAGGATTTTTAATCAGAGAAGACAATTTTAATTGTTCACAGGATACAGAAAAGAAGAAAAATGCAGAAAAATAAAATACAGAAATTAGAAATATAAAATGTGAAAAATAATTATCAAGAGAACAGAATGTGCAGTAATTATAAATTGGTTAACCTCACTAAATGAAAGACAGAGCCATTGAGAATGGATTAAAAATATACACACCCAGGCCCATACACATACACACTCTTCCCCAAGAGGGAGTTTTTTTACTCAATAAAGGCCTACATTCATGAAGAATGTGGGAAAAGCTTTAGACAAAATGCATCACCCATTTCTGATTAAAACTAAACAAAAAAAAAATAAAAACTCTTAGCACACAGTGATAATATGGAATTTCTTCTACCTGATAAAGGCCTCTGAGAAGAGCCTCCACCTACCATTATTCTTAATGATGAATATCTCTGCACTCTACTACTAATATCAAGAACAACACACGGATGTTCTTATTCTTTTTTAAATTAAATTTATTGGTTAAGAACATTAATTTTCGGGTATACAGTTTTATAATACATCATCTGTATATTGGATTGTGTGCTCACCACCCAAATTCTAGTCTTTTTTTATCACCATATATTTGACCCCTTTTCCCTCTTGATCCTCCTCCCACCCACCACCATACAGTTGTCTGTGTCTATGAGTTTGTTTTCTTTGTAGGTTTGCTATGTTCTGTTTTATATCCCAGATGCGCATGAAGTCATATGGTTCTTGCCTTTGCTGTCTGACTTATTTAGCCTAGCATGATACTCTAAAGATCCATCCATATTCTCATTTTTGCTATTTAACTGGAGTTTCTAGCCAGTATAATAAAGTAAGAAAAAAGAAGGCATACAGAAAAGGAAGTAGTAAAACCATTTTTATTCATAGACACTAGGGGCCCAGTGCACGAATCTGTGCACCTTGAAAGTAACTGTGGGCCGCGAGGCTGCAGTGGGCACAGGAGCGGGTCTTGGCCCATCCTCTGTGCCCCTGCCCGGCCCCTCCTGCCGTAGCCCCCATCCCCTGTCTGCTGGCAGCCCCAATCCCACAGCCACCGCTCCCACCCACTGATGGCGCCGAGTGATCAGGACTGGCGCTGAGTGCCAGCAGCGGGTGTGAGTGGTGGCTCTAGCACCTGCTGTAGGTGTGAGTGGGTCCGGTGCCAGCAGTGGATGCGAGTGGCAGCTGCTGACCCCAATCACCCCTCAGGAGCAGGGGGAGGTGAGGAAGCCGTAAGGGGCGATCGGGGCCAGCAGCGGCAGCTCTCACCCACTGACAGCCCCGAGAGATGGCGGCTGGCACCAGGTGCTGGCAGCGGGTGTGAGTGGTGGCTCCAGCGCTGGCAGTGGGTGCAAGCGCTGGGTGGGATTGGGGCACACGGGAGCAAAGAATTTTCAGTAACCACCAGAGGCTCACTCCCATGACAGCAATCAGCACCCCGCCTTGGTCTGGCATTCCCGCTCACCTGCTCCACCATCCCACCATGGCCGATGCCCGCCATGTTTCACACTCTGCTGCCTGCTGCCAATGCCTGCCATGTTCTGTGCATGCTGCCAGGTGGTCAGCACATGTCATAGAGACCGGTTGTTTGGTTGTTCTGCCATTCGGTCTATTTGCATATTAGCCTTTTATTATATAGGATGATTAATTTTTTAGAAAGTCTTATGGTATCCACACACCCAAAAATATAGAACTAAAACCTGAGTTCAACGAAGTTGAAAGACACAAGATCAATATACAAATATTGTTGTATTTCTACATACTAGCAATTGATAATTGAAATTAAAATGAATATCTTCACAAAAGCATCAGAAATATGAATTGCTTAGAGAGGAATCTTACAAAATATATACAAATCATGTACACTAAAATCTACAAACACTGTTAATGAAAATTAAGACCTAAGTAAATGGTGTGATAACAACAGATGGATCAGAAGACACAAATTTGTAAAGATATCAGCCTTCCCCAAATTAATCTACAATTTCAAAGCAAACCCATTAAAATCTCAGTGAAAATTTTTATTGAATTGACAAGATGATTCTGAAATTCATGTAAATTCAAAAGATATAAAGTAGTGAAAAATCGTTGAAAAAGAACCTAAGTTGGGAGATTAATACTACCTGATTTCAAGACTTATTAAAGTTATGTTGATCAAGGTACAGTGGTATGAGCATAAAGAAAAAGAGGCCAATTGAACAGAATAGATTCCAGAAATAGAATCACACATGTATAAACAACGTATTTTTCACAAAACTGGTATTGTTCTTTAGCTACCTCCTATTTATATTGTATAATTTTTCATTTTTAATAAGTAAAATATGTCCCATAGGTTTGATATTATTTTATTATTATTTTATTTTTCTTGCAATAACCCATGAGTAGTAGTGGTAATATTCTTATTGTTTTTGTGATTATCTATGAATGGGGGGAATTCTTGGACAAGACATTTATGAGCAGATTTTGTGGACAAGGGACCAGAGGGAGGAAGCTGTGGTTAGAAGCAATTTGAATCTCAGGCAAGCAGGGAGGTTGAGAGTCTGTCTATAGAAACTTGCACATCAACACTTTTCTGCTTATAGTAAAACCAAATGATGCTACACGAGGCCAGTGTATGTGTGTATGTATGTATGTGGGGGGGGGGGAGTTAGGGGGGGTCATGTGATCTTATCTAAGTGTCAGAGATGTTTGATTCCCATTCTTTCTCTCCCACCATCTGCTTCTTCAAAAATGGTGCTCATTTGTTATTCAACCCTACTTTGCCTGCCATTCCATAGACTCACACTGGAACAGAGAGGCTCATACTGTGAACTTCCACACACTTCTTGTATTATCTCTAACAAGGAGTCTCTGTACTCATCATCTGACTTTGGCCAAAAATCTTTAAAGACAGGTGCCTTTTCTTGGTGTCCTCTCTCACCATCACTCCCATTTCACTTCACTCACCAGCTCTTCTTCATACATTGTGGTTCGAAGTTATGTGTTCATAGACTCATCAAAGATAGCATGGCTCTTGCTGTTTCATGTTCTCCTTGTTGGCTTTAGCTCATTTTAGAGAGAGAAAAAAATATTTTTACTTTTCCCTCTAAGAACTTAAATAATCTAAGAAAACTTCTAAATGATGATGCCAAATTCTATGGCTGTGGTAGCACATCTAAGAGCAGTGCCAACCTCAGGGCTCTGGCTCAGGGTCTTATCTTTCAAGTGCAAAGTAACATTCAGTGGCTACAAATATTATAGCAAAGAGCTTTTTAAACTCTGTTCCTCACTCAGAGAATTATTGTTCAAGTACTTTTCATCCAGGAACCACATTTGTAAATTGATGGCAAATTATGAGGATACCAGAGGCCCAGTGCATGAAATTTATGCACTGGGGCGGGGGGGGGGGGGGTGTTGCAGGGGGTGTCCCTCAGCCCAGATTGTGAAAGGGTGCAGGCTGGGGAGGGACACAGAGATTGGCCAGCCAGGGAGGGACTGCAGGAGGGCTCCAGGACATTTCTGGCCTATCTCAGTCCCAATTGGCCAGACCCCAGCAGCAAGCTTACCTACCAGTCAGAGCATCTGCCCCCTGGTGGTGGTCAGCGCACATCATAGTGAGCAGCTGAGCAGCCTTAGCATATCATTAGCATATTAGGCTTTGATTGGTTGAACAGACGACTGGATGACAGGACACTTAGCATATTAGGCTTTTATTATATAGCATGTTCATTTGAAAATGTTAATTTATGGCATTTTTTTGAAGATGATGGGCCAAGTCAGAAGGTGAACTTGAGCAGCATTTTCATGTACTGGCTTTTTGTTTAGGCATTGCTTGCTGTTCTGGTATAATCTGTACTGGTTATTTAGAGTAGATATGATCATCGTACCCCCAACATGTGGCTATCCTGTGGACATTTGTTTCATATGCAATTGACTAAGGACTAACTAGGGACTGGAGTTAAGGAGTACGGTGATGAAATAATCTCAGACCCTCCTGTCAGGAGGTTCCCACATGAAGACAGTTCATTTAGACACATCCCTAAAAAACAAGCAAGTGCCTAATCACTACCCCCATAGGATTGTTTTGTTGTTGAAAGAAGAATATGACATGTCTTAAACCTTCAGGAACTATTCACTGTATTATTGCTGCTGTTGTTTTTATCATCATGGTTACTATCAGTATAAAGAGGTAATGACAAAATTCTGAGGAAGAGAGTTGGAAGGATCCTGTTTGTACCTAGATTGATGACGTGGATATTGACAAGGACCGCGTTTGTGGCCTCTGGATAAAGGATAGTCTGTATGGAGAAGCAGAAGTGGACACAGAAGCAAAAGTGAAAGAGGAGAGGGCTGTTTTGGGGGCTGCTGTAGGAGGGTGCATTGTGACCAAAACTGGTTTGCTGTTGGGTCCTATGCATTGACCTTTTGGTTCTGTCTCATTCTCTCTCATCCTCTCACTTGAACTTGGCATGTTTTCTTTAGCAGAGCATCTGGCATCGGCCTGGTTCCTGTAAAACAATTTTGAGAGGATGAGAGATGTGGATGGAAATAACCCCTCTAAAGTTACAGTGACCTTCTTCCATAATGTATTGTAATGTGGTGATAATGATAGCTGCACTAGCTTCTGTATTTGAAGCTGAAAGGAAATTCGGTTGTGTTTTCTTTTCACCATCCACAGACTGTTATTTTGTAATAACAGAGGGACGAGTTTTCTATAGCAGCCTCTTCAGTGGTTCCAAACTGGAAATAACATCCAACCACTAACTGCTGTTTAATTTTTTTTTTGTTTTTCCTTTATTCCATGCGTAACTATGTTTGCACAGCAGGGCAGTAAACGTCTGAGGAAATGTCACTTGGAATAGCAAACAAGCTACCCTTTCTGCCTGGGATTTTGCCTTTGGTGGATCTACCCAGTCCCACTTCCCCAGGAAGATTTTATTTAAATGAGATGAAATCTGTGGGGAGATAAAAGATGGCAAATGGTATGTGAATTTCCTATTTGTGGTGCTTTTATTTCCCTAGAATAGACGGAGTTCCTAGGAGATGGCTCATAACGAGCATTCCTGGCTACTGAGTGACTCGGGAGGCAGAAGGAGGGGAGGCCTGGTGAGAATTCATCACAGGAGCAAAACCAGAGAAGCCTAAATGCTCAGTGTGTAATCTTTACATGTAACTAAAACCCCAGACAGACTTCTTGTGTTTCTGAGGGATGCTCCTGGTTTTTCTCAGGGGGTTCTATTTTGGGGTATTGGCACAAAGAGACATCAGCGGATGTTGGCAGAAGCCATCTCTCTCCCCAGCTGCACCAATGGAAGTCATCACATTACTATGACTCATCATTTTCCTTTGCCAGCCGGGTTTTGTCCACCATCTTCTCTGTTCAAAGCCCTGCCTGGTGACCGGGAGCAGGAGGAATCTTGGGATCCTGAGGAGTTTGTGGCTTTGATTGTGAGTAGCCCAAACTCGAAGAAAAAGCTATGGACGCCAAATCCTTAGAGGTTAAAAAAGGACCATATTCCACCCCTCTCTAATCAAAGCAGTTCTCTTGCATCAGCCACAGGTAGTGGGCTAGGTAATGGTTTGGAGTTTTGTTTCTGGCACCTTCAATGATGTAAATTACCCTCTTCCTCCTCAGCTTACTTCTTATGGCAGAAAGAAAAGCACAGCATTTAGATTTATGAGTTCTGATAGAGTCCCAAGTCAGCATTTAACTACTTTGCGTTTCAGTTTACAGATCCGTAACATGTGAGTAGTAACCACTTCCTCGGGGTTGTTGAGAAGATGAAATTAGATAATTGAGTTTAGTGCATGTCAAATTTTCCCACCAAAGTTCTTCTGGAGGTAAGCCTCACATCTCAGATTCTCAATCTAAGGATTTCCTCCAGAAGAGCTTTGCTGGGAAAATTTTAGATGTACTGAACTCCACTGCTGTATACATGAGAGTAATACTTTTCTTTTATATAATATCTCATTCCAAAGGCAGATCTGTACATCTAACAAAAGCTCTACTCGCAGCTATTTCTTTACTTATCTTTCCTTACACAATCATGTAATAACTTCCTGTGATGTACCAGGCAGAGAGATCATGAGGTTTCAGAACTATGCTCAAGTTAACATGATGGCTAGAAGGCTGGCTTATGGAGCAATTAATCATGCAAAATCCTTGCCTCTATGCAACTCACAGTCTGATAATAGGATATACTAAAACCATGTGCAATTCCTTATGAGTAGGGTGGAGGGAAGAAGTGAAGTGGCATAAAGTGGGCCTTGAATTATGTTTGGGGCCATATGTATAAAGACATGAATCAGGAAGGAGCATGGTGTGTGTTCAGGAAGCTGGTTATTGACTGGACGCTCAGACCCTTTCCCAGTTGGCCTCTCCTTTGAACTTCACTGGTCATTCTAGAATTCTGTGTTGGACACATGCAAATTGTGACTCAGTTAGGATTTGAGATGGAAGAGAACAGTGGAAGTGCCAAATCTCTATAACTATCTTGAGTTACTTTTTCAATCACCAGTGTTTAGACCAGCACAGAGGACACAGGTTGTTAGGTATCCCAGATAACAAGGTTTTGTTAATCTTGTGCAAGTACATTAGGTGTGATCTAAGTGGGTAAATGTGGAGAATACATAAATCCACATTAAAAGAATGTCACTGATGTTCAGAAGATGGTTAGACAACTCTGGAAGAGTCCTCAAAAGAAACCAGACCAATCCTTCATATCCTAGATGTATTTGGAAACCGAAGAAAATAGCTAATAAGACACTTCTTGTCTGAAAAATGTAGAAAGGGGCCATGCATTCTTTGGTGATGTGCTCCAGAAAAATGTTAACAAAAAGATGGTTTTTACTATTAAACCTTCAACTGACTTTGGCCTGCGAAACACCAGCTGGCTTGCATTACTCATAATGTGCTTTGGTGTGTCTCTGATGATAAATATGAAGGGTCCTTTAAGATATACAGAAATATTAAGCAACTAACATGCTTTTTTCCCTCCCTTTGAAAATTGAATATGTCAAAAGCAACATGGAGGCCTTCTAAACACAGGGAAAATTATGTATGGATAAGTCACCTTTGTTCCTACTGAGAGCCAATGAGTTCTTCTCCTTTTAAGGGAGGTCTTAATTGAGTTTGAGCTCCAAAGGACTCTAGTCCTGCATAACAGAACAAAGTTAAAACACCCACCTTTTACAATTCAACTTCAGTTTATGTCCAAAACTGTATCTCACAGGTATTTTTATTTTTTTTCCATGAGAACTCATCATGTAATCAAGACAGGCCTTGGTATCCTGGTATGAGCCAGGCATATTCCTGTCACCAAGTCTTTCGTATTCTTTCTGAGAGCAAGGTCTCACCTGGCCACTCTAGTTCACATTGATCTCTATTCCTACGGCCTCCTAATTGAAAATCTGCACGCCCTTTTGGTTTTGTTTTCTCTGCCTGTCCTCTGGGAATTGGTGTACTGCTGCTTCTGAGGTTGGTGGCCTGCAGGTACAATTCATTCTCATAACCAATTACATATGTGCCCCGTAAAGTACCTCATTTGCTCAGCTCTGCCTCCCTGTGACATGGGTTGGAGCGAGGCACCTGGAAGTCTGACAGATGCAACAGGAAGACAGTTTTGTACCTGGCTGAAACAGGCAAGCTGGCATGGAGCTAACACTCAAAACCTGTCTCTTTAAAAAAATTATATATATTTATATATATGGTTGACTTCAGAGAGGAAGGGAGAAGGAGAGAGATAATAGCATCAGTGATGAGAGAGAATCATTGATCGGCTGCCTCTTGCATGCCCCAGACTGGGAATGGAGCCCACAACCCAGTAATATGCCCTGAACAGGAATCAAACCTTGATCTCCTGGTTCATAGGTTGATGCTCAACCACTGAGCCATGCCGGCTGGGCTCAAAACCTGTCTCTTACTTACAGAGTTGCCATGGTGACAACTAAAATTATGGACACTGTAAATAGCTTTAAAGTTTACCACCATGATCAAGAGTGAATTCTGTCCATGTGTGGTGACCCTGACAGCACTGAGATTTGATTTTCCCTCAATCTGTTGTATGGAATAAGAAGCTCAGAAATTTTACTTGGTTTCCCCAAGTTTCCACAACTCATGAGATAATAAAGCTCAGAGTTGAATAGAAAGTCTGGTACAAATAAAATGTTCTTAACATGATGAATGGTTCTACATGGCTGATCAACAGAATCATTGGAAGGAGCTTTAAGCAAAATAAAGATTTCTCAGGCACTCCAAACTCACTGAATTTAAAATCTCTGAGGTTGGGGAGCAGCAACCTGTATTTAAAATTTCACCTCCAGTAATTCTGAGATAAGTGCTTTGCAGTGGGAGACAAGTCATCTGGGTACAATTGCTCTACTCTACACAGGCCCCTACACAGTAAGACCGTGTTATTGGCCCTAATTACTCACCCAGTTAGAGCTAAGCTGGGGCTATAAAATCTTTGAGTTTCCTGTTTAATAGGCTATAAAAGTGACCCTGTTTTCACTCCTGTTTTCTCTGAGATTTTTTTTTTCAGTTACTATCCAAAATTTACTTTTAACAATTTAAGAAATTCTGCTTTTAAAAGGAATTAGAAAACATATAATTAATCTAGCCAATGGTTTATATAGATTCTGGGAACCTGAAAAATACATACAAATCTATATTTTAATTTCTCAACTAAAACAGCACACAATAGAAAAATCCTCTTGAATACTATAGCAAAAGGAGGCAAATGGCAAAATAGTTTCACACGAGATATAACACTCATCAGAGGAATTAGCCAGTGCATTAAATATACAAGAAACTTTGAGAATTTGGGTCATATAATTTTTATTTCTTTACTAACTACAGTGACACAGTTGTCTTGAAGTCAGGAGATTAATTGTGTAACCCAGGATTAGGTACTTACCTTCCTCAAGCTTTCTTTTCCTCGGATGTTAAATATAGAATAGTCTATCTGTCTCCTACTGTGTTAGGCAGGATTAAAAGAGATTATATGGATGAAGGTGTCTGCAACTAAATCAGGTGTATAAGAGTTTCCTCCACAAAATTTAGCTGTGTCTGATTTTCAATGAAATGGCTCTTCAGTTATTCTTTGTGTTTATTCGTTTTTTTAATCTATAAATGGAGGTGTGTTCAGATAATAATGATCCCTAGGCTCTCTAACCAAGCTGAGGTTCTGTATTTTTATTATTCTAGAAAGGCTTCCTGTGTGACCTCTATTTAGCCAGAGCTGCTCTGAGAATGTGTATTGGTCACTGAGAAGTCAATGAAAATCCCTAGATAATCAACAATATTGCATTGAAATATTTATTAGATATGGTACATAGGCTTTGCAAGTCTTTAGACATTTCTAACGTTAAGAAAAATACAGTAAACTAAACTCTGGCAAATGCCAGTCTTTATTTGATATGAAAGAAACGTCAAGATCCTTTATGGCCTCTCGTTTGTTCTCAGGGGGCAAAAATTATTGTGCTATTGGCATTTGGACATATCAGTTCATGGAAAATTTCAGGAAAAAAGAGTATGTGAACCAAAATTCTCTATCTATTCGATGTTAGATGGATTCATTATCATAGAAGTTTAATTTTGCTCCAGTCCCAGTCAATGTCTGGTATGTGGGCACGTAGTTAGGGCCCAATAAAAACTCTTCAGAGGAATGAACGAGTGCATTTTTTCCATTGAGCTGCATTCATTGGTGTGAGGTAGTGGGAAAAGCATCAATTTAAACTTGTTCTGCTCCAATTCTTTTCATTTCCTCTCTCTTCCTTTCCCCCCTATTCTCTCCCATGTCTTCCTCCTCCTCCCCCCAGTGTCACCAGCAGGCCCAACTCTGGTCCATTATCTGCCACATTGTAGGAGGCACCAGCAGTGGCCTCAGGAAGCAGTAGAATGTCAAAAAGCAGAAGAGGACAGGGAAGGCGGCACGGCCCCAGAATCACATTGTCGCCATTCACGATGGAGCATGATATATGCCCAGCCGGCCTGTGACTCAGGCCTTCGGTGAAAGGAAATTCTGCATCGAGTTATCTGCAAACAATATTCCTACAGTAAGCTAAATCAGCAAGCAAGCACGGCTTATAAATATTTCCATCCCATTGTTTTTCACAAGAATGTAAGCCACACCTAAACGCACATTCCTTATTTCGTCGGGAAATATATGGTGATGCACACTTTGTCCCGCTATGCCAAGACCTAGCCTCACATTTAATTGTAACCTTGTTTTCCCCTTGCGATATAGTATGATTTCACAGTACATCCTCCCATCTGTTGAAGCAGAGAAGTGCCTGCATTTTAGGCTGAGATGACTAATATTCATGAGGCACGAGTCCAAAGACAAACTAAATGCACATTTTTGCATCTGTCCAAACCCAGCCATGAATTATCTTGGGCTATCAATAGAAGAAGAGGAAAGTTGCTATCTATAAATCCCTATTTGTTTTCCCAAATTGCACCCTTGGCAATGGGTGTGACAGAAAAATGTTCAGTATTCCTAGTAGCCTAACCTGCCAAGAGAGATAAAGCCACTTTGATGTCCTGGGACGAGAGACTACACAGATTTTTACCTCAAATGGGCCTCAAGCTCTTTACAGAGAGGAGTGGGCTGAAATGACCTTCCTGGTGACCAGCCCTCCGAGTCCAGGAAACAGACTGTGGCCCTGCTGGCTCCTGCATGTGGCGGATCTGAATAAAGGTAGATGCTCTTTTAACTACCCTGGCCGTAACGAAGGGGGTGATTGTGATGATGAAGACAATAATAGGGAAAGTGAATGGGGTAATATTATATCCATGCTCACTGTAACTTTGTGTTCTAGCACTGTGCCTACTGACTAGCATATGTTGCTCTATTCATTCTTGCCACCCCCATTTGAAGCAAGTGGGGCTGGGGTGGTGGCGTGCCAAGGTCACATGGAGGTGACAGGACTGAGACGCACACCCACCTGCCCTCCTCCCTTTACCTTTCCTGTGGGGCCTGTGCTCCCATTGCAGGCACTGCTGCCTTTCTCAGGGGTGGCCCCCCATGGACTCCTCTGGGACAGATGCTCCTCAGCCCTGTCCACAGCAGCACCCCAAATACCCCCACACAAGAAAACCATCTCTTCTGGAGGCCAGGTGGAAGGACCGTTCCGGAAAGATCTGATCACGAAAAAAATTGCATTCGCAGACTCTGCCCCTCGCCAGGGTTTTGCCCCCTTGACTGGGGCGGCCAGTCCCCAGGAGCGAGGTGACAGATGCCACCTCCTCCCCGAGCCTCAGTCCTTTTCTTTCCTGGCCGAGAACTTGTCCTCTCAGCCTTATTTTCTGAGCTCCCACTTCACACCAGCACCAGGGCAGGTGCTACACTTAATATCTCCATTAATCCTGGCAAAAATATTGAGAAACATTCTTAGTGTTTGCTTGTTTTGTTTTGCCTGATGAAGGCACTTAGATGAGAGGCATTTATGTAACTTGCCCAAGGTGCAAATGCTGGTAAACTGGTGGTTTCCAACCAGATTTCCACTCCCTTTCTTCCAAAGGGAGTTTGGCAATGTTCTGACACACTCTCGGTTGTCACAAGTCGGGGGTAGATGGGGGGAGGGGAGGCAGGTTGCTCTTGAGAACTAGTGGTGGACGCCGAGGGTGCTGTTGAAGACCCTACAATGGACCAGCCAGCGTGGCTCAGTGGTTGAGCATCGACCTATGAACCAGGAGGTCATGGTTATATTTCCAGGTCAGGACACAAGCCCTGGTTGCAGGCTTGATCCCCAGTGTGGGGCATGCAAGAGGCAGCTGGTCAATGATTCTCTCTCAGCGTTGATCTTTCTATCTCTCTTTGCCTCTGAAATCAATAAAAATAGATTTTATAAAAAAATAACTTCCTCTCTGAAATCAATATATATATTTTAAAAAGATCCTACAATGCACAGCACAGCCCTGGTGAGGATAAAGTATCCTGCCCACAGTGTCCATAGAGCTGAAGGGGAGAAGCCTGGATTAAATGAAAAGGTTCTTGACTGGGTTCTGCTGTGCGGCCCCTCTGGCTGATGACTTAGATGCTCCTAGAATCAGTGGTTCTCTACCTTCTGGCCCTTTAAATACGGTTCCTCATGTTGTGACCCAACCATATAATTATTTTTGTTGCTACTTCATAACTGTAATGTTGCTATTGTTATGAATCATAATGTAAATATCTGTTATGCAGGATGGTCTTAGGCGACCCCTGTGAAAGGGTCGTTCGACCGCCAAAGGGGTCGAGACCCACAGGTTGAGAACCGCTGTGACCTAGATGGACTCAGGTTTGACTCCCAGCCTCTGGCTACTTTGCCAGGATAGTGTCTACTCCCCTGTCCAGTGCAATGGCCTGGGCACTGGGGTCCTCCTTGCTCAGCTATTTGGCACTCCAGGATGTCCATGGCTTCATGCTTTGATGCTGCTACAACCGATAAACCTCTCTAGACATGCTAGATGCCTGCACTTTGCAGCGGCGGCGAGTCAGGAAACATCTGCAGCCTGGGAATCTCAGCGTCTGAGTGCCCTTCACACTGAGGGAGCCCTCTGTGGAGAGCAGTGTTGCTCTGAGGGATGGTCAGAAAGCTGGCTCCTTCACAGTGGTTCTTGGCCCAAGGCAAAGAGGAACGGGGCGGGGGCCGGGGAGGGCTACCTATTTCTTTTCCAGAACACAGTCCAATCTCAGTGAGGCAGAAAGGACTCGGATTTAAGGCAGCTGCTCTGTCTGGGAAGGAAGATGGAAAGTCTGACGGTGCTTATGTACCATCAGGTGCCCTGACCATTTCAAACAGAGAGGTAGTATTCACAGTTACTCTACATAGTGGATGCTTGTTTGTTGGGCAAAAGGTAAACTGACAGTGTAAAGACCTGAGCTCGAGGCCTTCGGGGAGACTTCCTTCATTCACTTGTTCCCTAAAAAGATAAGCTATTGAGCACTATTTCCATGTGTGCCAGGTACTGAGTAAGGCATGGGCTATGTAGATGCCGATTGTGGGGGAAGGAAGTCATAGAGAAAGCGACATTAAAATCGGGTAGGCTGATAAGCAGAGAGCTGCAGAGCAGAGGCTGTGGGCGGGGCAGGCAAGGTCAAGCCTGAGAGTCTGAATTCCAGATCAGATAGGATTGCTAGAAATCAGACAAGAGCACAGAGGTGTGGCTGAGAATATGAGGAGAACCGGAGGATCTGAGTCCTCCTTGTGGGCAGGGCAGGGCAGGCCAGGAACTGGTGATGGCGCTATGAAAAGTGAGGGAGAGGAAGATGAAGGATTTCCTTTCGCCTCCCTTTCCAGGCAACTGGGTGTATGCCACTTACCAGGTCTGGGAAATTCTTTTCTGGTCTGAAAAGTGGAAACAAAATATTCACCTTTTCTACCTCGCAAAGCTGTTTGGAAGACCAAGTGATACAAGGATTATAAAAGGGTTGTGCAGACTCTAACGCGTGATACATATCTGGCTGCACCGTGATTGTTCCTAATTATTGTCATCACATGTTCATCTCCACGGCTTTGTTAGCCATCGCTTTGTGCTATGAAACATCACCCCAGCTCTATGGTAACATCACTTGGGTGCCTTACAGCTTGCTGATTTCACGGTTACAGAAAGAATTTACAGAACATATAAAATGACAAGGGAAAAGGTGTGGCTCCTTGTTCTCTAGCATGAACTTGGCTCTTACATCCTGAAATTGACTCTGATTGCCATGAGAAAACCCGAACCAGCCCAGCTTGGTTGCTGAAGTGATTGGGGAATTGGGAGTAGACAATGGAAACTGTTTCTCCTGTATTGTTGCACTGAGTTGCCAGAGAACGCTTGGGTCTCACCAGTCTCAGCCTGGTAATTATCCAAATGGCTCTGGATCATCAAAACCACGGGAAAGATCCTACTGGCTTGCTGCTGCTCCATGGCTCCAAAGCTATGACCTTATTACTATTTTTTTTTTATCCCACTGCAGCCTTAGAGAATAGAATGTGATTGGATGAGCCGAGCCAGTATTGCCAGGAAACTATTTTGGGACTAGTCGGCTTGGGCTCAGCCCCAGCTTTGCCACTTAATCAACTATGTCACCTTGAGGAATCCACCTGGAGAAGTATTCGTTTCCTTGAGTCTTATTGGGGGGCATAGATAATTGGTCTATTTCAGGGTTGTGAGAGGCAGTGGAGATAAGGAATACATTGTGTAATTGCAAGATGCTGAAAAAAATCATGGATAGATGGATGGATGGATGGATGGATGGATGGGCTGAGTAATATTAGAATCATTCTATTAGGAGAGAGACTATTATACATGCTAGAGGCCTGATGCACAAAATTCGTGCTACGGCGGCTTGCCTTGGCCCTTGCAGACCCGAAAGTTCATCCAGAAGGACGTCTGGAAGGTCGTCGGCTGTCCGGTCTAATTAGCATATTAAGCTTTTATTATTATAGATTTTTTCTTTAACTGAAAAATAAGTGACCCAAATTGATCCATCAGTACAAGTTTTAAAACCATATTTCTCTTTGTGGAAGTATAAATAATATAACGTAACTGTATCTTAGAATGCCCCCGAACTGGGGGGTTGCCTCAGAGTCTCTCTGCTCACACATACTTCGCAGGAGGCTGCTTTCTGTTTAAGTCCTCGCTTGTTCGTGATGACACATCCAGAGTGTGGTTTGGGGCTGAAGCCCAGATCTCTGACTTCTCGCTCAGTGTTCTTTTTCGCTCAACCACATGCCCTCGCAGGAGTCCTTCCACTTTCTGCCAAACATCACCGCGCCTCTTGAGCCTGCGAGAACCGGTGTCCCAGGCCTGGTGGTGATGAAGGCTGTGGGTCCGATGGGGGCGGCATTTCATGTTTATTGCACTCGCTGCTCAGGCAGGACAACATCACAGATTCAATGCACATAATTGGATTTTTTTTCCTTTAAAAATTTGACCTCGGTGTTTAAGGTCATCATACTATTCACAGTTTTATTTTAAAATAAAGCAAACTAGCTCTTTCACTGTAAGGCAGAACCAAGAAGCTGGTGAGCATGAAAACAAGAACTGTGGGTCATTCCATCTGAGGAGAGAAAGCCCTTCCTCAGACAGCAGGTAACCTTGACCCTGGACACCCTGACTCTGCTCTCTTCTTGCAGAGGAAGTGATGTTGAGAGAGGGGAGAGCATAGTGGCATTCCTTGCTTGTCTAAACATCTTGAACAATTTTTCAAACATTTTGAGTTTGTTAAAATCCAGGCTGCGTAGTGCCAAGCAGTTTTGCTTAATTTCTAACCCCCTGAGTATTTAAAGGGAAATTTAATCGGCATTTTTCTGAATTGTTTCATTTAACTCATCAGTGTGCTGTTTCATAAGAGCCATTGGATGCCAAATAAGTCCTTCTGTGCCAACTTGGACATTTGCCTCTGGAAGGCTCCAGAGGGCTGAGAGCAGGGACCTGGGGGTTCTAGAATCTCACAAATCAAGACCGAGGAGAAAGGGCTACAGAAAGGTCTTGCTCAAGAGCATTCAAGAAACCAGCCGGAGAGGTTACAGGGCAATCCCGAAGCCTGTAGCCCTGTCCCAGGCACCGGCTCTTTGTGTTCAGGACAACTTCAAGTCCAGTGGTGGAGGACCATGAACTCAAACTTAGCAGAGACTAGCCTGTTGGTATGCATGAGGGATTTTCATGATTCTAACACACAACAATGAATCTTTCTAAGATGCTCTGCAGTCATTGGAATGACTATGCACCTTTGCTGTGAGAAAGCTTTGCTCCCTCAGGGTCAGGGCCCAAGGCCCTCAGGAGACAACAGTGTCCCAAAGATAAAAGGTTACTGAAGTATTTTCCTCCTTACTGACCTGCTCGTCTCCCAGGAATTCAGTAGAAGCACTCAGAGCCAGTTTCTGTGCATTAAAGGTTCAGGAGTTTAACACACACACACACACACACACACACACACACACACACACACACGTATATTGTAATGCTCTAAACAAGAAAGTTTAGAACTGGATTTTGGGACTAGACCAATGCCCAGGAATAGGGAGCACATGAAACAAACAGTGGTGAGGCCACATAAACACAGAGGCTGCTGATGCAAGGCTTGCTTAGTGCCTCTTCTGTCCCAGGCCTGGTGCCCAACGGTTTGTATGTCTTCATCATTTCATCTCCCTAATGATCCTGTGAGGTGGACAGCATCAAGCTGATTTTATAGTGATGATTCGGGTGTTCAGTGAGGTTATGTAACTTGTCCAAGATCACCCAGCTAGTAAGTGGCAGAGCTGGACTTCAAAGTCAATGCTAGTTCCATTTGCCAGTCTGTTTGCTGCAAACGGTATTTGGTAATTGGTCATACATTTATAAAAGTGGTGAATGATATTCAGACCTAATTAAAGGGAGATTAATTAGATTCTGGTTTTAGCTGGAGAACTTTTAGGTTTATTTGTTATTTAGATATCACAATCTTCCATTTGTATCCAGAATTTCCACCATAATACAAGGGTAATCCTGAAATTCCTGAATGCCAGATAGTTCAGTGTCTCATGGAATACATTGTGGGGCATAATTAGGTTTATAAATTCTAGTGAATTTAGGAGGCTGTGCATCCTTGCATAAGTGTACCCATTTCCTGCAAACACATGCTCATGGAAAACACGTCCTCAGTCCCAAAGGAAGTTGAGTGCCTTCTTGTGATGGCTGTACGTCAATCTGACTGGGCTAAAGCACACCTGCACAGCTGGTAACACATCGTTTCTGGGTGTGTCTGTGAAGGTATCTCTAGGAGAGAGAAGCATTTGAGTCAGTAGACAGTAAAACCAAAGGCCTTCCCAGTGCGGGTGGGAATCATGCCATCTGTTGAGATCTTGAGTAGAATACAAGGCAGAGGAAGAACAAATTTGCCTTCTCTGGTTGAGCTGAGACATCCATCTCCCCTGAACTCAGATGTCAGCGCTCCTGGTTCTAGGGCTCTCAGACTCAGACCAGGACTTACACCATCTGCTCTCCTGGTTCCCAGACAATGGACCCTGCCTGACTGACACCACTGGTTTTCCTGGCTCTTCAGCTTTCAGACCATGGACTGTGGGACATCTAGGCCTTCAGAGTCACATGATCCAATTCCCATAATGAATCTCCTATCATCTATCTATCTATCTATCTATCTATCATCTATCTATCTATCTATCTATCTATCTATTATCTATCTATCTATCTATCTATCTATCATCTGTCTATCTACCAACCTACCTATCTACCTATCTACCTATTTATATCAGTCAATCTTCTATCAATATTATTGGTTCTGTTTCTTTGAAGAATCCTGGCTAATAAAACAACTTTATTTTTCCTCTTATTCATTTGTTCAAGCATTTACTCATTCACTCATTAATTGAATCACTCATACATTCATTAATTCTGGTCCATGGCAACTTCCCAATATGAATAACAATGCACTAGGCTAGGCTTGAGGTAATACTCATATATGAAAAGTATGGGGACTGCTTTGAGTGCAATCATTTGTTTATAAATTTGGCATGAAATGTCCATGTTGTCGCAGGCTAGGCTGGGTAGACCCTAAGGATATGACCATGAATAAGGCAGACATGGCCACTATCTTTCTGAGGAGAATCCGATTGGAAAGGCAGGTTCTGGCCCACAAAGTACAAACAGTAGCAACAAGGAAGACACAAAGGCCGTGACATGGAGTATGTCTGTGGTGCTAAGTAAGCTTTCCAGGCTGAGAAGGAGAAGGTTTCCCTGGGAACACAGAAGCAAAACCTGGCTTTGAAGGGCCCTGATTCTGGAACTCAGGATGTGAGTTGTGTCCACTTTCATTTCTTGAAATAGTGACCAGGAATCCTGGAAAGGCCCTTGTGCCTCAGGAGGAAAGTAGTTTTAGGGTCCCTCAGAGCAGAGAGGGGAAAGCAAGGTGTTAAGTCAAGTGGCTGGATTTCAACAATGTCATCTGGACCTGGTAACCTCATCTCTCTGTGCCTCAGTATTCTCACCTTTTAAATGGAAATAAAAATAATACCTACCTTGCAGGACTGATCATAGCATTTAGGAAACCGGAATATTTACCTTAAACAGTAAAACTTCTATTAAATATAAAATATGTTTAAGTCCCTAAAGGCTTTCGCTAACTCGTAGAATGTTATGCTCTAGAATTATATTATAATTCAGTTAGAAATCGTTAGCAGTGCATTTTCTGTAGAAACAACATAAAGATGATAGGTTTCTGTGATAACCCATAGGAGCTTATACAACTCAGATAAGCTTGGAATAGGGAATCGCTCTAGAATTGGGAGCAGGGCCAGTAGCCGGCCACTTACTGGGGCAGTGCCATGCGAGGGCTGAGGAGTCGGAAGTGGGTCATGAGTGCTGAGTGTATGATAGTGTCTCCTATGACTGCAGCAGCTCTATCGTGGGCATGGGAGCTCCTAAACCAGAACTACGCCCAAGTCACTGAGCCCCAGACTTTCTGTTGCTTTGGCCTGTGATGACAAACTTCAGGGGTAGCATCTGTTGTTCATCAGGAATTTGGGGAGACTGCAAATTTGTTCTCTTCCTGTGAGACTCGGTATCTGAGAAGCATCACATCTCTGGACAGATTCACGAGCCTGGCTCCGGAGCAGTTTTCACATGAGCACTCCTGCACTTCCTCTGCAGCCCTGTGAGCACCAAAAGGCAGAGACCGTGGATGTTTTGCCCACCTTTGTAGCTTTGTTGACCATCATATGCTCTGACATGTCATAGGCCCTCAACATATATTCATCCAATGACTAAATGTTTAATCCATCCCCCATTCACCTGCCATTGGCCTTGTGATTGTCAGGAGATTTCATCAGCCCAGGTATAGAGAAAGAAAGTTGCCCTGTCTGGGCATATTAGCGATGTGGTTGCCTGGAATGCCCTCTTTCTCATCTACTGGATGCCTACTAACCCATTAGCAACCAAGCTCAGGCAGTTCCTCCTCCAGAAAACCTTCTACTATGCCACCTGCCTCAAACAGAGGCTGAGAAGGATACTCTCACATTAGCCTATGATTATTATCCTATTTTTTTTAACTGTCCCCATTATTTTATAATTTTTTGCCTATTTCCTTGAGATTTATTTCTCTTGTAAACCCAATATTTAACCCAATTATTGACACCAAATAGCTGTTTAACTGATGCAGGTATAAAGATATCCACCCCCATTCCTGGAACCCGTAAATATGTTAGGTGACACAACGTAGGGGAACCAAGTGTGCTAATCCTGTTGACCTTAAAATTGCAAGATTATCCTGAAATATCTGGGAGGGTCCAATGTAGTTATAGGGGCATTAAAAGTGGAAGAGGGAGCAGAAGAGAAGGTTGCTGTGATGCAAGGTGAGAAGGACTCAACCCTCCTTTGCTGGCTCTAAGGATGTGGGAAAGGGGTCATGAGCCAAAGAATGCAGGCAGCCTGCAACAGAAGCCGGAAAAGGCAAGGGAATGGATTCTCCTCCAGACCCTCCAGAGGGGAAAACAGCACTGCCGACATCTGGGTGTTAGTCCAATGAGGCCCATGTCAGAATTCTGACATACGGCATATAAGATAACAACTGTGTAATTTTAAGGCACTGATTTGTGGTAATTTCTTATAGTAGCAATAATAATAATAATTAATAGTAGTAATAACAATAATAGTAATAATAATAATACAAATGGGATCTCCAAAGTTGCCATCTAGGATGTGAATGATGGACCTGTGCAATGGAATCCTAGAGAGCAATGCTCAGGTTCCCACATGCCCGGACTTATCTGTCTAGGAATTCACAAGTGGTTCCCAGTGTCTGCAGGATGACCCTGCTTGTCAGAATTTAAGGGCGTGCATTTTTGCTCTGAACAAGCCAACTGTCATCTGCAAGAGTATCAGCGCCCCCAGGATCAGACGCCGTAGGTTTCTGCACATGCTCTTTTACAAGTGACCCCAATAAAGAAATGTTCTATGAAACAAAGAATCAGGGGCAGAAGCATTGTGTCTGCTAGGATGAGGTCAGGCTAACATTTTGCTCCTGTTCCTACCACATGTCAGAGTGGATCAGTGCCCAGGCTACAGTGATTCTTTAGAGGAATTAACCTTTCCTTTCCAGAGTCACACATAACCAAGTCTAGAACTCCCAAACTAGCATGCCCTCCCTCCCTCAGAGAAGTGCCCTCGGGCCCCTGTGCTAAAGCATGCTCATTAGCAAGGGCCCTGTTTGAAGCCCTGTGGCTGGGGCTCCAGGTGCTGGTAAAGCTTCTGGAGATCCTGTTCCCACAGTAGCAGTTGTCCTGGGGAAAGTCATCCCACAACCCTCATGTTCACTAAGTCAGACCAGAAAAATGAACCTCGTTCTGGCCAGCTTCTGAGGATCCATTCACACAGCCATTTCTCCTGACTGCCAGTGCGAACCCAATGGCTGCTCCAGGATAGTCTCCAAAATCCCAGACTCAGGGGCCCAGGTCCTGAATTCTAAATCAACATTCTACTTCCCTCCCCTGATGTCAGTTTAGGAGCCAGTTTAACATAATAACTTTTATTTTTTAAGAAGCTTATTGTTGGTTTTTCTTGCTCTCCTTAACTTTGAATCTAAAAAGGAAGCTAGGGTCTCCAGTTTTTCCTTTCTGTAAGACCCTGAACCCCTTATGCAAAATCCTCCCAAACTCTGGGTTCTAAGGACCACTGGAGGAAACAGCTTTGGATAGTTCTCCCAGTCTCTGTCTGTCTGTCTCTCTCTGTCTCTCTCTCTCTCTCATGCACACACTCCACCTTAAACAATTCTTTTACAGCCTTATATTCATGTAACCTAAAGCCATTCATAATAAGAAACATTTTTCAATATAAATTGAAAAAATAGTGGGATTTTTAAATAGCAGATTAATTTTTTATGTAAAAGCCCTCAAATTACCTCCTGCATACTTGTTGCTTGACTGACTGACTGACTGACTGATGAATGTGTAGATGGGAAGAGGAAACCCCTAAGGATTTTTAGGGTCATTGGAAGAGAGCAGAGCTCATGTAACAGGGACTCATTGGAGGAAGGTGGATTGGGTTGCAAAGGAGTAGGTTGAGCAGTTATTGATAAGCAGAATGTCAGGAATGAAAGAACATGAGCTAAATGTGTTACCCAGGAAAGAGGACAGTGGATTGGGGTAGAGGTACCAGGAATGGTGAGGGAAATGATTCCAGCAAAGTGCTGGGAGCACATTCTCCTAGAAGGGTTGATAATAATCACTTGCCAAATGCTTCACCTCTTTTGGCACTCTCCCCTCCCCCAACTTGGAAGGTATAAATCATTGCCTATCAGGATAATGAGAAGCAGATTTGCCTCTGCTAATTTCTGGGCTAAGGACATCTTTAGAAAAAGCCTCATAAGGCATTGCTGAGTGTTATGAGCCCTACCGCCTGGATAGAAGGCACATGTGGGGTGCAGACCAGCAAGTCTGTGCTCCAATGTGGTGGATGCTTCACAGGTAATACCACTAAACCTATCATGTGTCCTGATAGGTGAGGAGCTTCCTTCCTTTATTTTGAATCCCAGAGCCAGGGGTGAGGAAAATAGAGTCTACCCTTCTGTGCGCTCAAACTAGATGGCCCTTCCCTTAGATTGAGGCGGAGGTCTCTTTAGAACATCTCTCTCCCTGTGCTTTACATAAAGTCAGGGGAGGCTGGTCAGAACCAAAGACTTCCTAAGTCAAAATTGCAGGGAGTGTGTAGAAACAAAAAGCGAATGCAATAGTCTATAGAAAGTTAGTATAAACCAGAAAGAAAGAACCAAGCTTTCCCTGAAGAGACCTGCCTGTAGGTCCTGAAGCAGGAACATGTGACGGAGCAGGACAGGGAGCAGCAGCAGAAGCAAAGGGCCTGGACCTGGCTTCCTCTCCCTCAGCCTCAGAAGCTCTTGTTGAGAGATGGCAGCTGCCCGTCTCCCTGGTGGAGACCCTCTGCAGGGGCGGGCCTCCCTCAGGCTGGCTTGTCCTCTGGATGCAGAGCCAGGAAAAAGCAGTGGGGGAAGGGCTTCTCCAGGTCACCCTGCTGGTGGCTATTGCACAGGAGTGCAGCACAGGCTATCGTAATTGTTGTGTTGTGGTGCCAGGTGAATATAGGGACCTACTACGTCTATTAGGGACCTCTGACACATGAGGCATTGAATTTCAATGTGGTCTTTCCATGCAGTGGCCACACTTGAGTGAAAATGAATGTTGTCTATTGGTTATCTTACACCATGCAAAGGAATGGATTATAGAGTGTCAGAGAATATTGGAATTGGAAGGGAGCTTGGGTTGTGTCTTCCATATCTTTCATTCTACCGATGGAGAAACAGAGCTTCAGTGAGGAGAAGACTCAGGCTTCGTCTTTTTTGAAGTTTGTGGAATATTTTGGACTTTCTTAACTGTATTTGCCAGTGCCTCTATGTAGCATTAACCTCAAAGTATATCTTTGAAATGTATTTTGTCCTCAAAAATTGATTTTTTGTTGTAATGCAACAGATAAGCAAGAGGACAAGGAGTGGAAAAGAAGTTAAGATATATTTTTCAGATGAGTGAGGTGTTATTATAAATATTAAGAAACTAGAGGCCTGATGCACAAAATTAGTGCAAGAGTAGGCCTTCTTTTCCCTGGCTGCCGGCACTGGCTTCCCTCACAGCCCCAGCTTCGTCTGAAAGGTTGTCCAGAAGGACGTCTGGTCTAATTAGCATATTACACTTTTAATATTATAGATTATATCATGAGATAAAAAAAGAAAAACAAAATAACTTAAGTAACTTTACCTTTTATTAGTATATGAGAGAATCTACATTATGAACATTTTAATATATATACTAGTATGTATATTATTAGTTTCATATATCAAGTTACTTTTCTTCTAATAGAAAAACTTACAGTACCTACATTAATCATATTCATTTTAAGTGCTACCCTGTCTGAAAACATGGAAGTAATTATTTTAATATTATAAGGTAATTTGCAATTGGTTAATTATTCAGTAGATCAAATCTACAAATATGTTATTATAGCCTGGTGTGCATGTGTGTGTGTGTGTGTGTGTGTTGGTGTGGGGACTGAGTGAGAGGAAGGTGAGGTTAGTCCAGATCAGAATATCAGAGTAAGACCCAGAGTGTTGATGAATACAATATCATGAGGCAACTTCAGCAACTCAAACTATCACCTATGAGTGCTAACCAATGGAACTGATGGCCAAGGCCACCTCAAGTTCTCAAGATGAGAGGGAATGACGTGTTATGCGAGGTCCTCACACTTTTGACCCACATTCTTTGCTCTGCCAGGAGCTATATGATGTGATCCCTGCATTTTGGGGAAAGCTTCAACCCTCATCCTTAAAATCTGCCCCCTTCCTCTTGCACGCATCCAAGTCTTTGACCCTACCTTGTCAGCTGGCATGACCCTCAAATAGAGGGAAATAATAGGATGGGGAAACAGGTTATTAGCTTCCCACATTAGCTTCATGTGTTGCTGAGATGAGACTGTGTCTGGATAGGTTAAGGGAGCATTATTAACGTTAGCAGAAGGATAAGACATGAAAATTATGTTTTCATGTGGGTGGGGAGATGAGGGTTGATACAACACTCATACACACTCTGGTGGGACCCTTATGAACTCCCCAAAACGTATCCCGCTGGAAACAGGGAGAGGAGATATATATATATATATATATATATATATATATATATATATATATATATTTTTTTTTTTTTTTTTTTTTTTTTTTTTTTGAAAACTTCTTTAGTGTTGCTTCCCAAAGCAAACCAGAGAGTAAGAGCAATTTCATGTTTAGTTTCCTCCCATTTGACTTAATCATCAATTCTTAAATCATGTGGTTACAGAACACTGATGCAGACCTTAGTTGTACTGGCCCTAAATGGCTGCTATTTATGTGGTTTATTTCCTGCATATACATATTTAGGGACAGCTACCAGTTTTTAATCTAACATGATCTGATGTAAGTTGATATATATTATAAAATTATTATTCAATTTTACATATATATTTGCAGCAGCATCCTGAAATATTTCACAAAGACATTGATTATCAGATACGCTGCTAAATAAATTTGGGGACCACTGGACTAATTGGATCTTGGGTCAAATAGTTATCTCTTCAGATCCCTCCTCATGTTCTGGCCCAGCCTAGCCAAAGACATGGGTGACATGGGCCATGTGTACTGACTACATGACACTTTCTTTCACCCGACTGCAGTGACTACCAGCAGCTTTCCTCCTGTGTGTGCATACCTCATCTTCTTGTTAGACTAGTCCAAAAGGCAAGAGAAGACTCTGCTTTAAACTTTCTTTCTTAAGTATGGCCAACGTAGATGGAGTTTTTGGTGGTTGATTGATTCATGAAGTTAGAATTGCTGCAGGCTGATATAGAACCTAAAGCTGTTGGAGAAAGTAGAATCTTGGAACCAGAATGAACTTCCAGAGATGCCTTGACTTAAAAGATTACTGAAGGGCTCTACAGCCAAACACTCCACTGCACCTTATAACAGAAATAACAAGACCTGCTACTTCTGCTCACCCATGAGTCACCTCCACCCTGGCTGCTATTCTAGCTCTCCTGGCAGTCCTGCTAGCCTCTTGGAATTTTTTTTTTTACTTAGTCCTTAATTCTTATGTATATCTTGCCGTAATATTGACTGTGACCATCAGATTTCTGCAGAGTAATGTCCAGGGCAATAGAAAAGGATTTTTTAGACTTTATAGCACTGTCCTAGTAATTATTTTCCCTTTTATCAGAACAGTTAATGTTATGAGAGCTACTCTTAAATAAGTATGGACTGCACATAGAGAGAGAGATTAACATGTTCAAATCCCTCTTTGAAGCTCCCTAAATAGATCAGGGAAACATACATCCCTTTGCAGCTCTCAAAGACAGAAGTGTGCTATAATAGAGTTGCACAGTGAACTGAGGTCACCGCTGAAAAGTCTCCAGGAGAAGTCATAATTAAACTGCAGCTCTCGGGATGGTGATAGAACAGAGAAGTGGCCTTGATGGGA
Source organism: Myotis yumanensis (assembly GCF_028538775.1). Lineage (NCBI taxonomy): Eukaryota > Metazoa > Chordata > Mammalia > Chiroptera > Vespertilionidae > Myotis > Myotis yumanensis. The sequence goes on from NW_027223762.1 coordinate 6,371,764, forward strand.
TGGTGAGCTCTACATTCTCCATCTAAATTTGGCTACAGGCCTCGAGCACACTTCTGACTCAGCTCCCAGGCACCCAGTCACAATTGCCATCTTGATGACCCAGGACTACTTGGATTACTCCAAGCTGAGGCTGAAAGTAGTACAGGGAACATCTGTAAATTGTTAGGATATTATATTTCAAAAGAAATAAGGGGCCTATAGAGCTGATTGGCCAATCTGTTCCTTGGTGTTTTGAAGTTTTCTCTCCTTGCTATTAATTAATTAAGGTATGGAGTAGCCTAAAGGGTGGAAGCACCCATAATTTTGACAGGTAAAACAGGCAACAATTTACCAGCTTGATTGAGCAAATGTCTCGATTTTCCTAGTGAATTTTTTAAATTCTTCAAAAAAATTCAAGGTAAAATATATTAAAGTTAATTGAAACTTGCATAAATAAATATCTTTATTTTTCTACTTTATCTTCTACAAAAATTTAAAAGAGGATCTTGGAATGAAAGAAAACTTGGGGTCCTTAGGAAATAGGCCACCTAACTTATGGAAGCCTTGTGTGTGGGGAACACCGGCTGGATTAGAACCTCCTGAAACAGCAGAAGCAGGAAAGAATCCTGTGTTGTGAGGATCATTGAGGCCTTTCATCCCAGGGCTGGAGCATCACCAGCTGGATTCTCTCTTATCTCATCTCTGCTTAGTGTTGTGTTTTTGTTATTTGTTTGTTTGTTTGTTTGTTTGTTTTGACCACTGTTTTAGAAAGTTATTCTTCATACTGACCTAAACTGTGTCTCCCTAACACTCTGTTGCTTGCTCCTCATCTAACCCCCTTAAGATCCCTTCTATTTAACAGTCTTTTAGGGACATTGCAGACACCACTTTCTCCCTCCTGCACTCCAGAACTCTCACCTTCTCTGGGCCAGGCATACCCAGTCTTCACAACTGTTCCCTGTAAGATCTTTCTTCACTCTCTGGCCTCCCTGCTTTAGACCAATTTCAGTTTGCCTAGAGATATGTTGTTCCTCCAATAGAAGGACTGTGATACTCCAGGCGAACTGGACACATCCCTTATTGTAAGGACTAGATATTCAACGGGTAGGAAGTCTAAACATGAATGTTTAAAAATGTCAAAAAGAATAGGATTTCACTGATCATTAGACACCTTTAGAATTTTTTTTCCAAGACCTTAAGGTACAATACCAAAGAAGTAAAAGTGATGTATTGCAAATGGACTTGTACAGATGCAGACATATGTGTGCACTCAGGGTGGTCCACTTGATGGAGGGTCCTTATAAACCACATTAGGTTCAGAAGCTTCCAGAATGCCTTGAGTTCAATTTATGAGGTAGGCTTTCTTTGGGGGGTCTACCATACATAAATAACTATTGATTAGCTTCCTAGAGACAGGTTTTTAGTACAACTCTGAACAAGGGCATTAGAGAAATGCCCCCAATGGGGTCATTTTTGTTGACCTGGGACTGCATAAAAATAGGAGTATTGAATGCTTAATGTCACATTTTATTGCTTGGTTCAGCTAATTTGTCTTGTGGGAAGCAAATGTTTTTGAAAGCATTCCAGTGCCTTTGTAGTGTTAAAGCTCATTACCTTGGATTTCATATGAGCCAAAAAATATACAACCAACTAAGTGCTCTGAACCCCAGCAAAATTTCATGACTAGACAGAATAGGCAGAGGCAAAGCTGTATCATGTCATGGAAAAATAAGGTGAATTTAGTGAATGCCTTCTTAATAAAATGCAATATAATGAATTCGGGGGTTCCTTTGTTACCATTTTCTTTAAAGTGCTAAAGATGATTTAAGAAACAGATAAAAGAATAGACAGGGTATATCTTCTTTAGGGAAATTATATTACTTTTCTGTTTATCCTTATCTCTCAATCTGGGTGTATGAGCTTAGAAAAAGACTGTGCGCATTTTACACAGGCACAGAAATTTTATAGACCAGAATACATTTTTCAGTTATCTACAGCAGAAGCCGCCCTGCGCCAGGTTCTTTCATATACAGAATTCAGTTCTAACCCTGGAAAAATCGTTTATCACTATTTTACAGATAAGGGAACTAAGGCCCCCATGTCACTTTTATGATTTTTTTTAAAGTGATTCACAAGAGCCAGAAGAATTTTATTGCTCCATCTGGTTCTCAAGATACCCACAATCTGATCCTAATTTACTTCGTTAGACCTTGTTTCCCACTCATATTTTTAAGGCCCTCTAAGCTAACGTAATGGTCCGGTAACAATCGTCAAACAATTTGTGTATTCAAATTTCGCTCCCTCTGGAAGGCTATCTTATCTGTTCTGCCTATTGAAATTATCCAACTTTCAATCACCCGAATGACTCCTCCTGCAGCAAACACTCTGGACTGGTCCTGACATGAGAATGCCCTTTCTGCCCCCTTCATTTCTTGTCCATAAATGCTGAGGGGATAGTGAAACATTTTACTACTAATAGGGGTGAGGGTGGAGATTCAATATATAACACAAACAGTTAAAATGTAAATAAGGTCTACCAAGTGATATAAATTATGGTGCAAATTATACATACAATAATTCTTATAATTTTCAAATCACTTATTGCTATTAAGACATTGCTGGCAGGAGCATTCTTTGGATACACGTGTCACTAGCTAAATAATGAGCCTGCTTACAACTTTATTTTGACAGGGAAATACATGCACATTTCCAATAACTTCTCATTAAAAAGTCCTTAGGTAACTCATTGCAATAAGTAACAAATTTCTTGCCCAGCCAGCGTGGCTCAGTGGTTGAGCATCGACCTATGCACCAGGAGATCACAGTTTCATTCCTGGTCAGGGCACATGCCCAGGTTGTGGCTAGATCCCCCAGCAGGGGGCGGGGAGGAAGCAGCTGATCAATGATTGTCATTATTGATGTTTCTATCTCTCTCTCCCTCTCCCTTCCTCTCTGAAGTCAATAAAAATATATTTTAAAATAAGTAAAGAATTTCTCTTAATTTCAGTTTTATTATTCATGGCACTAAGTCCTTTATCATCTTTAGCTGAACTATGTAATTAAATTACATTACTTTTAGTCCATATATGTCTGCTTGAGATAGTAACATAATAAATATCTCTATTATGAACTAAGTCATGAAAATCAGTTCTTAGCTTGTTATATTTATGAAGTTTGTTTTATTACGTTATGTTTGCCTTTACTCCACAGAGATTTATAAACTTTCTTTGGTCAAGTTTCAGGATACACATAAATTCAATGTATTTTTTACTTTTTGTCATCAAATCATGGTCACATTTTCACATATTAAACAGTTTAATAGCTATTTCTCTTAGAATGATACTTTTTTCCAAATATTTTATTCTTATTTCTAGTATCTTTTGCTTCTCTTAATGATTTACCTTGTCAGTTTCTCTAAATAATAAAACATTCATATTCTACAAAGCTAAAAATGTATTAAAATTAGGATTCAATGTATTGAATTGTCATTTTCCGATTATGTAATTTTTCTAATTTCAGAGTTTCTATTAGAATGACTAATCAAGGCTTTTGTTCACCTCAAAGGCTTCTGCAGCTCCAGCATGTCAGTCTTCCTCTAAGACCCAAATATTCCTTCAGTAGTCATGATTTAATTCTCCGAATATCAGTCTCTTCTCTCTTTATTTTGTGCATAATGAGATTTAGAGAGCTGTGTGTTTTACCTTCATCCAGGGAAATGACTTAGACAGTACCAAACTAGGATATCCAGAACTATTTCTCAAATTCTGGATGACTTTCCAGCTCTTTTCTCTGGCATTTGCACCACCTATACAGCCTAGCCCTTTGGTCTGTAGTTTCTTCATCAATGCATAGGGGAAAACACCTTCTCAGATATTGTAAAGAATACCCGAGATGCAATTGTATGTAAAACCTGGCGCATATGGCCTTGTCATGAATCACACCATGATCATTATTATCTGTGATGTACAAATATTTATATACTCTAGCATCTTTGCTCCCTCACTTTGGTAGTAGAAACTTCAAACTATTCGTTTCTGCAGACTGCCTATGCCATGAGTCCCATCTTCAAGACACAAAGTGAGCACATGACCCAGATCTAGAGAGTAATAATGTTCCACCCCTTGGGCAACAGTGTTTAATTTGGGAAGGGGAATTTGGCCAAGGTACAGAAATCCGAGTTTCCCCTGATTCTCTTGAGTGGAGCAAATAGAGAAAATCCCTTTTCCTTTCTGATAAAGGAGCATCGTGGACGTGGAGACTGCGGACGTAGAGCTCATCTTGTCTCTACACCACTGGACACCAGAGAGAAGCAGTGGAGACAGTGTCCCGGAAACGGTGAGTCCCCTATCCCAAGGTTTCCAGGTACTGCAACTCTTCCATTAATTTTATGAGCTGTTATCTATACTTACAATGAACATGTGTTAAAGCAAGTTTGAATGCACTTTTGGTCATTTGTACCCAAGAGCTTTTCTGATGAGGACATCAGTTTGCATAAAGGAAGTGGCACTGTTATGAAAACCAGCAGAGAAGACCCGTTTCAAGTAATGGTGGTGGTGTCAGTGAGTTTTAAATGTAGAAATCTCTGTAACATGAGGAGCTATGGAGCCCAGGCTTTCCAGAGCAAAACTGTAGTTTTAAACAGGAAGGACAAAAGACAGAACACCGGTAGCTTCTTGAAACAGAAAAACACCCAGGTGCTCCCATCCAGGCATTCTGTAAAATGAACGAGTTGGGGTTTGGAGATCGCACCTGGCAGAAAGATAGAAGGAAGATGGCTGCTGGGCGGGGAATTTGTAACCAGGACATCACACTACAACCTTCCTTAACCTCAGGTGTCACCTGTGAGGGGGAGCTCTCTGAAGGAACTCTTGATTAAAGTCAATCAATGTTATTTCCCTCTCAGTTACTTGGTTTTACACAAGGCACCTAAATCTTCTGGAACTCTCATCCATATCTGGTCAACTCAAAAGACCAGTCTTTTGACGACTGCATGGGATGGAATGGGCGCTGTTAGATGTGAGGGAGGGCTGTGCAGTCAGGCATTTCTCCATCACTTTGGCTGTAAGGAGACCAGATTTCCTAGTCTGGAATTATTGGGTAAGAAGCTACCCAGAGAAGGTCTGGCATGACTCTTTAGACTAGGCTTGTCTCATTTCAATTGATTACAGAAGGAGCCTCCATGCACTAAGTCATTCATAGTTCTGGGTGAAATGCTTTGGGGGTTTTTCATTGTTGTTGGTTTGAGGGTTTTTTTCCCCATGTCCATCTCCAAGGAGCAGGGAGCCTCCTGTTTCTGACATAGGTATTGTGTAGACTGCGGAGCCATGTGATGTTAGAATAAGATGCGACTAAAAATTCCACCTTCCACACTATTTCACTATTTCACCTTCTGTCCTTAGACATCAAGGGGAATATGTCCCACACATGGTTAGTGACAGAGTTGGGCTGTTAACTCAAGAGTCCTGATGACATCTTCTCCATCCCACCCCTCACCACACACCACACTGCCTAAGATTTTGCTTAATGGAGCTTTGTTCTGCACTGAAGCCCATTTTGTGATTGGGTTAACGTCCTGGTCATGTAGTGGCTTGAAGAAGGTAGGTTTACTGGGACCACTATGCTCAAGACCAGAGTCCTAGTGGTGGTTAAGACTGCAGCTGCATGGACTGATGGAGACACTATGCAGGGAAACCCAGGTCTGCAGGCACTGGGCTGGGTGTCATTCTAGCTAGACCATGGCAGAAATTAAAGACACAAAGCTCCTTCCGATGTTGAGTTTCTCATCTAAATTTTGCCTGAGGTTCTGTGCTGATATTCAATGGTTTAATGACATACCAGAGGTTAGCATGGACAGGTGAAGCTGTGCATATGTGTGTATGTACCTGTATGTATGTTGGTGAGGGGTGCTCAAGTAATTGGCAGATGCCTATGAAAGTGCAGGTTGGAAGGGTTTCAAGTTAAGGCAAGAGTGATACTTCTAGATCACATGCAAGATAGAAACAGAGGTGGAAAGGTGAGTGTGGAGTTCTGAAACACTCAGAGGAAAATGACAGGAGGGCACGGCATCCGAGAAAAAATCCCACTATTGCACCCCAGGAGACCATGTGTTCAATCCTTGGCATTTTCATTGTAGGAAAGAAAGATAAGTGATAACTATATATTCCTTAAAGGAAAACATCTGGTTTTGAGTGTTGTTTTTAATATATATTTGTGGAAAATCATTTTTCTTTTGTGAAAAATGGGGTAATAATACTTGTTTTATAGGGTGGTGGGAGGAATCAATGAGGGAATATCAGTAAACCACCTTGGACAGTGCCTGTTACATGGTGGATACTTGGAAATATTGTTGTTGTTGTTATTATTGTTAGTATTTTCATGGTGGAAACTTCTAGAGAATACTGCTTAAGCCAAAGCATACCCTTGGGTGCAGGACCCAGCAATGGTGAGCCTGCCTGGTCTTCTCACTAGACCTGGACACTGCGGGCAGCAACCAGGCCTGACTTCTGCTGTTTGAACTCACCCAGGAATAGAGCTTATATCCTTCAACACAGACACAGGAGCAAGGCCAGCTCATGCCATGTGACCGCCTTGCCAGGCATTGCTGGTGACTTGTGTGTTCTTAAGGAGACAGGACTCATCGCCAACATGGGGTTAAACCCTTCGTCCTTCTGAAAGCCACACTCTAGCCCAGGGTGGGGAACCTTTTTTTCTGTCAAGGGCCATTTGGATATTTATAACATCATTTGCAGGCCATACAAAATTATCAACTTATAAATTAGCCTGCTATATTTGGTCAGTCATTGAACTAACGCACCCCTAATGCTTTGGCAGGGCCAGACCAAATCATTTCAAGAGCCTTGTACAGTCTCGGGCCGAACATTCCCCACCCCTGAAGCCTCATTGGCCTCTCACATAGCTGTCTGGCTGCTTGCTTCTTTGGTTCTGTGCCTTCTAAACATGTACCCCATGATGGAGCACCCTTCTCCTGAGGTTTCTGACTAGACCTCTTAAGTAAAACCTGATAAATGGCATTATTTACACAATGTTGTATGCATATGTGTCATGCACACGTGTGTTTCTGTGTAGGCATGCATGTGTGTAAAACACTCTCTGATCTGCCTGGGATGGTTCCAGAGACTTTGCTGGGCAAGCCAGTGGCTGGTTCTGAAAACTTCCATGTGTTCCTGGTCTGTCGGGGAGGAGGGAGGTCCTGGTGAACAACCCCCTCTCTAGACTCAGTATCAGCCATGGTACCCTCTGGAGAAGCAAACTGGGTGGAAAGTTAAATCACTTCCACATACGCAGAAGCACCATTGCACTGAACGCTAATATGAATAAAATAAATGTATAAAGATTTGAAGCATATTATCCCGTTTAGACCAAACTGTAGCTATTATCAGGCACATAGGCCAGGGGTTTTGAAAGTTGTTATTCTTGAAAAACATGATTGATTTTGGACGTTTTTTTCTTTAACTTCAATGTCATGAACCAGACATCCATAATTATATTATTTGTCTTATACAAATGAAAAAGAATAAATTAAAACTGGACATGTTGCAACAGGACTGTTGACATTATATACAAAGCCTGCTTATTGTCATAAGATACTCTTAACCTTCAAGCCAAAATCTTTCAAAACTATTAGTGTTAAATCTCACAGCTGTTGTCAGAGTCCTCCTGTTCTCTGTTTTATGCATTGTGCTTTATTTGAAATGTTTGTTATATTTGTGTATATAACTTGCTGTGAGCTGTTCCTTGAAAGCTCCAAGGATTAAACATGAAGGTTGAGCCAGTTCAAAAGGAACAAAGTTAAGAAAATTAAAGAAAACTTGCTAAAATGAATGTTTAAACCATTAAAATATTTAGCAAGTTTTGCCTGGAGCTGTTTCCTTTATATAAAACATGATGCATTTCTCTTCTCTTTCATTCTTTTTTCTTTAAAACAAATGAGGTTAAGGAAAACATACTTCTGCTCTGAAGTTTTTTTTTTCTTTAAAGCATTAGAAACTTAATATCTAAATATTTTATGCTAATAGATATGCTTGATTGGGGCAGAGCTATCTCAAGCATCCCAAGCATTTGGGTGGGTGGTTTATGGGTATATTTGATAGGTAAAAGAGATGCAGAGACCGAGGGATCATCCTCTTTGAACTTGGATCAGCTTATGCCTTTACTAAGTCACAAGGAATTAAATGTACGGCAACAGATGATATAGTTCTTGGATATCTACAAAAAGCAAAAGAAAGGATAAACTTTGCAGAACGCTATGTAGATTTGTCAGGCATTCTGTTTATTTATTCAGTACCTAAAGCAGAGTGTTTAATTGATATCCTTCCCAGCTCTCTCTGCCATCCCATTTGGAGTTTCCTCCCTGTCCACCCTGTTCTGAAATACCAGGTCTTTGACTTGTCCAGGCATCCATCCATCCACCCGTCCATCCATTCACCCATCCATTATCCCTTTGAAAGAAGTGTGGTGTGATGGAAAAAAGAACCAGCTCCAAGTCAAACCATCCTGTTTCCAAATGACATGTCCTAGCTGGGTGACATGCACACTTACTCACCCTCTCTGAGCCTTGGTTCCCTCTTCTGTAAAATAGGAATGATGCAACATCCACTTCATTGGGGCATTGTCAAAATTATAGAATATAATTCATTTAAAGTGTTGTTGTTTTTCAGTAACTGGCTCAAGAAATGTTAGGAGAAAATATTAATCAACAAAATATTGAGGATGTGCTTACTGAAGTTGGTTACTTCCTCCATCTCCTCAGGTTTACAAAGCCTAAACTGGAATGGGAATCTTGTGAGTTATACTTTTGTAGGATCACCAACCAGTTTGCCTAAGGCAGAGGGTCACAAACTTGCTTGAATCACAGTGCCCTTAGTGACTCAATAATTTTTTTCAGGATATTCCTAGACTAAAATAAATGCCCAATATTCCATTTGGTAAGTAGTTAGGGCCAAACAACTTGATATACATTTATGCTCTAACAATTTACTAGCTATTTTTGTGTGTATATATATATGGTGGTCAAAATTGGTTTACAGTTGTGAGTACATAAAACAAAGTTTATTATATTATTATTTATTAATTATTATATTACTAGAAGCCCGATGCACGAAATTCATGCAAGGGGCTCGGCCCTCGCAGCCCTGGCTTTGTCTGGAAGATCTTCTGGAAGGTTGTCCAGAAGGTCATCCTGATGGTCATTTCGCTATTCTGCTGTCTGGTCTAATTAGCACATTATGCTTTTATTATTATAGATTTTCCATATGAACAACTATATGTGTGTGTGTGTGTGTGTGTGTGTGTGTGTGTATAATCATATACTATGTATAATATCTATATGTTAATATATATTACACACTAGAGGCCCGGTGCACGAAGTTCATGCACAGATAGAGTCCCTAGGCCTGGCCAGCGATCAGGGCCTATCAGAGCCTTCCGGCTGCTGGCTGGGGCCTTCCTTCACTCCATGCTGCGCCCTGGTGGTCAGTGCATGTCATAGCACGTGGTCGAACTCCCGTTTGGTCGAACTCCCAAGGAGACAATTTGCATATTAGCCTTTTATTATATAGGATGCTTTAAGGGAAAGAAAATACATTTATTTCATTCTTTAGAAAACGCAATTACTCACGAATAGGATATTGTGCTTGTTGTGTCCTCTACAATGTCTCAAAACTTGGAATCTGTCTGGATGCCTCCACCCTCCTTTCCTGCTTCACATTGATTTTTAGGCAATGCTTGCTTTTTATCCACAACCACCAAAAACCTAGCTTTGCAAAAAATATGACAGTATTGAAAGGAGTGTGATACTGTTCCCCACCTCAAGCCCGTAGCTCTCATGATGTGTGACAGATGTCCAGTGGCACTTCCCTGGAAATTAATTCTTTCATTAAAAGCCTGTCAAGCCTGGCGCCCTGTGCATCCACTATGGCCTCCTGGAGCACCTCAGTATGTGGTTTGGGACCTGTGGGACTAGAATATCCTCCGAGGGAGTTTGTCTTATTTCTGGGGAAAAAATGACCTTACTTCTAGCCCCAAATGTGGATTTCACGAGGAGGAGAGAGGTACCTGAGAAGATACTGAAATAGTAAAGGCTAAGCTTCTACAGGTTCGCATCCTCCCAGCAGCTCAGGGTACAAGCTGTGTATCCTGGTCCTTTGACCAAAGTGCTCAAAACAGAGGTCAAATGGGGCATAAGGAAATACAGGAGCTAAAGAAATACAACTACCTCCAACCTGCCTCTAAGGGCGAGAGACTTGTGTCACAGCTAAGTGGCCTTCCTACAGAGTGACCGATTAGTTCACCTGACTTCTGAATTTTCATAACATTTATCGCTATTCGTATGTAGAGCCATAGATTGCCTTCCACACTCAGCACCAAATAGCTACTTGCGCAGGGCTTGGCGTGATGCTAACTGTGTGTGAGCTGCCTGTGTCCAGGCTTCACTGAGCACATCTTCGAGGTCTATGCTGTCCCCTCCACACCCAGCTTGCCCGTCTCAGGCCCACCCGTGAGCTATGGCTCAGTGTCTCCGCACAATGTCATTTCAGTCAGCGACTCTCAGAGGTGCCCTGAACTGGGTCTGTTTATTCTCACACAATTGAACATACATTTTTGTGTTTCAGTTTAGAAACTTCCAGATGCCTGGAACTGGGTTATGTGCTTTGGGTGCGAAAAGGAAAGTCTCTTGCCCTCAGAGGAAAAAATAATTACATTTCTGTTTCACTGCTCCTTGGGTGAAAGTCTTATTTTCTTTAACAAATACAAACCTTGTGTTTTATTTTGACGCTCTCAGACCTTTAAGGCATGATGCTGGTCTGTGGGTAGACTAAGAGGGAGAGGCGTTGGAGAGGAGACCTTCTGGGGAAGCTGGCTTCTCCTCCACCCCGACCTGGGACATGACAGTGGCGATGGAAGACATGGCACCGGCAGCCACATTCATCCCTATCTGCCAGTTTAACCCCCTCCGACTTGCCAAGCAGAAACGAGCTCCTGGCTTCTCCGAGCCTTGATTTGGCTTCTGACTTGCCCAGGAGACCAGTTGGAAATTCCTTGTCTTGCTGGTGAAAGGCTGAAGAGCCCTCCCTGACACAACTGGGCCAGAATCATTTCCCCGAGCATCCAAGTCAACAGTGTCTGTTTTATACTTATTTAAACTATCAGAGAGAACAGACTGACATTTGTCAGATGGGAGGGGGGTTATGGGGTTGGGTGAAAAAGGTGAAGGGATTAAGCAAAAAACATAAACAAACAAACAAAACACCTTATAGGCACAGACAACAGTATGGGGGTTACCAGAGGGGAAGAAGGGTGTGCAGAGATAGCAGAAGGTAAAGGGGAAAAATGGTGATGGAATATATCCCACATTTTTTTTTCCTAGAACATTTTTGTAAAATTTATATAGAAGTTCCCTCTTATCCATGGGGGGTACATTCCAAGGCCCCCAGTAGATATCTGAAACCTTAAATAGTACCAAACTCTACATATACTATGTTTATTCCTACACATTTGCACCAATGATAAAGTTTAATTTATAAATTAGACACAGTCAGAGATTAACAGCAATAATTAATAATAAAATAGAACAATGATGACAATATAGCGTAATGAAAGTTACATGAATGTAGCTTCTCTCCCTCTCTCAAAACATCTTATTGTACTTTATTCATATTTTCATATAAAGAAAGTACTTTATGGCTCTTCTTTACCATCTCTGAATTGCCAGCATCATGATTCGTGTGCTTTGGGACCATTGTTAATTAAAATGAGACTTAATTGAACACAAGAGACCATGACAGTCTATCTGACAACCCAGATGGTGACTAACTGACTAACAGGCTGGTAGGTTATACAGCCTGGATGCATTGGACAGAGGGATCATTCATGATTCAGGCAGGATGGAACAGAAAGTTTTAAGGTTTTATTATGCTACTCAGGATAGTGAGCAATTTAAAACTTATAAATTGTTTGTGGAATTTTTCATTTAATATTTTTGTGCTGCTGTTAACTATAGGTAACAACCTGAGGAAAGTGAAATTGTGGATAAGCGTGGGCTCCTGTAGTAGGTGAAATTCTTCCTAGATTTTGGTAATTGGATAAACATCAGGTTTAGTTGTCGAAGTGGATGTGGGTGTTAAAGTTATTGGGGATGGCATATCCAACTTATGGCTGGCAGGCAATGAGAATTAAGTGAGATTCAGGGACTGTTAACCAGATGTCATTTAAAAACAAACTTTCATATAATTCTTTAGTAAGAGTTCATCTATTTAAAAGCAGATAATGGGACATATTCTAAGCAATTTGATTCATATATCATAAGAGTCTGAAAATTACTGGGGATGGTACCTAAAGCTTACAAATGGGAGAAAGTTAGGTTATGTAACTACCTGAAGGATTCAGGCTGCTCTTAAGCCTTTCTCTTTTATTTTTTTTATTATTTTATCTTTATTGCTGAAAGTATTTACAGATGTACCTCTCCTCCCCACCACCCCCAATAGCCCCCTCCTCCCCATCCTCCCCACACCAGGACTACTGCACTATTGTCTGCCCATGGGTTATGCACATATGCATATACGTTCTTTGGTTTAATTTCTTCCTACCCTGCTCCCTCCTTCCCTCTGATATTCTTCAGTCTGTTCCATGTCTCTGGATCTAACTTGTTTATCAGTTTTTGTTCATTAGATTCCACTATAAGTGAGATCGTGTGATACTTGTTTTTCTCTGACTATTTCGCTTAGCATAATATTCTCCATGCCGTCGCTTAATCATCCATTTAGCTGCATTTCTAGACAAATATTGACATAAGAAATGAATTTGAACCCTAATGATTTGTATATATAATATGATGTATGTATTTTAACACTTTCCCATCTATATTACCTTGTTACTTTATAGATAAAAAAATATTGTAAAAGGATTGGCGACTAAGTGGATTATGGTTGCACCATTTATCAATTCATTATCTAGATCACTCATTCATAGATTTATTCATTCAACTTTTTGGTAAAGACTCTGTTTCAGATCCTGTGCTAGGTTTGAGGATGAATACAAGTAGTGGTATGCTAGTAAACGTTTAACAAAATGCTGTTGGGGGTTGGGGGTAGTTAAGGGCTGATTTGTAGTATTGGTCAATTTCTGTGGTGTAAATAGTCCCACCATGGCTGATTTTTTACTAGTCATGTGAAATCAATGAGCTTAGTCAGGGGTGGGAAAGATATGTATAATAGTCTCTTACAAGTGGTATGGCTGGCTCTAGCACACCACTAGACAGCTGTCTTAGTCTGTTCAGGCTGCTATAAAAAAAAAATTACTATAGATTGGGTGGCCTATAAACAACAGAACTATATTTCTTACTATTCTGAAAGCTGAGAAGTCCAAGATCAAGGTGCTGGCACCAAGATCAGTGTCTGGTAAGGGCCCACTTCCTAATTCATAGATAGCCACCTTCTTACTATCTCATCACAGAGTGGAAAGGGTAAGGGCAGGGCTCTTAGCTCTCTTATGTGGGACTCATCCTATCCATGAGGGCTCTATCCTCATGACCTAATCATCCCCCAAAGGCCTCCCTTCCAGATACATCACAGTGGGCATTAGGATTTAACATATGTTTTTTTGCGGGGAAGAAGGGTAAACATTCAGTCTATAGCAACAAGGTATAGAAGACAGTTCCTGTATTTAAGTTGCTAGTATTAGGCCAGGAAAGGAATTGTAAGTAAATTAAAATATGAAATTTTATGAATGATGTGATAAAGAGCTAGAATGAGGGTACTAATTTTCCCAGAATGATTATCAAGTGGACTTTACAGAGAAGGTGGTGTCCGAATTGAGCCTAAAAGAATGAGTACTGTTTGTCATGTGAAGTAAGGGCTTCACAGGCTGGGGAAAGCCATGGCCCAGGGCATGCAAGTATCCATGAGCATGGTGTGTGCCAGGAACTATGCTTAGCTTGTTAAGACATTAAGTAGATGTGACCTGAGAGAGTCTCAGGAGATAAGAAATAAGATCACCAATGATATTTTAAATTGTGTTAAGAAGACTGGAACTTGTTTTATCATGAACAACCTGAAAGTGGGGTTTCAGAACTTTTTCCAACTTAATTAAAGTACAGTTGACCAATAGGAATTGCATATTTAAGGTATACAGCTTCATGTTTTCATATATGTATATATTGTAGAATCATCACCAGAATCAAGCTAATTAATATGTCCATCGCCTCACATAGTTACCATTCCTATTTTTTCTCTCTTTTTTGTGGTGAGGATACCTAAGATCTACCCTTTAGACAAATTTCAAGTATCCGGTGCAGTATTGTTAACTATAGTCTTCATGTTGTGTATTAGATCTTCAGAATTCACTCATCTTTCATAACTAACACTAGATTTAAAAAAATTATATGTAGCACATTGTCTCGAGAAGTGATGAATAGATTTAAAGGTGACACAACTTAATGTGATAAGACAGTCAGAAGGATGCCACAGGAATTCAGCTGAGAACAAAAAGGACTAGGTATGAAGAAGAGAGAAGGGTTTGACCATCAGCCTGTAGAATCAACTGGACAGACTGACCTAAGGAAGACTTGAATGCATTCCCCCGGGTCCATCTCATTAATCCCTTTTCTCACTGTACTGCCTTCTACTTACAGTAGCCACTTCTGGGGCGACTGGCCACTAGACAACCCTTCCCAGCCTCAGGTCACCCCAGGTTGGGGACCTTGCGAGCAGCCCCCACCCCCAGCAGCCCCTATCTGTGTTCGTGCTACAGAGATGGTTGGCTTCCAGCTCGGAAAGGCCACGCTGAGCCGGGGCCACACTCCAGAGCACATGTGGTTGCTATTTCATTTCTGCTTTATCATTTTTCATTCTGACATGAAAGCTCCTCTGCAGCAGGGTGAGAGCGCTGTGCATTGTAAGGCGTAATGTGAACCGAGGGCTCCTGCTTCGTGCCAGAGGAAACGTGATTCAGAAACAATTTGAGGGCAACTGCAAGGTGATGTGGCCCAGAGAACCAGAAGCTATTGAAACTTTAAACATCATTTCTGGACAGTATAATATGTTCTGCAGGGCAGCTTGAGAAAACAGGAAAACCCTCCCTGGCCAATCCTTGGAGAATTATGAGTCTTTAAATATCATCTGGATCAAATGTTTCTTAAAGAGCCCACGCAAGACCACAGTGTTGAGCTGGACGCAGCCTCATCCCATGAGCCCTCCCCTCCCTCCCCATAAAGCTGGGGGCACAGAGGGGATGGACTGGCCCAGGTCTCACACGCCCTGGCTGCATCAAGGGCCGCCTGACCTTCCCCACTCCATAGCAGGCTCTCTCTGCCAATGGCCAGCTCAGCTCAGGCCAATCTCTTCTTTATAAACTTGAGCATTGAAAGGTGAATTTTCAAAGGGACAAACCTTCAAGATCTTTTAAAAAGAAAATTACCGCCTTATTCACCCTTGCACAGTCCAGTTCTGTTTTGTGACTTTTGCGTGTATTTCTCCCACTAGGTGGTGTGTTACTTGAAGGTGCCTAAGCAGGGTGTTTGGGACAGAGCTGATGCACAATAAATATGAAAGGAAGAGGGGGAGGGAGAGTATGGGGAACATCGGGGAAAGATACTTTTCACTTTTTGAGTTTTTACATAAAGAAAAAGAAGGTAATTTGTCAAATAGATGTGGTCAGAGATATAAATAAGGGTCATTTCTATTTATGGATGGTTTCTTTTATTTAACATCTCAAATTCTGCTCAGCAGTTCATCACTAAGAAACTGTTTTGTCTATGCACTGTTAACAATTAATATCAAAATAGATCACAGTTATTGGTAAATTCAGGCTTCAAATATCAATGATTCTAACCAAATGCAATCGCTACTCTATGGTGGGACTGAGAGCACCCCTCCCTTATTTTTTCTGCTTGTTAATCATGACATCCAATTGTCCTGACTGTGATGGAATGGGCACATGACCCATTGTGATATGGGAAATGAATTTTTGTGAAGAACACCTCATTCTGTTGTTTTTCACTAAATTTTTAACATTTTAGTACAGTTTTTAGGTTTAATGAAAGTTTGAAAGATAGTACCAGACTTATTTCTAAGTGTTTTATATTTTGATGACATTGTATATTTTTTCTTTTTTGTACATAGAAATACAATGAATTTTTGAATATTGATCTTGTATTCTGCAACTTTATTAGCTCACTCATTCTAGTAGCTTTTTTTGGTTTAGTCCAGGGGTGGGCAAACTTTTTGACTCGAGGGCCACAATGGGTTCTTAAACTGGACCGGAGGGCCGGAACAAAAGCATGGATGGAGTGTTAGTGTGAACTAATATAAATTCAAAGTAAACATCATTACATAAAAGGGTACTGTCTTTTATTTTTTTAGTTTAATTCATTTCAAACGGGCCGGATCCGGCCCGCGGGCCGTAGTTTGCCCATGGCCAGTATAGTCAATCAAATGCTCTACATGGATCAGCGGTTCTCAACCCCTTTGGAGGTCGAATGACCCTTTCACAGGGGTCGCCTAAGACCATCCTGCATATCAGATATTTACATTACAATTCATAACAGTAGCAACATTACAGTTATGAAGTAGCAACGAAAATAATTTTATGGTTGGGTCACAACATGAGGAACTGTATTTAAAGGGCCAGAAGGTTGAGAACCACTGACATAGATAGTTATAATGTCAATGAATAAGTACAGCTTTACTTATTTCCTGATCTGGATGGCTTTTATTTATTTTCCTGGCCTGATTTCCTGGATAAAATTTTTAGCACAATGTTGGATGCAAGTTATGAATAACACTGAGGGCTATCTCAGGGATCTCATCCTAAGGACCGGCTTCTGTATTTGTCAATAATATGTGCATAATTTAAATGCTTCTGAGTCAGGTGTTCTATTAGGCAGCCTATGCATAGTATGACATTTGATCTTCAAAACAGCTGCATAGGAGACACTCTGCACAATGCCTACCATTTAGCACAGTGCCCGAAGCCAATTGGGTACTCCAACAGTATCTGATTCAGAGACGAGTTAATATTTGTGTTACTATCTCTATTTCCCGTATGAGAAAGTAGGTCATTAGAGAGGTTAAGTAGCAGATTCAATAGCAGTGGTGAAACCAGGATGCAAAGGAACTCTCTTTGAATTCAAACCTTGTGATGGACAGCCTTGTCTCAATTCTACCTCCATCACCTGGATAACTCTGTTGCTGGTTGTCTGTTGCCCATCGTTCTATGCTCTCAATAATGAAACCATAACCCTACAAGGTTAATATAGAAGCCACTATTTGCACTCTTTTTGTTTTGTAGCTAGGGGTGTGCCCATATTGCAGCCAAGTCTATGTTATAGGAGGATTCACATCCGATGAGTGTATATTTGTATGAGTATGCTTAGATTTTCATTTGTCCTCTGAAAGACTAGGTAAGTGTTCCTTGAAGGCTACTCAGTTACCAACAGAAGGCTGAGACTAGGGCAAGTGGGTGGTATCTATGGCTCTGCCCCTACTTCAATCAATGCAACATTTATATCTGCCTCATGTATTGAAACAACACTTCAGATTTTTACTTTCAAGGTGATAGGTAGATGGATAGCCAGATACATGATAGAAAAGTAGATGGATAGATAACAACAACAATTAAACATCTATAAGTATAACTACAGATTTAATATTTTAGGAATTCTTCAAAATAAAATGTAAAAATGTGGAATGAACTCATTCTGCAGCTGACTCAGTAAAAATAAAACCAATGTTGTATGCAAATAATTATTAATTGAATGCCTCTTTCAAAAAATATTTGTAACAAACCCTACCCAACCAAGGTCGCTTCCCTTCCATCAGGGAATGGCTACCTTAAATACATTGTCCATGCTGATACACACTTGTCAACCATGTCTCTCAGTGTCTGAAGGACTGGCAGAAAATGCATGAGTTGAGGTCAGGTTTATACTTCTGCTGTCAACAGTCAGCAAATTGTTGAAACTGAATTATTCTCATTGCTGGTTATTAAATCATTAAGTGTCAAAAGTTATTCATCCTGACAGTGCCCAGTGCAATTCAATTTCATTTTTCAAATGAGGAATAAAATGTCTTGAAACCACAAGGTCTTAATAAAACTAACAAATTATCATGCTTCTAAAAGAAACTCACAGCAGAGTCATAATTTATCACTTTAAGAATAATTGTTTGTTTACAGATACCAAACTTCTATGCTAACTCAGTGGGAAAGGACAATCTTTTCAACAACTGATGCTAAGAAAACTGGATAGCCACATGCAAAAAAAAAAAAATGAAGTTATATATACCTTACCCTACATTATATGCTAACATTAATTTAAAAATTGATCAAGATCTAATCATAAAAACTAAAATTCTTTGGGGAACGTATCGGGGAAAACCTTCATGACGTTGACATACATTCTTACTGACATTGTTTTAACTGTCTCAAGTACATCAGTGAGCAAACAGAGAAATACACTGAAGTTCACCCTGCCTCATGGTTAGGTATATGGGTTAAATTGCTTTCAGCTGCAAGCTTCAGAAACCAGCCCCCACCCCCCAACTCTAATTACCTTAAATAATAAGGAAATGTATTATTTCTCATGAGAAGAAATCCAGAATAATACAGTGGGTACATTATCTCACTTACCACAGAGCCTTTCTCAACCAGATCTCCAGAGAATTTACCCCCGATGCCCTAAGTCATCTATTGAATATAATGAGTTAGCCTTTCTCCTATGCCTCTAGAACAGTACTATTACAACCACCCTTGAGAGAATTAAGAAAATAGCCACATATATCATTTTCTTCATCCGCTGGTTCCAAAGAAGAGCCCCAATTGAGGAAGGCAGAATAGTTTGGCTTCCCCCACCCCCAAATGACTTCCTTTGTGATTCTAAGACACACCAGCAGTTCCTGACATCACATTCAAACATGACAACTTTTTTGGGGGGAGGGAGAGAATACTTTTTCCTTTCGCCATTTCTTAGAAGTAAGGAAACAAGAAGCCCCCAACACACTTTCCTCCACATCTTACTGGTCCAATGGGAAATTCATTGAATCCAAAATAGGTGGTGCCGATACTGTTCTAAGAATGGTATAGAATACAGACCAGTGCTAGGAAATGAAACATGTGCCACAACTACTATTACCGATTATATAAGTGATAAACATGCATCTGAATCCAGAGTCTAGAATTCATTATGAGATGATACAATTTGTGGATATATTATTTTTTTCTAATATGCAGTTGTTTTGCAGCTTGATATGATATAAACCAAAGACTTCACTATATTGAAAGGCTTAAGCACAGCTAAAAAATTATTCCAGAATTTATGATTAGAAGTTATCTCTTAAAACCAAGAAACCTTTTGTTTTATTTTAAATCTTATCTGTATATATTTTATATATGCTTAAACGTCAACTGCATTGAGTAAATTGCAAACCTGGAAATGAAAGTGAGAGATTTAAAAAAAAATAAAAGAAGTCATCTTTAAAAGTTAGCAACAGTGACTTAATTCTATGTACTTTATGAAGCCATTAGAGGATATTACTAGACATTCATGTTTGCTGATTTCCATTTATGTATGGTTTATATGTATTCATCTCTCCACTTAATCTACCAACATCTTAAGTAGAATTAAGGTGCAGATAAGAGAACCTCCTCAGCCTCATATAAAGAGAAGGGGATTCATTGCAGAATATCATCTGGATTATAGGATTCTTTGGAGGATTGAAGAGAAAGACTTGAGCTAGAGCAGAACCAAGCCAATTCAGAGTCTCTTACTATCAGAAAGCCACTTATTGAATTGAGAAATAACTACTACTACTGCCAAACCCAGAATAGGCAAAATGGACTCTACGTATGGACTTTTTTAATGTTACATTGTTTTTCCTGCCTTAATGTCCAGAGATGAATGCACAATCCCATCCCTCTATTTCTAAACTGTAACTGTTACAAATCAAAGGGTGACCTAGTCCCAGTTTTTTCCTTGGACTTCCATTAATTCAGCATCTCCCAATACATCCCATTTTAGAATCAGATTCAAAATGATCTTTTATAGAATCCTCTCCTTCAAGACTAGTTTGAACTTAACATCCCCTGGTTTTACTCAACCCCATGTGACTTTCTCTTAAGGGCATGAGATTTCTTGCTCTCTGAGTGTGTATCATTCCATAATCCTTATCACCTCCCCTCCACCCTCCCGCTTAACAGGATTGCAGAGGGGGAGGGGAGGAAAGGGCAGTGCTTTCTCTGCATGCTCTTTGCAGCTCTCCATTTTCTTGTCTTTCTATAAACATGACTAAAGGGAAGCTAATAAACTACAGGGTGTTTCTCTTTACAAAAAGCATGGCATTTTTAAAAATATTTTTTTATTGATTTCAGAGAGGAAGGGAGAGAGAGAAATAGAAACATCAATGATGAGAGAGAATCATTGATTGGCTGCCTCCTGCATGCCCCACACTGGGGATTGAGCCCGTAAACCAGGCATGTGCCCTGACCGGGAATTGAATTATGACCTCCTGGTTCATAGGTTGACACTCAACCACTGAGCCATGTCAGCCTGGCAAGCATGGCATTTTCATTGAGCCTCTTTCCATGTAGAAGGTGGCAATTTTCTAGCCTTCTAAAGACAGGGTGAAACATCTCCAACTTCCTACTGCTTCTGATGGGCTATGGCTGATAGGACATTTTAAAACATAACACTTTATTTTAACAGCCAAGGCTGTCCCTAGAAATACAAATATGCTGTTGCCTGTCTCCTGAAAACATGGTATAATGCAACAACATGTATCACTAATAAGTTTTTTAAAGAGAGATATGAAAGAATTCTCTCCCGAATAAGGAATCTGCTACTGCTGACTGTGGGCAGACCTTGTTCTGGAGATGCCGTGATTATTAAAGTATTATGTTGACAAACGCTGAGAGACTTGCACAGTTTAGGGCTAGCGAAGTTCAGAGGGCGGGGGATTAGGAGGTATTCTGAGATTTAGCCTGTATTACTACTGCCCTAATGTTTAAGATTGCTTTACAGCAGTAAGCATCTAGGAAGCCAACTGGATTTACTGACCAGATAAAAAAAAATAACTTGTTTTATCATTTCTGTGCAACTGAATACTTTTGGTATGCCTGACCAGCCTTGAAATGTGTGCTTTTAAATACTCAACTCAGCTTTGTGGTACTTTTGTATTAAATTTGTACTCATATATATGGATAAGGGAGTATAGAGGAAAAAAGTAAGTTTTTTTTCTTGTTCGTGTCATAGATTAACACAAACAACAGACGTCCTCTCTCTTTTGAAACATCAGGGTTTAGAGAACATGTTTCTCACATACCCTTCTTAAAAAATGACACAAAGGTCATTAAAATTGAATTCGAGATTGGAGATGATATAGTATTGATGTACTGATATTACATCACTACTACATGGGATTGTTTTAAGGACAGCATAATATGTGTAAATAACATTATCTGTTAAACGTTAGCAATTCTTTTCACTTTTAGTAAGTGTGCTAATGAACCTTAGCATCACAAACTAGTGTAATTACACTCTATTCATCTTCAGCTATAACTACTATATAGTATGGATGACTCATGAAGCCCTTGACCATGCCCTGGGCGGGAGTGGGAGCCAAAGCTTTTGGGCTGCATGAGCATCGAGTTTATAGTAGCTATTCAGTAGGAAACTTTGTTTGTTTTGGAGAATATCTGAAGTGAGTCCAGCCCACGCTGGTGGGAGGCTGGATGGGGCAGGGTATACTCACTACCCACAGACCACACACTGGAAGTGGGTGCTTGGGAACTTCACGTTGCAGACGGGGTACTGACAAGTCAGGTCATCACTGTCAGGTGTGGGTGGGATGTACTGAACAATAATGCACTGAAGTCGATAATGGATATACAGAGAACTACACACATTTACTGGATGAGTGTGGATATATACAAGCACCTGTGATACCATCTCTGCAATCAGGGGAGCAGACATGTCCAAAAGAATGAAATCAAGATCTAGAGAGATCTGTGCACTCCCAGGTTCATCGCAGTATTCTTCACACAGCCACGATGTGAAAATGATGCAAGTGTCCATTAACACAGGAATGAATAGGAAAGTGTGATGTGTGTGACAGGCAGGCAGGCAGGCAGGCAGGCAGGCAGGAAGGAAGGAAGGAAGGAAGGGAAGGAGGGAGGGAGGGAGGGAGGGAGGAAGGAAGGAAGAAAGGAAGGAAGGAAGGAAGGAAGAGAGAAAGAGAGAGAGAAGAAAGAAAGAGAGAGAGAGAAAGAGAAAGAAAGAGAGAGAGGAAGGAAGGAAGGAAGGAAGGAAGGAAGGAAGGAAGGAAGGAAGGAAGGAAGGAAGGAAGGAAGGAGTAGGTAGTTATAATGGGATATTATTAGGCCTTAAAACGGAAGGAAATCCTGTCTTGTGACAATGCGATTGAACCTGGAGGACATGCTAAATGAAATAAACCAGTCACAGAAGGACAAATAGTATATAATTCCATTTCTGTGAGGTATCTAAAATCATCATATTCGTAAGCAGAGAGTACAATAGTGGCAGCCAGGGCCTGGGAGGTGGGGGGAATGAGGGTTGCTGCTCCGTGGTATAATGTTTCAGTTATGTTAGATGAATACGTTCCAGAGATCTACTGTACAACATAGTCCCTGTAGTTAAAAACATGCCATCACACAGTATTGTGAACTTCAAGGTCAGGTCCTTTAAGAGCAAATCCAGTTGAATTTCACGGTGCATTTGAACGCTTGTTCAAAGGAGAAGTCGGCTGAAAAGGAAGCGGGGAAAGAGCCTCAGGGAAAGACCAGGCACTGTCTTTAAGATGGAGAGTATCTGGAAACAGCCTCCAGCCAAGGTCAGGGTCAAGAGTAATAGAATCCTGGCAAAACGCACTAGTTTATCTTCCCCCAGCGAGCGGCTGCCAAACCATATACACAGTGTCGCACAGCGCCCGCCGGAGAGCGTCTGATGCATCTCCAGAGTATTTACGAGGACTTCTGTTTTGAAGATAGTTTCTTAGGTAACAGAGTACAAACATGTATGGATGAGCTCTCATTTATCAGTGCCGGGGCTTCCTGTAAAAATTAAACAGCAAGGATTTCAATATTTTTTCTCCTGAGCACAGCACGTTCTTCAAAGGGACGCATGGGGTGGGGGCCCTTTGAAGATGGTGTGTGCCAGACCCACTCAGCAGAAGGCCGGGCATCTGTGTAAGTGGCTCAGAAGTCCTGGCCCCAGGCTTCCAGTTCCTGCTCTCAGAGAGGAGACACCACAGCAGCCACAGCCCCAAGGGAAGCTGTTCGCTATGGTGTGCGGAGCCCCCTGGGCTGGGGGTGAGCACCGTTTTACTTTGCTTATTCCAATTGCCTTCCTAGGTCCCTGTGCTTCTCGAAATTCATTCAGCTGCTCTCATGGTTGGAAGCGGTTAGGCTAGAAATTCTTTGCTGTGTAAAACACTCTCTTTAGTTCTGTAACGTGAGCTGGTCCCATGTTTCCCAGGAATGATTTCTATCAGCTGGAAATGGCCAGGAAATTGCCTAGGAACCCAGGAACATTCTACAGGGGAGCGACCCAGCGCCTAGGCCCTAGGGGGCTCTGACATGGGCATTCAGGAGGCAGAGCCAGGATGGGCCAAAGGAAGCACTCTCTGAGAGGCTTAAAGTCATGATTTAATAGAATAAAATATGTTCTCTCCTACTGAGATGCCCCCCAATAGTCTGTTTTAGAACTGAAGTAATACATCTTTAATTGATAACATGGTATTGGAGTAGAAAGCTTTCACTTTATCAAGATACAAAAATCCAGTCTAAATCAAAATTTGAGATAAGTTACATTTTAGACTGTAACTTTTCAAGTTTTTTTTTCTTTAAAGAAATATGTGTTCTAGACAAAGAAATGGAGAATATATAAATAATATTAAAAAGCCACTCATAATCCCAGCACTCCGAAATGAAAATTGTTATTGTTTTCCTAGATGTCATTCTGGTTTAACCCAGACATCCCTCATGATAGAGAGCTTTCACAAAACCATGCACCATTCTTTGGTCACTGCCCTTTTCATTAGTCACATCCTTAAAATGTCAGAAAACATCATTCTTAAATTTAGTAATATATTGCATTTTATTAATATTTTATAATATTGTGGGTACCCATGAAACAAGTAAATAAACAGCTCCGACCTTGTTAGCCAAAGTGGTAATTCCCAGAGATTTAGTGTCCGTTCTGAAAATGTAGAACATTTCTTAGCACAGTTAAAGGGTTTTTCTCGAGGCAGGAGACCCAAAGGCCAGGGGAGCTAATCACCCCCTTACCCTCATCCCCCCCCCCCCGCCTCCCCCCCGCCCCCCCCCCCCCCCCCCCCCCCCGGCCCCGCCCTGCCCATGGACCAGGTTGTGCTCAGAAACAGTTCTACATGGTCAGCAAGGCAAACGCCATGCACACAACTCCTGTAGGATCACTCTGGCGTATTGAACCAATCAGCCAGGTAAAGGCACCTTTGGGTGGAAAAGGAGGGGAGTTTGCAGGTGGGTTTGTAGGTTAACAGTCACAGAGCCAGCTGCCTGATTCTATCCCCGCGCTCCGGACTTGGTGTTGCTACCTGCTCCAGTGTTCCGAGTCCGGCTCTGTGTTCTGAGACATGCTCACGGAGAGTCCACATTTGGAAGCCATTTGCTTTTACAAAATGTTTACTATTCCAGCCCCTGACAGTTATTGTTACGGGAGTCATTACTGATGGAGTGCAGGGAGCAACCGCTTCAGGGAACCGGCATGGGGAGATGTATATGCATGAGGGGCCGGGAACAGAAAGCAAACGCATTGCCCGCACTCAACGCTGCTCTACCTCTTCTGAAATGTTGGTTTTCTCATCACATCCCAAAATATGAGAGCTTTAAAAAGAAGCAGCCAAAGGCAGTATTTTGTTTCCCCAATAAAAATAACAATTCCCTTTTTTTTTTTTTTTTGGTACTTTTGTGGGGAGTTCTCCAACTATAACACATACACAGTTGCCAGAAATAATCCCAAACTGATTATTGCTTTGCAGATTGTTCATGATGTGTGTATCTTGAGAAATTATCCGGTGAGAGGGTAGGTGTGAGTAATAAGAACTGAACTAACCTTCAGAGAGTTCCAAGTTTGGTGAATCACCTCATTGCATCTTATTCATGGATAAGACCCTTCGTGTTTGCAGAGTTGGGACAGGCAGAGCCCACTTGAATAAATCTCTGTTGCTTTTAATTTTTCAAAGTACTGTATTTATTCCACTTTACTTATAAAAGGAATTCTTGCTCACTGCAAAAAAGAAAAACACATGAAAAACATGTTAAAAATATGTATATTCCACAACCTAAGACAACCACTACTAACACTTGGGATGGTCGTTTTTATCTCTACGGGCACTTTAAAAATAATGTATGTAGACTTTGCTTCATTAACTTTAAGGTGTTTTGATTAAGAGACACCACTGGTTTATATACCATCAGAAAATCTATGACACCGGGTTTTTAAAAAAATTAATTTTCTTTTTATTTGTGCCACCGAAGTAGACTTCCATAGAGAAATAATTTAAGTGGTTTTTAATTAGCATAAAATAAAATTGACTTCTTGGATTATACTGTTCTCTAGTTTTTCCCACATAGACAGATTTGTTTAGCCATCACCACAATCGGGATACAGAACACAAACATCACCCCAAAGAATGAAAATGTAGAAAGTGCAGATTGTGCTGCCCCTTTTGAGTCATACCCTTTCCCACACCCAATTTCTGGCAGCCAGTGATTTGTTCTCATTCCATATAGTTTTGCCTTTTCTAGAATGTCACAAGATGGACTCAGACAGTATGTCAACAGTTTGTCGTCTTTGAAACTGACTGCTTTCATTCATCGTAATGCCTTTGAAAAACCATCCACGTTTCTGTGTGTAACAATAGCTTCTTTCCTTTTTTCAATGAGCAACGGAACATTTGTGGATATACCACAGTTTGCTATCCACTCATTGTCAAGGACATTTGGCTGTTCCCAGCCTTCTGAGATTATGAAGAGAGCTGCTGTAAACATTCATAGGCAGGTTTCTGTGTGAACCTAAGCTTTCAGTTCCGCGTGTATGGGCCCTGGATGGAGACTCACAGTTCAGTCCATATCCATAAGGAACTGCCATGGTGTTCTCCAGAGGACATGGTACAATTTTGTATCCCACTAACAAGGTATCAAATTCTAGTTGCTCCCCATACTTGTCAGCACTTGTTATTGTCAGTTTTTTAAAAATAATTATTATTTCAGATATGCTCTTAGGTATGTATCTCATCTTAGTTTTTATTTGCATTTCCCTAATGGCTGATAATGTTAAGCAGCTTTGCATATGTTTATTTGCCATCAATATACTTTATTGTCTGACGTCTTTTGCTCATTGTTTAGTTGAATTATTTGTTTTCTTTTTCTTTCTTATTAACTTATTTAATCCTCCAAACACCCCTTTGGTTTGGTGCTATTATCTTTTTTATTGAATTTATTGGGGTGGCAATGGTTAATAAAATTATATAGGTTTCAGGTGTACAATTCTATAATACATCATCTGTATATTGTGTTGTGTGTTCACCACCCCAAGTCAAGTCTCCTTTAATATATAGGAGGATATATTAATCCTCCTATATCCCCTCTTCTACCTCCCCCCACACCCTCTCTCTCTGGTAATCCCCATACTGTTGTCTATGTCTATAAGTTTTTGTTTTGTTTTGTTTTTTGCTTAATCTCTTCACTTTTTTCATGAAGCCCTGCAATCTCCCTCCCCTCTGACGTCTGTCAGTCCGTCCTCTATCAATGAGTCTATTTCTATTTTATTTGTTAGTTTACTTTATTCATTAGGTTACATATGGGTGAAATCATATGGAGATTATCTTTCTCTG
This sequence comes from Myotis yumanensis, assembly GCF_028538775.1. Lineage (NCBI taxonomy): Eukaryota > Metazoa > Chordata > Mammalia > Chiroptera > Vespertilionidae > Myotis > Myotis yumanensis. The sequence goes on from NW_027223762.1 coordinate 6,398,643, forward strand.
ACTGGCTTATTTCACTTAGCATAATGATCCCCAGGTGCATTCATGCTGTCACAAAAGGTATGAGTTCCTTCTTTTTTATCACCAAGTATTATTCCATTGTGTAAATGTACCACAGCTATCTTATCCACTCATCTACTGATGGGCACTTGGACTGCTTCCAAATCTTGGCTCTTGTAAAGAATGCAATGAACATGGTGTCCATATATTCTCTGAATTAGTGTTTCGGGTTTCTTCAGATATATTCCCTTCCCAGAAGTGGAATTGCTGGGTCATAAGGCAGTTTCATGAAGTAACTCCATACTGCTTTCCACAGTGGCTGTACCAACCTTATTCCCACCAACAGTACATGAGGGTTCCCTATTCTCCCCATCCTTACCAACACGTGTTTGTTGATTTATTGATGATAGTCAATCTGACGGGTGTAAGGTGGTATTTCATTGTAGTTATTTGCATGTCTCTGATGATTAATGATGTTGAACAACTTTTCATATGCCTAATGGCCATCTTGTATGTCCTCTTTGGAGAAGTGTCTGTTTAGGTTCTTTGCCCATTTTGTAATTGGATTGTTTGTTTGTTTTTTTGGTGTTGAGTTATATAAGTTCTTTATAAATTTGGTTTTTTGTTTGTTTATTTTTAAAGTCTTTATTGTTTAAAGTATTACATGAGTCTCCTTTTTTCCCCCATTGACTTCTCCCCGCCACCCCCTCCCCCAAGCACAAGCCCTCATCCCCCTACTGTCTGTGTCCATTGGTTTTTCTCATATGCATGCATACAAGTCCTTTGGTTGATCTCTTCCGCCCTCATCCCCGCCACCACCCCTCATAGGTTGTACAGTCTATTCGATGCTTCTATTAACTCTTTATCAGATGGATTATTGGCAAATATGTTCTCCAGTTCTGTGGATTAGCTTTTTATTTTTTTGATGGTTTCACTTTCTGTCCAAAAACAATTTAGTTTGACTTAGTTGCATTTGTTTATTGTTTCTTTTGTTTCCCTTGCCTGAGGAAATATATCAGAAAAAAATACTGCTGTGAGAAATGTCTGATACTTTACTGTCTGTGTTTTCATCTAGGATTTTTATTAAGTCTAACGTTTAAGCCATTAGTCCATTCGAGGTGTGTGTTTTTTCCTGTGTATAGTGGAAGAAGATGGTCCAGTTTAAATTTTTTTTTCACACATCTGTCCAATTTTCCCATATTTGTTTTCTGAATGATGAGTTTTGAGAATTCCTTATTTATTATGGATATAAGTCATTGGTTGAATACATGATTTCCAAATATTTACTTCCAGTCTGTAACTTCACTTTTCATTCTCTTAACAGTCTTTCTCAGAACAAAATTTTGAAGTCCAACTTGACTAATTGTGTCTTTTATTATTTGTGTTTTTTATATTATCTCTGAGAGATCTTTACCTGATTCCATGTCCCTAAGATTTTTGCTCACAAATTCATCTAAAAGTTTGATAGTTGTATATTGAATATCCACAGTTCATTTTGAGTTAATATTTGTAAAATATATATATATATGTGGAGGTTTATGTTTTTCATATGGATATTAATTGTTCTAAGGCCAATTGTTGAAAAAATTACTCTTTTTCCATTTAATTTTGTGCATCTTGTTCAGAAATTGATTATCTTAATGTGGGTCTATTTGTGGACTCTTTATTCTATTCCAGTGATTTATATGTCAATATTTTTACCAATAAAGATTATTATAGCATTAGAGTAAATCTTATAATTGGGTAACATCAATACTACAACTTTATCCTTCTTTTTAAGTTATTTTAGCTGTTCTAGTTTTCATGCCTTACCATGAAAATTTTAGAGTCAGCTTGCCTATACAAAACAAACAAACACAAAACCTTTCTCAGTTTACTTGGAATAGTAATAAAACTATTGCTAAAATTGAGGAGAATCGACATCATAACTATACTGGGTGTTCCAATCTATGAACACATATGTCTTTCAATCATTTAGATATTTGATTTCTTTAAGCAATATTTTTTAATTTTTCAGTATGTAACTCTCATATAAGTTTTGTTATAGTTATATCCATTTTTGGGGGGGTCTATTATAAATGGTATTGTATTTTTGAGATTGAATTCTAATTATTTGATGCTCATATATACAAACAGGATTGATTTCTGTGTGTTGTTTTTGTGCTCTGTGATCATGTTATACCTACCTATCAGTTCTAGCAACCAGTTATTTTTTGTCAATTCCTTGGGATTTTTCTATGTGGGCGATCTAGTTTTCTGCAAATACCAACAGTATTATATTTGTATTTCCTATTTGTAGAATTTTTGTTGCTGTTTTCTTATCTTATTACACTGGCTAAGACTGTCAGTTTGTTTTCAGTACAAATGCTGAGAGTAAGCATCCTTGCCTTGCTTACTTCCACTGTTAGTGAAAAAAACATTCAGTGCTGGCACCTTTTTGCTCTAAAGAGTTGAAATAAGATTTTCAGGAAACAACCAGGACTTGTGTTCCTTCTAAAAGTTGCCTGTGACTGGTTTCATGAGTGAAACAATGAGAAGTGTCAGTTCCTCTGTTTATACCAGGGGTGGGGAACCTTTTTTCTGCCAAGGGCCATTTGGATATTTATAACATCATTCGTGTGCAATACAAAATTATCAGCTTAAAAATTAGCCTGCTCTATTCGGTCAAACATTTAATTAACTCACCCCTAATGCCTTGGCAGGGCCAGACGAAAGGATTTCATGGGCCTTATATGGCCTGGGGGCTGGACATTCCCCACCCCTGGTTGATTCCAACAGGAACAACAGCCAAGTTCATACATGCACAGCAAGAACAGCAGCCACCACTGCAACATGGCCTGCAATGATTGTAAGACACCACAAACTTTAAGATGTGTCCTGATTTTTAAAATATTATAACTTGAAAAATGTGCATCTAAGAGCTGATAACATGGTATTTTTTATAATATTCTTTTAGAAACTTAACCTACTTCATGAGCAATTTTTTTCCTCAGATCATAAAAAAATCTTTATAGGCCTCTTATTTTAATGCTGCCTAGTATTTTTCCATAAGGATCTATCAAAACTTTTACTATTACTCTCTTCTATTAAAATTTTATTTTGTTTTAAATTTTTACTTTCATATGTAAAACACTAACAAGCATTTTTTGTATTGGATTTTACATTTACAATGATATGCCTATGAGAATCAGAGAAGAGGATTTGATCAGAAGATAATTTGTCTTAAGTTTTAAGCTAATTGTTCTTCCAAGAGTCTGAGAAAGTCAAATGACCCCTGAGAAAATGAGTCAGGGTTGATTATATAAACTTGTATTTGAAGGGGATCTTTGGTTACCACATCACGAGATATGAAATAACATTTAATATCTTGTCCATCTGCACAAGGGTAGAGTACAGGCCGGGGATTTGTCTTTATTTTCTCATAAAATTTGATGGTAAGATGAGAAAAAATCAATTTCATAACATTCTTCTTGTTAATATATTTCCACTCAGGGGCTATTATAACAAATTGTAGGCTAAAATGGAATGTTTGCTGGATGAAGTGTAAGGATTTTTATTTCTGACACAAAGCAAAGTAATGGGAAAGAAAAACACAAATTCTTGAGTTGTAAAAAATCGTAAAATTTTTATTTCCACACAAATTTGTAAACCAAAATATTCCATTAACTCCATTCCATCACTCTATGGGTAACTACGGGGAACTTTGTTAACATGTCTTGCAGAAGAATATCGGTTGTATTCGAGTTAAAACAAATATGTGTTGCAATGCAATCTGCTTCAATGTTTAGCTTAGCTTAGAAACAGACAATGTTAATACAGTAATTTCAAACTGTTGATACTAGTTTGTATTTTGGGGGCCAGCACTGAAATTGATATAAACAAAAAGTACTCACATTGGATTTTTAGTTCATTCTGTTTTGTGGTTCAAGCTGCTGGCTGTTTAAATGAGGAAGTAAGAGGGAAGAGATTAGGAATAAGTGGCAGCCACATCGATGCATTTCTCCATAAGTGTAATTATAAATTACACAGAGATTGAATAAAGAAATGTACATATTTTTAGAAAGGAACACATACACAGATGCTATGTGGTGTTGTAGAGAAAGCCCTGGATTGAGTTAGGAATCTGACACTTACGAACTGTGTGACCTAACATGTTTTCATCTGTGAAGCAGGGATCTCTGGATAAGTTACAAATTTGTGGAAATCAGCAGATAATTGATGGGAAAGTTTCTACTTTGAAGTTCTTTATAACATTATAGAGAAGGGAGGTATTAAAGAAGGGCAAAAATACTCATCTTTACTCCTTACTGTGTGATATTAAACAAATAATATAACCTTTATAAGCCTTGGTCTCTTATCTGGAATATTATTATTAACCCCATAAAGTTATTTAAGGGTCAAATGAAATAATTTTGAGAAAGTGTAAAAGATGCATTGTGAGGACCCAAAATCAGGACCATTTCGACACATTTTCATAAGAAGGACCCTTTAGCCCTAACCAGTTTGGCTCAGTGGATAGAGCGTCAGCCTGCAGACTGAAAGGTCCCAGGTTTGGTTCTGGTCAAGGGCATGTACCTTGGTTGCCAGCACCTCCCCAGTAGGAGGTGTGCAGGAGGCAGCTGATCGATGTTTCTCTCTCATCGGTGTTTCTAACGCTCTATCCCTCTCTGTAAAAATCAATAAAATATATATATTTTAAAAACAAGTACCCTTTATTTGGTTGTGATTTGCAAATACTAGCCAAGCTCCTCGCCATAGAAGTGCTGGAAGGTCTTTATCAGCTTAGATGTTAGAAAGATCACCAAAAGATGATTTGAGAAGATCCCAAACCTACCATGGAATGTGGAAGGATCTGTGTAGGTAAAATATATGTGGATACCACACTTACAGACATTAATCAGAAGATGCCCTCAGACTGAGGGTGAAGCTTTGTGACCAGCAAGAGAGAATTGGGAGGAGAGATCACCAGTGGCGGGGGAGGGGTCTCCAAAGAACCCGCAGAAGCATCTAGGAGAGGAAGAGCCTGAAGAGTACTGACAGCACATCCCAGGGCACCAGTCATGTAGGCCTTCCCGGCCATTTGCCTCACAGCGCTCTCCTCCCCATTTCTGGAGGAATCAAAAGCCTTAGATCTCAAGCTGGGGAAGGAAGCACTGATACAAGAGAGGGAAACAGAGAAGAAGCCCGCCATCCCTTCCTTTTTCTAGGAGCCCCTGCCTGGAACAGGCCCACGCTGGGGGAGGGAGGGATTTAATGTTAAATGGAATTCAGGGTTTTGACTACTATTATATATGACTGGACATTTTAATGAATGAAATAATGCAGTTCTGTGGCTAGCAGAAAACTGAGGAACTTACATTGATAGCAAGTGACCAGAAAAGTCGTGGGCTGTGTCATATTTCATGAAAGGTATGGGGAAGAATTTGCCCTGTAGAGCAGGTGTGACAGGGCAGTGGGGGGTTTAGAAGGAGCAGGATAGCTTTCTGATTGCTCACTCACGTCCCAGTAGTTCAAAGCACAGTTATAAGCAGTAAAGGCTGTATATGATGGGACAAGGACATGGACTTTAATGCTCCGTCTTCTTTCTTCCCCACGGCACAAGCTCTCATGGTCCTGAGGACAATGGGTAAGAGCCAGACAGATTGGGTAGAAGTCTGAAGAAGGCACCTGCTGATGGTATGTCAGCAAATGAGTGGCAAGCATAGACCTACTGCACTCACCTTCAGAAGTGCCTCCTTTACTGGGTTACTCTTGTTTGATTTTTTTTTTAAAAGACTAAAAAAAAAAAAAAAAAGAAAAGAAAAATTGGCCTCAGAGAACTGATTTCTTTTGAAATGATTTCACAAATACCAAGGGCAAGACCTCATTTAGATAGAGGAGAAACTTACCAAACCCCACGGGAACATTCCTCCAGGGATTGTGATTTCTGCTGAAGGGAGGTGTCTGAGATAAGCAGAGTAGACTGTGCTGGATAAAAACAAACATGTTTGTTGTTCCCTGGGCGCATAGATTTCCTAATATAGTCCTGGACCTTGAGAACTCTGGCAGCCCCAGCCCTGGCAGGGAGACGCGGAGCTCTGTCCCGCTGAACCCTGAGGCCTGTGCCAGGGAGAATCCCCAAGCTGCCACGAATCTTCCCCAAGAAGAAGGGTGGTCCCAAATGGACTGGCTGAGGACAATGCATCTGGCGTTCGCCATGGGCGAGGGACCAAACACTCACACATCTCTGTGGAAGTTGAATCGAAGAGATGGCTGTCTCACTTCTGACCCCTTCCCCCGACCTCTAAACAGGAAGAGCTCACTGTGTAGAGATGCATCTCTGAAGACTGCCCTCCACTTACATGAAGTCTAGGCAGTGGGCCGTGTTCACCATCCATGGACCACCTGCCATTGGGGAGGCTCTGCCGGCCACGGGAAATCAAAGATGAGTAACAGCCAGTGGTACAGTAAGAGTGGGGGCAGTGACAGCAATAAAGTGGGGCGCTGTCTGTAAAGAATTCAAATACAATAAGAAAACAGATTTAAAATAGGTCCACTTTTAATTATCACAGTGCACCAGCAATGCTAAATACCAGCAGTGATAAAATAGGCCTGCCTGAAAAAAAATGTTTTGTTGCTCTAAGTTCTAAACAATTGTTGCAATTATTATAGGATTTCAATGATATATATAGTTATGTATTATAACATTTATTATAGATATTACATCACATATTTACATACATTTATATATTCATCTAAATATTTGTTTATATAATATCAATATAAATGCATATTAATGTAAATATATTATGTAAGTAAATGTATATTATAACTTTTAAAAATAAATGTGTATTAAATAATATATGTAGTGTAAAATTGCACATATATATATAAGCTTCACACGTGTACATTTTTGTTACTTTTTCTTCAATGTACATTTGTCATACATTAATTCAGGGAACTCCCAGTTGCAAGTTGGTCCTGACACACATACAGTCAGCTTCATGTGTTTGTTTTGAAAATACACGCTTAATGATTCAGAGATGTTGGAACTCATTTTAGGTACAATTTGTGTCCAGTCTCTGTGGTACTACATATTCTTGTGTTGAAAATAGTAGATGAGAGATAAATAATGATGATATCATTATTTTTTAAGGCAGACAAACAAAATTTGAGTGATTTCTGTGACTATTTGGAGGTTTTATTTATTTTTGAAATTTAAATCAGTAAATCAGAGTGCAGGCTACAAGGTGAGATGTGATATTTTCAGTTGATAAAACACATTTTAGTTCAAAAAGGATATTTTTTGAATTTGAATACCTTCAAGATTAAAATTTATTTTTTGAAGCATGAATTGTTGCAAAACTAAAGAATAAACCAATAAAAATACCACATTACATCAGTGATATGACTTAGTTGTTTTATCTTTTATCTTTTATTTTTATATTCTGAGATCTTTGTTTTTGTTAAAATTCATTTATCAGTTACTGGGCAATTATTTACACAAAGTAGTTTTATATCAGGCTAAAACCAAATAATCAAAATTCAAACAGATAAATTTAATAACTATTAAATAAATTGCTGTGTGTTTTTTTTTCTTTCTTGAGTCATACTGTTAATTTTATTTTTATAAATATAATTATATGTACAATAAAATAAATTTTCCATTGCTATTTTGGTCCTTATTATCTGTTTTATTTCCTACTACAAATGAAAATAAATTGTCCTGTAGTGGAATGGGTGTAAAAAATTATCTCTCGCACTGGCCAGTGTGGGTGGAGGGTTTGATTTCCAATCAAGGGCATGTACCTAGGATGCAGGTTCAATCCCCACCCTAGTCAGGGCATATGCAAGAGGCAGGAAGGCAACTAATTAATATGTGTCTCTCACATAGATGTCTCTCTCTCTCTCCCTCTCCCTCCCCTTCTCCCTCTCTCTCTCCCTCTCTCCTTTCCACTCTCTCTAAAAATCAATGGAAAAAATAACCTCAGGAGAGGGTTAACAAAAAAACAAGATCTCTCTGTCTCAAATACACTAGGTATGCCACTGACCACAATATTATTGACAACGACAAATATTCAGTAAGCAGCTACTCTGAATCACGCACTGAAGTAACACCATGAATGAAGTAGTGAATAAAACAGACAAATTTTTTGTCTTTGTTGAGCTGTTCTAGAAGGAAAAAATAAACAATAAACTAGAGAAGTAGATTATATAATTTGTTAGGAAGTGATGAGTGCTCTGGAAAACAAGTAAGGCAGGGGAAGGGAGTTGATAGCTGCTTTGGGAGGGGCTATGGTATTAAATAGGGGGGTTGGAGTAGACTCAGTGGGAAGCTGTCATTTGAGCAGAAACTGAAGGAGGCAACAGAGTGATTCACATTCTTGTCCTTAAGGATTTCATGTGTCAGTGTCTTAGATGTCATCTCATTTACCAATCTCACCACTGTTTCCAATGAAGACAAAGTAATTAAGTCCGTGGATAGGACTCAGTTGAACAAAATCTAGTCCTGTTTAGTATCACTTCGTTTTTTTTAAACTGTAAAATAAGAAAATTCATATTTGAAACGTTTCAATAATCTGGATCTGTAGTGACAAATAACAATAAATATTTTGTTGGGAAAATATTCAATATCTACTATGTACAACAAAATTTGAAAGTATTATTTTCATCTAATATGATAAAAATTTAGACCCCGTTTTCAAATAGTCAAAGGAAGGGATAGTCTCTAAGTATGATTCTAGGGAAGAAGTATTATATACTATACACAAGCATTGAAGTTGTGTAAGGAATTGAGGGAAGGCAAGGTTAAACCTGGCAATGGCATTTCACTTGATTCTGAAACATATCTAGGATTGCAGTAAACTCTCCTGTAGAGAATCCATATGAACTAAGGCACAGAGGTTGCAAATGGTAGGAATTTGGAATAATTGTTTCTGGGTTTCCATCTGAGAAGGAGACCCATGGTGATCAAGAAGACTTGAAAGAAGTCAAGGACTCTTGCTAGGTTGCTGGTGTACGGACTAGAAAAGGTAGATGAAATAAAAGGAGATGAAGGTTTGGTCTATAATAAGCAGACATATGTTTGCCTAATGACGGAAGCCAAAGGGTGGTCATGCTTGAGGCTGGCTCAAATAGGCTGTGATGAAGGCCATAAGATTTAAGAAAACCAAGAACCAATGCATGGGGGGCAGGAATCATCAGTGCGGGCTTGTCTTTGAAGAGGAGCACAGGGGCTAAGCAGGAAGGGAAGATTGTGCCTGACACTGGTGTCCATAAGGAAAGTGGAAACATGTCCCAATCTTATGAGAGTGGTGAGGGTGGGGAAATACTTAGTTGATGGGCTCTCATAGGGTAAGACTAGAGTCCAGCCTTCCTTCTCTGTTTTGGTAGGCTGTCGTTCCACTGTGTTGATTGGGATTGGAAGAGAGTTGGGGGAGGGGCGAAGATGGGGCAGCATACATTGTTCAAGGTGTCAGATTTAGTAAATGCAAAATTCAGTTGGGAGGTGCCTGCAGTTAAATGCAAATTGACTAAATGCAAAATTACCAATGCTGTGTGTTCTTTTAGGTCGCCATTATGTATACATGACTCAAAGCCAATTGACAAAGGGTGTGTTTTCTAAAGCAAAAAGAGGAACCTACACATTCTCAATAAATATGACCCTCGGGATCCCCAGGGGACCTCCAAATAGGGCAATGTTTACTTAAGAGACCTTAGAGGCCCCACTCTGCATCTTCTGGAAGGAAGATGTAAAGGAGGAACTATTTCTGAACACTTGAGTACATTCTTCTGACAGCACATGCTAAAAGCTTTCCCCCAAAACATTGTTCTTCTTCCAGGACCTCTTAAATACTATAATTCTCTCATCCAGCTGAATAAGATCATTTAAGGAGGAAAGAGTGGGAGGTGTGGGGCTGAGAACAGATGTACTACCAGCCATACTCTAGGCCAGCCCTTTGTAAGTTAGTAATGGAAGAACCATCTTATTTGCAAAAAAGCCATTGATTTAGAAGTGCATAATTTGGCAAAACATTCAATTTAATCAGTGTTTAGATGCCTCATGAATACTTCTAGGCTCAGTCCAAATAGCATATTAAAAGCAACCCATGTCCAGGTTAGAAGTTGTCATTTTATGAGAAAAATAAAACAAAAGAACCACACAGAAATGACATTGAAAATGGAAATATCTGTGAGCATGAGCAGAGAACGCAGAGCATGTGGCTGAAGGAGAATTCTCCTCAAAGCTTCTGCCACCCCTTAGCCTTCATTACACACCCATTGATCTTTTCTTCCTTCCCCTAGAGCAGCGGTTCTCAACCTGTGGGTCACGACCCCTTTGGGGGTCGAACGACCCTTTCACAGGGGTCGCCTAAGACCATTGGAAAACACATCTATAATTACATATTGTTTTTGTGATTAATCACTATGCTTTAATTATGTTCAATTTGTAACAATGAAATTTGGGGTCACCACAACATGAGGAACTGTATTAAAGGGTCGCGGCATTAGGAAGGTTGAGAACCACTGCTCTAGTAGAAAGGCATCCCAGCAAATGTATTTCTCTCGATAGAAGAGAAATGGCTTTTGGAATCGAGTGGGGCACCTCAAAACCTTTTCAACATTTTTCGCTTTGATGTTGGGGGTGGCATTCCAAATAGTAGAGGTGTGACGTTTTCACTGATGTTCGTTCAGAACTCAGAACAAACAAGAGCCAGTTCCCTCGGGAAGTCCGACAGATCCATTTTTGGAAGAGAATGTCTGTGTTTATAGTCCCAGTTTATAAGACATGTACCAATCACTTGCGTTCAGAATGTGTTTACAGAGGAGAAAAACACCCACAACACAAATAAACCCCTGCTTGCACAGTGTGGACCGACAGTCTCTGGCTCTCTCCCTTCAGGCACTGTTTTCCCTGCCTGATAGAGGGATTCGCCATTCCAGTCCAGGGATTTCTGTGGAACATCCATTCTTATAACCAGGGTTTAGCTCCCCTCCCCTCATGTCTGACATGCTAACAACTGGCTGAAATTGGACCAAGAAGGTTCTTACTGAGGAGGACCCCTCACTCACCAGCAAACCCAATGGCCCCGGTGCCCTGGGCGGTGTGCAGTCTCCCGAGTCCATCCTGCAGGGGAAGGAATGGCTCCAGCTCTTGGCCTCTGTTCGGGTTGGCAGAGACGTGAATCGGCAGTTCCTACTTTGGTGCAGTTTCTCAAGAGGAGCATGGCCTTTGGAAACCAATTTGCCTATTTCACCAATAAACTCAAGGCGGACTTTGTGGGTCACTGGGGAATACATTAGCTGGTTCATTTCGGCAGTTAGTCTGTTAAAATAACAAAACAAAACTGAAATCATGAATATTGTCATTCAATGTGGTAAGAAAGAGACCTGGAGCTGGTGACGCTGAGTGTAGGAACGTAGGAGAGGAAGGTTTGAGGTTGTGAGGACTAACTACGGAGGGATCTGAGTCATGCACAGGGGAAAAGGAGGAAGCCTGCTCCCGGATGGCTCCTGTGTCTTTCCTGTCAGACCCAGCAGCTCTGACCTTTTATTAGAGTTAGATTTTAGTGCTACTAAAATCCGGCCATCCAGCTCTCCGAGTGAATTCCAAGGAGTCATGCTTTGTGAAAACCTGTCACTGCCACGAATCATTAGGAAAATGTCATGTGTGGACTGTGCCAGCTGCATAGTTTTTTCACATGGACTCACAGTTCTGCAACATTTGAGAGGAAAGCTCTCCTCTAGTCATTGCTGCTGGGTGTGCGGCTAATTCTGAGAAATGTCTGCTGCTGGGTGTGCGGTTGATTTGAATAATGATTCCTCATGTGGTCTTGATTGGCATTGCCCACTCACTAGGACACTGATCACCTCTTCTTGTGTTTATTGGTCTGTGTCAGCATCTCCTCTCAGGGCTCCTATCATTTGCAGGTTGTGGTTCTTTAGGTGATTCGTTTTCAAAAGTTGTCCTAGTCAGGTTGGTCCGAATGAGCCAGAGACAGTGAACAGACTCATTTCAGTTCCTACATCGTGTGTAACAGACCTTTCAAGCTCTGATTTCTAGTCCCCGCCCTGTAATATCTAGTTGATACTCTAAGACCAGTGAGTCAACATTTGGTTCCTTACATTTCTCATCTGTAAAATGGGCATGGTAATAAAACAATCATGAGTATATCAAATGGCATTTCAATAAACACCTTATCTTCTTTGTAGTTGGCTTCTCCCTCAGTTTCAGGCTTCTCCCATCCCTGTGCCTGTCTGTAAGTTGGCCTGTGTCAAAATTCTTGCTGGCTTGCTATTTCTTATTTTTTTTTACTATTAGAGAAAACAATTCTAATATTGTGACAGTGATAACAATATTTAATACTTAATGAGTAATTAATATGTGCCTAAGACTATACTAAACAGGTTATAGACGTTGCCTCAATTAATCATCATAACCACTCTAGGTAGTGGATATTAATCTTATTATCATCTGTCCTCTAGAACAGTGATAAGCAAACTTTATCTCTAAAGAAGCAAATAGTACATATTGTAAGCCTTACGGTCACTGGTCTCTGCACTTACTCAGCTCTGCCATTGTAGTGGGAAAGCAGATAAGGGTCATATGAAAATAATTTTTTTAATAAAGCTGTTTAAAAAACAGGTCATGGCACAGATTTGACGTGTGGTCTGTGATTTGCCCACCCTAGAACATTCCCATGATGCAAGAGTGAGAGCTGCATCTGAAAACTGCCACCATGCCTGTAGCTTACCTTCAGAATTGACATGATTTTGTAGAACCACTATGGCATCAAATGCTCTTCATTTCAATTTAGCAAGCACTTGTTGAATACTTGGTGTACACACTAAGCATCATGCCAAATGCCAAGGTACAGAAATAAAGTCATAACTTCTGCCCTCTAGGCTCAAAGACCAGTGGTAGGAAGATCAGGTCAATAAACATACAATTCACCAAGTGCTGTGATGAAGTGTACAGACAAGAGACACAGAGAGGTCACTGTCCATTCACAGATGTCACAGGGCACCTCTCCAAGCCAGGTGCATTGCTGGTCCCTGGGGATGGATACACATTTCTCAGAGCAACCTGCTCCCCCCGCCATGTACTGAAGGTCTAGTGGGGAACATGTTTAAACAAATAATTTAGTAAATATTTACAAGTGTGCAAAAGGCTGAGAAGTTCCAAGTACCAGGAGAGCATACGAACATGTGGAATCAGAGAACGGGGAATATGTCTGGTATGACTGGATTATGAGGTGGTGGGACGTGAACTGAAAGGTGAATTAGGGCCAGACCAGAAGGGTTTGAACACCAAGTAAAGGAATTTGGACTTTATTCTGGAGACACCTGGTAGGCATCAAAGATTATTGAACAGGTGAATGACAAGACTAGTCCTTTTGAAAGAAAGCTCTGGCAACCATATGTAGAATAAATTGAAAGTCGAGAGAACCAAGGCCAACAGCCTCAGCCTCATCCTGGCCCCTGTGAGGAAGCCATTTAGCGAGTGCATGGAGACAGCAGGAAGGAAGACTCTGGCAGTCCTAAAGCTGTAGAATAATCTCAAAGCGAGAACTAAGCTCTCCCTCTACAGGCTTTAAATATTTTTAATTAACTGCATATCAGTTTTTCGTATAATTTTTATAGGGTGATGGGTTGTCAGTTATCTGGTTCATAGGTTGATCCTCAACCACTGAGCTACGCCGACTGGGCGGTTGCCAGTTTTCTGTAAATAGCATCATCATTTGCTAAAATATACTGGACTAAACCTTTAATTTTTTTTAAGTTTTTAAACAAAAGAACTATTTATTTGCCTCTTAATTTTCTTAGAATCCGCTTTCAGCATGTATAGTTCAAAAGCAAAATTATTCTAATTCAATGTGACTATGGACTGCAAGGCAGTGGCATCCACACATGTGAGATTCCTCCCATGACAGGCCGATTTGTTGCTCTGTTTACAGGGGGAATGTCAATTGTGTATTTTCTCTGCTCTGCAAGAATTTATGATCCAAGAGATTTCTAAACAGGGTTTTCTCATTCAGTGGCTTCACTGTGGATCGGATCACCCAAACTCAACCCTTCTCTTTCTACATCTAGTTGCCAAGTCCAGTTGAGGCTTTGTTCAAGCTGTATTTCAGCTTGAGTCTTTCCTTCCCATTGTCCCTTGCACCATCCCAACAGATTAATGCACTTTGCATGTCAGCAAAAAAGAGACAATGAGAGATAACAAGAGTCCTGACAAGGACAGTGGCTCCTGGATACAAGGTCGTGGCCCACACAGCGCCAGGGCTGTCATCTGCCTGGTGACATCGAGTCCTCATTGCTAATCTCAGCAAAGCAAGAATCCCTTCTGGGAGTCAAACCATCTCACAGGCAGGAAAGCAGATGCGAGAGCTGTGAATAACAAGAAGGCCTTGCAGGACGGCATCCAGGCAAGAGATGATGCCTGTGAGTGCGGAAAGGGTTACGGGTCCCCTGGGGCTCTCGTCATGCACACGGCCATGAACTGGGTCTCCACAGAAACACCCTCCTAACCCACCCTCCTAACCGGAGGGCAGCTGATCGCTTCTGCAGCAGACATCGCTTTTAATATCTGCGCCCTAATTTATTTGACATCTGCAGACCATCCAAAGAAAATATTCAAGTCCGGGATGGGCAGTCCGGCTGCTTTCGGAGCTCATCAAATGTCTCACACTCCTTCCTCAAATGTTTTCAGTTTTGCAAAACTCAGAATGCATTTTGCCAAACATGTTCTCCGTGCCTGTTTATTTAGAAGGGAATTTAATCCGTATGCTGCTGATGCATTTACACTTAACTCATCAAAATGTTTTACTAGAGCCATTTGATGTCCAAGAAACCTTTTGAGTCTTTTTTATAAGCCTCCTCAAGCCCATTCTGCTTCGAAACAGGAAGTTGCCTGTTACTCACCATAAACCAGTGCAACCCCCGTAGGATTTGGTTTCATTTAAGACACCGAGAGACCGCAAGGTCCAAGCCTTCCCCTGAACTCTACAGAAAAGATCTCCCCCTGAACCTGCTGAGAATACGCCAGCACAGATGAGGTGCGGTTATTATTTTCCAAAACAAAATCCTTTCTGAGGAGGCATCTTTCATGCAGCCCCTGGGAAAGACGGTTACCAAAGCCCAGCGCTAAATCACCGGCTCCGCCGGCTGCACCTGGTGAGTGTAACTGTCTCCTGTGATCCACTTACCAGCCAGAGCTCATTTGCTAGTATTAATAGAACAAATAAATGGAAAGGGAGCTGGAGATGCCGGCACTGTGATTTCTTGCTGCAGGAAAACCTTCCCGGGGTTACAGACCAATACAATGTTCCCGACCGTGAGCCAGGAACCCAAGCTGATAGGAGCACAGCATCCAAGCCACAGAACATGACTTGTTTCAGGCTTAAGGCTGTGAAGTAAGGCAGGAAACAAGATTTATCCTTCTGGGAAACTTTTGGCATTTGCCTCGAGCTGGGCCTGATTACTCCTCAGTCCTCGCCATCCATTAGAGCTATCAGAGGGAAATCAATTTTTTTTTTTTCTCCCTAAACTAAGGCAAAAGAGAAATGGCTCCATCTGAATCCCGTAGAAGTCCTTCTGTTTGACGTGGCCTTAAAAAGGGAGAGCGCAGCCCTGTCGCTGTGAGGATCACGTTGCTATCTTGGGCCTTTTGGCTGTGAAGGGGAGTGGAGTTAGTTTGGGCGAAAGCCATGTTACAAACATAGTAAAAATAAATTACTACACTTAATAACTGAATCTTAAACTTGTCACTATGGCCAACTCTAAGTTATTCCCAGAGCCTTCGCTGGGACTTGGCAGGAGAAGTGGGGGCTGGAGGTCAGTTTTTATGTATGAAATCCAGCTTTAGGTTAGAGCTGTGCAGGCGACAGAGTAAACGTTTAAAGGATGAATGGGCCATTGAGAAGTCAATCCGACTCCCCACGTCCCTTAAATGAGCCTGGAAGGGTTCAAGCCATCGGTTGGGTGGGCTACCAATAGAATTGGGTTGTTAATACAAAAGAATTTGAGGTTATTAATACCAGGCTCCCCTGCCCCCACCCCATGCCTAAGTGTAATGGTTGGTATGTGTGTAGAAGGGTTTATTTGTTAACATGTCTTTATTTTGTGTTACATTCGCTGTTCTAAGTGCCCTGATTGGGCAGTGAAAGCTGTGTGACTGGGTCCTGGCCCACACACTGACGCCCGGGCACCAGGCTGGAGTGTTTTAACTCGGCTGGGAGTGTCCAGGCTCCGACCCAAGCGGGAGACCTTTCAGCTAACATCTGGCTTTGCTTACTTGTCCCAAATATTAAATTATTAATGGATTATTAATAGTAGACCCTTTCACTGGTTCATTCTCTTTCTCCTTAAAGTCACATCGAAAGGCCACTTGCCTTAGAATAACTTTGAAAACCTCCTCTTCGCGTGTCACCACCTCTGAATTTGGCAGACGTAATCATCGTCAGGGCACCCAGGCAAAAGAATGGCCAAAGCAACAAAGACACAAAACGAATAGATTTCTTCTCTTTTCTTTTTCTTTAGTAAGGTTGGGAATAATGAATCGTTCATTATTCAAATCGAAAATCGAAGAGGTGGAAAGTTTGCATCCAAATGCTAGCATTATTGCAAATAGCCCCGAAGGCCCTGAGAAATCACCTGATCTAGGAGTCTTTGTACTTGCAGTGCTGCCCAGAGTAAATGTTTCACATTTTTATCCATTTTGGTTTCATGGCTATTTTTACAACATTTTTATTTATTTATGTATTTTGTTAATCCTCACCTGAGGATATTTTTCCATTAGGGTTTTTTTTTTTTTTTTTTTTTTAGAGCGTGGAAGGGAGGGGGAGGGATGAAGAAAGAGAAACATTGATGTAAGAGAGACACATCGATTGGTTGCCTCCTGCACACGACCCAGTTGGGGCCGGGGATCGAGCCTAAAACCGAGGTACATGCCTTGACTGGAATGGAACCCGAGACCCTTCAGTCTGCAGGCCATTGCAGTATCCACTGAGCCAATCTGGCTAAGGCCTTCAGAGCTATTTTTCAAATCAGGTCTAGATGGTCACAATTGCCTAGTTAATCTAGGTAAGACCACTTGTGCCCCAGAGGTGGGCATGTATGGATTCCTTGATTCGATGCCAGGCCACTCTTGCCAGAATAAGTCATGAAAACATCAGGCCTAATGATAAGCGTGGCTTCAGCTGGCGAATCATTTTCCTGGATGTACCAGGTTCACCGCCACACACCTGGGCATGGTATTTATTTAAATAAAACCATTTCAGGAAGCACATAAGTGCCTTCATTGGGACCTGTGGGGTATGTATTTCACTACTTAAGATGAATTATTAGGAAACCACCCCCTTATTTTGGAAGTGCCTTCATTTTTCTAGAGCAGTGGTTCTCAACCTTCTGGCCCTTTAAATACAGTTCCTCATGTTGTGACCCAACCATAAAATTATTTTCGTTGCTACTTCATAACTGTAATGTTGCTACTGTTATGAATCGTAATGTAAATATCTGATATGCAGGATGGTCTTAGGCGACCCCTATGAAAGGGTCGTTCGACTGCCAAAGGGGTCGCGGCCCACAGGTTGAGAACCGCTGTTCTAGAGGAATCAACAGTCCCCTGTGGGTGCCACTAGCAATTCAAACTTGAACCTGTCATTTTGTCCCCACATCTGTTGTTCCTACTGAGTTCTCACTTTTTGTTAATCGCACAAAGATACTACTAACCTCCAAGTCTCCCAATGAGAAGGTGAACAAAACAAATAGTCTCTATTACATAGAACCTTGAACCCAAAGATACCTTGTAGGTGGCCCCATTCGATAACCCCTTTCCATAATGGCGGGAAGCACTCAGGATGAATTTCTGTTTAACTGACCTCTCACTCCATTATTAGGCAGGCGATGCATGTGCAGGAATTTTAATGTATATTAGGATTATGCATGCACATTTAGAGATAATGTGTGAAGAATGCTATACCTGAGCAATTGTATGAACACACACACACACACACACACAGCAAGCCAGGGTAATAAACAAAAACAATCACTAAGTTTTATTTAGGGTTTTGTATGTCACTCATATCATTCCAATCAGTCTCCATAAAAAAAACTTTTTTCTCCTTCCCTCCTCCTTCTCTTCCTTCTCTTCCTTTTTTATTCTCCTCTTTCTTCTCATTATTACCATTATACAGTTTTCCCAAATACTATTTGGTGGTTAAGACTACTCAGGTGATGAAGGTCAAGTTAGGCCTTGATGCTGGGTAGATCTCACTCAGAGTCAATCTCTTGTCACCAAAGCCGTACCTCTCATAAGGATGGGCATAACCCTAATGTGTTTGCCACCATGGTAGGGAAGCCAGTCTGGTGGCATTAGTCCCTTCCTTTGCGTGCACATATCTTCCTACTATCATCTAATCAGGGCAGCTTCCAGGGAGAGGCAAGGGAAGAATCTAGGACGTAGAGTTTAAGGAGGCACTCCTCTCGGTTGTACAAGTGCAAGGTAGAGGTGTACAACTGAGTGTGAGCACCACCTTAAATCTTGCCCCCCTGGGCATCCCACTAGCCTCATCCTAGTCCTGGCCCTGCATGCGCCAGTTACCGTATGCTGATCACCTTGCTCTAGTTCCTCAGGTATTAAAACTAATCAACGAGGGATTTATTAAACATCTATGTGTCACATGTTATGGAAAAGTAAAAACTTTTCCAATTATACTGCACACGCCTATACAAGAGAAAATGTTATCCAGCTAGACAAATAACACGTACACATGGGAAACAATCAAACCAGTTATACTGTCCGTCTATAAAATAGCATGGTGGGTTTGTAACGGTAGGGAATGGGGGACATTACTAAGATGTCCTAAAAAATAAGCCCATATAGTGTCGCTCATGTCTGGTGGGTGAGGCAGGGCCCTGCTGGGAAGACAGTGCGACTCCAAGCAGAGGCCGATTGATGTCCATGTTGTCCTTAGGGAGCCTGTTATGTATTTGAACAGGGGAACAGTGTGCAGAAAGCCCTGTGATGGATTGTGCATCGTTTTGCTGGAGTGGGTCAGTGCGATGGATGGATGATAGGCCCATCCAAAATGAGAACGTTGTGTTAAAGTGGGGGCATATTAGTTTAAAACTCGTTTTAAAGCGATTACCGCTACAAAGTGGTTTTGACCTGTTACAGGAAAACCGAAGTTGGAAGAAAGGAAACAGTAGAGGTTGAAATGTCCAAATCAGGCATCTTATTTATACCATTTTGTCACATTCCCATTTCTGCTGCAGTTGGCTGCACCGCGCACTGAGCAGTTGTTGTTGGCTCTGAGCTCCCTATTGTCTGACCCACATGGCCGGCTGCTCTATGGTGCGCGGCCTACTTCCCGAGCAGTTTGTGTGGGTGACTCTGGCCTTCCAGACTAGATCGCAAGCCCTCGGGGTCAGGGTTCAGAGCTCATTCTGGGATGTTCTATCTCTGTAGACTCTGGAAGCAACTGGGTACTTGGAAAACAGTTGCGAAGGGTTTTGCAGCTGTCTGCTTGGGAGCCCAGACGTGGAGAGAAATTGGACTTGATCACCTAACGTGGAAAGGCCTGCGTCCGCTGTGCTCTGCCACGTTTGGATGGATCTGAATGAAATTTTCAATGGCTAATTTCATTCCTAACCCTTCCGTGAGCCAGAAAACTCCACCTGCAGGGGAACGGTTTCTCATTGCCTTTCCTTTGAAAAGGGCGAGCACCCCATTTCCTGTCATCAGGCGCAGGAATTGGTTACTGCTCTCACAGTGGTAGTTGCTTAGGAAGGAAGTCCAAGGCTCAGGCTTCTGTAAAAGTTCTTGGCTGAGGGTCAAACCAGAATGAGCAATGCAGGACCCACATGTCGACTGATAGACAGACATCTGAGCTGGGGACGCTGAGGCCCAAGACAGTTTACGGAGAAGGTAGAATTATGTAACCCTGTCACTCAGCAGGGCTTCCTTCCAGCTCAAGGTATCCTGGGACCCAACAGTACACATAGCAACAAAACAAACTGACCGTGTTCACTCTTTGCATTGTCAGATGGGACACTCTCCACATCTTGGTGCATAAATCAGTGTAAGTGCAATGGAGTGATGCCTCATTTATTTACCATCACCAGGGAATGGGCTATTTATTATAGATAATATTCCAAATAACTAAAGCCCGTGACTCTCAATGCCAAAACTTTAAAAAATGTGAACCACGTAGGACAAAAACACTTCTAAACATTTTCTCTTGTCTTAAACACCATGCTCGGAATATGATTTGACTTTCGATCTGTTTGGAGAAAAAGTGTGGAACAGGGAATGGTCAGGATCATGGCTAGATATGATGTTTTAATGCTGATGACTAAACAGGATAAACAAAGTGCTTCTAGACTTAGTCAATTTCTTTCTATTTTGAAAAGAAGGGGTAGTTTGGACATTGCTGGGGGAGAAACTACAGCCTGGTTATGGAAGAGGCAGTGGGAGAATGTATATATACAGACACAGTGAACCCTGGAACAATGCAGGTTTAGGAGCCCAGCCCTCTATGCAGTTGAAAATCTGGGTATAATTTTTGACTCCCCTCAAACTTAACTACTAATAACCTTCAGTCGGCAGAAGCCTTACTAATAACATAAACTGTTAACACATATTCTGTATGTGTATTGTATGCTGTATTCTTACAGTAAAGTAAGCGACGGAAAAATGTTATGAAGAAAATCAAAAGGAAGAGAAAATATATTTATATTACTGTGCGGTATTTATCAATATCAAAAGTTTGTGTTGTCTGTTTACAAGATGAATCATCTGTCAGTACCTACATCAATATTATCTTATATGACACAAACACCGTAGATGCTATACGTATTACTAAGAGTAGACGTAAAAAAGAAAATAATGTGTAAAAGAGATTCATATTTATTTATAGGTATGATGATTCATGCATTCATATTGAAGAAGCAGCAATAGATTATTTTATGATAGCCTGATTTAATCTATGCAATTGCTTCATGGTAGTAAGAAAATCTACCAAAAAAAAATTTATTATATTTATTGAAAAAAATCTCTGAAAATTCTTTTTTTAAATATATTTTTATTGATTTCAGAGAGAAAGGGAGGGAAATAGAGGGATAGAAACATCAATGATGAGAGAGAATCATTGATTGGCTGCCTCCTGCATGCCCCCTACTGGGGATCGAGCCCACAACCCCAACCCGGGCATGTGCCCCTGACTGGAATCGAACCTGGGACCCTTCCGTCCGCAGGCCTATGATCTATCCATTGAGTCACACCAGCTAGGTCTCTGAAAATTTGTATTTGAACATTTCAGTTCCTCAGTCACACAACCACACCTACTGTCTGACGGAATGTCTTTCTGTCTGGTCTTTGAACAGGCACCAATGGCTGGTATCCGTGAGCCCAATTTCCCTGCTGAGATGTTTCACCTACACCCTCCCTTCTCTCTGATTCCTCATAGCCATTCAGACTTCCTGACTTTCAGAATCTCAGAGCTCCCCAATTCTGGTCAGCAGAGAGAACAATCAAGCTCTTTCTTTCTCTGTCTTATTTACTTCCCATTATGAAAAGACAGGAAAGTGGGTGGGTGAGCACCTGAGCTCATCCTGGACATATAAAAGCATATTTCAAAGGTGACTTCTAAAATATTTTTCTTTTGAGAACGATCCAGTTCTTGTATGTATGTATAGAATAGCCTTCTCTCTCTGTCTTCCTGTTACAGATTCTAATTCTGAAGAATCGCTCAAGCTTTTTCTATTGATGCCCTCAGGTCTCTGAGTGTTTAAGATCATTAGCTTTAGAGGCAGATCAGGCTGGACTTGAATCTCAGCTTTGCCACTAACTAGTTATATGACCTTGTGCAAATGGCTAAGTACTCTGTGCTTCAGTTTCCTCATCTGTGAATAGAAAAAAAGTTAAAAAAAAAAATTCAGTGCCTATTTCATAGGCTTTTTGATAAGAATATTAAATAAGCAATTGAATGTAAATTGTTTTAAACGGTGATTAGAATGTAATAATTGTCAAGAAAATGTAGTTGTCATTTTTTTTTTTTTTTACATAAGACAAATAGAAGGTGGGAGGGATTCATATATTATCATCTCAATAAATGCCAAACGATTTTGAATAAAATTAACTTTATTTTTAATTGAAGAAAATATTATAAACACATAGAACATGATTAATAATCTAACCCAGTGGTTCTCAACCTTCCTAATGCCATGACCCTTTAATACAGTTCCTCATGTTGTGGTGACCCCCAACCATAAAATTATTTTCATTGCTACTTCATAACTATAATTTTGCTAGTTATGAATCATAATGTAAATAACTGATATGCAGGATTTAGGTGTATTTAGGTGACCCCTGTGAAAGGGTCATTCAACCCCCAAAGGGGTCGCGACCCACAGGTTGAGAACCGCTGATCTAACCTGACAGTGATATCCCATTGGTTACCTCTTATATTTTGGAACAAAACACCCATACATGCTCTGTGCCTTTATTGTTCTAACTAGAGGCTCAGTGCATGAAATTCGTGCGGGGGTGGGGGGGGGCCTCAGCCCAGCCTGCACCTTCTCCAATCCGGGACCCCTTGGGGGATGTCCGACTGCCGGTTTAGGCCCGATCCCTCTCACAATCCGGGACCGCTGGCTCCTAACTGCTCACCTGCTTGCCTGCTGATTGCCCCTAACTGCCCCCCCTGCCAGCCTGATGACCCCTAACCACCTTTGCCTGCTGGCCTGATTGCCCCTAACTGCCCTCATGGCCAGCCTGGTCACCCCCAACTGCCCCCTGCCAGCCTGGTCACCCCTTACTGCCCCCCCCCCCCCCTGCCAGCCTGATCACCCCTAACCACCTCTGCCTGCCAACCTGGTTGCCCCTAACTTCCCCCCCGCCCACTGGCCTAGTCACTCTCAACTGCCCCCCTGCCAGCCTGGTCACCCCACACAGCCTGTTGTTTAGTAGTTTGGTCATCCCTCACTAACCTCTCTGCTGGCCTTGTTGCCCCAGGCAGCCTGCAGGTCATTACTGTTACTGTGATGGTGTCCTGGACAATTTGCATATTCCTCTTTTATTAGTATAGATGGTTATAGAACTCATAGCTATTACTACAAGAAATGGAACGGAATTATAGATAGATTATTGTTATTTGCAATAAGACATAATTTCACAACTAGAAAAGCGAAGAAAATTCAAGGGCACCTCTTGGTATTAGTAAGAGTTTAATAAAGTGTTTAGACACTAGAAATAAGAAAGTGTAATGAAAAAATGTTAAAGCCATCCAAAACCAGCAAAAGACTGCAAAACCCAAAATGTTGAGAACAAAAATTAAAAATATCTTAGAAACATAAAGGCAACTCTAACAAAGTCCTCTGAAGGGAAAGTTAATAAACTTAGAAAGACTTTGAAACAGCTTAGTGACTTTTAGGGGCAACATAGACACACGGAGTGTGGTCCGAGCGTGGTTTCATCAGCACCACAGAGTGGTCATGGCCGGTTATGTAAATGTTCCAGGCCCTGGTTGGGTTCTCTGTAAAATGACCATAATAAGAGCACATGTCCCATAAGGCTGCTGTATGGATTAAACTAATATGGTCTGGCAGTAAATGCAAGACCTGGTGAATACAGTTTTATTTATCACTAGGAGCCCAGCACGCGATTTGAAATCATGCAGGACCGCCATGCCTTGACACCCAAACCTGTCCACGCAGAGCTCCAGCACGCCTGGCCCAGCCCCCAAACCATCTGGCCACTTCAAGCCCTGCCCTCAGTCCCTTGAGTCACATAGGGCTGGTCCCACCTTCTCTGGGCGCCTTCCCGCTTCTTCCCCATCTCTAGAGCAATGCGGTGGCTCCACCCCA
Source organism: Myotis yumanensis (assembly GCF_028538775.1). NCBI lineage: Eukaryota > Metazoa > Chordata > Mammalia > Chiroptera > Vespertilionidae > Myotis > Myotis yumanensis. The sequence goes on from NW_027223762.1 coordinate 6,422,487, forward strand.
TCATGGCGCCTGAGGAGAGTGTGGAAGCCTCCTGCCTGCTGCACTGTGCTCCTTCCCCTGGCAGGTGGGCGGTGGGGCACTCAGAGTGCGAGCAGTGGGAGGCGAAGGACTGGTGAGGGGGGCTCTATGCACTCTCACCCCTGCCCTCCTCGGCACAGGATGGTCCCGCCTCCTCTGGGCGCCTCCCCGCTTCCGCCCCATCTCCTGAGCAACGCCCCAGCTGATATGTTAATGTCCTGGTCATTACCCATTACGGTGTATCGACCATTAGCATATTAGCTCTTTATTAGTATAGATTATGATTGCCATTGATGTTACAACAGTTATTCCAAACTTCATGAGTAGACTTTATATCAAAAAATATTGTATACTTCTTTATACAAGTTTGTAATAATTTGTCTAGCCTTGTGCAAAACTCTAGCAGGATTTTTCAAGAAATAGTACTGAAAGATTTTTAAATATCCATTTTGTTGAAAGTATTACATATAACCCCCTTTTCCCACCATTGACCCCTTCTAGCCCACCCCTGCCCCCCTCACCCCAGAGTACTGAAAGTTTTATTAAAATATAATTTTAACATATTTGAGGAACCACCGTACTGTTTTTCATAGTAGTTGTCATTTTACAACTCTGCCCACAATGCACAGGAGTTCCAGTTACTCCCCATCTTTACTAACACTTGTTATTTCCTGTGTATTTGTTTTATGTTAGCCATCCTAATGAATGTGAGGTGGTATCTCCTATTGGTTTTAATTTGCATTTCTCTAGCTTTTAATGTGTATCTTTTCACGAGTTTCTTGGCTCCTTTTTGTACTTTCGAACTTGTCAAAATGTTGTTAATTAACATATATTACTCTTGTATCAGACAAACAACATGAGGAACATAATCAGGGTCAGTTTTGCCTCCAGTTTTGTGACATTAGCAAAAGCACAGACACTTTCTTTTTCAGGTCCCCACATCCTCACTTGTGAAATAAGGAAGCTAGTCTAGCTAATCCCATCCATGATATTTTAAAATAAAGATAACAATCTTTCCTTCAATGTTGTAAAAAGTAGTTACATTTTTAAATCTCCTGAATTTTAAATTATGAGCAGGACAGGTGATGTATAAACCAAATTTATGATTTGATGGTGATATTTATAGCATTTTTTTCTTCATTTAACATTTTTAGAGCTCCAACTTGATGCTAAGCATTGGACCAGGGTCTAAGAACACTAAGATAATGTGATCTGGGCCCTGTTTTGTTAACTTACAAGCCTACTTAAATAGATGCGCTTATATGTAAATTACTATAATGCAACTTGAAGTTGATATAATACATGGATAAATAAGGTTCATTGGTGTTACAAAGGAGCAGACATCTGCTTCTATGATGCTAAAAATATGAAGATTCCTTAATAGTGGGAAAAAGATCATGATGTTTGTCCCCAGACCTTGTTGTTTACAAAATTTATGGCATTCAAATTCAGTGAGAAGAAATTTAATATTCACTAGCAAAGACAAAGCAGAATTTCCATGAGCATTTAAGCATTACATTAAAAAAAAAATGGCTAAGACGTTTTCCATTCAATCAAATAGCACTTTAGAATCCTATTGTGGTCTACACGAAGGATGTTCCTTGCTGGGCAGAGAAATATAATACATTCTGTGTGGAGCAGGAAACTTCAATGATATATGCAGTTTTGTTATTAAAACTGAGTTATATATTTTTCTCTGCTCTGGAAAATTGTGACCCAGTATAACATATCTTCACATTGTTTATAACTTGAGGAAAATCAACATTTTGGACTCCCAGTTCACACAGTAGGAATTACATTTGTTTTGGCCAAATATAATTTATGTAACTGCAAGGAACAATAAAACATGAACTCTACAGTGTTTTCTTACCTAAAAATAATATAGACCTTGTAAAATTGGAGAGATTATTATTATAAAGGAAAAGACAGTAACTTAAAAGGCCTCAGCTCATTTTACAACACTCTTTAATGTCTGTGCAAATAGGCAGGCACCTGTGTCCCCATTTTCTTTGACCCTAGCCACAGGAGTGAGATTCCACGCAGTAATAAATAACCTTGCAAGTAAAACTTTGAAATATAATTTGCTTGAACAAGCCCAGTTCTTCTATGTTCAAAAGTCATTTTCAAAGTGACTGCTTAAAAATGATTCAGTATTCTTTTTACATTTGCCTGTAAAGATCTGCCGTGTATAATAAAAGCATCCGTTTCATCTTATTAATAAGTTTCTAGTTAGTAAAGGGACCATTCTAGATTTAAGAGGTTGGGATTATGTGAATGAATGAACAAGTGAATGAATGAGCAATAAAAACCAATAACTGGATATGTGTATTTAAAGTCAACTAACCTATGCAGGAATTGACTCTACTATTTTTCAACACCATGATGTAAAAACACGATCTCATTTTCCAAGATGTGGGAATGATAAGATGAAGAGAAAGTGAAATTTCCTTTGAGGAGATATGGGCAAGAATTATATTGAAAGCGTATTATAAAATCACTGATTGCCAAATCAGTCAGACAACTGGGAAAATGATGGTATTTTGGAGGCAAATACTATGTTCAAGGAACTAGTCCACTGTATCTTATTTAATCTTCTAAAGTCTAAACAATTCCATGAAGTTGGCAGAGCTATCTCTATTTTACATGTGAAGAAACTAAGGTCCATAAATCTTACGCAATGCGTTCCAAGTCACACAGCCAAATACGCGGTGGGGCCGAGCCTAGACCACGAGCCTTCTGAATCTACAGACGGCATTCTTTTCACTAGACCACTTGAGAATCGTCTGGGTGGGGACCATAGGCTAGGACCAGTCACAGCATAATCAGATGTCAGATGTGCCTAGCATCCCTGCTAGGTGGCCCCATCTACTCTGACAAAACTTACCTTTCCTCCGGCTCAAAACTTTCTCACTTACAGAGTAGATTTTCCTGCGCTGCGATTTACTTAGATTCCAAATTCTTCTAATTCCTGGTATAATTTTTGACGTGGCCTTTTCAGTTTTAACATCTATTTCAAACTGGAATTTGAATTGCATTGAATAGTATTGAGGTTTCTAATTGCATTGCATTTTTCTAAAGCGATCCATTCTTGATACCTATTTAGAGATAGTCGTAAGGAACCCTGAGTAAAGTGACTTTCTTCTCAGGAGCCAACAAGAGAGTCCATTTTCCTTTAAAAACTTTGCAGCCTCTCCAGGCACTGAGTCATCGGGCGTGCGGCCAGGCACTAGAGGGTGCTTTAGAAATATTATTTGATGATGAATTCGGATGTTGTCCACTTGCTTTTCAGAAATCGTTCCTGTAAATCATGGCTTTGAAAACTTGTCAGCATTTTTCTCTTTCTTCCTTGGATTTCTTCAAAGGGAGAAGGAATGTCTGAAAAGTAAACATTCAATAGCCATAACTGCATCCCAACGAGGGTGGAATAAAAAAAAATATTATAGATACTTATAGATACATAAATATTTCTGTGAGATAAAAAGAACCCTGTGGATAACTCACAGAGAGCCTACTGGAACTTTATCAGTCGGCTGGGCTTTGTCAGAATCAAGCGGGTTTGTGAGGGGCCAGGGAAACATATGTTTCTCCCTATTCCACACCCTTCTTTTCTGGAAGCTCTCAGTAAGCATAACCCCTCACATTGGTATGAGGCTCCTCTCTCTTCTTTTAAGAGGCACGTTTACATATAGTATCTCACAAGTGATATTCACGACCTGCTGTGCCGTGTTACTATTTCTAGTCTTTAATGAAAACCACTGAAGTTTAGAGAGGATCATTAACTCACTCTGATCCATAACGCCAAATGGCAAAGCTGGACTTTAGTTATAGGACTCTTCTCTGGTGTATACAGGGCAGCAACCACTCTTCTTCCTTTCTATTGTAAACAGAGCCATAGTTCCATACCGTTAACAACCATCACTTCTTCCCTTCTTCATCAGACTTTGTCACCACATGTACCTTTCCCTCTCTTCATTCTTTTATATCCCCTTACCTGATTTCCAATCTTAAATTAAAATCAAGCCCGGCTGGCGTGGCTCAGTGGTGGAGAGATGACCTATGAACCAGGAAGTCACGGTTGGATTCCCAGTCAGGGCACATGCCTGGATTGTAGGCTCGATCCCCAGTGTGGGGCTTGGATGAGGCCATAGATCAATGATTCTCTCATCGGTGATGTTTCTATCTATCTCTCTCTCCCTCTCCTTTCCTCTCTGAAATCAATAAAAAAATAAATTTTTAAAAAATCTAATAAAACAAACAACAAAAACCAGAGGTCATGAAATATGAAACAAGAACCCATGCACTTGCCCTGCCCTCCTGGCAGTGGGGCTCCCAGGTCCTGGGGAGACTGCAGCATGAAGCAAACTGCAGTGAGCCGGGCAAGGTCCAGTGTGTGGTCTGTGCCTTCAGCAAGAGGCAGAGCTCTTATTGGAAAGATCAGAAAGGGCTTATTCAGAAAGTAAAATTCCTTCCTCTAGGCCTTGGATTCCAAACAAGCACTCCAAGCTTTGGAAAGAGCAGACACAGTCCCACAGCTCAGGGCATTTGCAGAAGACAATGCAGATTGGAATTATTGGAGGATGGCTTACCCGTGGGCGGGGGTACCATGAGGAGGAGGCTGACAAGCAAGCTTTGAACCAGCTTCTAAGGCAGCTCTGCCCAGTAGAACTATCTGAGATGTTGGAAATGTTTTAGAATCAGCCTTGTCCCATACAGTAGCCATTGGCCACATGTGGCTATGGAACATTTGAAAGTGGTTGGTGTGACTAAGAAACTGAAAATGAAATTTATTTAGACATTTAAACACAACATAGACAACCAAGTAGGTCTTTAAAAATGTATTGTATTGGTCAGTGTGTGAGAAGCTTCGGGGGGAGAGAGGCGGTATTTTCCCTAAATCTTTCTTTATCTCTAAAGCACTAATAATTTTAAAACCCCTACATGATTTATCAAACACATTATCTGTATTCTTTAAAACCCATAGGAAATAATATTCTTGTTTCAGCTTCAATTGATGCTTAAATTATGGATAAGTTATTCTGTAAAACTAGCCAGTGTCCACTCCTTCATTCTATGGCTTAAAGGATTATTAAAACAAAAACAGAAAATCTGGTTCCCCCAGCCTGTGAAGAGTTAATCCCCGAGAGATTTTAGATCAAAATATCCAAACCACAAGTAAAAACTGGTGCTGAACTTGGTAAATGATTTTCCAACAATCCTTTGCAAACAAGAACAAAACAAAAGCAGCAACAGCAAGGCACCAACACACACACTCATCCACTAACACAGTGGTTCTCAACCTTCTGGCCCTTTAAATATAGTTCCTCATGTTGGGACCCAACCATAAAATTATTTTCATTGCTACTTCATAACTGTAATGTTGCTACTGTTATGAATCGTAATGTAAATATCTGACATGCAGGATGGTCTTAGGCGACCCCTGTGAAAGGGCCGTTCAACCGCCAAAGGGGTCGCGACCCACAGGTTGAGAACTGCTGCGCTAACATGACTGTACTTTACCCGCAATGGGACTCATTTGGCTGCCTTCTCAAATAAACGTTGAATATGTTTGTGGTGGTGAATCCTCACATGTGGACATGTTGAAGATCATTGGGCACCAAATCGCCCTTCATGCACAGTGTTATGGGCCAAGGTTCACTCATGACCTGTCCTCTCTTCTGCTACCCAAGGAGATGAGCAAAATGTGCAGAGTTTCAGAAAGGATTGGGAAGTCAGTTAGTTTTTCCTTGACAGTCATTCAAATGGGGCTTTGGCTAAACACCCCTGATGCCAATGGAGGGTGTTTACCCAGTTCTCCAGTTGAGGGCTGTCTGCTTTCTGCCTCCCCGAAAGTCTCACTGGGAGACATTCTTTGCTAGTCATCAGCAGCCTCTGTGGCTGTTGCCCAAAATTTTGGGGGGCTTTGTTTTGGGCTTTTTCAGACCTGGAGGGAAAGGGAAGATCAGCTGCTGAGGGCCACTGGAGTGTGTGGAGATGGGGCTCTCGAGATTTATGCTCCTCTGCCTCCTTTGCCTCACAACAATGAAAAATCTTCAACTCCCAGAGATATTGTTTTCTAGCATCTTAACCTCATCCAAGTTGTCTGACATTTCTTTAAAATATTGGCAGCAGAACACTTGAAAGGGATTTAGCTCGAATTCTCTATTATAATGTTATTATGTGTGTCTTTAAACCTCCTGTTGGAGTTTTCTTACCAAAAACAAAAACAAAAAAGGCCAAGATCTGGCATCAGTGTCATTTCCTATATATTTACATGAACTCGGACAGTTGCCTCTCACAACTTAAGGAAAACAATGTGATTATCAATAGTCACGTGTCAGTTATGGCTGGGATTGTTCCTCTTGTCAGAGAATCTTAAGATCTTAACATTGAACTTAAAGGAAGCACCTTAAATCATTCTTACAAATGGCTGTACTCTTTGCAAGTTTTAACTGCCTGAGATCAGGACTGGGAAGAATGCTCGTTCATGTTCTGCTCTCCACAACACCCCCCCCTCCCCCCCCCCCCCCCCCCCCCCCCCCGCCGCCAAAAATGTCCAAGCAGCCAAGTCTCTGGTATGTATCAGAGAAACAGGCAATTTTCAGAGTGAAGTCAAGTGAAAAGTATGCACATGGCAGTGTCAATGTTAGGAGAGTTTGGGGGGAAATATGCCAGCTATGTGCTGTTTTGCTACAGTAAGTATAGAACCGTCTCTCTAATGCCATGGACAAGATCCTTGCCAAGTGGAATACCCTATTTATAACCCTATCCAGAAGGGGAAATAGTGCCAGGAACAAGATAAAACTATTAGCTGTATTAACAAAAATACTTAAAAGCATGTTTCTGTTTGAAGATGTTGGCGGTTAAGAGAAAAATATAAGTAGTTGTAGATCTGGGTGTTGAAACCTGTTGCAAGACCATTAATTAGTCATCATCTTATCTTCAGTGCCATATCTCTGCCAACTCGCCTGTTTGAAGTGGTAAATGGAGCTCATAAATGGACTCTTTGGGAGATATTTAGAAAATAAACAATCCCCCCTGTTCGGTAAATAGTTCAGGAATCTCCCTGGGCGCACATGTTTTTCCCTCCCTGTTGGCTCTGTGGATTCAGTGCCCATGTGGAACGTCCTCCCAATCTGTCTTGGAGCTGCCAGTCTTTCCAATGCCAAGTATTTAGGCTGCAGTCCCAGAGGTGGGAAAAATAGACTGACTCCAAGGGAGTGACACTGGTCACAAGGATGTCACACTGGGAGGGACTTGGCCACCAGCCTGCATGTGCCAGCACCAGGAGCTGGGCCAGGAGACACCACCCAGGTCATTGCCCCTCCCGGGTACCCTGAGGAGCAGCATGCTGAATGCACGCAAGCTTGAGGGAATGGTTGGACTGGCCCCAGGGTGGCTCCCTTCGTCTTCTCTACTGTATCAGTGAAACTAGACAAATGCCACGCTGTCCTTTACTACAAGGACTGGGCAAGAATTAAGGTACAGTTTCCCTTTTCTTCCTTTGTTTCATCACTTTCTCTTCTCCACCTACTCATCTAACTAAGTAGAGTACGAAGAACTTATGATTTGGAATCAGCCAGAATTTCTTAATCTCATTATTTAGTAATCTAATATGTTTATTATTTTATTAGATAATCTAGGAAATTACCCTATAAGTATATACTTATTAAAATAACTAATTTAATTACTAACCTGCTATTTATCTAATTATGTGATCATTTTATAAATAATTATATATAATTAGTAAAGATATAATCTCCACACATTATATGTTCTGTATTATAGATCATATATATATATATACACACACATATAAATATATATATCTTACCTAATAATAGACAAACATGTAAATTGACCATACCTTCACTTCGCTAACCAGCCAATCAGGAGAGTATGCAAATTAACCTAACAAAGATGGCAGTTAATTTGCATACATAGGCTCCGAGCAGTGGAGCGAAGCCTGACAGCCTGGGGGCCAGAGTAGTGAAGCCTCACGGCCCTAGGGCCAGCAGAGCAGCCAAAGCCTCACGGCTCCGGGGCCGGCTCCAGCTGGAGCTCGGCCAGAGCGAAGGCCTGGGTGCCGGGTGCCAGAGTAAAACCAGTGTCAGCCGCCAGGGGAAAGGAAGGCCTATTACACGAATCTCTACATGCAACAGGATATATATATATATATATATATATATATATATCACATATTGCCCTAGTTGCTTTGGTCTCAGTGGATAGAGCATTGGCCTGTGGACTGAAGGGTTCTGGGTTTGATTCCGGTCAAGGGTTGCCCACTAGATCCCCAGTAAGGAGCATGCAGGAGGCAGCCAATCAATGATTCTCTCTCATCATTGATGTTTCTATCTCTTTCTCCCTCTCCCTTCCTCTCTGAAATCAATAAAAATATATTTAAAAATAAATAAAATATATTGCATATATCATGTATTATGTATTATATTTTCTATATCATACATTATATTATGACTTACATATTACAAATCTGTATCATGTATATGTCATAGATCATGTATCATTTTATTTATTATATTAATAGATATTGGTTATTAATCTGCTTATATAAATTGTATATAACTGTATACAATTTTAGTTTTAAAAGTAATTTAAAATATAAAATGCTACAATGATGAAATGATTAACATATTATATACATAGTATATAGTATGTTAGGTTATGACATGGATAATTTTACTATAAAATTATCAAAATTTAAAAAGAAATTTTCATCTATAAGTGCTATTGATATAAATATAAGTGTAAATACCATGTACAGATATAAATATTTAATAATCTTCAGTGTACTTGGGCCATGATTCTCACGGTTAAGAATTATCCCAAGAGTCAGTAATAAATGTGCCCGAAATGATTAAATTCAGGCTCTGCCCGGGGTGGGAACCTGGGCAGGCCAATTAACTCTCCGAATCCCTATTTCTCCCTCTTGTAAAGAATGGAAGGGGGTAGATTGAGATTGAAATAATATACGAAAAGTGTGCAACGGAACTGCAAGCGCATACGTAAGCCAAAAATGAGAGATATCATTATTCACAGTATTGTTCAAGTTAATTATTATTAAAAACTAATTATTGTTGTTTTCAATGGAAGTCGTGGAAAGAGTGGGAGCAGCAGCCGGTCCCTCCAGGGCAGCTCTCTGCAGAGCTGGCTACTGCGATGTCTGTTTTGCTTGGGCCCCATTCGGAGAGCGGGCCGGTTGTTCTCACTTTCTGGTGGTTGGAGGATATTCAAACCGATCTCCCTTGTGGGGTAAGATCTTGGGGACAAATATTTCTTCTATTTCAAGGTTTCTTAAATTTCACATGTGATTTAAAAAAGCAAATAAGCCCCTTAATTGCTTCGTTAAGCTAGTCAACACTAATTAAGAAAAGTCAAGAGGAAAAATATTAGAAACTGCTGTGCCTGACTCTCAGCCTCCTCTGTTTCTCCCAGAATAAGTCTTGCTTTGCCGAGGGAAGGGAGTTAGTGATTTTCCGTGGTACAGCCCGCTCTGACCTCCTCAGTTCTGAGTTTGAAATTGAGCTCTAGTCCTTTGGGGTTGGATCCGATTTATTCCCGGTGAAACATGATTTCCCAACCCCATGAAAAATGCCTAAAATGTCTGGTAAAGGAATGCAGCGGGTCATCCGAGTGACTTCGGTGAGTTAGAACTCAGCAAGCCTGACCCATCAGTTTCTCCTGCTTTGGCACAGCTTGGGAGCTGAAGACAGTGGCACGGAGATCTGAGGCAGTAGCTTGGCTTAAAGGGGAACTTTGCATGTGAATATATGTGTGTGCTTGTATGTCTGCATACATGGGCACGTGGGTATGTTCCATGCACCCGTGTGCACATATGTGATAGGGGTGTGTGTGGTAAGGATACTCGACTTATCTGCAAGACAGATGGAACCTGAATTCAGGCTTTTGTTTTTGTCCAAACTTTGGGACAATTATTCCTCTTAGCTCTGCTGAAGCTCATAAGAAAAATAAGTTTCATTATGAATTTTCCTGGAACTAACTAGGCCGTGCCCCTGATTATGTTGGCTCCCTTAAAATCTTTCACATCCAGAGAGGATGATAAAGAGAATCCAGTAACCTGCTTTAACTCTCCTCTGTGGTAGTAAATAGGTTCTATAGCGTATTGGGCACTTACCCTGTACTGAATTCTACTTGGGTATTTTATAGCATAGGCCATATTTAATTCTCACATTAACTCCTCGAGGTGCCTTTATTACTTCCATTTTAATTGATTGATGAAGTTGTCAGGGTGAGAAAAAGAAAAAGGCTCCTGGCTCCAGAGTTGGTACCTGGTTGAGCAGGAAATAGGACCCAGAGCTGCCTACTGCAAAAGCAATGTGATTGCCTCCGTAGCCCATGATTCAGAAGGCTCTATTTTTGTGACCCTCTGAATGAGTCCCAAGTGAGAAAAATCCGAGTCTCCCCTTGTTCTGAAAACACTACTTACTTAGTAACATGCCTCTGCTGAGCCCACTCAGCAGGCAAACACCCCTGTAGCCCCAAGGATGGCTTCCCCACAACCTTCAGGCCTGGTTGCATGAGGAGCCCTTCAGAGGACTTTGGGCTGCTTATGGGAATTTTCTAGAAGAGCAGCAAGTAGGAAGTATCCAGCATTAGAATCAGAAGGAATTTCTCCCACAGTCTCACTTGTGCCAGGGAGGCCAGGCCTGAATTATTAAGGGTTATAGGTGATCATCCCTAGATGTGCCAGTTCTCCTAGATGGCCTCCCCGATTGGACTGTGATTGGGTGGGAGGGATAAGAACCTTGCCTTGATCATAAGAAATGCAGTAGGACCCCCAAACTGTAGGACTCACTCAGCTATTTTTCAGTCACTAAAAGCATCCTGGGACACTATTGCTTGGGCCCATTGGAGAAACAAAAGCTGGGTGTGCCTTGAGTGAGAGATGATGTAGAGGATCTCAATGGATGTGGTCATGGGTCCAGTTCATAGAGTCCCCAGGGTTCCAATAACTCAGTATTGACTGGTTCTGTGATACCAAGGGTATCATTCTGCTTGGGGAGGCAGGGCAGTGGGGCTTTGCCTTTGATTAGCTCTCTTCTGGGAGCTGAAAGACCTGCTTTCCAGTAGACTCCTGGACACTTAAGATCTACCCCAGTTTTCTTGGGGCCTAGGACTAGAGGGCAAGGACTAATTCTAGGTTCCAGGCATTGTGGTCTGAGCCAGCTGAGAGTTCCCATGCCTTTGAGAAAAACAAAGTCTGCAGGGTGAGGAGGGTGGAAGAGTGTGTAGTTCTGATGCTTCAGCCACATGTAGATTCTCTTGAGAAAATAAATTACTGCCCTGGCTGTGTGGCTCAGTTGGTTGAGCATATTCTGGGCATCGAAAGGTTGCTGGTTCACTTCACGGTCCGGACACATGCCATGGTGGCAGGCTCAATCCCCGATGGGGGGGGCGGGGGGGGGCATGCAGGAGGCAGCGATTGATGATGTTCCACTCTCCCCCTCTCTCTAAAAATCAATAAAAAATCTTTTTTAAAAAAGAAAACAAATTACCTCTGGCCAGGAACTGTATGTAGATAAACTAAAGCACAAAGTGTACACAATTAAAACTACTCCAACATTTGTGCAAAGACTGACTTTAATTAGAACAAGCAAATAAAGGAACAAACAAACCTTACATATTCCCTTTAGTTCTCAGTGTTCTGAAGATCCACTGCAACTCATTATAAGCCTAAAAAATCTTATCAAATAGTTATCAAATAATTCCCATAAAGAATACGAACTAGCATCATGAAATTCTTTCCCAAGAAGGTCTTTAATGAGAGTAAAATGAGGTCTTAATAATAACAAATTACAAGCCATAGTGGGGCCACTATTGCTCTAACTGCTCACAAGTCAAGGGCCAGAACTCCAGTTTAAGCAAGAACCATGTGTGATGAATGCTCAGGGGGTGGGAGCTTACAACCCAAGTGGACCTAAGAGAATGAGTGTGAGAGGCTATGTCCCAGCCCTGGCCAGGGTTCAGAAGGTGGTCCCTGATACAGCTCCTATCAGTCAGGCAAAGCTTTCAGGCACTGACAAGGGTAAGGCAGGATATCAATACCCAGATAAATAGGCTGAATTCTTGGCAGAGCTGTGATCCTGTGGGGGGCCTTGGACACTGAACAAAGTGGGGGTTTGTGACTAAAAAATATATAAGTGGAGGGGAGAGAAGAGGGGCTGGAGGTTGGATCAAACATCAATAGCTAAGGATTTAAAAGCAAGTCTAGGTAATGAAACCTCCATGGAAACCCAAAAGGACAGGGTCCAGAGAGTTCCAGACTGGTGAACATGTGGAGATTTGGGGAGAATGGTATCCCTAGAGAGGGCATGGAATGTCTGCACCCTTTCCCATACCTTCCCCTATGCATCTCTTCCATGACTTTCTCTTGACTAAGTTGTTCAGCTGGAGATGCAAACGCAGCAAAGATCATATTTGCAGAGAAGTTATAAGGGATGGGTCAGGGCTCTCCCCTCATATATTGGCAGCTATAAGTCTTGCTGAAGGTTCCTGTATTTTCAGCTCTGGCTGAATCATAAGGTTTCTGAATAAGCAGGAAGAAGCCAGAGCTGGGTAAGGCCATGTCTAAGGTACTGCAAGCCCTCCCCGGAGGGAAGAGAAGCAGATCCATTATGTTAACCTTGAGATTTCCTCCTATGTTCCCTTTATGGCTTTCTTCACCTCACCTGAGTTCTGGGGCATGAATGTGCTCAGGGGTAGGGAAAGCTGTAATCCCCAGGGTCCTGCACTATAAACTTCATTTCCTCCCTTTATTGCAGTTAACTGCCCATGAACTCTATTAATATTTTGCAAATTGAGATCCCTAAAACACATGTTACAGTTAATTTTAACCTCATGCTAACTAGGATGTGGTCAAATTTTCACAACAAATTCCAAGGATATTTTGATATTACTTGGAAAAAATGCATTTAAAGGTAGCTCTGGGATATATATATATATATATATATATATATATATATATACACACACACACATACATATATATTCATGCTTAGAAGTATGCAAACATACTCTAAGGTGGGTACCAATCCTCTGAATCTTCAGGGGGATTAAGAGTACCCGGGACCCAAATAAGTCCTGCTCATGACAGCTTATCAGGAGCCTTCGACCACTTCAATCTTCAGGCCAGGGGAGCTTAGAATATCATGCATCCTTGTCAGCATCATTGACTGGGTGTGACTATCAGGCACTCTCATTACATTATAATCACTTTCCCACAATGTGGTTCTAAATCCTAGTGTTTCCCTAGGTACCTGATGCTATCTCTATTACCTCTGGCTTAATCCATAAGACTGAGAACTAATCTTTCTTTTCTTTTCTTTTCTCTTTTCTTTTCTTTTCTTTTCTTTTCTTTTCTTTTCTTTTCTTTTTTTTTCTTTTCTTTTCTTTCTCCCCCATTTCCTTTTTCTAAATCCACACATTTCCTTTCAACTTCTGTTGTTAAGGAACAGGAAGAAGTAGACTGTTTTAGAAGAGGGGAAGCCAAAATACAAAGTGGCTCAGCTACGATGATGCAGGGGCAGCAGAAGGAAGCACCCACCAGACCAGAGAGAAGGTCAGAGAATTCCTATTTCTGAACTGGCTGTGGTAGGAATCTGATGTCCCTTTAGTCAAAAAACAGGTGCACACTTTTGCACACAGGATCATTTTTCTTAGAAACACTTTACCATTCCACAAACACCGTTCTTCCCTTAAGGTAAACTCCTTAGAGTTTTTAAGTACAGTGGGAAAAATAGATTTTTCCTATCTCCAGTTAGGCTAAACGCATTTTCATGGAATAGAATTACAAGTGTAACCTCTAAAGATGATCAGCCAGAAAAAAGAAACCCCTTTCTTTCTTCCCTCCCTCCCTCCCTCCCTCTCTCCTTCCTTTCTTCTTTCTCCCTTTCTTCCCTCCCTCCTTCTCTCTTTCCTTCCTTTTCTCCCTCCTTCCCTCTCTCTGTCTCCCCTTCCTTCCTTCCTTCCTTCCTTCCTTCCTTCCTTCCTTCCTTCCTTCCTTCCTTCCTTCCCTTCTTCCTTTCTTCTCTCCCTCCCTTCCTTCCTCCCTCCCTCTCTCCCTTCCCACCTCCCTTCTTTCCTTCTTTTCACTCAACAAGTATGCTCTGAGTCCCTACATGTGCCAGGAATTACTCTAGCTCTTACAGATACACTGGTAAACATATCCCTGGAAACACATTAACCACATAATCCCACATTTAATGACTTAATCACGCTTAGAAGTATGCAACCACTGAGGTGGGTACTCTTCCCCCAAAACATCAATCCATTCAAGGAATTCATCTCAACAGAAAGGTTTGAGAAAATGTCCAACTATAGAAAATAAAGCAACTTCCTTTCTTTTCATCTTTGGGTCAAATCGCTTTTTTGTTTTTAAGGGGTTTTGTTTCCTCAAATGATTCCCTAGTTGCTCTCAGTCAAAATCTTGAGTTGAAGTTCACCTAAATCTTGGTTACTCCAAATAAGGGGGGGGGGGGGGGTGGTATAGTTACAGCATCCTTCCCTACCCCCAACACCAATTCTGAAACAGCTGAGAGAGCAGGGCCATTGGAGAGAAGAATGTCCAACTTTCTCTGCTTTCTGGGCTTCCTGTGGCCAAGGTCAATGTGTGCCCAGAGGAGAGACCTTCATCTCTTACATGTACCCTGTTGAACTCATTCTCTCTTCTCAGCTACTCTTGCTCCTATTTCCCCACCCTCTGTTTTCAATGCAGGGGTAGCATCCTCAATAAGTAAGTGTCAACTCCTCTCAATATCTTCAATAAGTAATAATTTATTTATGGAGGAGGAGATATCCAGGGGACAAACCAAATATTCTTCCTGAAGAACCAGTAACAAGCAAACACATTAATAATCAGGACAAAGTTGTGTCTACAATTGACCAGGCACCAGTGAACATGCCATAGGTTTTATTTATCAAGTTATATTTTGCCAAGATGAAAGGGTGGGAATTATTTTATATTAAAGAATGGAACAAATGAGGGGTTCTCAAACTTTTAGTTTCATAGCCCCTTTACATTCTTAGAAATCATAAAGGACCTCAAAAATTTATGCCGCTTATAACCTATCAATATTTAACATATTAGAAACTATAACTGGGGACACCTTTTAAATGTTTGTTAACTAGTTCATTTAAAAATAATAACATTTTATGAAAATAACTATTGAAATTTTTAAAAGAAGTTAATGAGCCTGACTCGTGTGGCTCAGTGGTTGAGCAGTGCTGTATGCCAGTATGCTATGCTGTGCTACGCTATGCTATGCTATGCTATGCTATGCCATGCTATGCTATGCTATGCTATGCCATGCCATGCTATGCTATGCTAGACTTGTACATTCAGTCAGTGCCAGGCACAGCAGAACCAAGAGTGACTCAGGGGTGACCTCGCCTCCCCTCTGTGGAGCAGTGGCCCTTCTTCCGTATCAGACTTGATTACAACTGTCGGAACAGTAGCTTTTCTCTCCACCTGATGTTCTAGTGCAGTGGTTCTCAACCTTCTGGCCCTTTAAAAACAGTTCCTCATGTTGTGACCCAACCATAAAATTATTTCTGTTGCTACTTCATATCTGTAATGTTGCTACTGTTATGAATCGTCATGTAAATATCTGATATGCAGGATGGTCTTAGGCGACCCCTGTGAAAGGGTCATTCGACCGTCAAAGGTGTCGCGACCCACAGGTTGAGAACCGCTGCTCTAGTGGGACACTCAGTGCCCAAAGTGGCCCATCAGCAGCCATAGCTTTAAGTTAATGAGCCCAATGTTTCCTGGGAGGAACAGTGCCCAAAATCTAAAGATTAAGGGGCAAGAAGCATAACTTCCCCCCGTAAGTCACTGAGAGTGATGGTCAGTGGGCACCCAAAAAATTCACTGCAGGGCTTAATAGTAATAGTTCCTCTCCCTTTGGAGAGAGCTGGGGCCCGCCTTGCACCCTCAGCCTGTGACTTCCCAGCATGCACAGCCCTAGAGAAGGCTGCTCCAGGGCCGGCGGAGATGGTGCGGGAGGCTGTATTCCCAGGAAGAGAGCTCACTGACAGCCCACGGCCATGCGGGGACCTGGGCCCCCGGCCCCCTCAGATGAAGTCAGCAGCCCCCAGAGTGTCTCCAAGCTGCTGCTGGCCTCAAAGCTCAACGTGCTTGGCCCAGGCCCCACATCACCGTGGGACACCCAGGGCTTCAAAGGAAGGCCCCTCGGAGCAGCCTCCTCCCCCCAAACATTTCTTGCCAAAGCACAGCTGAGGCAGGCTTGAAGCTAAATATTTGGATTGAAGGGGAGGGAGTGTCCAGTCGCTCTGAGGGGTATCTTACCCAGGCCGCGGGGAGAAAACCAGCTCACAGCTCAGGCATCTTGGCCCCTCGACATGGAAAGCAAGAGCAGGGCCGCTGTGCAGTCAGCTGGACCATATGCCTGGGAACTGGCAGAGGAGAGGCCTGCAGTGTGCACAGCGCTTCCCAGCCTGGCCCTCCTCTCACTCCTGCCTCTAAGCAGCCTTGAGAACCGGCAGGGCAGCTGGCTCACCCCTGTGCACACAGACATTGAGCACCTCCCAGAAAGGAAATGGCCTGAGCCCTGGTTTGCACAGCAAAGAGAGGCTTGAGACCAGACTCTACCTCAGGCCTCCTGCAGGCAGGCTCTACCCCCTTCCTTAGCAGACAGGGTTTCCGCTTCATAATGACAGTGTCCAGCAAAAGCACACAGGGCTTGAGGGAGGTAGAAAGGGCATGGGTGTTTTTTTTAAAACATATCTTTATTGATTGCAGAGAGGAAGGGGAAGGGAGGGAGGGAGAGAGAGACATCAGTGATGAGAGAGAATCATTGATTGGCTGCCTCCTGCACACTCCACACTGGGGATCGAGTCTGCAACCGGGGCATGTGCCCTGACTGGTGATCACACTATGATCTACTTCATAGGTTGACGCTCAACCACTGAGCCACGCCCACAGGCAAGAGCATGGGTTTGGGAAACAAAGAGCTCACCCAGGTCAGTTTGGGAGCCCAGGCCTCAGTGTCATCTGGAAAATGTAGGCAATGATGAACCCCTCCCTGACCCCCCACTGAACTGCACTGAGGACCAACTGAGTCAGCGTGTATTTTTATTTTATTTTTTGTTCGTCCTCACCCGAGGATATTTTTTCCATTGCTTTTCAGAGAGTGGGAGGGGGCAAGGGGAAAACAGAGAGAGAGAAACATGGATGTGAGAGAGAGACATCGACTGGTTGCCTCCCGCCCCCGCCCCCACTGGGGCAGGGAGAGAACCCGTAACCCGGGTATGCGCCCTTGACCGGGAATTGAACCCGAGACCCTTCTGTGCTTGGGGCAATGCTCTAACCACTGGGAAATACCCACCAGGGCAAGTCAGCATGTATTTTAAAGCCCCTTCCACACCCGATATACCCTACTCCAGGCCCAGATGGTGATGGTGGTTACGCTGCAGAAAATGATCGTCTGGGCCTAGAGGAAACTGGAGATGGGTGTTATCTTCGCCATCACTTCATACATGTGGAAACCAGTTTGCTTGCGTTGCCCTAGTAAAATAGTAGCAATCGGGCTTCCATCTCCGGCCTCCGCTGCTCCTTTACCCCTCTCTTTCTCTGTGTGTTCCCAAACACTCGCAAAACTCCACGTTTGTTCTCTGAGGAGCAGATGGAACAGATGATATGTGCTGAGTTTATGGATGAGAAAACGTGCCCCAGGGCTACAGGCATTACCTCACAGGGCTTGGGGAGGGAGCTGTGGCCGGGGTCTCCCCCTTTATTGGCCCAAAGTCTTTCACTTCAAAATGTAAAGAAAGAAAAAAAGAAAACAACTCATGCTCAATATTTGTCATCCAAACGTTAGAAGGGCCCTCTTGGTACTGAGTTCCCACCCATTGCAAGGAGCCCCCTTTATAAAATCCCTGCCTGCTGGTAGCCCACTTCTGCCCAATGAGCTCCTTTGTAGCCCTCCTCAGACACATGATTCCACTGCTAAACATCTCCATCTTCAACTCATATTTACAAACAGCCGACTGTGTGCGGGGGTACTATACACTGAGTGGCCAGATTATTATGACTACCTGACATTTGTAGGCAAATTATCTATAATTTCGCACTGAAGTTGCTAGAGGGCCAGTTCATTATAAACATCTGAAAAGCACAACAGACCTAAGTATCGTTGCTGATGAAGTTCATCCTATCATGTTGATGGCGTATCCCAATGGAGATGGCTTCTTCCAACAAGACTATGCGCCATGCCACGGTGCTCGTACTGTGCAGGAGTGGTTTCAAGAACATGAGGGAGACTTTACCTTGCTTCGGTGGCCCCCACAATCACCAGATCTCAATCCAATTGAGCATTTGTGGGACGAAGTTCAAAGAGCCATCAGGCAGCTGGTTCCATAACCATCAAATCTCACAGAACTGGACAGTGCTATTCATCAGGCCTGGTGTCAGATTCCTCGCATCACCTTTCAACATCTCGCGGAGTCAATGCCAAGAAGAATCGCCGCAGTATTGAAGGCAAAAGGTGGCCCAACGAAGTACTGATGGGATGGTCATAATAATCTGGCCACTCAGTGTATGTACAGAGTGCTGCCTCCTGTGGCTGGCAGTCACCTTGCAGTCGGACTTGAATGCCACTGCCCAGTGTGGCATCTGCTACGGAATTGGCACAGTTAGCCACACCCTTCTTCTTCTGTTGTCTTTGTCTCTTGGTATACAGGCCCCAGGTTCCACTACACATCTGCTGATTCTTTTCAATTTCTTTCCCTGGCAACTCTCTTCTGCCCGTGAAATGACAGCATTCAGGGTAGTGCTGGTTCACAGCCAAGGGCCGTGACTCCCAAATATAAATCGCCAAGAACTCTCTACTGAGCCTCAGAGCCGCGCAGCAGATAGCTCGAAGGCATCTCCTTTTGGATGTCCCACAGGCATCTCAGATTTGGCCTGTCTAAGCTGAATGTCTTTTCTCTAATCCCCTGGAAACCTCCTCTCTATCCTGGGTGCTTTGTTATTCCCCATCCAGGCCATAAACTTGAACATCATCTTTACCCCCCCGCCCTTTCCTTTGTACATTCTCTAAGCTCCTCGGTTCCACACCCAGACACCCTCTTGAACCTGCCCTTCCCTCTATTCCCACCACCGCTGGCTTAGTTCTGACTCGTTTTAGTTCCTCTATGTAACAGTCTTCCAGCTTCCCCCTGGCCTCCTTGTAATTAACAGTACCACAGGGATGATCTTTCTATAATGTGATGTGCTCGGTCACTCTCCCCCTGCTAAAAACCAGTCAACGACTCTCCATCATCAAAGATCAGGTCGTGAGCTAGCGAGACCTGACCTCTGACCCTTGACTGCTTTCCAGCTCATTTCCATTTGCTCCTGCCAAGTCCCCGAGGTCCTCTCACACTAAAGTCTGGTCATTTCCTAACCATGCTGGGCTCACCCTACCTCATAGTGACATCCTGGTGGTCCCGGCTGCTTTTTTCTTATCTCCCTGCATTTCATTGCTTAGCATTGAACTAGAACACTGTAGACCCTCAAATAGTATTTGACGAACAAATTCGTTATTAAATAAAGAAATGAGTGATTGTATCTCCTGCTTCTGTAGTACTTCAGCCTCGCTAAGCTTACCCCAAAATGCTTACCCAGGAAAGCGTTGAGCTACCCAGCCGACGAAACCAGCTCTTTACCATTTAAATCCAACTAGAATGATCTTCCCATTTATAGCAAGCAGTTGCATGAAGACTTGAGTGACGTGGAGAAAAGGAAAGGCGGCAACATTTTATAATAGAGTCCCATCTTCTCCACACTGACCCCTAGCGCCCTGACATGCTGTGTCCCAAGTGGGGTGTTGCCCCTGCTCTTTCCATCCTTGCTACAAACTGATATCAGTGCCGGCATTATTTGCCCATCCCTTCCCTTCGGCCTCCGGATAGTTCCATCTCTGTCGCTTAATTCACCCTTAGCAGACACGCCCTCTTGCTGGAGCTGCTTTGTCCTTTATTGCTATTCCAGGCTTTAGATGTGTTCCAACCTAGATGGTGATCAGCTTGACATTGGGAGAAGGTACCTTTCTACATTATTCTGCCCTCTGGCCACCAGCAATTTTCAGAGGATACACTAAGTGGGGGGGAGGGGGGCATGAATTAGATTTAATCTTGTTCTGACTGCTTTTCTATTCGGATTTGTTTTATGTTGCCTCCACTGCATGGTATGGTATCACGATGTAAAACATTCACCAACATATTTTTCCCTTTCTATCCCCTCCCCCACCATGAATCTGCCCAGTAAATGCCATTTGCCTCAGGGACAGTTTGTCAGAATCGGATCAGGAAATAAAGGAGCTAATTCTTCACAGTTCACATTAATAATCTTAATGTTCTGGGTAAAAGGAAGGTTTAGAAGGCAAGTGTGTTTATAAGGATTGAGATCTCCCTCCCTGTCCACCTAACCTCAGACAACCTGGAAACCCACAACCTGGGATGGGAAAGGCGAGTTAGGGGAAGTCACCAGTTCAGATATTGGTCTATGAATGGGTCCTGTCCACTCCTCCTCCTGGGTCAGCTCCTAAGGGAGGGGTTAGGGAAGTAGAACTCCCCACAGAAGTCTGAGCATCCAGGTGTATCTTCCTCTTCCTCTCCGAGCAAACAGAGCGCAGCTGAGAAGCAAGCGAGGCTCCGTGAGAAGAAGCTGTGGACAGCAGGTGTTGCCGAGTGGTGGGCACGTGGCTCCAGGAGGCTCACGGGGGGGGGGGGGGGGGGGGGGGGGGGATGCATAGCCCTGAGCCCGGTGTAGCCCAGGGCAGTGTGAGGAGAAGAGCTAAGAGCTGCACTGTTTGGGCTCTAAGAGGGAGAGAAAGCAGGGGGGGCCATGGGTACAGTGACCTAGGTAAGGGGGGAGGGAGGTCCACAGGAGAGACGGGGATGGGCCTTGCTGCCAAGAGGCTAAGGGGGCCCAGCACTTCTCAGCTGGCCTACATGGGAAAGTTGTGGTGACCGTCTGTACTAGTAATACATTGGAGAAAATAGAGAGGGTATTTCTTTTTCTTTTCTTTTTTGGTAATTTGCTGGAGGCTAAGACCAGCAGGTCATAATTATGCAAGAAGTCCTTCAGAAGGCTGATGGACCTTGGGCTTTTAGCAAGGGCTAAAGGCTATACACCTTTGTTCTGTCAGAGACAATGGTGGCCGAAGGCAATTCCCCTAACCTGATAATCTTTTACTGTTTACCAAACTTTACCTTTGATATGTCTGTTTGCTTTGCTAAAGGGCAAATGTATGTCCTAGTAAATAAAAGTCAGGGAGCTTTGCCACTAGAGTGAAGTCTCCACCTGGTTCCCCATGCCTTCCAAATTTATATTTCTTGTCTAGTGTATCCATTTATGTCGTGGGCCCTTCTCCAGGTTCCTGAACCCTTTCTGCGAAAGACTGCGGCAGTGACTCATTAAAAAGTAAAGGAGAGCAGGACTCTTTCCCCTCCCCACCTGGGAGTCTGTGCTGTGAGATTCCTTCCCTCTCCCCACATGGGAGTTGTACTTGTTCTTCAATAAATTTCCACCTTGGCTATAAAAAAATAAAATAAAAAAATTAAAGGAGAGCAATTTTTTAGAAATAGGGGTGAAAGAGAGAGAGAGGGAAAGAGAAGGAAGGAATGAGACAGAGAAAGAGATATGGGGCAAGGAAGGTGGAGGAGGCTTCTCCTGAATCTAATTTTGACAGAAACACACATCCTGCACAGCACTTCCGGGTGAGTGATTTAATAAGGCCGTGCTTCTAGGGGGAACGGTGAAAAAGAAGGGTCCTGCTTTTACATTTAAAAAAAAGTGCTAAAAAGGAAATCTGAAGGGATCTACTACATGTAGGGTTGCCAGATTTAGCAATGACAATATAGACTACCCAGCTAAATCTGCTTTTCAGATAAAGGAATAATCTGTAAATGTAACTAGGTCCCAGGAAATATTTGTTGTTTATCTCAGCTTTGGATTTAATGGGATGTTTTATCTAACAATCCTACATGGGTGGAGCCCTGACACTGTCCCCTGCAAGATGAGGGAGTTGGAGGAGAGAGGCCTCCTGGCTTTCATTCCCTGGCTGCTGAGTCTGAAGTGCACCCGGAGGTCAAAGCAATCTGGGGCCCAGAGAACATCAGCATCGAAACCGATGGTAGAAGCACCCCGTTTCAATGCCATTTGCCCGTCTCCCCAATCTTCAAATTCAACTTCAGCTGGAGGTGACACTTGGACATATTTTATTTTTCAGAATACATATACACACAATGTTCATATATTCTCTCTGATTTCAAAAGTAAAGTAATAGATGCCCATTTTGAAAAGTTTGAAAAATGTGCAGGTTATTTAGAAGAAGAGATAGTATTTATTAGTAGTAGCATGGTGTGGTTCTTTCTGTTCTTTTTCTGGATATATGTATTTGTGAATTTTTTTCTTTTTAAATTTTTTCATAATTGGGACGATATCTTAAATAGTGTCTTAAATCCCACTTTCGAAAATGAACACTATTATGAGAACTTACTTTTAGTTTTTATTTGAAAGCATTAATTTTTTAATGAAATGTATTGGGTGACATGGACTAATAACATCCTATAGGTTTCAGGTGCACAATTTTATACTTCATCATCTGAACATGGCATTGTGCTTCACCCACAATCTAGTCTCCTTCTGTCACCATATATTTTACCCCCTTTACCTCTTCATCCTCCCACCCTTCCCTTATGGTAACTACTGAACTGTTATCTGTGTCTAGGAGGTTTTTTGTGTTGTTTGTTATTTGTTGCTTTTTGTTTTATATTCCACACATGGGTGAAATCATATCTTGTCCTTTTCCATCTGATTTATTTCACTTAGCATGTGATACTTTCAAGGTCTATCCATGTTGTCACAAATGGCAATATTGCATCCTTTTTATGGCTGAGTGGTATTCCATTGTATGCATGTACCACATCTTCTTTTTCGTTATTGAATTTATTGGGATGACATTGGTTAATAAAATTATACAGGTTTCAGGGCTATAATCCTATAACACATCATCTGTATACTGTATTGTGTATTCACCACCCCAAGTCAAGTTTCCTTTCTTCACTCACCATTTAACCCCCTTTCCCTCTGGTAATCCCCATACTGTTGTTAGTCTTTGAACTTTTTGTTTTTGTTTTTTTCTTAATCCCTTCACCTTTTCCACATCTTCTTTAATCATTGGTTGAAGGAGAATTAAGTTGTTTTCATATCTTGACTATTGTGAATAATGCTATAATGCACATAGGGATACTTATATCTTTGAAAACAAGTGTTTTCACATTTTTTGGATAGATACCCAGAAGAGGGATTGCTGGCTAGCTATGGTAGCTCTCTTCTTAATGTTTTGATGCACCTCCATACTGTTTTTTATAATGGCTATACCAATTTACATTCCTACCAGCAATGTCCAAGGGTTCCCTTGAAAACACTAATTTTAATGAGTGCATATTATATCACATGGTTAAATTATACTTTATTAATTGCCTTATTTTGATGCTTAGGTTATTTCTAATTTGTGGGGAATATAAATGACACTATGGATGGCTACATAAATATTTATCAGCATATCTTACTATTTCCTTGACATCATTCCTAATGCACTTTGCACCCAGTGTTAGATTTGTGCTGCCAACTAGATGCTGGGGAAGTGGAGAGTTGTTTAAGGATCCAGTGCTGCAGTATTTCTCTTACGAGAGGATTGCTTCCACTGACCACAAGGTAATATTCAGGTACACAATTAGCATCTTCAAGTATCCA
This sequence comes from Myotis yumanensis, assembly GCF_028538775.1. Taxonomy (NCBI): domain Eukaryota; kingdom Metazoa; phylum Chordata; class Mammalia; order Chiroptera; family Vespertilionidae; genus Myotis; species Myotis yumanensis. The sequence continues at coordinate 6,446,305 of NW_027223762.1, forward strand.
GAAGCTGTTAGGAGGAAAAAAGAAAACAAAACCATGTTTTGGATGTCTCTGGAGGTAGAAGGACTCCAGTAGAAACTGGCAGGTTTAGCTCAACATGAGAAATGTCCTGAAAAGTCTTTGAGGCAATAAAAGTAACCGCCTTGAATAACAGGGAGCCCTGGCTTGTTGAATGCATCTATGGGGAGCAGGGGACACCTATCCTGGGAGAAGTAGGCAGAGCACAGCAGGGTCCCTACAGACAGAAGGTTGGGGTTTTAGTCCCAGCTTTGCCATTTTCTGGTTGGGTAACCTGGGGCAAGTGGTGCAACCTCTCTGTGCTCCAGTGTCCTCTTCTATAAATTGGGCATAAGTGCTAATGGTTGTTGTGATCATTAATTAATAATTCATGTACAGCTGACCCTTGAACAATATGTCTACTTACAGGCTGATTTTCTTCCATAAGTAGTATCAATGTATTTCTCTTCCTTATGATTTTCTTAATAGCACTTTGCTTTCTTTAGCTTATCTGTACAGTGGGGCCTTGACTTATGAGTGTCCCGACTAACGAGTTTTTTGAGATACCAGCTGTCTGTCAGCCGATTTTTTGCATTGAGTTGATAGAGTAATTTGAGTTAACGAGCTCCTTAAGGAGCTCCTTAATGAGCTTGGTCTCAGAACGAATTAAACTTGTAAGTCAAGGCCCCACTGTATATATATAAAAGGCTGATATGCAAATTGTCCCCTCTGGAGTTTGACCAGGAAATCGGGAGCTCCTGACCACCGAGGGCAGCATGGAACAAAGGAAGGCCCAGGGGCTGGCAGCCGGCAGCAGGGGAAGGAAGGCCCCAGCCAGCCCTGATCACTGACCAAGCCTAGGGACCCTATCCGTGCACAAATTTCGTGCACCAGGCCTCTAGTCTTGATATAACAATACGGTATATAATACATATAAAATGCATTACAAAATACAATATAAAATGCACATAAAATGGATTGTTTATATTATCAGTAAGGCTTCCAGTCTAAAGTAGTTAACTTTTTGAAGAGTCAAAAGTTATACATGAGTTTTCAACTGGATGTGGGGCCAGTGTCCCTGATGCCCTCAGTGTTCAAGGGGCAGCTGTTTAGCACTAGATTTATACTAAACATCTGACAAATTAGCACATGTTTTATGTGTTGCTACTATGGACAGGCGTGATTAGGCAGTACCATTGTCTGCCAACTCTCAAAACATGTGAATCTATACTAGGTCTCCCAATGTCAGTGTTCCACCCGGGTGACACCAGGCCAATGGACCCTCCTAGCATCCTGCAGGGTACACTCTGGTTCTGTTTGTTTTCAGATCTGTGTGTCATTGTTTGCCTTTTTATGAGCAAAACCAACTTTAGGTCTCTGTCGTTGTGCAGCCAGGATGGAGGCCAACTGTAGCTTTGTAGCTTATCCATCTTGGAATCAGCCCGCTGCCTTGTAAAAGCAGTGTCGCAATGTTTAAATGCCCATAAATAAGGGTTTGAACATTTATCTCACATCACATGATTTGGTAAAAGTAAACAGAACGTCTCTCAGCTGAAGAGTAGAAGTGATGTCTGAGTGAGATGATATAAAACAGGAGAGTTCAGCTGAGAATGTGTGTTAGCTGTAATACATGAAGGAACAGTCAGATTTCTGTATGGTAGGCAAGGCCCCTTCACAGGGATCTGATCGGGACCCGTAGATGCTCCCCCAGCAGAGTCTTAGAAACCGCTTCCCTATGTTTGTCACTCCTAGAAACCTTCTCATTTCCTGTCTTCAACCTCCCTCCCATAAATAGCTGGGAGGATAGACTAAGACAAACAGGTATCTTCTATTTGGAAAACCAAAGTTTAATCAGAACTGGGATGGAAGTTCATGAAACACTGCAGGCCACTAGGCGTGTGATCACCTGCTAATTCACTGAGCCTGGTCTGGGGCAAGCAAAGCACTAGACAGCGGTTCTCAATCTGTGGGTCGCGACCCCTTTGGTGGTCAAACAACCCTTTCACAGGGGTCGCCTAAGACCATCCTGCATATCAGATATTTACATTACGATTCATAACAGTAGCAACATTACAGTTATGAAGTAGCAACGAAAATAATTTTATGGTTGGGTCACAACATGAGGAACTGTAATTAAAGGGCCAGAAGGTTGAGAACCACTGCACTAGAACCAGTCATCTTTCTAACTGCCCAGGGTTAAAGGCAAATGGAGGCCTCACTTCACTGAGCGGAAAGTTAGTACCAGGAAATCGTTTTCCGAACCAGCTAACCATTAGAAATAAAGACGAAATTGTTGAAGTCAAAAGCTCAGAGAATGCTTTAAATAGTAAATTACGCTGTGAGAGGAAAGTGATGAGAACTGGAGAGACGGAGGCAGACAGGCTGGGAAAGACAGGTAAAAGGTCCATCGGTGGCCCTCTGAGAACTTTCCTCCACCTCCCTGTGCACCCTGGACCCCAGCACGGCTCAGCATTGAGAAAAGGGAGCCAGGTTTGCTTCCAAGACTCAATCTCACCAGGGCATCTGAAATTCAGTCCTCTGTTATCTAAAATCCTAGAAACAACCAGTCTGATCATTTCCTGTTCACAAGGATACTTCACTGGTCTCTCACTTTGTTTGCATTTAAAATACTGAAATCTCTAAAGATTTACAGCTGATCTTTCCCCCTAAATGCTCCCAGGGATCATTTGGCATGATGGCTAGACAGGGGACACCATACCTGGCCACTCAGACTAGTGGCTCCCATGACCTAGCACCAACTCATGATAAAGACTCTAAAACTTGATTTCTTCTTGTATTTTAGTCATAAACATTTGTTATTTGAAAAGTAAGTTTTGTGGGTTTTTAAAAAAAAAATATGAGCTCTGGAACAACATGTGAATTGTAGGGTTCAAATCCAAGCTGTATTTAGAGAGTGGGGTCCCTTGGGGGTGAACCAGGAAATCTGTGTACCTTCAATTAAGGACAGTCCTCAATTCCCAGGGCAGAAAGCCACGTGAGCACAGGTGCCCACAGCAGAACTGAGAGGTGACAGGAGATGACTCAGAGGTGGTCATGATGGAGGAGACCAGATCGATGGTGTGGTGGGAGAGCTGTTTGCTGGGTTGGTGTAAACACAGGGAAAATGCAGGTGGTGGTGTGGCTGACCTGTGGGCGAGCTGGTGAAGCGGAGGGAAAATGGCAGCACTCGGCATGTGTTTGTTGTTGACGATGGTGGTGGTGGCGGTAATTTCAGATCCCCAGCCTGCTGAGTCAGGTTGGTCTAAACACATCAGTAATGCAATCCCTCCTTCCTCTTCTTGTTGAGGCTGATTTTACACCAATGGGACCTAGTTAGCCTTGCTCTACCCTCAGAAATGTCAGAGACATTTACCGGGTACTTCCTCCTTCAGAGGTGACTCTGAGAACTTCACCCACCCACTGGAGGATGCCGGAAATAAAGAGAAGGTTTCTAAATACTTTGTGGGTGATGATATTAGGCTTAGACTGTGGCACTGGTATCAACTCCAATCAATTTAATTTGACTAACACTCCTTGCATACCTCCCAGTATGGGCAGACCGCACCAGCCTGTGATGATGCTGACACGAAAACAAGAGCAAGTCTTTCATTCGCACCTCCGTGCTGCTAAAGTTCCTAGGATACTGCTCCTTCCAACTCTCCTCTTTCAAGAGGCATATACAGACAGTCCTCACGTTACATCGGACTCCACGTACCTCGTTTCGTGGTTACGTTGCCATCTCCCATTCCTTTAAAAAAAAAAAAAAAAAGTGCCGTCATTTTGACGTATGTATATATGTGCTTTAGGTTTTTTATTTTTTATTTACCACAAGTAAAGGTCAGAAATTGTTATCTTTCTTTAAAATTTTTTTTTTACTGTTTCGCTTCATTACTGCTGTGTATGTGCTCCATGTGAGTGACGTAGGCACTTATGTAAGTGGGTTCTGACTTAGGCGATCGCTTTCCATCGCCATAGGAACGCATCTCCCATGTAACCAAGGACCTACTGTAGTGTGGCTGCAAGACCACGGGCTTCTGTGGCACACCCAGATGCTGCCTGAGAGCAAACCACCCGCCACTGAGACTCAGTGTTTTCTCTCGCAAACTGGGGATCGCCTCTCTCTTAGGTCAGAGCTGTGAAAGTTAACTAGGCCTATAAAGCACCTGGCACCTTGCCCGCTTCAGAGTAGGTGCTCCGTCAGTGGTGGTTTTATGGCAGCTGGCTCCCCCGTGGCGCCCAGCCCCCAGCTGCTGCTGCTTTGCTGCTCTTGCCTCCTCGGGAACTGCTGGTGGAACTACCTTTATTGTTGCTTTTGCCACCACCCAAAGGTCCTCCAATTATGGAGTAGTTTCCCCCAGTAATTATGGTTGTTCACCAGTCTTTTTAAAGGTAATCTGGACTTTTCAACATTGTCGTCCTACACCAGGAAAACCTGAAATGAGTTACCAGGAAGCTACTTGAAGGGTAGTCAAGTGAAGTTGCTTTATTTCATCCCAAGCCTCTTCCTTCTGTAGAAAAAAAAAAAAGCCAGTTTCCCTAAATAGAGTGCTGATCAGAAGGCAGTGCATGGCATGGACGTTTATTTTGCCAGTGCAGACATGGCAGACATGGTGCCGTTCTAAATTCAATGGTTCTGAAGGCAGCTGCTAGTCCTGGACTACGGTTAAGACTGTTCCTAGAGCCATGTTTCATTGGTAGTTTTTCCAATCCTCCATCTTCCTGATGGTGGGAGAGGCAGCAGCTACCCCGAAGAGCCAGTTGAGTGGTGTTGCTCTGGGAGTCATTCGTGGAGGCTGACCTAAAGCCTTTCAAGGTTTTTCTAAGTATGTCTTTCTCTGTCTTGCATCCTTTTGTTTGAAAGAGCTAGACTGGTTTTGTTGTTGTCTTCAACTGAACTCAGCTGCTGCCGCCTGGGGACTTTATGGGCCCATCATTCTACCACCAATTCCCTTCCAAATGAGATGTCCTCAGTCTGAGAGTCTAAAAATGTCCAGAGATAAACTATAGGCACAGAATGGTCAGTGGGGCTCTCTGACAGCTAAAATTCGCTGGGGTGTTATCTGACAGTGAACAGAAAAAACAGGCAGAAACAATGTGGTCTTGATTATGGGAAATTGTTGATGTCTTCACCTGAACGGACTGCAGGTTATTGTTGATTACAGCACAGGTAGAAAGCCCCCGGGAGGACTTAGAGAAAGCAGATGCTGCTTCGGCAAAGCTGCAGTTGTGTGGGTTGCGGTCCAGGGCAGCATGATGGCTATAGTTGATAAAACTATCCTGTATAGTGGACATTTGCTAGGAAAGTGGATTTCAGATGTGCTCACCACAAAACCAAAATGTGGAGATGGATTTGACTGTAGTAATCATTTCACTATATTTGCATATCAAAACATCATGTTTTACTCAAAAACAATTGTTATTAAAAATATAGTCCTCGCTGGTTTGGCTCAGAGGGTAGAGTGTCCGCCTGTGGGGACTGAAGAGTCCTGGGTTTGATTCAGGTCAAGAGCATGTACCTTGGTTGCAGGCCCGATCCCCAGTGCTGGTCAGGGCACCTGAGGAGGCAACCAACTGATCCGATGTTTCTCTATCTCTCTCTGTCTCTTCCCTTTCCTTTCTCTCTCTCTCTCTCTCTCTCTCTCTCTCTCTCAAAAAAAAAAAAAATCAATGGAAAAATATCCTCATGTGAGGATTAACAAAATCAATAAAATGTTTAATATTTATACATTTAAAACCATTTTCTGATTCACTTAAATGCTTTCGTTTTAATAGATTTGTTTGTTCTTAGTGAAAACCTTGGTGAGATTGAGCTGTGCCTTCCACAGGAAATGAAAAGTGGCTGAGAGATTTTTCCTAAGCTTTGTCTCCTTTGTGATATGTCTTTGCTCCATCTCTCAAAATTTTAAGAATCTCCCCTTCACCGTAAATAGAACAAAATGTAAGTGTCCTTGAAGCCACGATAAATGGATGGGCTGAGACTGATGTGGTCTGGCGCTCTTGTAGTGACTAGAGTGAGGCACCCGTGGTTGTCAAGTTCAGAGAGGAAGGCCCAGAGCGCCTGCACCCTGGGGGAGAGCCCCTTCTCCATGGCCTTAGCCACCCCATGCTCTTCCTTCTTTTCCCTTTCTCCCCACCCGCCTTTCATCATCCTCAGAAGCCCATGTGTGTGAAAAGCAACAGAGGAATGTGGGTGGGTTGACTTGTATAATTAAATCCATGTTGCATCGTGTTCTTTAAAATTAATAAGGAATTCATCCCATTGAAACTCACCATGACATCTTCCCTCTGACTCAGATTTCTTTTGCTTTTCTCTCCTTTCCTTGGCTAAAAGCATTAGACATGGGGCTATGGTTCAAATTAGTATCCTACATTTTTCTTTATTTTTTTTTAATTTGAACTTTTCTGTTTAGTAAAGAATTTAATTCATTTATATTTCATTTTTCTTCTAGTCCACGTATCCACCATTGTCTTTTCTCTTCCTTGTCCTAGGACATTTAGTAAAGGGGAAAACAAGGGAGCTCTTCGTCTTGCTTGTGACTACAGAATTTCGGGGGGGTGGGGGGTGGGGGAAGGGTTGTACACTGCTGACCCGACCTTGACAATCCCTACACTGTCCTTGGAAGCTCTTCTTTCCCTAGCGCTTCATATCCTGCCATCATGTTAACCAAGCTCTCACATATGTCCATGGGGGCCAGAGGGAGCTATGTGTGTGAGACTGAGACAAGGAGAACCAATGAACAAATGGTGCTTCTAAGTTCCTGGGTCATGTTGCAAAACACCTTTTTATTGGGGGTAATAATTTGACTTCATTCCCTTATAAAAGTGGATTTATGTGATGGATATATATTTTTCTGCCACTGTTCTTGTGGGATAGTGATTCTATCAGGATTGGATTCATCTGTAACATAAACCCAAAATAAGTGACTTAAACCTGATAAAAATTTTCCCTACTTATGTACAAGACCAGTAGTCCTGGCTGGTATGATGGCTCGATTCAGTGGCATCTTCATCAATGATGCAGACCTTGTACTGCTCAGGTGTGATTCTCAGCATCATAGTCCAAGTAGGTTGTTACATTGTCATTTTAAGAACCTTCTTATAAACCATCCAAAAGAGTCCATCCCCTTCCTTTGTAGCGCCTGATATTGACCTCCCATGGAGCCTAGTTTAGCTTCATGCATGACATCTGGGTAGAAGGTGTGAAACCAATACAGGCTCGATTCTGAATTGTGCTGCTTATCGGATGTGAAATTTGAGAAAATCCCTTAATCTCTAACAGGCTATATTTTTCTCATATGTAAAATGGAAAATACAATATATATGTGTTAGGGCAGTATGTGCATAAAAGATAATAATATATGTAAAATAATTGGCCTATTGATTAACGTGATAACAAGTACCCTTTTACTCTTGCTGAGTGGTTTTTCCATTTTCAAAGCAAACAAACCTATGTTTAGAGACCATTTATTTTCTCCTAGTAAGACAACAACCCCAAAAGTGGGCTGTCTGTTCTTAGAAGCTGTTCTCCCAATTAGGAAAAAAAATAATGTGAAGAGGCCAAACTCAACCTCATGGTTGTTGCACCTTCAGTTTCTCTCTGTCATTGCTACTTTCACCTGTCGAGGACCCAGGGGATTGATGGTAAATATCCACTCCCCACTCCCTTCTTGTCCAGTGTTTCTTAAGCTGCAAGTTGAAAAAAACCCATTGGTGATGTCAATGTACTGGGTCATGACCAGCACTTTGTTATGAAAGAATGGAATGCAATCGTAGGTTAGAAAAAAAAGTGAGGTGCATCACAAATAATCAAGATATATTTTGCATGGAAGGGGTTTCATATATGTGTGTCTGTTCATGTATATGTATTCTATGCTATAAAATATATTTCTTAAAATGGGTCTTGAATCTTGAAAAAAAGAATACAGTGGGAGCAATCACTCTACCTGACATTAAAGTTTATTATATAGATACAATAATTAATATACCTGGCATTTGCAGATCAATGGAACAAAACAGAAAACTCAGAAATAGACCTCCATAAATATGCCCAATAGTATTTGACAAAGATGCAAAAGCAATTCAAGTGGTGGAAAGTGCAGTTGGTCTTTTCCATTCAAATGGCCTTAAAAAAATAATAAAAAAAAACAGGTCCAAGTAGATCATCATCACATCTGCATTCTAAGTAGCAGCAAGAGCACAAGAGAAGCCCCAGGTGCCAGCTGTCTTTTAAGAAAAATGCCTGGAACTGCCTTTGGGACTTTAGCTATGTGCCGTTAGCTTAGTCACACAACCATACCAACGGAAAGAAAGCCTGAGAAAGGCCATCTTTATTCTGAGGAGTCACATGCCCAGTTACAATTTCTATTATTACATTGAAGTAGGAAAAAAAATAGAGCCCTAACCGGTTTGGCTCAGTGGATAGAGCTCGGCCTGCAGACTCCAAGGTCCCAGGTTCGATTCCGGTCAAGGGCATGTACCTTGGTTGCGGGCACATCCCCAGTAGGGAGTGTGCAGGAAGCAGCTGATTGATGTTTCTCTCTCATCGATGTTTCTAACTCTCTCTCTCTCTCCCTTCCTGTCTGTAAAAAATCAACAACAACAACTATATATATATATATATATATATATATATATATATGTAAAAGAAATAGATACTGGGTGGCAATTTACTGTCTGTGCTACACAGAGATGTGCAAGTGTTGACTTCCACCTCTCCTGGACACCAAAATATTTCTGCAGCACATATTAGACCAGGGGTGGGCAAACTTTTTGACTCGAGGGCCACAATGGGTTCTTAAACTGGACCGGAGGGCCGGAACAAAAGCATGGATGGAGTGTTTGTGTGAACTAATATAAATTCAAAGTAAACAGCATTACATAAAAGGGTACGGTCTTTTTTTTTTTTTTCGTTTTATTCATTTCAAACGGGCTGGTTCCGGCCCACGGGCTGTAGTTTGCCCACGGCTGTATTAGACCCATAATTACAAACCTCGATGCCTCCTTCATGGATGTAAGGTAAAGTCCAAACTCCTTCATAAGGATATTTATGTTCTGGAACATTTGCCCCAAGCCTAGATCTCCAGCCAACCCCAGCCTACTACATTCTGTGAACGGGAAGACTCTACCACCTGAGTTCCTGCTCAAGGTTTTCCTTCCCTGGATGGCTGTTCCACACCCACCCCACTCCTACAGGGAACTAATGATGCCTCACTTTTCGGCCTAGAAAAATTGTTACCTTCTCTCGCTGATGCCCTTCCAGACTTCACAAACCCAGCAGAAGTAACTGCCCCCCTCCCTAGGCTTCCATTCATTCATAATTATATCGATTATGGCCCTCACCTCATGTCTTACTGTGACTTATTTATCTGTTATTTGTTGCTGTTTTCATTTCGTTTCACTTTTGCTGGGGACTAGAGACTCCTCCAATACAGGGCCTATCTTCCTGAATCCTAGTTCCAAAAAATCTCTGAATCTCTCAACACCCTGAAAATTATTTGTTGAATTACTGAGAAGTTGTTCAGGGGCAAAAACTAGAAAGAAAGAAAAAGTATCTCTTTACAACAGGTGTGCTTTGAATGGACAAAGCTGTTATTTCCCAGGTTTAGTTGTGAAGAAATAATCTCTGTTTAGAACCGCTTAAAAGAGCTAAGGTGAAAAGGATGATTCTTTGACATTTCGGGGGTCCTATTTCACTGTAGTGAGCAAATTGGAGTAAAAGCAGAGCACAGGAAAGTCCCTGGGACATCGTGTTTCTGCAGTGGGAGCACCTGGCGGCTGGAGGGAGGAAGAAGTCTTCAGATTTCAGCACACAGAGTAGCAAGGACAGCTTCAAAGATACCATTTCTGTAGTTATATATTTAGGAGAAAATCCTCTTCTAAGGAAAAAAAAACACACACAAGTTTTATTCTTGGAAGTCATGCCTTTTTTTACATAAACAGTATTTTATATTTTATTAGTATCTGTAAATTTGTGCTTGACAGGTGTCACATCCATAAACTTATTTTTAGAGAGGATTTAAATGGAAAACCTTATTACTATTAAATATCACCTCCCAATTTCCCCGTCCCTTGAACCCCAGAAAATTACCATTCTACTCTCTTCTTTCATGAGTTTGATATTTTAGATTGCTCATGCTAGTGGAATCATGTAGGATTTGTCCTTCTGGTCTTTATTTCACTTAGCGAAATGTCTTTCAGGTTCATCCCTGTAGTTTCAGATGGCAAGGTTTTACTTTTTTAAGGCTGAATAACATCAATTTTATGTATATATCACATTTTCTTTATCCATTCATCTACTGATAGACATTTAGGTGTTTCCACATCTTGGCTATTGCTAGTAATGCATGCCTCCTTTTTTGAATCAGATACTGTGTGACACATTCATCAGTAACATTCTTCAAATTGGCCTTCATAAACCTCAGTTTCTTAAAGCTGTAAAATTTAGATCCCTGGTTGTGGCAGAGAAAGTTTTATTTATTAGATCTGCATTTGCTCCTTTATATTTCCCAGTCTTATTTGACACAATAAGCTGTAAACAGAAGTGTCATTCATCACTTCCCATCATGGTAGGTAAGATCTACTGTCTCCTGTCCTGGTCTTCCCATGAGGGACACAGGTGCCGCATAGTTGCAAGATGGAGTGAGATTTTACATGAGTGAGAAACAAAACATCAATGTTTCAAGCCACTGAGATTGGGAGTTTGTTGTCCCAGGTAGGATTACTAACCATGACGAATACGCTGACAGTGCAAAGTTCTGAGGAGGATCAAACGGGTCATACACATACAAGCTTGAGCACAGCGTCTGAGAGAAATACCCAGCAACCACACAGTGACATCAGGTTGATCATTTAGAACATGGCTATATTGAAAGAAAAATGTCCGGTGGACAGGAAAACTTCATTCTAGAATTGAACTTGAGAGCTGGACTTAGAGGTTATTTAATCTGGTGTTTTCCAAACCTGTATAATTATAAACGCAGGTTCTTAACAGAAAATACGCAGTTCAAGGCCTTGGCCCAATTACAACGAATCAGAATCTCTCGGGAAGGTTTTGATCCCAATTGTTTTGATGGTTTTTTTTATGGGAGGAAAGTGAGTCGCAGGAGGTGAAGGACTCTCTAAGACCACTGAACTGATTACGGAGCATGCTGGGATTAGAACCCAGCTTCCATGAGGTCTAATGCTTTACTTCTGGGCTCACGTAATATTGTTCTAATAGAGTGAGGCCAACACTGACCCTTTGTCCCCCTTTCTCTGATAAATCATGTCAAGACCTGCAAATGATTTTACCCCTTAACAATGAAAAGAAGATGTAATTTTAAAATTACCTTGGATGTACAGTAAAAGCAGCATTCCCATAATCAATCATCCCAAATCATGGGGTTATTTGGAGCTATTTGAAGGAAAGTAAATTGAAAACATGTTGTTAAACAATGCACCAAAGAGTTATCAAATCATAAACATCTAGATTACTTTAACATGTTGATTATTCCACATTTAGGGTCTCCTTACAAAGTAATTCTGGTCATGAAGAGACCTGGAAAATTCAATGGATCCCTTCCTAAGTTGTTAACTGTATTGGGTTCAATCACTTGGCCATGTGAGAACATATGTTATAGTTAAAAAATCATATATATAAATATATATATGTACATATATATGTGTGTGTATATACATAAATACTTCTCTTTGGAGCTATTATTCACACTTTTCACTAAGCAGAAGACATTATTAGGGCATGTCTCTAAGGATATAGAAATAGCTTGGGGAATGCAGTGGTATAACACTGAACACATTAAAATCTATCTGGAGCTTTGGAAATCAAATATACAGACATTCCATAATGACCGTTGGGTTTTAGCGTAATTCCTGAACCTGAAAATTCATAACTAAATAATGGCAGCGCATTTATGACATAAAATGCCTTAAACCATTTGTTTATTATTATATGTGGATTTTAAGTTTTATGTTTAAGAAAATTGAAAGCCTACCCTTTTTCCCCCCTTGGAGAGGTGATATACCAATTACCTTTGAGAGTCTTTGTTTTTCTCACTGGAAGAAAGCGAAACCAGGACTGAAATTTACGTCAGGGCATCTATTTGGTTATCAAATCTATGATCACACGCCCTTGTAAAACTAAACCAAATTAAATTAATCTGTGTTGAAAAATAAATGATGTAATTCCTGGAGGATCCCGTTTTACTCCAAGGATGGTGGCCCGGCTCTTCTGAGCAGCCTGTATGAAAGCAAAGTCTGAAACAGTTCTTGAGACGGAAAAGAGGAAATTGCCTTGAGTGTGGCAGGTGTCTGGAAGGAGCCACCACCCGTGAGTGACCTATGATCGAAGGGGTCATCATTATAAGACTTAATTATACGTGCATTCTTCCTGAGACCGGAGTCGAAGACTGAGCTCGAAAATTAATCTCCATGTTATTTCTTCTTTGAGCTCTAAAACGAGCCCAGGGCAGATGAGGAGTCATTCATCTGACTGAGCATCGCAGTGCATCCTCTGACTTCTCTTGGAATGGATTCCTTATGTGGACACGATGTGAGTTGAATTGCATCTGGTTATTGTTTTTAGAGAATTTTGCTGAAATTCAAACTGAGCCTGTTCCTGGGAGCTGATTCATCAGGGCCGGCCCGCGTGAGAACCAGAGTGGAACTGGGACATGTAACAACTAAGAGGTCGCCCTGCGGGCGTCCGTCCAGGGACACATTAAAGCGGGGTGGCCCAGGGGCCGGGAGAAGCACATGCAATGCACTCCTGGACTGAGCAGCCTCTGTTAGGACTCTGGTAACAGCTGAGAGAGGAGTGACAGCAGCATGGTGGTAGGAAGACGGGATTGGAGATCAGACGTGGCTGAATCTTGAGCCTGGCTCTACTGTATAGGAGATACAGTGTTGGAGTCCGTTCTGTGAACTCTCTGAGCCTGTCTTCCTACTGGGGAAATAGTAAAATAGTGCCTGCCTTATGGAGTTGTCAGAATTAATGGGAGACTTGTACATAGTGCCTGGAACCTGGTAGGTCTCAAAAAAAAATATGGGTGGAAAAGGCAATTTTTCAATAATCTCATCAGCGACTCACACATATTGAACATTCATTATGTGTAAAGCACTTTACCTTCTAATGATGCCTCGCACACACCTAGCAGGAGCAGATACCCAATAAATCAGTGCGGGAATGACAACATGGGGCTGAATCGCTTTAGTATTCACTGTCTTTGGCCATGAGAGGAGAGAGCGGCATGACCGGTGGGAAATGCCCAGGTGCCAGTGCTGTGGGTCCCCGCAGTGCACACGGAGGCTTGGGCGTCTAGGGCAGAGGGTCCTCTCCTCGCCTCGGGTCCCCCTCTCCTGTGCACAGCTGCACCTTGGCCGCTGGGGTGGTAGTTCTCATTGAGTGTTTTTGTGGTCTTGCTGCTTCTGAGTCCAGAGGGTAAAAACTGAAACACAAACTAAAAATGTCAAGTTCTATTCTGCTCCCAGAGCTCCCCAGGGCCGGGCAGAGGTTTTGCAGTTTCACCACAAGCATTTACAGGGGCCGCACACTTTGGCAGGACTGAGTCTCCAGATAGCCCGACCTCTGCAGACCCAGCATGCAGCTGAATTTCACGGGCTGAGAATGGGGGAGGTTCTGGGGGGTCCTGGAAAAGACTAATTCAGCCTTGGTTTATCATCGTGCTCCACTCAAACCCCCGTGTAGCCAGGGCTCGCTCGGTTTCTGGTTTCAAAATGAAATTTTCACACGGCCCAAATCCCAACCCACCCTAATTTAAAGAAACAGGCACTTGGCATGTGATCCAGACAGATCAGCAGTTGCTCACATACAGCTGTGCACATCTGGCACACAGGTATGTGATTCTGCGTGAAGATAAATTGTGTGGGGACCAAATGCACAGTTGGGAAACTAAAAATGCACCGCTTCTTGGAAGCAATCTTCCTGCACAGCAGGGCCTCTGCATGAGCCTCATCTTTTCTTCAGGCCTTTTGCAGAAAGCACATCTTTCTCCTGAAGGCCTGTGGGTGAAGCCAGGGACATGCCCACACCTGCAGTTGGCTCTGTGCTGCTCCCTTCAAATCAGAACTTGGACACCGTCTCTGACAGTCATGGTCAGGCAGCCTTCCCAGGGGAGTTACTCAGAGCCCGGGCTGCCGGAAGAGGCCAGGTCTTTCCGTGGTACAGCTTCAATGTCCATAAGCTATGATTCATCCAGGGGCCTGTTCTTCAGGGAGAGTCCTTTTTGTGACAGTTGCTGAAGGGTTAGGGCCCTTCACCAAACTCGATGGACCAAAAGTCCACCTCCCTTGAGAGCCTCATAGAGTCAGTGGTGCCCACTCCTAGGGGAGCATATTTCTCAGAGTTCAGGTACTTTTAACTCAAGGGAGGGCCTCAGGCTCATATGCTCTTTAGATCAGAGGACTCCAGTTTAGGTGCTGCACTGGCCTGGAGAAGACAGCGCGAGGCAGTCTCCTGGATTCCAGGAAGCACTGCTCAGTGGGCTCAGTCACTAAGGCTTGTAGAATGTTCCATCATGGGCTCAATTTCACAACTTCAGCAATAGGAAGTTGCTAGGTGTTGGCACAACTAAACTAATAATTTTGAAGGAGATGCTACCCATGTGTTTACTATGCAATGATAATACCAAGCAATGGCCTAGCAAGCTGGTCTTTATTCTTGGTTCTCCTCTCCCTCCTTCATATCTATCTATTTATCTCTCAAAAAAATAAATCCAATAAGTGAAAGGGAAATTGCAGTGACTCTAGAGGGAAATACAATCTACATCTTGTCTCACTTGAGTTAGAGTAGATTAGCCATAACATCCATTCTGTAATGTTGTATATGCTGTTTTGGTCTGAAGTTTTTTATTCCTTTTCCAGCTTGATGAACCCCGGATCATTCTTTATAGCTCAACTCAGGTCTCACCTGTTTTATGACTCCTTCTCATACAGGAAATGACTTTGTTCTCTATCCTAGCACTGCATGTATACCAGTCTATGAATACCAAACCAGCTTTGTGATTTTCTGTTTGTATGTCTGCTTGCCCATCGTACCATGGTTCTCTACACAGCAAGGACTGTCTAGATCAGTGATGGCAAACCTATGACACGTGTGTCAGAGGTGACACGCGAACTCATTTTTTTGGTTGATTTTTCTTTGTTAAGTGGCATTTAAATATATAAAATAATTATCAAAAATATACATCTTTGTTTTACTATGGTTGCAAATATCAAAAAATTTCTATATGTGACATGGCACCAGAGTTAAGTTAGGGTTTTTCAAAATGCTGACACGCTGAGCTCAAAAGGTTCACCATCACTGGTCTAGATCTTTCTATTTCCAACACCGATCCCTATTTCAATAAGTAAATATTTGGAAAATTAATTCCAACACTGTTCCTTTGTCCCTTAACATAACTGTGATAGGACCCATGTATTCCCAGTTTCTGAACTCCACAACAGCCCAGTATGAGAATTCAAAAGGTCCTCCACAAAGCTGACCTGGATGTGACCCAAAAACTAAACAAAAAACAGCCACATTCTGAGGTGGCCTGCAATTGCCAGAATTACCTTGGGGTCCTGACAAAAGATAAAATAAGGAGCATGGGAGTGAGAACAGAACAGATTTTTGTTGTTCTTGTAGAAGAGACTCCCAGAAAAGTCAAGTCGTTTTAGGCTTCACTGCTGGGTCCAGGGTAAGTGCAAAGATATAAGTCACTGTGGGAGTTGCTGAGGGTTCCCTGAAGGACACCCAACCCAAGAACCATTAATAACGATACCTCCCAATGGAGCCAACCTTTGCCTTGCATGGGCAATTTATAAAACTCTTTTAAACCTCAGACTGAGCAAAAGCCTTGAGAAGGAAGAGTCTGTCTTTTGTAGAACCCAACATAAATTTTACACTCATGTGGGAACAAAAAGTTGAGAAGAACCAACAGCCTATTTGAGTTTGCTGATATAAATAGATAGGTGATAGAGAGATACTCATTTACCAGCCGTTTTTCTATTTAGTTTTTAGTAATAAAACCCAAAGTACTCACCCAAATTAATGACTGATAAAAGTGTCAACCCCTCTCTTCCTGGTAGAAGAGCTAGAGCTTGGAGTCCAAATAATAAGATCCCATGACTGTGATAGCTCAGATAATGGGGTTTCTAAGAGGAGTTTCCATGATTTCTTATCCTGTCACTGAAAACCCTAGCACTGCCCTAGGTTGCTCCTAACCTTATCCTTTACCTTAGACTTCCTCTTCTCTCTTCCTAAGCCTCTGTACCAGGATTCTCTGAAGCAGTGCTGCCTCCCTCCATATGGTCCACTTGAGAGCCAGGTACCAGCCCATCATAGAGATTGCCCTGTTCCTTACCATGTATGGGGAGAGACACAGCCACTTGGAGTGAGGGGAGGAGAAGATCAAACACCAGCTCCATTAAGGTTTCTATGGAAAAATAGATATTGAAAAGGTAAACCTCTAGGGAGGTAACAGATTTAAGCAGAAGTGTCTAGTGCCAGTGGTCGGCAAACTCAT
Source organism: Myotis yumanensis (assembly GCF_028538775.1). Taxonomy (NCBI): domain Eukaryota; kingdom Metazoa; phylum Chordata; class Mammalia; order Chiroptera; family Vespertilionidae; genus Myotis; species Myotis yumanensis. The sequence goes on from NW_027223762.1 coordinate 6,462,819, forward strand.
TAGTCAACAGAGCCAAATATCAACAGTACAACGATTGAAATTTCTTTTGAGAGCCAAATTTTTTAAACTTAAACTATATAGGTAGGTACATTGTTATTAACTTAATTAGGGTACTCCTAAGGCTTAGGAAGAGCCACACTCAAGGGGCCAAAGAGCTGCATGTGGCTCGAGAGCCGCAGTTTGCCTAGTCATCCAGAAACTTTCTATACTTGCTATCATAGCCAGCCACCCAATCAAAACCAGCCCATGCTCCAAGTGAGAGAGAAAGAAGCCCAGTTGCCCACATGCATCCGAACAATGACTTCCTGTAGACTTGATCCTGGCCTCATCAGAGCTCTGCACAATAAACTATGCTGCTGTGGGAACCTCAGGAAGGCAACAGGAAGAGCTGGGAGGGAGCAGAGAAGAGACATAGCACTAGACCTGGAATTAAGAAGTTGGTCTCATCTACTACTTCACACTTCTACTTAAAAAGGCCCTTAACTTCTCTGGGTCTTATGTTTCTTTCATTACAGAATAAGAAAAATCAACCATACAATGCAGGTTTTCTTTGCTCACCTTCTAGGACCTTTACAAAAATTATTTCATTATAGGACCTAAAATGTTTGTTTCCAGTGCTGTTATTCTGGCTTATTTTTTTTCAGGGATTTTGTTCAGAAAGATACTGTTGTGCTGGGGTCCCTTTCAATCCAATTACCAGTTTGCTCTCTAGAAGTCTCCTGAGTCTGGGTCGGCCTAGGCCTCAAAGCTAAGTCTGTTTTCATGTTTGGGTTATGGATCCATTTGGAGTAGGTATTCATTAAATACTTGCTAACTAAAATAATCACTCAGTTTTTAAAACCAACATTGAGAGGTATTCTTTCCAAATTCCAGCCTATGCTGAAAAATCCACAGCATGCTGTGGTTAAAAGCAACTGGTCCACTCTGAATTATCTTCTGAGTTAGTTCCAGGAAGACCTCCTCTCTCAATGAGATACCAGTTACCAACCAGTTTGGCGGGGCTGAGAGATCTTCAGAGCATCTGTCAAAGTGTCATTTCCATATTTTCCTGGCATTTATGACATTCTTCAATTATATCTTTTTGTCCAAACCACATCAGTCTAGACCTCTAAAACCAGTCTTTTTCTTCAGAAATTGGGTAAACTTGTAAGCTTTCCCCCACTGTTTCTAGGAATGCAGCAATCCCAGGAGAGTATCACACACAGGGCATATTTGAAATCAAGGTATTATGAAATCCTGCCTTAGATAGGAGTAGGGCTGTTCCTAATGCCTATGATCAGCAGCTAAAAGAGCAAGACAACTTAACAGCACAGCCCATGATGGGAAGTGTTGTTGGTTTTCAGCACCCATTTCCAACTCCAGTCATGTATCTATGGTCCTTGTAACATTTCACACTTGAACCTCAATTCCCAACAAGCAAATAGGAAGTTGTCTCCACAAAATTTAAAGTAGGTTGATACAGAGAGCTTTCTTCATTTTCTATTGTCTTCCCTCACCTTGGTAGTATAATCTTCTCTCCCTTCTCATCAGCAATCAAAATAGCCATGATTAAGTCCCACACATCACTGTCAAAACTTCTTCCTGGTAAAACAAAAATCTGTAAACCAATTTATAATAAGAGATGGATGACTGAAAGAATCTTAAACTGAGATATGAGGGTAGGTGGCATCGTAACAGGAAAAAAGAGCCTTAAACTAAAGCGACAGCAAAGTTACAGATGATAGCCATTGGCAGAGGGAAGGCCATAGAGCATTGGACCTACACTAACTCTGGGAGGTTGTGAAATGTGTGAAACTGTGCCAAGCTTGGGCCAGGAGCGGGTCTTGGTATGTGAGCTACTCAGTTCTATTAATAAGCCTGCAGCAAGATGTAAATTTGTTGCTCCAGGGAGCCTACTTCCTTGTAACAGAGAGCAATCAAAGTTTCTGTGTTGGCCCTGCCATCCCTGCTGGCACTGGGCTCTGAAGAGCACATCCTTTTGGCAGGAAAACTCACAGCCTTCATGGGAGATGTGCGTGCCTCCCAGAGGGGCACCAGGGCCACGTGTCCATCCCCCATCCACTGCCCTCTCCCCCTACCCGAGATGCTCAGGCAGAAGGAGGCCGTCTGTGCTCTGCTTGCTGAGTGGGGTGCCTGTCTGTAGATGTCTAAACAAACAACACTGAGTGGAAATGTCTTGGGGGGGTGGGAGTGGGGTAGGGGTGTTCTTTAAGAATCTGGCTACTGTGAGGGCACAATCCATCATCTCCTAAAACGCAGTTTAAAGTACAGTGTGTGGTCCTATTCCCTTGGGTCTTTCTTGGCTTAGAATTTAATTAAGATCTTGAGGGGAATAACTGTGATGCAAAACAACTGGTGCGTCCCAAAGTGTACATTGCAAATGTTCATGACAGTACAATCCACAGTTAGTTTTCATTTAGGAAAAGTCCCAATGTGAATACACTAAGCACAGGGCATAATAAATGGCATCTTCAGTGTAATTAAACCAGGTCGGCTGCACTGGCCATGTGTTTCCTTCTGGGGCCTTGAATGAGACAGTATGTCTGTCACTCAATTGACAGCATGTGATTCAATCAGCCCCAGGCCACTTTCCTGTCAGAGTGGGTAGCAATTGTCCCCACAGCCAGTGAAGATGCTCTAACCCTCACCCATCTGCCCAAGGATGAGGCCAATATCTCAAAAATGACGGTTCCTGCACCCCACCACCCTAAAAGTCAGGGACCCAGGTGCTTCCTCTAAATGGCAGCAGCCTCCGTGAACCTGAGGATGTCCGCAGAATCAGAAACCCTCATTGTGGAATGGGGCGCCTTCGCTTGAGAACTGCCAATAGACTACTTTGATTTGGGGACTAGAGAAAAAATTTGAAACAATTGTTTTATTAAAAACATATCAGTTTGAACTTCCTGATTCTGAGGATTGCCAAACCAGAGAAATGCAGCTCCTTCAATGATTCATACGTCTGAGAGGAGGAGGGCTCCTATGGCATCAACATATTTCCAAGCTTGGAGCCTAATTGAAGTTGTTTTACTTTTTGTGCTTTGTATAAAATGAATTAATTTTTAAATTAATTAGCAAGATGTTTATCTCAACAGTGTCTACATTTAAGATGCTCATGCATATGCAGAACACATAATTACTTCAGCCTTCAGGTAATATGTGATTTCTGTGAGCATACACAGATTATTTGTGTTAATTCCACAGTTCCCAGTGGCCACTGGGAATCATGAAAATCTGAAATTACTGCTGGTACTTACCAGGCATAACAAAGTTTCTCATGATGTATTTTGAACACTGGAGACATAAAGGTGGCCGTTGACATGATAGGTGAATATTAGGTGAAACCACATCTGAAGATGCTGATAATTGGGGGAAGTGGGACAGGGTCTGTAATGAGTAACTATAAGCTCTTCCTGTGTTTCCCTTCTCTTTCATCCTTGATCTGCCACATGATTCAGTGCGTGATCTGGGAAATGCCATTTTTGCTCTCTGTACCTCACGTCCTTCAGATGGGACCTGGTAGGTGGAATATGAGGTAGAACAGCAGTTCTGAAACTTACTTTATTTACAAATGTCATTGAAATTTTTATGAATTGTAAGAGCCCTTATGGGAAATGACCACTGAGATAGCGCCCCACAAGGGCACTGGACATGGCCATGGAGCTGTGATGATTTCTCTTTTATTTCAAGCACCTCCTTTGCAGAGATATCATAGGGACCGGTTCCAGGGAGGCATCTGGAAAGCATGTAGCCTGACCTGCAGCTGTGCTCCGTTTCAGTTTGTTCCAACTGGTGACCCTCCAGGGCTCTTTTTCTTCCCCGACCCAGACATGCTCTTTCTCCCTGGCTGCCCTGGCCCTTCCTGGCCTTGTAGAAATAATCATGCCAAAGGCAAGATGATTCCACCCAGGAGAAGGGCCTTACAGCATTGTCTTGTGTTAAAATGGCTTCTTCAGCCTACTCTAAGCAGTTCATCCTCTCCTCCTTGACCTGATCCCCTTCCTAAAGGCCTCTTCATACTTTAGAGACAGGATTCTTTTTACAGGCATCTTCCACTAAGAATGTGTCAAGCACTCAGGAGTGGAGGCAAGTCAGACAGAACACATAGATTATGGATGCTGGTGCCTTCAAGCTTCCTTGCTGGTGCAGGACCATCTGGTCAACATCGTGTAAGGAAAAAATGCAGGGGTTGGTCGTACTGTCCTCTATCATCCAAAGTCTCACTCTTCCTGATTTACAGCAATCCCCTCGTCATGGCACCTGAGCACCATTTCTTTGGAGTCACTATTTTTTTTTTTGGTCATTCTCTCATTGTTTTCTATATCTGTGCCATCCAATATAGCAGCAACTAGTTGCATTATCTATATCTACTTAAATCAATTATAATTAAAGAGAAAGCTCCTCAGCTGCACTAGCCACATTTCAAGTGCTCAGTCACTACATACATATGGTTTGTGGCTATTGGGTTGGACAGCACAGATGTAGAGCATCCTCACCATCGCAGAAAGGTCTATTAGACACCAGTGATCTATACAGACATTCAGTACATGCACACTCTGTGTCAGCACATGACTGAGTTTTGAAAACATAAGAGTAGACAAGATAGGTTTCTGCACATGGGTATTAGAGGAGGCAGGCACAGAATGATACCATCACAATACTCTGAGCCCCTGAGGTGGAGACGCGAGAAGATATTCCAAGCAGTGGCCACAGCACATAAAAATGTACAGAGTCCTAAAAACATTGCACATCCAGAGAAGGGGGGCATTTCATATTGGTCAAATGTAGAATGTGTCTAGTGAGTAAAAGAGTGGTAATAATGACTGGTAAACTAATGTGAAAAGACAGGCAAGGTCTAGATTTGATGGGATCTTGCATGCCATGCTGCTTTGGTAGTTTGTTTTATACAGGTTAATTCTTCTACAACCTGATCTTTAACTAGTTTGATCACCTCAAATTTGGTTTCTTAAAATCAAATACCATTTTGCCTCATCTCTTTCAGAACCTTATTGTAGAACCTTTTTACAAAACTCACACACCCAAGCTCCTGTCTTCTCTGTGGCTTAGCTTGTCATTCTTCCAGGCACTTCTCCTTGAGTTAACATATCCCATCATCATGTTGTATGGTTGTTGGAAGATACACTGTATGGTGTATGTTTGTGTTTAAGTATTTAGAAGCTCAGAGATGTACCTTAAATTGACAGTGATGATGATGATGATGATGATGATGATGATGATCACAAGGGAAATGAAACATGTCAATGCCCAAATAGAAATGCTGAGCTGGTCACAATAAGGACCCTATAGGAGGTAGTCCAGCAGCTCTTCATCTCAGAGACTGAGCATTTTCTTGTAAACTATGTAAATCCCTCACCTGTGGTTGAGATTTGTCTCTATGTGCCTGTCCTAAAAGCAGCATGATGACCATTCAAAGATGTACACCATGAAATCACAGCTGCATTCTACAAGACATTTACTGAACATCTGATGAGAGTTGAGACACTGCTGTGTTCAATGTTGACAAACTTAATGGGTCTGTGATGAGAAGAAGACTCTTGTTATCATGATCCTGACTTCTGGAATATTCATTGCAGATTCCAAATCCCTTCCACTGCTGTCATCTCCTATGGTCTCGGAATATCCCTGGTAGGTAGATAAGATCAGGCCTGGTATCCCAGTTTTACAGATGGCAAAACTAAGGTCCAGGGATATGAAGTCATTTCCTGATATCACATTAAACTAGAGAACTAGAGCCAGACCTCTTATTTTTCAAAATCTAAGCTTTGAAATGTGCTCTCAGAAGAGAAGTTATGTAATTACAGCAAATTCCCCTAAAATCAAATTTTCCTTACACATTGGGATGAAACATCCAAGCTGAGGGAAATAAAAAAATAAAATAAAACATGAGACCCTTGACAATTGCATGTGGTTAAAAACAGACACAAAATTCACAGCAGCTCAAAGCCCTAAATGTTCCTCTCATAGTCAACAGAAACTGGAAACTGATTACTTCTGGAAGTCACTGAGGTTAAAATGTTGAGGCAGCCACCACCATCTATGGCCTCCCTACCACATAAGGATAAGGAAGAGGTGGATGAGTTCAAAGTTTTCTTTCAGAAGAATAGAAATAAAAGTGCGTCTATATCTTTACTCACATTTCAGTGGATACAAAAACACTGTGACAAACGTCCGAGAGGCCACACTGAGCGGTGCTGCAGAGCAAACGTGAAATAAGAAGTCTGTTTTGAGCCTTCATCCAATTGCAACTGCATAGCTGCAAATAAATCCCAGCACATGTTGTTTTAATTAATGGAAAATAATAAGATAACAGTCATGATCATGGGGTTTAACCAACCATACAGTTAAGCCTACATTTGTTTTCAATTACGGTTAAAATGTATTCGGTTGAATACAGCTTAAGTGGTAATTGCATTCTTTACAAGTTGCTAATAATCTCTGGAATGGCAATTCTAATAAAAATTTTACTCTAATGGGTACATGTCCTGCTTCCTCACATGTCAAGGCCAGTGAAGTCATTAGCGGCACTAGCCGTCCAATCGTCTATCTGGAGAGTTGGCCTTCTGTCCAAAGCCCACACATGAACCACTCAGTGTGTACTTACGTGGGAAGCCGCGTGGTCATTTGATTGTGGTTTTATGCTCTTTCTCAGGAATGCTTCTCAGGGGCAATTGTGCTCTTGGAGAGCGGCTATTTGTCACTGCCTATCAGATGAGGCCTTCGACAGACTCTACAATAGGAAGCTCAGCCATCCCAGCTACAGGGACTTAACTTCACTTCGAGATAGTCACTGACCTCCCCCCAAATTTCCAAAACATCAATCTCTGTTTAATGGGTGGGTGGCTGTAGGACTGTACTGACCACAACATTCCAATCCAGGAAAATATGTCTGGGTACACACATGGTTTGATAAACTGCTTTTAATGTTCTGAGTCAGAGAAAAATCTTAGGCCTACCGTTATATGCTCCCTTTCTTTTCTCATCTCCCAATATTACTACTGTGTTTCTCTACCTCAATTTCTCCTTCCCTACCATGCTCCTTCTTTCTTCTTCTCTTCCTGCCATCCCTATGGAAAAATGTCAGGGCAAATAACAGGCCCAGTCTTAGAGTCAGAGAGCCTATGTGAGGTGGCTCTGAGCTGTATCATTTGCTCAACTGCCACCTCAACTATTTGTCACTCTAATGATTCAGTTCCACATCTCTGGGTTTGGAGAGCTTTTAAAATTCAAGTAATTAGAACATTGTTATCCCCAAAATCTACTTGAACTTGAGAAAAAGACAATAGGAGCTTTGCCCAGAAAGAAGGAAAGAGATTTAGAGAAGGAGGGACAGCATCTTGCAATTTTAAGAGTCCAACCCTAGAAGGAAATTTGAGCCTGTTGCTGGTAGTGCTTTTCTAAAGGCAAAGGTACAAAGTTGTGCAATAAACACATATTAAACACACAAATGGGAGTGGAAGTAGTCAAGAGAAACAGATGGCAGAGACATGACTGTACTCATAACCAACAAGAAGCCATGGCAATGCTTGGGCCATTATTAAGTTTGCATTATTAAGTTTTCAAAAGGCAAAGTCAGCCACTATTCCTAATAGTTTACCTCTTTCAATGAATCCTTCCTCTTTCCTTTGTCACACCTGAGGTACTCTGATAGAAGAGGCACAAGTACTATTTGGTCTATCATGGTGTGTCTACGGGAGCTTGAACAATTATTTTCCCTTTTTTTGGTCTTCATTTTATCATTTTTTAAACTGATAATTTTAAAGGTACTTCTGACTATTGTGATTCCATGAAATTAAAGTGAGGGTTAAGAGAGATGTTGTTAAGGCTTCTATCTTCCTCCTACTTCTAGAGCTCCATGGAAGTTCTGTCTAGCCATCCTTCTGCCTTCTAATAGCACTTGCTTGGGTTTTCGCAACTTCAAAGGGAGTGAAGTAGCCCCATAGAAAATCATCATAATGGCTGAAAACTGGCAGCCACCATACTAGGCAAGTGCTAGAAAGATAGTATGGGGCTCTGTATTCTTAATCCTCCACTTACTCCCCAAACGGCACCACTGTCATTACCATAGACCATGGTGTACCCCAATATTGTATCACCCACTGGAATTTCATTGAGTTCTAACTTGGACCAGACACTAATAATTACATAGATTCTAATTTGGATTAACTAAATTGTCTCATCCCAAATAATATTTTTAGTCTTATCTCCCACTGATCCCTGATATGCACTCAGAGCTCCAGCCAGACATGGTAGCTTACAGTATTAGTTTTCTATGACTGTGTAACAAATTAACACAAACTGAGTGGCTTAAAAAAACATCCCTTTATTATCTCACTGTTTCTGTTGGTATGGAGTCCAGACATGCCTTAGCTACATTCTGGGCTCTCCCTGTGCTAATCTCCTTTCTGGAGTTTAGGGTCCTTCTCCAAGCTCACTTGCTTGCTGGTAGAATGCAGTCCCTCAGATTAAGACGGAGGTTCTGCTTTCTTGTTTGCTGTCAGCTGGGGAATACTCTAAGCTCCCAGAGGCCCCATAGTTCCTTGCCAAGTGGAACTCTCACAAATAGCAACTCATTTCTTTAAAGCCAGCAGGAGAATCTTTCTCCAGTTTCTCCATATTTGCCATCTCACATAATCCAATCATGGGAGTAGCACAAACCACCTCTCACATAGTCTAATGGCTAGAAGCAAATCACAGGTGCCACCTTCACTAGGGGAAGGGAGTTAGTTATACAAGGGTGTGATTCCCTGAGAATTACCTTGAATTTTGCCTATCATAGTTATCACTTCAAAAGCATTTTCCTCACCCCTTTTAGACATGAGCTTTTCTCTGCCAAGTAATTGCCTATGCCTTTCTTTGCCTATCCCTCAAACCATCACTTTCATAGATGACTTTAAGTTTGCCCATGCTACCTTCTGGGCTTCCATTTCATGTATAATCCTCCAAAGTCATTTGCTCATTCTGGAATGCATTTCAGTTTGCAAGATCTTCTCCCCAGTATGACAAATCTTCTTCAGAGCAGGGAACTAAATTACATTCACTCTTATATCCACTTCCCACTCCCCAACCTCCACAACAGCACCCTGCACAGTGTTTTCTACATAGGTGGTAGTTGGCAAACAAATACTAGTGAAATTCAATAAATTGAACCAAAGCATAGAATTACAAAATCTACAAGGTTGGAGCCGAGCTTTGAAGTCATCTAGACCAAACTATCTCCCTTATTGCTCTTGGCAGGAGGCTACTGGCATCTCTTCATGTTTCTACGTCCCATCTGCTATCAAACATTTTTATGACATTTATTTCCTCATTATAGTCCTTATTGTGCTTTATTTATATATCTGTGAGGCACAGAACAGTTGGAAATTATCCCTTCCTTTGCAATATTTTCTTCCCCAAAGCCCCAGCCAGCCCAGACTCCCTATGCCCATGACGGGTCTCCAGGGCTGCCGTGACAGCATTACTCCCCACTTCCCTATGTCTCCTCTGTCTCCTCCATACCTCCATCATCAATTTCAAACTTCCTGTCTTGACATTCAAGGCCTCCTTACACTTTGAGTCTGTCTTTATCACCTCCGTTATTTTCCCTATGTCTCCCTCCTTTGGTCCCACTCCAAATTCTGGGAATTCCTCCAAGTTTCTCAATATTCCTGGAATCATCATCCCCCATCCTCCCGTCCCCCATTTCTCCAATCATCTGTCAAGCTTTCTCTTATTTCTCTCATCTTCTCTAATCCTAAAAAAAAAAAAAAAAAACCCTGAAGTTCTCTTTTGACACAATAAACCAGATGTATATTTAATGTTCTATTAGCTAATATTGCCTGTGGCTATTTGACCATTGAAATATATGCAGGACAACTGTGATAATGCTTTGACCTTTGTCAGAGTGAAAATCATAGCCAGTTTCCAATGTTGGACGTGGGAAGGAAGCCTACAATGAACCAGAATTAAGTTATTAAGTTGTCTTGATTTGCCCATGTGACTGACTAACTCAAAAAGGATAAGAATGATTTGGGGCTAAATATGTCACCTCAATAGGTCTTTCATCATTTCAGGTAAAGGGTAAACTAGGCCATATATATATATATATATATATATATATATATATATATATATATATAATCCTGACCTGAGATTATTTTTTCCATTGCTTTTTAGAGAGTGGATGGAAGGAGGAACATTACTGCTGGGTGCCTCCTGCAGAGGTTAGTTCTCATAGTTACCAGGTGTTGTGATTTGGGATAAATTAGGTCAACCCTCTGACATTCAGATTCTTTACTTCCAAATGGAGATGCTCCTAGTGATATCTAATAATGTCAGTAAAATAAGTTAACATAAGAAAATGCAACAAATTGTAAAATGTATGTCAAAGGAACTTACACTCTTACAGCAGCATTTCTGACTGGAGCTTGTGTCACATCATCAATGGTGATCAGCGGTAGGAGAGCCACTTCCTTCTCACAGGGCCTTGATTTCTTCATCTTTGAAACCGGGGAACAAATTCCTGCCTTGTCTTCACAACAAGCTATTCTGAAGATACTATAAAAGAAGTGAAATGAATATTTTAACTAGGAAATGTATAAAAATATCAGGTATTGTTTTCATCATAGTCAGTAACATTGCCATCCCGGAAGGAAGTCACATGAGCTGTCTACATTCCCTCTGTTTTCTCCCTTTCCACTCTATCCCTTTCCACTTCCCCACCTCACCTGACTCACGTGTATACATATTTCAGGTCCCAGGTAATCCTCTTATCCTCTCCCTGAACCACCGGCCCAGTCAGTGATCTCCTAGGCTCTCAGTCACTGTACACCCAGCCCATGGACATGGGACTGCCATGGCTCCCACCTGGGGACACCCAGCCAGAGATTTATTTTGGGCTGACTTTAGGAACAAAAAACAACTTGACTTTGTCCAATAGCAGGGAAGTTTGAGGAATTTCTGAATATAATCATTATTGTTTCTCACAATCTGAATGATTTTCAAATCCATGGTTTCATAGATGGCTTCTACTATTTTTATACTTGCTAGACATGAGCCAGGAATATTGCAAGATGGGTACATTATTATATTTTTATTTCCATAAAAGTTTGTTTACATAATGACAATCTTTGATATGCAAGTGATATGCCATTCCAAGATGGATCCAAAGAAATAAAAAACACTTGGGTAAAAATCTACAATATGGTAAATTTAAGACTTGATTTCTGACATCTTTAAACTTCTTGTTACTGAAGACACTTCCTGGATTGAATACTTCCAGCTTTATTCATAAAAAGAGGTATGTGAACCAATTTTATTGATTTTTAAGGTCAAATCCCTTTTGAGAGTTTCAAAGCTTCAGAGCAATGTAATGTGGAAGTCTCTTCCAGATAACTTCCTTTTATCTTTAGACTCATTCTTCTGTTAATGTGTGTTTAATATTCATAGATTCAAATTATCAGGGTAAAATATAATTTATCTTTTCAGTTTCCTAGTTTATTCTTCGCTTTGTAGTGAGGCAGAAAGAAAAGACATAACATTGGATGATTGCTGGAGTTTGCCTAAATGTGTAGATCATTTTTTCTCTCCAATATAATCTTTACCATTAAAGTTAGTGGCTATTTTATAAGTAATTTGAATCAAATTCTCAGAATTTATCCATCAACTCATGTACAGTTTGATTCCATTCTAGTCTAGTCTCTTTTTACCTTTGCAAATTGTTCTCTTTACTTTTTAAATGGAATTAAAAGAGAATAGTTTTTTCCTGTAATTGGTCCCACAGCATTCATACCCTCTTCCCACACATATCCCTACCTTCCATGTCACTGAGTGAGTTTAGGGCATAATTTGCTAATTTGGATATTTGAGCTACTGGTCACTGAATAGAAAAACTCTGTGATGTTCCAGGTTCTCTTCAAATAAAGCAATATTGCAATTTTAAATTATAATTATTTAACAGCTTAATTGGAAGCTTCTCCTACCCTCAGTATTTGGGAGATCTTGTGGGTTGAAAAGACTTTTGCTCCATGAAACCAAAGATTCCACTTCTGTAGGTACTAGATTCAGAGCGAGGAAAACAAAAGCAACAAAGCAGCACAACCAAGCCAATAGCTGGGAATATTAGCTTTCCCTTGTTGTGTAACAAATGACCACACACTCACCAGCTTAAAAACACACTCATTTATTATGTCACCGTTTCAGTAGGTCAGGGGTCTGGGCACAGTGTATGGGGTTCTCTGCTGAGGGTCCCACAGAATGGAGTCAATTTGGGGCCAGGTGGGGCTCTCATTTGCAGGCTCTGGGGAAGAATCTGCTTCCACACTCTTTCAGGTTGTTGGCCAGATTTAGTTCCTTGTGGTTGTTGGTTGTTGGACAAAGGTCCCATTTCCTCGTTGGCTGTGGCCCAGGGTTGCTCGCTGCTCCCGTGGCCACCTGCATGCTTCCTCTGGCTTCCCGTGTGCCTCCCTCCATCTTCATACAGCAGTGGCCCATCCAGTCCTCACATTTCCAATCGCAAGCATGAAGTATCCTCTTATTCATATGTTTGAAGAGTTAGGTCAGGATAACTGGGGGAAAGAGATCAGTTTAAAAATTCTGCCCACCACACTGGGGTATGTATTGTTTCAGGTTTTGAGGAAGTTTCGGACACCAAGGGATTTCACCTAGAAGATGGCATCTAAGACTAAGACCCTGAGTGAGAAGGAAGGTTCTGGGAAACAAACAGGAATATTTTAAACTGCAATGATGAAGGCTCTGCAGTGCTGCTGGGATAAACCTACAGGAGAGGCACAGATGATCTAACAAGGAGAGAAAGCAGCAAGGAAGAAATAAACACAGTTTTGTTAGGAAGGATCCAGAAATGCCAGGCCTCGTATTAAATAAACTGACATGCAAGTGAATAATCAGTGAGGAGGCCGAGCACACAGGATGGGAGAGCCAATGAACACAGGACAGAGAGTCCTGAAGGAGAATCCCAGGTGATGGGAAACACCGAGTAAACAAATACCCAGCTCAGAGCCAACAAGCTGCTTCAAGGCTGAGAAGTTCCAAGATTTAGAAAATGGGGGTGGGCTATAGGGTGGAATCCGGACATTTCACTGGTCTGGCTAGTAAGTTGAAAGGAGAAGATATATATTAGCTATAAGTAGGACAGCCAAATAATTCCATTACAAGGAAATATAGGCCGCAAGGCTGAAGACTAGACATCCTGGATGAGGCATCTTTCCCTTTTCAGCCTCCTGGAATGTTGTTGCCATTATAAGGCTTTATCTTTTCCCAACTCCAGGAAAATAAAGTATAAAATATTAAAGATGATGAGAATCCTTAGGGATCGTCTAGTCTAATCTCTTCTCATAACCTGGAAAAGCAAGGACCAGAGAAAGAAAGGAACATATCTGGGTCAAGCAGTGAACCTCAAGAACAGTCAGTTCCAGGGAGAGAAGCCTTCTACTCCCCAGCCTGGTGTCCTTCCTAGCACAGGGGACTATGTTCCTCTCTAACAAACTAGCCTTCGAAGGTATATCTTATGCTGTTTAATAAACAGCAACTAAAAAGTAGGTTTTGCCCACTGTTGGATACTCTGTAAAACATCATTGTGGGTCTTCTTTTAGGATTTTTATAAAAGCTTATACATCTGTATTTCATGCTGTCCCCCACTACTCCTTAAGAACAACATTTAGTTTTTCATGCAAGAAATTTTGGAGTCAGAGAAAGATAAATATCACATGATCTCACTCATTTATGGAATATAATGAACAACATAAACTGATGAACAAAAACAGATCCAGAGACAGAGAAGCATCGATCAGACTGTCAAACCTCAGAGGGAAGGTAGGGGAGGGTGGGGGTAAGGAGAGAGATCAACCAAAGGACTTGTATGCATGCATATAAGCCCAACCAATGGACACAGACACCAGGGGGCTAGGTGGGAGGGGAGGGGGTATAAGGACATATATGTTATACCTTAATCAATAAAGAAAAAAAGTATTTAAAAGTTTTTTTTATTTTACTTCAACTCCCAATAGCTTTTAAAGTGTAAAGATGTCTGTGTTGGTCAGAATAGGTCTTACAATTTTATCAAATAAAAATATTTTAAATAACTTCATATGTGAAATAAATGTTTATCCCCCATCAAGTACTAGGAGCATGAAATGTGGATAGTAATGAGATGTGGGTTCTGTACTGGAATACATACTTGATAAATAACTAGCTGTATGAAAATACCTCGGTTCCTCCTCTGTGAAAGGTAGAAGTAGGAACGAGTGGTAAGTGCCACATGCATGGGTGGTGAGCTGTGCACTGTAAGCTTTAAGGGAGTGCCATTCTCACTGGGCTCCCCATGAAATAGAAAAACTGCGATGTTATATATGGTGTTATACCGGAAAAATGCATCACAAATGGGAACATTTTTAAAACATTTTGAAAAATGGAAGATACTATTAGACCATCCCTCCCAATAATCATCTCACATTTGACTGTAAATTTTCAGAAATCTCCCCTGTTGGCTGAGAAGAATAAAAGATACTCCTTTTGTTCTGGCTGAGAAGAGCCCTTTTACTGTTGAGATACCATCTTCACTTAGTGAGAGTCCTGCGGAGTAACTGTCCAGCTAGCATTCAGGGGCCTAGTGAAGAACCCAACAGCAGTTGGAGAAAGGAGAGTGTGTAGTGATGAGCTCGGATGTCTTAACATAAACAGAAAAGAAGCCAAAAATTGAGGAGGAGAATACACAGGGAGGAGTCCAGTGGGAAGGCTGTATATTCTGTAGGCATGGTGACAAAAACAAAAATTAAAAGTGCTCAAAATTAATCCAGCCAATTTTACTAAGAATAATACTGTCTAATTGAAAAGAACTCAAGTGGAAGGCGTATCCCCACATGTGCATATCCTTCAACATTGATTCTTCTAATGACTAACGCAGATTCTTTTCAGATTTGGAAATCACCTTGGGCAATCAAGTACTGTGACAGATATCTGAGTCCTCTACTCCAAGACATACAGGAACATTAATAGAGAGAGTTATGGATTAAGAGAGAGGAGGGAAGGAGCGATCCAGAACAAACTCTCAAGCATCTTTTTGCAGGTTTATATTTTTATATTATCTAGTTTTAGAACAAATAATCAAATAGGAAAGTCCAATGATTTTAAAGTTAGGAAATCTGTTTCAACTTGATTCATACCCCAAGGTGACCCACACACTTCATTCAGCCCCTGTAGCTCTACAAATGCCAACTATCTCCTTAGACAAGATCTAGCCTCGGCCACTGGAGGGACAGGTGGTGTTTTCTACTCTAGAACTACTGATCGCACAACAAAAATGGCCCCTGTTGCACTCTGATACTTGGCAGTAAAGGAGCAATGGAGCAGCAGCCACATCTTGCTTTGGTTTGGGGAAAGCGCCCTCTGCATGGCTCTTTGATGGACACTGTAGAACAATTATCAGAAATTAAGCTGAATTCATGCATTTTTTTATGTTTCTCAGAATAAAGCTATAGGGAAAGTGAGCTCTTCATTCATGAGCATGTATTCATTAATTCAAAATGAATATAATGAAAATGTACATATTATGAGGTAGGTGCTGGGAATGAACACAACACTGAAAAATAGAGCCATTCTGCTCATAGAAGTATTGAAAAGAAGGATGAAATGTAATGGTTTCTCAGGAACCTTAACAAATAAGAAATGATATGAGATTTTTGCTGCCATGGATCCCTGCCAACTACAATGGGAGTGATGTTTTTAATGTTCTTCCCATAGCTGACATGTAGCCACATGGGGATTAAATGAAATAACAGCTACAAGGTGCATAGCGTAGTGGCTTCCATTATCAAATGGATGCTCCTTGCCACACCACAAGTGCTCAATAATGTTAGTCCAATAATTCATGGACTCGTGTATTTCCAATTGCCCAATTCCTTTCATTTACGGGAAGTCCCCCTTCCTCACATGAATCATATTTGTTCATGATGATGCCAGGCTATGTACTTTGGGCACATACGGAAACAGATCCACTTCTGTGGGGCTACTCAATCCCTGCTTCAACCACCAGGATCTAAATCCAGATGATGATACCTGAAGTCCCAGGCAGGGAAGGGACAAAGAGTATTAGCACCCAAACAAAAACTCAGTCATTAAGTGTCTGCTGTTGTTTTCCCACCCAGTTATCTTGCCTGTGCCTCCCTGTCCAAGTCCTCCACCACCACACCTACCCTGTGAAAAATGTCAGTGTTTGGGGGCATATTTACTTAGCCATCTACTCACTGGCTCTGGGATTCTGTTTTGTTAGATCCTGTCGTCACCACCAGGCTGGAAGCCAATGTTTGTACTGGGTGGGAGTTAGAAGGAGGCATAAACAGAATCAACCTTCTTGTGCTTTAAAAAATCAGGCTAGAATTATATACATATTTCATGTCAGAAAAATAAAATGTGTCTTGGCAGTGGATGGGAAGTTGGAGCGCTTGGAGGGGGAGTGGAGAATTGGCAGAATTGCTCCCCTTTTCCTTGGCCCCCCGCCTGACAATCATTCAACTCTTTGCTCTTGGAGTCAGCTCCTTCCCCCTCTCTGAGGCCTTCCAAGTGCTACAACTTCCTTGCTGTCATCCCGCACATGTTGTCAGAACCCAGAATGGCTTCAAAAGGAAGAGCACTTTTACAAAATGGTGTTCATTCCCTGAATTGCTTAAGTCTGGCTTCAAGTCACTGGAGTGAATCTCCTTAACTTTGATTTGAGGAAAAAGCAATGTTCATACGGCAAGACCAATTCACAGGAGGATTAGACAAGCTAAAGGAGAACATATTTAGGAATTTACCTCTTCAGAAATGGAAATCCCATTTCTCAGATTTGTAAAGCACTAATATTGTTATCTCCTAAAAAATATTTTGCTAGATTTCTCTAAACTCAGTTGTTTCCCTCTGGCTTGAGTGGTTCTGTTTCTCTAACTCCTGGTGTCGTCTGTGAACACTCAGAGTTGCAGTCTCTTTTGAATTGTTATCTGTACAAAATGGGGCCCTTGCCCTAGTCCTTGAGATGCACCCTTTCACTAACCAGCTCCCAATGCTTCCATTGAGTTCCCAAGAAGGGCCTCTCCATTGTATCCTGTGTTCCCCCTCAAATTCCCCAGGAAGTGCTGTTCCTCACCAAGGTCTTGGAAACCCTGGAGACTTCTGGTGATGGGGCTGTTTGTGTTCGTGAGACCCCTAGATACAGGTTCTAGAAGGTAGAGGTGAATTTTCATAGGCCTGCATGGCAGCTTCCAGGCCACTGCTTTCCCACCCTCCCTGAGAAAACTCTCCTCATTTGAGACTCAGGTCACTAGCATGCTCTCATCTGTGTGTCTGTCATCTGCCAGCCTCTGTATAGGTCATCCCCTCATATTTAGCACCTATTTCTTAATGTGGCAGAACATCTTACTCTTCATCTTAAATTCTAAAATGCAATGTTGACTTAAACTACAATCTTAGAACCTTGCTAATTTGAATGGACCATCCTCCCCACTAAACAATTCCCTATAAGCCAGACCCTGGATTCTTCATCTCATAAAGCATTCTAACCCCCACTAATATATCATCTTTGGAACCCCACCCTTCTAGCTTTGTTTAAACAGTGCAACAATATAGTTTAGTAGAGAAAGATATCATTCAAATCCAGGTGGCATATGCAGATATCAAAATGGAAACAAATACTATAGTTAGCCCCAAACAAAAGGTTTTGTTTGGAAAGAAGGAAAAGCAGTGGGAGGGAGGGGGGCCAGGAAAAAATAACGTGAGTGTTGATTACCTTTCCTCCTGCAATAAATTTCTACCCCTTTGTATTGGGGAACAAATTTAATACTTACTAGCAAATAAATTAGGTGCAACTCATTTCTTTATCATTTCTGCTGTGTCTCCATAGACTTGCAAGAAGGAATAAAACTGAATTCTTCCTATGTCATGACTTCTTGGGTTGTTTGTGGTAAAGAACTCGCCTTGCGCCAGGGCCAGTGACTGGTCTTCCCAGCCCCAGTCCCACGGACAATCCACCAAAGGAAACCGAAGGTCAAGTGCTCCATCCCATTAAAAATGTGTGTGCACTGTTCCAGACCGCTACACTTTCCTTTTGACATGACTAAAATAGGAGGCTGGGAAGCTTGCCTTATCTAGAGTTGAGTCCCAGATCTTGGCATTGTCCAAAGCAATCCAGGAATTCAAGTTACACTAATGTAATCTTCCTTCCTGAGCCAAAAAAAACTTTTGATGAATCTTCTACACTTACTTTGTAGGCCATACATTCTCCCCCAAATGTGAGTGTTGATGAACTGGAATCGGCTAATTTCCGAGAATTTTCAGGGCAAGGGAATAGCCCAAACACTTCTGAATGTTGCTGACTTTTTGTTGAATGGCTAAGCCTCCCTCAGCTCTGTGTTGTCAGCAGAATTAACCAGTCTATATCATTTTTTATAGATTGTGAACAGGGAGGACCTCCAGCCTGACCCCCGCCGGGCCCCAGTAAATCTCGCAGCGCACAGTTAGAGACACTCTTCTAGGCTTTGTTTTCCTACCAGTCCATCATCTCCTCCCATGCACTTTGGAAACTAGCAGAACTTCTTTTCATCTGAGGTTCACAGGAGGACTTTTGTAAACATCTGCTGAAGATCCAAATAGGTTATGAAGCGGGATCCAGTTTGTCATGTGACCTCCAGCCGCCAGGAACATCTTACTATGTTCAAACAGAGTTGTTTCCTTGCTTGAAAGACTCTGCATTTCCTGCATGTGCCCAGTAGCATCTTCCTTTTCACACACTAACCCTATGGGATTGCTTCCCCTAGATGACTCCTTTCTACTTAAAGTGCCAACACTTCACTTCTTCCTTTATTCCAGTTTGTAATGAAGTCTTTCAAAGTGGGAAGGAATTAATGCAATCGCAGGCCCTACCTCCATTTATTTGAAGATTACTTCATCTTTTTATCAGCTGGGTTTAGAGGCTCTTGGAATATTAACTTGGAAATCTCTTGAGATCTTTATTTCTTAAAATGGTCTATTCCCAGGGTCCATACAACAGTGTTATTCTTATATTAAGACCAATACCTCATTCTATAGAATTGAGTGAGAAATAAATCCATGTTCATTTTGCAGATAGGCTGAGACTTTAAAGATATTTTCTATACATAGCTGCCTACCTTCACCTCTCACCCCAGGAGCTGCTTGTTCTGTCTTCCCTTCAGGAGGTAGAGTTGGAGTACACCATTCAAAGTCTCTCGCACCAAAGATGAAGAAGACAATGAGGCAGAGAGGTCCTACCAATAACCATATGCTAGTGGGGGCCCCTTGGACTTCAGCTCTTCTCCCCTACCCCTTCTCCTTTGTTTATAGAAAACAAAAACCAAGTGGGAAACATTAAAAAAATATAAAGAAAATGACAATGGGAACTCATAAGCCACAGCCATGGCTAACTATTATTCATGTTTTGATGAATGTCATGTTTTATTATGAAAATTATACTTTATATAATGTGGATTAAAATTATATAAAATTTTGTATTGGCTTATTTTTATACATAATATAGCACAAGTGTTTTTTCAACATGAATAAAACTGTAATTAATGTATTTAATAATCAACTAATGCATTATTAGCAAATACATCACAATCATTATTCGTTTTGATTCTGAAATTATCTCAGATTTGGGTTAAGGGAATTCCTCAAAAGCTTGCTTCTAAGTTCATTGAACATATCTCCATCACTATTGGGTTTTTTTTTAGCCCTTATATTCTGGCTTTCCCACCAAAATTATTCCAGATTTGTTCTCAGAGTTATCCTGCCCTCAATCTGGGTTTGGTCATTTCTCCAATGAGCCTGGATTTCTTTTAGAGGGAAATACAATTCTAATTTTTTGAAAGGCAAAATGCTTGTTTTAAAATTTCTTTGGTTTTTAGTGAAGTTAATTTTTTCTCTAAAATGTATTCCTTGCTTACATTTCTTCTTTCATTATTCTCTTTTTAATTTAATAATATTTTAAAATATTTTTATTGATTTAAGAGAGAGGAAGGGAGACAGAGAGAGAGATAGAAAGATCAATGTGAGAGAGAAACATCAATTGGTTGCCTCCCTATACATACCCTAGCTGGGGATCAAACCCACAACCTGGGCATGTGCCCTGACCGAGAATGGAACCAGCGACTTCACTCAAACAATGGAGCCACACTGGCTGGGCTGAATAACATTGTTTAGAATACTTAGAATACACACTAATAATGACATGTATTTTCACATTTAGATTAAACCACCTGTTTCTAAAGGAGAAATAAGTTTGTAATTTTACTATTCTAAATGGTGGTTAAATCCTCCAAAACACTTTCCATAAAACTGTGAGAGACATGTTGCCTAACTCAGCCGTGTTTCAGGACATCATCTCGATGGTCAAATTCAGATCCTCAGCCCGTGGGAGCTGAGTCCCTGTGTGGAGCTTCTTGCATTACAGAGGCCAGGGCACACCTGCCTACGGGGTAGGACTGTAAAATATTAGCTGGTGGGAACAGCAATGGCATTGGGAGAAAAGAATAAGTTTGAAGAGATCAGAATCAGTGACAGTGGAAGGAGGCATCTCTGAAAGGGAAGGAACGGATTCTTTCAGAAGCAGTTGTGGAAAGAAAATGTCCTTTCTCCAGAAGTACCAGTTAGAAAGGAAATCAGAAAACAACAGTGGCCATTCATAAAGAACTTGACTTTTATGGAGAACTACCAGGCATTTGAAACATTCTATAAACACATATGGATGAGAGAGAGTATCCCTCTGCAGGCCTAGAAACATCTAAATTACATGGTCATCACTCTTAAAATGAAATTACAGCGAGAAAATTAAATAGCAGATTCTATTTTGGGGCATGTACACCAACCATAAACTCACATGTTGAAGTCTACATGTCATATCTGAGATGGATTTGCTGTCAGAAACACTTTCATCTCACCCACAAACATCAGTGACCTCTCAGGCTGCCCCCGCTTGCCCTGAGACACAGAAGTGACTAAGAAAACTACACCCACCTCAGCTGACCTGTCGTCTGGGCTCCCCACCACACTGGTCCTTCAATGGCTGCCGAAGCTGCAATCTCTTGACTTTCCATTTCCTGTGAAATCACAGAATATATTGTCCATTTAGGAGACTCTTAACCAGAGACACAAGGGCCATCAAAACACTCTTCAAAGTTTTCAGAGAGGAAGGAAATTAATTGATTGTGTCCCTGTAGCTACCTTGCTTCTTTTTTCTTTCCATTGCTTTTCCTTTGATTAAATTCCATCGCTCACTGGAACCAGAGGGCCTATCTTCTCACCAAGTCATCATAGCCTCCTCTGTATTACATTTCCATGCTAGTGTCTCTTTAAAAAGAAAAAAAGTAAAAATAATTTTGTTTATTTTCTTAGGATGTAATTGTTTTAGAAAAGTTGGAAATGCAAAAAAAATGTAAATAAGAAAATACAAGCTACCTATAATTCTAGCATCCAGAATTGACCACTGTTTACCTTTTAATGTGTATGCATCCATTCACTTTCATTCATGTGTCTTCTCTATGTGTCTTTAAGTGATTCTGTCTCTACCTCGCTGTCTGTAAGTATATACGTACAGAGAGAGACAGAGGCAGGGAGAAAGTCCCTCCAAAGTGTGTGTGCTTGTGTGTGCATGTACACATGAGCAAGGAACAAACTTTTGATTTGTTAACCTACTGAGATTCCAGATTTATTGGTAATAACAGACAGAGATCATCCAAACAAATGCTGTTTTTCTAGCTGAGGTGGTTGACAAACAGATGTGCACAACTGGAATGGATGGATGGAGGGTGAAGGAGAAAACGGATGTGATTAAACAAGAGGGAACCAAGAACACACCTGTGATAAGTAGGCAAGCAATTTCTGAGTGCTTCAGAGCCAAACGTATTCTAAATAGTTCACCAAGGATTGAGAAGCCACAGTCAGCCTGTCAATAGGTCATTTTGTTCCTATATTCTTTGTCAAGTATTTGTTCATGGCCTGAAAGGTGTGAGACCACAGGATAGGCACTAGAGATACATTAAGGATTAATGCGGTCCCTTCTTTCAGGATGCGGCTGATGATCAGAAGAAAGATAAGCTTCTTTATAACTGTCAGCAAAAAGAGCTCTTTCCAACAAAGAGCTCTGAGAAGGAAGAATTAAGTGAAGAACCTAATAGTCTCAGATCCCATTAAAGTCTACCAGTTGTTTTTTCCTTTCCCTGATAAATTACTAAGGTTTACAATGAATTGTCCTTAAACTTTTGCCATCTTTTTATTTCTAGCTTCTAAGAAAACTCTAAAATCTCTAAAACTGATCAAAGTTATCAGCGGTAGAGAAAAAAGATAAAGTTAAAAGCCCAGATAAACCAGTGATTGGAAAATCCACACTCTTGTTTGACTTATCTGACTAACTGTATTTAATTAAAGAAGATTCCTTAGAATTTGCAGAAAATTGGGGTTTTCATGTCAGAAGCCCCAGGCCTTACTGTGACCTGCCTCATCTGCTTTCCCGAGCTGCTGAGCCAGGCTCGTGCCTGTGGTGCAAAGGCAATGCGGACATTTGCTGAGGGAGCCCTGTCCAGTGCCAGGCAAGACTGAAGTCTTCTCTGCCCTGGGCTGTGCCAACAAGAGTCTCATATCAGGCCCACCGGCCTAACCAAGAGGAACCATGGCTACCATCCATTTACCAACAGTGGGTAGTGATTTACCCATAAACCCTTCTCTCCACACTTCCGGGGAATGTCTCTTCTCTTTTCTATATGATGGGAATTACCTTCCCACATGAATTCGAGCATGTGGAACCAGAAACCTACTTGTGCCCCTCCACGTGGGCCACATGAGACACATCCCTACCCTGTCAGCACTCTGAGAGCCTGATCTGGACGTCACCTTTTGCAGTTTGAACCTCTTTGCCTTGGAATGTCACACCACACGGGAGAGCGGCCTAACGGTGTCTGGGTTACCTTATCATTCAACTTATATCTGTATCAGAAAGTAAATGAAAAAAAGGTTCAGAAAAGAATTGTGTATATCCTTCAAATCAAGAAAACACAGAGATGCCGTCTTCTCAAAGGGAAAGTGATGTTTTAGCAAGAGGCCTGAAGTTCTGGTCATGTTAGGTGGTATTGCCCTGGGGGTGGAGGCCAGGAACATTTGAATCTTCCCCTAATCTCCCAGTTCCTTCTTATAAAGTCCCTAACGGCATTATAAAAACAAGGGACAACAGCAAAATGGGAAGTTAAAGTACACGTTATTATTTGCTTGGTCAACGCCAAATAAACAAATACAGAACTTTCTGGCGACGTGTCTGAGGGACATGGCAGATTATCAGATCCCAACCCAGACCCCAAACTCTAAAATGACTATCTCATCTTTGAATCTTAACATCCTTGGGCTGCACCCATGGTGCAGGAAAAGCAAGTTATAAATAAAGAATGTACTGCATGGAAAAAGAAATAAAGTTAACCCGGAGACATTTCAGAGACAAACACAATCTTTTATGAAACCAAACAAAAGAAAAGTTGTCTACCATAAAACAACAGCTCTATCATAAAAAGTAATCTCCCATCTCTAGGCCGATAAGTATCCTGGACCTAACTCCTAAATGATAGAGAGGGATCATGGGTTCCAACATCCACCCTGAGGATAAGAAGAAGAGAAGAAATCAGAGACCTCCAGCCTCTCACTGACCTGGCCATGTGACTGGAGGAGAAAGAAAATGTTGACACACTCCGCACTGCCTGCTCGTGAATATCGCCCAAACGGCAGGAGGCCACCTGGCATGGTTGGTTTGGTAACCGTTCTCTTAAAAAGAAGTGGAAAATGGGACAAGAGGGTGAAGGGACAGGTTTGCCAAGCCCCTACTCCTCGGGGATTGGTTGGGAAAGGAAAAAGAGAGGGCTGTTATTTATTTTAAAGGTGGGTATTTTGTTGCCACAGTCACTACGATTACTATGCCCTGATGAGCCTCTTACACGTTGGAGGGGCATTTTGTAGGAACTCCTGCAAGTATCACAAATCCCATGAGTTAGGTATTTCATCCTTACTCTGTAGATCAAGAAAATGTGCCTCAGAAAGGTTATTTTGACCAAGGTCTTATAGCTGTTAAATGTGACCTTGAAGTATCTGAATACAGAGTCCATCCTATTTTTTTAATGGGGTTATTATACTAGAACTGCACTATTAATTAGAACAGGTTTGGAAATCACTTGATTTTTTTCTTATTAGTCATTGCAATGTGGCCCATAGGGAAATATTAAAGAAGATAGACACTGAGTTATATTTTCTGTACACAAGAGGCACAAAGCTGGCATTGTTCGCCATGCCCTTTGCAGAACTCTCTCAAAGGTGTCTTGATACTGTCAAGAACAGAAGCTTCTTCACACTCAGAACTTCCACCTCCTTCCAAAGGAAACATTCTTTCTTCCACATACTCATAATCACCTTTATTCATATGCTTACTCACCGCAGAGGGCTAGGTACCAGGGTTAAAACAACTATTTAGTGGAAACAATGGTAGGAATATGTGCATATATACTGTATTAAATATATAATATACTCACTGCCCATTAAGGGAGATATGACTCTCCTCATTAACAGGTTCTATAGAATTGAGTATTTCCTGTTGTTTACATAACTGCATATGAATGTACCATCTAAATATTCATATATACATACAGATAAGAGCATACACATATATCCACATTCACATAGCACTCACTATATGAATATTACTGTTGTTATAATTGAGAAACAGGTAGATATCTAGTTTCTGGGATGTAAAGAGCTGGAAGGAGTGTCACTCCCACCCTTACAACCAAAAAGCCAGAAAACTACAAGTTCACAATCCTTTTTGACCATATCAGAGAGTGGGCTGAGTAGAAAGAAGGGGTTGGGGAGAAGGCTATGCCTGAAGGCCTCTCTCCCCTTCCCATCACCCGCACAGTGGTTTCCTAAGTTAGTCTCTCAGGTCACATCTGAGAATTTTTCTTTCCTTCTCAAACTCTGTCTCTTATTTCAAAACCCAGAATTTTAAACCTGCTGAGAAAACAGCCCAGATCATCTTAGTTTGATTTTTCCGTTGAAAAAGAAATTAACCTTCTCTTAATAAATAGGCCACCATTAGAAATGCTGGGTAATTTTATATCATTCAAATTTTTTCAAAGGAAGGCAACTTTAAAGCACAGGTGAAATAATGAATAACGACAGGGCAAGATTCCGTGTGCGTGTTGTTCCTTTGTTTTTCCTTTTACCGATTATTCCCATCTTTATAAGATGGACAATCAGTTTTCTTATTCACCTTCAGCCACCATCCCTGTAAATCACACCCCAGCCACATAGTTACTCAGCCATTCTCCAACCAGGCCATGCCTTTGGTTGTCTGTTTTCTCTCTCTGGAATAACAGCCTCACTGGAAAATTCTACCCAACCTCCAACATGTATATTGTCATTTTCCCTAACTTCCTCGGGGATTTGAATTCAACCTGCCTTTCCCTTCTCAATGATGTACGTACACCAGCTTCCACTATCATAGAAGCTACTGGCCAGTTTTCACTGTGGTTGTTGACAATGCAGTCCTTCCTGATGACATCATGCCTCTGACGGTGTGGATTGTCACATGTTCCCTTGTATCTGGGCCCTGGCTGGCACCTCATAAATGTTTGAGAGCCACGTAGAAAGAAGGGACATACACGTCACAGGAGAGCTCTTTCCAGCTCTTCACAGGCCTTGTGTGCAAGGACAGAACATATTCATTCTCTGCAACTTGCCAGTGACCCATTGTCTTTATAGGAGTGAGCTCTGGGACAAAGGCAGGCACTACAGTTCAGTAAAATGAGTACTGAAGGCTCACTAAGGTGAGCTAATTTTTTATGGGCTGACATTCAGAGAGTTGTTCGGGAAAGAAACTGTTAAGGATAATGGCTAACCTCAAAAGCGTCCAACCTTTTGTTCACATGAACCAAACTCTAAGCCGCAATTCAAAAGCCAACACTCAAGCAAAGTCAAGAAAAGCACTCAGAAAAGCAAAGCACACACCTCATTTATTCACTTGGCCCCTCACCAAAATGCTCTATTGTTGCCCGTCATGTAACAGACATGCAGGAGGCCTCAGCTGATCCATCCTCCCGGTCCTGAAGGTGGGGAGGAGTCAATGGTGCCCATTCACTGGACACAGATTCATCTAGAATGGCTGGATAAGGCCTCGTGCCTCCCCTGTTCCCTGTCTGGGTGGCTGCTACCTCTTGCCTCAAACATTGACATCTAAACAATCAGCAACTTCTACCAATAACACTTTAATAACCTCCTTCACAGTCTCAATGTAGCATCTGAAACTCCATAAACAGGAGTGAACTAGTAGCAGTCTGAAGTTGTCATCATTGACAGCTTGTGATTTATCTTAACTCTCCCTCGCCATTTGGCCACGACTTTAAGTAAACACTTTCCGTCTTCCTCATGTTCTCGTTACTGCCACCTCCCACTAATAAGAGAGACTGCCAAGAAAAGCATCCAGACAGTTCATTTACCTCCCAAACTTGCCTGAAAGTAGCCGCCCCAGTTTAGACAAGGGGCGAAGCAACTACTGCACATTTTCAACAGATGGAACAATGCTTCCCAAATTATTTACATTAACATTATTTGTTTTCAGGATGTGTGGAACGAATGGGTAGCTGAATGAAGTATTATGACGCGAACTGAAGACACCAGCAGTTCAGGCAGCCCGTTGATGGTGAGAGATGGAGATGGGCCATTTTGCTTTCTAAGAAGCTGAGGAGCTTAAGGTAGTCTGTCCTTGCTAAATTCTTGGTACCGCCTTGTCTGTCAGATTTGGTTCAAATTCATAGGGAGGTTCCTCACTTAAAGCATTGTGGCCAGAAGACCCCAAGACTGTCTCCCTCTCACCCATCAGCCAGGAGATAAGATGGGTCAAGCTAGTTGGCTGCTGTGCTATGTAGCTGGCCTCCAGAAAGATAGGTCCCCCCCTGAATTTCCTGTGAGTATCACAAAGCCATCTCTAGGAGAAATTAAGACACCTTCACTCACTAAAATGATGGAGCCCTTTTGTGATTCAGCCTTCCCAAAATTTTTAATGGCCTGCCCACACACATCCAAAGTGGCATTGGATATCCTAGAGAGGACCGTCATGAGCACCATTTGCCTAGCTGTAGTTCTTTCATACCTTTTCAACCAAACCAAGAGGAGAGCAGCATGGTCACTGGCAGATGGCTGGCCACAGACAGGAAAAGGGTGAGCACAGACCTGCTGTTTCTTCAAGTGCCCATTCCCTCAACACATACCCCGAGGCTGACATCATGGGCATTAGTGAGGATCGGAGGATGCCAGAGCGAGCCCTCTCAGTGCCAAAGTCAATCTTGTGGCAGGAGATTCCAAATTCTGTTTGCGAACTCACATGAACATTTCTCATGTGGAATGTCTTAAATCATCATGTATTTATTAAGTGTTTATTGCGTACATTCAATACCCAAGGCTCTGTGTCAATCTGGTTCCATGGGGGATCCTTGAAATGCAGTCCCCTCCGCAGTGGAGAGGTAAAGTGCCATCAGAATGCTAAGTGGTAGACCTACAGGGGATCTCTCAACTGTCCTGTGGCCCAACTGCCCAGGTACCCTATTTGTCTTGTCCTTGGTGCTCATCAGAGGACAACAGAAGGTGCAGTGGTCTGGGCTGAGGTTGCTTTATTCTCACATCTGCCACTGCAGAGAGGAGACCCCAGGCTGTGCAAGCCCAGTCAGGGAGCCTACAGAACAACGGGGAGAGTGCAAAGAAGCTCCAAGCACTGTCCCCGGATTTGTCATTAGAACATATAGGGTTTCTGGTTCTTCTCCCTCCCTCTTTCCTCTATTCTTCCCTCCCTCTCTTTCTGTCTTTCTCCTTCTCTTTAAGGAGTCCTCACAAATATCTCATTCTGTCCTAGCCTCCTGTTAAATCCTGAGTTTCTCATTCACAGCTGAGTTGCTTTCTCTTAAATGGCACCCCCTTTGCACAGAGCAGTGATGGGTTAGCCCGAGTGAAGAATTATCGCATTCTTATCTAAGCAGCCTGGCAGGCCTCGCTGCATGGGCTGTAGGGACCCAGAGTGGACCAAGGACCAAATGTGGGACTTCAGCTCCTATTTTGGGAGTCTATATAGTTTGGGAGAAAAAACAAAACAAAAAACACCTAAAGTGGCATGTTGCCCTTATCACTTTGACACATTTATAAAAATATGTAGAATTTTGATATAATGAAAGGATGATATAAAGTTTCTATATTTATAAAGGGATTAATACTTGAAGTAGCAAAACCCTGCCACACACTCTCCCAACAATTCCCCACCCCACCCCCCAACCACGGAAGTCTCAGGCCCCCAGGACCAGACCACAGTCCCCACCTCTCTATTTCCCTCCCCTCCCCCCCTACTCCTGCCCCTTGTCCTGGGCCCTCTGCAAACTCCTGGTCAGAGAGAACCTTGTGCCCCAGAAAAGTGTGTGGCCTGGGCTAACTCTCCCCTCCCTCCCTGACCTCAGTGCTGGTTCTGCTCAGTGTCCTAAGTCCCTGAGTCCATAGAGGAGGCCCCTTGCACATGAGAATTTTTTAAATCCCTAAGGATTTCTGCTCTCTGACCAACCAAATTGTACAACAAAGTCAATTATGTTTTTATGATCCAGGGAACACAAACCCAGATGCATGAGCCTATAGCACACATGGTGTTAACACGGACATACACCTAGATGCCCAGAATGCACACTCAGACGCCGGAGCCACACAGAAGGCCGGGCTGGGGGACAGATGCCTCCTGGGCTGTGCACACACTGCACCACACCGTCCTCACTGACATCACTGCTGTCGCTCAGAGCTCCTGGCTCTGCCTTTTGGGCTTAATTCCTTCGTGCTGCAACCCAGCGGGGCCTGGCCTGGCCTGGCCTGGCCGGGGTGAGCTGTGCTGGACAAGGCAGGGCAGGGCAGGGCCAGCCAGGGCAAAACCGCAGATGGCTCCAGGTGTCAGTCTCCGCCTGAGCGGGGCTCCGGAGTCCAGGGTGACTCAGGCCCTGCCGGACTCGGATTACTGCAGCTTCAACTGCCCTGAAATGGCCTTGCACCCCCACGCCCCACACCAGCCTTCCCCGACTCCCCACCCGCCAGATGTGTGGTATTCATTTCAGCCTCAGCCCAAACATACTGTCTGCCCCAGAAGGAGCAGGAATCCAAGCTGCCCTCGGGGCTTCAGAGAAGGGGCTGGGTGTTCCTGCCTGAGCCGGAGGCTCCAGGGAGATGCACCAAGGTTCTTTCAGGCCTGACCCTACAAGCTGGGCTCCATCTGCTGAGCTCCACAGAGCTCCGGAAGCCAGGGCTGCTCGCTCCTGAGTGGGTGCTCAGGGCACAGTTTGGGGAGACGGTGGGTTCCTCCAGCACCCTTTGTCCCTCAGCAAACAGATCGGCTCTGACTTCATAAATCTGGTAACACCCTCTGACATCCACATTTTGGCCCAAATATGTTATTCATTGATGGTGTGAGACATTTTCATGGGGGTCCATATGAAACATCCTTATTGGCTACTTGCTGGGTGGCCAACACTGTGCTGGGCCTTGTTCCTGGGAACTAAAGGTCAGTTGGGGCATCTATAAGTCACACTGCTAAAGCAGGAAAAAAAAAGAGCAAACAAACAACAAAAACAACTCCTATCTTCATCTCCACCTATACATGTGACTTCGGAAAGTTACCCCAAGGCTCGCTTAGCTTTTTTTCTCTCAGCTATAAAACAAGAAAGTCTATTCACAGGTTCTTTGAGAATTGTATAAGATTCTGTATACCATAACAATATTAATGACAAAAATAATCATTGTTATGCATTGAGTGCTTCATTACCCACAGCAACTGGATCAAACTTTAATCTCATTTAGTCCTTACAATGCTCTTCATTTTATCCTGTTTGGCTGTAGCTAAATTAAAAAATCTGCCAATAAAGTGTGGGAAGATAAAGACAGAACCCCTGTGGGGATATTTAAATTTTAACAAGGGCTCTTAAACATAAAAATGTTTATAAATCCCAAGGTATGAATCTCAAATGGTGGAATTTTTCACAATGTGGCAGGAAGCAGGAAGATACTTTTTGATAAGAGATCTTGCTAGTTCCCATGATTTGTAACACAAAAACTTTTCCCTAACATTTTTCTTTAACTTTGTCCAAGGTCAAAGGATTAGGCAATGTGGAGGTTAATCTTACATGTGTGACTTATGAACTTTATAACCACTATTACTCTGCTAATATCACCACGCCTATCACTCACCATCACCAACAACTCTATCACCAACACCTCTACATTTACCACCATCTCCACCACTACCACCATCACCTACACCATCACCAACTCCACCACCAACACCTCTACCACTATCATCACCAACAACTCTACCACCAACCACCTCTACACTTACCACCACCTCCACCACTACCACCATCACCTGCACCAACACCACCTACTACCCTAATGCCTATAGCTCCAGCTCTACCACCCCCACCCCATCCCCACTATTAACTCCATCACCAATAACACCACTTACATCAACAGCCCATTAGCACCATCTCCAACAACTCAACAACAACCACTACAGCTATGACCACAGCAGCATGTACAGTGAGCAAGGCCCCTGACACTCATAGTCCCTAAGCTTTACTAGAACCCTATACAGAAGACATTTTATCTTGTTTTGCTTATGGGGAGCCAACATCTCAGAAAAGTCTCACGACTTCTAACTAGTGGAGCAAGGATTTCACACCAAGAGTAGTTGAGTGGGGAAAAAAGTGATCTTCTCACTTTAGTTATCTTCCCTTCTCCCATGCATTTCTTTATTCTGAAAGGCCAGACCCTATTTGTCTTCTCTAGAATATAAAATGGATTTCCCTTTTCAGCCTCTGTTGACTGCATGTACAATGAAGTACTCTTGCCTGGGAGTGATTGTCTTAGTTTACTAAAGTGACAACAGAGTTAGAGTCACTACTGAAAGATAGAGAAGGGAAGCTTGAAAGAAGGGTTACTAAGTATGTAAGAATCACATGTGAAACTTACAATGTCACAATACACGGGGAAAGTCCAGCCAGGTGGGGGAGGAAGAGGGACGGGCAGTAGGGCCATCTTCCTGTCAAGATGGGGGTGTCGAGATGCTGTCACATTAGAAATGAGGGCAGCCTGAGACTGGGGTTAGCACCCAATGGGAGGATTGAAAGGATACTTTGAAGTCTAAATAGCATTTCTGAAGAATGCTGGGCAAGAATTCCAGACTTTTATAGAGGGATATGGAGATTGGCTATGTTTTGCTTTTGAACACTATTTGCAGCTTTATAGTACTTTCTGTCATAAATCTGAACTGAAATGGATATTAAATTGCGAAAACACAGTTCATGCCTATTTTTCACACAAACACACAAAAGACTTTTAGCATAAACTGCCCTGTTGAGCATGTAGAATGGAGTTTGGATAATGCCATTACCCCATTTTACACTGGAACTAGTGCCTCCTAGGCCCCACTAGAGAGAAAATTTATTTATTCCCTGTTGACATTTGCACTTGAGAACTCATCTGGCCCCTTGATCAGTAGAACTAGGAATCCTGAACCGTGTTTCTGTAATATAAGAAGAAGGTACCAAAAAGATACAGGTGACAACGCTGAGGGTTTTTGTGCTTGAAAGGTTAACATCTCTACCTTGCTTGCTCAGCATCTCATTTTCTAAACCAAGCATGACCAGACTCTGTCCCTCTGAAGACTAAGCCAGTGATGGCGAACCTTTTGAGCTCGGCGTGTCAGCATTTTGAAAAACCTTAACTTAACTCTGGTGCCGTGTCACATATAGAAATTTTTTGATATTTGCAACCATAGTAAAACAAAGACATATTTTTGATATTTATTTTATATATTTAAATGCCATTTAACAAAGAAAAATCAACCAAAAAAATGAGTTCACGTGCCACCTCTGACACGCATGTCATAGGTTCGCCATCACTGCTCTAAGCCATAGATTCTCACTTTTGTTCTGTCTTGTTTTTTTTTTTTTTTGCAAGTGCCCTGCAAATGCAATGCCAAGAATATGCCATGCAGCAAATGCAGATCACTGCATGCAGTTCTTACATGATCGTCCACGGAAAGGGGCTCATGATCTCATTCTCCTACCCAGGAGGACTGGCAGAGGAATCCTGATTAGCCACCTCATCTGATCCAGTAAGATAAACTCTGGGAATGATGAGATTTACACACATTTGAAACTCTTCCAAGCATTTTGTTCTTCCTTATATTTATTCAAGTAAATAAATAGATAGCCTCATCAGAGAGTTTATAGATGTCCTCGGACCTGCCATACAAATGTGTCCTACAAGAGCTTCCATATGAGTATATTTAACATTCAACTTGTAAATATATAGATCGGGCTCAAAAACTAATCCCCGTGAAACAGTCCTCAGGGCACTCATAGCTGCTAAGATTGATGGTTTAGAAACCACATTCTGTTGGGGAACAAGATAAACTGTCTGTGTGAGTCCTGGGGACGCCACAAAGCCCTAGAGGAAGCCTCCTGGCTGGGCGAGGGCCCCTGTGAAGGGAGGAGGCTGGCGCTTCCCCCAAGGAGCTTGGGGCTCCCACTGCAGCCTGAGCTACACAGTCAGCACTTGTGCCTGGATTGGCTGCCTCTAATCCCTCTGGGGAATAATCTGAAGGTTGCATTCATAGTATTAATGATTAGTAACTCCAGTGCCCACAGTTGGCATTAAAAACGGCATAGTGATAATTACCTTTGGTCTTAAAGAATAAGTAGCCCAGGATGCCTGTGCCCCCTCTAGAAGAGGCCTTCTCTCCCCTGCAGAGTAAACTGGCATCTTTCTTTGGCTTATTTTGGAGAAATGGTTTCCAAGCCAGCATGAGCAGCCTCCGGAGTATTTTCTGAGCCAGCTTCTGGTGGGGTATTGGGCTTCGGTGTATTCTGAAGAGAGCAGTTGGCATACTCAAAGAATGAGTATATTTGTAAACCGTAATCACATAAATGCTAAGGAAAACACAGTGTCTGCCAGCAATGTCTCCATCCTGTGTGTGGACTAGACGAGGGAATGGTGGCATAGACTGGCACTGTGGGTGTCAGCGCTGGAGGGGACTTCAGCATCACAAGGGCCAAGTCCACAGTAAGCCACTTTGCCAAGGCCACTCAACTGTTAAGTGGTAGATCTTGGAATAGGGACCTGGGCTACTAGCTCCCGTCCAGGGCCCACTGTTGTACCAGTCCCTTGGTTCTCTCATTTATAAAAGAGGAGCAGCAATATTTATCAGGCAGAATACATGTAATGACTAAATGGTCAGCCTCTGGGTAAGTGCCTCACACAGAGATTGGCCCCCAATAAACATTTAATAGGTTATTTTATTACCAGGTTATTAGTTCTTGATGCCTACATCTCTAATGACTATACCCTTCTCACCATGTTTAGTCAGATGCTACATGTACCCCCATAACTGTGTAACCGGGTGTGATGCTGAGGGTCATGCAGGCTGGGTCTGAGTTTCCTGCCACCGAACTCATCTCAGGGTGATACAAGAGATGAATTAACCCATATAGAAAATGGTGTCTTTATGAAATAAAAGACTTTATATAAACTTGTTGACTTCTGCAGTATAGAAGCACCAAGGACAACCCAGGCAGGGAAGCCTAGAGCCTTTTTACTTAAGGTTTCCTAGAGCCTGTCTTCACAGATCAACACTCATAAATTCTTACTTTCCTTGGGAGCACACTGTTGTCCATTGTTTCTTTAGTTAAAAGAAAAATAACTTCCAAACTCAGGAATTTTATTTTAGTACCTAGCAAATCATCTATCCTAGTTATCTATCAAACCACCTTTATACACCTAAAGAAATGTCCCCACATCTTTACTGTGCATATTTAGTTCTTCAGATATTGCCTAATGTTTATAATTACAACTGTGAGAAGGGGGCCTATACCTGTGACAATTCTGCGTTCTGTGTCCTCATAAGAGTCTACAGGTAAATTAAGTAACAACACTCTAATGATGTTATATATAAAGGCGTTTATCTTGAGCCTAGTTTCCTTTGACCTGGGTTTTAGGCTTGGGTACATTATTGCCATTAAAATTAAGTATTTTGCTCCAAAAGAGAACCTCTCTGCTGGTAACAGGGCATCCCTTGACATAAATCAGCCAAAGACGACTATCATAGAATCCACGTCACACATAAATTACACCCAAACCACACGTCACACTATTTCATATAATGAGAATTTAAATTTCATTTATCAGAAAGTAACAAAAACATTGGACATCAAACTCCAAACCCCAATTCCCAATGGCCTTTGCAAAGAGCTCTGTAGTGAACCCACCCTGGTGTCTGGCTGGGCTACAGGCAACCATGCTCGCTAAGTTGTGTTAAATAAAAGCTACTGGTGAGAGAAGTGCAGGCGGAACAGGGAGGGGCTGCAAACTGGAAATCCATGATACAAGGAAATATCATATCGAAAAGGAGAAATCTCATTCCTCTGAAGGAAAACCACTGAAAGAAACATTGTTCAGAAACTCTTTTCTGTGCTCAATGAAGAGGGCATGGCTTCTGAAATGGCATGCTGGTCTGATGGCAAGGGTCTCACATGACAAGACAGATAGCGAAGGGAAGAGGTGGCCTGATGGTTTGTTATTTTAATGCGATGACTAAATTAAAAACAACACATTCATTAATGACGTGAAAGACAACTAAAAAGCAGCACCTGGAAGAAAAGAGGAAGGGATGGAATAATAAGAATGGTGACAGCTGTGGGGAAACCAGGCTAAACAATGTATGAATTCAAATTCAGAAAAGCAATGATTGAGCATCTACCATGTGCCGGTCATTCTGCTAGGTTTTCTACTATTGCTTAAGAACTCAAAAGCTGACAGAACTTAGGATTAGAAAATACTGGAAATACAGACAGCAAGGACCCCTTTAAGAATGTGCCCATCATGCTATTTTTCTGTTGCACTATTATTGCCGGTACATGATTTATTAACACAGCACAGGGTGGACTCCTTACGCACTTGATCATGAGTAATTCTCAGAACAACCCTGCGAGATGGGTATTATTTCCCCTG
This sequence comes from Myotis yumanensis, assembly GCF_028538775.1. Classification (NCBI taxonomy): domain Eukaryota; kingdom Metazoa; phylum Chordata; class Mammalia; order Chiroptera; family Vespertilionidae; genus Myotis; species Myotis yumanensis. The sequence continues at coordinate 6,497,925 of NW_027223762.1, forward strand.
TTTTATAGATGAGAAAACAGGCTTACAGAAAGTAAGAAGAAAACACAGCCAATGGGCAGTGTGTTGGCTCCGGCTGCAGGAACAAATGACCAGGGACTGGGTGGCTTAAACAAAGATTTATTCTCACAGTCAAGGATCCAGGTGCTGGCAGAGGCCTTGTCTGATGAGGACCCACTTCCTGGTTTACAGAGGGTTGTCTTGTCTTCTCCTGGTGTCCTCCCAGGGCCGAGAGGAGAGGAGGAGAGAGGGAGAGAGGGAGAGAGGGAGAGAGGGAGAGAGGGAGAGAGGAAGAGAGGGAGAGAGGGAGAGAGGGAGAGAGGGAGAGAGGGAGAGAGGGAGAGAGGGAGAGAGGGAGAGAGGGAGAGAGGGAGAGAGGGAGAGAGGGAGAGAGGGAGAGAGGGAGAGAGAGGAAGCTCTCACCTCTCTTGTTATAAAGGCGCTGGTCCCATTCTTGAGGCTGCAGCACCCTGACTTAATTACCTCCCTCTACAAGTGCAATGCATTAGGGATTAGGCTTCAACAAATAAATTTGGGGGAGACAAATGTTCCGTAGGTAGCAGACAGAAACCATAATCAAATGTATAACAAAAAGACACTCACCTTATTTGAAAAGGACCTAAGACAAGAGAGCACGAGGTATTAATAAGAAAAATGTGAAAAGAAATCCCTGCCTAGACATATTCTTTATTCAAGACAATGAAAGTATTCTGTAAGCACTGCAAAAAGGTAATTAAACAAAAGAAATTCTATTGCCTTCCAAAGAATACAAATTAGCCTTTGTAAAGCAGACAGGAAATAATGTAAAGGGCTCTGAAGAGGGGGAGGGGAACAGTGTGAGCGCCCAAATCTGTGCCCACTCGGATTTTTGATCCTATGCAGTGGAAAATAGAATTTATCATACTCAAAGGATCTGAAAAGTGATTTACAGATATTAACTGTGTAAATCACAACTCCTTGAGGAAGAAACTAGCATTACCTCCACTTTACGGATGGGGAAAGTGAGGCACACAGAAGGCAATGACTTATTGGGCTCTCACTGCCGTAAACAGTGGAACCAGGGTTTCAGCCAGGCAATCCAATCCGATTCCTCAGTCTGCCCTTCAGCAATACCAGAGAGAAACTGACAAGACAGATGGAATAACTCACACCCAAAATCTCTGCACAACAAAGAGGCCAGAAAGAGACTTTTAAATAAGAATGTTTAGAATTCTAGAAAAGATAAATCAAGAAGAATGCCTGAGAGAGACATTGGATATTTGGAGAGAGGGATGAGGAAATAGGCAATATTGAAAGGGAATCAATATACATTCTAAATTTGAAAACTATACTCAGTCACTAATTTTTTAAAAAAATCTCCATTGATAGGTGTGGTGGTATACTAGGAAAAAAACTGAATTTGACACTGCATTTGTGTTTTTTTCTTTACTATATAAGGTTAATAAACGTCCTTATTGAGGTCAAGCTTACACAAACTGCATTTGAATTTGAATCTAGATCTGAAAAATCTCCCAATATGAATCTCCAAAAAGATGGAGAGAGGAAAAGAGATTGGATAATACAAAGCAAATGCCCATATACATCTAATGGCTAGTCAAGAAATAGAGAAAAAATACAATGAAGCCAAAAGGTTGAGATCTAATTCTGACATTTATGCTTTCATTGTTGTTTAGCTTTTGCATTCAATTTCCTTTACAGTTTCTGCTTTAATCCAAAAGATTTTTTCAACCAACTTTCACACATATGGGATTTTGAAAGTCATCTATTTATTATCAGTTGCCTTTTGATTGATAATTTTACTTCAGTTTGTTACTTGTTATTCATGGTAAAAGAATCTTTTGTTGTTGTTCTGATCTCTGTTTTCCCTGATTTCAGGAAAGAACTGAGTCCTCAGAATAAAAAGCATCCTGGATTCTAACGTGGTTAAAAAAAACAAATCTAAATTGCACAATGCCAAAGATTTAAAAAAGAAAATACAACTTAATTCCTTCCCCAGTCCCCTAACCCCCCTCTCCTTACAGGTGGGGGGATTGAGCAAAAAAGAAAAAAAAAAACAGAAAAAAAACCACTCATGGACAACAGTGTGCTCATTGCAGGAGGGGAGGAGGGAAGAGGTGGAGGAGAGCTAGGGGGTGGTGAACACACAATACAGTGTACAGATGATCTGTTGGTTAATTGTATACCTGAAATCTATATAATTTTGTTAACCAGTGTCACCCCAATAAATTCAATAAAAAATATTTTTTTAAAAATTAAAGGAATGGAAAAAGAGATTACTTACAAATGAATGACAATCAAATTAACAGCAGACCATATCAGCATCAATGGGTGTCCAAGAACAATTCAAAAATTACCTCAAAGTGCTGAGGGACTATAACTCAACCTAGAATTCAAACCCAGCTAAACCGTCATTCAAGATTGATGGCAAAATAGACATTTTCAGGGTATTGCGCATGGACCATGGCTGAGAGACACCTACTATAGTTTATATTTTAGCAAAAAGCAAAATGAGCCCATGATGAAGCAATGAGATGCTAGAAGCAAAGGTGAGAAAAAGATTAGAAAGTCTCTCAAAACAACACGGCCAGAATTACATGAATGATCTGTGAGTAGCATTGGATGCCTTTATCATCTAAAATAAATAAAATTAAGAATTTAAAAACAGGAGAACCAAGATGGCGGCGTAGGGAGCGGACCTGTGTGTGCTGCTCTCTCACAGCATCATTGAAACTATCAACTATGAAGTAAACAACCGCCACTCAGAACCATGGGGAAGTTGGCCCAGTGGGAGATCTACAACTGGAGGAAAAGAAAGAAGCGCAGTGAGACTGAGTGGGAGCTACGGAGGCACCAAAACCAGAGGTACGCAGTCACACGCCACGCGGGCTGCAAACGGATTCTCGGTTTTTTACGAACCCTCGAATCCTCTGGGCTTGCTCGGGGCGGGTCTCTGAGGCCCCAGATCCCACAGGGAGAGGCGGCCACGGCCTTGCAGTGGTCGGAGAGCGAGGGAAGCTCTGACACGCGGCTGCTCGCCGGCACTGAGGAACAAGAAGTCCTGGTGTCCCGGGGAGGCGAGGGGCGCGGAGATGCCGCCATCGCTGTTTCCTCCACGCTGGCAACTCCCTGTGACCCCGCCCTACCCTCAGGGCTGTGCCAGAGGCACAAGAGGGAATGACTGTGCTTTTACAAACTCTCAAATCCACTGAGCTGGTTCGGGCGGGTCTCTGAGGCCCCAGGCCCCAAGGCGAGAGACAGCACGGCCTTCCAGCGGTCAGAAAGCGAGGGAGGCTCTGGCGCTCGGCTGCTCGCCGGCACTGGGGGACGCAAAGTCCTGGTGTCCTGGATAGGCAAGGGGCCGCTGAGTCTCCGCCCCGGCGACTCCCTGTGACCCCGCCCTACGCAATTTACATTCCCATCTGGGCTGTGCCAGACTCACAAGTAGAAACGCCTTTGCTTCTGCAAACTTTCAAATCCACTGAGCTGGTTCAGGCGGGATCATGAGGCACCAGACCCTACAGGGAGAGGCAGCACGGTCTTGCAACCATCAGAAAGCGAGGGAGACTCTGTTGCACAGCTGCTCGCCGGCACTGGGGGACACAAAGCCCTGGCAGAGATTCAAGGGGCCGCGGAGACTCAGCCAGTGCTATTTGCTCCGCCATGGCGACTCCCTGAGTCTCAGCCCTAATCAATTTACATCCCCATCCAAGCTGTGCCAGGTGCACAAAAAGACCCACCTGCGCTTTTGCAGCCTATCCCAACAAATTGCAGACTTCAACTGCTCGCAGCCATGAGAGACACACTCAAGAAGCAGACCCAGGAGAACCAGGATGGCGGCATAAGGAAGAGACCTGTGCGTGCTACCTCACACAACAACATCGAAACTACCAAATATCAGACAAACACCTATCATACAGAACCATGGGAAAGTTGGCCCAGTGGAAGCTCTACAACTGGAAAGAGAGAAAGAACATTGAGACTGAGTAGGATGTGACACCAAGTACAGAGCCCAACCCAACAAACTGCAGATTTCAACTCCTCGCATAGAAAGAAGCGCATTGAGACTGAGTAGGATGTGCAGAGGCACCAAGTACAGAGCCCATCCCAGCAGGCTGCAGATTTCAGCTCCTTGCATCTGGGAGGGACGCAATCAGGGGGCAGAGTCAGGTCCGGGGCCGGCCAGGGCTGGGCCTGACTCGGCCGGCACTGTGGAACTGCTGTACCAGCAAGCGCACAAACATGCCCACTGGTCCCAGTCTCTTGTGGGGCGCTGGGGAACAGCAGACAGGCAGTCTGTGCACTTGGTGGAGGGCAGGAGGGCTGGATGTTCAATCACCAGGAACGCCTGGAGATTTTGTCTAGTGGGGAGCCGCCGGCAGGGGACAGAGGGCCAAACTTCCTGTTTCCCCGGTAAGGCTGGGATGGCCCCGGTGAGGTCGGGATGGCCCCGGTGAGGTCGGGATGGCCCCGGTGAGGTTGAAACGGTCCCGGTGTGGTAGGGACACCCCGGTGAGGTTGAAACAGCCCCCGTGAGGTAGGGACGACCCCAGTCAGGTCGAAACGGCCCCGGTGTGGTAGGGACAACCCCAGTCAGGTTGAAACAGCCCCGGTGTGGTAGGGACAACCCCGGTGAGGTTGAAACGGCCCCCGTGAGGTAGGGACAACCCCGGTCAGGTTGAAACGGCCCCCGTGAGGTAGGGACGACCCTGGTCAGGTCGAAACGGCCCCGGTGTGGTAGGGACGACCACGGTGAGGTTGAATCAGCCCCCGTGAGGTAGGGACGACCCCAGTCAGGTCGAAACGGCCCCGGTGTGGTAGGGACAACCCCAGTCAGGTTGAAACAGCCCCGGTGTGGTAGGGACAACCCCGGTCAGGTTGAAACGGCCCCCGTGAGGTAGGGACGACCCCAGTCAGGTCAAAACGGCCCCGGTGTGGTAGGGACAACCCCGGTCAGGTTGAAACGACCCCAGTGTGGTAGGGACGACCCCGGTGAGGTTGAAACGGCCCCTGTGAGGTAGGGACGACCCTAGTCAGGTCGAAACGGCCCCGGAGTGGTAGGGACAACCTCTGTCAGGTTGAAACGGCCTCCGTGAGGTAGGGACGACCCCGGTGAGGTTGAAACAGCCCCCGTGAGGTAGGGACGACCCTAGTCAGGTCGAAACGGCCCCGGAGTGGTAGGGACAACCCCGGTCAGGTCGAAACGACCCCAGTGTGGTAGGGACGACCCCGGTGAGGTTGAAACGGCCCCTGTGAGGTAGGGACGACCCTAGTCAGGTCGAAACGGCCCCGGAGTGGTAGGGACAACCTCTGTCAGGTTGAAACGGCCTCCGTGAGGTAGGGACGACCCCGGTGAGGTTGAAACAGCCCCCGTGAGGTAGGGACGACCCTGGTCAGGTCGAAACGGCCCCGGTGTGGTAGGGACAACCCCGGTGAGGTTGAAACGGCCCCCGTGAGGTAGGGATGACCCCAGTGAGGTTGAAACGGCCCCCGTGAGGTAGTGACGACCCTGGTCAGGTCGAAACGGCCCCGGTGTGGTAGGGACAACCCCGGTCAGGTTGAAACGGCCCCCGTGAGGTAGGGACGACCCCGGTGAGGTTGAAACGGCCCCCGTGAGGTAGGGACGACCCCAGTCAGGTCGAAACGGCCCCCGTGTGGTAGGGACAACCCCGGTCAGGTTGAAACAGCCCCGGTGTGGTAGGGACAACCCCGGTGAGGTTGAAACGGCCCCCGTGAGGTAGGGACGACCCCGGTGAGGTTGAAACGGCCCCCGTGAGGTAGGGATGACCCCAGTGAGGTTGAAACGGCCCCCGTGAGGTAGTGACGACCCTGGTCAGGTCGAAACGGCCCCGGTGTGGTAGGGACAACCCCAGTCAGGTTGAAACGGCCCCCGTGAGGTAGGGACGACCCCGGTGAGGTTGAAACGGCCCCCGTGAGGTAGGGACGACCCTGGTCAGGTCGAAACGGCCCCGGTGTGGTAGGGACAACCCCGGTCAGGTTGAAACGGCCCCGGTGTGGTAGGGACAACCCCAGTCAGGTTGAAACGGCCCCCGTGTGGTAGGGACGACCCCGGTGAGGTTGAAACGGCCCTGGTGAGGCTCAGATGGCCCTGGTGAGGTTGAGACTACTCCAGTGAGGTTGGGACAAATAAAGGGGACCAGTATGGACTGATGAACAGGGGTAGATACAGAAGCAGAGCAACATTGAACAGAATGTTAAACTACAGTGGGAAGCCTGGGGAGGGTTGGGGGGGGGATTAAGAGACCAACTGAAGGACTTATATGCATGCATATAAGATTAACCAATGGACACAAGACACGGGGTGGGGGGGGGGGTAGGGGCCGGGGGAATGTCAAGGGGGGGAAAAAAGGAGACATATGTAATACTCTTTGTAATACTTTAAGAAATAAAAATTATTAAAATTAAAAAAAAAAAAGAATTTAAAAACAATGAACACTGTACAACTAAGAACAGTGGGATCAATAAAGTTAACTGTAAAAATATTGCAAATTAGAAACAAAAAAGAATTAATGATACAAAACAGTGGTTCTTTGAAAATAACCAATAAATTGAATAAACTTTTACAAAGTTAGGCAAATCTGACAAAACTAGAACTAAAATGAGAGAACAAAAGACCTGGTTACAAAGCATATTAAAAATATAGTGTCCCCAAAATGTATACACACACTTTGAATTATTATAAAGGCAGTGTTTATTAAAATACATTTTCAAAATTGAGCTATCAGCTATTTATATTTTCTCTAATATATAAGAAGTCCTAATGTAATCAAATAACTCCATTATTCATTAACACAATAAACTCAGTTTGGAATAGAAAGCCTAAATAGAAAGTAAACAATAAAATGTTGAACTACCCTAAAACCCACAAGTAAACAATAACAACAAACTCTACACTTAAATGGTTTTATCAGAAAAGTATTTCACATATTTATAAAGAATGATTATTTCTCCTGCTACTACATAAGCAATGACAACAACACACACCCGGGCTTTATTCTAAAATAATATTTTCTCTCCATCATATTCTATATACTAGAAAGAGACCTTGAGATCCTCCCCCTCTGGGGAAATGTCTGTATCTGCAGAGTAATAGAGCCCTGCCCAGGACCTGGCTGCAGGACACCTCTCCTTTTCCAAACAGATTTTCCCGGCTCCAGCTTCAACTCTGGTTTGTCCATGAAAGGTCTTTTCCTGGTGTGATCCCATTCCTCCAGCTGCTCTCTTGTTCCCCACTGTTCCACAGACCCTCTGCCTTACACACACCTTTGCTGCAATTACAGAAAAGCATAAGGAGGCAAAATAACTCCAACAACTCACTTGAGGATTCAGAGGAAGAAGGATATTCATCTGTTGATACCGAATAGGTAGAGTTTGAAGAGAACTTTTTAAAAATGAATACAATGTCATTCAGACATCAATAAACGGCTTCCTGGAACTGAAAAAAAGATGTAGAATTTAAGGATTTTATAAGATAAACTGAAAAGGGTGCTGGCATAGCTGAGTACACATTTAGATCTGAAAGAACCAGGGCAAGAATGAATTCACAATACAGAGCAAACACAGGAGACTGAAGTCCCTAACTCAGTGTGCCAGTCCTCGTATTTTATTACTGCTTGTAAAAGTGAAGCAACTGTGACTAAAATGCACAATCCCATGTGATTCTCAAAGGATGTTCAACCCTAGTAAAATTCTTGAGGTACACCCCAGCTTCAGATGCTTAGTGAGGTATTCACAAATAAAATGCTTTAGTCAAATATTTTTAAATTCCTTTATGTGATATAAAGGAACCAAAAATGAACATTCAAGTTGAGTTAGTAGTTTGTTGGTGTTACTTTGTTTGCAGGAGCGTGTGTGTGTGTGTATGAGAGAGAGAGAGAGAGAGAGAGAGAGAGAGAGAGAGAGAGAGAGAGAGTTTTCCTTATTCTGGATTCCTCCTATTCCAGAGAAATGACTTCTTCCCTAAAGACTACTTTTGCACAAACTGGACTTTCTGCCACTGCTGTTGCTTATCATACAAAGGAGATGCTTAGATATTTTATGCAATTGGATTTTTAAGGTTAAATTTCCTATCAAATACAAGCTTACTCAGGAGTAAACAGCTCCATGCTGTAAGCAGGGTTAAAACACTGTTTACAAAAGCTCTGGCTAGCAGAGATGTGGAAGGTTGGAGGTGAGTCTAAAGAGATCATCTAGGCCCAGCTGGTATTGCTCAGTGGTTGAGCACTGACCCATGAACCAAGAGGTCACCAGTTCAATTCCTGGTCAGGGCATATGCTAGGTTGAAGGTTTAATCTCCAGTAGGTGACATGTAGGAGGCAACCCACTGATGTCTCTCTCTCATCAATTTATCTATCCTTCTCCCATCCTCTGTCTCTAAAATCAATTTAAAATATTTTAAAGATAATCTAGGAATGCTGGGGCAAATCCCATTGAGAAGGTTATGATCGACCATGGCTTCTGGAGTTGGGGCAGAAGAGGCAACCCTGACCTTGAGAGTCATCTTTTTGCTTCATCAAAGTGCATCCCACCTCTCTCTCTGGAAAGGCTGTGGAACTGCTGGGCAGAGGCACATGAAGTCTATGAGATGAAAGCAGAGAAACCAAAACAGAAAACCAAGTCCAACCAAAGGAGAAGATATAAGTGAAGGAACCAAGATTCAATATCATTTGACTCTAAGATGTCTGCCAACCCAAGTGAAAAGTGAAACATGGTGAATGATGTGGTTCTTATTACCAGAAAAGAAATGGACCTACATTTTTTTCTTGGTGCTTAATTATAAACTATAGTATTTCTCAAATGAGTCCTTATAATGGGGGCAATGAACAAGTGTGTCAATCTTCAGAAATAAATTATTTAAAGTAGTACTTCTGAGGGCCGTCTTCATCAGAGCTTTGTAGAGTCTTTCTCGGGTTTTTAAAGAAAATTGAATGTACAGTAGGTTCTTTCCCTCCTGGTTTGGAAATCGGGCTGTCATTGGTTGAATTGTGCTGCCCCTCCCACCCCCTGAATTCATATATTGAAGTGCTAATCCTCAGGATCTCATAATGTGACATTATTTGGAGACAGGGTTTTTACAGAGTTAATCAAGTTAAAATAAGGCCATTAATGTGGACCTTAACCCAACAGATGGTGTCCTTATGAGAAGGAGAAATTTGGACATAGACATTCACAGGGAGAACACATGTGAAAAAAAAAACCAGAGACAAGGTTGATGCTTCTATGAGCCAATGAATATCAAAGATTGCCAGCAAACTGACCATCAGTTAGGTGAGAGGCAAGGAACACATTCTCCCTGCTGACCCTCAGAAGGAACCAAGCCTGCTGACACTGTGGTCTCAGACTTTCAGTACCCAGACCTGTCAAATGATAAATCTCTACGGTTTAAGCCCCTGAGGTTGTGGTACTTCATTGAGACAGCTGGGAAAACCAATGCATGTGCCATTATATGTTGTTAGGCCAAGGGATCCTCCAACTCAGCTTTGCCCATCAGTGAACAGGGCCTGAACAGAAGATTCTAGTGATTCCATTAAAAACAAAATAATGAGAAGAACACAGGACAATTCCAAAACAGTCCAAGATTTGTAGCATTTTCCCAAGTACCCTACTTCTCTAGCCGTGATGTGGTCACACTAGACCGGCATCGACCATAAAAAGTTCTCATTTCTACAATAAAAACTTCACATGTTTTCTTTGGTCTTGTCCTACTTTATATTGGTTCCCCTTTATGACAAGAGTCCAGAGACCAGAAAGAACTGGCCCAGGACCAAATATAAATATACCCTGAGATCTCTGTCACTTAACCGGACCCCTAATTAGAAGCAGGGAAACCCTGCACTCAAGCTTGTGTGAGCACAGGTAATGCTGCCACATGGTCCCAGCAACTCCTTTTATGACTTGGCTGAATTTTGCCGAGTATTTGCTTGGTGTCACATTTATGAGCTTACTTAAGAATCTTTTGTGCAAACTTTCTGAAGGCTTACTTTATGGACTTGCTCCAGAACTAGATTCCTGGGGCCCATTGCGCAGTATTTTAACGAGGCCAAAAGGTAAGGCTTGCCTTCTGGTTATTTTCTCCTCTCTTCTTTCCGGCCCCGCCTCCTCCTGCTGCGATGTCCCCTTTCCTCCAAGGGTTCCTGCTCTTCTAACAAACAAGTCACGTCTTACCTGTAGGTAAAACTCTCTTGAGAACCTGCCATTGTCCCGCACTCCCCCGGGTGTGGACCTGCTCTCCATGGGAAGGTGTATAGTTTTAGGACACACCTCTGAATGCTTCTGTGCTTGACTGTGTGCGTGTGTGTGTTCTTGGGGGAGAATGACTTCACTGACCACTATTTATAGAATCCTAATATCTAAGCACTGCAAACAACCTTCTAAAGCATCTGATCCAACTTCTATCCCAATGAAAACTTGCTCTAACGTCCTTGCTAGCCAGTCACGTGGTTCTGGTTGACCTCTTCCACTATTAAAGTGATCTCTGGCATTCAGCCAGCCCATAAAGTTGCACAGGGTTCTCCCTGGAGGAATTCCTTTCACCTCTCAAGATGAGTCTTCTTTCTGGGCTCCCTGGCACTGTATCTCCTCTCCTGGACACTCATACTCACATAGGCACACCCTCACAGGGAAGCGGAAGCAAAGGCCAACAAACTCTACAAACTCACAGCAATCAGATAGAAAACACTCCTGATTCTCTTCTCACAGGTCATTGGTCATCTTGGGGAAAGTATCCTGAAACATCTCTATCATTTGGGGCAGAATTCCATCTCCTCCTTTACTCTCCAGATTATGAAATCCTCTCTGGCTGACTTCCCACAAGGGTGGCATAGGGCTGGGTTGGGCTGGGCAGCTTCTCCCAAGTCATATGGCTGTGAACAACAGAGACAGAGGAAACAAAAGTTTGTCATCTCATGAGGCAGAATATAAACATGACATGTGGACCCCAGAGGTTCTAGAGATAGTGTCCACTTGTGAGGCTTTGGAAGACAGAGTGAGGACAGCAGGAATGCAGGCAGGTCACACAGGAAGAGGGACTTGGCCCCCGTGGCAGCCCCAGCATGTGCCCTCAGAGATTGGCATTTTGGTGTATCAGGGACAGTTCTGCTTCCTCGTGTGATTTACTGACTATAAAAATTATGTTCTGTTTTCTATTATTTAAACTTAAGTTCCTAGAATATTCTAAGAAAGTTCCTGGTAAGAGATGTCTCTTGCTTAAACGTGTCAGATGTGGCAAAGAATAGCTGGGGGAGGCGCTGGTGATGGGGCTATGACGACAAAGGTGGTGCTTTATGCTACCAGCTCCAGAGGACTTGTGGCCCTCCCCCAACTCCACGAGGATAGGTGGCATGGGTTTTGGCCTGGAGTCTGAGAAGGCTCTGCTGCACACTGGCTGTCCACTGAAAACTCATTGTTTTACACAATCCCATTATTTTGAAAAGTGTTTCACTGCTTCCCTACACTTTAAAGTACCATCCAAAGAAATCCATATCAAGGTGTCCTAAGCTTTCTGATACAAGATAGCATTGAGAAGTTAAGCGCTTTCTCCCACAAAGGTAGTTAATAGTAGCAAGAAGATTTTGCCCCATCTCTTATTCTTCCTGTTGCTTATATGGGTAAATGAGGGAGGTAGTTTAACCTCCTGAATTGTTCCATTTACCCCTTTTGCTCACGTCACTTGGCTGTGACCAAGACCACATCGGGAGGCGTGACCTGCTGTCTCTCACCGGAGGTGCTTTAGTGTTTAGCTTCCCCAGCTCCACTCTAGGCCTTTTGAACGATTCGAGTTCCATTCATTGAATAATTTGATTAGGATATGTTTTACCCAGACTTTAAATGTTAGAGAACAAAATAAAATAAACTTTAGGCATTAGAAAACAGCATCAAGCAAACGTATACTCTGCGGTAAAGGCAGTGTCCAGAAGGTGAGTTGAGCCCTCCTTGTTCTATTTATATGGGTAAGCTACTTAACCGCACAGGTTACATTACCAGTTGGGAATGCCTCCACCTGACTAAACATATATTAGTGCGCATTGGCATCAATCTCCAGGAACCTAATATTAGCCATTACGGGCGCATTACAACATCATCCTCCTCACAAATGTGACACAGAGCAGAATGTCACAGACACCTCAATGCTCTGGGCCCTGAAGTCAACATGGAAAGTTAGAAACACCTTCTGCAGGCAGCCACTGGCATTACTTCATATTTACCTTCGTTTTGCTAATCTAGTCGAGTGAACTTTTTCCCTAAGAAAATGTAATAGGAATATTTGATTTGAAAGTTTTATGTGGTAAGCAGCTGTCTAAAGTCTTAATTCCTGTTTTCAGTAGGGTAAGTGGCAAATGCAACCAGGAAGAAAAAAAAAAACCAGCAGTTTTCCCAGTGCTGGCGAGGGCAGCAGGCAGTGGAAAATCCGTGCAAAGTCTTTCCAGGAACACGCGCCTGCAGATCCCTGGGCAAGTACTTAAATGTTGGTATAGAAAAATACAGCCACACACTTCTTCATGAGATTGAGCAAAGCTTGGAAACCCCAGGCAACCAGAAAACAGAGGCAGAGAGAGGGAAAGCGACTTGAGAAAGCCACACAGCAGGAGAGTGATCACAATCAAGGAGCCAGGCCCTGGTCCAGGCAGCTCTCTGCACCCATCGCCCATTGGCCCACCTTGTCCCGACCTCGGGGGCCACTGCATGGATGAGGGCAGGAGGGGAGCTCCATTGCTCCCTGCTCTGCTGCAGCCCAGATGAGTCACATGCCAAATGACAGCCTGCCAAGGGTTGGTTTTCTGTTTTGCAGGAAAGTTTTTTGTTTGTTTTAAAATATAACCATAGGTTAATTTCTTGGGAAGAGAAACGTATCCTCTGGGAAGGAGAGAAGCAAGAGGTGTCTGATATTTGGATGTGGCCACAAGAGGAGACACAGGAGAGGTGCAGGAGAACAAAGTGTATTATGCCCACAGCTCCTAGACAGTGCCACCGCATGCCACAAGGGAGCCACACATGGAGAGAGCCCTAAGGGAGGGGGCTCAAAAAGCAGGTGGAGAGCCAAGAGAGAGTGAGGACCCCGGGCCAGTGCCTCTACTGGGAGTCAGAGTGAAGGGTACGAGGAAAGGCATGAGGGAATTTCATTTGTGTCTGATGGTCACTATGTGATAGTCAGGGAAGGGCAAGAAGGAGAACTAGTGGTAGGGACCAGCTTATCACAGTGTGCACCTGGTCACCTGGGCAGGATGCTCATGGCCTGTTTGTGGGGATGTTGAGGCAGCAAGGAAAACTGAAATGTAAACATTTACAACACAGGAGATTAGATGTTTAATCTACATGATGGTTCCAGTCGCAAGAAAAGTGTGTATAACCTCCATTGATTACATCCAAGTTAAAAGGCAGAAGAGGTGAGTCCAAAAGTAAAAGCCATCCCCAGGTGAAAGTGCATAGAGGATAGATTATGAGGACATTGTGGAGAATTTGGAACCAAAGATACTCTTGGGAAATGTTTTTTTCTCTTACACATTTGGACTAGCTCGTCATTTGATCAAATCTGAGAATTTTTGCAAATGAATTATGGTGATGATATAGGTGATTTAGTTCACACAGACGCACTCACATACACAACTGCACATACCACCCCTGACATTAGCCCCCCGTACCCAAGCATTGAGTTATTGGTTTACTGATGAATCCCCAAAGGACTGCTTACCACTTGGCACAGAATATGTACTCAATAAATACTCATAGATTACCCAGGAGTAAGTCAATAGATGATTGATTGAATGAATGAATGAATGAATGAGAGAAGTGTTAATCACTGACTCCAGAACTAGGAATCAGAGGTGCAGAATGTGTGCTAAGCCTCCCATTCAATGGGTCTTCAGTGTGGATTAAGAGGAAACTTAAGGTTCCCCCACCGCTGCCAACCCCACCCAACATCTGCATGGTGGACCCAGAGCTGCTGCCCCCTGAACAGACCCGGCTGAAAGAGAGCCTCAGCCATACCCAGAAGTCCCTGGCTCGCCCCACCTCCAGCACTGCCACCTCCAAATCCACTCCAGTGATTGCTGCCAAGACCAAGGGGCTGGCTGTTAGGGACCTGGCCAGTCATCCACTCAGCGCCCGGAGCGAGCCCAGTGACAAGGGAGGTCAGGCACCCCTGTCCAGAAAGTCCTCAGTCCCCAAGATGACCCCTCAGATGAGGTATTATAGAATTGTACACTTGAAACCTATGTCATTTTTTAGCCAATGTATCCTCAACAAGTTCAATAAAAATGTTTGTTTTAAAAAGAGGAAACTGTTGATCCTTTGGATAAAGGGTGATGTGTGTATGTGAAAGAGCATCCTAGAGTCAGCATGGCCTTAAACTAGCAAGTCCAAGGAAAACCAAGGGACTACAGAGCCAATGTGTCTATAAGAACTATGTGGCACATTCAATGAAAAACACTCCCTTTTGCAAAAACCTACATGTGACAAATGTTCCCAAAAGGTCTGGCTGTGGAGGGATGGGATGTTTATGCGGTTTAAAGCAGGTTACTTTATGATCCTATGACACAATTTGGCCCTCTGTAAACTACAATAACATCATCTGCATGCACTCATTATGCCTGAAATGTTGAAATGCAAATGCTAATTTATTCCTGAAAATGCTGAGGACCAGAGGCAGTAGTCTGCAGATAATGTTCATTAGGGGAAATGTGAATGACTCTATGAGGCTACAATGGTCCCCTGGTAAAATAAGGGGCTAAATGGACTTGGTCCAGATATGCCAATGGATGGGCTGAGTCCCTTCTTCCTTGCAAATATTTTAATGAGATAAACAAGCAACATGACTATCTTGTCATTAAATCAGGGGCCCCACTCATTCCCCTACATGAGGTGAATGCCAGTTATTGAGGGGAGGGGAAAGTGTAACATGAAGCTCATTGAAAGAGTGTGACCCTCAGAAGGTTTGGGTGAAGTCCAAGTTGTGCCACTTAGATGTTGTACGATCCTGGACAAGTTACGTAATCTCACTTCCCAATTAATCTTATGAGCCCAGTGCCTGACACATAGCAGGCCACTAATAAATGAGAGAACGAAGGGTGTGGTGCAGATCACACAAGATAGCACGTGTGTATATTCTGTGTGACACTTAATGCACTACACTGATAAGTGATTACTATTGTTACTAAAACAAGTCTTCTACAACTCATTCTGAATCCTTGAGAATGGATTGATCATTTTCATAGGGCTACAAGGGCAGAATGTGAACTGTTAACTTGTGCAAGTAATTTTTTCCTCTTATGCAGATTTGCACAACGAGAAGCTCAGCCATTGAAGCCAAAGACAACTTCTTGGAGTCCTTGTGTTGTATGTGTGTGCCTGTGCCTGTATGTGTTAGGTGGCATGGGGTTATCGATGGACGGTAATGCTTGCACAACTTCTCACACTGCTCAAGTCTATTAAAGAATGAAATCTTTCTTCTTATTGCCTGTTCAGTTTTAATATTTTCCCCCAACCAATTAACTTGAGCCAAGAGAAAGGCAAGAATTTTCCACCTTGCTGCTTAATTGGCAGTCTGACATTTGGCCTCTTGCACATCTCAGAAGTTTGGCCACAATGACTGGTGTTCTTCACGCCAAGCAGCATTTAGCGCTCTGGTAACTAACGCTAGGCAGCAGCACTAGCAAAAGGTTTCTTTGTGGTTGCAATGCAACTTCATTTAGCTGACATGTGAGCAGAGAAAACACCAAAGAAGCCTGGGCAGTTACTTAATGAACAAAGAGGAAGCAGAAAGAAAGCTACGGCATGTTCTGGTTTGAGAGGTTGGTGGGTCATTATAGACACATTGCTGGTGTAATTTGCAGAGATAATAGAGATGCACACAAGTTTAAATTTCAGCAGAACAAGTTAAAGAGGGGGCCTGTGTTACTGGTGGATGGGGAAAGCAAGCCTGTAATGTACCACTCTTTCAACGCCTTCTCTACACGCCACCCAGTCTTGCATCCGAGAGCTTTCCCTAATGTCTTTTATGAGGGGCTAATAAACAACTGTCATGTCAAACCTTTGTTGAAAACTCTTGATTATGCACCACTTCTGGAGAATTCGCCTGGGGAAATGTCTGTTCTCCATGCTTCACCCATTGTTACCATCTAATTCCAAATCTATTATCCACAAACCGGGAAGGAGAGGAGCCAACCACTTCCTGCAGGTTTGGAATTTCACATACAACTGACTGGGTAATACCGATATTCGTGTTTGCTACCAAGACAGAAAACCCAGCTACTTAGGGGAAGCAGTTTAATATGTCCACCTTCCTCCATGGAATCTGCCAGAGCCCCACTGGGGTTGCTACAGACTGCTCACCTGGGTCCTCCATCCTGTACTCTCCAGGGGGAACATCCTCTTTTCATGCCACTCTTTCCACCAACTTGAATAAATACCAGGGACATCCTATGTTGCTTTATTTCATTCTCTCTGAGGTTTTAACAACAACAAAAAAGAAAATCTATGAACCCATGATTTTCCAGCATAGATTCAAGGCCAACCCTCAGTGGAAGGAGGTGTTTTTCATTATGTGTCCCTCTCTGTGCTATGGCTTTCTCATTTCCCACATGGCCACACTCCCCATGCTGCTTCCAATGTCCCCTTTAGTAAGTCTCTCAATCTCTCATTTACACTAAGAATGGAAGTCTCCACCTCGACACTATTGACATTGAGCTGGATAGTTCTTTGTTGTGGGGGCTGTCCTGTGCGCTGTAGGGTACTTAGCAGCATCCCTGACTCCACTCATTAGATGCTAGTAGCATCTTCTCTCTCCAGTTATAACAATTAAAATTGCCTTCAGCCCTAGGTAGTTTGGCTCAGTGGATATAGCATTGGTCTGTAAACTGAAAGGTCCCGGGTTCGATTCTGGGTTGTGGGCTCAATCCCCAGTGGGGGGCATGAAGGAGGCAGCCAATGATTCTCCCTCATCATTGATGTTTCTCTCTGTTCCTCTCCCTTCATCTCTGAAATCAATAAATATATATATATATATTTTTTTAAAAATTCCCTTCAGTCTTTGACAGATTTCCCCTTGGGGACACCATCACCAAACTGATCACTATCACACTAAAAGGGACTTCAGCAGTAGGTCCCTTCCCCAGGGAATTGTGTTTGAACAACAGAATTTCAAGCATTTCACCAGCTCAATGATCTTCTTGGAGACCTTGAAGTCACTTAATGAAGGTAGTCCCTTCCTCAGGTTAAGGTAGCTCAGACAGTCATTAGCTGGTTTATCAGAATTATATCATTGAGACCTGTAATAAATCATAAGCATTTGGCCCAAAGCAGTAGCAGTTTCAGGTGTAAACCTCCTATTCATTGGACTCCAGGGCCAGTGCGCTCCCAGAAGATCCTAGAATGACTCTCACTAGGCAGGAGGGATGCTCTCCACTCCTCAATGATGAATTTTCAAGGTCAGACTCTACAGCTATGAAATCCAGCACTTAGGAGCCAGTGTCTGTTTGCACAGTCTCACACAATTTACAGCCCTAACCAGAAGGTGATGTCATCAACCGAGGCACATATTCCACACCTCGTTTTCCCGTGGTAGGATTTACACTTTCTTGGAGAATGTTGAGTTGGCAAAGAGTGCCAAAAGTGAGCAACAAAGACCCAGGGCCGGCACAAAATATGCTTTAGGAGTAAAGCCCTATTCCTGTGTGGTTTGTAATCAGCCACAATGTGAATGCTTCAGCACATTTCGTGCAGTGTAAAATCATTTACCATGGTATGAGGAGGGTTGCTTTAAATAGAATGAGAGAAAATGACTATTGCAGTGAGGAAGCTAGCTAATGAGTGTTAGCTTGTTGGCAGGGTCCTTCCAAGGATTTGGCAAACTTGGGCAACCAACTGAAATTCAACATTAGGTCTACCGATTGGCCTGCATGGTTCCAATCACAGCAAGCAAGAAATATGAACAGAGATCTCTGAAGCTAGAAAATCCTGTGAAGTTAAGACCAAGATTCTAACTTCACTTGTTTCTCCCTGAAACATATTCTAATGAAAATAAAAAGGATTTTACCCCAAATTTTAAGTGAATTAAATTTATATATTTGACCATTTTTATGTTGATAAAAAATATATCATCTATTCATTTGGGCTCTTAAAATTTTCAAGTCTATTAAACTTATACAGTAAATCCTGATACCATATTGATTCCATTGCTACTGATAAAATTAAAAATGTAGAATGACATGTCCTAAATCTTCAGAAGTTATTAACTTCTAATATGTTTATTTAATTTTTAAATTCAACTGCAACGGTACATAGCACATGTTAATATCTGTAAAGATTGAACCCCCTCCTCCCCACTTTGAGGACAGCTCATAAGATTACAGAGGAAAGTTTTAACCTGGCACTTGACAACTCCAAAGTTGTATTCTCCTAGCAATATGATCTTCCTGCTAAAAAAAAAAGAAAACAATTAACTCATGGTATGATTTTTGCTAATCTATAGATTTGGGATTAAGGAGGCAGCACATTCTTGCTTGACCATGTGAGGTGCATATTAATCATACAGAGTGGAGTTTATGCAAGACCAAAACATGAAACCAAAGCCCAGTGCTTCTCACCACGAAGGAGAGAAGTACATCATGGAAGACGTAACATCATATGCTGTTGCTTAAAATTTTTTAAAAAATGTTATGTCTGAGCAGAAATGGACAGTCAGCTCAAGTCTTTGAGGCATGGCCCCCAGTCCTCATGGACCCTGCATTTGGCACTGTGCCTCCACCCATTCCCTCTTCTTTCACTACCCCTGTCAGAGTGCTAATGAATGCAAATAGAAGGTTTAGTCCATAAGACGCAACCCCCCCCCCCTCAAATTTTAATTAAGTTATGAGTTTAGTGCATTTTTTTCTTCTAAAATGTAATAACCAGAGTTTTGGCTTCTTAAATGGTTTGTGGATAAGGCAGTCTGATCATCTCTGCTCTCTGCCCCTCAAATTTTCTATTGCCCCAACACATCTCCCACTCTTGCTCACTGGTATGTCCTTAATATGCTTTCCTCTCATCAATAATCTCCATCCTCAATTCCTTGAGGGACTTAGGTCAAGACTGTAGTTGAGCGTCAACTCCACTGAAATCCACCCCAGCCTCTCACACAGTGAGAATGGTCCTTCTCTCCCTTTTGCCCACCGCCTGGGACATGTCTCTGTGACACTGCTTCCCAGTGTTGTGCTGGGATTGTCTCCGAGCATTTTTGTCTCCTCCTTTGACCCATACGTGCTGTGTCTTATCCATCTCTGTGTCTACGGGGTCAGGCACATAGTGATATTCTACACATTTCTGGTAAGAGGACGAATGAATGAGAGACAAAATCAACGGGCATAAGAATCGCACTGACTACTTTCTGTCTGAAGTTCACAAGGATTCCAGGAATAGCTGTGAGATATTCCACCTGTTAGATGGGAGCGAGCGATGAGAAACACCCTTATCTTATGGAGAAAGGGGCATAGTAAGGAGAAGGAGCTCAAGCAGGTAAGACATGCGAGATCTTGGAGCAGGACCTGTGTTCACATCCCCTCTATTGTAGTTCAACTCTTTTATTTTTCTAGTTTTAAAAAGTTATTATTTTTTGTAATTTCCAGGGAAATTTTGAATCCAGCACCACATGTCAGAGAAATTACTATTTAACTAAGGATACAAGGCAAATACCCTCAGAAGGTCAAGTGCTGAATACTGTTTCTCTTGGTTTAAGCAGCCCCTGGAAATGGCCCTTTGAAAGTCATTATCATTCTGACCATTTGACAGATGTTATGGGAAGAGTAATAATTAAATTACAGTGCTCATTTTTGGAGGGGGGTCTCAGGAAGATGACTTTATACCAGACATGCTTTTGATTTTTATGTGTGTTTTTTTCTAGACACAGTAAATCACATAACCAGCCTGCTTTTCTTCTGTCATTGGCTCCTGGCAGGTTTGGAATCAAAAAACAAAACAACAAAACAAAACAAAAAACAGCTCATCTTCATCAAATGTTTCAGAGTTATTGTTTACACCTTTGTGTTGGTCTCTTTCCTGCCCAAATGTATCTATCTTTGCATTTCTTTTTGCTGGTTTGTCTACTTTTAATAGATGTTATCTTACTAGTGTATGGTATTTGTACAAACTGCCATAAATCCTTTTTATATCAGAAAAATTCAATATTTATATAAAAACAGAAGCAATAATAAAAATATGTAATAACAGCTATGGATGGCCATTGGCCAATCAGAAAGGCCCTATCTATTAACAGCCAATATGTCAAACTGGTGCATATAGGCAGAACACCATCCTTGGTGATAAATCAATAGCATAGTCTCAGGTAGAAGGGGCAGCACTCGACTCGGATTCAGGGGACCAGGAAAAGCATCATCAACCAGGATCAGAACTGACCCCTGTGTCAAAAAGGTCCAAATTGGAAATCTTGGCTCTGCCTCTTACTTTCTGAGTTTCAGGTGTCTCACGTGCAAAAAAAGAGAAAAGAAATCCATGCCTACTTCGCAGGGCTAGTAAAGAAGGTATATGGGTTTTCTGCAAAAAATACATCATTGTATTCATATAGAAATGCTGAACCCTATATGATTATTTGGACCTTTCAGTGAAATGTTTCAATGAGTCACACCCTTTTCTTCCAGTTTTTTCCCATAGCAGAGAAACAAGGTCACATATTATAAATGTCTCTAGCTTGGTGTCCTTGGATAATCTTGCAGATTGCTACTGAAATTGGTGAGTTCCTCTGTGGAGCAAAGCAGATGCACAGGGCTGCCAGGAGCTACCACTCTGCGCACAGAAGGCTACTCTACCGCAGCCTTGGACCGGGGCCACTCGGCCACAGCAGTAGTCAGAACGGAGGAACGGGCGGGTGAGGCCAAAATCCAAGCCAGGCATTTCAACTTCAGCCCTGAGTCAGTGAGGTCATTTTCCATGCGTTCTCTGTTTCCACTAGATTCAATGTCTCTTTAATGTTGAACACACAAAACCTGAACTCATACGATGAGCCATCCAGGCCAGAGCGATGGTGCTTGCCATCCAGGACTGTCGTTTCGAGTTGGATTTTTTGTTGAGTCCAAGAGTCAAGCCTGAGCTTGAGGTTGTGCTTTCTCCTCCACATCCATGAGCTGCTTGTCCTCAGAGAGGACTGCCCAGTCTCTGAGGTCACGTCACCAGATTTCTGAGAAGCAGAGGATACAGTGATTCAGAGATTGGGCTCCAGTACCAGCTCTGACTTAGACCGTCTGTGCGGCTTTGGGCTTCAGTTTCCTCATGTGTCAGATGGGACTAAGAAGAGTACCTAACTCAGGGTGGTAGCAAAGATTTAATGAGGTCATTCCTGTAAAGACCTTAGCTACTGCTCCTGGAAGCATTATGCATGTGTAAAGTTTAATTACTCTCCATGCCCCCACGTGAGAATAATCCAATCTCTAGCTCGTTAACATCATGAGGCTGCCACTGATTGTCCATTCCCACCCCCTCACAAAATGTTTTGTGTTTGTTTGTTTTTTATAGCCACACTAGCACTTATTTTTTCAGACCTGCTCAGCTTTAGTTGTTCTGTTTCCTCTGCATGGAATACTTTGATGTTGTGATAGAATGAAAAGGACATAACTGGACTTCTGTCCCCAGTTCCTGGCACAGAATTCCCAAAACCCTTGGAATTTCCTGAGTGACAGGGGTGAGAGCAGTGTCTTCTGTTATTTGTAATAAGCATCTTTCAACCAGACCCAAATTTACACAAATAAGGTAAGCTCTTTGAGGACAAGGCCTAAGTTCCTCCATTTTGCTGTCTCCATATCCTAACAGAGAGATGGTGCTCAAAAAAATGCTGAGTTAAATTATAAATGAACAAAAAATTTTAACATAATGGGATATTGGCATTGTGCACAGGCTTATGAGTTATCTGCCAACATGGTATGATTTCACAGATGCAGGGGAAATGTCTAACATCCTCAAATGCTCTTCTACTGGTGAGTTAATTTCGTACACTTCTATTCATTCATTTATCTATCCACACACGGGCCCAACGCTAAGCTGGATGCCAGGACTGCAAAACATACTCAGACCTGGCTCCTGCTCCACAATAATCCTCTTCTGGGCTAATGGTTGTGAATCCCTATAGAGTTCAGACAGTGTCTGCACAGCAGGCCATGCTATGAATGTCCTTTATGCCTTTGCAACATGAATGAAGGACCGCAGGTACATTTTGGCTGGGGCACTGAGGGAGGAAACAGGAGCACCGGAGGGCTCTGGGCATCTGTGGAAGGCCAGGAAGATGAAGAGCACCACCCAGAAGGAAAGAAAACATCTGGAAGAGGTCAAGTCAGAATGAGTCTGCCCAAGGCACATCTCTCAAGAAGTTGGCCAAAGAATAAGGCTTATTAATCATTGGTCTTAGTGGGAAATGGATCTGGAATAAACACGCTCTAAAAGAAAGAGCCCAGCCTAATTTGGAGTTAAGTAGACCTCATCTCTCAGCTTAGTGGCTATAAAAATGTGGCCAAAACCTCAAAGCCTTGGGTCTTCAGTTTCCTCATCGGTACAATGAAGATGGCCTTCCAGTATATTTTTGTGTGTGTGTGCTGGTTAAATAGAACATAATATCAAATAAGCAGTCAAATTGTACCGGCTTAATAAATTCTGTCTCTCTTTTCTGCTCTCCCATTTAGATACCAAGCAATCCCTGCATTTGCATGCACTTCTAAAGCAAATGGCCCTGTGGATTCAGAGAATCCACGGGTGTTTGTTCAGAAACCTGTTCACACATAAATGGGGAGAGCAGGAGCTGCTGGCAAGGCAGAGTCGCTCTGGGCGGGATGTGATCTACACCAGGTGAGATGGCCTGACCAGTGAACACCCTTTCTAGAACCAGGACGCAGAGGATACTAGGATGATGCCCTTCAAGATGCACCCCGGCCCTCCTTGCACACGGAGCTCCAGGAAGTGATGCCCTCGGCAGCTCCAGGCATCAGGAGCACTGAATGGTAGGGAAGTGCTGGCCCCCCAACTCCAGCTCCAACCCCCTGGCAGCCAGATGCCAGTCCCGCTGCTCTCCGGGAGTCGGGGCTGACCCTCTGGGCAAGCGCGTGGGGTGAGAGGTGTGGGTGGGACTGTGCTTCCTTCAAACATGCAACTTGAAAGTCTATGAAGATGTCGTTTGGCATGGAAGAAAGTCAGGGGCAACTGAAACTATGGAATTTCCAATTATAAAAGGTCCCATTCAGAGCTACATGCCCTGTTGCACAACAAGGGAACAAGGAGACAGTTGATGGCATTGAAAGGCCCTGAGCTCGAAACAAAGGGACACAACTTTCTCTGCTTTGTCTTCTGAGCTTTCAGGCCTGTCCCGTGTGATGGCAGGTTATGAAAACAAGCGACAGCTTATCCCACCTTGCCTGGGCGGAAAGCTTGCTTCTCAACAAAGACCTGGAGGCAGTGCTCTCTGACCTGGGCTTCCCCAAAAGCTCAAGCCCACATTTCAGTGGACAGTAAAGAACCTGAATTAAAGACCCGATTGTGCAAAATGCAGAAATATGAACTCTCTGACACTCATCTCTCTCCCTCATTCTGATATCCAATCCCTGACCAAACTCTAGTTAGTCTTTCCCCACCACTCCCTCCCCACCCACTGCACTGTCTGTCAGTTACTTCATGGCTCCTGAAGTGACCTGAGAGGCACAATTACTGAGACCGAGTCTGGACAAAACTTCACAACAGTCCAGAATCACAATGTCATCCTGCCTTGAACTTGTATTTAACAAATCACTCCAATAACCCAGATGAGCAAGCACATCTTCCATACACACCTTATGACTGACTCCTCAGTGCAGACATATCGGATGCCAGAACAGAAACTCAGAGAAGGTGTCTAAGGTCCAGCACCAGCAAGTGGCAGAGTTGATTTTTGCCCTTCAGCACCATCCCTTGATCCTGCCCCTACAGCCCCTCACACCGTGTTCGCCTGAGCTCTGGTCCCCAGGGTGATCATGCGAAAGGCAGGAGCCATGGTGAGCACTGGTGGATATTACTGGAATCCCTCGAGTACCTTTGAAAATCTTACTTAGCCCCGAGCTTTTGAAAAATTGATTCTAAAAATAATTATACCGAATACATACGTACTGATTAGTATCTGAATGTGTTACCTTCTCCAGGTACCATCTGCTCAGATCCCATTTCTAATTCAGAAGTTTCGCAAGCACAGTAGGTGCACATCTTCAGAAGTATAACTGTGAGCAGCACACTGTAGATTTTGAAGTGTGAAACATTTGTGTTTTAGAAACATAGAATTTCTGTGTGGAGAGAGAAGGTAGTTACTTAGATGCCAACTCGCAACTGGGAAAGTAAGTTCCCCGGAGAAACCTTCACAGTGGAAATCTTGTGTCTCTGGGGCACACGTTCAGCCAGAGACGTGAGATTTTAAAGACTCTTTGCCTATAGGAACGATGCCAGGTCCTTGCTCCTGCACATCCTCTCCGTGGATTAATCATCAGGCCCCATAACCACAATGTGACCACTATGCGAGGCGCCTTCTTCCCTGAAACAATGAGGTTCTGTCCGATTGTCTTTGGGAGGCATTTACAGCTCCGGGACATCGCTCGGTGTTATTGAAAGTCCCCAGCACTGGTTTCTTGGGACGTGGCTGGAAGGGGTGTTGAGCTGGATTGGGCAATAAGCAATGTTCCAGTGGGACACGGAGACATTCTTACGGAGTGGGGCGCCCAGCAGGGACAGTCTGAAAGGTGAGGAAGGCTAGAGTGTGTTTCACAAAGCCCAGTGGAGGTGTGCTGACCCATTGCTCAGAGGAAGCCTTGAGTGTCGTGATCTTGAGTCCTGAGTGGGGGGTCTTCCCCACTTAAGGGTCTCATGATGGGGAGAAACACAACTGCGGGAGCCTCAGCTCTCTGTCTCAGTAACTGAGGAGATGAAATAGTTTATTCATCTGGCAGGGAGGCTCTGGAATGCGGTAGCGCTGCCCGAGGGGCCTTGTGGAGTGCACAGAGCAACATTGTCATTCCCAGAAGAACGTGGCAGCCACCTTGCACAGTAGGCTGGCCCCTCCGCCCCCACATCTAGGGCAGCAATGGAGAGTTCTTAAAATAATAAACAGCTGGCCGTGGGCTCCCTCCGCAAACCCCAGGATTCCAGTACAATTCAACTTGACTGAACAGGTTTAGACCACAGCACAGGAAACGCAGAGCCCAAAGGCCTCTCACCCTCCCACTGTGCCTGGGCACCCGTAACGATGATTGTCCCAACACATTGGGCCTGGGAGAGAATCTACCAAGAAGCGGCCAAGTACAGGGAACTCAAAGGCCTTGACTTGAGCAAGCTGTTCGCCATTTTGCAATCCTCAAACACAAGGACTGTCACGAGGCCATGATTTCATTCCCCATGTCTGGTGGGCCCCTCACTTAGCAGGTACGCACCAACCTCACTGCCCTACCTCAGAGCTGGAAGAGGGAGGGCACAGGGTGGGAGATGAGGAAGGGTAAGAGTCTTGATTAGGATCAGAACAAAGATTCCTTCAGCAACCTGCTCTGAACTTCCGCAGTGATATTGGGGCTAGGATGATGGTAGTCTACAGTCTAAGGAAAAAATAAACAAGTGGAAACAACCTAAGATTTAACATTAAAGAAATTGGATTTTGTTTCTCCCTCTCTACCTGCAGGTCATATGACTCTGGATAGATTACCTAACTCTTCTGAGCCTCAGTTCCCCCTTCTATAAAATGGAGATAATGGCCCTAAAATGAGAGTCTGAGATTTTAGTACAAGATGTCGTTTGGTCTCTGGGTTATAAGTCACTGAGAATGTGTCCTTGTTCCCAGGTCTTGTTCTGTAAAAAAAAAAAAAAAAAAAAAAAAAGGAGGTATCCGGTCAGGGCCCTTTGAGCTCAGCATTCCAGAAGCTGAAGCTGGAGGAGAGGGGGAAGGCTGTGTCTCCTCGCAGTGATTTTTAGATAAGTGAGTCTGTCTGTTTCTATAGGTCAGAAGGAAGAAGCAAGCCAGTGAGGCGAACTCTCCAGCGAACTCCTGAGAAAGTGTCTCCATCCACACAGGCCTAAGATGCTATCAGTAAAGGACTTTCCACCTTGACTAACATTTCTTATCTTCTGTCATCTGCACGGTGACGGTGAAAAATGCTCGCAGTGCATGTTTCTGATTCATTTTTGTGATGGTCCCATGATGTCTGAAGAAGTTAAAATTTAAACTCCCTCCCTTCCCCTTGGCCTTTACAGCTCTGTGGATTCCACCAGTAATGGGGTGATTCCTGGGCCTGAGTTTTCTAGAAAGGCACATAGCCCGCCCTGGGCCAAGGGCTCTATTTGCTGAGGAGAAAACGCACCCAGCTTTTAAATGGGTCTCTTATACAGCAGCAATAAATGTGATCCAGCCGAGGCTGGTGTTATGAAGATCTCTATCTAGGAATAAACTTCCTCAAAGATAAAACAACAAGTTTGAGCTTGGAGACAATAGTAATATTGTCTCAGGAGTTTGAGACCCTGCTCCTACAGGCACTTAGAGAACTTAGTGTTGCTTCTTGCAGATCTTGACAATTTCTGTATTGTTCAGGAACCAGCCCCAAGCACAGAGAAGAGTCAGTGTTCAGGGTCCTTTAAAGCAGCGGACGCCAACCGGTGGTCCATGGACCACTGGTGATCCATGAGGTCCGAAAGGTTGATGACCGCTGCTTTAAAGCATTCAATCAGACCTGCAGTCTCCAAAGGGTACAGGGAATTTTTTTCTTGTGATATGTTGTGAATGTCACACAAGCCAGGTTCAAGGTGCTTCCTGACCCTTCGTTTCAGCTTCAAACACACCTGAGTGCAGGCAGCCAGGTGTGCACATTCATGCAGCACACGTGTGCACAGGTGCTGGGCTGCAATAGTTCATATGTGTCCCTGCCAGCGTGTTCTGTGTGAAGAGTGTTGACTGACCGTTGGCATGGATTTGGGGGAGGGCTGCCAGTTTGGGGTGCAGAGGAGGTACATGCCAGCACTTGCGGGTACTGGGATCACACGCATGCACTGGTGTGAATGTGCAGATGCATATGTGCATGCTTACCTGTGTCAGGTGTGCTTTAGTGGGAGGGGCAATGGGGTTGGATAGAAATGCATGACTGTGGACAGGCCTACAGAATTATCAGTCTTCACACATGACTCAGTGAGGACACCACTGGTCCAACCCAAGCCCGGCTCTCAGATTCATCCATTCACTGCAGAGGTTTTCCTAAATGCCTACTATGTGCAAAATTCTGTGTCAGACACTGTCAAAAAGGTAGGAAAAAAGAGAGGAGAGGAGACCTCATCATATAGTATGAACGGTGTGGTGTATATATTTGCAAAGCAAGGTAAACACCCCCAAGCAGACAGGAGCCTGGTTAAGGCAGCGTTATCTGATCATGGTGCTCAGATACCTGTCTGCCACCCCATCTGAGGATGTATTCAACTACATAATTTATGGAGGCAGCAAAAAGGAATATTTTCAACATGCTGAGTGAATTTTCTGAAATGCAATTGATGTTCTTTATGTACAATTAACTTAGATTTTGTCTTATAAGACAAACTATAATTACTGGTTATACTGACTTTTGTTTTTTCCTCATTAAAAAGCTGATGAGGACATTGCAAGGATTAAATAAATGATGATGATGATGACAATGTTAGAACAATAAGATCAGTAACAGGTATTTGAATCCTTAAATATTGGGACTCTACTAGAGGAAGTGATTTGATGGGTTTACATGCTGAGTTTGGATTGTATCTGTGTGCAATGGGGGAACTCTGAAGAGACCCCCTGAAAGTGAGGTCTGAAAGGAGGCCGGGAGGGAACTGACAGAGAACATGGTGGATGTGGAGACCTGGCTCATGTCCCAGGTATCTGCTTTCCAAAAAGCCCTCCAGAGACTCGAAGCTTTTCCTTGAGCCCGACACTCTGTTCCCGATTGTGGAAAGCTGAAGAGAGGGTCAGTCCTTAGGGATGGCTGGGGGATGAGTGGTGGCCATCCTGGTGGATAAGACAGTTATTCAATCCCCAGCCCATTCTACCTCCAGACATTCTACTCCCAACTTACTGCTTTAGAAAGCCTGGCCCGAAATCCACGCCCTCTGGGTCTATGTGCTTCCAGGGCGAAGCTTTCAAAGTGAGCAGTGTGTGTAAGCTGGCCACAGCATCTCCACGAGCAGCCATGCAAATGACCCCATCTCCTCAAATCTGTGGTTTCTGTACTCGGTGTGCAGCACTTTCACATTCACAGTTTGATGAATCTGAACAGCAGCCACCCTTTGAGGAGATAGAGTCGGTCAAGAATATTACAAGGCAGATCGACCACTGTGAAAAGGCCAAAATTACTATTAATTGCCAAAATATCTACATACTAGAAGGCATCTAGTGTTCAAAACTGTGCAATAATCAACACATTCTTCTGCATCACAGGGGCACCCGGCCCCTGGATGGTAGAATAGGTTGCCCCTGGCACAGACCATCACACAGAAGTGCCCTTCCTGGGTGGAGAGCACTGAGGTGGGCTCTTCCTACACCCAGAGCCAAGGCTGGGGGAGGGCCTATTTGAATATTCAACCAAGGTAGAGGTCACTAAGAACCTCACTGTAATGACAGTAAACTTTACTTTCATCAAGGAATTTACATACTGTTAATGTTCTGAAATTGCTACTTATTTTTATATCACTTCTGATTAAAATGAGTCCAAGGGAGTTTTTCTTTTTTTAAAAAAAATCAATTGTTTCTTGTATTCTAGGGAAATGTTTCTGAATATGTGTGAACATATTCACATTCACATTCTGAGTGTGAATGCCCATTGTCCTAGAACGGAATGTAAGATGAATCTGGAATGTCCCAGGTACATTAAGCTGCATTTATGAGGTTGTTGACTATATCGAGTGGGCGTCCAAACTGGAGGTGTAGCCAGATGATTATTGGCAACGGTGGTGAGTGGGTTGGTAGTTAATTGAAATTGTGCCGTACAAATAAATGAAATCAAATTGATGCTTATTCCTTTGACTATCTGGATGCTTTTTAAAAATGTAATACTGACTTATTTCTTAGGGAATTTCCTATAGGGAAAGATAACTTAGAAGCAATTTTTACTAGTATTTCTACCCACTTAATATTAATACATTTCCCTTCCTCCAGGGGTCATAGCTGGACCTATTTCTGCTTTGCGATTCTCGCTCCATCTTTCCTGGCACAAAGCCAACATTACCCTCAACCTCAAAATCCAAATTTCTTGAGGAGTTTAAACTTGACCTCCTCTGCAGTGCTCGGCCACTGGATTTTCTTGAGCAACCGAGCGGCATGTAGAAGGAGGTATTTAACTCTGTTACTGTACTTTGCTGGGTATGGAAAGAGAGTGTTATCAATAAAAAAAAGACCTCTAAATCATAGCTGTGTGGGAGGGAGTGTGGTATGCAGAAAGAACTTTGGCTAGGAGTCAGCAGATAAAGAAAATTTGATCTTCTAATAATTTCTCTGGCACTGATTCACTGTGTTACTTTGGGCAGGTTACAACCTCTCTCTGGGCCTCTAATTTTTCCTCTATAAAGTAAACCTTTCTAAATATCCATCCAGGCTTGGCATACTCTGGTGTTCCCATTCTATCCCCAATTTGTAGTTTATGGTAAATGACTTCTCTTTCTCCTGGTTTCTTCAACTATCTAGCGTCAGAGAAGAGACAGGCATTGTGGGAAGCCCCAGAGAGCTGTGGGGGCTCTTTACCAAAGCAGCAGCGACGCCCAACCCAAATGGAGACCTTCACTTAGCACCTTTCATGTCAGAGGGGGTGAGGGACCCTGAGCAAAGCAGGAAAGAAAGTCCCTGAGTCCAAGTTCAGGAGGAAAACACTCCATAGTTATGAACATATCCACTCTCTACCCCTCCCAAATCAATCACTGAACTAAAGCAATATCCGTGCAACTTTTAAAGCTCAGACATCATCAATGATGCCCAGAACTTAAAAAGATACATCATATATGTTCCATTTGGGACATTAAGATGAATATTCTCCTTACTTTGTGAGGTTTAGAATATCCTTAAGGGAAGAATCCTCATTTGCCTCCATGAAGCACTGCTGGGTCTTATACACATCACGGAGAGGAGGAGGCTGTCTCCATCTCGCCCAGTGATTTATGAAGCAGGCTTTAACATTGCCAAAGAAGTTGTTTTTTTGTGTTTTGTGTTTTCTGGGTTTTTTTTTAAGAAATTTTGCCAGCTTTTTTTTTTTTTTTTTTCATCTCCCTCTTGGTAGCAACTGAGATTCTGAATTCAGTGAATATATGTTAGACACTGTTTACTTGAACTTTCTAAAACAAACTGTTCATCTTGGGTGTAACAGAAATGCTCTCTTTGTACATTACTGTTCCCATGCCTCTCGGCAGAGACCAGCCAACACAAACACCTCCTCACAGGGCTGCACTCCACACTGGAAGCTCTTTGGTGACTCTGCCATTGCATTTCAGTCGATAAATTTGCATTTAGCGCTTAATTTGTTCAGTATGCCTTACTAATTTGGCAATATTTATTTTGGCCCCGAAAGCATAAGGCAGCCAAGTTCTTTTGTTTGGTTTGGTGTACTTTTTTTTTTTTTCATTTTCATAAAAGGGATTTGAGATATGAAAACGTTACAATGTCATGGACAGGACCGGTTTCCTGTTTATGAGTCACCATAAATATGAAAGGTGCTGGGTGACATTTCTCAGCTGAGAGAGTCCGCACAGCCCTGTGTGCAGCGCAGACCCTCAAGCAGGGTGGTCTTGAGGTGACTTGCTGACCTTGTATAATGTCAAGAGGAATTATTGTTCAAGTACAGTAGCCAGATACCACACACACACACACACACACACACACACACAACTTTAATGGTTTCTCTCACCCTTGCTATTATAGGAATGAGAGTTTATTGTCATATCTTTGTGTTCTCAAAGTCTGTCTTCATCTTTCAGGGGAGAAAGTGGCCAAAAGTACATTCATGTCTGTCATTTTTTTGTTTGTTTGGTCTGTATGTCCTTTCACAAGACTCGTCCAAGAAACAAGTCCTCCCCCACAGCACGGCATCCAGAAAATCCCCGATTAGACATAGGGCTGCAGCAGCACTGGAGCCCTTCTCTTTCCCTCGAAGGAATGCTGCAGCTCCTGGGCCCCGTAAAGGATGGAAGTATTGGTATTAATCCCTGAGAACACGGTAGTTACCAGACTCTGACCTTCCTAAAACTTGTGTGTTAGGAAGAGTGGCCCCCATGGCCTGCGTTTTGTATTATTTGCTGGAACAGAGCGGGCAAATATAATGCTCCCTAGAGAGAAGGCTGTTCTCACTCAAAGACAAGTAGCTTTGATGCCTGACATCTTGTGAAAGTCTCAGAAGAACTGGGCTTATGGCATCACACTAGATCCATCCATCTCAGCTCTGGTCGCTTCCAACAGCCAACCCACAAGCACTCAGGAGTTTGTCTGAGATATTAAGGCTGTAATGTTTTTTTTGCAAAATGAATCCACTCAAGACATGAACGGCAGGGTTATCAGCGCTGTTATTTCTCCTCCCACAAATACAACTCTGTCCATGAGGCTCTGAGGACCACTTTCAGATCACTGAACTATCCACTTCCTGGACACCCTATGGTTTTTACTTTTAGTAGAGCTCCATGGAATTGCCAAGCTCTCCCATCCACCCAGAATCCCCTTTTCCAGCATGCATGCCCTCCAGTAGCCAGTTTCAATGCAACCACTTCTGTAATGCTTTTGCCATCTTCCTAGAAAGTCTTTTTCTCTATGTTTTGCTTGATCTGTGTATTTTTGTTTTTTTTCCCCATGCATGCCACATTTCATTTATTCAAATAGTACATATTTTAATGAAATCTGTATGCCAAACACCACGAACCCTCTTTTCCTAAAATATTGCAATGTTTGTCTATGAAAAGTATCTCTCTGATAAAACTATAGGTCTTATGAAGTCAGAACCTTGTCATTTATGTCTTAAAATCCCAAGTGCCCAGGGATCAGAAATTATATTTACAAAAACAAATCAATGTGCTGCACTCTATATAAATTCAACCCAAACTAACCATTGTTTATCTGATAATTGTTAACCTGCCTATTAGATAATAAGCCAGGTTAAGTCTAAGTAGTTTTGCTCCCACGTACTAGCCCTGAATGCAGGAAACATTGGATATCTAATTATGTACACTTTGGAAAACTTCGAGTCTCAGTTTCTTGTTCTGTAAATAGAGATAAAAATGCTCACACTTTTAATGTGAGAATTAAATAAAATAGTGTGCAAAATGCCTTTTCATTTCTAGCAATGCTCTATGAGTGATGGCCGTGAGTTTTAATGATCCATATGATTAAGGATCTTGTCCAAAGTAACATTATAAACTTTTAGAATGACACATAGTGGAAAATTTAGGACCACTGTCAGGGCCGAGCCTCTCATTTCTAAAAGGGACCGCAACATTCAACTTTTCTTTCAATGGCATTGACCTCTCTATCGTCACTCAGTCACCTTTACAAATTAAGACCCAGGCACATATCTGCCCAGTCAATACTCTTATGGAAATTACGCTTTCCCTAAAATGGATTATTCCGATCTATATTTGTGTTTTTTAGAATTCAAGCAGGAAACAGAACCTCTCTGAGTATCACGGAATCAAGAATGTGTGACAGGAATAAGTCTTTGTGTAATTATGCAAGAACCTGAGGGAGTGCGGATTCGGAAGAAGGAACAGAGGAGCTGAGAGAAGCCACTAACAACTGGCCAGGAGCACTGGCTTGGGTGGAAAAGGTGTCGTTTGCTAGGAAATCCAGGAACATGGAGCTGCGAGAGTGGAACCATGAAGGGGAGCAGGAGGAAAATCCTCTGCTTAACTAGGACTTCCTCTGTAATTCTACAGCCCAGCACCTGGTGATGGCCATGAAGAGGCTATTGCCAGCAGGTCTGGCAGTCAGAAAAAATTGGTGCACGGGGAATGAGCACCAGCTCGAACCCTCATGCCTCCCCACCTCTCCGCTCTCCCATGTAACCACAATGACCTCCAGAGAGTGACAGCTCAGCTTGCCTTGTAAATGTCAAGTGAATTCCTCTTCTGTCTACTCTAACCTGGACACACAGAGAGAAGGGGGTTCTGGGAAACCATTCTAGAGAAACCAAGTAGAAACAGCACTAACTCCAACCGACTCTGCTGTTATTATGTTAACATTTACCAGGTAAATCTCTGCCCATCTTACCATTCTGATCTGTTCTGGGTTATTTGTTTCAAGTTTGTCCCTTGTAAAGAATAGACTTTTGCCTCATTAAGGTTATTTTGGGTTCCCCAGAGAAGGTTGAGTGTTTTAATAAGGATGCTAAAACTATTTGTCTTTATATTCAAAATTAATTTGTTTTATTTTCCTTTCACCATTTTTTGTGCTTTGTATTTGTCATTTAGCTATATATTTCTGTGTTTTTCGACTTGAGGTCTTTGCTTTTATCTCTTCCTGTACTTTCAAAGGTACACATCTGTTTTTTATTATTTTAATGATTATTTTTAAGATTTTTAAAAAATATTCTTAAACGTATATCTATCAGTCTAACAAGGTCAAGACAAAACATGAAGGAATACCTAAAAGAGCACTAACTAGGTGAATACTCAGATGCCAATGTACACCCAGCCCCTGCGCTGGCAGCCATGGAGAGTCTCCATGTCGATTTCTTCTGCCGACCTTGAAGGACTGTTTTGTGGTCCAGTAGTAACGCAAGAACAGGGCCTCAAATATTATTATTGCTACCAATTTAAATGCCTAGGCTATGTGTACTCCTTGTATTACCTCCTTTAATTCTCACAACATCCCTCCAAAATAAGTATTGTCATTTTCATTTAATAGCTCAATAAATGAGGTTCATGAAAGGTAAGTGACTTGTCAAGGTTACATAGCTAGTAAGGATCAGAATGAGATTTAAAACCAGTTATTTCTTACCTCAAATCTATTCTCTTAGCCACTACTAGTATATATGCTAACTTTTGCTAAGTTTTCTAAGCTCTAAGTCATACAAACTTAAAAGCATGTTTTGGGAAAATAATCATTTTGTGTATATACTCAATAAATTGCACTTACTATTGTGACTGTCATTTCTGATTCTTCCCACACATAAAATATTTAGTGAACTTCTACTTACTCCCCTTCCCCTGCTGTGTCTTCCTCCACCACCTTATTCATACTCATCAATGCCACAGCCCCACCCACAGTATCCTGGTTACCTCAAACACTAACCCCTGTACAGCAGAGGGGCCTTGAGTCCTGCTAAAGGTTTGATAATTCTTAATTAATTGGCAGAGAGTGGAATAAGGAGATCATCCTTTTCTTGTTTAGTGGGAGTAGGTTTTCACTGTTCTTGGCATCATGTGGGCAGGCCTCAGGTGACGTTTTTTTAATACAGACTCATGGTCCTGGAGTTATAGAAGTGACTCCAGGTTTTGGATAAAGGGTGGGTGTTAGTCCTAAATGTTGATGGAGGTGTGAGTTTTCACTGTCTCCTGTGTCTCCATGGGAATTTTAAAGGAAACTTGAAAGATCCAATTGGATCTTAATTTTGAGATGCTTAACATTTAAGAAAGACTTCTAACCTAATTTAATGAGCCAAATCTAGGCTCTACCGCCCCAGAACTGAAAAGGTTAAAATTGTGTGTGTCAGTTTTATAGAGGCAGATGATGGTAGAGTAATAGCAAGAGCAAAGGTATTGGCATCAAACATACTTGGGGTTTGAATGCTGGCTTTACCAACTATTAGCTTGGAGGCCTTGGGCACATCACTCAACCTTTCTGAATCTCACTTAACTCATCAGAAAAATGGGATTAATAATGCCTACCCGGCCAAGTATAACGGGGACAATAAATAATTATCAGCATTAAGTCATTATTCAATGGGTGGTAGTTGCTACTGGGGGGAGGTATGGTTTCCGTTATCACTCTCACATGAATTGCTTTCCCTTCTGGGTAACTGTGGTGAATGCCCAGCAAAAGCAAACTCAGATGGAGCCCCAGGGCTTGGGTCAGCATGGGCTTTGTTAACTGTATACATAGATTACAAACTACTTAGTTGATTTACACATTTCTTCAGCTGAAGAAAAATATTTACTGGGCAGATTAAATTGAATTAAAACAATCAGATTAAAAGGAGTCTGCAGGCTGTCCCTCAACTCAACAAGGGACAAGTTGCCTTCTCCGAGTAGGGAACCCATGCCAGCAGTTTGACTAATTTAGCAGTAACATGAGGAGGTGTGACCAGAACTGCCAAAGGGACTGAAATGCTCGAGGAGGAGGGTTTTCTCTTCGCATTGTATTCACATCACAGCTCAGGGGATAGGCTTACCTCACTAATTCAGACCAACACGGACAAGAATGCAAAGTTTGCGAGAGAGAACATGGGCTGAAACGCCTGTGATATAGGACAGTTAAGTTTCCATTACAGGCGGTGGCATCTTATGAATAAGTCATTTTTCAAAGGTGAAGTAGTAAGTTAGCTCTTTCTAATTCAGACCAGATTTTCTTATAAATGTAAATTTATATTGGGTGATCAGGTGATCAGCCTCCCAGGTTGGCCACACAAGTATTTGTAATCCAAAGAGCATGAAGTGACAAGGGCCACACCCAAGCAGCATGACGCCTAATAAAGCAGTGTTCTGCAGCTGCCAGATTGATTGTTTGTTTGCTTGCTTTTTTTAGACATTCCATATAAAGTTGAATGTTCTTCAGACACTGTTTACTCCTTTTAAAACAGTCCTTAATGGCCATGAATTATATTATTAAAACAACATAGGATGCTTCTACGGACCTTCTAGCACCTTCTAGTCTAAATACTAATAATACTGACTGCATTAGCTTAGTTATGTCACAGGAAGTACTGCTTAACCCTAAATTTACCAAACTGTGTTCCACAGCTCAGTATTTCCAGAGATGTTAATAGTCCTAGAAAAAAATAAGTTACTTTGTAACTTAGAGAAATGCAATACCCAAATCCCCCTCTTGGAGATTCATAGTGCAGATTCAGTTATTAAAGATTCTAAGATAAAGAAACCTTTCAGACTTCAACATCATCAGCTGCCATTAAAATTAATTTTATTCCAAAACAAGTTTTTGTTTCATATAACCCTAAGCAAAATTCTGAGAACAGCATTCAGGGAGAAACTAGATTGGAAAATGTTAATCTACTCATTTCCACCCAATCGTGTATATATTGTTTAATACCCACAGTAGATTAATAGCCCAACACATATACTTTCAGGTGCATTCAGTGCTATGATACTATAAACAATATCCTATAGCTATGTCAGAGGTAACTTGAATTTTTGCAGACTGTCCTGGGAGAGTAATGATTATGTCTAACAGGGTCTGGGGAAAAATAAAAGGGAAGATTCTGTGGGGAGGTACCATGACTTTTCTTACTTCTATCTCTGGAGTTTCAGTGATGACTTCCGGGATAGCATCTTCCCTGGGAGAGTTTGCTCACAGAGAAGCCTGGGTTCTTATCTATTTATATTGGCACTCCTGCCGCTGAAAATACTCTCTGCAATACAGAGATATATTGGCTGCCTCTCGTCTTTTCAATATTATTTTCTTTCTTCTTTTCTCAAGAAGACAGTCTACTCCCCCTACAGTCATTTTATTCTTAAATAAAACCACACACCTGTCTCCATATACGAATGTAAAAGTAAACTTGAGTCAGGATCCCCAGCTCTGAGGGAGAGGATCCTGAATTAATGAGACTTCATACTTTGGTGGTGGGAGAGCACATTAGGCAGTAAAGAGTCCCTTCCCGTCTTGTGCTGGAAGTATGCATTCTGACTAGGCAAGGCCAGGAACTGCAACCAGGATTCCCAGCATGCACTAGTGATCTGACCCAGCTCTCATCTGTAGTTTGGGCACGCCTGCTGGAGACCAGCAGCTTGGACTTAATTAATTACCTCCCTAGCTGGTGGAGCTCACTGGGCCTTCCATGGCACTTGAAAACCAAAGGGGTTGGTTTCATGTTCTTGAACTTGAGTGACACAAATATTTCAGTGGTGAATCAGTCCTGGAAAGGGAGGTGGGTAAGGTAGGGAGTGTTTATAGAAGACATTTCATCACCCCTAGTCAAACATGTCTCATTGTTGGTTCAGGAGGCGCTGGTATTTTCCTCTTTGAAGGGGATGCTCAGGGAGCCAAGAGCTTCCAGCCTGGAGCTCTGCTCCAGGGAAGGGCAGTGGCCATTTGCACACAGGAAACCCCGCAGGACTAGTTGCTTTGGAATGTTGACAATCTTAGGGAAATGGTTTTGTGTCTTTCCTCAGGGGAGAAAAACAAAAGTTGGTGGAGCTATGTAAAAAGAGCCTGCGGCTGTCTTAGGGTTGCTGTAGAAAATGTGTCCTTCTGCTTAGCTCCCTTTTAAAAGGCTTCCCTAGTTGCAGACCCCAAAGATGAGATCAAGAAAGTTGTAATTTCAGAAAATCTGTACTGCTGATATCAATGGTTGAAAAGCTTGGTTGGAAGATGAGAATATAGAATTTCTTCGGCTTGGGTACATATGCAAAAGAGACCCCGACCTTACATAGCAGTGGCCCCCAAGAGCCCTCACCCTTCAGGTGAAGAGGAGGTGGCATCATGGTCCTGAGCACCCTCCCAAGCCTCAGGAAGTGCAAGCCATCTAAACAGCTTGCCATCATTCTGGGGGAGGGGGTGGGCGGGGGTGGCATTATAAATGGCAAAGGGGTCCGAGAAGATTGCATTTAGAAAAATCATAGTTGGGGCGAGCCAAGAAACACAAACCAAAAGGAAATATTTTAAGAAAATAAACAAAGCTACTGAGTCAAACATACAAAGCAGGAAAGAGGAACAAAAGATTATTTGAGGCCTGAGGTTTGAACATTTTGAAGCCACATATGTGATGGGCCAGCCCAAGAACACGAGGAGCCTTACAGCTGTGTAAGCGTTGAGGCAGCCTGCTCCCACCAGGGGTTCCCCAGCCTGCGAGGCTCTGAGCAAGCCCACCGAGCCAGCTGACCATGCTGCCTTGAGCTCAGCCTTCAGCTATGCAGAAACAGGGCTCCTCCATGGATAGGCCACACAGATAAGGCTGAGAGGACAGATCCCCCCCAATTGAGGAACTCCAATTGTATGCACTGAGGTGTCCTCCAGTTCGAAATACATTGTTCAGGAACCCAGAGGGCACCAGCGGTCAAATGAAATTATAACAGTTTATGACAGTGAAGTATACTGGGTTTTACAAGCTTGGCTATCAAAACTTCTAACCAGGAACCTGTCATATCAATATTACACCGTCTTCAGAATCCCAGAATTCTGCAACTGAATTTCTTAAGTTTCCCAAAATTTAAACTCTGTAAAATAAGATCAAGATGGACACACTTCAGGGTCAAGCAAATGTTCTATTGAAAAGAACTGAGGTTCCGCCAAAACCGGTTTGGCTCAGTGGATGGAGCGTCGGCCTGCGGACTGAAAGGTCCCAGGTTCGGTTCCGGTCAAGGGCATGTACCTGGGTTGCGGGCACATCCCCAGTGGGAGATGTGCAGGAGGCGGCTGATCGATATTTCTCTCTCATCGATGTTTCTGGCTTTCTATCTCTCTCCCTTCCTCTCTGTAAAAAATCAATAAAATATATTTAAAAAAAAAAAAAAAAAAAGAATTGAGGTTCCAGTACCCAACAGCCTTTATGTCGCCCGAGGGTTTTTTAACCTATTACTTTGACCACATAATGCCGGTCTTCAAGAGGAGCTATGATGCCACGCCTTTGGCTTTCATGAGGGGTCAGTAAAGCACATGCTGTATGAAAACTATTCTAAGATATTACCGAAAGTATAACCATATCTGATTGCAAGTTATATTTGTGATTAAAGGCCAGAAAATGTGTCTCTTGAGGAATGAGTATATTTCCCCTGTTCCGTTGATGAAGCTCATTGGGTTTTCCTTGCTGCTGTGGTTGCCAGGAAACTCATCACTAAATGTTATTATCATAACTCCATCCATAACTTCTCATGATCAGTACAGTTTGGGGTTCTTTCTTTCTTTAGTTTTGCTATTCTTTCATCAGTATAGGGATGAGCAAATGTAGGTTTACAGTTGTGAATACACAAAACACAGAATTTATTCTTGTATTATTCTTTTTTATTTATTTGTATTACAATTGTAAACATGTTTGCCCACCATATATATATGTATGTCAGGGAGAGGGCTAAAGGTTCCTGAGCTCTTGTATATATACACATATATACTCATATATATTTATGTTTATATGTGTGTATATCCTTTTTTAGAATTGGGACACAAAGATCAGGAAGTATTACTCTAATTAATAAAACAGGAATTCTCATAAATATCTGGTCTTGTTCTGCAGATACTATTCCAAAAGGAACATCCACTATCCACCCACCTCCGGTTTGGCTGAAATAATTTGTTTTACTGAAGGAGGGTAGCATAATTCATATCATGAAAGTGATAATCCTTTGCCCTGGTCCTTATTTTTGGAAGAGATTGGTTAGGAAGGAATAAAAATCATGACTGTCACTACTGTGAATGTGTTTTGGGATAAGTAAAGAGAGGTCAGGAAGTGAGTCTAGGTTTAGGACAAGACGATGCTGAACATGACAGAATGGAAACTGAAAAAGTTGCTAGAGTATTGTGATGCTGGGGTCAGGGTAGAGAAAAGACAGAAAAATGTAGCAGGAAGCTGGACTCTTAGTTGGCATAAATGGCCAAGGGAATTTTTTGGAATTGGAACTTTTATATTTCATTGAAATTATCTAACCAACCAAGCTTTAAAGTAATCTGGTTCATTATTATTTTACTACCAAAATTACAACTTTTGATTTGTATGTCAGGGAGAGGGCTAAAGGTTCCTGAGCTCTTGTGAATTATAAACTATACAATTCATTTTATTTACTACAATTAAACTTCAAAACATCTGAGTTAGATAATCTCATCCCAATTCATCAGAAAACGAAACATATTTTTTCTGAGCCCCCATAGATCTCACGTTGGCGATCTGAGACTGTTTGACTCCAAACCCAGGCTCACAGGTACCTAATCTATAATGCCTCTCATATTTAACATGAGCACATTCATTCTTGCTACATACAGTTTCCTTGCAAATTTGAAACAATTTATGTTAAAGTAGACTATAAATACTTGTGTTCATTGAATTATTTCCCCTTCTTGGTTGATGGGAGGATTAAAGTTCCCAACCCAGCTTGCTGTTGGGTGGGCTATTACAACTATCTAGGGCAGTGATGGCGAACCTCTGAACTCATTTTTTGGTTGATTTTTCTTTGTTAAATGGCATTTAAATATATAAAATAAATATCAAAAATCTAAGTCTTTGTTTTATTATGGTTGCAAATATCAAAAAATTTCTATATGTGACACAGCACCAGAGTTAAGTTAGGGTTTTTCAAAATGCTGACACGCCGATTTCAAAAGGTTCGCCATCACTGATCTAGGGGTTATGGACAGAACAGACTTGTGCAACTTCTGGGCTAAAACATGACATCATCAGTGCAGAACCATCCAGTTCTTATCCTACCTGGGATAACACAAAAGGGTGTGCCAATATGGAAGTACATATGATTCAAGTACCCTGGAATATTGAGCCAACACATGGAGGACAGCTGCCCTGGGAAGCTTTGCAAAGTGAACTTCAAATGAGATAGAAACTCTTCTTGTCTTAAACCACTGAGATTTTGGGGTTGTTTGTTACCATAGCAAGAATGACCTAGTCCGTGGTCGGCAAACTGCGGGCTTGCGAGCCACATGCGGCTCTTTGGCCCCTTGACTGTGGCTCTTTCACAAAATACCACATGCAGGTGCGCACGTACAGTGCAATTGAAACTTCGTGGCCCATGCGCAGAAGTCGGTATTTTGTGAAAGAGCCAGTATTTTATGGAAGAGCCACAGTCAAGGGACCAAAGAGCTGCATCTGGCTCGCGAGCTGCAGTTTGCTGAGCCACAGTTTGCCGACCACTGACCTAGGTCACTCTCACCTATACGACATAGCATCTGGGTGGTGAGTGGGTGGTCATAGTTTAGTGGTGGTTGGTCTTGATGTTATTGCCCATAAAGACCATCAGGCCATTTTCCCAAAGTAACTCCTTTACAGTCCTTAATCCCTCTCCTATTGAGAGGGAAAATAATATTTTCATAATCAAAGTAGCAAATTTAAGAAGATGTATATGTAAAATATTATTCAATGATATGGACAAGGAATGGATATGTTGTCTGGAGAGTTCAGCATAAGTCTAGGCATCAGATAAACAGTCTTTTCCCTTGAGTTGATTCTGTAGGCTTTCAACTTACTTACAAGCAATTATAAAAGCATTATACTTACAAGCATGAATGGATTACAAACCATTCCACCACTAAGTAAATTTAAGCAGCCTCCTTATTCTCTATCAGGAGGCTTCCCCCCTAACAAGTTCCACACTGTAGACAAACCTTCCTGCCATCTGCTCAAATGGAAACATGTGGCAAGATCCTGCAGTTGAACACTTGCCCTTGGTAAGGAAAGAGACCTTGGGGAAACCTTTTGGAAAACCACCCTCTTGGCACACATGTTGTGGCTAAGTATTGCCCTCGGTCCCTTATATTAAGTGTTCTATTTTGACATGAATGCCACTTTGGATGAATGTATATAAGATCATATTTACATATGCTAACCACCAGCATGGTTTCCAGCAGTGATGGTGATGGTGGTAGAATCCCATACTGCCATACCAGGGATTTTAATAGAGTGATGATATCAATATCTTCTAAGCCACAAAAGGAAATGAGCCATCATTTACAGCTCCATAGACTTTCTTCACTGTAGTTGCCATATGTTGTATGGTCTTCCTCCTCTTTCTTCATCAAGCTAACTCTTCCTGGTCCTTTAGGTAACCACTTCTCTTGTTCCATTTACCCTGTGTTGACCCCATCCCAATATAATGCTAGTGCATTCTGGGAAGAAAAGTGAGACATATCCCTCCTCCTGAGTTCTACGTTGGAATGAGGAATAAACTCATAGAAACAGTGTGGCTTCAATTTCAAACATGTCTGTGGATGCCTATTTGGCTCACTATAGTCCTGATTTGTCACTCTATAATCTGTCTTATTGATAGAGTTAATTAACAAAATAAATTTTTAAATTGTGAGGCTGATCTAGATTCAAATTTCAGCCCAGCACTTACCAGTCCGGTGAACTTGGACAACTCAGTCCCCAATTTAAAAACTGATTTTGTTAATTAACTCTATCAATAAGACAGATTGTAGAGTGACAAATCAGGATTATGGTAAATGTTAATACCCAAGTTAGTTACCAAGAGAAAACCTTTTCCCCAGGTTTCTACTACATTTGTCCCTCAACATATAAAGATGAGTTCATGGAGACAGCAAATTCAACAAATATTTCTTGCATATTTACTCTGCTGAGCATTATCCTGGAAATTGGAGAATAAGAGCTACTAGCTCTTGTGTCCTAAGTGCTGGATATTTTCTCTGAAGTCTATCACAATCCTATGTAGTAGTTAAGAATGTCCTCATTTTACAGACGAGGAAACTGAGTTGTCCAAGTTCACAGGACTGCTAAGTGCTGGGCTGGCATTTGAACCCAGATCTGCCTCACTCTGAGGCCTGCATTCCTTTATTATAAGATGGACGATTTTATAGAAACTT
Organism: Myotis yumanensis; assembly: GCF_028538775.1. Lineage (NCBI taxonomy): Eukaryota > Metazoa > Chordata > Mammalia > Chiroptera > Vespertilionidae > Myotis > Myotis yumanensis. The sequence goes on from NW_027223762.1 coordinate 6,540,598, forward strand.
GGCAGCCAACTGGATAGTTTGAACAGCCACGAGGTTCTTGACAACTAAAGGTTCACTGCCTTTCATGAACATTTGGAAACTATAAAAGGTCAGATCAAGCCCTTCTTCATCCCCATCTGCTTATTATAACTATGTTACATTACCAATTGAAATCCTCAGCCAAGACCCCCTTAATTGCCTGATAGGTTAGTTTATTTTTACCATCTTTCCCAGTGTACAGACCTGCTCATCTCACCCCACAATATGCTACCTTTTGCTGTGTATGGGCCTGGGATGAGAGTGAGTGGAGGAGACATCTTATTCTTATCTTGTTGGTTACAAAAGGTTACCTAGTAAATAACTCACCAAGAGGCCCATAAAGGTGTTTTGTGAATGGCTTAATATCACAAATATTACCATATATGGGGTTTGGAAAGGTACTTTCTTAACATCAGAGATCAAAACAGATAATTTTGACTTAACACATTCAACTTTAAAAAGACATGTGAACTATTGTCTATAAACATAGCTTCACGGAATCAGAAACTGATATCTTTAGGGAAATAAAAACAAGCCCTATGAATCATCTGTGGAATTAAGTAAGTGGACAAAAGTTAAGCTGACTTTAAGCTACTTCCTTTCCGTCTCCCTTTGAATGCACACAGCCTTGGGAAGCTCCTCTTCAGGCAATAACACAGCGTTTGTCAGCAATAGGCCAGGAAAAGCCATCTCTAAGATGGAAAAACAACACCTGTTTGATGACCAGATGTAGGGACGTAATTTGAGACAGAAGAAGCTGAATTTTAGAGACTTTATAAAGAAGCAACCCAGCGAAGGGTGTTAGAGGCAGTGTTCCCAAACTGTCAAGTGCATAGAAATCATGCAGTGGAAAGGGAGGAGAGAGGCTGGTTAAATCCAAATTCTGATTTGTGAATTCTGGGGAAAGCCTGAGATTCTCAGGTGATACAAGGTTGCTGGAACTCAAACCACAATTGGCATACCATAGTTATGGGGTATCTTGTTATTTAACAGTGCAGACTGGCATTTTGTGACAGTAAAAGACAATGATGAGGAAAGAGCAGTCATGCAAAATGAAACCAGCATGGGGAAGGGAACTGTCAGAGAATCTAAATGTGCATGGCCCTCCCTGCAGGAGGCCACGGGAAGACCCCAAGTCCTGGGCTTGGCCCCACTGCGCTCCTGACCTGTTAGCATGGACAGATATCCATCAGGACTAACATTATGAATTCAGTCATCCATTCTGTTCTTTCTCATATAGCCCAAGGGACAAATATATGTTGGGGTTCTTAATTTCTACAATCATCTATCAATTTTTTCCAGGGACAGTGTCAGGTTGCCATGCAACCTTTCTGAAGTTGTCTGAATGTTTGTCCCCCAAGGTGACATACTATACATTCGCTCGCCCAGGAGGGCACGTGTTGCCCATGCTTCTCTGCTCTGCTTTCTAACATCTCTCAGTTCTGCATTTTGTGTGCTGAACTTCAAAGGGGCTGGGAATCCCATTTCTGCTCTACGGTTACATCACGACCCTATTCACCTGACATGAAGCCTGGTGGTAAGTGTGTCATTTCACGTGCTCTCCATCAAAGGACTGAAGTCATAGAGGAGGACAGACACCAAACATTCAGCATTAGTCTCTTCTTGATGGTAGTCACCATTTCGTTGTCCCTTTGCCACCCACATCCTTTCTTGTTGAGCCCTCCCAAGACTCCTCTGCTTCTCAACGCTCAATGACCTTCAACTAAATGGCCCTACATTCAAGTCTAACAGCATTTAGTACAAAAGCACAGACCTATTTTAAAACATATTCCTGTGTAAAATATCAATATAGGATGGCTCACTTCAGTAATTTGTTTGTAAAGAAAATAAGTTGAGCTGGTTAGTAATTATATCAAATATCCAAATTCTCCACCCATCATCCTCAGACATCCATAAACACCACATAAGCATTAGTTATGGACCCCTAACTAAAAACACAAGGGCATGGGAGACAGACCCTGCCCTTGAGATATTGACAGTCTCTTAAGACACACCTTTTTTTTTTTTTTCATTTAAACAGTCACTGATTTACCAAATACTTAGTGAGCACTAATTATATGCCAGGCACTATGCTACGTTCTGGAAATAAATTATAAGCAAGACAGATGTAGGTCCTAGAAAAGACTGACATAGTACATAACACAGCAGCTAAGGACAAACCAGAGCGCTCCGATGCTGCAGCGACTTGGTCACTTGTGTCCTGCTGGCATGGTCAGAGACGGTACAAGGAAGCAGTAAAACTTGACTGCAACTGCATTAAGTACAAGGAATTCAAATACATAGGACCTTTCGAGAAGCCAAGTAGCTCCTGTGGGCCACAGAAACTTGGGAGATATTTCCTAACTGAAGAAACTGAGCTAGCTGAAGGAGAATGTTTCTGTTGCATATTTTTTCTTAAATTTGAGGAATATTTACCCTTAGGAATACTCGGTGGGGGGCCAAGGGTGAAAGAATCCATGGTAAAATCATGAACACCCCCCGGGGGTAACAATTTTACTAAGTGGTGATTTAAGATGTGTGTGTGCATGCATGTATGGCATAGAATGGAAAATTTGCATGAATATTTAATATATACCAGGAAACTTCAAAGGCATAGCTTCTTTGCATCAGATCACTTTGGCCTCTACAGCCACACCATCTCCATGACTACCACCACTCCACATCCTCTTCTCTGTCTGCTGGAGAATATGCTTATGGGAAGGAAAATCCTGCTCTGCTGAGAAGATGAGATATGCATCAGATCAGGAACGTTGGTCTGAGTCATTATCTGAAAGATTACATGCCAGACAAAGGATGTCAGATTCCATTGATGTTGGAGGACATGGGGTGAGACTGAGTATTTGTGAGCTGAGCAGGGACTCCTGGAAGCGGGCAGATGGCTATGTTTCTGAGTCTCATTGGCTGTGTGTGTCTAGTATTAACAAATATCTCCATAATTTTTCTACACAAATGCTTTTCCCCTTTTTTCATTTTTAAAACCTGTTTTTATAAAGATATTATATAAATTTTAAAATTAGCTTGTCAATGTCTTCAAAACATGTTCTGATATTTCTATTTGCAGATAATTGATATCTTGATATCTTAACAATATGGAGTCTTCTGACCCATCAACACATATTTCCCTCCATTTAGTTAGGTCTTTCTTAACTTCTTTCCAGTTGTGTAGTCTTCAGTGTAGAGGTCTTGCACATCTTTTGTCAGATTTATCCCTAGTCATTTCATATTTGTATGGTCATATAAATGGTTTTAATTTAAATTTCTGATCATTTGCTCTTTGTATATAAAAATACTATTGAATTTTTTAACCCTCACCTGAAGACATGCTTTAAATATATATATATATATATATATATATATATATATATTTGATTTTTTACAGAGAGGAAGGGAGAGGGATAGAGAGTCAGAAACATCAATGAGAGAGAAACACCGATCAGCTGCCTCCTGCACACTCCCCACTGGGGATGTGCCCGCAACCAAGGTACATGCCCTTGACCGGAATCGAACCTGGGACCCTTGAGTCTGCAGGCTGACGCACTATCCACTGAGCCAAACCAGTTAGGGCTGAGGACATGCTTTTTAATTGATTTTAAGGAGAGAGCAAGAGAGAGAGAGAGAGAGACAGAGACAGAGACAGACAGACAGTGATGTGAGAGCTAAACATTAATCAGTTGCCTCCCTCACGTGCCCCAACTAGGAATCAAACTCATAACTTGGGTATGTTGCAGGAATTGAACCTGCAACCCTTCAGTGTATATGACCATGCTCCAACCAAGCCACAATAGCCAGGGCATGCTGTTTTTATATTTTTCCTGCAAATTTAGTAAACTGAATTAGTTCTACCAGCTTTTCTTTTTGTAGATTACATTAAATTTTCTACATTGATGATCATGTCTTCTGAGAATAAGGACAGAATTGATTTTCCCTGTCTAGTCGGGATGATTTTTACTCTGTTATTTATACCTTATTGCACTGGCTAAAATCGCTAGTACAGAGTTTAATAGAGTGGTTAGAGCCGTCATCCTATCTTTCTCCTAATTTTAAAGAGTCACCAGCATGATGTTAGCTGTGCATTATTTCATTAATGCCCTTTATCAAACTGAAGTGCCCTTCTGCTTCTAATTTACTGAGTTTTTATCAGGAATGGATGTTGGTTTTTTATTTAATGCTTTTTTTTTTCATTTTTGTGAAGACCATATTTTTTTCTTTTTTACTTTGTTAATATGATGAATGACATTGACTTTTTTTAATGTTAAGCCAACCCTACATTTCTTCACTAAATTACTTTAGTTATTCTATACTCAATCTATTATATTTTGTTTAAAAGTTTTACACATGTTTATAAATGGTATTGGTGTATAGTTTTCCTATAATGTCTTTCTAGAGTTGTGATATCAACATAACGCTGACCTCATAAAATGAGTTGGGTATTACCCCCTTTTTAAAATTTTTCTAAAAGAGTATAGGCAGAACTGATAACATCTCTTTCTTACATATTTGGCAGAATTCACTGGTGAATCCATCTTGTCCTAAAGTTAAGGGAAGGTTTTTAACTATAAGTTTAATTTTTTATATAGATACAGGGCTATTTAGGTTATCTAATCTTTCTTGAGTGAGCTTTGGTGGTTTGTATCTTTATAAAAATTTGTTCCTTTCATCAAAGTTGTTGAATTTATTGACATAAACCTCTTCATATTATTCTCTAATTACCATGTTAATATCTGTAGGATCTACAGTGATGCCATCTTCTCATTTTCTATATTGTAATTTGTGTCTCCTTGTTTTTATCCCTCGCTCATCTGTCTAGATAGATGTTTATTGATTTTTATTTTGTTACTCTTCTCAGAGAGTCAGTTTTTGGTCTCATTGATTTTCTCTATCGTATTTCTGATAATAATTTCATCAACTTCTGCTCTGATCTTTACTATTTCCTTTGTTCTACCTACTTATGTTTAATTTCTTCTTTTTCTAGTTTCTTAGGGTGGAAACTGAGGTCATTCATTTGAGACCCTTCTTCTCTTTTGATATAGGCATTTAATGCTATAAATTTTCCTCTAATTACTCCCTCCCACAAATTTTAATATGTTGTACATATGCCTTGGTTCAGTTCAAATACTTCCTTTTCTCTTTTGATTGCTTCTTTGATTCACAAGTTATCCATAAATCTGTTACTTAATCTTCAAATATTGGGAGTATTCCTGAGATACTTTTATTATTGATTTTTAATTTACTTCCACTCTGGATGAATTCACTCCTGCCTTTTATTCCTCAATCTGCTACTTCCCAAGAATGCTGTGATTTCTTACTTGTGACTTTACTCAGATGTGCTGTCCTCCATACAGCTCTTCCAAGCTCCGCCAGATGAAGTGTGTGGCTTTCTCTTTTGTGCCTGCAAAGCCCTTTTCATGCACTCGTTCAGGAGTTCTTGTCACACTGGGCTGCAATTATGAGTTTTTAAGTTTTTCTTCCCTGCTAGCCTCAAGTCCTCAAGTGCAGCAGTGAAATTTTATGCAGGTTTGTCTCCACAGAGCACACTGGAGTTTCATGAGTGAGTGAGTGAGTGAGTGAATGAATGAATGAATGAATGAAGTCAGTGACAGAGCCACTTAACTTTGAGTCCTCCTAAGCTCATTTCTCCAGCTCCTAGAATGACTCAGCTACTGAAATCAAAGAGAAGATGTGAGTATCAAGAAAGAGACGGGAGGCATACCAGGTAAATAAGGTTCTTTGTGTGAAAGAACCAGGGACACGAAGCAGAGCCTCTCAGGTATGGCAGGATACCTGCTTTATGTCCAGGTTTCCTCTGCGCCTGCAGGAGCTGGGCCGGTGGTTAGAGCCCAGGCTGGGCCTTACCTATGCAGATGGTAACCAGGCCTGCCGGTGAGTGAGTGCAGCAGACGCAAAGCAGAGCCACACAGGTGCTCCCCACTCCAGCTGTGGGAAACCTCTGGGCTGAACACGGGGAAATGATGTCTGCACCAGGCAAGTGTGCACAGCAGTGTGTGTGTGTGCACGTGTGTGTGTGTGTGTGTGTGTGTATGTGTGTGTGTGTAGGGGAACAGAAGGAGGGGGCCGGATGGAGATGAATGACTACTATGTACTCACCAGGAAAAAAGGACCAGCAGATCCCTTCCATCCCTGGCTGTACTCAAATCCTACACTTTCTAGTAAGTTGATATAATAATGTCTCACCTTCCCTAAAATCCATCTGTGTCTGTCAGTGACTAATACCATCATAAAACTTGGCACTTTCAGATCATTTCACAGCAGAAAAGGAGGCTTCCCTGTAACAGTGGATGCCTTTTAGTAAATGTTCTTTATAAAAAGAGATCCAAATATCAAGCTTTGATGGAGGATATAGACATCAGCCAGCAAATAAGCGGGTATATAACAGACTTCCCAGGCACCTAGCTCACCCTATATATTCTACCACAGCCCTTATAAATTAGTGAACTCAGCACTTTCTATTATTCAATATTGTGTGCACAGTTCTAAAATCACTAGGAGATCACACGCAGAGGGGACATCCCCCTGCATTCTGGAATCAGTCACTAAAGCGCACACTCAGGACAGAGGCCAACCAAATGAATGGCTTGACTAGGGAGGGCAAGACCGTTGTACACCTCCCTCTGCAGCCCTGTCTCCCACTGTTTCTACACAAGCCCCCTACCCTGCTAAAATACCAGGCCTCTTAGCAATCTGGGGGGAAGGGCAAAAACTCCTATTATATTCCCAAGTCTTTGCTCAATGTGTAAGATATTCATTCAAGCAGCATCCTGCAAAAAATGCTGCGCACTTGGTCTGGCTTCTCCAATAAACGGACGGACTCCATCCAGTCCATATCTGGAAAAGCTTTCAGCTCTTTCATTCAAGGCTCGGTTGAGAATAATTGGGCCCATACTCTCACATGAGAACTTGATAGAGTTTACTCTGGGTCCTTATGGATGACAGAGGGTGAAAAACACACTATACATGCTGGCCTCAGGCCCTAGTGGCCCCTCTCTGAGGAGCTGGTAAGAACCCTGGACCAGTGTGGCTGGGGATCCAGGTGTATGGGAATCTGCTTGTGTGTGGTCCACTCTGGAGCTCCACAGAGTCAGCCTGGAGCTGTCTGCTCTTTCCTCTGAGCTCAGTGTTTGAAACTCAAATTGCATCTGTTGATTCCATAGGGGTATAGCTTTCCTCCAACGTGTTCTGCAGAGTGATGGCTGTATTTCCGAGTGAGCGCTCCGAGACCAGATCTGGTGTGGTCCTCTCCCAGAAAGAATGAGACGTAGGTTTGGAAACAGCCCTAATCTAGCTGATGGGCAGCCGCCTTATACCCTGAGATAAGGCTGTTGTTTGCACTGAAACGGATCATTCTGGGTTCTGAAACACGGGAGAAGCAAGCTTTCTTGAGTTTGACCCTGGCCGATTGACTACCTATTCTTCAACATCCTTAATCTTGAACTTGTAGTCTTCTGTATTACGTATTCCTGAAGAGGCCCTTTTATTTCCTTCTGCCGATTCCTTTAACTCTTGACTGTTTTACTAAGAAAACTGACTTGATATCAATATCTGAAAACAAATTTAAACCTTATTATGTGACATGATTTTCCTTACAGGGGCAAAGATTACCAGTAAAGTAACAATAAAGGGTCTTTGACAAAGCAGCTTGTTACCAAATGTCTGTTTCATTTACTGATTCATTCATTCATCACTCATTTCCTGAGTTCTTGCTTTGCACCACGTACCACGTGAGGCACTAGGGATACAAAGATGAACAGACTCCTACTTTCAAGCAGTTCACAGCCCACTGGGGTGACAGACATCTAAGCAAGTAAGGAAGTAAATTATGTTGTTGGAAGAGCAATGCTAACCACCTATAGAGAGTAAAGTGGGATTCTGGGGAGTGGTCTGCTTAGAGTTGGGAGTGGGAGGACAGAAGGATGGTGAAGAGCAGGCATTGTCATCAGATGCGAAGCGCTGGCCCTGGCCCTGGCCCTGGCCCTGGCCCTGGCCCTGACTCTGGCCCTGGCCCTGGCCCTCACTAGCTCTCAGATGTTAGAAAAATTACTTAACCTATCTGAGCTTCAGCTTTATCTGTGATATCAAAATAATTATAATGGACTTTTCCAGAAGATTAAGTAAGATCATATTTATAAAACACTTAGCACAGTTGCTGGCACCTGATAAGTGTTGAATAAATGGGGCCTCTCCATTAAATTTATCATTATTATTTTCTATTTAGTCCGGACCAACATGTGACATACTAGAAGAAGATCTGAGTTAAAGACGAGATAAGGGAGGCAGACAGCGGCTTCCTACCCAGATTACACAGAAGACCTATGTTCTGTTTATTGAGAGCTGTCAGCCTGCCTCAATTTGCTATAAAATCCACTTCTTTTCTAGATGCTGGTTGGGAAATTCTACCCCGGATTATCAGCTTATGGAGTGCACGGCCGAGGCAGGTCGGGGAATGGTCCCGCCACCTTATCTGGCTCTCCAGCTTGGCAATGCCCTGCTCCTCAATTCCCTTTTCATTCTGAACGCAGAATTCAAGGCAGAGAAGATGCATTTCGCTCGTCCCTGGCATAACTGTGTCTGTCTCCTGGACAAGTGCCAGTTGTAAATGGTTCCTACTTCCCTCCTGTTAATACTGAGTCTGCGTGTATGCCTATCTGGGCCTTTGTTTAAATATTAAGGAGTACGTCCAGACAGTAACCACACAGAAATGTAGACACATGGCCAAGAAAAAGAGTGTGATTGATACGAAATACAGTGGTGACTAAATATTCAGAACCAGAGAAATTACAAAGATTCATTCAATTTTTTTTCATCCATAGTTATTCAATGTAATGGGGGGCCCAGGGAGGCATACGATGCCCAGACATAGAACTAGTGTGGGCACCGTGCCAAATTGAAAACACAATATTGCTAAAAATTTTAAATATTTAGAACTAAATTACAATGAAAGCAATATATATCTACTATCTATACCAGGGGTCCTCAAACTTTTTAAACAGGGGGCCAGTTCACTGTCCCTCAGACCGTTGGAGGGCCAGACTATAGTTTAAAAAAAAACTATGAACAAATTCCTATGCACACTGCACATATCTTATTTTGAAGTAAAAAAACAAAACGGGAACAAATACAATATTTGTATTTGCATGTGGCCCGAGGGCCATAGTTTGAGGACCCCTGATCTATACTATATACTATACACATAGTATACATTATAGTTATGGCTGTGGTTATGGTTATATGACAATTTCTATCCGACAGATTGGCATCTCAGAAGTTCTCAGAGGAGCCCTAACCAGTTTGGCTCAGTGAATAGAGAGTCAGCCTGCGGACTCAAGGGTCCCAGGTTCGATTCTGGTCAAGGGCATGTACCTTGGTTGTGGGCACATCCCCAGTAGGGAGTGTGCAGGAGGCAGCTGAATCGATGTTTCTCTCTCATCGGTGTTTCTAACTCTCTATCCCTCTCCCTTCCTCTCTGTAAAAAATCAATAAAATCTATTTTTTTTAAAGAAATTCTCAGAGGAAAAGTTAAAGTCTTACATATTAGTAAAAAGTAAAGATAGAAATTAATAAAAATAGGTTTTAAGCTTAAAAAGAAAGTAGTAAATCCAGAGATATTATTGGAAAGTCAATAATAGAAGAGAAAAAAATAAAAATAAAATAAAATAGGGATTATTGATAAATCTAAAAGATAATTATTTGAAATAATAGAAAGAAAAGATTGAAGGAAGGGAGAGAGGTCCATAGGGAAGGAAGAGAAGTAAGACAGGGAGCAGGGAACTAGAGAGGGAGCGAGGAAGGAGGAAGGAGGAAGGAAGGGAAGGAGCAAGAAAGGAGGGAGGGAGAGAAGGAGGGAGGAAATAGGGCAAAGTTAAAGAGTGTCCTTGTGTCCCAGACTAGGCTGATGCTGCCAACCCTGAATTTTCCTACCACATCAAAGAACTGACCCCCTACCACTAGGACCAGCATCCTTCCAGTTTTGGATTCTTTACCTCTAATTGGGACACCAAGAGGTCCATTGGAGGAGAACAGGATTAGGATTACATTCCTGAACATAACAGGCTCCTTCCTAACAGACGCATTGCCTCTGAATTGATTCAAAACTCTTTCACACTCATTTCTATAACATCGTGTTTTCAACATTTACTCCCTGTTACGTGAGGCATGTGAGGCTTAAGGCAAACCTATTCTTCTATTACAAAATTCTCTTCAACCTCTAACTGTCAATATGTTCAAGCTCTGGGATGTGGAAACTATGTTGAATGTATAGCATCGAGCCACCTGATTATTTGATCATCACATCCTACCTCAGCCTGGTCTCTAAGTCTAGCATGCTGGATGCCTGGGAATGGCCCCATCACCCTCTCCTACCTGCCTAGCTATGGCTGAGCATCCCAGCTGTAGTTGAACATCTGCTTATGAGGATAAGGGTAAGAGATAAGTCTCACTCTGTGATCTAGGCCAGGTCAGGACACATCCCATGGTTACTTGAGCTGGAAAAAAATTCATGAAGAAGCGGAGGGTTGAACCTTGAACGAAGCCAGGATCAAAGCCTGTAGTTCAGGATTTCTTGCAGGTGTGTTTGATTGCTTTGTGCCCACGATCAGGAACTGTGAAACGTGGCTACCAATTTGTTTTCATTCTTTGTTTGGCTGTGTCTAATGATGTCAAAACAACCTGTCAGTTCAACACAAAGATGTTAGCTGGTTCATTGGAGATACTCACTTGCTGTTTGACATTGGGGAGCCAGAAATACTGGGAGCTGGACCACCCTCTCCCTTCCCTGGACTCCCTCCAGCCACCTCTCCTGCAATTGCTGTTCTCTGTTACTTGTTTGCAAGTGGGAGAGGTAGCTCACTCTGCAACCTGTTCAAGCTTATATGATCTGCATTATCACTCACAATGAACCCTACTGCAGCTGAAGAATGAAACTCAATGTACTTGAATATATCTATTGTTAAGTCTATGGCTGGATAAGGATAATGATTACAGATTACAGTAATTATTAGATCATTTGCAATAATAGGAATTTGCTTGTTATCTTCACCTTTATCTTCAAAGCATTAGATCAACACTAACTTGATCCTTTAAACACCCTCTGCTTGGCCGATTCACATCGGTCAACTGCTATACACGCTAATCTTAGAACACAGCCAGGGAAATACCTGCTTCCTGTAGCTACGTTCAGTCATGGCAGTCTTCTGAGGCTGTGGCTGCCCTGCATCTGCAGCCACCTTCCTTCCGGCATTCAGCTGACTGAATACCTACTTAGACCACCGCTGGGTGGTGAGAGATGCTAAAGGCTGCGAGGCACAGAGCTCAACAAACCACCTTCCAATGCGCACTCTGCAAGTAAAAGTAGCTTTCTGAGTGTGTAGCGTTTCATTTGGAACTTTGAATTATAGAGACCAGGGAGAACGTGGTCACATGGACATGGAACAGGCCACACAGCTTCAGAAATAAAAGAGGCCTTAGTGCATGGGGGCGGTCCATCGGAGCAGGAGGAAATCTCGTGTCATTTTGTAAATTTTCTGCCTACAGCCTGTGCACTATGGCTAGAGACACCAGACGGATTTTTAACTAGCTTCATTTGGAGTAATCAAAAGGAGGAAAGACATCTACCCTCCCATTCTATTTTTAAAATCTTGATTTACAAACGTTTAAGTAATAAAAGAGTTTAGTCTGACAGCCCTTCATCACATAGCTATGCAATATTATGAGAGATGGATGTCTGGCCAGGTGACAGTATCCAGCAACCAGGCTTTAAATACTGTTCTTCCCACAGGTACACATACCACATGGAACATTTTTTTTTTTTTCTTAAGCTGAGTGACATTTTTCAACTGACAATTGTGTTTGATTTATTTGTACAACCTACAATGAAATGTTGGGCCCATTTCAAATTAAAAGTCCACTTTCTTCTTTTGTCTCTTCATTATAAGGAAACCTCCAAAGGGAAAATACTTTTTCTAGAGCTGGGTTGTGGTGGTGAGTGCAAAGGTCATGTGGCACCGCACACTGTGGGGCGAGGCACTTGCTCAGACTGTGACAGCTTGCTGAAAGAAAGGCTTTGAGTCAGACATGAATTTGGCGGTGATGAAATCTGTTAAGCATCTTCTCTACCTTATCAGGAAACATCAGGTGAGTCTCCCCAGCAGCTGTCTCTCTCTCCTACCTCATTCCTGCAAGGAGGCAGGCAGCAGCTCGGTGCTGAGTCAGTTTCTGAGCACCTGGGGACAGTGAGAAGTCCCAGGGCGTGGAGGCAAGAGGCCGGAGGGCCTGCTCAGGCTCCGGCACAAGCTTACTGGATGGCCCTAACCAAGACATTTCCCCCTTTCTGAGCCTCCCTCAGTTCTCCATTTATAAAGCAAGAAGAAGAGTTCTGGCAAAGATGATACATTACGTTTACGTCTAGTACACTTTGTCAGCTTGAAACACACAGCAATGATAAATTAAATAGAAAAAGCGAAATCCAAAAAGACAGAGCTGGGCTCAGAAGTATAACAAACATCACCATGGACTGAAATAGAACTTAAATGCAAAGTAATGGGCAGAGCTGAAGCCACAAGCCTTCTAGGTCATCATCCAAACCAAAGCACTGGTAGCCAGGAGCCCAGTTCCCATGGGGCAAAATGGACTAACCGTGCTCCACCATCCGAACTGGGAGACGAAAGCTAGGTTCAGTACCCGCAGTCAGTGCTGGAGGGGGAATTCCCAACCGTGACACAAAGGAAGCTATTGTTGATTCTCCATAGGGCTTATGCTTATAGGAAACTGTGGTCATAGGGATGCAGGTGAATACAAAGACCAGACACAGAATCAAGTTACCCGCTGGCTCAGTGGCCAGACATGTCATTTCCACAAACTGCCACAGGGAAGAAGTGCTAACTTGTCATTAGAATGTGTGGCGCTGTTCTGCAGGTTCAGAAAAGCTATGAGGTGACATCTATAAACTTTATACGATAAGAAGGACACACAGAGATGGGAAAATGAGGGAACTAAACTTTCATATCCATCTGAGACTAAATTTAAAATGCACAGATAAATATTACACGAAGAAAGGGAGTCAAACATCATTAATAGTGTTCAAGGGTATTCTCAGATGAAATTAACTAACTTTATGAGCCTGAAAAAATTTACAAAATAAACACGTGTAGTAACATCAAAGAGATAAAAGAATAATTTCTATAAAAATGAACAAAAATGAAACAAAAATTGGTAGAAAACAAACAAGAACAGGCGTTTAAAATAGAGGCATTAAAGTGACTAAAACACAAAATCTAGACTAAAACACAAAACCTAGACTAGACACAGTAAAAGAGGATTTAGTGAATTGGTAAAAAGTGCACAATATGTCCAAATTTGTGAGATTCACCTAAACCAGTGCATAGAAGAAAACATATAGCTTGAAGGCTCATAGATAAATCTAAAGGAAGATCTAAAATCAATGGCCTATGGTTCCACTTTAAGAAGCTAAAAACATAAAAGCAAAGTAAATCCAGAGTAGTTAGGTAGAAGAAATAAATACAGATAAAAAGCAAAAAAAAAAAAATCAATTAAATTTAAATAGAAAATAATTATTAAACTAAGAGAACCCAATTTATGTTCTTTGAAAAAAAAAAATTCTATAAAATTAAGAAACACTGAGACTGATCAAGTAGGAAAGAATGAAGGGGAGTACAAATTAACAGTATTGTGGATGAAAGATGGTATATCTATTGACCCTATAGATATTAAATGTATAATAAAATAATATGAAAAATTTATGTATGCCAAAAAATTAAACATCTTGGTGAAATAGATGCATTTCTTTAAAATATAAGTTGTCAAAATGGCACGAGATGAAAAAAGTTCAAACAGCAATTTTATAAAGAAACTGCTTTTATCAAAACTCTTCCTCTAATAAAATACAAGATCCCAATGATTTTACTGGTGAATTCTTTCAAACACTTAAGGAAGAAATAACACTAATTTTACACAAACTTTAAAAATAAACACAGGGGACCAAACATATCTCATATCATTTTATAATGCCAGCTTAATCCTAATGCCAAAACTTATGAGGACATTACAAAAAATACAATTATAAATTGATATTCCTCAAAAATATTAATGAAAAATACAAGCACATTAACTCTAGAAACTGTATACAACAATATAGTGTAATTCTTGTTTCCAACCCTGACATCTTTCTCTAGAAATACACTGAAAGAGTCAACAATCTATGAGATATCCCAACTCTCATAGTACTTGAAATCCTCATGTTAGAACTTGAACTTCCAAATGGGAAAGGAAGTTAACCTAGTCCCTCTATGAGGTCATCAAGGACCTTTTCTTTTTTTATCACTGTTCACTCTTCTATAGATTCAGTTTTATCCTAAGGCTGGTTCCCTTTGCCATAACAGGATGGCAACCAATACAATGCCTCCTCATTCTCACCAACGGAAGTGAGAGACCATATCTTCCTGAGGTTTTTTTTTATGATCAAGGAAACTTTTATCAAAATTCCCATAAAATATAGCCTCTTATATCTCACTAGAGGCCCGGTGCAGGACATTTGTGCACTGTGGGCGGGGGGGGGGGGGGGGGGGGGCAGGGTACCTCAGCCCAGCCTGCACCCTCTCATAGTCTGGGACCCCTTGGGGGATGTCCGACTGCCAGCTTAGGACATCCCCCGAGGGGTCCTTAGCATTGCTGCAGAGGTGGGAGAGGCTCCCGCCACCACCGCTGTGCTCACCAGCCATAAGCCTGACTTCTGGCTGAGTGGCGCTCCTCCTGTGGGAGCACACTGACCACCAGGGGGCAGCTCCTTCATTGAATGTCTGCCCCCTGGTGGTCAGTACATGTAATAGAGACCGGTCATTCCACAGTTAGGTCGATTTGCATATTAGCCTTTTATTATATAGGATTGCTTGTAAGTATGTTTCTGGCCAATTTATGAACCAATGCTTACCAATAGGGAACACCATGTGGTGATCAGCTTAGACCTGAGTTCTCACATCCTTCTTTGGCAAGAGGAATAGGAATGACCTTAATGGGTTTAAATGTAATCAAGGGCTTAACCCTGGAGCTGGGAAGCCCCCAGTAGAGAAGGGACAGAATGATTGCTGGAGAGACCAGTAGTGTCCATTGAGTGTTGCTGTCTACACCACAGGGAATGCCATCAAGCATTTGCGGGGCTGGTTAGGCTGCTGATGTGTCCTTTTCATTTTGTATTTTGGGATCCACTGGTCTCTTGCAAAGATTATTTTTAGCATCAATAAAGCTAGTTAAAAGCCAAAACACTGACCTATTTTTCTGTTACAGGGAAGACCACATGGCAGGAACATTTGGCTGGGAAGCTGCTGGTTCAGAGTCTGAGAGGAAATTCCAAATCCAGATCTTAGGGAAATGAGATGCCTCAGGATCTGTCAGATCCCCCAAGAAGTTGGGGGAACATCCTGGCGACTTTTGTGCCCTCATTGCTCTTGGCTAATATCGGAATCCAGGTATTTGGAGAGCTGAGGAGGGAGATTTCACGGCAGGGACTAACTCAGCAGAATGACTTCTAAGAAAATGTGATCAGCTTTTTCTACTCTCAGAGTCCAGGCTACTGAGCGCTTTAAAACCTCTTGCTTCTGTGGTCCGATTAGATGGGAAATACATTTTTTGTCTCAGATATTTATTTAAAAGTTTCATTTTCACTTAATAAATCCATAGCCATGGCATACATGGAAGGTTTACCCAAGTGGTAATTTATGCTCATTGCAGAATTACTTTTGAAACTGTATGGGCTGCCTGTCACTGAGGGAAATTGTGGCCACTCAGTTTTTAGACTTATTGGCTGTTACAGATCTGGGAGTTGATATATATTTGAAATGTTTATGCCTTCTCCTTCTTGTTAATTATCGATCTAAACCTTTATGGAGCCTGAGACATTTGTGAACAAGGCTTTCATTAATCCCAAAGGCTGCTGAGGGGTCTGGGCAATGGAATTCCCAATTAAGATATGCAGAAAACTTGGGAACTAACAGCTAATTTCCAGGGTCACATAGTGTGTCAGTGATGGCCAAGCTTACAGAGTTTCTAACAGGGGTATAAGACATCCAATTTGCTCACCATAGATTACCCTTTAGTTGTACCTAGATCACTGTCAAGGCTGCCCCAGAAAAAAAGGAGGGGGGACGTAGATACATCCATTCACAATCCTCCTGGAGCCTCCTTAAATCAGGGACACCTATCCTGTGTCTTGCTTCCACCCTTGCCTGAGTGCAATCTATCCTCTAGTGTGTTTATCCCCTTATTCTGAAGCAGGTATGGAAGACTTCCAGACCACCAAATCTTATCTTATACTTCTCCTCTTCTCTTCCCTCCCACTGCTTCAGCATTCTAAGGCAATGGAGGGTCTTAAAAGTAGAAACTCTGGCTAGAATCTCAGAGAGTAGTCACCCACACATCCCAGTGGGAGGAGTCTAAGGTGAGGTGGTTCCTTCACTCTCCTTATTGGTGGGAGCCAGTGGAGGGTTTCAGGACCAGCCACAAGCCCTGCCATGGACAAGGTAGGCACAGGAGCTGCACCAGCCCACACAAGGCCCTTCCCTCCTTGGGTCCAGAAAAGGATGAAGGAAGGAGGACATGCTCTGTTCTCTTCCCCCATGTTGTCTTCTTAAGGGACTTGAGAAGAGCCTTCAACTCCTTGCCTACTCCCAATAATTTTCTAAAAGGATTCCTTGCTCAAGAAAGCAATTGAAACTGTTTCCTTCTATATACAAGACTGTCTTCACCTGTCAAGCCTTCCAGAAATATTCTAGTGCCTCTGAATTCTGGCTCTGGCCTCGCCGGCATGTGTCTTACCTTTTGTTTCCTTGGAGGTCTTGATTTTGAAGTAAGAATACAGATTGACAGGAAATGGGGAAGCAGACATCAGATCCTGGAGGCCTCAAATGCTAAGGTGAAGAATCAGATGTTTCCTTGGGGGCTGTGTGGAGCCCTTTACCAAAGCGCCTGCTTCACCTTTTGGAGGTTGAGAGGAGACTCGGCCTCCTTCCCTAATGGCCCAGAGGCACTGTGAGCCCAGAGCGTCCTAGGCCTTGTGTGAGAACTAGAGGGTCCTCAGCTCTAGACCAGCCATCTCTCGCCATGGACACAGGAAAGGCCCTGAGAACTTTCCCTGCCCAAGCCCCTCGTATGTAAGGAGGCTGAGGCCCACTGAGTCTACATGAAGGCTTCAGTCTTTCAATCACATGCTCCTGATTACAAATGCAAGAATGAGGGGGCCCAATGGGGTGCTCGCCTCCGGGAGGCCTGTGGTTTTATGTGTGTGAGCAAACACATTTTGTTTAAATAGACCTTCCTCCTGCCCCCACTGGCCCCGCCTCCACCTCCGCCACCCCGTCTTTATTCATTGCTAACAGATGCTGCCCAGGCTGCAGCCAGACAAGAGCAGGAGCACACGGGCTCCCACGCGGGAGAAGCGGGAAAACTGATGAGCTGCCACAAAGCAGGGTGTATGGGGGCCTTGGCTTTGAATTTCAATCCCCCCTCTGGCTCCCCTCACCCCCCACTAAGCAGGCCTTCAGACAATTTCTGTTCTGTGTCCTTCACATCTGAGAACAGCCAGATGAAAGGAGGCCAGTGCGGGCTGCTTCGGAGTGGGTGCTCCTCTGACAACTGCAGTAGGACCAGGGGCTGGTCCATGGCCTCCTCCCAAGGTACCAGCGGGATAGGAAAAAAGAATGAGGCCGAGAGCCCTGGCAGGAACAGCTCCCTCGTGCTCATGCCCATCTCCTCTGACAGGGAAAGTGTGCTCTGTCTCCAACCACCCTGAGCCAGACAGAGAGGCCAAGGCTGAGAAGGAGGCTGAGGAGGGGCACTAGAGCAAAACCCTCATGACCACAGCTCTCTCTTGAACCCGTTCACAACCGTCTGAACACCCTAACATTCTGACATTGCACCATGTCACATGGAAGATCCCCTGTAGTAACAAGCTTGCTAACTGTCCTGCTAGGTATAACCACCCCCCTAAACTCTTCCTGACTCCTGCCCATCCTCAGGGCCTAGGTAAGGGACACCTCTCCTCTGAAGCCTACCCTGACCCCCAGTCCCAGGTGGTCACTGCTGCCTCTGAGCCCCAAGCCTGGACATGGCCCAGCATGGATCACTTACACATGAGAAATCTCGATGGGCTTGGTGTCGGAGACCTGAATTGGAATCCTGGCTCTGCTATGCACATCAACTGTGTGACCCTCGCTATGTCTCACGGCCACATAAAAAATGTGGCCTCCTTACATGAAAAATAAAAATGTTGGTGTCATTCCTGCCATCTACGCCATCACTATCATGGGATCAACTGAGAAGCCAGGTGTTAAAGGACTGTATCAATTGTACAAAGAAACTGACAGTGTCATTGCTATGCATTTGCTACTTCGTTATTATTACTCCAGTGTCATGACTGTTAATACTGGATAGTGGAAGGAGGACCCTTCTGAGGAAGTCCATTTCAGTTACTCAATAATCTCCTCGAGAAGGAATTAGTTTCATTTATCCTTTCCTTGAGGTCAGTTTCAACACAGAGTGGAGTGGGGACAGGAGATCCCTTAGCTGGAAAGTCAAGGAGACTGGGCCAATTTCTCCCTATCCATCTGCCCTAAGTGTACTGATCACTGGTCTGATGTGGGTGCTCTTATAACTCCTAGAGTCCTCGTGCTCTCAAAGTGGGCCAAGACCACCTTCCTGGATCTAATGTTATGTGCATGAAAGTTTACAAAGTGAATGTGCCAAGCAAAGACATGGAGGAAACTTAAAGCTGGGGGAAAAGGGTGACGGGATTAAGCAAAACCAAACAAACTCATAGACACAGACAACAGCATGGTTATTACCAGAGGGAAAGGGGGATGGGGAGGTAGGAGAGGGTAAAGGGGGGATAAATGATAACGGAAGGAGATTTGGCTTGAGGTGGCAAACATACAGATAATGTATTATAGAATTGTACACCTAAAACCTATATAATTTTATTAACCAATGTCATTCCAATAAATTCAATTTTTTTTAAATTTAAAAAGTAAAATATTAGTTCATATTACTGAGTAAAAGAAGCTAATCTGAAAGGGCTACATACTGTACGATTCCAACTATATGACTTTCAGAAAAGGCAAAAGTATGAAGTTAGTGAAAAGATCAGTGATTGCCAGGGGTTGGGGTGGTAGGGATGAGTACACAGAGCACCGAGGAATATTAGGGCAGTGAGAATACCTTAAGGGTGGAGACAAGTCATTATACATATGTCCGAACTCACAGAATGTACAACACCAAGAGTGAACTGTAACCTACACTATGAACTCTGGGTGATAATGACGTGCCAATGTAGGTTCATCAGTTGTAACACATGTGATTGGGGGATGCTGATAATGGGGGGAGGCAATGCATGTGTGGGGGCAGGAGATAAATGGAAAATCTCTGTACCCTCCCCTCAACTTTGCTGTGAACCTAAAACTAACTTCTCTAAAAAAAAAAAATTTTAAGTCTTTTTAAAAAAGGGGGGGAGGGGAATGTGTTCCTCATAACAGAAGCTCCTATGTGCTTCTTTGTGAATCCTGAAGGCTGAGTTAGCTGTTTGGCTTTTCATGAGATTGGGGACCACTTTCGAGGCTTCCTGAGGAAGAGACAAGGAGGACAGGAAATTAGCAGGGATGCTAAGGACCACAGGAAAGCACAGCAATGGGAAATGGACAGGAGAAACACAGCACAGGGCATGTCCAGACCCCACCCAGCTCAGCCGAGGGCCTGGATGGAGGCACAAGGCTTCTAAGTCAGGATTCTTAAAAATGTTGCTGGGACAAGGACCATTTCCTGCCCTGTGGGCCAAGGCATAAACTACAAAGCCAACCCCGATGTTTCAGGGAGTTGTTTGCTACACCAGATGCCAGAAATAGAGGGCCAAGCCTTTTGCATTGTTGGGGTCACTTCCTGGACAGTGCTTCACCAACTTTCTTCCGCATCACTCCAGCATCAGCATTGCTGATTGTCCCTCCATGGGTGGATGCAAGAGCCACAGATGGACCTTAGGGAGGAAGTGGACTTGGGGCTCTTCTTCCCTGTTAGCCTTCCTGTGAGCACTGTCCATATATTTACAGGCGTGCTTCCTGGCCCCTGTCCTGACCAGGTTTTTCTCAGGGGTGCTCTGGGACACAGCTGTGTAGGGTGACCTGCAGGGACGGCCTGCTATGAAGAGACCTGGGGAGAACCTGCAGCACAGGCTTGAATGCTCAGATGGTGTTGCCCTGAAGTCATAAAGAAGACACCCCAGAGTGCCCAGCCCCTGTGCTGCCTTCCAACATAGTCTGGAGGCAGAATTTAGACTTTCCCATTGCTTGTTATGGCCCATGATGCTTCAAGGACACAAATGCGAATGGAAAGTCTTTGGTCTTCTCAAGAATTTAAAAACACCTGCCCTTTCAAATGCAGTTGCTGAGACATCCCCGGCCAGGAGCCGCCCGTGGCCATGCTTCCACCAGCCCCAGCAGGCTGCCTGTCCCTAATCTGTGCTCTCACATCACCCATGTTGACCTCTGCCCCTATGTTTATTACATGGTATTGGAAATTATGTGTTTACTTCTCTGGCTTCCTCAAAAACCACAAGCTGCTAGATGTCAGGGGTTCCAAATGGGTGGCCAGTTTTGGTGGCCTAACCTGTCTGTGTGACTGTGGGCAGTTAGCAGGTGCTCAGCAAATGTCTGGGGAATGAATGAATGGATACCCTTTCTTTAAGGAGCCAGGAAGACACAACAGAGGAAGAGAGGGGCAACTAGACCACCAGAATCCAAGAGGTTTCAAGCCAAGAAAATAAGCAGTAATAACAAATGTATAGAGGATAGGTTGATACATACATACATAGATACATAGACAGATACATCCTATATAATAAAAACCTAATATGCAAATAGACTGAACCGTGGAATGACCCGTCGCTATGATGCGAACTGACCACCAGGGGGCAGACGCTCAACACAGGAGCTGCCCCCTCATGGTCAGTGCACTCCCACAGGGGGAGCACCACTCAGCCAGAAGCCCTAAACCAGACTCACGGCTGGCGAGTGCAGCAGCAGTGGCAGGAGCCTCTCGGGTGGGTGGTTAAGGAGCGAGGGGTCCCGGACTGCGAGAGGGATGTCTGCCTGCCAGCTTGATCAGGCCTAAGCCGGCTGGCAGACATCCCCTGAGGAGTCCCGAACTGCAAGAGGGCACAGGCCAGGCTGAGGGACCTCCCACCCCAGTGCTCAAAACTCGTGCACCCAGGCCTCTAGTTAAATAATAGTCATTGCATGGACTATATGTGTCACTAATAATGTGCCAAGCATTTCACAGATATTATCTCATTTAATTCCCTACCCTATGAAGTCAGCAATACAACCCAGCTACTTCAATGTAGAAATGCAGTCTTGAGAAGGAAATCTTCATCAGAGAAACCCTCTTCAGACCTCCTGCCCTGGCCTGAAATGACCCCTGGTGTGACTGATGAATTCATATTTCTGAGCATTTGGAGAAAGGGGAGAAGGACAAGAGGCACTGCTGTTCCTGTATGACCACCATGGACCAGGCAATGGGCTGGGTGCGCTACACACACATTCTCACTGAAGCCCACAGAAATCTTGAGCGGATTGTATTATCATCGATAACACTTTCATAAATGAAGAGATCAAGGTGAGATAAGGTTGAAATGAGCCCAGGCCATAGGCAGGTCCACAGAACCTGTTATATTAATTGGCACTCAATAAATATGCATTGAATTAAATGGAATGGAATGAAATTGAATATCCTCTCTTCATAAAGTCAAATTCTATTGAAGGGTGCCTCGTTTCCACAGCCCTGGCAGCCTGCCGCCTCAATCTCTCTGTAAAAAGCTGCAAGGAGCCCCAGGAGCCATTTGGAGAAGCGAGAGCAAGTGGTACCTCCTGAATTAATGAAAGTGTGTGGTGGTCATGGGTTTGGGTTGAGGCTGTGGCCTGCGGGCCACAAAATCTCACCAGCCTTGTAAAGAGAGAGGTACGTATGCAAAAACCTTGCCAGTTGGACCGCACAGGGCTCCCTCCTCCCCGAACACCTTAGGAAGGCAGTTCTGGTGGTAGCCAGAGTGGCCGTGAGCCAGCCTGGAGCAGTGTGTGCCTCCGCCCTCAGAACTATCGGAATGCTCTTCATTATATTTGACACAGCTATCTATGGCACTTGGATGTCTGGGCCTCCAGCAGGGACCAGAGAGGAACAGGGTAATCATTTTAAATGACTGAAAATAATTTGCTTTAAAAAATGTATATATTGGGTGTCTCATCCTAGAAATATCTCTCAGCGAGGGAACAACCATTTTGGATTTCTGCAGCTAGCTCGGACACTAGCACTTAGGACATTTTCAGTTGGTGGCACCAAAAGTCTATGCAGTTTAATAGCTCCAGAATGGATATTTTAATTGGAACATGAGCTAGACATTCCAGTACATGAATCCTCCTGAGAACGCTGGCGTCCCCTCCTTCACCGAGTAATCCAGTCTTGTTGGTTTATAATCAACAAGAAAGTCAACCGGAGGCCCCACCCTTTGGACTGTTTTGCTTGTCTCTTGAATATGTCAAGACGTTAGGCCGGTTATTCCCATTCTCATGGCTCAGACCATGAGACTTAACCAGCAGTGATTTCCCGAGCTGCGTAGCAAATGCTGGGGGAGGCAGACGCAGGAAAGAGGAGAGCTGAAGAGCTTGAAAGCAACTGCAGTCAAAATAGGTCACCCCTTTTGTTTCTGCAAAAAGTCCTTCCCTGCTACTGTTCCCCAGGCGCCAGGGTCCACTTCCCGCTTAGAAGCAAGCAACAGCTTGCAGCAAGCTTTTGTTGACACAAATTCCATGTTGCCTGGTGCTTTTGTTTGTTTCACACATAATTCACATTTTTCTGTCCTACATGCATTTTTCATAGTCCATCCTGAAGCAATGTCCTGCCTCCCATCCGGGACTCCCGGTCTGGGGTCAAAGTCCCCACAGATAACTGGGCTAAGGGTGTTGATGGAACACTCAGCGGGATGGAGCTGACATATTAGGAACGAAATTCCTGCAGCACAGAGATTAAAAGTCATCTTGGATCAGATCCTAAATCAAACACAAAAATGAGCCATCGCTCAGGTAGCCCATGCTGAAGGACACAACAAGGGTCAAATGCAGGTGTGGGTGCATTTCCTATTGCACCCATGTGCTTATTCCTATTCTTTCCTAAAGACGTTTACACAGAGATCAGGGGGGAGAGGAGGAAAGTGCCCCTTTTGGATGAGTCTTGCGGGGTCAAGGACAGAGAGCAAGAATAGGGGACACTCTGGGTATCACCTGTGAGACCAATGGCATCTGTAAGATAAGTGATTTGTCACAACTCCTGAAAGTGATGATCGCCTTCCTATCTCCCAGCCCCAGGACACTTGAAAGGAGCTTCTAAACGTGGTTTTACTTACAGTGGATTCCATGGTAGACTTCGTGGAAGCTTACAAAGTCCTAACTAGAAAAAAAACATCGGAAGCCACTCATTGCAACTCCCTGCATAAGGCAGGACTCTGCTCCCTGGCACCCCCACAGCATAGCCCCCCTAACAGGGCAGGACTCGCACTGTCCCACAGGCCGCCCATTTCCTTATTCCACACGCCTCTCTGATCAAGGTCCTCCTTCCACTGAGATCAAGCATAAGACCCTCCATCTTCCACCAATGAGTGTACATCCTGCTTCAAAGTCACAATGAATAAATCCCTTCCTTTAACCATGGCTGGAGCATGCGATGGTTGTCGGCATGGATTTTGCCATCATTCTGTCCTGAGTTCAAATCCCACCTCTGCCACTTACTCACTTTGGGCCATTTAAATTCTCCAACCCTCAATTCCTCTGACATGAGAACAATGGTGGGATCCATCCCATCAGTCAGGTTTGCCTTTAGGTGCCATAATGGTGGCAGGACCACTTGGCAGAGAAGGAGCACTTGGTGCTTTGTCCTGGCTTTGCCGTGGTAGGTTGTGTGGCTCATGTAATTCACTTAACCTTCCCGCAACTCACTCCTGCCTTTCCTAACATGTCGCTTGTCCTGCCTATTAGTGTCTAGGTGCTGCTGTGGAGATCAAATGCAAACACGTGACTTGCACATCTGGGCGCCCATGGGTCTACGGCACAGCCCCACTGCAGGCCTAGGCAAACGTGTAGTGCTCAATAAAAGCCTATCAACTAAGTTTCCTGTGCTTTCCGAGTGCAAGATGAGGAATTGTGGGTCGAGAAGGGAAGAGACTTATTAGAGGGGGTTTATAATTTGGCAGGCCGTCTGGGAGGATCAAGTCCACAGAGAGCAGAAGGTGTGCGCTTGGGCTGCCGGAGAAAGATCTGGGAGACAGGGGAGGATTTAGGTG
The DNA here is from genome assembly GCF_028538775.1 of Myotis yumanensis. Taxonomy (NCBI): domain Eukaryota; kingdom Metazoa; phylum Chordata; class Mammalia; order Chiroptera; family Vespertilionidae; genus Myotis; species Myotis yumanensis. Next base: position 6,565,028 of record NW_027223762.1, read on the forward strand.
CCACCTGTTGTAAGAGAACCAGAGGAACAGGAGTGATGAAAAAAGCAGATCCCTGGGCTCCGGAAGGTGCTTTGTGGTTGTCTCCGTCGTGCTGATCAAAGGAGCTCCGAGGAGAGGTTCGTAAAGAAGAGCCTGATGTGCTGAAGGGCTGGTGGGCAGACAGGGCTGGGCTGGGGCGAGGGCACAGGCCTGAACCCAGCCAGGAGGCTTCTCGGCAGAGGGAGTGTCAGCGGAAGCCCCAGCGCTGCAGTGTTTAGGGAAAACAAGGCAGGTTGTCCCAGGAGAGGATACAGCGCTTTACAGTCAGCTCCTTTCATTCTCTCTCATTCCCCACGTCTCACGCCTCTCTCAAGAACAACCTCAAATGTAACCTTTCCCAAAAGGCTTTCCCTCAACTCTTGAGCTCCAATGAATCTACCCATTTCTAAAATTTCTGTAAGAATTTTGGTCTATGGTACACTGTAGTGACGAGTATAAAAATGTCACTTTCAGACAATATATCTATCTCTATCTTAAAACTAGAAGCCCGTTGCATGAAGATTCACGAAATAGGCCTTCCTTCCCCTGGCTGCCGGCACTGGTTTTCCTCAGGCATCCAGGACCCAGGCCTTTGGTCCGGCCATAGCAGAGAGGCCAAGCCTCTTCAGTCCTGTCTTCAGTCTTTGCTTCGTGCCTGCGTATGCAAATTAACAGCCATCTTTGTTGGGTTAATTTGCATACTCATCCTGATTGGCTGGTGGGCGTAGCAGAGTGGCACCAATTTGCATGTTTCTCTTTTATTAGTGTAGATAAGGTTATTTAACATTTTACAGGTAAAATATATCATGGTCCCCACTCAGCCACCTAGCATCCCCCCTGGAACAGACATCAAATTATGTAAAAGGGATTTCTAGCTCATCTGTACTTGCTTTGAACTCCTGAGCTCCTTACTTGTCCCTCTACACTTAGTCCTGCTTATGTGTCCAAAATAACCAATGGCCAGTTTCCTTTACATGGCCATGACTTTCCTCCATCCACTTATTCTTCCTTGGTTTCCCCGATCATAGTCCCTCCCTATGCCCTTACACTGCCTCATGGAAAGTCTCCCCACTTGGCTGGTTCAGAAAGACACCAAACATCTGCAATGATATGACATGCTACCAAAGGAGGAATGGAGACCCAGCTCTGTGCCCCTTCTTTAATTTCCCTCATTGCTTACAGCAGACCCATCCATAAACTAGTCATTTACGAAAGGCTGGTAAGTTTCATTTGTCTTTGAAGAAGTGGCAAAATAGCCAGTGAAAGGAGCAGGGTAGTGTGAGAGGATTGGTGCCAGAAATGAGCTGTCCATGGATTCCCGTTACAATATGGATCTTGCACACAGAAGGTGCTCAGTGAATATCTGTTGAATAAAATCTAGAGACCCAAGGCAGAAGGGATAAACATGAAACACCCCAAGTGGAAAAGTGGGTAAGGAAGAACTAAGAAAAGGAGCAGTTGCTGTCAATGAAAAAGTATTACATTATATGGAGCCCCCTCCCTTAAATATTGGCCTTCACACCACCTTCCCAACTTCCCTTTACCTAGGCCCATGGGAACTTTTCCATAACAACTGACCCCAACCCTGTTGAAAACTCATTTTGCTTGAGTTCAGTTATGTGTTGGCATTGGAAGACTCCTAACCAAAGAGATGGAGGACTCGTCTGTTTATCACACTAGGGACTGGAATGGAGGAACAGCCAAGGACAGGAGGACACACTGGGCAGTGGATAAGCCCAAAAGCTACAGCCATTCTGAGAAGCCAAGTGCCCTACTTTCCTTTCGCCATCATTGTGCGTACATTCCCAACCCCAATATGCCACTTTCAAATCTTCTTTCCCCACTTGTGTGCAGGTAGCCCATATGGATCTCACATACAAACGCCAAGCTCAGGTTTTGATTCTTTGTCATAACAATTGTTCATTAAGTGCCTTCTATGTGCCTGGCATAGAGCTAAATGCTTTCTCATATTTTATGTCATTTAGCCATTATATCAATTACTTTAAAGTTACTACTTTTATCACTATTTTACTACTGAGGAAATTTAAATGCAGAGAAGTTAAGTCACTTATCCAAAGTCACACAGCCAGTAATAAAGTTAGACTGGAATTCATATTTTTTGAAGCAAAGATCTGCATTTTTTGCATAGTACCACACTTGCCTTTAACAAGTATATAATAATACCTATAAATTTCTACTTAAGAATAATACTTATAAATTCCATGGGAGGGAAGATGTATCATCTCATACATTAAATTTATTAATATAATTGCAATTGTTTTAATGTTTAATATAAATATGGAACTTTACTGTTGTTTCCATTTTTTAATTTTTCAATTATCCATCTGTCCTAGCAACATTTCTAACATTATTTTTTAGGCACCTACAGTAAGATGCTTCTCATGTTTTCCATCTAATTTGCACTCTTTCTCCCACAGCAGGTTTGAGCCCTACTATTTCCTTCTCAAACTTTACCCACAGGACAGGTCTGCAGCCTCAGTGGTGATAATCCACACATATTAGGGGTTCAGTGGGATACGGTGTCTTTTACGTCCTAAATCACACTAACTTGAGGCTTAGTAAAAAAGGAGCCATGGGTATAACCAACACTCACCATCTTGGGAAAGGGCAGTGTCCGGGGAGCTGAGACGGGAGATTATGCAGGTGGAATGAGTGGATCTCTACTTCAATCAGTTTTGACATAAATCTGGAAATAAGTGGCTATTCCCTGGCCCAATCCTCTGGCCTACAACCTAGTGGGTTTTGGATATGTGCAGTTTGGGCTAAAAAAAAAACCAAAGTGTCCAATAAAAACAAGAGCTTAAAATGGGAGACATTGACACAAAGTGGTGTGAAAACAAGCTCTGTTCCAACAAAGACGCTGGAAGAACTCCCCCTTCTGCAGCACTGAGGAGAAGTGATGACATATTCGATCTCACACGAAATTCGTGAAAACAGAGGTTTGTGCAGAGGGTGAAAACATATTATTTGGTGTCCTTTTCCAGCAGCAAAGGCTAGCATTTCACAACAGGTGGACACTGGAAGCTAGAGAGGGCAGCGGGAGAGGGCAGCCGTCCTAGGAGGAGAGCTCGGGTTCCTCGGCGTGTTCACACCACCAGTTTCTGAAGGCCAGCTTACTCTTCTTACACTCTTGCTGCCTGTTGTGAATTAAGTTTGAAATACCTTCTCCTGACATGTGGCATTTCACCTTGGTGCTCTTTCTGCAGAGAAAAGTCTTGCCCATCTGTTTTCAGGAAACTTGGCATCAGAATCTGATTTCTCTTGGAAATTTTAGGATAGGGCTGGTCATCAAAGCACATTAATCCTAACTAAACCTGCAGCTGGACACATGCATGGAGTGCCCACTGTCTGGGGTGCAAGTTCACTCCACTGCTCCGTGCTCCCTCTCCTACATACCCCAAGCTCTCCAACTCGCTGCTGGGATGAGGTCCCTGGGCCTGTTTGCATATCTTAGCCTGCTCAGGCTCCTGTTTAGCATTTGTTTTTCTTGGCATTTCAAAGCGTTATGTCCATTTTTATTATACCCTTGACAGACCAAATCCTAGACCCAGCAGACCACAATGAAACAAATACTTAAAATTTATAGAAGAAGAAACAGCATGGTACTGGTATAAAAACAGACAAATAGATCAATGGAACAGAATTGAGAGCCCAGAAATAAACCCATGCGTACATGGTCAATGAATATTAGACAAAGGAGATGAGAACATACAGTGGGATAAAGCCAGTCTGTTCAATGAATGGTGTTGGGAAAATTGGACAGATACATGCAAAAAAATGAAATTAGACCACCTTCTTATACCATACACAAGAATAAACTCAAAATGAATTATAGACTTAACTGTAAGACTCAAAACCATAAAAATCCTAGAAGAAAACATAGGCAGTAAAATCTCAGACATTTCTCATAGCAATATTTTTTCTGACATATCGCCTTGGTCAATAGAAACAAAAGAAAAATAAACAAATGGGACTGCATCAAACTAAAAAGTTTTTGCACAGCAAAGAAAACCATCAACAAAGTGAAAAGACAACCCAAAGAATGGGAGAACATATTTGCCAATGGTAAGGGATTAATATCCAAAATTTGTAAAGGCCTTATACAATTCAACATCAAAAACACAAACAATTTAATTTTAAAGTGGGCAAAGAACCTGATTGGATACTTCTCAGAAAAAGGACATGCAGGTGTCTAAAAAATATATAAAAAGATGCTCCAAAAAAATGCTCAATGTCACTAATCATCAGAGAGATGCAAATTAAAACCACAATGAGATATTACCTCACACCTGTCAGAATAGCTATCATCAATAAGTCAACAACAACAAGTGCTGGTGAGGATGTGGAGAAAATGGAACCCTCATGCACTCTTGGTGGGAATGCCTGATACCAGAGTTGTGTTATTTAGTGTCACCAGAAGAAACGCACTTATTTTATTAGAGAATTGCTGCTCAGGAACACGGGCCGTTTGCTTGGGAAGCATCCAGATGGTCTGGACCATCTGGAAAGAGAGAGAGAAATGGCCAAAAACCATAATGGTAGAAACACAAGTCTAACTTAATTTGAAAGGAAAGATTTTCAACCCTCCAGAGAATGACTGGTTTTAGATTCTGGGTTCTGTTTCAGGGAGGCAGTTTTGTTTTCTTACTGCCTTTCTTCTATTCCATGGAGGGCAGTTCCATTTCAAAGAGAATAGTAGTTAAGGTTGATTTTCTGCATGGTAAGGGATTTGCATGCCACCTCATCACAAAGGTATTTATCTTCCTGAGTAAAGTAAAAAATAAAATGATACCAAGGTACACTTGCCAAAGAAAGCTTAAACATCCAAATGAAGGTCAGTCACACATGGCTGCTGCAATCCACAGGTTTCTCTCAATTCCATAGAGAGAGAGAGGCAGAGAGAGGAAAAGGTAAATTTTCACATTCCCAAACATAAGCTTTTAAAATTAGTTCAGGGAATCATCAGTATAATATGGGGAAGTTAATTTTAGTACTGTTAAGTTAATTGTCTTGCTATTATTCATAACATCCTCCTTCCCTTTGTTTTTCTCAGGTTTACCTATTGGTCTACTGCTACTGCATTTTTCCAGATTAACAGTGCTCACAAAAAATAGCATTAGCAATCATTTTAAATAACAAGCTTGGCCACCAGATTCTGAATGAAACAGCCCACGTGTGCACGCCCACTCAGTTCTTCAACCTGAAGGCACAGGTATGAACGGAGGATTCATGAACACTGACAGAATTAAGAAAGCTGCTGAGGTGGTTTCCTTGGCTCCACCAAAGTTTGAGGTTAATTTGGGGGCAAGAATTTCATCTTTAGAAAACAGTAGGTTGACTACAGAAAGAATGAACTCGCCATTGCTTTGGAAGCTTTCTTGAGTGGTGGACTAATATGGCACATCACAGAATTAAGAACAGAGGGGGATAGCAGAGGTGAGGAAACCAGTCCCAGCGGCCAGTGTGGTGAAAGGCACCAGTGTAAACAAGGCCCCATGATGGCTATTTGCAGAGTGACAAGCAGTGACTTTGTTCATTCTCATTCTCTCTCATTCTCTCTCTCTCTCTCTCTCTCTCTCTCTCTCTCTCTCTAATGGAAACCACTCAGATATAGACTGGGGAAGCCAACTGGATGAAAGAGCAGTAGGGAAAAGTTGGTGACAGGCTATGATGTAAATGGACTTGGTGAAAAATCATTGTGTCCTAGTTTTAAAGCCTTGCTATTTCTAGTATGTGGAAATTTTTATAACTCCAATGTGCAACCAAGGAGCAGGTCTGCAGGGAACCTTGTCTTAGTAATAGCTGCTAAGGAACAGGTCAATGAAAATTATGAATAAAAATGGTGTAGCTTCAAGGGCAGCTCCATGGGGAGCATTGTCACTCATATATATAATTGATTTCAGAGAGGGAGGGAGAGAGAAATAGAAACATCAATGATGAGAGAGAATCATTGATCGTCTGCCTCCTGCACGCCGCTTACTAGGGATCGAGCCCACAGCACAGGCATGTGCCCTGACTGGGAATCAAACCATGACCTTCTGGTTCATAGGTCATCGCTCAACCACTGAGCCACTCTAGCCAGGCAGCACTGCCACTCTTGACGTTTCTGCCAGTCAGATGTAACAATAGCAACAACCGACAATAAGTTAGGCAAATAAATAATAGTGTAAGATGGCCATTCCTTTGGTCTGAAATTTTATTCTTCCAATACATTTTTGGGGGTAAATCATCATATATACATAATATTTTACATATATAAAGAGATAGAATAAGGGGAATAGAGGATGATTGGCACTTGGTATTAATGTTCCTTCCTATTACAATTAATAAATTGCTAATTTCTAATGCTTATGTGCACTCGCCACACTACTTTATTTTAATGTTTACTTGCTCATGAAATTTAAAAGTCATATCACCACTGATTCATGGAGCACCTAGTATTTTAAATAACAAGAGATAGACACTATGATAGATCACAAAAATGGCTAAAATTCTCCACCATCTCTGCACCCATGTCACTCTGACTTTGCAAATCCTCCCACAAAGGGGCAGAGGCTATTTCTCCTCCCTGTGAATCCGCTTGGTTTTGTGACTTGGCAATGGAATGCCATGGACATAATGGCACCAGTTCTAAGTCTAGGTCTCAAGAGACCTTGATCACTTCTACTCTGTTTCTTGGAACCTGCAACCACCACATGAGCAAGTCCAGGCTAGCCTGCAGGAGAAGAGAAACCGTGTGCCCAGATGTCCCCATCGCCCCAACAACCAACAGCATACACAGGAGTCAGCCGAGTCCAAATCGTCAACCCACAGAGTCCAGAGATAAGTAAGTGGCTGTTACTGAACTACACTGGATTGCCTGATACAGTCACATCTACAGGCATTGCATAGAAATTTGAACCGATATTAGAAAATCTTGTCACTCAACAAAGCTCTGAAACCAATCGTGGAATAATTTCGTAACATAGCTTTTATCTAAAGGTGGCTTTGCAATCACCCTTTCTGATCTTATTTTAAAACTGACGAGATTTAGGTACATAGCTATTGTGAGAGTCATGCAAGCTCACACATCTGATTATTGGTAGAAATAAGCTAGAAACCTATAACAACAGAACTGTTTCTCTTTATGCCCTGAGTGCACTGAAATTACCTTTGTTTGCCTGTTTCATAGTGATTCAGTGGTAATTTTTTAACACTATGAGTTGCACCATCAATTGCCTCAGTCCAATAAATGAGACTCTAGATTTTTTTGATCATCCAATTAAAGGAACAGAAACCTCACTCCTCACAGGCCAAGCTAACCCCATTTTAAATTAGAGTATTTTCAATGCTTCAATTGTCAATCTACTCATTAGCTGGGAGTTGGGAGACCTCTATCAGCAAACATGGGTCCTTGTCCTGTCTGTGCTGGTTACTGCCCCTTGGACAAGTTTCTTTCCTACTCTGCTCCCCAGATTCCTCACTTATGAGGTCAGGACTCGGTGAACTTTACAATCCGCACCATTCCAACAGCACCTAAACCCTTAATCTGGTCGCTCAATGCTTGGAAACAAGGCCCAACAGAGAAATTCATCAAACCCTCTGGAGACTGAAAGCCTGGTGTCTACTTTAGTAGAGTGTAGCCTGTTGCTTTTCCAAAATCCAAACAATAGAAAATTTGTTTTACAGGTGTTATTGTTACGGGTTATTGTAGGTTAGTCTTATAAAAATAAGAGTTCAACTGTGTCTTCTTTCCTCTGAGGTTGCTTTTCTGCACATCGACTGTGCTTTTCCGCAGTCATTAAATATATTCTGTGACTTGAGTTAAAGTGCATTTAAGGGTCCACATGAAAATAAAAGCAGGCACGTTGCAACCTCTGTTGTGATATTTATCACTGATGGTGCTCACATGACTGCAGAGCTCCATAAAACCGGAGGGGTCACCTTCGCTTAATGGCGGCCTTCCCTTTCACTCACCAGCCACTTCTTATTGCAAACAGCTGCTTGGAAACAAAAAAAGCATTTGCTATTTCCAAGGGACACTGCTGGCTCTCCAAGTACTTCGCTCATTTTATATAACAAATGTTTAAGTTTAATCGAATTTCTAATTCTAAAAATGAGCCAATCTTGCATTTTGAATCACTAGCTCATGAGATCTGTGCATTGAAAATAGTACAAAAGGAATAGAATTCAAAAGCCAAACATTTTTTTTCAAAGTGAAGTGTGTGGCTCCTCTAGCTTCAGCTCTGTCCTGCAATGTTGGCCACCCCCTTGGACCATGGGGCTTCTGCCCAGGCAGTGATTCGAAGGGGACAGACCAACTCAGCACGTAAGAGGGCTTCCTTGAGTTCTGATAGAAAGCTCATTGTAAATAAGCCAGTAAAACTGCATCAGCACCAAAGTAAGGGAGGAAAACAAGCGTCATATAAACTTTATTAGCACTCTTTACTATGAAATAAACTAGGCTTACACTTCTTTTGGAGGGGAAAATGATGAACACAAAAATCGTACCGTATTTTTACTTACTAACGTGCACTTGTAAAAGGCATGGCATGCTGTTTTACAGGCAGTAGCATATAAAATACTTTTTCCAGATGTGGATTCATAATTCTCCAAAGACTATAATAGTTATCATAAGATTTATGAAGGATAATTTATTAATCACATTTTTTTTTCCTTTTAGAAAATCTGTTTGGTAAGATGAAAGAGAACTTTAAAATGTCATTTTAACCAAATGTAGATGGCATAATATCAAGTTACTCCTTTTGTTCAAATTATTTTTAATGACTTTATTTGTTTTATTGCCTCCACAAGCCAGTACCAACTTGGTGGTAATGATCTATTCAGGAAATCTCTGAAGATTTTTAAAGTACAATAGCATGGAGCTATTTTAAAAATTAAATGAACTGAACTGTGTGAGTTGATTAGTGTTCATTTATTTGAGGAATGTGGGAGCTACCAAAGCTTATTTTTTATAAATTTGGAGGAGACAAATCTTGTGAAAACTGTAGCTCTCTGAACATTCACGTAGCTTCCTCAACTGAAATTTCGAAGCCCACGTGTGTCTGAAGTGCTACAAGTAACACATTGTTAAATAAAACACACATTTCCAGCACAGATTCCTTTAATCTGACTTAGATTATTAAAAACACAGCTGTGTTAAACCCATACTGAGTGCCTGAGTCACATGACAGTAAAAAAAAGTCCAAGTGACCTTCTTTTTTCATCACTCTATTTGAAGTAAGTTTTGTCTAAAGCTTAACAATGCCAAAGAAGAAAAGATAATTCTACAGTTCAAGGGACTCATCAAACCTAAGGTCCCTTACCTCTCACCCCCAGCCCTCCCCTCCCATCTGCTGCTCCCCTGGCAGAAGCCTTTGCAAGCAGACAATGGACAGAGATCATTACTGAGGGAAGAGTTAGCATCTAGACCAGTGGTTTTCAACCTTCCTAATGCCTCGACCCTTTAATACATTTCCTCATGTTGTGGTGACCCCCAACCATAAAATTATTTTCGTTGCTATTTCATAACTGTAATTTTGCTACTGTTATGAATCGTAATGTAAATACCTGATATGCAGGATGTATTTTCATTGTTACAAATTGAACATAATTAAAGCATAGTGATTAATCACAAAAACAATATGTAATTATATATGTTTTCCGATGGTCTTAGGCGACCCCTGTGAAAGGGTCGTTCGACCCCCAAAGGGGTCTCGACACACAGGTTGAGAACCGCTGATCTAGACCCTTTGCCACCCTGACTCGTACAATAGCCATCTGGGTTTCCTCAGCTCTCATATAACACTTTCTTAGCAAAGTTACTGCAAGGATTAAAATAAAATGATGCATGTAAGACATCTACAGCCTGGCACATAGTCAGCACTGGACAAATAATAGCTATTATACTTACCGTGTGTGCAAGTGTGTGAGAAGTGTGTTTTAATTGAAAGAACAATGTGGTCAAGTGGTATTTATTAATAGATTTAAAAAGTTATAAAATTATTAGGAAACAGAAAACACGCTGAGTAACTACCATGTGTAATCCGCTATTTGAATGGATTTGTAAGGGACAACAAAACATATGAGAGGGGATCTATGTTCCAAAGTGTTTATAAACTATGAGAGATCTTGGATACAAGTGTTGAAACTTTCAGCAGCATTTTACATAGATGAAATATGAGACCATGATACCAGACATTGACGTGGGGTATAAGGGGCAATTTCCACATGAAAGATATGGACAGACTCCTGAAAGTCCAGAAAAGGTTGAGAACAGATAAGGAGGCTATGAAGACTGTATGCAAGGTGGGCTTAAGAAGGTGGGGAGTCCAGGAGAAAGGAAATCAGGAGCATCTGATATTTGAACTGACCAGGTAATTTGTGCGACTGAACAGGTTGAGGAATGAGGCCCTGATGCCAGAAGAATGGATCTGACAAATTGAGAACCAGGCCCAGTTCCTGTGTGAAGACACAGGGCCTCTCCCAAACCCTCTAAAAGGCTGAGGGAAGGCTAAGGTTAGCATGAACCTCAGTCCCTAAGAGAGAAAATGTTCTACCTCTGATGGAATTAGTGCCTAGATGGGACATGGCCCAGACTGTGGCTGTTTTCCATGAGCAAGGACCCCAGCCCTGGGCAGACTGCATAGAGCAGCCTTTCAAGAACATGGCCCTCCAGCCCACACTTCATGCATGCACCCCTGCAACAGGCTCTGAACTCCTGGCAATTCTCTATCCATCCACCTGACGCCACAGCACTGAGCGCCTTGAGGACAGGAGCTATTTTCTGTTTCCCCCTGATTGTGGACAGAGTCCATAGCTTGGAAATGTCTGCTGAATCGCCTGTCTTGGCTGAAAGGCTAGAAGTAATGGCAACTGTCAAAAAAGAGTGTTTACATGATTCTCATCTGTACAGAAAGTGCTACATGGAAAGACGAAAACAAGGAGGTAGAGAAGGAGTCCTAGAGTCCACTCGGGACACTGAATTGAAGAATTACCCCATACCTACGAGCATAATAACCTGGGAATGCTCTCTCTAGGGATGCTTTAAACTAGTAGCCACCTGGCCATGGTGACCTACTCAATAGTAAACCAGACTCCATCTAGATTCCTTTTCTTCCAGAAGAGGTGCAAGACAGGACCAGGCCATGAGCAAGAGGCAAACGTTGAGTACTCCATCCAGGAGTCCTCTGCCCTGGGAGCATACTGACACCTGATCTCTGCCTGAGCCTTACAGCTCACCCAGCAGGAGATAATGCAGCCCCCTTGGACGTGGGGAATTACACTCTACTGCTGAGTCAGCTGTCCCCAGGAAGTAAGTGAGTGTTCTATCCACAAGAGACAACAGACCCTCCCTTGCCAGCATGGGGAAGCTCTACCCAGGTCTACTGTTTTAGTCACCTGGTCAGTGTCCTACTCACTTGGAAGCCACTATCCAAAGTCTGGGAGAGATACCCTAGAGTGAACTCAACATCTCTTCCAAGCCCTGGCTACTCTTCTCGGTAAATGCTTCTTAGCTGAAACCATGAACATAGACCAGTGGTTGACACATGTGCACAACAACAGAGGAGCCATGTGGGTAGCAGGATAGCAAGCCTCACAGGATAAGTAAAAAATACACCACCTTTGTAGTCAGTCCAATCCCAGGACCAAACTTTATGGCCCAGAAAATACGCATTATAGAATTTCATAGAAAACAGAGAAAGCAGAGTGGGTAGATCTGCTCTGAAGAGGTGGCATGCCAGCTTTATCCAGAGTGAAACAGTCAAGGAAGAGAACCACGGGGCATGTGCTAAGTTGGGGCCAGATTATGGCAGGCCTCAAATGGCTGCCAGAGGAGCTTACACTACGTGATGGGTATAGATAGTTATTAGAGAAGTCGCCAGCATATAGATTCACCTTCCTTTCTCCAGCTCCTCTGTAACTATTTCTTCAGGGGAACAATCGCTCACACATATAAAATGTCTCAGGCAGTATTCTTAGTGCTTTGCCTAAGTAACTCAATTATGGCTCACGACCACCCTAGGAGTTATATGCTATTTTTGTCCCCACTGTTACTAGCCGAAGTCCCATGAAGTGGACAGATACCCTGGGAGGAAAGTTGGAGTCCCAAATGGTGTTTTATCTTCTAATAGGCACATGTTTTCCAGGGCCCAGAGTCCATATAAAAAGCGAAGCCACAGTATATCTCTGTTGAAGTCCAGAGAGTCCACGGAGTTTGAGAGAATAAGCGGCATTTACCTCATTAGTCTGCAAATAATACTGTATATTCTCTTCGCCAGCTCAGAGAACAGAAGTCAGAGCAAAGGTGGAAGCTCGGAGCATAAATTCACCATCTGTGAGGAAATGTAATCAGATCCGAGGAGTTTCCACTTTGAAGTCTTCCTGAATCTGTGTGGGTTACAGGTCTGAACATATCACCAGCTTTGACAGGTGGCTTTATTTTTCATTTCAAAGAGGGCGAAAGAAAGGCAAGGAAACCAAGCACAGTGGAGGTTTGAACGTCCCCCTGCGTGCTCACAGAGGCGCTTCTCTAAGTTCAGGTCACACGCTCAGAGGAGCAAAAGCAGTTGGGCTTTGGTGCATCCCAGACTTTGCCCCCAGCAGGCCTGGCCCTGTGAGCACTGCCTCTCTCTAGCTCAGGGTGCCACCCTTCCCCACTCCTGGGCTAACTACACCTGTAGCCAGTGCTTCAGGCAGTGCCCGGGGGGCTGGGCTCCTACCAGGCAAAGAGAAGAGTAGCACTGGTCTTGGCATCGTGGAATGACAGTATTCCTAAAGGCTGAAAGCTGCTGCTCCTTAAAAGCATTTAGGCTGCTGGGTAACACTGCTAGTTATAACACTGCTGTTACAACACTGAGCCTGTCCAAGCAATACCTTTAACACCGTGAGCACAGCAGGACAGAGAGAGGTGAGTATGGCCAATAGCTCACTCTGGGTATGTGGCCACTGACAGGTAATTTAAATCCCACCTGCTCCAAAAGGATTACCTGCTATTGATTCATAAAGATGCAGCAAAGTAGAGCCTGGGTGTTACCCAGTGCAAATTCAGACAAAGGCAAGCATGTCACCGCCTGCCAGGGACCTCCAGCATGAGGTCCCCAGGAAGCCCAGGGAAACGTCAATGCTGACAATCACCGCCTCCCACAGCAGGAGAACCCCTCAGCCTGTGGGGAATGAGGGACACCCCTATGGGAGGCAGGGTTCTGGGTTGGGGAGGAACTTTCTCCAGGAGGAATGGGTCTGGTGTAGGAAATCAGATCAGGAGCTTGGCCTTGTAGGGAAAGTGACACTCAAACTGTCTTCCAGCCCATCTCTCTGTGCCAGTCCTGGGGTCCTTGTAAGAGGGACTGAGAGAAAGGGGTGTCTGCCAATAGCTGTATGGCAGAGCTCCAGACAGACTCAGGGCACTTGCAGCATACCCCATGGATGTCCTGGGCTGAGTGCTGGAGGGCAGGCTTTGGCTTCTTATTTTTAATGACATTTATTTGATGTTTTTTCTGGTTCACAAGCAATCCTTGCTCATTACAGAAAGATTGGGGAAAAGTGGCAAGAGAAGCACAAAGATTGGGAAAAAGAAGCACGAAGAGGAAAACAAAAGTCACCTGCAGTCCCACCACTCCAGGCAGAGTGAACATTTTGCTAACCCAATCTTTTTCTTAAAACTGTGCTTTTTAAAAATGAAAATAATACCTCTTTGTAACCTGCCCTTTCCCGCAACAATAATGCAAGAAACCATCCCCCCTCACTAGATATTGTTCCACAATATAGATTTAGTGGCAGCCCTGGCTGGGAGGCTCAGTTGGTTGGAATGCTGTCCCAAACACTAAAAGGTTGCAGGTTCGATTCCCAGTCAGGGTACAAACCTAGGTTTCGGGTTTGTTCCCCAGTTGGGGTGGGTCTGGGAGGCAACCAATTGATGTTTCTCTCTCCCTCTCCCTTCTTCTCTTTCTAAATATCAATAAAAACATATCTTCAGGAAAGGATGAAAAAGAAGTAGTTGTACTTCACAAAGCAAAAATATAGGAACAAAAAAAGATTTAGTGGCTAAGGTCCCACTGTGTCTATGTGTGTAATTTACTCAAACCTCCTGCTGAGCATTGGTTCAGTCTATATTCTTTGATGTCATAAACAACTCAGAAGTGAACATCTTGTATGCACACCTTTGTGTACCACTCTGATTATATCCCCAGGATAAAGATTTTTAATACAACCACTGGAACAAAGGGCTTGCATTTCCTATTTTCAAGATGTCAGTTATCGTAATTTTGAAGTAACTAAAAAATCCATTCAAGATAGCTCAGCTGATGCCCTTGGCTCCATGGAGACTGGGCGTGACTCTGTCGTGTTCCCATGGCAGCACTTCAGATCGCTCTTGGAGTCCAGTTTTGGAGGTGAAATTATGTTTAATTATGATGTCATCACTCAGTCCCGTTGACCTTCACAAATGTTCTTCTCCACTTGGTGGTTTTTAAAGTGTTTCAAAGCATAGATTTGAGGGTTAGGAAGGCCTGAGCTTGGATCTCTGCTTTTCTTACTATTATTTTGCGACCTTGAGCAAATTGCTTAATCTCTTTGTTTCCTTTTAGACTTATTGTTATTGCTATGACTACCTGCTCACCACAATCATCTCCAGCCCTGCCCTGAATTTATAGTTAATGATGATTGTCTTATGTTATGATTTATTTAAAAGATATGATAAAAATCACTGAATCAGAATTTGCTGGGTGTCAACAAGCCAGGTAGTGATTAAGAGTCAAGGGGGAATTATAGAAAGTACCTTAGGTATCAACTAGTCTTCCCCACCTCTCCGTGGGGTTTTGCAATTAGGGAAGGCAAGAGAGGAAAGGTGAAGATCAGCCCTGTTGGCCAGTTTCCAATACAAGTCCTGAACTCCTGCATTTATCTCACTGCCTCCCTCACTAGTATTACATAGCTCTCTGAAGCAACAGAAGGAAACAAGGAAAGTAAATTGCATTTCCTGCAGAACTTTCAGCAGGGAAGAATGTGAGGTATTTGACCTGCCAAAGGTCTTAAGGAAAAGAATGGGTGAGTGTGAATTTCCCCCAAGGCAAGAGGGGTACCATCTAAGCCCTGCTATTGCCTAGAACTGCACTTCGTGAGCCTGCCCTTGAACCAAGACAGGGATGGGGAAGGGAGCTGGAGTTCCAAGTAATAAATGGAGGGCATGAGCTAGACGTCACTATAGGCCATCCATTCCTTCAACTTTAGTGATCACTATAGGCTTGTAAGCCCTGGGAATCAGAAGGCTAATTAAAATTAGCCTTAAAATTGGCGTTCTTGAACTTTGTGAACCATCATAATTCTTCTGAGGAAAAAAAATCTATGTTCTCTCCACCAAGAAATTGAAATACAAAGAAATTCTTACAAATATATTGCATTTTTATAAATAAAAAAAAACACCCTATGATCCCAAGATAAAGACATGATACAAAGTTAAAACAAGGATGGAATTATCAGGCACTAAAGTAGGTTTAGCACAATTGTTGGTTTGAATTTAAGTTTTAAGTACACTGATTGCTAAAAATAAAGGGGAAACACATTGGTTTAATATGATTATTAGCTACAAATCCAAAGCATATAAATCTATCATTAGAAACACATTTATTTCTAAATTCAAATTCAAGGAAAAAATTAACACATTAATCTTGATAGCACACAACCCAATCTTCAACTTTTATACCCTTTGAACAACAAAATGCATCCTATGAAATGGAGAGAAAATCCCTCCATTGATCTAATTAACTACTTTTTAGTGATAAGTAAAGATCCATGGCGCCCACACCCCTTCTTCCTGGTGAAGAGAATCCTGTGGTTCGTCATCATTAAGAATCCCTTTCCTAGGACACTATGGCCAGGACATGCCTCAGGCCCATTATACTCTCTCATTCATTCATTCACCAAATTTTTTCTAAGGGCCTGTTCAACGCCAGAAGTTAGATTAGGGATCGGCCAATAGGAACTGATAGATACCAGATGAGAGACTGAGATACTACTGCCAGAAAGAGGTAACTTGATGAGATATAATCATTCTCACCTGTGAATCTCTGCATGCCTAGAAGCAATTCTGAGTTGTGGAAGTGAGTTCCTCTACCCTGTGTGCAATGCTGTTGCCTTCACACCAGCCAGAATCTTGGTCAGGCTAGGAACTATCATTTTGTCTGTGTTACCTGCAGTTCTGATGGGGCCAGTGGGTGTTCAACTGTTACGTCCTCTCCTGAGCCACTGAGTCTTTGCCTGCACCTATACTTGTTCTGTCTGACCCCTTCTGAGGCCTGGAATGTGGCCCTTCCCTTAGTCTAAAACCTGGTCCCCCTAGTGGGGCTAAGACAACATTTTTTTTTTCCCAACTCTGTGCACCCACCATGCCCTGCACCAGGGGGCCCAGACCAGCCCTGCTCATCCTCAAGCTTCTGGCAATAAAAGCAAGAGAAAGGCAGCAAAGTTTATCTTTCTCTCTTTACTTTTACCTTCACAATAGAGTTACCAAGGCCATCCCTGCTCTAATTGGATGAAGCAGAGAGCTGGCCTCTGGCAGTCAGGAGTTGGTCACGATGATGTGAGACTCGGTGCTTTTCAAAGTAATTCTTGAAATTACCAATTTAAAATAATATTTAAGATACATACAAAAATTGCTAAAATAATGACATAAAAACCTAATTCCATTAATGCAGTTTCTAGTTCCTATTTTTAAAGAAAAAGTTCAAATCTTTAGTTTGGGGTACTTCCACCACAGCAGCAATTCTGGAAAAACTTAGGAAAGAGGGAACGTTTAGTATAATTATTCCTAACATCAGGCCTACAGGGAAAACATCCTTGTGTCATAGAGCTGTGTGATATGATCTCAGCTAAGGAAACCTGGAAAAGCAAAGAATCTCAGGAGACATTCTGGCCTGCGGCACGAAGCGGTTTTGTTGCAGTCCCCGCCTAGCCGCAGTAGCTCACATCCATGTAGTAAGGGCCTCCAGGATGATGAGCGTTACACACATTATGTCATTTAATCATCAGTAACAACCCTATGAGTCTATTATTATTTTTCTCTTTTCACAACTAAGGAAACTGAGACTTTACAGGCTAGTCATTTGTAGGTGACAAACCTGGAATTAACATACAAGTCTGAGCTCATCACTCAAAAGATTTCTACACTTCACTGCTGTATTGTATTTAATGACTGCCTCTTCTAAAGCGTAGAGCCAGAACCTTAGGTTTCTATATTGCATTTTCTAATGTAATGTGTTGCACTTACCACAAAGAATGTTTTGGTTATGGTTATTATTGGTATCATTGTGATGAATGAAAACATCATAAACAATTATTATTACTATTGTTAAAACCAACATGTATTTATATATCATTTATAGTTTATAATGTACTTTTACAACGATTATACTATTAAGTTTTCAACAACTCTAAGAGCGAGGCATGTCCTCAGAGAGTTTAAATGGCTTGTACAAAGTCTGTCAAGCAGCCGTTGTTAGTTAGACCTCACACTAGTGTGACCCTGTGAGTGATGCCTCCATAAATTTTGTGCCATAGCTGCTTGCTTGCCTCACCCTAAGCCCCACCCTGAGGCTGAGCCTCTACCTAAATTCAATTATCTTGCTTATGCAGGTTAAATCTATTTCCATCATCTTATAAGACACTGATGTTCCCAATTCATGACAAAAGACTGAAACAGTAAATCAGCAATGAATGAGGAAGCCCGAATACCAATGCAGCCAGAATTCTAAGACTGCTGGCCAGATGCAGCTTCATCTTGGGCCCTCAGACTGGGAAATCCTTGGACGTACCACCTGTGAATTAGTCATCTCTGTACCTCCAGCCTCGGACTTGGGTTCGATACACGGTGAATTCTTAACATTTTCTGAATGATGGATGGATAAATCAGTCCACAATCACTTCTGAGCATGGAGCTCTACCCTAGTGCTGCCTCTTCCATCTTGTTCCTACCAAGATGGAGGGAAAGCAGGAAGTCTTGCCAACCCCAGGCAGGATGTGAGTAAAAGGGGCAACAGCACAGGCTTACACTCCCAACTCTTTGTGCCTTCCATATCTCCCTGCTTCTTGCTGACTCAATCCCTGACCCCCAGATGCCTCCCTCTGTCCTCCTGGAGGTCACTGGGGAGAAGTGTTTGCAGTTACAAAGGAGGCCATTCACCGCCACCTCCCTGTCCCGGATTATTCTCGGAGAAGACTGGGCCCTTTTCATCTGCAATCCAGGGGCTTCCACCCCTTTGGAGAATAAGATCCAGTTTTACATAAAGAAGGGCTTCTTTCATTTCTTCTATTTTAGGGAGAAAGAGAAGCAAGATTGATCCGAGTTTTGAGCATGGATTGAAAATGGAGTTTTGCCAATTTCCTATATTTTACCCTCCGTGCTCTGCCAGCCAAGGTAGGGGAGGAACAAGCAGCCTGTGTTTCTGGAGCACACTGCTAAGAGCAGGAAAATGCCAGTGATTTGGATAATTGAGTGTCTGGATTAAAATTCACCTATGCCATGTCTCCGAATAAAAAGGGTTTTGATGAAACAATATCAGCAAAGCAAAGAGGATGATGAAGTAGAATTTCTGTCTGATTTCCTGAACTTTTTGTATTGATTGCATATATAAGTAATGTTAATTGTGATCCAATTTGATCTCCTTATTCAACACATATCTACAAGACCCTCTACTAATCAGGAAATATGTATTAGTCTAGTTTGGATATATAAATGGCTTTCTTGGTTCTTGTTACTGTTGACCATTCAGATTTTAGTCCCTCTTGCCAGAGACTGCCCAGGTTCGTGAGGTTTGACTGGGAAAACATCTCCCAGGAAGGGCTGCAGACAGTGATCCTGCTGGGAGTTCTGTATCAGAACCAACACTGGCCTGAGGAAGGTGAGGAAGCCGCCTGGCAGCGTGGGTTAAGAGGCAGGGACACTGTGGGCTGTGAGGGGAAATGGAATCTCCACTAATAAAAGAGAAACATGCAAATTGGTGTCGCTCCGCTATGCCCACCAGCCAATCAGAGCGAACCCTACAAAGATGGCAGTTAATTTGCGTACGCAGGCATGGAGCGAAGACTGAAGGCTCCGGCCAGACTGAAGACTGAAGACTGAAGGGGCTTGGCTTCTCCACTGTGGCCAGAGCAAAGGCCTGGGTCCCAGGTGCCAGAGGAAAACCGGTGCCAGCAGCCAGGGGAAGGAAGGCCTATTGTGCAAATCTTTATGCAATGGGCTTCTAGTATATACAGAAAGGTCCTTGGACAGATTTCCAAAGGCAGATGAAGCTACACTTTACTCTTGCAATCTTCGGTAGCACTGAGATCTTTCAGCATGCTGCTTTATGTGATAAAATTGTGTAAAAGAGGTGAAGAAATTGGCCTGTGATGCAATAATTCCATCTGTGCCCAAATGTCTTGTAAACATGGAAAGATTTTGAGTATGGAGTGACTCTGCGCTCCCAGTGGCTTCCAGTGGAAGGCAGCGCTGGAGGAAGAAGTTGACCGAGAACAGAGGGAGTCTGATGAGGGCCCTTTTCCTTCCTGGCCCGAAGAATCCTGCCAACCATTTGTGGGTACACGGACTCCCCTTAGAAAATAAGCCTGGCCTCAGAGCTGAAAGAATCTCCAGATGTTACCTGAGCGATAGCATTACAATCCGCTTAAATAGAAATATCTACCTAACAAGACACCCTGGGACACCAATGAGACCAACTGAAAGTTAGCAATAAGGGGGAACAGGTTTTCTGCCAATTCAGCTCAAGCAAATTGTAATTCTACTCAGCTTTCTGTGGACCTAAGTGTTTGCAGGGGAAACATCAGCCCATCAAAATCAATCATGCATTTTCATGCATCACAAATAGAGTTGTACCATGATTTACCAAATAAGTGGTCTCCAAGTGCCTTGTGGATGATCCTCTCCTCTCCTAACTGCCCTCACACACGTAAGCATACACACACACATGCACACACGCATGCATGCATGCACATACATTCAGCTTTGTATTGTCCAAGCTCCTCTTCAAAACTTCCCTGGACCATGCCTACCACAGTGGTCTCTCCATCAACTGGTTCCCAAGGAACTCACTCTTCTCTCTGCCCGGTAGAATTAGAAGTTCTCACTCTCTCACAATGCCTTGCACTGGTTGGCCTCAGCTATAAGATGCCCTGCTTGATGAATACTTTCAGTGCAGTTAATGAGCACACAGAAGTTACTCCTCCTTCCCTCTCATCCCCATGGGTATCCCATCCCTCACCCTTCTAGGATGGCGGGATAGTCCCGATCTGCCCAGTCTTTGTGTGGTTGGGGATTGGCCCTGTTCCCTCTCAGTTTCCTCAGTGTAAACTAATGGGTTGGGTTTACAGTCTGTAAGAACCTTTTCTGGTTTAATCGTTTGGATTTATGTGATAATAGACTTTCCAAGTGGTCAATCAGTTCCTCAAACAGCAATTTCATTTTCAACCTTTTAATGCAGATTTAAAAGTAAGCATTTTTAGTCTCATTAGTCCTCCTGGATTCTTGTTTCCATCTCGATTAACCCAGCTCCTTTCTGTCCCTGGAAAACTGTAAGACACTGTGCTGAGCTTTCTCCTCTGACCTACTGAGTTCCACTCCCCCTGCTCACTGGGCCTGCCCTACCTGCATGATTTGCAGAGAACGCCCCTCCTAGGCCTGGGCTGGGCTGCCTCCCCCACCTAAGCCCTCTGCCCTGTCGTCGTCTTCTCCTGGCCTTCTCTTGGGTAGCCCACCTGCCCACCGCACTGACATCTGAGTGATGAAAGCTCTGAGCACTCTGCCTCCCAAGCAGACCCTGCTGCCCACGCCCCTCCAGACTGCCACCTCCCTGTGAAAGCTTTATTGTGGTTGTTATTCCTTTCTGTTTGTTTTCTATCCATAGGTCCCTCTTTCCTTCCTCCCCACACGCTGCCTACCCACACCTTCTTTCCCCGTCATGCCCCACAGAGTCCTCCTTCCTCAAATTCCTGGAAGAACCTCACGGCAACATGACCACAGCAGCTCTCCAGGCTTCTCCTTTCCACTCACCTACAGTCCCAAACAACCAAATGTGCAAACCTGGCAGCATCCTCCATCGCCAGTATAACTCTTTCCAACTGAGAGCTGGAAAGTCAGCTGACATGTCAACCTAAACCCCATCAACCTTCACAAGAAGGCCTGGTGTCCTCCAAAGGGGAGTCACTCCTGCCTAGACACACCTGCTCTGCTCCTGCCCAGGCCACTGAAATGACCCCATGAGCTCTCACAGCCAGAGTGTTACCTTTACATGCCCTGACTTTCTAGACAAGAACTCTCAGAAAAGTGAAAATATATCTTGGTCACTTTGCAATCTCCATACATTCAGGACTAGCTCATAGTTGTGACCAGCAAATTTTGTGGAATGAATGAGGAGCCATGTGGGCCATGTTCCTCCCTCACACAGATTTCTTACTTCCTCTACCTTACGAGCCCTTCAAACTCATGCTCTGCAAGCCATGACTGGCTTCTTGTCCTACCCTCTCCCCATTCTGCTCTCACTGCCTGCTGTAATAATATTTGTGAACTACAAGTTACCCCTCCAGGATTTAAACTAAGCAGTACCAATTTCTTTTGCCTTTCTTCACAAAACTTGCCTTTTCACCATTATCTCCCTTCTATTTGGACTGTCTCCAAATGGTCCACCTCCCTTCTGAGTTGTAAAGCTGAGATAGAGGTTAGGTTTATAAGGCCAACCCATTAGGTGTTATCTACTCAGATGGGAGCTCCTGAGAGTTTGGCTTTTTGCTCCCGGAGGGTATCATAAGTTTTAATTAGCCAGAATGACAAAATTACCCCAAGAACAGCCACTCTGGGCACTGGCCATAGTTGCAGTGGGGTGTGAACACTGCTCATGGCTGCATGGGCATATTCTAGGAGGTCTGTGTCTTTACCATCAAGGGGGGGATTAATTGGCAAGAGCATGATGATCCAGGATACTCTTGTGGTCTCTGCACTTCCACTGGGAAGCTTATCATCCTCTTCTGTTTACCAAGGCCTTTTAAAAATTATTATTATTATTAAACACCTAGGATTGTAGGGTTCATGAGCTGCATGATAGGAAGGCTTAAGCTCAAGTTGTCTGAGTTGCTCTTGGAAGAGGATCAAAACCCAGACTGAAGCTCCTTCCCGCCTGACTCACAAGGCCATTGTTATTGTATTTAGCTTTGGATAAACTTTCCTATGGAAGGTGATTGCTCACAGCAGTTCATTTTCAACGTGCGGGCTTAGATCTGGCTTCATGTGTGAGCGCGGGCCTGTCATCGTGCATTCCAGGTCACTCTCCGAAATGAATTTGTCTTTCCTCAGTGTTTCTCTGAGCCGGGGAGCAGACATTCCTTCGGCTCTGCATTAATCCAATTACTAAACACCTGCAGACATGCAATAACAGTTTGGGTGCCAAGAGCCTTAGAAATGGTTTTATAGACGAATGTAATCGGCTGTCCTGCTATCAGGAGTCACGTTACACACCTGCCAAGATCCAAGCCGAAAAAATAACATTCACGCTTCTCACTCCGGGCAGGAATGTTCGGAGCACATTAGAGAGACCAAGTGACAGGCATGTTAGCCTGACTGCCACAGAGCCCATTAAACATGTTCAACTTCTTAGTAACAGTATTCGAAGTCATTTTAGCACTAAAATATTTACAAGAAAAGTACGACAAAACAGGACTTTTTTCCTCCCAGGGACTGTTAAGGCAGACCCCTTTCCCACCCAAAACCCTTGAGCACGAGGATGCGTGCTGATCCCCTGAGCCTCAGACACGTCAGAGGGGGCTTCCCAGGGGATAATCCCCAGGATGCCCCGTGGCCAGGAGGATGCCTGAAAGGGGAAAATAATCCCCTCCGACCTACTCCTTCTACCTCGCAGCATAGCTTCTCAGTAACTGAGATATTCAGAAACCACAGACTTGCTTTTCCTCGAGATCCTGAGCTTGGGCCTAAAACAGTGATGTGTGGAGAGCCATGCTAACACCTTTCTCCAAAGACAGCCCCTCTAAGAGCAACAAAAGGAGACTGGGGGGCTCCTCTCCCCCCCCCCCCATATTAGAGCAGGAAGTATGTTTATTTTTTGATTGTTTCTTTTTCCTTTTTTTCCCTCTTTTAATTGAATTTATCAGGGGTGACATTGGCTCACAAAACCATATAGGTTTCAAGTGTACAACTCAACAAAATAGCATCTGTACACTGCATGGTGCATCCATCACCCCAAGCAAAGTCTCTTTCCGTCCCCTTTCCCCCCTTTTTCCAACTCCTCTTTCCCTCTGATATATATATATAGCTTCATTTTTAATTTTTTTAAATTAGTTTATGTTCAATATTATTTTGTATTAGTTTCAGGTGTATGCACAGTGGTTAGACGGCCGGATGGAAGAGCTCTTTTTGAGAGATTATCAGAACAACCCAACTCAAGCTTGATAGAGAATTACTCTTTTGTGTGTGTGTGTCCTGAATTGGCATTAGGAAAGTCTATTGCTGCCTAGGGTGGGAGTTAAAGAAATCAGCAGAAATCCCTTAGTTCAGTATTTTCATGAGAAGTCAATTTCTCTACAACCGGGCCGCCATGTTAGTTAAATTGCACCCACCTGCTCAGAAAGGTGGAGCCGAACTCTCCTTTCTGTGGGCGCAGGGCCTGCAGAGACCCCCCCGAGGTGCAGTGGGCCCTGGGGGTGGTTGGCCGAATTAATCCTGGGTGATGGGTCACCTCCCAGGATGCCCGCGCTGGGCCGTGCACGCTCCAGGTAAACGCAGGGAGCCCTTTCCCTCTGCCGTTCACTACATTTGCAAAAGGAACCTCTGGAAACGTGGGTGACGGCGAGTAGGAGGGGTCCGGGCAGGAGAGCACGCTGCCCTCCACAGGCCTCCTCTGCGCTGACCACATTGCCTTTGAACAGCCTCACTTTGTGTGTGTGTTTTTCATCTTTGGAAAAATGTATTGAGACCTCATATAATATAGGATACACAAATCCCTTTAATTTACCACAGAGCTTTCCATGTAACAATTGCTCATTAAAATTATTCTAAACAAATGAGGGCACATTGTATTTCTGCTGTACCATGAACCAAAGTCAAATTGCACACCTAGACATGTGTAACAGCAAGCGAGTGACTTGACAAGGGATGCCTTCTGCAATAAGAAGAGCTTCTCTTATTAAGAAAAGAGAAATCTTACTTTGAAGCAGGATTTCCAAACCGCCTCGGACAGCCCGCTGCTTCGCACGGCCCAGCGCTCGCAGTTGGTACCCCGCGTGGGCGCTTCAGCAGCAATGAGCTCGAACACCTGATTGATGGCTGCCTGCGTGGGTCCTGTCTTCCCGACAACCCCTGCGAGCCTGAGCTCTCCAGGGCAGGCGGTGGCATTAGATTTCTCCTCCTCTCAGGTTTTGTCCCACGCAGCGCCAAGGCCCAGGACGCAGCATAGAGAGAGGGCCCCTTGGAGTTTACGCTCCTTGGATTTTCTTTCTAAAAAAATACGCCGCTTAGAGGCCTCCTCCAACCCGGCTTCCAGCTGAGCGCCTGCTGGCCAAATGTGGCCCCTGCACCAGCAGCATTAGCATCACCTGGGAGCTGGTTAACACTACAGAAGCTGAAGCCTCATATTAAACCCACTGACTCAGCACCTGCATTTTAGGGAGATTCCCCGGGACATTCAAACGCAGAGTCAAGGTTGGGCGCCTTTAAGCGATGACCCTTCTCAGAAGGAGGCCCTGAGCGCCCTGAGAATTCGCTAGCTCTGGCAGAGATCTCAAAGCAGACTTGCCTGTGTGCCCCATGAGCCACACAGTTCAATGCAGCCCCTATAATGGACAAGATGCTGAGGATCCCAGAGGTCTGTGTGGGAAGAGGAGGGGACAAACGGCAGCATCACCACCAGGTGCTGGAGAGGACGATGGGGCCCAGAGCGAGGGATCCCCCAGCCAGAGGCAGGGCAGCCAGAAGCTAGTTCCCGGGGAGCCTCGGGAGGCTGGGGCTCCTTCTGCCAGCCCCTCCCACAGCCCAGCGTCGTCAGGGCCCACATGTAACCTTCAGCCCCGGCCCAGAGCAGTCAGCATGACAGTAATAACAGTAGTCACAAGAAAATGCAACCTCTGTCACGCTAACAGCTTTTGAAAAGTAAAATGCTGGGGATATGATTTCAATTAAAACTCACATTGTCTGACTTGTCTCTCTGCATAGCAAAGGTTCACCTCCTTTCGCCCTCTTAGCTCCTCTTTTCAAAACTAAGGCAGACAGGAGGAGCTGGGCCAATGCCTGCTCTCACATGGAGGTGCGGGGTCTGTGTGCCTGGCATCACTTCCCGTGCCCAGTTTGTGCTAACTCACCCCAAATAAATCCGAAGGGTTACAAGCAAAGTCCGAGCCCCCCCGCCCCCCCTCTCTCCTTCTCCCTCTGTCTTGGTTTAGGAATAAGCAATTCTGAACTTAAAAGGAAATTGCTCTTGCACAAATGGAAGGAGCCTAAATTCCTTCCCAGAGCTTGTCTCATGCAGACAGCCTAAATCAGTGATGGCGAACCTTTTGAGCTCAGCGTGTCAGCATTTTGAAAAACCCTAACTTAACTCTGGTGCCGTGTCACATATAGAAATTTTTTTATATTTGCCACCATAGTAAAACAAAGACTTATATTTTTGATATTTATTTTATATATTTAAATGCCATTTAACAAAGAAAAATCCACCAAAAAAATGAGTTCGCGTGTCACCTCTGACATGCGTGTCATAGGTTCGCCATCACTGGCCTAAATGATCTACTTCATTTGTGCTGAAAGTGGCTTTTTCTAAATCACTTCTCCTCACCTAGCAGGTGAGGGCTAGAGAGCCAAGTGGAGATGGGGAGACACTGGCCTGGTGCATAATCTCCCCAAGGAAAGGATTGCTGTCGTCCTGGAGGAGGTCTCCAGTGCTCCCAACAAGATGCTAAATGACTACAACAAACAAGGAAGCATCAAAGCCATTTGGCTGTGAGCAGACAAACGTATGCTTCCTATGAAATTCATGAACCAATGCAACAAGTATCTGTTGAGTGTTGGAGCCTCTTTCTGAATCTTCATTTCATTCTTTCTTACCTAAGTCATGCCTGTTCATTTCTTCCAATTACATCAAATGCAATCTACACCAAAACTTTTCCAAATCCTTCCAAATTTCCTAAATGCTCTCCCATTCTGCTTGAGATCAGTATCCTCCTCTGATGGGACTTTTCAGGAAAAACAAAATTGGCCATTATTATTGAAACAGTATCTGTCTATTACTGTGAGGTGGATTAACTGTGGCTTTGAAATGCAAATGAAGCTATTTCTGTTATAATGTCACATATATGTTCCTGATAGACTCACATTTCAGAAAACCACACATTAAAAGCAGCAGGGCTTTGGGGAAAATAGGTTAAGGGCAGACCACTCAAAACGTGAAATTTTAACCAGAGAACTGACAAAAATAGTAACAATTAGTTACTATTATACAAATAGAGTTGTTAAATTGCCACTGGTATTTGCTACTGGCATCAAAGCATTCCATCCTTTCCATCTTAAATTTTTAATTTAATTTCTGCTTTTGAGATATAGATTGCATCTAAACAGAGATCAGTTTCATCAAAATGAAATTCATAATCCAAGATGTAAACTCTCTTCATCAGTTAATATGTTGTTTTTAACAGTAGGGGAAATCTGCTTGCAGGTTCTCTATTTGACCTTACAGCTCCCCAAAAGAGCTTAAAACAAAATAAAGTGTATTGGTATTTACAGCCCTCATATTGGTCACATTTTGCTCTAAAATAAAGCATTCTGTGGGAATTTCAGTTTTTTAATTAAAGTCTTCATATTTCACAAAGTTTTTCTCTTTACTTTGGGACAAGCTTGCCCCCCTTAAAAAAAAACACACACTAAAATGTTCAGTTAAAAATCATCATTACATTAATGCCACTTTTCCTATTGAAAGAAACATGTAGCAGAACAGACTGTATAAACACTTGCCACTAATACTATGTGAGAATAATGTCCCTTAAATAGCAAGAGCCTTGACTTCACAGGTGTAATTAAGTTAATGATCTTACAATGGAAAGATTATCCTGGATTATCTAGGTCGGCCCGAGGTATCAACAACGATCCTCATAAGAGAGAGACGTGATGACAGCAGCAGAGGCTGGAGTGATGTGCGACCACAAGCCAAGGAGTGCAGGCAGCCTTATCAGCTGGAAAAGACAGCGATGGATTCTTCTCTAGGGCCTCCATGGGAGCACATTCCTGCTGACCCATTTTATACTTCTGACTTCCAGAACTATATGAGAATAAGTTTGTGCTGTTTTAAGCCACTACATTAATGATAATTTGTGATAGCAGCAATGGGAAACTAATACAAGCAGTAAGACCGCCACAGTAAGGTCAACATTAGTCAGTATTACTTCATCTATCTTATTTACAACCATCACCTCCCCAATTTTTCAACTGGGGAACCATTATAAAACTTTACTGTGGGTATACCACCTTAAGAATTCTGCAAGTATTGTTTCATAGCAGGTCTTCATGCACTCAAAGATTGAGATATTGAAGTGATAATCAAAAAGTCCTTTGTCACCTGGCCAGTGTGGTTCAGTGGTTAAGCATAGACCTATGAACTAGGAAGTCAAGGTTCAATTCCCAGTCAGGGCACATGCTAGTGTTGCGGGCTCAGTCCCCAGTAAGCGGGGGGGGGGGGGGGGGGGGGGGGGGGGGGGGGGGTGCATGAGGCAACCAATCAATGATTCTCTCTCATCACTGATGTTTCTAACTCTCTCTCCCTCTCCCTTCCTGAACTCTGAAATATATTTTTAAAGGCCTTTGTCAAATATTCAACATAAACTAAATAAATTCTTACACTTACTTTATAAAGCCCCAAATTCAATAATTCCTCAAAGTACTGCACTGAACAATATTTAAACCAAAAGAGTTTATCTAGTTATTGATTTCAAGGTCTTGGAATCAATTATGTGAATAATAGTATAATGAGGCTTGAACTTGATGTAATCCAGTCTGGGAGAACTATGTATTACACATGCAAATGCATTGCTGTTACCAAGAAGCCTGTAAAGCAGGCATAAGTGGGAGCCTCATCCCCAGACTAGGGACACAGGAGACCCCATGCCCTGAGCCAACACCAGGGAGCAGTGCCTCAACCTCTCCTCCTTCCTCCAAGCCTAGCCCACATCTTCAGATGCCTTTTTCCCCCCAAGACCAGAAGCAAACAGTTTAGAAAAGTATATAAAATGCCATGCACACCACAAAATATAATTCTCAAAGCAACCCCAGCAA
The DNA here is from genome assembly GCF_028538775.1 of Myotis yumanensis. Taxonomy (NCBI): domain Eukaryota; kingdom Metazoa; phylum Chordata; class Mammalia; order Chiroptera; family Vespertilionidae; genus Myotis; species Myotis yumanensis. Next base: position 6,593,358 of record NW_027223762.1, read on the forward strand.
TTCTCTACCGGACCTCTTCCCAATGAACAGAGAGAAAAGAGAAATGGCCAGAGACCTTTAGCACCTCCGCAGGGAGCTCCAAGGCCACCCTGACTGAGGGCAGATTTCACAGCATTCACAGCCTGTGCTGCTCCAGGGTTTCAGCATGGAGTTTCCTCTCCGGTCTTTCTACCACTCTTTCCAGTCCAAGTATCATGCTCATGTTATCACCTCTCAATGTGGGACAGAAAAGCCTCAGTGCTTCATGTTTCCTGTGCTCATTCAACACATTTCCAGATCAAAAATAGACTTAGGGAGATATGGCAACCAATAGTCACTCAACAAACATAAAAAGCAGCCCCGGGATTTTTAGCAAAATCCAAATAGAAACATGAACTTGGCTTATTTGATAGGTCAGAGTGGTGCCTGGCAGAACTCAAAATACATGTCCCCTTCTCATCTCACCCCAATTTCTCATCTCTGCTCCCCTCTCACTTCCTAATATTTTCAGATTAGTCTTAAAGGGAACTTCAATTCTTTCCTCAAAAGTAGGAAAAGTGGGTGATTTCCTTCTGGGAGCAGGAGCCCCAACCATGTTGCCAATTCATTGGGTCACTCGTTGTTACAGGAGCCCAATCGCAGCTCTGTCCAGTATGGAGTGTGGTGGGTCATCTGTGAGATGGTGCCACTCATCTCCTCCATTCCTGCAACCTCATGCACTCCTCCCACCAAGAGATGAAGTCTGCTTCCTCTCCTTTAAATTGCCCAGCTGCCCTCTGACTTGCTTTAACCAACAGAATACTTTGTCTCTCAGAAGCCAGCTTGCATACAGACACTGAGGTTGACAATGAAATGGTGAGTGACCATATGGGGAGAGAATGGCCACATGGAGGGGAACCCAGGCTCCCAGCCAAACCCACCTGGCACAGAAAGCGACACATCACCACATGCCACTACATCGCACAATCATGAGTGAATAAATGTTGGTGATTATTTAGCCAACACCTTCTGGGGAGATGGGTGATGTAGCAATGGAAAACTGAAATAGGGAGTCTGGAGTGGGTGATGGCTAAGACCTCTTCTTGTCCTAAAATCCTTTGCTTTTCATTGTTTCCCTGAAGTTGCCCAAACTAAGATGTGAGAAGTTGAGAGGACATTATTTCAGGAGACATCCTCCTACCTCTACCCCAGAGGGGCTCTGCAATTATCCCCCCAGTCACAGCTGAGAGTTCAGAGGCTAAGCTGGCCTCCACCAGGCTTTGGCCCCTGGAATCTTACCAGGAACCGGGATCTGGAGATGAGATGCCCACGCCTTGATGCCAGAGCCCCTGACAGCGAAAGGGAGGAAGAAGTGAACCTGTTAGGAACGGTTGGGAGGGTAACTGAAAGAGGATTACACTATAACAACAATGAGGATTGGATTTCATACAATCCTCAGTTCGTAAGTTCATGGCTGGGAACAAGGTCTCCCACCGCCGAAGCAGTTGGTTCAGCAGTCTCAAAGAGGAGCGCAGCGCAGCGTTTACATCTCTGCTCCCTCCACTCCGCTAATGAGACCTGGTCTCCAACTGCAGTCCAGCCGGACAACAGGTGAGAAAACACGGGTTGGCCGGATGATGTGGAAAAATAGCTGCCCACCTGGTGTGGCTTAGACACACCATGCAAAGAGAGGAGGCAGAGGGTGCGACCTATCCTGGGCGCCTGTGACAGAGGAGATAAAGGGGGGAGGCCAGTCAGATGCTGGGGAAGGGGGGGAGAGAAACAAAATGAGCCTTGACAAAAAGAGGTCATGAGAGCGTTCCAGAAAACCCCCCAATGCACGCTTACGGTTCAGTGATTTCTGCGTTTAATGATGTCAGAGGTTGTTTCACAGGTTACCTGGCAGAGGTGGGAAGCCTGTGATTTGGGTAATAACAACCACATTGCTCAGGCTCTCCTCACAAGAGGAGCAGAGGCCAGCAGCCGAGGAGTCCCCTGGGAGCAGGCAGCCTCGGCTCTGCAGGCGAGTGAGCACACCAGGGTCACTCCAGCTGGAACCGAGCCCACAGCCCACACGTGCAATGTCAGCCCCAGGACTTGCTTTAGGAGAAACTTGGAGAGCAGCAGAAAGGCACAGAGCTGTGGCCCTACCAGGAGACTCAGGCCCCAGCCAGATTTTGTTTGCTGCACAACCTGGAACAAATCCACAGGAATTCTTTTTTGTTTTTAAATATATTTTTACTAGAGGTCCAGTGCACAAATTCATGCACAGGTGAAGTCCCTCTGGCCTGGCCAGCAATCAAGGCCTGTCTCACAGTCCTGATCGGGCTGATTGGGGTAGGGAGGTTGGCTGGTCAGCCTTGATTGTGGCCAATCGGGCCGTTGGCCAGGGGGAGGGAGAGCGGGAGGTTTGCTGTGGGAGAGCACTGACCACCTCAGGGGGCAGCTCCTGCATTAAGCGTCTGCCCCCTGGTGGTCAGTGCATCATCATAGCGACCAGTCGACCAGTCATAATGGCCACTTAGGCTTTTATATATATAGGTTGATTTCAGACAAGGGAGAGAGAAATATCAATGATGAGAGAGAATCATTGATCAGCTGCCTCCTGCAGGCCCCCTACTGGAGATAAACCCCCCAACTGGGGCATGTGCCCTGACCAGGAATTGAACCATGACCTCCAGATTCATAGGTTGATGCTCAACCACTGAGCCACACCAGCTGGGCTCCACAGGAATTCTTACTGGAGATCTATGTCCCTGTTCTCCATTCCTTCATCTGTAAGAGGAGAGAGTTAGGCAGGATGATGGCTGAAGAATCTTTCTAACTCCATTGTTCTTGTTCTTTTCTTTGTCATTTGATTGATCTCTTTCTTTCCAAAAACTAACATGAAGTTGCCTGCAGTAAATTTCGATGGTCCCCTGCTGGGGGATATTATTTCATGTTGATCCTCTTGTTGTGGAAAGTCTAACAGCACAGAATACATACTGCCTGTCTTCAAAGGCAAGGCCGTGATTGTCTGAGTGGAAAGGCTGGGGGTTCACATAGGGCCCCATCCAATGACTGAACATTGATTAGTTACCTTTTATTACAGCTTTTTGGTCAGACACTGTGGTCAGTACAATGTTTTCTATTGAGATATTCTTTGCAGCATAGAAGAGGAATAACTCAATGCAGAACATGTCCCAAAGATACTTGCAAAGAAGGGATTTTATCTGTAAAGACATAAAGGGGATTGCTAATGTAGAATTTCAAGGTTGTTTATTAACCCAGACCTCTTTGTCCTAATTCATGGCTTCCTGTTATATTTTTTATTATTTCCTAAACTATTAGACATTGGTAGGGTTATGTCTAAGAGCACAATTGTCTTATTGTTGATGTTTCCTCAGGTTTATAAGTATTAGCAATATCTATGTGAATGCTATGTTATTGATAACACACACATTCATGACTGCATGTTTTCATTATGAATTGGTCCATTGGCCAATATAGAATTACCCTTTGGGACACACACACACCCCACCACCCTAAATGCTTTTGGCCTTAATTTCTACTTTATCTGATATCAATGTCAGACACCTGATTTCTTTTGGTTTATTTCCCTGATACATTGTTGCTTACCATTTTAATTTTTAAATCCTTTCTTGTTATTTTTGCCTTGAATGGTCTCTTATTAACATTCAGTTTAATTTAAACCAATCTGAGTGATTTTTCCCCTGGTAATACAAATCTGTTATATTCTTTCTTATTTCTGTCATACTATTGCATACTTTTTTTTCTTTTTCTTGCCATCTCTTTCAACCAAGGAGTTTCTTCTATTTCTTTATTTTCTTCCCTGCTACATACTTACTGTTTCTCCTTTAAGAATTCTTACTGTGCAGAGTTTCGTCTCCACAATCTATTTCCCACATCTTTTCATCAATCTCTTATCATTTTCTTTTCAGTTTTTCCTTAGTGTTCCAGAAGACTTGTTCCAGCTCTTGTCTTCTCATTAATTGTATTCTACAACATCAGGCTAACTACTTGCTGTGGCAAAATTAATTTTAAATTTTTGATAAAGTACTTCCCCCAGATAAGGTACATACCTGGACTTGCTCCTTTCCTGATGTAGTCCACAGCCCCTGATCCCCACTGAGTTTAAGAATATTCACCAAATACTCTCTCAAATGCTCTTGTTTTCTTACAGTGGAGTTATATCAGAGCAAGCAGTTCTGAATTGCCAGGGACTTTGGCAGCCGCCTCCTGACATGCAGAAAGCTCTCGAAGGTCTGCGGTGTTTCCCTGTCTCATGACCTCAGAGAAATCTCTCATTTCCTCTTGTGGATGGTACTCACTTCTCCACCTGAAGCATTCAGGGAGGTCTTCCCAGGTCTCCTCCTAGTTGCTCCTTAGTCAAGACTTATTGGTTCAAAGTGGAAAGTGGCCAAAAATTCAGCTCAGACTGCATTAAGGAGGGCAGCAGAATGGGAAGGCAGCAGAATGGACGAGGTTAGCATGGAGGCTTTGGGGATGACGAAGCCCCCGAATCTCAGGGCTCTCTTGGGACCATTGTCTCCTCCTTTATTCATAGTGTTGCCCACAGTTAGAAGTCAGGCTGCCTGGGTTCAAATGCTTTCTCCACCACTTGTTTGCTCCATGACCTCTTCTCACCTCAGTTTCTGTATCCATGAAATAGTTGGAAAACCTCATAAACTTGTTGCATGGATTACATGAGGTGACATGAGCACATTACAGTGTCTAGCACACAATTAGTGTGATTACGTGTCCTGGCATTGGCTCCTCCCATTCAGGTAGGATAGAAGTTGGGATTTGTGAGAAACTGGTCTGCACTCTCTTGGTGGAAAATTTAACAGGAAAAACTCCATACAGGTTCAAGAGACCAAAACAGAAAAAAAGCTCAACTTTTGAACAATAATAGATACAGAGGCAGAGCTGCCTCAAACAGATTGTCAAACTGCAGCGGGAAGGCCGGGGAGGGCTGGGGGGCAGGAGGGAGGGGAGTAAGAGATCAACCGAAGGACTTGTATGCATGCATATGAGCATAACCAATGGACATAAGACACTGGGGGTTAGGGGAGGCCAGGGGATTGTCAAGGGCAGGGGGGAAAAAAGGACACATATGTAATACCCTTTGTAATACTTTAATCAATAAAAAAAAAAGAAAAAAGCTCAACCAAACAATGGATTGAGCACCCTGAGCAGGTGGAGTCAGGAAGTAGATAGAGTCACACCTGAATGATAGCTGGGACCTTCATCTCAGCACAGATGGTGAAGACAGGATGCCCTGGCCAGGTGTCGGGTGGGTGTGACCACTTCCGCCAGGAACTACAGAAGCTCTGGGCTTTCTTCTACTGCTAATGAGGAACCAACACCATCTCCCCAAGGAGTGCTCGCTGCTCTGTTCCCTCTCCACCCAGACTACTCACGGGATTAGCTCTCATTTACTTCCTGTCTTAAATCAAGACTCTGGTTGAAAGTAACAATAATCCAAATTACACCCTATCAAGGGGATAGTAAAGAGCAAAAAGGATGAGATAGATGGGGAGCTTCATAAGCAAATGGACTCAGGGACTCAGCACCCTGAGGACTTCCACAGGATCTCTATCTGTCTCTGCTACCCCTTCTGTACTTTTCTTTCTCTTAGACAAGTTCCCCCATGTGGCAGGGGCATGTTGTGGAAACTTCTACTTTCTAACTTAAGAGTGTCAACTCCCAATAAAAAAAATAATAGTCCAGCTGGCATGGCTTAGTGATTGAGCATCAACCTATGAACCAGGAGATCAGAGTTCAAATCCTGGTCAGGGCATATGCCCAGGTTGCAGCTCAATTCCCGGTTGTAGGTGAGAATCAATGATTCTCTCTCATCATTCATGCTTCTGCGTCTCTCTCCCTCTTCCTTCATCTCTGAAATCAATAAAAATATATATATAAAAATAATCTATATATATAAAAGCCTAAGCAACCAGCCGACCGGGCTACTGGCCAGTAGCTATGATGCACACTGACCATCAGGGGGCAGACGTTCAATGCAGGAGCTGCTGAGATGCAGTCACTTGGCAGCAGTGGTTCTCGGGTGATGTACCCGAAACCAGAGAGGAGGGAGCCTGATTCCAAGGTGCATCACCTGAGAACCGCCCTCTCGCAATCCAGGACCCCTTGGGGGATGTCAGAGAGCCAGTTTCAACCCAATTCCTGCAGGCCAGGCCAAGGGACCCTACCAGTGCATGAATCCGTGCACCGGGCCTCTAGTAATAATAATAATAAACGATCTGACTGACATGGCTTGAGGTACCTGTTCATCCCCGAACCAATCTCTAAAGCCAAGGCAATGAGTGTTCTTTTTCATCCCTCATCAGAACCACATGGTTGTTGTAGGAAAGGAGCAGGTCCCAAAAAGAAAGGAATTCTATTTTGAGAAGATAAACACTAAATGACAATAATACTTTCCTCATACACCATCTCAGCTGACAAATCAACAATGCTGGCATTCTAAATATTTAACAAGCAAGTCAGTGTCTAGCACACAATTAGTGGCTATCACAATGGCTACTGAGGTCAGATTCTGGAGACCCCTCCCGGCCCCCATTATCCTAGCATCTGCTGAATTATGGGGAAACTGAAGGGTTCCCAGAGGAGGGATCCACCTGGACAGCATGAGAGCACTCAAGAGGCTCTGGGAAGTGGCTTTCTACCAATCAACATGGAAGTATTTCAACATTTTCACAGTTGGTTTGGTCATTCCACCGTATGCTTGCTGCATTCGGTCCCATGGACGTGGCCTCTAACAAAATTCTCCAAGTGTCTAGCATGTTCATTATCTCAATGGAGATTTCTTCTCCATTTTTAATATATTCTGTTGCTTGTTCCAAAGTGAATTTGAGAGGGAATAGTTAAATGTCAGTTCTCATGTTAACAGCTTGCCTAGAAATCTCTGGAATTTTTAAGATAATCATTTTCATTAAAAACCAAACCTCGTGGAAGCCTGGAAACTCAGGAAACTGGTCTGGTCCCTGCAGCTGAATGTGTCTCTGCTCCCAGGATACCCAGGGACACCAGAGAGAAATATAAATTCAACATTTGAGAGCAAGTGTTCTTTGCATCATGAGTCAGAAAATTGAGTCCCAAATATTTGATGTTTCTGCCTCTAAAGTCTAGTAAAAACACAGATATGGGTTTTTTTTTAAGGTTTTGTTATGTTTATGTTGTCATTGTTAGTTCATGATTTTGCTTAAGATTTACCAAAACTGACAACCAGAACTAAATATTCCTCACATCCCACTAATTGTTCTACAGACAAACCTTTCTGTTCCTTTCTAATCTCAATTGGACTCAGCCCAACTGGACTGGAGTATTGAGCTATCAAGCCGATTGGACCCTCCTGCCACACACAGATGTTCCCTCTTCATTCCCCAAATGACCACATACTTTCAAGAAAAAACACCACAACTGATATCTCTGAGATATTTCAACTTGTTTAAAAACATATAATATCCTTTCCAGGAGTCATTATTTTTCTGTTTCTCTTTCTCTTTCAGAGCTATCAGAATTCTCTGAATTTTTTCCCATAAAGACACCTTTAGTATGAATAAGCGTTTTTTTTCTCCCCTACTGAGCCATAGACTGTAGAATCAGTCCAATTTTAAAGTAATAAAAAGTAGTCTTTGTTAGCAAATCATTGAGGTGCCTGGAGGTTATTTCAGGCATATTGTGGAATTCCTATTTAAAAGTCGAGGAAGTCCAGATGCTTTAGGAAACATGTGGATTATAGTGGAAAAGAATTCCTCATCTGAGAAAGCATCACCCTTGTCTTCCTTGGTCCATGATGCACTGGCCATCCTTTGTTAATGATGCCTGCTGGGCCCGCACCAAATTCATCTTTCCTGGAGTCATCAAAAGCCTAGGTTCAAGGCCTCTCCTTCATAAACCTCAGGAGAAAGTTCTGCTGCAGGCCATGCAGTTCCAGAGAATGTGTCCCAGGGTTTAAGAGGAGAGGTGCACATACCACAGGCCTGTCCTGCTAAGCTTAATGGGGTCAGCTTCCCACACAAGTATCCAGAGAGCTTTAGGTGTGACTCGGAGAGAATTTGGAGCTCTTTGCTCATGTGATCCCTGCTCCTCTTCCTATCTTCCCTCTACTGCAGCCCTCCATGTAACCCTGGGCCTTGAACACACTATTCTGCACACGCAAACACATGTTTCTTCTCAGGCTTTTTTTGCCATCTGAAATCCCCTCCTTCCACTTTACCCACTGAAACATTAACACAGAGTCTGTTTGGCAAATAATATAGAGTCAGGTAAACCATCAGCATTCAAGAACTGGGAACTCTCTTCTTTATCTTCAGAGTCATCTGTCATCACCATCATCATCACCACCACAACTACCCACCATCATGCTTACAAGTATTATCCTCAAAGATGTAGTTCAAATGCCTCCTTTTCTGGAAAAAAAAAAGCAAACAAACAACGTTTCTGATTCTCTTTCCAGAATTAAACCACCTCTTCATACTCGGTGCTTCTTTGTCTCAGCTCATTACTTATTTCATTTTATTTTGTATTATAGTCAGTCTATTGTTGTCCCTGATATTGTTATCTTTATAAATAAGCTCACCCATCAATGTCTACTCTCCCTGGGAACAGGAATCATGTCTGATTTCTTAGAACATCCACCCACATCCCTGTCATGCTTTATGCTTTCCCTTAATGAGCACTTGGTAAACATTAGTTTAAATAAATTGTTTTCAGTAAGATTATCTTATTTTGTTGATGTTAATTCTTGTTCTGGGTTCATAGTTTTGCTGTACTACATCACATATTCTGTAACTTGCAAAGTTAAACATGCTTATCTTTTCAAATATTTACTTCAGAAATTGATTCTGAGATTGGTACATCAATGTTCTCAATCAATAATATAATTGGGATACTCTAAAAATGAGCTTCATGCTGTGAAAATGTGATTTCCTTTTGGATCTATGTAGAAATAAAGGCGAGGCTGTTCTCAATATTTTCACAGGATATCCTCTGACCCCTAAATTAATTTAAGTGTACTGTAGGAAGCAGCAAAAGGTTTGTTTGGGTTTCAAATCCCAAAACCTGACCCCCTAATGCTCAGCACCAAACTACACAGGAAATTTCTAACAGTAAATCAAGAGGCAAAAGTGCATTTATGACAGCCAAAAAGAAGGAAACCGAAGACTGGGATGACCAATAGGATCATTTTTATTAGCGTTTAAAGATAACCTGTCAGCATAGCAGAAATCTAGTCATTGGCTGCACAGTGTAACTATGTAATTCTTTACAAGAAAACTCAGTTGCCCACCTTTATCCTCAGCCACTTCAGCAAGGACTCATACTCCCTAGAGTTGGAGGTACAGAGAATACACAGATCACATGGGCCATTTCCTAACCAAAGAATTCATCACCCAAGGTCCAGATATCAGTTCTTTGCTTGTATCCACTCTACCTTGATCCAATACCCACAGTTAGATCGTAACTCTATGCAGTTGATTCTCAGATTTGCCGTTTAAATCCGGCCTCATAAAATTTAAGACCATATACTAATTCAATACCTTCTCCTGAATAATCCAGAAGGGTTCACAATCACATGTCCAAAGCCACTGTCCAAAACTCAGTCTTCAAAGTAGCCCCCTCCACTGACTGACTCCATTAACATCATGCCACGTCTCCCAGATGGATGTTGCTAAGCCCCTGCAGAGATGTTTTTCTTCTTCACATCAATTAATTGCCATAAGTTTATAATTCTTGGACTATACTTCTCAAACTCTGCAGCAGTTCTCTACCCACATCTTCAAAATAGCATGTGTGGCTACCCTTAAAACATAGCTCTGGCCATGTTATTCCCCTGCTCAAAAACTTTCCATAGCTCCTCATTCTCTCTTCAGTCTAGCATCCCAGACTCGCCCATCATCCTAATCTCCAACCTAATCTCTATTCACACTAAACACAGGTGCCTTTCATGATAGTTACATACATTGTCTACAAAGGTGTTTGCTTCACACCCTCACACTGAGTACATAGTAGATGTCATTACATATTTATGAACTGAATCACATGCCTATATTGATTCCAGAGCCCTATGTCTGGACTCCATTCAAATGAAACCTTCCTTTCGTCACATACAATTTTGTACCTGATCCAGATTCCCCTAATTGAAATTTCTGATAATTTGGGCATAAGTCAGGCTAGGTTTTATCTTTGTGATAGCTACTTGAAAAGTAAATTAATCATGTAAATTAGCTAGCATGAACATATGTTTCACCTCCATAAAAATAAACATTGTCAAGCATTGAGAAGGACTTTTTACACTCAGGTAGTATTCTTTTTAATATATATTTCACCTATATAACCCTGAATGCATCTTAAATTGATCAAGATGCATTTCTTGTTAAATATTTTATAACCAGACCAATCCCACTCCAGTGACTCAAATCAGTGAGGCTTTACTGCATGTATAACGATTACACAACTGTCCCTATTCCTTGATGTCCTACTTTTCAGTAATAAATGTAACGGGAGTCTCCTCTGCATGACATCAAGATTGACTACCCTTTCTACCTTAAATTCATGTCAAACTATCACTGCAAGACTGTGATGTCCTTCTGGAGGAAAGAGCAGCAGCTGCACGATCACGAGCCCCTATGCTTTGGACACTGGCTGTCCTGTGCCTTGTGGGCTCCTCTGAAAAGGATAATGATGGTTGGTGCTCTGTGTCTAGGCTCCAGCATGGCCTGGCCACATGAAGCGAAGCCATGCTAGCTTTGTCCAAGCAATAAGGACTGGTTAGCTGAGTTGCAAAGAATAAATTCTTACTCCCTGCTTCCTGCCAGGTGGACGGAACTGGCTCTGGAACCAACCTGAAATCAGATTTTACCTTTTTACCCCCCAACTTGCTGTCCATGCCTCCTCCACAGACCAATGAGGTTTCTATTATCCCAACTGCCCCCAGCAAACAGGACTCAATCATTGCTGCATCCAGCACAACATGGGAGTAATTTGGAGAATTCTAGGTTACAATGACCACAGACATCATCGAACCGGGGGAAAATGCTGTGGTTGGATGCTTCATATGGCATTAATTAAAAACAACCTGCATTCTTACAATGCAGCTGTGCTGCCCACTTCACTCCTCTACAGTTTCCAGTTAGCAACCACAAAAAACTTCACAGAAACCACTCATAATTCACTCCAAGGCACAGAATTCCAAAGGATCGGTTTTTAATTCATCTGTGTACGGGAGACATTTTCCCAAGCAAGCATGTGAGTGATAACCCGGTGTTGCAATATCCCACCCCATTTGCCTTCATATTCACACAAGCAAGGAACTTGAGACCTAAGGAGATCAGCAACTCCTTGGAAGACTGCCATCTCCTCTCAGGTTACTTCAGCCCAGAGACTGCCCTTCAGGATATATTACATTAGGAAGGGCTTTCCTGGGAAAGAGGAGGTTCAGGACAAATTATTCAGTGCAGGCTCATGTCTACATACCCAGATACTCAGGCAAGACCTTGATGTGTTAATTTAACTCTCTAGGCCTTTGTTTTCTCATATGCTCCATAGGGATCATCATTTCCACCCACTTCTCAAGGTCATTTTAAAACAAAAGGACATCATTCCTAAACAGCAACTCAATATGTGATGTAAGTCAAGGGAAGCAAGCACAATGCCTTCTTTGAAAACATGAGTACCTCACTATCTACCACCAGAACCCAGTCTTCTTTCTCCCTTCAGACATAAGCATGCAACATAAATGACAAGCGAATGGCACCAGATGCTTCCATAAGAAGAAAATGAAAAATTAAAAGTAATTGCTTTTCAGGCACCCATATGTTTAGCATACTTAAGAGAGAGATAAAGAGGGTCAGCCTACAGATAGGAAAAACATTGTTCTTTCTAAATCAAATCATCAAGGTGGAAATGGTCATATACTTGTACCAACATGATTCAACATTACCTCGAAAAAGATATATATAGTAGGACACATGCACACACAGTGGTAAATGGTTTTACTGGGTAAAAATTGGTTACAGTGAACATTAAGGACAGCTTTAGAAGGTAAAGCAATCAGAAAATGGCAAAATGGCAACCTGAAGGCTGGGCATGGAAGAGTACAGAGCAACTCAGCCTTTATGGTTTATTATGGAAGTTATTAGAGTTTATAGGATTACTGTTGGGGTAGTTTCTGTTACTTTCACTACCTAACTATAGGGCCACCTCTTTTGTTCATAATCAGAAGCATCTCTGTGTCCTGCCTTGACTGTCACTTTGGTGGTTTAGGGACTAGTGGTTTCATGATTAAAATGATCCTTGGCTGGTAGAAAGAACAGAAGAGAATGTGACCAACAAAGTTATATGTGAGTGGTTTGGGGATTGATGGTGCATAGGAGTGTTTGAACTCAGAAATGGTAAGAATTATAAGGGTCCTCTCAGAACACATGGTCCAAATCCCTCATTCTGAATTTTAGGGTGGAGGCATTAAAGCTTAAAGAGGCAAAGCAAGTGAAGGAGAAAGATCATTGGATCCCATTGAGTAAGGCTGGCCTCACATCACAGATGAACAGAAGGAATCTCCACAATTTTCCCAAGAATTAATGCACAGCTGGACTAATGCCATTGTTACTCCATTGAGCAACTGATAATTTAATTGAAAGTAAGTACTTCAAAAGGAAAATTGGTAGAAATAAAATTCTTATCACTAGTTTTTCTCTTCTTAGAAATTTTGGCGCATGTATGAGCAATTTCTCAAAATTTCATTTTTTAAAGGCAGTATCATATATTTCATGGAATCCTTGGTTTGAGGTGATAAGGTTTCCTACTTTTTATTTTATATTAGAGGCCTAGTGCACAAATTCATGCATGGGTGGGGTCCAGCTGCCCCGCCCCAATGGGGGCCAATCAGGTCGGGCAGATGGTGGGGGAAGGGAAGCAAAAGGTTGGCCACCAGCCCTGCCCCCGATAGGGGTAGGGGGCTAATAGGGGGTGGGACCAGCTGGGGGGAGGGGCTGCAGGCGATTGACTGGCCATCCTGCCCCCAACTGGGGTGGGGGGGATGGATTAGGGGCCAGGCTGGCTGGGGAGAGGGGCCACAGGCAGTTAGCCAGCTGGCCGTGCCCCCATTCAGGGTTGGAGGGCTGAATGGGGGCTGGTCCAGCCAGGGGGAGGGGCCATAGGAGGTTGGCCGGCCAGCCCCGCCCCCGACCCGGTCAGGGCTGGCCAGGGGGAGGGGCTGCCCCCAGATTGGACTGGTTGGCAGGCCGCAGTATGCATCATAGTGACCGGTCGTTCCAGTCATTCTGGTCCTTCCAGCGTTCCAGTTGCTTGGCTTTTATATATAGACTAGAGGCCCATTGCACGAAGAGATTCGTGCAATAGGCCTTCCCTTCCCCTCGCTGCCGGCACCAGTTTTCCTCCAGCACCCAGGACCCAGGCCTTCGCTCTGGCTGGAGCCTTCAGTCATTGTCGCTCCACTGCTTCGGCCTATGTATGCAAATTAAACGCCATCTTCGTTGGGTTAATTTGCATACTCTCCTGATTGGCTGGTGCGTGTAGCGGAGGGATGGTCAATCTACATGTTTGTCTATTATTAGGTAAGATGTATTTTTCAGACATGCATTCCTGTTATTCTTGCCTACCAGTGTGTGTGTGTGTGTTTAATATAGCTTCTTTGTCCAAATGAATCATCTAAAACAAATTTGTCAGAAATGAATGTTTGTAATCATCACTTCACACTCTTTAATTCTGTATGCAATGAGGAGTAATCTGCCAATCTTGTCATACATTTCTGGCAATTCTATTCATTCCCTCAGTAATTTTGCCTTTTTCCTAAATTTAAATTAATTCCTGTCAGTATGTCCTACTTTACAACATTAGTGATTTTATCACCTTGCTTTTATGCTTTAGAAGCTCTCATTTGACCCACTGCAGCATTAACTATGATCACTGGATGTACTGGTGTTTTCTATGTTTTATTTCTTAAAACTCGAGGCTTTGAGGAAAAGTGAGCAAAACCTCACTAAATATTTAGGGACTCGCCCTATATGAGCTTTAGGATTTGTTGGCATTAACAAACAAAGGCAGAGGAGTGTGATGTGCCCAGCCAGCTGTCCTCTGAGTGGAGGGCAGGTCAACAGCGAGGATCCTAAAGACTCCCATTGTCACCAGCCTGGGCCCAGAAATCTACATGGGACATTTGCTGTGAACCTAAAACTGCTCTTAATAAGTAAAATCTATTACAAAAAACCCACATTGATTCTCTTTATTAATAGTAACAGCTAACACTGAGTGTTCACTCAGTGCCAGACATCACTTAGTCCTTTGTATGTCAATCCTCAAAAGAACCCTAAAAGGTAAGTACTAGTAGGACCTGCAAGTCACTGATGAAGAAGCTTAGTGACTCACACAAGGTCACATGGCTAGTTTTCACATGCAGGGGGTCAGGCTCCAGATTCCAGTGTCTTCCCTTGTCTCCAAGGTAGTATACTGAACCTCATGTCCAAATAGCAGTTGTAATATGAATGGGAATGAGGGAATCATGCAAAGCCTGGATTGTGAAATCTGTCCAGAGCAGAGATGAGGAGACCCCCCCACCCCCCCACCCCCCACCAGTCATAGCTGCACTGTGGCCTGTGCTAAGGGCCCTGATCCCTCTCCCCACACAGCATGGCTACAGGAGGAGCCCTATACAAGTACGCTGCCCATGGGAACCTGCTCGCAGCCCATGGTGAACTCTGCAATTATGTGCAGGTCCTTGCCCCTGCAGAAGGACCTGATTCAAGTCGGGGCATGCACGGGAAGCTCATGGCGATTTCACGGCCCCCTCTTCCAACTTGGGCAAAGGGCACCACTGTTTGTTTTCATGAGAACTGAGCTGGAGGAGCAGAAGGTGTTTCCAATGAAGGCCCACCTGCATCATGTTAAGGAACACACAGGAACCATGGCTTTGAACTTCGGCACTGATGACTATTTGTTTTTCATGCAAGAAAAGGAAGAGCAGCCTGAGAGTATCCACAGGACCCTAGTGGGCTGAGGATCACTGCTGCCCCCCGACCCTTCAGACATACCCATCATGCTGGCTCCAGACAGACCTTGCCATGCTGGGGACCTGTCCTTCGGCACAGGAGGCCATCCTTTCCCAAATCAAGAGGGATTGCTTCCCCCAGAGTAACCACACACCACGCAGCCCAGCATCCCTCTCCCACAGCATGCCTCAGCTACACTCTTTCCTGCCTGCCTGACACTCCCCTTCTCAGGAAGGTCAACAGGAAGGAAGCCCTCATCCTGCTTTGCTTCCTCCCAGAGCAGCCTCAGACATGGGGGTGAAGTCTGAGCTGCCCAGGATCAGATGGACCTCAAAGCATCCCAGCCAGAAGCACAAGGATCTAGAGGAGGGGTGGGCAAACTTTTTGACTCGAGGGCCACAATGGGTTCTTAAACTGGACCGGAGGGCCGGAACAAAAGCATGGATGGGGTGTTTGTGTGAACTAATATAAATTGAAAGTAAACATCATTACATAAAAGGGTACGGTCTTTTTTTTTTTTTTTTTTAGTTTTATTCATTTCAAACGGGCCGGATTCGGCCCACGGGCTATAGTTTGCCAACGGCTGATCTAGAGGCAAAGCTTTCCTACGCTCCCCTAGTGTCCCCCTCTGCTTCCTCACCACAGTGAGGCCAACTGGTCTACTCTCCTGAATCACATAGTAGGCATCAAAGTCTTCTATGGCAAACAGGCAAACAAAACAAATTACATCACTTTAGGATTGGAGCCTTTCCCTGAGATCCCAAAGGAGAGTAACTGATAACCCAACCGACACTACAGTGATATTAATTGGTGGCTTCCACTTAATGTCTTCCACTCCTATAGGCATCTCTGGCTTAAACAGAAAACTGAGGCAGGCAATGTTTAGCCTGACAGATGGCTTTGCCATCAGTGGGATTTCTGGCACTGTGATCTTTGACCGGTGTTTGGCAACATGGAAGTCCTCTCTAGGGCCCTCTGGAGCCCTAATGGCTCCAGACTTGTCAACTTTCCACTCAAGCTGCCCCGAGCCCACAGGCCAAGCTGATGAAAATTGAAGGAGCCCTGCACCAGCTCAGGGCCAAGAGAACTGCTTCTGTGTCATTATCAAGTCACAGTGGACAAGGCTTGAGTTCCAGTCTTCCCAGGGACAGCTCTGCTGTCTTGGATGATTAAATGCCTGAGCTTCAAATGTGTCTGCACTAACATAAAACTGTAATGCTGACACTGATATCTGCCTCCAAATTTCATGGTAAAGATCCAGGGAAGTACTGGTAAATGTTTTGTGAACTATAAATACTGCAAAGATAAGCATTTCTAGGACGTGAAGATGTTAAACAGAACATTAAAAAGGCTATTAGAAATGTAACTTCATGTGTAAATGTCCATTCACAATTTTATTTTAATTCCTCCAGCCAGCGGCACTGCACTTAGATGAAGGCCTCCATGACCAGAATCGTGCTCTGTGCCACGGGAAAGGTATCACGGATGGGAGGCACAGTTCCTGCTCTCTGTGTACTTACTGTCTGGTTGGAGGCCAGGACATGCATGTGAAGTAATGACAACGCAGGACCGGCATCCTCAGTGCTGGTACCTCTTTTACAAATACAGACTTGGAAAGAATTCATACTCAACAGTTGTTGCCCCTCTGACTCTTTCAGCAGCTCAGTTGTCCAGGACTCTGTGCTGCCACCATTGTCCCACCCCTGAGGCAGAGCCCTCTATTCTGCCCCTGCTGCTCCTGCCTCTATGCCAGAGCCCCCCTCCCCACCCTGCACCTGGGACAGACATGTGGGTTTTGAATCATCCTGAATTGGGACTTGGGACATGTTCTTCTAGAGGAGCAATGAGCCCGGGGGTATTAACAGGGCCGTCCCTCCAGGCTGGTCTAGATGCCCCTTGTCTGGGCCTCCAGAGCCCTCTCTCACTGCACTAAGTACACGAACTTGTAACTCCCTGAGGTCAGGATCTGTATCCAATTCATCTTTATACCTACAATGGGTAGTACAGAACTTGAAACAAAATATTTGTGGAAAGAATGAATAAAGAAATAAACCACATCATGGACTAAAAAAGTTTGGAGAGACCAGCATGAGAACCAACCCCATATGCTACCCTGGGAATTCATGTCAAACTGGTAATATACAGAAAAGAGGGTTAAAAATAACACAAAAATAGTAAAAATATATATGGGTATACATGTTTGTATATAAGTATATAGCATAAAGAAAATGGGTGGGTGGGGGGGGGGACATACTGTTATTAACATAGGGGACAAAAAAAGGATGCCCAGAAAGAAGAGAGAGAGCCAAAGATAAAAAAGAACTAAGAGAAAAAATCTCCAGTATTTATAATAGAACCACATATATGTATCCATATAAAATAAGGGGAATGATAATTCTCCAGTAGAAGCCAAATAAGAACTAATCCAAGTAAGGAGTTGAGATAAATATTCCCAAACACACATGAGAAGAAATGAGAACTGAGGCCAGGAACCCAATGGGCACCTTCAGAGCAGCAATGCTTGGACCAGGGGGCTTCCTAAAAGATACAGGCCCCCAGACTACAGGCCCCAGGCTTTCCCAATAGCATGTCCAACTCCAGCCAAGGATGGGTCCAAGTAAAATGGTCCACATAGCTATTCCTGCATCATATGAGCTGAACTAATATCAACAATTACATCAGGAAAAATGTGTTTACCTTGGTTTTCCGCCATAGGAAATGGGTCCAAAATGATGTTAAACATACGCCTTTCATTCCTGCTTCTATTAGAAGGACAAATAATTTAACAGGTGGGACTCAGAATTTCATGGTTCTGTTTTTTCTTTATTCCTTTTTTTTTTTTACTATGGAATATTAAACATTCCATTTTTGGTCAATGGAATCTGGAACCCTTCTTAGCAGACCTTGGAAAGCTCTATTTATTTTGCAAAAGCCCTCCTAATGCTCACATGAGCAGTGAGTTGGAAAGGCCTGGTGAGTCCAATCAGACTCTACTTTCACATGTTATCAGTACAATATGTTGCTTCAATTGAGAGACCAAATTCTCTAACTCCTCCAAGAATTGATCCAGACAGCAAAAAGAGAGGAAATCCATTCTCCTTTAATAAGGCAATCGGTCCAGACTGCATACAGTATCGTTTCAGTCTAGAATTTTCATCATCACTGCCAAAAACATCAAACAGAAACATTGCAGGACTCACTCAGCTTTCATTCTCTGAAGAATAGCCATCTTGTTCTAGGCCTGAGTGGTAAGAAAGGAATTCAAGGGAGATGGTGGGGGTAGTCACAGGGAGCATTGAACTCTTTCTCACTGCCTGATTTCTAAGCTTCACAGTTATGAATAAAAGTTCATGAAGTATGGCAATTAAGGACAACCCGAAGTTTCCCCAAATCTCAAATGCTCAGCCTCTTAAAGACTCTCCGACCATACTCATCAGATTATCTAACTCACCTTTCTCTTTTACTCATCTATCCTATATAATCCTTTAAGAGGTTACTCAAAGAACTGTAATGTTTATGCTATGTATTAGTTGGAAAGTATCCCAATGATACTCCCAAATTAGAGTGCATTAGTTAAGGTAATCCTAACTACTATAATGAACAAGCCCAAAAATACACAAGGTGTTAAGCATAACATGCAAAAATAATGTGTTCACATAAAATCCAAAACAGGCAGTAGAGACTGGAGGTGGGTCTTCGCATGACCTTTCTGCCATGCTAGTTCTCTGCTAGGACCATGGAATCCTCTGTGTTTAGCCAGCAGACGGGGGACCAAGAAGTAGAAAAGCTAAATTCGCTTCCTAAAAACATCAGCCCTGAATGATACCTAACTATGAAGAAAGTTGAGGAATATTGTCTAGCTGTGTGTTCTGAAAAAAGAAGAAACACGTTTCATAAAAAGCCAGCCAATGTCTGCCATAGACAACCAAATAATACATACTCTAAATTCTGCTGTGTTAAAATTACCATAGTAATTGGGGAATCATATTTCAGGAGACAGAGAGAGAGAGAGAACCAGATAGCTGGACTATAATGACCTACCTTCAGAATCAGACATAAAGTTCAATACCTGCTACCTGCCACAGATAATCCTGGAGTGGTGCCTTACTGTAAAATTCAAGTCCAAAGTGACTCAGATACACTTATGAGAATCCAAACTGTGAGGCAGAGGGATTGTCTAAGCGAGAATTTGGGGAGTGATACAGAAGTATGCCAAGCACTGTGCCTTCACTGTACACATGAGCCAGACTGGACACTCCTGGGCTCTGGGTCTACTGTTCAGACTCCAGAGGCTTTGCGTGACCAGGTACAATAGCTGCTGTATTCTAGCTTGCTACAGGTCACAAAGCGTATCAATAATTCTCCTTTGATTTAAAAACAAAACAAAACACAAAACCTTTCTGTAATAATCAGAGCAGGTATTACTGTTTTGTGTTTTTATTATTATTATCAAGCTGGAAATGGAAAGCCTGAGTGACCTAAAGCTAAATCAGAGGTGGGACTTAAACTCAAAACACAAAGGCCATTCTCCCCCACACACAGAAGCCCCCATCAACCCTCACATCAGCCCCCACAAGTTTCCCTAGAAAGACTTTGACTGCAGTCATCCCAACAGGTACCCCTTCCTTCTAATTTTCACACAGATCACTTTCATCCGGTTGTGTCTAGTGCTTTTATTTATCAAGAGAAAAACCTACCACACATTGTTCCTTGCACATGATGGAATCTTGCCAAACAAAACTCATAAATCCTAAACTTTGTTACTCAAAGTATGGGGTGTGGACCAGCAGCACTGGACGCCCCTGGGAGTTTGTTAGAAATGCAGATCCTTGGGCCCATTCCATGACCCAACCACTGAATCAGATTCTCTGTTCAAATAAGATCCCCAAGTGATACTTAAGAGCCATTAAAATCTGAGCAATACTGCTCCAGAATACCCTTTAGTATATTAACTTGAATGCTCAGGAGAGGGAGAATGACCTAATATAAAAAGAGTTTCTACAAATCAACAAGAAAAATAAAAATAGATCAAACATAAGAACAGTTAATTCACAGAAGAAATACAAATGGACAATAAACAAACATAAAATGCTCATCTTCTCTAGCGATTTGGGAAATGCAAATTAAAACAACAACATATTATCATTTTTTTAACAATCAGATTGTCAACACTTTTAAAGTCTGATAATCTCAAAATTGAAAATATATTGGGGGAAATTCATTTTCTTACACATTGGAAGCTTAAATGATTATAATCTCTTTGGAAGACAATTTTTCAATACCTTTTTTTTAAGATTAAAAGATTTTGACCAAAATATTCCATTTCTAAGAGTCCAGTCTATAGAAATAACTGTTAAAGTGTCAAAGACTAATATAAAGGATCTTCATTACTCCATTTGAATTGTGAAACATGAAGGAAATCTAAATATGCATATATAAGAAAATAGTTCAATAAATTAGTGGTACCTTTACCGGGGAACTATGTAATAATTAAAAAATTTGGTGTCATAAAAATTGCCCATGGCACATCATTGAATACAGAAACAAGTTACAGAGTAGCATATAAAGTATGATCTCATTCCTCTATTTTAAAACCATATAGGACAGAGGTGTACTAGTATATATTTGTTAAAACTCATCAAACACTGAACTCAAAATCGATGCATTTTATTTTATAGAAATGATACCTCAACAAAATTGATTAAAAGAACTGTATGCATAGATATTAGTCGATGTTATGTACATGTTTACAAACCTACAAAAATGGTCTGCAGGGAAACACAACAAACCTTTAGAAGTGGCAGAAGCCTAGGAGAGGAGAATGTGCGTGAGAACTTTCTGTAGCATTAGTATTTGTTCAACAAGCATGTATACTTCTTGTATTTTAATATGCACAAGTTAAAAACCTAAATGAAATAAATGGAGTCATTTGCAGTAAGCCTGAATCAATATGGAAACCCATTCCAGCCTGGCCTTATTAATTGCATCCATTGACTGGTTTTGGTCCTTATGTGAGGTTCTATCATCATGAGGGCTGTTAACATCACACACACCATTGCCAAACTTGCCCTTTATAGACACCTATTTATTACTTCATGCACAGCTACTGCACATCCATAAACATCAAGCTCTATGATAAAAACTGTATGGAAATTTGATACAAAAATGAAGACGCAACTCCAGCCCCAGCTCTATCGCTCTTCTACTGGAAAAGCTGAAAGCATTCTGTACAAGGGAGCGCAATAAGTCTAAATTTGTTCGTTCAGCTTTAAAGCCTCCTCTCCCTGCCTCACCCCATTAAGCACTGGATATCATTATTTCTCTTTGTTTTCCTGTCCACTCTGGTCAGACTAGCCTTGTTGCTGTCCTGCAACCAACCCAGACTTTTCTTCACTGTTCCTCCCTCCTGGATCCCTGTCTCACCCATTATAACACACTCTCATCCACCCAACAAGCTTTATCCCCATCCTCAATGAAGTTGTTGCTAAGCCCAGAAACACTCAATCGCCTCCCTCCCCACATGCTGCATTATTTGTTGGATAGGCTTGTCTCTATCAGGAGAACGGGGGCCAAGTCTCTCTCCTCCCTGTCCTTCCCATTGTCATGTACAATGCCAAGTACAGGAACTAACAACTATCAATGATTTATCACTTTATAATTTTTACATGTTGGACAAAGGAGAGAAAGTAGGAAATAAGTATTTTTCCAAAAACCTGGAGAGGTAGGTATTTTTTCCCATCGGTAGGTGGGTAAACTGAGGCTTAGTGATATCGAGAGGTTTGGTGGGGCTCATACATCTCAGAAATAATAGGGCCAGTCTTCAAACCTACTTCTGAATGTCTCCAAAGCCCAGTCTTTTCCCTGAACCATGCTGCCTTCCTGACTTGTCACTTAGGTGATCTTGTTGAATTCTCACATTACTGTCTCAAGAAGTACTTGTTGACGGATTGACGACATTTTCAGTAGCAATGTGGTCCTGTTGCAGTGTTTCCCGCAGCTGAATTTGATGAAAAGCCCCTGCTGTGCTCAGAGTGGTTTAACCTTTTTCAAACTCTAGCTTTGCCACAATATCATCAGTCTCAATCCCAAGACCTGTGCAATATATAGCATGGAGTCCTACATACTCTCAGAGCTCGCAAGGAAAGTCTCAGGTGAGAGAGTCCAAACTCCAGCCCTGGCATCTGGGCAGGGGTTCATTGCTGGGGAGCCCACCTCATGCTGCTTCCCTAGGTTCTCTCAGGCAGTTGCTTGGTCATGGGTGGGCTGGGCTGTCTTGGACAAACTTCGTTGACGTCATCTCCTGAGAAGTGGGTTGTTGACACATTAGCACAGAAGACTGGAGTCCACAGGAGTTCAAGGTCATCACTGGACACTCCAGAGTCAATGAACTGGGTTCCAGGTGCAGTTCTCCATTAACTAGCAGTGTGTTTTTGGGGAAAGTGCTCACCATTTCTGGGCCTGCTCACTCAATATACTATGGGAATAATAGCAGCTTTCCTGCCTACCTTTCAGGAGATTAAGAGAATCAGAAAGATTCTATTTGTAGAAAAACAGTAGAAACCATAAATCCCTGCCTCTATACCATATGCTGAAGAGCAGTTGTCATTGGAAGAGGTGGAACGCTGTTAAGGACAAAGCACTGGGCAAAAAAGGTCAGGAGATCTGGTGTCCACTCCTGACTAAGTTACCAAATCTCTGCTGTAATTATTATGTGTGATTTCCCAAAACTTTAATAACAACTAAATAATGTTCTTCCTGGAAGCTTATGGAAAACCCCTGGAAACATCTGATCACTGGGTAACCTTTACTTGTCCACTGAACCAGCACACTCTGAACTGGGCTCTCAGACCTGCCATTTGCACACTGCATCCCTCACTGCACTTGACCCACAATACACTGCGATGCAACAAACAGTAAGCCTCATAAAAGTTTAGATGGCATAATTCCTGATTCTACAAATGAGGAAACTGAGGCTCAGAGAGGTGCACTCACTTATAGAAGGTCACACAGCTAGTAACGGTTAAAGCTGGAATTTTAAACTTGGTTTTCTAAAGCCAAATCCTACAAGTAGATGGTTAGCATCCAATTAAGTAGGGTCAGAGAAGAAAATCTGGGCCTCAAGAACCAGAATCACTGGCAGCCCCTGCACAGGTGTCACTTTGAGCCTCCACAGATCTCTGCAGGAGCCCCTTTCCCCACTGGCCAGAAACTGAAGCTTATCTGTGGTATTTAAAGGCCCAAGGAATTGGGCAAAGTTTCATGATAGGGATGGAAAATGTCTGCTCCTGTCAAATTTCAAACTCTTGCAGTAGTTGTCTCATTTTTTTAATGTCCTTCATTCTAAAAATATTCTTCCCACTTCCCCAAGAAATTCCATTTTGTCATTTACATGGTCAAATAAGACTCTGAAGAGATCAAGAAGTGGCAATTCAAGGTGAAAATATCAGAGCGGCCCCTGTCTTGGATCCCTGAGAATTCTGAGCCCACAGAGGCAGAGCACCCAGCTGAAGTAGCTTATGACTTATTTTTAAAGTCATTCTTAGCCCTGGAAGGGTGGCTCCATTCGTTGGAATGTCATCCCATACACCAAAAGTTTTTGGGCTCCATTTCTGGTCAGGGCACACACCTAGCTTGTGGGTTCAATCCCTTGTCCAGTTATGTGTGGGAGGAGGCCAATTGATGTCTCTCTCTCTGAGAGAGGTGGGAAGAGGGTGACTAAATGAAAGAAGGTGAAGGTATTAACCAAGGAACATATATGCACAACCCATAGACACAGACAACAGTGTGATGATGGCCAGAGGAAGGGGGGACATGGGCTGGGTCAGGGTGGACAAAGGGCAGGCATCTGTAATAGTATCAACAATAAAAATAAAGTTAATAAAAATTTTTTAAATGTTGATTATGCATTTTATGGAACATCTTGGCAAGAAGCTGGTGTGGCTGAGTAATGTCATTTTCTCAATCCAAGACAATTGCAAAAACTGTGAAGTCTTAAGAAAAATGATGCCTGAGGGCATGTCCACAACTCTCTGTAATATTTAGAAAAGCAGACACGAGGGGCCTGCTTCTTGGGCAGACTTCCTTTCTGTCCTCCATGTGAAGAGGTCTAATTCATACAAGATACCTAGGACGCGAGAATTAAATAGTAACCAGCACCATATTCTGCAGAAGAGTGAATTAGTTCTGTCAGTATGAGCATGAGGGCTCTTTATCTTGGGGGGAAAAAATCAACGCAGAGTTAGACCTTGGGGCCAGACTTGCTCACCTTCACTGATGGAAGTTGCCCATTGACCTGGGTTCCATTTTGGTAGGTTACTCTGCAATGCTTCCAAGGTTCACTTCACCAAACTTATGGCAACTAGACTAATAAAGTCATTGTATAATATATGTTGAATTATTCCTTTGGAAGAGGTGATTGGAGAAACCAACCACACACCCTCCCTAGGGCTTCTGAGGGCCACACAATGTAGCTATGGCAGCTGGCATTATGTGGCATCTAGAGGCAAAGAAGAACCCCTCACCCCTTTCTTTCCTGTGAAGGTGACTGATGTTTAATTGGAAATCAGAAATACAACCAAGTACATTGGCCCTAAACTCCCAGCAACTGAGTTAATCTACTGCAGAATGAAGTAGAACCAGACATAGTTTGTTTCATCTTGCCAAAAGAATGGTATGATAAGTCATGTTGCCAATGGCACAATCTGCAATATTACAGTAAAATAAAAATCAATGCCTCTTGGTCCTAGACATAACCACAGTACTTTTATGGATCCAAATTCTGAAAGCTATGATAGTGAACATCTTGTTCACATTGGTTTTGGCAACTTCCAAAGATGTTTTGTATATCTTCCTGCCACCCACTAAATTTCCCACCCTTGCCACTTCATCAGTGACTCCAAATTTATAAAGAAAATCTGCATAAAAAAATTCCCACTCCTCATAAAACCAAGATCTCTATACACAGGAATGTTTTATGGAACAGCACTTTCAAATGAAAGTTCTAAAAAATATTTAAACAAGGATTGTCTCATTGTTTGGGTACCACATAAAGAATAAATGTGTATCATAGTGAATAATTTTCAAGCTCTGTGCTCCATACCAAACCCTGAAAGAGATCCAACTTCAATGTAAGCCCCTTGAGGGACCAGGGTTTAATGAACTCTGTAGCCCCAGAAACTATCAGAGTTCCTGGAACATGTCAGACAATAAATATTTGTTCAAAGACCAAATGTCAGACTTAACCACATTGGGGGCCACATAATAAACTCTGTGTATCAACATTTAAGTAGAACTAACCCTACACCCCATTCTCTCCCTCCCTCCTTCACTACCCATACACACTTACAGCACACACATGATCAACTTATCTAGACTTTACATACAACAACAAAAAAAGATAAAAGATATGATTTTGTATCTGAAAATTATTATTTAGAAGGTCAGGAAAGACCCAAGATTTTGGTTCCCTGCTCCAGAGATATTATAGACCTGTTAGAAGTAAAAGGGATATACACAGTGCTATGCAGCATCCTTTGGTTACAACTGAAAACTTCAAATAAAGTTTTAATTGGAAATAGACATTCAATTCTCTGCTTTTGCACTACCTGTTTTTGTTTATTTGTTATTGTTGTTGTTTAGCATATTAAAGCATAAAATAAACCTGTTTAGACTCTCATGTTTTTCCATAGAGAAAGCATAACAAAAGTTAAGGCAACTTCAGGAGAAATCCCATTTACCAACAGACACCACACACCCTCAAACACAAAGACTCAGTTTCTGATATTTATTTCCCAAACTGGACATTGGCTAACTGAAGACTAGACCCAGGGATCATTTTATGTAATGGATCATTGATTTTATGAGTTCTTAGTGACCACAAAGGTCTTGAATTCCTTTGCAAACAGCAAAAAAGCAAATTTCCTCTTTTGGGGGTACCAAGAATTCATACCAAAGTCTACAGTGAGACATTCTTGGTCTGTGTCTATGAGTAATCGAAGACCACTACTCCACGGACATAAAGACAGTCAGGCATTAGTAAAAGCAAAGTTTCTCTTTCAAAGAGAAAGATACATGTAGTTTGAATGTGGTTGATCTTGGAAATCACTGTTTCTAATGAATTGCTTCAATGACTAAAAATGCTAAACAATACCACTAAAGATACAGCAAATTTATTTTAAAGCCGTGGTTCTCAACCTTCTGGCCCTTTAAATACAGTTCCTCATGTTGTGACCCAACCATAAAATTATTTTCGTTGCTACTTCATAACTAATGTTGCTACTGTTATGAATCATAATGTAAATATCTGATATGCAGGATGGTCTTAGGCGACCCCTGTGAAAGGGTCGTTCGACTGCCAAAGGGGTCACGACCCACAGGCTGTTTTAAAGGATAGAAATATATATATATATATATATATATATATATTGAATATATATATATATATTCAAATATATATATATATATTCAAATGTTTATATATATATATATATATATATATTCAAATGTTTTTTACTTACATGATGTTAAGAATAATGCCCAACATTTCATTTTTTTAAGATTTTTTAAATTGATTTTTTTTAGAAAGAGAGGAAGAGAAAGGGGAGAGAGAGAGAGAGAGAGAGAGGGAGAGAGAGAGAAACATACATCAGCTGCCTCCTGCATATCCCCCACTGAGGATCGAATCCAGCATCCCGGGCATGTGCCCTGACCAGGAATACTAGTAGAACCAGCAACCCTTTGGTGTCTGGGGCAAGAGCCAACCAAGCCACAGTGGCCAGGGCAACGCCCAACATTTCTATAGGATGTTTGTGTTTACAAAGCTTCTTTCCTTCCATGGCCCCTTTTTAAATTCACTACATCTATTTTGCTAGGCAAACAAGACAGGCTCTGCTGTGATTTGTCTGCACCTCAAATGGAAGGTTAACAGGAGTTAAAATGGAGCTCTTCCTAGTAGCACATTATAAAATGAACTGCCCACCATCGCAGGACTTGCAAAGGAAATGTTTCCGAAATCATACTTGCAATGCGTAGCCCAACATCCACTCTAAAAATCTCTGAGGTTGAAGAGATCTAGAGGAAGCTATTTCTTTGGCAAAAATAGTAAGTATTATCAGCACCCCTCCGCACACTCCATGAGAAAGGGAGAGGGGGTACATCCCTTCACCTGGGGGAGGCTTCAGGATTACAGTTTGGAGAGCCTGGTCTGTCTGAAGGCACAGAGACTGGGGTTGGTTCCAAGCTTGAAAAAACCCAGAAGAAAGAGGAAGTGATGGGTAGTTACCTAAAAGCAGAGGAAGGAGAGGCGGCTGCCCTGGAAATGGCTGTGTTGGAGTTTCCCTTGGTTTCATGTGGACATCGTGGAAAGATACCAGTATAGATCGTGTTATGAAAAATGTTACTTGTGTTATGAAAAAAGGTCCTCCTGGGAGCTGAGTAGCAGAATAACCCCAAGAAAGGATGGGCATTGATATCTGCAGTAGTAAGTGGCCAATGTGAAGGGACATCATCTGTGTTCAGGGAACAGCACTTGATCCCCAAATATAAAGGTGTCTAGCTCCCAACACACGCAGAGGGCAGTAATATTTTATCATGATAGGCCCGTCAAGCAGCACCTTTTTCACTCCCTAATTCTCCCTCACCAATCCTCTTCACCCTAGAAGACCAGAGCAGACTAGGGGCAGGTAAGAGGAGGAAAAGTTGCATAAGATGGGAGACAGAGAAGACCACTGTAGACCCCACCTCCAATTGCAGGCTTCTGGTCCGATGTATTATTGAGTTGGGGGAGGGGAGAAGCTTCCATATAAAATGGAATTCAAAGCATCAAACATTTGAAATATCTAGTGGCTACCCCATAAAAGCTCAAAAATCAGCAACTGCTGATTACATTTTACAGCATAGTCTCTGAGATGCCTGAATCTGGGACTCTTGGGGGCTGGGGCTAGGCTATCCACAAGTCCATTATGGAGAACCAACCTGGGATAAGCAGAAAATTGTTCCAGCCTTGTTCTCCAGAGCCCTTACTATTATGGAAAAAGACACATAATGTACATGGACCCCTCCTGGACCAGGACCCTCACCTAAAGGCCAGTCCTTCTCAGAGGCCGGCCTGACCTCAGGCACATCCTCTTCCTCCAAATGGGGAAACAGGCATCGATCTGCTCATAAGTGACCAGGTAACCAGCTACTCAAGGCCCCGTGTGCTGAGAGTACCAAAAGTTCACAGTCAGGTGTTAGTTTAGAAGATGAGACAGGAACCTTGAACACTGTGCTTCCCTAAGGGGATGGAGCTTGTATGATCTGGAAAGTGAACAGATTTCAGACAGAGCCAAGAAAGTCAGCATGGCCTCACAATTGCCTTCTTTTGACACCCTCGCCTGATTCTCCTTGAATATCATTGTTTCATATCACCTGAAGCTGTTTCATTTGAACTCACACATTATTGATAAGGTGCCTTCTCTATATAAGACATTGAACAAAAGCACCTAAGGGGAGTCAGGTCCCCTAGTTCCAACTTTGATCCTGGGCAAGTCCCTTCCTCTGCCTCTCTCCTTCAGGTTCCCGTACATAAAATGAGAGCACTGGATGAGATGTCCTCTAAGACCATCATTGCTCTAACACAGTGGTCCTCAACCTTGGCTGCACATTAGAATCACCTGGGAATCTTTTTAAAATCCTGATTTCTGGGCCTCATCCCGGTGATTCCAATGTGCAGCCAAGGTTGAGAACCACTGCTCTAACACATTATACCATGTGTGGAGTCTGAAAGGATTTAAATGTGACTAAAGCATTGAGAATTAATTAGCCCTTGAATTTGTAGAACATTTTGTAATCTTTGCAAAATTCTTTCACATCCATTACCTCATCGGTTTGTATCTCCACCTGCGATTCTAAGGCATTGGTATTATTAGCCTTATTAAACAAGTGAGGAGCCAGACTCAGAGAAGTTAAATGAGTTATTCCAGGTCACACAAACAGCAGAAGTTGGACCAGGAGCTGAGCATCTTGATTCCCAGCCTGGCCGCCTTTCCATGCCCCACAAATTCTGGTGTTTGTCATTAATAGTGACACAGGCAGCTCCTGGGAACCAGTCAGGGTCCCTTCTCACTGATGTCAGGTAACAACATTGCACTGGTTTTTGTCAAAGTCCCAGTGGCTGGTCTGATTAAGTAGGTTCTTCCCAGAGGGTCTTGTGAACCCCCAATAACCTCCTTTCTAAGTTTCTTTCAGTAACTCTGACCATTTGGAGAGAAAACAAATCCATACACAGAGGAGTTTTAGGTGTTATTTTAACTTTGTATACCATGCATAAAAAGTTGCCCTTTAACTTCAATTTTTGAATATAAGTTAGGGAAAAAGAAAAGTTTTTGGCACATGTTCTCCAGGTGAATGCCCCAGAGCCTGGAGTTTAACTCCAGGACCCCCAACAAAACTCCAGAGTAACCCCTGTTTCTACCCCCTCCCACTTCCCCATGAAGCCCAGGTCCCTTCCCTCACCACTGTAACTCACCAGCTACCTGTGAGGTTCCAGACCATCTTTCAGGCAATATGGACTTACAGCAAAAACTTTGCCCCAACACTCAGAATTTCTTCTTGACTTTGTCTTATTCACTGAAAGAAAAAAAAAATCACTGCATTGTTTAAAGAGAAATAAAAATCAAGATTATATTGTCATTACAAGAGCACAGAATATTCTCGTGGCACAAAATGGCCACATAAATTACTCAATAGTTTTTCAGCAGGTCAGAATATTAATTTGTATACATATCTGCTAATAAATCAGAGCAAGTTTTAAAGATTTCTACTAAAAATAATTAAAACACAAAAAGTTTTGGTTCCCTGAGAAATAATCATCAATATGTGGGGGGAGTCACTCTGGGGAAGAGTTCACTCCTTGACCATGCGCATGTCCCTATATTTCTTTTTTCGCACACACAGATTCAACTCTGATTTTTGTTCTTTAAGCTCTTACATGGATAGGTCTATCTATCCCATTTGATGCATAATAACCTGTTAGAACCACACAAAGAGAGGGGAGAATTATACAGAAGCATGAATAAGATCATGTTCCTAAAATGTTATTTAGAGAAACTCATTTGAGGTTTCCAAAATGTGTTGTCAGAATCAGACCCACTGCCTCTCTGCTCAGAATTAACTTCCACGTTGCCCAGTCCTATAACCCTGACTTCTGGGGAGAAAAAAAGAAGTCCGCTAGCTACCTAGAAACCAATGCAGGTCTTCTGGAAGCTTTGACCGCCACCCTAAATAATCCTTGGATGACCTGCAAATGGTACGAATAGTATTTGCTAATTCTATCACTGCTCAGTTCCCCAAATTTGCCACTGCAGTAAGAGGGAGCGTTACTGGCAAGTGAGTAGTATCCCGCAGGGCTGAGGGTGTGCCCTGCTCAATGTCAGCCTTTTCAGCTGAGTGGACAATCTGCTTTAACAGTGGGATGCTGGGAGCACGGACACCGGACGCCAAAGCCCTCCTGGTCCCGGTGGTAACTTCATTTCCCAAATGTTCATAATTAAACAGCTTTTATTGAAGTAATCAGCATGAGCTCCTTAGCTTTGTTTTTGCAAACGGTATTGTGTTTATGGAGCCAAATATGAGAGACTTTGATACTGAATACCTCCTCGGATGTGTTAACGTTGGCAGGGTCTCTAGATTCTGAAGATGCCGGGCTGCCTCAGCACAGCCTCCCCTCCAACCGCCAGCTCATCAGCCCCCCAAACCACAAAGCACCAGTTCTCCTGTAAGGCTCACTTAGCTATTTCTCCTGAAAGTCCCAGGGAATGGTGTGCAATCGAAACAGGGTGAAATACGATCTCAAAGTGTCTGTCGGACCAGAAGTTTTCAAAGAAAACATTTCTTAAGTCTTGTGTTCACTGCTGTTTCAGCAGGCCAATTAGATTGGATGGGACTTAGGGGGAGCTGTCGCCAGTCACTGCAGCAGGAATAGCAAACAAGACTTAAAGCAAATAAACGAGCCCAAAACTGGCATCCCAGGGGCCCCTGGCCATCGACCTCCTTCATTCCCCCTGCAGGATGGCCAGCCCACCCTCTGGGACCGAGGACCAACCTATAGGTTAATCAGATGAGACATTAGTTAGCAGCCTCGATTACTAGAAAGCAATTAATCAGGGAAAGTCTCCAAACAGGAGGAGAATAAATAAACAGGCGGGCACATGCAGTCCCATTTCGGCTCTAGATAAGGCCGCCATCCAGGTGTCCTGCTGGGGTAGAGCCCATCTGTCTTGTTCAGTTCCTCTTGGGAAATGTGGTGACATTTCTCACATCTGCCTAGAAAATGCAAAGCCAAGAGGGCTCTGAATGGGAAGAAGGTGGGAGACTTTGGAAGAACTATTTTAGCACCCAAGAGGGATTTTGTGGAGAGCTTTCCCCTATCCTGGTCATCCTTTCGCATTGTATGTAGACTCATTTTGACACAGCAAAAAAACAAAAACAAAAACAGGTTCTGCATGGGTCTCCAAACTCCTATCCATTTGGAGACAACCAGGGGCTTGGGTGGTGGCCTTGGGTCTATCCATAGGAACCCATAGGTTCATTAGCCCTTTGAGACTCTGGCTTCAGAGACTCTCCAGACAAGCTACAAAGGATTCAGATCAACGGAAAGAACTGGTTTCCTCTGATTTGGGGTGAGAAAGATTGGAAAAGCAGGGAAGAAAGTGTAGTTAATGCAAGTGGAAAGTATCAACCATTGGTCCTGCTTGACCTGACATATCACTTCAAATAGGGTCACTCATCTGTGTTGTCTTTTTGCTTCTGGAACAAAAAGATGTCAGCAACTAGAGAATATGTGTAATGTAAACACGGCTGTGTTAGCTCAGCGTCAGGGAAAGCACACCCAACGTAAGTCAGCACAAGACATCCTCTGCTCAGAGGACAAGCGCAATGATTTTAACCTAATGACCCGCTCTTAAACAGCTCTACAGCAAATCACAATTGAATAAATAACACTTAATAGCAGAGATTTGTTTTACAGCCAGATTATTTGTGGGGAGAGAAAGAGAAGGTAGGGTGAGTCACTTAAGTTTTTAATTATAAAATTAAGGTGGTTTCCAAATACTGCTATGAATGTAACCTCAAGCTAAATTTACAAAATGCCACAACAGTGAGTTACAGGCACTCTGGAACAAAACGGAGAGGCAGCGGGTGAGAGGTGTGGCAGTGTACCAGCAACTGAGGCTTTGTTTTGTTGACTTAAACTAAAGTTGAGTCTAGGGCCTTCCTTCAGCCCAATGATGAGGAATATCTGACCAGAGTTATATAAAATCATGGCATATACAACAGTGAATGAGTGGAAAATGCAGCCATGTGTGTCTCTGTGAAAAACTACAGAACTGAGGGTAGGAAAGCCAAAGTCAAGGTCTAGGTCTGACAATTTCTGGGGTAGCAAGAAGGACCTGGCTGCAATGAAGGTGGGAGAGCTATTATAGCTCATGGCAGACACTGAGAAATCACAAAAGCATGTGCAGAACTGGTGAGCTGATCAGTCTTCCCCAATGACAGCATTCAAGCTAAAGTGATGCCCTTCACTGAAAGCTTATTCACCCTCCTCGTTCATCCCTTCTTTTCTTTCTGTCTCATTATTTAACTCTGATATTTCCAGTGTGTCTAATTTTTTCACACAATCATCCACATACATATCTTTGATTTGGTGACCTGGTGATGGCTTTGTGACCTCTAGAGAGTCCAATGACACTTTTACCTCGCCCCCCACATATCTTTATAGCCTCAAAAAACAATGATTGTGCCCCCAGGGAATATTAGGGCTCAACCAGAAGCCAAGTCCTGCAAAACCTTTTCCTCTTCATGCCTTTCATGCCTTGAATGATGACTAAAAACCTAGACTTTCCAGAAGCAGCCGCAAGTTCATCTTCGCTGACTGTGTGCCGTGGTCACGATTGTAAAAGGCACTTATGTTGCTGGTAGGACCACTGGGATACAGCCCAGCCCATGAGATTTTGAGCGTCACTCAGGAGCACTGCCTCCCCAAATCAGCTTCTCAGGATTCACACTTAGTCACTCACTGATCATGCCATGAGAAATCCAGGTAATAGTCTCTGTGAGAGCAGATGTCGTGTTTTCTCCATTATGACACCCCCCCTTCCCCCCGCCCAAGCTCCTAGAATGATGCGTGAACATGGTACTTGCCATTTGTTTCATATTAACCAAGCAGCTACCTGGGCTGGGCACTCTGCTGTCTGTGAAGATGCACAAAAATCAAACTCAGCCCCTCCTATAAAGAAGCTAATGAGGTACACAAAGACATGAATGGACAGTTATAATCCTGAAGGGCACATGCCAGATGTAGCCAAAGGGTGGGTATCTCCTTCCCTTCACCATCCATGTCAAGTCATCTCCAAGTCTGATTGATCTCTAGAAATCACTCACTAAAGCAAAACCTTAGCAAATGGCTCTTCGTAA
The DNA here is from genome assembly GCF_028538775.1 of Myotis yumanensis. Taxonomy (NCBI): domain Eukaryota; kingdom Metazoa; phylum Chordata; class Mammalia; order Chiroptera; family Vespertilionidae; genus Myotis; species Myotis yumanensis. The sequence goes on from NW_027223762.1 coordinate 6,626,795, forward strand.
GGGTTATGTGATAGGCCCAGATCACTCAGATGTAGTCAGAAAGTACTTGGAGCGCCCATATTTGCAGAGGGAGCCTGACAGATAAGAACCTATCTGGGAAGGCAGAACAAGATGATGAGTAAACTCAAGCCATGACTATGACTAAGAAGGAATCATTGAAAGAAAGCCAAAAAGGCTGAGCTGGGCAAAGAAGACCCTGAGTAACCTGTGAGGCCTCAAGGGCAAATACAGAACCATGTTCATGCAGGACAGCCCTATAGGACCCCACAGGCTGTATGAACAGAGCTCCCCAAAGATGGGCAGCACACAACATAAAACCACACACAGTCGCCCTATGCTCATCTTTCCACCTACTGTGTGCAGGACAGCAGCCTCTTGATAAATGTTTGATGAATGAGACCCATTGCTGCTAGAATAAATGAAAAACTGCTGTGTGAAAGATGGAGCAAATTTTATTGTGTTAGTTTTTGCCCAAGATGACAAAAGAAAGTCCAGTAGATGCAAAAGCAAGAGAGAGGTAAACATTTTGTAAATTTCGAAGAGCTTTCTATGACGCAACGTAGTCTAATGATGAAAGGGAGTGACAGGCAGGCAGCTGTAAGCTCCCTCTCACAGACACTAACACGCAGAGAGTAGATGAGTGGCCCTCAGGGCTTGGGGCAAATATTCCATTCTTAGAAGAGGAAGTGGAGGTTGGGTCAAATCCAAGGCTGCCTTTGGGTCCTGATACAGAGCAAAAATGCAGTGAGCAGACCCCTGGAAGGTCCCAGAGCCGGGCAGGAGGTAGCACAAGGGGGGCCCAAAAGAGTTAAATTTCTATTCAGCTCCAGACCATTTCAAAGTTATTTCTTGTGAAATCAAAATGTTTCCAAGTGACTCCAAGTCGGAAAATGCCAGGCATTACAATGTGGGTTTACTCAGCAGGCAGAGGGGCCTGCAATGTTGTCTGACTGCATTGTACACAGTGGAAGAAAGACCGTGTCATCCTTCCTAATCTGATGAATCCTTGTCATAAATCCTGCCCGGGCTGTCAGCAGGGCGGCTGCTGGCACAGGGCGAGGGCTGGGGGTGCACTTTATGAGGGCCAGTGGAGACATCAGGCCGCCCAGCCTCTGCGAAAAGCTAGTAAATCAGCACTCAGCACAAGCTCTGTGCAGAGACAGCCGCCGCCAGGGCCCTGCAGGGGCCCAGAACACAGGTGAACTTGCAGGAGAGGTGGAGAGTGCTCTAAGTGGACCTGGAGCTGTGGGATCCTGGGGTGCAAGGTAGTGAGGGTGCAATGAGGCACCATGCCACAGACTTCCCGAGAGCCTCACTGTCAATCAGTGAGCACCGAGCTGGATGTGGGAATACAGGGCCACCAACAGAGAGGATCTCTGCCAATTAGTAGCTCACATTCCAGAAAGGGAGACCCCATCAGGAAAGAAAGAGCTTCTATTCATCTACTCGAGCTGCCATAACAAAATACCATAGACCTGGTGGCTTACACAACAGAAATGTACTTTCTCACAGTTCTGGGGCCGGGAAGTCTCAGATCAAGATCCCACAGAGTCACTTTCTGATCAGGGCTCTTGGGGAAAGTTGAGCTAAGCTAGTCCACGGCATTGCTGCCTTGACATCCAGGGCCTTAAACTGACACCAGCGCCCTCATGCAAGCACATGCCCTAGATTTCTACTCTAGCTGCACAGAGTCACAGGCAAATGAAAGTTCCTGACAGGACTCCCCAACAGCCCTGTGATCAACAGCCCCAGCTGCTTCCCAGTGTCTGTCTTATTCATCTCTTAGGTAAGACCCCTGGGGGGGGGGGGAGGGTCTGGTTTGAATCAACCAATCTGTTCTTAGCCAGATACTACTCCCCCCACCCCAAAGCACTGCATCCATGGATGCCCTAATAAAAGCATAGCCCCATGTACTCCCTTTCTCTCTGTCTGCACTCTGCCTTGATCTTCTCATGTAACCTCCCAAGGCCTTCTGGGTATTTCCTCTAGAACTACTGAGTAACAAACTTCTTTATTTCAATTTCTACTCTAGCCCATTGTTGAACTTTGACTCACCATCCACACCCTGTGCTCTACTTAACAAATGTAAATGTAACAGTCATAGCAGCACTCTTCATGGCTTGCAGGTGGCTGCTGCCTTCTTGCTGGGTCCTCCTATGACAAAAAGAAAGAGAGTGAGCTATCTGGTGTCCTTCTTATAGGGACACTAATCCTATGGGAACAGGGCACCAAACATATTATTTCATTTAATCTTAATTATCTCCATAAAGACCCTATCTCTAAATATAGTCACACTGAGGACTGGGCCTACCATTCAACATAGGAATTTGGGGAAGGACACAAACATTCAGTCCATAACAGAGCTCTAGAAAACAATTCTAATAAGAGTTGGTAAATTCTGTTATAGATTAAACAAAGCTCTGTGGAGTGATTCATCTAACTGAGCAGCTTGGAGGTGAGAAAGTAATCAAAGAAAATTCCATAAAAGAGGCATCTGATCAGACCACGTAGAATAAGAAAATACCCACGCAGTGAAAAAGTAAAGGGAGGCCACCTAGGATGGTGGTGACGAGTACAGGCCTTGGAGTCAAGCTGTCTGGGTTGAAATCCCTCCTCTAATCCTATTAGTTCTGTGACTCTGGACAAGCATTTTAACCTCTCTAAACCTTGGTTTACTCATCTATAAAATGGAAAGAAAAGAATCTGGTTGACAAGGTTGTGGAGGCTAGCAACTTAATTCCTAAAAGGGACTTAACCAATAATGCCAGCTCATAAATTCCAGGCAGAATGGGGTGAAAACCTGTCAATCACCTGGAGACTCAAAAATAGATGTTTAGGGAAGGGTGAGCAGTTCAATGTAGTAGCTTCAGGAACATGAAGGAGAAGACAGAACAGAAGGATTGGACACAGATCGGAAGTTTATTTAATGCTGCACTATGGAGTTTGAACTTGTTCTGAGAGAGTTAGAGAGCTGTTGGGGGACTTGAAGCAGAAGAGTGACATGAAGAAGCCTAGATTTTAGGAAGATCACTCTGGTATCCACATGAAGCTAAAGATAAAAGGAGAGTTGGGCCAAGACCAAGGCTAGGGTATCCAAGATGGCAGCCAAGAAAATGTCCCCACACCCTTTCTTCCTGGAAACTAAATCCCTTTTCACTTCAAAAAGCATCAGCTGAACCTTCACAACATTCAAGGTCCAGTGCCAAGGACTGTAACTGAGACTCTGGCCCCACCCCCAAACTCCTCAGCATCCAGGACCCTCCACAGTCTTTTCCCAGCACACCTCTCCAGTCTTTCCCCCAGCACTCCTCGGTAGGCATGCTGGGCTCCAGCCAAACAGACTGAGAGCCTTTCCAGATGCAGTGAGCTCAAACTATTTCTTCCCTTCGTGCCCTTGCTCCTGTTGGGGGAACCTTCATCCCTGGGTTTGAATCACTCCTTTGCTACTTACTAGCACTCTGTGACCTATGGCAAATCACTTAACCTTTCTGAGCATCCATGCTTCATGTGCATAATTTAGATAGTGATAAACACTTAACTCACAGGCTTAGAGTAAGGGGTAATAAAAGCATTTAGCACAAAAACGGGCATATTTGCTGCTATTCACCTGCAAGGTCCTCCCCCAGAATCTCTTTGTCAATGAGCCTGTTCAGATCCACCAGACTTTGGGACCTACCACTGATCTCTACAGCCTGTCCCTTCACTCTGCTCTCACAAGCTAACATACACTCCAGGCTTCTGGGCACTTTGTTTCCTTCACTCCCAAACCACTCCCTGCTGGAAAGGTCTCACAAGGACCATATATTTTTTACCTGTGTCTTTTCAGCACTAAGAGACTGTGATTGTGTATAGATCCGAACTGGGCCGATATCCGTATGAAGTTAGGCTATGAGAGATAAACAGCACAAGACCCACCATCCAACATGACATGCCCAAACTCCATTGCATGTTGTTTTCCTGACAATCGTCCCTGATGATTGGATCAGAAAAGGGCACAGACCCAATAGAACCCTGCTAATACCAAGGCCAGTCACATATGACATGGCTCAACCAAAAACATCAGCCAAGACAACAACGTTCTCTGTTAAGAACGTTGTTGGATACAAGATGATCAGGCAAGGGCAACAAGAGATAAAATTGAAAGGAGTTTGAAAGCCTAAAGTCAAGGCAGAGACATTGAGGGGAATTTAGAGTTCAAGTTACAGGAACCCCCAGTAAGTAAAAGTTATGAGAAACCAGAAATTATTAGTAAAAATGAAGATTTACATATATTGAAGAGCTACTATTGCCACTCACTGAACTAAGCAATACACAGATTTTTTTCCTCAAAAACTCTTAGTGGGCACTATTATTAATCCCATTAGAAGAAACTGAGTCACAGATAGGTAAATACCATAAGCTCCCCATTGCCCTTATAGCTCCCTCAGTTCCTTACAATAAACCCTCATGCTATCCCCTATGCTCACCACCCATTAATCAAGTAAATGGCTAAGTTTTTCCTCCTTGTAAGTAACAGGAACAGAAAGTTCAGTGGAGACAAGGACTGAACACAAGACATGGAAGATGTGTAAGGAGAGGACATGAACAAATGCCCCTTAAACATGGCCCAAGAGCAGCCTCAGTGTCCTGAGTGGCTTCCCAGCCCTCCAGCTTGTAGAATCGCTCCTTCTCCTGGGCCCTGGAGGTCTGTGCCATGCATGACTACATGCTGTGTAGTGTCTTTAATGATCTTGTACATATCATGCCTTTTCTTCCAAGCCAGTACGTGAGCTCCTTGACAACAGAGATCATGCCGCCTTCTCCTTTCATTTGTTCTTTGGCAAATGAACATTTACAGAAATCATCCCCCTGGCTCTGTTCAAAGTGCCAATGATCCCATCCATGGCCATAGAACCCTTCAGTGGGGCTCTCCAGAAGCATCAGAGCCCTTAGGTGTAATCTGAGAACCACCAGCAAAATAAATAAATCCCTGCCCTAGTGGCAAATACTTCCCTTTACTTCTTCCCCTATAAAAGCAAATTCTCCAACCCAGTCTCACAAGTGCTCTCTAATGGGCTCTTTGTTTTGTTTATTCCACTTAGTTCAAGCCAGAAGCAAACAAGAGAAAATGCACAGGGAACCACCTAGCACAACGTGTGGCATAGAGTCAGGAGTTCTGTGCTTCCTCCGATAATGCCTTCTTTGAAGAGCACAAACTTTTGTGTTTTTCGTGGCTGCAAAAATGGTTGGGCCGTGGGCCGTAGGTGCCATTGCCAAGAAGCCTGTTCTCAGCGCAAGTGCAGAGTTGCCACACGCGAGCAAGAGCAATATAAACTTGAGGTGCTCATCTTTGGGGCTGCCAAGTGCCCACTCAGATCGTAATCTGTGAAGAGCTGACTAGTCCACACCTCTCAAGTGGGGATCCAGCCCAGGATCCATCTGTAGGCTCAGCCTCAGAACACGTTCTGCAGGGCTGACGTGGAAATATAAACCCTGACCTCAGAAAATGGCAGAGGTGGGGCTTGCAAAGCTAAAAACCTCACACAAGGTTCAAAAGAGCAAGAAGAGAGTTAAAGAAATCCCAAAATCCACAGGTCAAAGTCCAGCTATGAAGACTGGAGCACAAGCAAGCAGGTGGGGGGTCTACCAAGGTGGGGGTAGTGAAAGTGAGGCGGAAACAAAGGCTTTCACAGTGATTGTCTATACAGTGTATTTCAAACATCTTTAGATGATAAACTCTCTTTTTAACACTTGGAGTGGGGGAAACGAGTTAAGTCGGCTCGCGTGAATTGCGCGTACTCCGCGGGAGCCGTCTTAACTCGGTTCATATAGATTTGCGGTGGAGTGCGGGAAACGTGTAAACTCGGGCCGATTGTAACTGCGTATTACCAAATATTTGTTTGCCGTTCACAAAGATACCTACCTGCGTATGCGAACAGTTTCATACCCATTGGGGTAATAGGTATCATAAAAATCCCTGATTTTGCGCGGGAAACCTAAATAATTGCCCGCGCCATCTTATATTTTGGCGGGAAATTCACCCCACACTGGAGTGTTAAATAAAAGATATGGCTCTAGCCAGTTTTTCTCAGTGGTTAGAGCATCGGCCCTCGAACTAAAGGGTCCTAGGTTTGATTCTAGTCAAGGGCACATACCTCGGTTGCAGGCCCCCTGGCCCTGGTCAGGACGAGTGCAGGAGGTGACTGATGTGTCTCTCTCACATCTATGTTTCTCTCTCCCTCTCTCTTCTACTTTCTCTAAAAAAAAAAAAAAAAAAAAATGGAAAAAATATCTTCAGGTGAGGATTAACAAAAAAAATTAAAAATATAAATGAAAGCTATGCAACCCTAAAAATAACTGATTTTTTAAATCAGTTATTAATAAATTAACACATTTACTAATTATAAAAACAATTGATAAGAACAATAAAATTCATTTTATTAAGATAAAAATTTGAAGTGGAGGATGACAATGGCTGTTTTATATCACCCTCAGCATCCACTTTATTTCAATATTTTGTCTTGATTCTATAGTTTCAAAAGAGAAAAATCCTGATTACAGAGAAAAAAGTGTTGCAAATAATAACAATTACTTTTAACCAATTGCATTTCGATGAAAATAATTTTCAATGAGACATTAGTGGTACAAAATCTTTATTCTGAAATCTTTTTAAAAAATGAGCAAACATGTTGAAGAAAAAATCAAATTTGCGTAATCACAAAAGGAGAGATTCCTTTGGTTTTAAAATCCCCAGCTAAGATCATCTAACCTTTGCCATTCGATTCCATAGATTGGCATGGGCTGGAAGCATGGACCAGTTGGTCTGTCCTAAAAGTTTCTTTCTGTGTGAAGTGGACATAAGCGCCAAAGAGGCCTCTGGTGGGGAACTGGTGAACCACCCAAGAATTCAAGTTAAGAAGAAATTACCAAATCCATTTCATAAAATACCTTAGGAGGGTAATAGAAGCGAAAATGTAAAGTCTGACAGACCCCAGGTGAAACCTCAGATGTATCATGTATTAGCTATGTGGCCTTAGGCAAATTATTTAAAATTTCTGTGCCTCAGTGTACCTATCTATAAAATCAGGATACTAATGTCTTTCACTGGAGTCTTACAACTATTAAATGAGATGCAGTGTGTGCAGGCCTGGTCATTCAGTGACTCCGAACAGGATGGAGCAACAGTGACCTGAAGGAAGGAATGCAGGAGCCTGGTGGTTAGCTGCATTGGGAACCTGACCAAGACCTGGAAGGGGTGAGTGGAGAGTGTCAGGAGCAGGCCCTCCCCAGGTGGAGAGGGGAGGGAAGGAATGGCGAGGCTCATGTGGTTGTTCCTGCCTCCTTGGGGATTGATACAGGGGACACATAGAGCCCAAATGAAACACTGGAGAAGTGAGGGGCTGAGAGCCACAAAGACCAGGAGATGCTGGCAGCTAACAGTGCAACTCCAAGGACCAGGACTGTTGTGCCCCCAGATTGCTCTGCATGCAGATGTCTGCAGATAGACATTTCTATTCACCCTCCTCCCGAGGTCACAGAGGACAGCTGGCAGCTGACCAAGCAGAGAGAGGCACACAGGGCAATGCTGCTCAGAGGTGTCAACCCCAACCCTGCGTCCTGAAGACACCTACACCATGAAGTCACCACTTCATTGATGGAAGTTCTAGGCATCTCTCCCCAGTCAAGTTCAAAGTCTGTGTTGTCTTATTTCTTCCCAAATTAAAGTAGCTGTCTGTCCCCATTCACATATATGATTCTTATGGGACTCTCTTCTGATATTCCACCCACTGGGATCCCTTTACTTAAGCTGGATCTTCTGTTTTGTTTTCCTTTGCCCTGGGCTATTTACCACCACTACAGCTAGCTGTCCCGTCCACCCTGCAGCTCTGCCAGTCTACCTAACCCCTGATTAGAGAGAAGCCGAGATGAGATGAAAGGGCAGATTCTTCAGGGAGAGGAAGAAAGCAAAGCCCCAAACTCTGAGCCTTCCCCACAAGATGCAGGAAGGAAACAACACCCTTCCACTCACTCTGATACCCTCCCTTCAAGCAGAATTTGTTGAATCCCAGAGGTCCTCTTTACTCCCACACTGCCAGTCGGTGACTCAACGCCTCCAGCCCTGTGAGTGAAGGGCCTCATAGGCATGTGGCTTCTTGTTGGAGAAGAGTCCACATCCCCTCCTAACGGCTCTAACAGCTCACGTAAAGATCACCAGTTACAGAGATCACTGTCCCCGTGACAGGGAGCTATAATTGATTAGTGTGACTGAGGTGCTTAGAAAGTGATTCATTTGGGCTCCATCATCTCTGTCGTTTTTTGTACATACAATATTTATTTGCATTATCAAGCATGATATACATATAGGCAAGCCCGATTTGAAAGTAGTGAGTAATTGACCTGTAAATTTCAATAGAACTAGTACTGTTTATATTGTTGGCGCTTCCATTATAATGAAATGATGAAGAGAGATGACTATTGTGACTTAGACGCTTAGAAGTGATTCATTTGGGCCCTATCATCTCTGTCATTTTTAATGGGAAGGGTTGGGTGGTTTGTAAACACGGTCATGACAGGCGAGGAGAGAACAAACAGGCCAGAGGGAGGGAGAACCACAGAGGTGCCTGCAGGGTGAGGCCTTTCTTTCCCAGAAGGATTAGACAATTCTGTGTGAGATGCTCTTCCCACAACTGTGCTGACCCTGTGATACAGCGGGACCTGAGCGGTGAGGGCGAGGCCACCACCTTCCCAGGCACCTCAGAACAGCGAGCACAGAGCCCCACAATAGACACATGAAGTGAGTGACGCAGGAATTATGGTGTTACTATTTCTAAAGTATTCTTGATTTTCCTACAGAATATCCACAGCAGAATTTATGGGCATGCTAATCTTTACTGAGGGTGCACTCCAGGTCAGTAACCAATGCACTAAGGTCCTTATCCTCACTTTATAAATAAGATCACAATGAACCCCAAGGAGTTGACTCCTAGTTACAGGAAAAAATCATTCCATTGTGATCCCTAGGAGAAAGTCATGTCTTAGTCATCTTCAATACATCTCATGTTCTAGCCTAATGCCTGGATCACAATGGGTACTCTAAAACGCACAAGTACTAGAGGTGGGTTGTGTGACCAGTATTACCCACTTACCCAAAACACTCTCACTTTTATTCTTAACATTCAAATTAACCACTAAGTCTCTATCATATCCAAATTATGGGGATATGTTTCTCTTTCTTGGGACTTCCTTTGCCTAGAATTGTCAATGACTCCAATGTTTATTCAAACCAAAGAGGCTTCTCCAACTTTCAAACTCCAAGTAAAGTGAGAACTTGAGAATTATATTTGTCCACAACTAAAATCCCACTTTTCAGCTGCTATGGCTTTTGTTGTTGCCACATAGATCTCTGTCAAAAATAGATATATCTTGGTGCATTGAAGGCTTTTATTTATTTTCTCTGTTGGTTACTCATATCTATGGCCCAATTTTTCACTGAGGTTCTTTTCTTTTCCATACTGATTTATAAGATTTCTACTTATGTCCTAGATATTAATATCTTGTCCATATTAGACACTGCAATATTATCCTATAGTTAAATTGTTACTAACTCTATTCATAATGTGCTTAAATTTGACATAATCAAATTCATTAATGAGTCTGCCTCATGCCTTGTGTTTTAACCGTTTTAAGAATTTCTTCCTCCCTCTTAGGCCTTTGAACTATTCTCCCTTTATTTTCTTCAACTAACATTTATAGTATTTCCTTCAACAATTAAGTCTTTTTTATTTTTATTGATTTCATAAAGTAAGGGAGAGGGAGAGAGAGACAGAGACATCAATGATGAGAGAGAATCATCAATCGACTGCCTCCTGCACTCCCTACTGGGGTCCAGCCCACAACCCAGGCATGTACCCCGACCAGGAATCAAACCTTGACTTCCTGGTTCATAGGTGGATGCTCAACCACTAAGCCATGCCAGCCAAGTGACAAGTCTGTAACCCATCTGAGATTTACTTTTGTATGTTATAAGGTTTATTTTTCTTTGTATTGTGAGGCAGTTTTCCCAGATCCAACTATTAAACTTCTTATTTTTCCCCAACCCCTTCAATGATTTGTTGTGCTAGTTTTCTTGAACATTAAGTCCCCAGACATAGAAATATACATGTAGATAGATATACCTATATAATGCACACATATAGATGATAGACATGCACATAATATATATAGATAATATAGATATAGATACAGATGTTTTACATATAGATATAGAGATAAAGATAGAGATAGAACTAGAGTTAAAGAGATAGGTAGAGATAGAGATGATAGAGATAAAGATAGAGATAGAGATAGAGATAGAGATAGAGATAGAGAGAGGTAGGTAGAGATAGACATAGAGATATATATAGATACATGTCTGTCTCTGAGTTCTCTATTCTGTTCAATTGAGTTATTTATCTCATTTACATGTAACATGTCTTCATATCTGGCAAGAAAAATATTCCTTATTTTCTCTACTTTTTTAATGTTCACTTACCTATCTGTGACCTTATTAGTTCTATATAATTTTTAGAATATATTTATCAAGTCCTTCAAAATATCCCACTGGAATTTTAAATGCAATTGTGTTGAATTTGGAAATTAATCTGGGAGGATACAGCTTGATAATATTGACTCATCCTCTACAAGAACAAGGAATGTCTCCCCATTTAAATAAATCATCTTCTGTGTGTGTTACGTGCCGGTGAGTCAGCTCAGAATCCTGACGACTCTGAATGAGTGATGTTCACAATGCCCTGCCCTCAGCGGCCCTGTGCAGCTCCTGTGGAGTCATACCTGTTTGGTCTTTCTCTTTTCCTGCTGCTTCTATTTTTCTCAGCATTGTCTTTTCCAATAAACCCTGCCTTCTCATGATAGTCCCAAAGTAAGTTGTAGTCTAGTAAAATTTAACATTTTTCTATAGAAATCTCGTGTACCCTTGATTAATTCCTAAATACTTCATTGTTTTATTGATGTTGTAAAAGATACACTATTTTACTTTTGGTTGATGGCTGATTATTGCTGATAAAAATAAGTATATTTAAGTTGATCTGGGATCCAACAATCTTGTTGAACGTTCTTATTCTAAGAGTTTGTCTGGGTTTTTAGTTTAGTTTTTATGGAAGCTTTTTAAAATTTTCTTACCAATTACTTCCTTGAATTCTTCTCGGAATTTTTTTTTTAATTTCTGCTATACAACAATTACAGATTTAAAAGATGAATAAGATAAACATAAGCTAAAGTTGAGAATATATATTTCTCTTGGCTGTTAGAGGATTTGCGAATACTGTTTAGAGTAAACTCTGTTTAATAGTTGTGTAGATAATGTTACACACTGGTGACAAAATTAAAGCATAAAGATTATGCCAAGGCTTACAAAAGCAGGTCTTTCAGTAGCTTGTGTTAAGAAAAGTGTGAAAAGAAGTGGGGGGAACTTTTGTTATGCAGTAACACTGACAGCTGTAAGCATAGGAGAGCCACTCGGCCTGAGTGGCCAGGAGGGACCCTCCCAGCATATGTCAGGTGCTACACTGCTTCCTCTTCCCAGGTCCCCAGCTCTACACCCTTCCTCCCTGACCTCTTGGCTCCTTTGGCTACAGCACGTACAGGTCCAAGTCATCCCAACTGGGAACATTTGTGAGAAATGTTCCCTGTGCGCTGAACTTTTGTCAGCCTTGCTGTGCACATTCCAGGCAGTGGCAGATGTTTCCGCTGTGCTATTCGTAGCCTTCCTCGTGTTTCCACAAGCAGGAAGGGCCCTGGAGTAAATGAGAGCTATCTCTAGGTAAAGGCACGAATATCGTATGCTCAAAGCAAATCCAGTTTGGAAGGGATATGTCACAAGTTGCAAAATCCTCCTGTGGTTTTTAAAATGACAGCAGTGGTCCTGATCACACGGAGGTCACTTGGCAGCACCATGTTCTTTCACACCAGGGAGACCGCTTCCTGATTCTTTTCCTACAGCCTATCAGAGAGCAGCTGGAAGACCTCCACGGCTCCACCCAACAGCCAACATGAGATGGCAGTCCCATCTGGGACAAGGGGCCCAGAGGGAGCAGAGGGGTCCACCATCAGCAAAGCCAGCTCCCCAGGAAGGAGCTGGGTCAGGAGGCCAGGAGTGACTGGGACCAGGGCATGAATCTTGCTCAGCTCTTTTCAAACAGGCACATGCTGTCACCTGGTTCCCATTACAGCCTCGATGCAGCGAGACTTGCCCACTGAGGCACCCAGGTGGAAGAATGAGGCTGAGGCGCTGTGTGCTTGGAGCCCAGAGAATGTTCCCAGCATATCACAATTACAGAAACATCTGTGCCCAACAGCTTTCAGTTGAACTGCTGTGAAAATTTACAGTGTTCGATTGCTTTCAGAATTTCTCACTTCTCAGCCCGAGGCAGGGTGGTCTCGAGGCTGCCAGTGAGCTGCTGCAGGAAGTGAGAGAGGTCACAGTTTCCAGGGTTTGGATGAAATGTGGCATAAGGGTGTGAGGGGTGAGCCTGGAGCCCTGAGTGCTGTGGACTTCCATCAGCTGGTCATTTTTTCTTCCTTTTGTATTCAATCAACATGTGCTTGCTGGGCATGGTGTGAACTGACTTGACAATGGATCAAAATCTCTAAGAGTTGGTCCTCAAAGAGCCAATAACTTAGTGAGAAATAACCAATTGTTGAAAATAATCCAAATAATATGAAACATTATTTATTTTGAAACCACAGACAGCAATGGAAAAGCTATCATGTATTATACTAACTGCAAACAGGTTTGAAAGTACCATCTAGGACAGCACTGCTCTAAGGTCTCCCAAGCAAGCATGCTGGATGCTTAATAAGTGGCCAAGCCTTGAACTTTCCAACTTCCCATGACATCACATTTCTCCTCTTTGTTTTTTCCCAGCTTTAATGTGGTATAATCGACAAACAAAAATTGTACATATTTAAAGTACAGTCAAACCTCACTACTCGAATGTCTCCCATCTCCAACAATTCAGTTATCCACCAAGCTGTTCACAGCTTGTTCTGGTGTCGACCAAAACTTCAACCTGACAATTCTTTCATGCTGATACCTCAGCAAGGCTAAAAGCATCTGGCAGGCAACAAGCAAAGGAGAGAATGCTTTTGTTGCTGGCAATTAGCACAGTTTTAAAATAAAAGAGGCCACCAAGAGTGCTAATGTTATTAAGGGTGTGAAAATGCTCACAAAACAGTAATCACAGGCAATTGAATAGGCAGAAAAACTGTTGCTGATTTGGATAAAGGAAAAGCAGTTAGCCTGTGACACCATTTCAGGAGGCAGTGATATATATGAAAAATTTATGTAAGGCCAGTAGGGGGTGGTTCGATAAGTTTAAGAAATGTTTATTTATAAATTAAACAGAACATTAGGCATGTACTGTATATAGGGAAGGTTGAAACAGGGAATCATCTGGGGGTCCAGAACTAATTAATTCAATTTACATTCTTTCTAATGGGGAAAAATGATTCCGTTTTCATACAAATTGCTTCTTAAACAGCCTCCTGGAACAAATTAAGTTCGAGAAACGAGGACCCACTGTATACAGCATGATGTCTGGTATATGTATACACTGTGAAATGATTACCACAAATAAGCTTAATTAACACATCTATCACTTCACACAGTTGCCATGTTTAGTTTGTGATGAGAACACTTAAGATCTACTCTTGAGCAAATTTCAAATAGACAATAGAGTATTATTTATATATATATAAAAACCCGTGGCCCTAACGCCATAAGGACCAAAGACCGGTGAGGCTTGCGCGGGTGGGTGGGGCTGCAAGTGCGGCCAGGCGTGTGAGGGTGGGCAGGGCTGGGCCTCTCGGTAACTATAATAGTTGCCGTGCTAATTTAAAAAGATTTGTCTTCTTTCTCCTACATGTTCAAGTCTATTGTTGAAACTCTCTGCGTTTTTTCAGTTCAGTCACTATATTTTTCAGCTTTGAAATTTGTTTGGTTCTTTTTTACGGTCTCTATTTATCAAATTTCATATTTTGTCCACATATTGTTTTCTTGTTTCTTTAAGATGGTTTTGAATTCTCTGTCAGGAAATTTGCAGATTGCTACCCCATTCCTTGGAGATTGGCTACGGGAGCTTTACTCTTTTCTTTGATGGTATCACGTTTTCCTGATTCATGATCCAGGAAGCCTTGCATTGGTGCCTTTGTTGTGCATTTGCAGGAGCCAAGATTGCTTTCCGTCTTTATTGACTGGTTTTGTCAGGGAAAGCTTTTCTCCTATTGTACCTCCAGGTGATGGAATTGTCTCTGGTACTGCAGTTGGGCAGGGTTAAAGCCAAGTCTCATGGCTGCTGCTAGGTCCACAGTGAGGTCCACAATTAGCAGGCCTGGTACCAGGAGCTTAGGTGGGTGTGGATCCTGCCTAGTCCCTACACAGTGATGGCGAACCTTTTGAGCTCGGCGTGTCAGCATTTTGAAAAACCCTAACTTAACTCTGGTGCCATGTCACATATAGAAATTTTTTGATATTTGCAACCATAGTAAAACAAAGACTTATATTTTTGATATTTATTTTATATATTTAAATGCCATTTAACAAAGAAAAATCCACCAAAAAAATGAGTTCGCGTGTCACCGCTGACACGCGTGTCATAGGTTCGCCATCACTATCCTAGGAAGATGGGACTGCCTTCAGGACCTTGGTTAGTAGGGCTGGTGCTGGGACAAAAGTCCACTTCAAGGTCTGCAGTTGGCTCCAAGACAGTGGGAGTGCTCCAGGGGTATGAAAGGTATGTTCCCACTGGGAGGGCTCCTGCTGCATCACTGGGCAGATCCCTGGGTGGGCAGGACTGGGTCCCAGACCATGGTTGGGTTTTCTTGAACCAAGTCAGAGAGCTCCTTCAGGATCCACAGCCAGGACCAAGGTCAGCAGGCCTGCCTCTAGGGACACAGAGGAAGAGTGTTTCGCCCGCTGGGTTCTGACTAGGCAGGACTGATCCCAGACCATGGCTGAGAGGAGCTAGAGCCAGGTCATGGGCAGGCATATGGCACTAGCAGGACCAAGGACAACTGAAGCTATAGTCAAGTCTACAAGGGAACAGGACTGTTTCCAAGTCTGTAACCATGACCATGGCTGGTGAGCCTGCCATGTGGATGTGCAACCACTTCTCTAAATGGCTCTCCTCAGTCTTGGGCTCCACTGGGGTTTCACAGCCTCCTACCTGCATCCCAAAGTTCCCACAAAGGTTCCCAAATTATTGTTGCTGTGGGGAAATAGGAGAGAGGGACAGCCATTGCACCACATTTCTGACATCCATCCCATTTTCCTTCTTTGGTGGAGGGATCCTTATTCTAATAAAAGAGAAGGTGAGGTGGGGGCAGACATTGGCAATTGTGCAAGAAATTGTAGCCCCACCGTGCAGTTCCTGAGCTAAACCAAAGGGTAGTATTAGATTTGCTAATGCCGGCTGGGGATTTTTGTGCTTGTTTGGATTTGGGTTTTTGTTGGTTGGTTCATTGGTTTGGGAGGATTTGGTTTTGTTTTGATTTGTTGTTTCTTTTAAAATCATTGATCTGCAGGAAAACATGATTTAGAAAGAGAGCGAGGAAGAGGCATGTAATAAATTATCCTAAAAATAAACTATGATCATGGAACTAACTTTGTAGAAACAGGAAGAATTAATCTCCTCACTTTTCAATGTTTTTCTTGATTCTACCAGTGAGCAACACCAGAATAATCTGGATTCTGGCCCATCATAAATATGTGCTCAACTTGTAAACATTTGACAGAATATGAACAAGGAAAAGGAGATCTTATATTTAGTTGTCAATGGGAATTTTAAAATAATCAATGAAAGTCAGGAAATTCTCCTGTCCTTGATCCAGGAGACAGGGCCATGAGTTGGCATCAATCCCTACGACATGCAAGCAGGTTTCAGAGAGAGGAAGACAACGTGTGAACTCAGAGAGTTAGAGGCATCCACATATCAGCCTTTGAGTCACAGAACACAAAGCTGTAAGGCCATTAGAGAGCTTCCAGAACAGTCCCCCACTTAATAAAGAGGGAATATAAGACTAAAGAGGAGAAATGGGCAAAAATTAAGCAAACGTGAAGCACTTTACCTAAGAGACAAAGCAAATAACTATAAACTGTGTAAAGTTGCTCAATTTCATTGGAAATGAAAGTTGCCAATTAAAACAATAAGATATATTTTGCACTCACTATATTGGCAAAACATTTAAAATCTGATAATACCAAGTGTGGGCAAAGTAGTAGAGAAATGGAAACTCTATTCCACCAGAAAGTAAATGGGTTACAACAAATTCAGAAAGCAGTTGGGCATAAACCCGAGCATACACACGATGACCATCCCAAACGTCAGCAGAGGTGCCCCAGGAGAAAAGTCTAATAATATGCCTTACAGAACTGTTTCTAGTATTAAAAAGATACAACAGCTGAAATGTCCATTGAGAAGAGACTAACTGAGATAAAGTCATATAACTGTATTTCATTTAGCACTGAAAATAAATGAATTATAACTACATGGTGGAATTACACAAATAGAGTTAAAAGTTTTAAAAAAATAAGTCAAAGAAAAATACTTTGTTTCTCAGTTTAATAAAATACAAAAATAAGCAATGCTGATCAATATATTGTTTAAGAATGTGATGTGTATATATGGATATAGTACATGTACGCAAAAAAACAAAATAAAAAAATAGCATAAAACTCAAATCTAAGGCAATGGTTACTCTGGGGTTCAGGAAGATGGGGGTTGCCACAGAAGAGGAACACATAGAAGACTCCATAGGCATGGGCAAGGTTCTATTTCTTAATCTGGTTGAAAGGTATCCAGGTATGTGTTTCATTAGTCTATAAACTATATATGTGCACTTCTGTATTTACAGTCATCATCATTAAAAATAGAATTAAACTTGTAATTTTAAGACAATCAACATAGACTAATGAGTGGTCCAAAGATGAAGTAATTTTCCTAGATCATCCGCAAATAAATGCCCAAACCTGGACTTGAACTCACATGATCTAGGTTCAGTATCCAAGCTCATAAATGACTGTTCTTCAGACTATCATTCCACTACACAATTTATACTCTGCTCCTTACTTAGCCTTGCTAAGTCTTGGTTCCTTCTTCTGTAAAATGGAAGTTAAATATGTTTGTAAAGCTGCAAGCACATTGCTTAGCCTATGTTCTGTACTCAAAGGTAACCCTAGGGAGGAGGAGGAGGAGTGGGATGTAGAGAGGAAGGCAGGGAGGGAGAAAAAGGAAGACAGACAGAAATGGAGAAAGGGGGGGAGTGGCAAGAAGGAAAAAGAAGGAAACACCGACGAGGAATGGCATCCTTCAAAGAACTGCACATGCTCAATTTAGAAAATGCACCAAGTGGAAGTGTAAACTAGAAAATCTGTTTTCTCTTCATTGCTGCAGGCCCCACAGCATCTGGTCTCATTAAAGGTGCAAAAGTCGAATAGCCTATTGAAAATTCTCTTTGGTGTAGGAAATTAAGTTAAATTAAAAACATGACCTTTCTCTCAAACTGGCAAAAGTGATCTCGTTCTGGGAGCATGATCGTCTCCATCAGCAATACATCAAAACCAGACGTCGCTGTGGGACTTCTATGGCTGAGCCATCAACCTCCTCAGAGACTCCCGTTTATTTGGCTGCGTTCAGGCAAAGAGGATCAGGTTCTTTATAAAATCCAAGGGAAGAAGGTGATATCCACCCAGGGAGGAGGGTTGCAGCTCTTCTCTAACATTTCACAGGCCATTCACTGGAAGACAGAGCTGCTAACAACCTGGAGGGTTGCTGCCCCACTCTTCACTTCAGATACAACACTGGGGAGAGGGGGGGAGTTGGGGGGCAGTGCAGACAGAACTGCTCTCTCTGGAAGCAATGGAGTTGTGAATTCAATTGTAATCCTATAAGGCCCAGCTGGGAGAGCCCTGGGGACCCTGACTGGGGTTCTGGGCAGGAACAAGTACATGCCCTCCCTCTCCTTCTCTCTGTTTTGCCCATCCCATCCCTAGTCAGAGCCTATTTTTTGTCTAAGAAGATCCTCCATAGCAAAGGGGCATTATGAGTCCAGTTCACCATCCAACAAACACAAAAGCCATTCTCTTTTATATATATATTATTGATTTCAGAGAGGAAGGGAGAGGGAGAGAGAGAGAGAGAGAAAGAAACATCAATGATGAGAGAGAATCATTGATCGGCTGCCTCCTGCATGCCCCACACTGGGGATCAAGCCCACAACCCAGGCATGTGCCCTGACCAGGAATCGAACCGAGACCTCCTGGTTCATAGGTTGATGCTTAACTACTGAGCCATGCCAGCTGGGCAAAGCCATCCTCTTGCATTGCCACTCATGCCCAGAGTAATTGGAGGCCCTTCTGGGAACCAGGGGCATTGTGAGGGAAAAGGACCTCTCCCAAGAGTCGAGCAGTAGCGCCAACAAGACGGGAGCCCAGAGCAATGGAAGCCCTGGAAGAAAGGGACTGGCCTTCTGCAGCCAAACTCCAGAGAGAGATTCAGAAATGAAGAGCAATTGTTTATGCAGGAGCATGCCAACTGCAGTGTTCTTCACAGGCCCAACTGTCTAAGACTATGTAATTGTCCAGTTTGGAAGATGGTTACATCAAAGATGGTCTAACCATAACATATCATGTAAAATAGACTGTCATGTGAAAAATTAGTCCACAGGATGATTTTTTCAAATTAAAGCATTACTATTATAATTTATATATTAATATCAAATAGAACCTTACAATTTACAATGAGCTTTTCTTCTATCAAATTTATCCCATTTAATTAGCACAAATAATAGGCCAGATATTATTAGCCACATTTTATAGATAAGAAAACAGACACCCAGAAAGATGAAATGATTTGCTTGAAGTCATACACCTAATAACTGGTATAAAAGGATTCAAATGCAGGTTCTCAAATTCTACCCCCAGAGCTATTCCCACATTATGCACAAGCCATCCATGGTAGTAGAGGGGTCTGCTGAATACATCAAAAATAAATTAATTAACAATAATGAAGAAGAGGTAAAAAGAAAGCAAGAGGAGAAAGGAAGGAAGAAGAGAAAATAATGGTGCTAAAATATATTTTTTTTCATTTTCATAACAAGCATCTAACAACTCCCAAAAACCCCTTGCAGTGGTTCTCAACCTTCCTAATGCCGCAACCCTTTAATACAGTTCCTCATGTTGTGGTGACCCCCAACCTTAAAATTATTTTCGTTGCTACTCCATAACTGTAATTTTGCTACTGTTATGAATCATAATGTAAATATCTGATATGCAGGATGTATTTTCAGGGGCCGCGACCCACAGGTTGAGAACCGCTGCTTTTAAGGGTTACATAACGGGAAACTAGAATCACACAGAGCATATTTATTTCCTTGATGGTTTTTATTGTTTTTATCGCCAAAACCTTTTCAAAATAAAACTAAGTACAAAAAAACCCTTAAAAAAATAAACTGTGGAGTGCAGTGTTACTTTCCCCACACTCCACCTTGTTAGTTAGCTATCTTCTGGTCTTAATCCTGGGCTAGCAGGGGTGTGAAGTCCAAGGCACTTATTTGGAGGAATGTTAAAAATCACACAATAGCATCATCCGTGATAGCCAAGATATGGAAATAACCTATGGGTCCATCAAAGGATGAATGCATAAAGAGAATGTGCTTTACGTAGGCAATGGAATATTATCCAGCCATAAAAAAAGAAAATCTTGTCATTTGCAACAACATGGATGAAACTGGAGAACATTATACTAAGTGAAATAAGCCCGACACAGAAAGACAAATGCTGTATGATCTCACCTATATGTGGAATCTAAAAAAGTCAAACTCATAGCCCTAGCTGGTTTGGCTCAGTGGATAGAGCGTCGGACTGCAGGATGAAGAGTCCCAGGTTTGATTCCGGTCAAGGGCACATGCCTGGGTTGCAGGCTGGATCCCTACTGGGGGAGTGCAAGAGGCAACTGATCAATGATTCTCTCTCATCACTGATGTTTCTATCTCTCTCTCTCTCCCTCTCCCTTCCTCTCTGAAATCAATAGAAATGTATTAAAAATAAAATTAAAAAGTCAAACTCATAGAAACAGAGTAGAATGGTGGTTGCCAGGAGTTGGGGAGTAGGGGTGATGTGGAGATGTCAGACAAAGGTACTCACTGCCAATTAGAAGATGAATATGTTCTCTGGACCTAACATACAGCATGGAGACTATAGTTATTGCATATTGAAATTTGCTAAGAGAGTGACTCTTTTTTAAAACATATTTTTATTTATTTTTTAAAATATATTTCTTTATTGATTTCAGAAAAAAAGGGAGAGGGAGAGATAGAAATATCAATGATGAGAGAGAATTGGCTGCCTCCTGCCTGCCTCCTACTGGAGATCAAGCCCGGAACCTGGGCATGTGCCCTTGGTAGGAATCGAAACTGGGACCCCCCTACCCTCCACCCCCCACCCCCCAGTCCACAGGCCAATGCTCTATCCACTGAGCCAAACTGGTGAGGGCAAGAGAGTGATTCTTAAGTGTCTTATCACACATATACTGATGGTCACTAAGTGAGATGATGGATGTGTTAATTAGTTTGAATGTTGTAATTGATATGTATATGTATAGCAAATCATCACTTTGTACACCCTAAATATATACACTTTTATTTCTCAATTATACCTTAAAGCTGGGGAAAACACTCAATACCTACAGATGCATTTCCATTAATAATAACAACAACAGGGTAAAAACAAGTAAACAAAAACATGCATTGAAATATGAGTGAAGACAAAATGATAGAATGAGAATAGATAAGAAATTTTGTGTGTATATGCATATAAAATAAGGAGAAAATGGTAGTAAGAAAGAAAAAAGAAAATGAGTCCTTAATTCCATCCAAAGAGAAAAAGATTAAAGCTACTACACAAAATACTATTACACTAACAGGTTTCAAACAGACCCCTAATTTCTGGAGGTCATGGTCAATTCGTATTTGTTCATCCGGCCTTTTCAAGAGATCCAGCTGCTACTCAAGGAAACCTACAATTGTTGTTAATGAATCCAATATTCTCCAAGTTTTCCATAAAAGGCTCTTTTAAATAAATGGAACTTGAGTAGCTAAATTGTTTTTAAAGGAATAGGCTGTGGAGTGCAGTGTTACTTTCCCCACACTCCACCATGCACTGAAGTCTTAATTAGAGCCGTAGCTATCTGAACTATTTTGGCCTTTGACTTTATAGCACAACATGTAATTCCTATCGGTGTAGTAAACCACTAACTTCGGTATTTGTTAAAACTAAATAAAGTTTATAAGCCTATCAAAATACCTCTTGTTTCTTGTAAATGTTTAGGAAACATTTCTGAAATGTTTCTGAAAGTTAAAGTCTTACGAGTTAGCAGGATCCAGTGACCTCACTTTGCACTTTGCTTCCTTCCGAATGAAGCAAGCTCTTCACTCTTCAAGGGGCCAGGAGAGCCACAGATATGGAAGCGGGGAGTCAAACAGGACATGGACCACAACAAAGACAGATCTCTGCCACAACCACACTAGGCCCCTGATGGCAAGCTTTGTCTGTTAATGGCCCAGCTGCATCTATTAAAAATGGCACCTGTATTTCCAAGAGATAGGAGTGGGAAATGAAGTGGGAAGGAAGAGTGCAGTCTCAATGCACACAACTGCCTTGGGGAAAACTGCCTTTGCTTATTCCCTCTATCAATTCTGAATAATCATTTCACATCATTGCTCTTCAGCAGTGTTTAGAAAAAAATGCTTCCACGGAAAAAGTAATAAAAGTCGGAGTCTGCCAAATATTCCAAAGGACTACACCTCTGCCTATATGTTTCTAAGTCTGTAAAACAGAAATAACTAATACCAAGCTCATTGGGTATGAGCATTAAATGAGATGATCCATGGCGTATACTTAGTATAATGCTTATTAGCACAGAGAACTCAAATGTCCTATTATTCGCTCTTGCTATTACTGTTATTGCTGTTGTTGTTTTGTTTATTTTATTTTAAGAGGCTGTATAACAAGCCTTGAGTTACTGCTAGAGGAGTTATAGGTGGTGCAGCCTTTTGCTGACTCCTTCCTAGCCAGTTTAGAGCGATACCCATACCTTGATGCCTATCTCTCTTTAGGCCAAGGCAGTATTTAGAAAGCTACCTTCTTTGTCTAAAACACAAAACAGAACACCAGAGAGTATATTATGCAACAGATGCTCAATAATTGCATGCTTGGTAATGGTTAATTGGCAGATAGAAGAATGGAAGGAAAGAAGGAAGGAAGGGAAGGAAAGAAGGAAAGAAAGAAGGGAGGGAGGGAGGGAGGGAGGGAGGGAGGGAGGGAGGGAGGGAGGAAGGAAGGAAGGAAGGAAGGAAGGAAGGAAGGAAGGAAGGAAGGAAGGAAGGGTTGACTAATAGGTAGACTTAAAAGGCAGAATAGCCAATCTGCTCCAGAAGCTTGGGCCTTTGTGAGAAAAAGAGGACCCAGAGAAAGCAATGTACCCAGAATCATCACCGGAGTACCCAATAAAAGGAATGGGAGAGACACTTGCCCTTAAAAACTTCCAACTATCAAAAAACTTACTACATTCAAAAGTGTGCTTAAATTTTCAATTTACTTAAAATATACCACATACATTATAAAGTGATAGTTTTATTTGTTCTGTGACATTATGAAAATTACATATATTTTATTGGACCAAAACTTTTAAGTATCTATTGAAACACTGTTTTATCCCAACTGATAATGATACCCCACTTACACAAATCCCTACCCCTCTAGGATTCTGATAATTACCCCAAATCATTACTCATATTACTATTTGCACAGCCCTCCTTCACATAACACATGTCTTACTTTCATCAGCAATTTCAGCCATGTCTGGATGTATTCTTAAACATCTGAGACTAAGATGTCTCTTTTTCTTGCCATAGAAATTTCTTAGTGACTTGCCCAAAAGCCTCTGTTAGTTTGCTTCTCCTCATTCAGCATGCCTGGCTCAGAATTCCTGGGAGAGACAGAACAGCCATCAACAATGGCCTGGGTTAGAAGTGACAGCCATGACCTGTGCAATGATAATTCAGCACTATGGACAGCAATGTGCATGCTGTGTCCCACACCCCCAAAGATTTTAATTATGTTTTAACTTAATATGGGTACCCAGGGGTACCCATATTACATCAGATTATATAAAAAACAGCAATAATAATAACAGGTGAGATATATGGAACACCTAATATGTGCCAAGCATTGTACGAATCTATTTTATGTGTTACTATGTTTAGTCCTCTCAATAACTCTGCAAGATAGGTATTGTTATTTCCAGTTATGGATGAAGAATCTAAGGTTCAGAATGAGTAAGTAGCTTGCCAAATGTCAACAACTAATAAGCCCCCAAGTGGGTCCTTGATCCCTTTGCTATGCCATCTGCACTCCCACATACACACGAGATATCCTCCCAAGAGTCTGATAAGGCCTGAGTTTAATGTGCCACCAATTCATTTCCTGATATCAACCAATGAGAGGAAGGCCCTACCTCTGAAAGGAAAACATGATAACCATCAGGTGCCATCCAAAGAGAGCCATCACTGTGCAAGGAAGATAACGGGGGCCTCCAAAGGCATGTTGTCCACAGCCATATCTACAGGTGGCTCACAAGGTCTCCCAGACACTTAAACCACAATGATAGGCGCAGTCCATTTACAAACACTTGCATGTTTTCCTTTTCTTGTCTCTGATGTCTACATTTTTCCCCAAGCATATCAGTCTTCTAATCAGTCCCGCATGTCTGTTCCCAAGCATGTTGCTGGGAGCCAGCCAGACAAACTGCAAAAGTCCTTGGCCACAGAAGCACCTGGCTCCCCAAGGATGTGTGCCTCACTATCTTAAATCTGGTGAAGGCCCTTTGATCTCCCCGCTTAGACAAGATTGCAGCCAGGCCTTTATACAAGCATCCTTCCAGACCCAGCATTTCCCCTTTTCCCTGATCCCTCCCTTTGCTCTTCACTGACTCTAAACTCTTCCTCCCGTTCCTCAACCCCCATAACTCTGGGCAGCCATATCTCTCTCTGGGTCCTCCTCTTGCCTATAAAACACATCCCATAGAGTGCACTCTCTGCTATCCACTCTCTGATAGTCATATGACTATCTCTCTGACTAAACTGTAAACTTATTGAAGACAAGAACTACTTCTTAAGGAGGCAGCCTTGATTCTGGAACTATCACAAATTTAAGCATCATTCTGTTTACTTTCAATGGATCTATGTTCTTATTAGTCCATGGATTCTAATTTTGACATATAAATCATAGTCACCACACTCACAACTTTGGATTTCTCACACTGTGTGTCTCCCCTTACTCTAAGACACTACCTCCCAAAACACACACACACACACATATAAGCACATACATATATGCATACATGCATGTGTATGTGTGTGTGTGTATTTCTGTCTATATAGCACTTTTTCTGATACTTAACTGTTGACTTACTAAACTGTTGTCTTTCTCTAATTCTTTCCTGAACTTAGAATGTTGCTGTTCCAGGAACATAGAATGTGGCCAGGTATTTGAAAGGTGGATTCAAAAGCAGAACATAGATATTGATCTGTAATTTTCTTTTTTCTTTCTTTCTTTTTTTTGTAGTATCTTTATCTGGTTTTGGTGTCTGGGTAATGCTGGCCCAGTAGAATGAGTTTAGATTCTTTCCATTTCAATTTTTTGGAATAGTTTGAGAAGGATAGATATTAATTCTTCTTTGACACTGGTCTCAGCAACAACTTTTTGGACATGTCACCTTGAGTAATAGCAACAAAAGTAAAAATAAACAAATGGAACTATGTCTATCTAAAAAGTGTGTGCATAGCAAAAGAAACCATCAACAAAATAAAAAGGAAATCTAAGTGGGAGAAGATATTTGCAAATGATATATCTGCTAAGGGGTTAATATCCAAATTATATAAAGAACTCATACAACTCAACATCAAAGAAAGCAAACAATTCGATTTTAAAAAATGGGCAGAAGACCTGAATAGACATTTCTCCAAAGAAGACATACAGATGGCCAACAGATATATAAAAATATGTTCAACATCACTAGTCATTAGGGAAATGCAAATCAAAACCACAGTGAGATATCACCTCACACCTGTCAGAATGGATATTATCAAAAAGACAATAAATAACAAGTGTTGGCAAGGATGTGGAGAAAAAGAGAACCCTTGTGCACTTTTAGATGGGTTTGTAAGTTGGTGCAGTCATTTTAAAACAGTATAGAGGACCCCTCAAAAAATTAAAAATCGAACTACCATACAACCCAACAATTTTACTTATGGGTATTTGTCCAAAGGTAATGAAAATACGAATTCAAAAAGATATATGCACCCCTATTTTCATTGCAGCATTATTTATAATAGCCAAGACATGAATCAACTTATCAACCTAAGCATCCATCATTAGATGAATGGAGATATACATATACATATACGCATACACATATATTCTTTATACACACACACATACATACAATGAAATTTTACTCAGCCAAAAAAAAAAAGAGAATGAAATCTTGTCATTTACAACAACATGGATGGACCTAGAGGGAATTATGCTAAGTTAAGTAAGTCAGACAGAGAAAGACAAATACCGTATTCCACTTATATGTTAAATCTAAACACACACACACACCTACACACGCAAAACAGAAATAGACTCTTAGAAGAGAGAAGAACCTGAGGGTTACCAGAAGGAAGGAAGGTCGGGGGGAGGGGTGAAATGTGTGAAGGGGGTTAAGAGGTACAAACTTCCAGGTGTAAACTAACCAAATATAGCATAGGAAATATAGTCAATAATATCATAACTTTGTACAATGACTGATGGTACTAGACTCGTGGTGATCACTTTGTAAGTTATATAAATACTGAGTCACTATGTTGTACACCTAAAATTAATGTAATATTGTATGTCAACTCTAATTTAAAAAATGCCAGAAGAAATAGAAATTAATTAATTAATTAAAGGCAGAGCATTGGATTAAATGGCTTACATATGAAAATGAGAGAAATTGTCCCATGAGCCTTATCTGGAAGAGCATAACCAGCTAAGTGTAACCTGTCTGTGTGTGCTGCTCCAGAGCTCAGAGACAGCGATGAATGGTCAAACCCACCCCCACTGCTGCCAACAAGGGACTTGGACAGGAAACACCTTTACACCCATCACCACAAACAACCCACCCACAAACTCCCACTGATCACCTTCTACATGCTAGACCCTCCAGAATAAGAAAGTAATGAGGTTTAATTTATAACTGCTTTTAAAAAAACATACTGAGGAAAGCTGAATTCATACGCAGGAAATGAAAAAGGAGAGTAAACTATTTTTGCTGAATACCTACTATGTGTCAGGTTTATTGCACATAATATCTCATTTAGGCACCACAACCAACCTCAGAAAGACAAATCATTTTCTCCATCTCAGGAAGCTCGAGAAAGATCCGAGCCCCGATCTGAGCGCTGACATGCATGCTGCAGGCCTATAACCCCCGAGGGATGCAAGACTGATCACACGCAAGCATCCCTGCTCCATTTGCTGTATGTTTCCATTTCTTCAACAGGCCATCAGAGATGGTGAGCCAATTTGAGCACACAGCACAGTATAGCCTAGTAATGTTTCTTTATGATAGTAATGATTTCCTGTCATAACATTAAATGCCACTTAAAGGAGTACAGATGCTGAGTCTGAGCAGATTAGGCAAATTGTGGTCTAAACTCCAACTCTCAGAGTTGTATCCCCAGGGCAAAGTAAAATGCCCAGTAGCGATTACCCCATTCCTCAACAAAAAGCAGCTTTCTAAAATGTGACCCATATAAAATATTACATATCTTAAACTATGTTGGCTTTGGGCTGGTTGCATGTTTTCTATTGGAGTTCATACCGGAGTTCATATGGAGGTGTGGGAACTTAAGACAAGCATCTAATACCGTGAGCCATTTAGGCAAACCAATCTAAAACAACAATGCACTCCACACAGTATAACTCATGGTGCATTGCGTTTGGTCCTCACTGATCCCTTGCTTTGCAGGGTGGAGTCCTTCACCTCTGGCCTCAGCTCTGGGTGAGCAGAGCAGAGAAGCATAAGTTGGAGGAGCAGATGAACTTGGTGTGTGTCCTCCAGGCCTTGCTCTTTGGGAGGCCCTGCCACTACCCTCATGACACCATCGTATCCCAGCTTTGTGTTTCAATCCCAGACCTGGAAAGGGCATGCTTCCAAGGCTCCAGACTACCACCTTCCCCTGGATGATTCAGCATGCCCTCCCCATGTCAGAGAATTGCAGATCCAAAAGAGACAAGGGTTAGCTCACTTCCCACTGTGTATGATCTCTATATTAATAGCTCATACTTGTTAAACATTATGATGTGACTGGCACTGGGCTAAGCTTATTATCTGAATTATTTTATTCACTCTTCACAGCTTATCGGGTATATAGTTTTTCTTACTCCTACTTCACAAATAATGAACAGATACAATTCTAGAAGACAAATTCCACAAGGACTTAATCTTATGTTGCTATAACTCTGGGGCCTAGAATCGTGCCTGGCAAATAAGTGCTCAGTAAATAATCATTGAGAAGAGTGAGATCAACAATATGGTGGAATACAAGTTTTCTACCCAACCCCCAAAGAATACCAATATAGACGATCACTCATAATAACAGTGCCTTTATGGAAGTCCAAGAGTCCAGTGGAGAAGTTCCAGCACACCACTGGAACAAAATAAAACCTGAGATTGATGCATTAAAGAGGGTTACAGGAACATTTCACTTTACCTATGTGACGCCTTCCCCAAGATGGCACAGCTCAGTGCCAAAAGAAACCTTGACCCATGATTTCTCCCACAAGGGAGAGTGAGAGAATGTGAGTGATTGCTCAGCTTCCCCAGCTATGTGGGGCACCATCAAAGAGACCCAGTTCTTTCTCACCCCACTCAAGATACTGGAGTGTGTTGCATGACTGGGGAGTGGGAAGCAGCTGGGAAAACAGCAGCCAGGGCTCTTGGAGCCCTCAAAGAGGGACATGGGGATCCTACAAAGGGACATGGATCCTACAAACTGTGCTGCAGACTCCATCGTGAGTCACTGGGAAACCCACCGATGAATCCTCCCAACTGGTCTGAAGGCACACCCAATGCTCTGCAAGCTCACCCACACATACCCCACGATGGCCAGCTCCCTGAACACGTCCCCTATGGCAGCAGGTATAAGCCTTGGCAGACAGCTAGGGAATGCATATAGAAAGTGAGCCCAACTCTGCAGGATTGGGAGAAAGCACACCAATTTGAGCATTCACACAGTCCTAGGGAAAGCAAATGGGAAGCTGTCAGCACCTGGCTTTGCAGGATTAAGAGAAGGCGTAAAATCGTAAGAATTCCCCCTGGAGAGGTAACAAGAAGTGTGGGGCAGGAGCATCAGTAGAAGGTCTGAGAAAGCCTGGGATCCCTAACAAGGATGGGAGGTAGTTCTCTCCCCAAGTCAGTCAGTAAAGACTGGAGGAGGTAAATGCTTCTTCAAATGTGAAGACAGCAACACTAAACTTCAGAAATAGAGAAACAATCAAGGAAATGTGATACCACCAAAGGAACACAGTAATTTTCTGGTAACCAACCTCAAAAAATGGAGATTGAAGTTTGACCAATAAAAAATACAAAATAGTCATTTTAAGGAAGCTCAGTAAACTATAAGGGAACACAGAAAGATGAGAATAAAATCAGAAAAATAATAATAAAATGAGAAGTTTAACAAAGAGCTAGAAATAATTTAAAATAGCAAACAAATTCTGGAGCTGAAGAATACAAGGAATAAGATGAAAAATGTAATAAAGAACATCAGCAACAGAAGACTGGATTGTGTAGAAGAAACAATCTTTGAGGTAGAAGATAGATCTTTCAGAAATATCCGGTAAGAAGAAAACAAACAAACAAAAAAAGAGTAAAAAGGACTGAAGAAATCATGTATTTTTGGAGTCCCAGAAGAAGAAAGGCAGAAAAGCACAAAAAGCTTATTTAAAGAAATGATGGCTAGAAACTTCCCAAAACCGGAGAAAACTTGGACATCTAAGTTCATGAAACAGGTATCCAAACAATTTCAACACAAAAAGGTCTTCTCCTAAAATCCACGACAAAAAAATAATCTAAAAATAAGCAAGAGAAAAAAATTCTTCACATACGAGGGAATATCAAGTTAACAGGGCATTTCTCAGCAGAAATCTAGCAAGTCAGGAAAAAGTGTGATGATATATTCATAGTGCTGGGAAAAAAACTACCAATAAAAATATTTTACCCAGAAAATTTGTCCTTCAGAAATAAAGGATAGATATCAGCTATGCCCATGCTAACCTTGTCTAGGCAGGTCAACTTGATAGCATAGTGAGAGGCAGCTCACAAAACCAGGAAGGTCACAGGCCTGAGTCCCAGGCCCAGTTCCATAGCTTACAAAGTGCCAGTAGACAAATCGCTGAACCTTTTCTTAGCTTTAATTTCCTCATCTGTAAAATGAAATACTTAATGGTATCTACTCTTTAATGTGCTGGCAGTTATTCTATAACTAGAGGTCCAGTGCATGAAATTCGTGCACTGGAGGGGGGGTCCCTCAGCCTGGCCTGCGCCTTCGTGCAGTCTGGGACCCCTCGCTCCTTACTGCCTGCCTGCTGGCTGCTCCTTACCACTTGGCTCACTGCTCCTCAGCACTGCCACAGAGGTGGGAGAGGCTCCCACCACCGCCGCTGTGCTCACCAGCCATGAGCCCGGCTTCTGGCTGAGCAGTGCTCCCCCTGTGGGAGCACACTGACCACCAGGGGGCAGCTCTGCATTGAGCGTCTGCCCCCTGGTGGTCAGTGTGCATCATAGTGACCGGTCGTCCTGGTCGTTCCGCCATAACGGTCGCTTAGGCTTTTATTATATAAACAGATAGGTAATACTTAACTTCACCATACATAGAAGGAAATAGTTTCAACTTCACATGGTTGATACAAAAATTAGGGAGACTGAAAACTGTGAGACCACTCTCATAACTAAAAAGAACTATGCAAATATAACTCAATAGCAAAAGCAATTATCCTCACAATACAGAAAGACTGAGAAGGGGAAGACAGATTTTCCAACATTACACATACTCACAGCTTCCATGACCTCTTGCCAGGGAAGGCTCAGTCCTCTCTGCCCTTTGTCTGTGGCACCAGCTCATTGAGCCTTGGGGCCACTAGCCAACACTCACACAAAAGATTTTGCACCAGGAAATTTCAGGCATGGCCTTCCCACCAGGCTATCTGTGTCCCTGTACTCCTGTCTGCAGGAGTTAGCAGTCAAACCTGGCATAGTGCTCCCGCCCCACTAGCATGTTACCCCACAACCCAGCCAAATTTTCCCATCTTTGCTAAAATAACTACACTTGTGTCATCTGCTTCGGTTCCAGGCCAATGACCAAGGGATATTATTCAAGTGGGCCTGACCTGATCAAATGAGCCCTTCAAAAGAAGAATGTTCTCTCCAGCTGATCAAAGAAGCAGCCAGAGATTCCAAACACAGTAAGGGTTGCCTGGCCGGTGTGGCTCAGTGGTTGAGCATCAACCTATGACCCAGGAGGTCACAGTCCAATTCCGGTCAGGGCACTTGACCAAGATGCAGCTCAATCCCCAGTGTGGGGTGCGCAGGAGGCAGCCAATCAATGATTCTCTCTTATCATTGATCTCTCTCTCTCTCTCTTTCTCTCTCTCTTCCTCTCTGAAATCAATAAAAATATTTTTAAAAACACACAGTAAGGGCTCAGTGCATCAATGCTGGCTTGCAGTGAGGGGGTCACATGTCGAGGAGGACAGGCAGCCTCTAGCTGCTAAGAGCATCCCCAGCTAACGACCAGCAAGGACATGAGGACCTCAGCCTATAGCCTGGAAAACTGAATTCTGCCAACAAGATGGAGCTTGGACGTGATTCTTCCCAGAGCCCCCCGAAGAGAACCCAGACCAGCTGACACTGATTTTGGCCTTGTGAGTCCTCAGCAGTGATGCACAACATGCCATATGCAGGGCTTCTGACCCACGGAACCGGGAGCTAATCAACAAGTATGTTTTAAGTTGCTGAGTTTGTGGTAATATTTTAAACATCAATGAAAAATTAATGCAGTGGTGGGGATGGTCGGGGAGGGGGGGGGGGGAGGAGACTTATGTAATACTTTAACCAATAAAGACTTTAAATTTATAAAAATAAATAAGTAAATAAAATTAATGGATATATAGTCACCTAAAATATTTCATAGATGTTTTCATTAAAAGTACAAGAAATTTGGGAAATAAAAAAAAGAAGCATAAAGTGTTCATGTTTGTTTAAAAAGAAAATAAAACCAAATACATGCTATAATCACAATTTTGTTTTGTATGCATAGAAGGAAGACTACATGAAAATACATCAAAATGCCATCACAGGTAATATCTGGTAAAAGGATCATTTTAAATTTCTCCCTTATACTTTTCTGATCCAATATTTCCAAAATGAGGGTATATTACTTTAACAAGCCGAAATAAAATCAGCAATACTTCAACAAATGCCAAGAACAGAGCATCTGGTTTTGAGGGGCTGCGAAAGCATTTCAGCTAGTTTATCAGTAAGATGGGAAAGAACACTTAGACGGCATCTTTATGGTAATGTTATAAATTAAGCTCTGTTGTGGAATAAGAACACATACACTCGAGTCCAACACAATGGGACTGTTGTGCCTCGGACCACTTCGGGGCTGGTCCCAGAGGTGACATTAATTCCGAAGCCTGCGTGCGCCTGCCCCCTTTGGCAGCCGAGCAGCCCAGTCTCAGCTGCTGTGAGTGAACTTTGGAAACGCTGCAATATTAGCCTTCACGGCTAATCCTGCTAATGCACTCACAATCTATTTGACAGGCTGCCCATCACATCCCCTCTGTCAGGGTGAGCAGCCTTCGAGGTGGCTGTGACAAGGGGATTACTGAAAGGACCGGGGAGGACAGCCGCGCCCTCCCTCCCCTGCATTCTCACTGCTTTGTAGATAGGCCGCATACCACAGAAGGCACGGGACAGAGCTTGTCTTCACTGGGGACCCCTTGGCACAGAGGTACCAGAGGGAGACGTTCACCAACCCAGAGGGAAGAGTGTTTCTGACGGCCATGACACTCCTCAGTCTCATTGTGGAGAGAGAAAACGAGGCGAGGTGGAGGGAAAGTTCACAGGGCTGAGGTTTCTGGATCATTCCTTAATAGCAGAGCCCCCCTCCCCTTTAGAGACCCCATGGGCCACAGAGAACAAGAAACAGTTCTGGCCTCTGGGTTGAGTCATAGCCCAGTCCTCCTCCCCCTCCCCACTCCCCACCAGGTTCCTCAGTGAGTGGTTGACACTCCATAAAAGCCTCATTTACAGCTTCGTCTTCATTAAATTAGCAGGATTGCTTTATTTGCCTTCTAAATTTTCAGGGGGTGCATTTTAAATGTTTCATTTTATATACAAGGTAAAATGAAAATAAAAGGTGCAGCCTTCATGCTAGCAGATTGTAAGTATTTGGAAAGAGCTCTATAGGATTTGCCCCTGAGCAAGGCTGCTGTTCCCTTTTCTGAAATATCCCCTCTAGCAGGCCCCGCTGACTCAGGCAGCCATAGATGTTCCTTCTCCAGCTCACACACATTTCTCATTTGCAGCCCAAATGATCAGGACGCTTATCCCAGAAAGACAGTTGCCCAGTTACCTTCTTTTCCCATTTCCTGGGAAGATCTCCTCATCCCTGTACCTGGGCCACAGCTGCCCTCTGCGTTCCAGCTAAGCTAGGAAGTCTCCTCAGGCTCAGGTGCCCCAAAGGACGCTGGGAATGCTGAGACACGCAGGACTGGCCCATGTCCTCAGGGAGCCTGTAAACAGACAGTGTATGCAGAGTTAGCGGTGCGATGATTGAGGTTTCTGTAGAAGCACGTGGGAGAGATCTCCAGACCAGACTGGGAAGTGGGAGAGTCTGAGGCCAGGTCCCGAGTCTGGTCAGGGTGACCTGGCTCTGCCTCCTCTCGCTGGGTTTCCTGGGCGCCTGGACTGCAAGATGAACAGCTGAAGGGCAGCGGAAAGTCTCAGGCAGGTCACATCGTGACAGCACCCACAGACCCATCTGAGGCGTCACTCTCCACACTGCCATCAGCCCTGACCTGCCCAGCTTAGGTGCTCGACCGTAATTCAGGCTCATAAGCTTACACTCTAGCCAGTGGAATGAACAGAAATGCAGAGGGCCTGCTGACAGACCACACTGCCCTCTCAAAGGAGCTGCACTCTCTCCTGATGGGAGAGAGGCATGGGAGCCCTGGAGCAGGCACCTCCTATCCCCTGCCCCCGGGGGGGCTCCATCCTAAATGATGCACCTTGGCAGGTTGCCCCATGAGCAAGAGGAGGCTTCTGCCTTGTGCTGGGAGGTGGAGGCTAGGACCCCAGGCTCCCTCATTCCTGGGCCTGTGCTCAGCACACCTGACTTGGCTGCTCCCTCCCTCCTGCCCCAGGAAGGGTTAAAGCCCAGCACGCTGGTCCTTCTAGGCAGGGCCTCCCCTCAGTAACTCTCCTTCAGAGCCTACCGGGAGGCAGTCCAGGGCCCTGTGAGTCAGAGGCTTTGGAGTCTGAGGAATCTGGACTTGCAGCCTGGTTCTACGACATATTTTGTCACTTTGCGCAAATGGATACTTCTGAGCTTCCATTTTCTCAACTAAAAAAAATAAGATTAACATCTTGGTGTCAATCTCTCGGTATATGGTAAGAACTCAATACATGGTGGCTAGTATAGAACATCTCCTCCCTTAGGTCTGCATTCTAAACACCAGCTCTCACCGAGGAATGAAGGGTTCTGGTGAGAAAGTGAGGGATTCCAGCCACTAACCCCTCTCCCCCCGCCCCACCCTAGGCAAGGATTTGCTTCTTTCCACAGGGCAGGGGACGCCCCTAGGTGTCTCTGAAATCCCCCTGCAGTGCTTTCAGTACGGCAGTTTCTGTCCAGGACCTACAGACATGCCTCCCAGGCCAGAGGGAAGCATGCCCCGAGGGCCACACAGGCACAAAGGCAGCTTTGCACCCAACTTTCTCACTGCACTTTATACAGGGGTTTCCTGGGCACCTAGGAGCTGGTGCCAGCCAAGCTGCCAAGGACAATTACCCCATTGTGCAAAACAATGGCACCGAGGAGCTGGAAAGAGCAGAAAGCATTCACCTGGCTTCCTCAGAGGCCACACTAGCAGGTCCTCTCCTATACAGTCCATGCCCGCCTGTCTCGTACCTGTTGTGCAGCTCAGAGTGATTTATATGGGAGGGAAGCAAACTGATATTAGACACACAGAGAAAATTCTGAACACTGCTTTACACTTTTCTACAGTCAGAACTGTGCTCCGCAGCCAATGTGACAAGGCCTTACCAGCCCATCCACAGCGGAAGTCCATGTAATACCTAGCGTTGGCTCACTCCCTAATTTCAGATTCTGAAGATTATGAATAGAAGGTAAATCAGCAGGGAGTCTTTGTCAGTTCCTTGCCGCATCTTAGGACCACTCCAAAGAAGAGAGAGGGATCCTGCCCACTATGGCGGTGGCCCCAGGGTTTCTTGTCTCCTACGGGTGGCCTCATGCAGACATTACCAATTTAGCACCACTAAGTGTGGTTGGTGTGGTCCATCTACCACCAAGCCCTCTTTCTCGGAAATTTGAAATGAGTTTGCCTTGTTTCCCTAGAAATAAATATTTATGATTCAAACCTTTGTGTTCATTATCTCAAATTTTGTGTTTTGTAATTGTTCTCACTTTGAGAACGGTTGGTGTGCTTTTATTGTGCTTCTGGGACAAGTCAGAATATCCCCATGCTTCAGCATATTTCCTGAACGTGAGATTGATTTTCTAATTACAGCCACTTCCATCCATGTATGTCTGCTACACAATCTGTCAACCACATGCGAGGCTTCTGCCTGAATCATGTGGTGACATCACCAGTCGCCCGACTGCTACAGAATGAAGCATCCCAGAGAGAAACATTAATGTGGTTCTTTCTCATAGCAAAAATGGAGATATCCAACCCTGTAAGTGAAGTCTGAAATTGTTTTATAGCTATCCCAAGCAGTCTTTGATTCTCTTTATTGTAAGACTTTCATATATATATATATATATATGAAATACATATATCAATATATATGAAATATATATATATCAATATATATATTGATTTCAGAGAACAAGGGAGAGAAAGAGAGAGATAGAAACATCAATGATGAGACAGAATCATTGATCGGCTGCCTCCTGCACGCCCCACACTGGGGATAGATCCTGCAATCTGGGCATGTGCCCTGACCAAGAATGGAACCGTGACCTCCTGGTTCATAGGTGGATGCTCAACCAGTGAGCCATTTTTGAGACCAAAAGCAGCTAAAAAGCTGGGAGCCTCTGCAGATACTTTGTAAAGACTAAATAAAAAGAGGTGGCTAGTCTTTAGCAATATTATCTATATTTATGGCACAAGTTTAATTTTTAATTTAAAGAAACTGTGGGAGTTAGAAGAGATAGGTTATTTTAGTCTAATTGGCAGGTAAGGAAATTGAGGGCCTGACATGCTATGGCAAGCATGTCAAACTCAAAGGCTAACACGGGCCAAATCACCAAGGCATGCGGCCGGCGGACACAAGTTTGACATGCTTGTGCTATGGGATTTGACTAAGGCGACCCAGCAAAGTGCAGCAATAAAACTTATGCTGAGCCCTGACGGGTTTGGCTCAGAGGATAGAGCGTCAGCCTGCGGACTCAAGGGTCCCAGGTTCGATTCCAGTCAACGGCATGTACCTTGGTTGCTGGCACATCCCCAGTTGGGATGATGTATCTAACTCTCTATTCCTCTCCCTTCCTCTCTGTGAAAAATCAATAAAATATATTTTAAAAATAAATAAATAAATAAATAAATAAATAAATAAATAAATAAAATAAAACTTATGCTGAGCCATGACCGGTTTGGCTCAGTGGATAGAGCGTCAGCCTGTGGACTGAAGGGTCACACTAACCTGCAGGAGGCAGCTGATTGATGTTTCTAACTCTCTCTCCCTCTCCCTTCCTCTCTGTAAAAATATCAATAAAATATATTTTAAAAAAACTTATGCTGAGACAAAAGTCTCCTGCTTCCTAGTTCCCTTTATCCAGGTAATCCACCAAAGTGTGCCCAGACTTACTGAAGTAAATGTTGTGTTGTAACAGGATATATCTGGAAAAAACAAGAACTGTTTTTTCTCAATTTGTATGATGTCTCCACTTAGTCTATACTCTGGAAAAGTCAGATTGTAATCAATAAATAACATTATCCGAAGGGAAGTTTTTGCTTTAATAATTATATCTCTTCCTGACTAAGATAATGCTAAGACATCTATAAGGCATGATTTTGGAAGAGGAAAAAAAAAATCCTATCCATTTAGGAAATATGTTGACAGTGAAGGAAACGAACCTAATACTTTAGGAAATGTTGGATATTCCATTGCCAAAAATTTAATGAGGCTTAAAATTCTATGGACAAATTTATATTAAAATTATGATCTGAAAACCAGGCAAGGGAGTAGAGTGAAAAAGAAAACCATGCTCCCAACCACCAGATACATTAGATTTTCTCTTTTCATAAACAAAATAAAAAAATACTAAGTGTTACGTGGTCAAAACTCAAGAGGTTGCAGCTAATCTAAAACTATCAATGGCACTTCTTTGTCTACAGGGGACACTGCATGCCAACTTTTGAGAATAGATATAACTTTATCATAAAAAACACTCCAATGCATTTTATGTCAAAACACAAAGTGATAATTCTGCCCTATGAAATTAAAGATACCACAATGCATTAGAGTGGCAACCCAAGATCACCTTAGAACAACAAAATAAGAAGTGATCCCAGGAAGTAGGAATTTGTGGAGAAATGTGTCGCTTAGTGTTTGCTTCTGTAAGACCAATACTGACTCACTTACACAACAAAATAGAGATTCAAAAAACCAAGGATTACCAGTCAGCAAAGACTA
Source organism: Myotis yumanensis (assembly GCF_028538775.1). Lineage (NCBI taxonomy): Eukaryota > Metazoa > Chordata > Mammalia > Chiroptera > Vespertilionidae > Myotis > Myotis yumanensis. The sequence goes on from NW_027223762.1 coordinate 6,663,859, forward strand.
CACAGCAAGCCTGGACTTCTTGTCTTGGTCTGGCTTTGAAAAAGATGCTCCTCCCTGCTCTTCTGAGAGGACTGAGTGGTGAACCAAACATATACCCAGGGGTAACAAGGCCTTCCACCCACCCACCAGTAGAAGTCATGTGGCGCAACAACAACAAAACTCTCCCCTTCACAACCTGGGAGGTGTCAGTGGAGACCTGGGGGTAGAGGGAGTCTAAAGTCTCACCTCCATCGAGTAATATTGCAGTACCCCTTTCCTCCAAGGATGTTGTGGGAAGCCAAGTTTGGAGTCTGGACATTCACCTCAACATGGTAATAGCAAAGAAGCACCTCTTTCTTCCCTAACCAGCACAGCAAGTCAGAGAAGACTTGCTTAAAAAGATTTAAATAAGATCCAGAGTCTCATAACATCATACCAAAAATGTCAAGGATACAACCGGAAATCATATGTCAGACCAAGAACTGGGAAAATCTCAACTTGAAAAGGAAAAGATAATCAACAGACATCAACATCAAGATGACACAGATGTTGGAATTATCTATAAGAATTTTTAAGCAGCCATCATAAAAATACTTCAGTGAGCAATTAGGAACCCTTGAAATAGCAGAAAGCAGAAAATCTCAGCAAAGAAATCGAAAACAGGAAGAAAAGCCATATGGAAATTTTAGAATTGAAAAAATACTATCATTGAACTTTATAAAAACCTCAAAAGCAGAATGGAGGGGATATAGGAAAGAATCCATGAACTGGAAGAAGAATAATAGAAATTACCCAAATTAAACAACAGAGAGAAAATTGACTAAAAAAATAATAATAAACAGAACCCCCCCCCCCCCAAAAAAAAACTGTGAGACTATAACAACAGCTGAAATACTGATGTCATTGGAGTTAAAGAAATAGAGAAGAAAGGGAGTGAAGTTAAAAAACATTTTGGGTGAAATTATGTGTAAACTTTTTCCAAATATGGAAAAGAAATAATAAGAGGCTGAAACACTTTCAATTATAGAAAAAGATGTAAACTTATAGATTTAAAAATATAAGCAAATCCCCAGGAGGATAAAACCAAAGCAATCCATACCAAGAATCATCATAATCAAACTTCTGAAAATTAAAGACAAAGAAAATATATTGAAAGCAGCAAGAGAAATGACACCTTACACATAAGGAAAAACAATTCAAATGACAGCGAAGTTCTCATGAGACAACATGGAAGCCAGCAGAAGTAACAGAATATTTTTCAAGTGCTGAAAAGAAAGAAATGTCAACTCAGAATTCTGTACCTGGTGAAATTATCCTTCAGGAATGAAAGAGAAATAAAAAACATTCTTAGATGAAGAAAAATTAAGAGAATTTTCCACTAAATTTGCCCTAAAATAATGGTTTTAAAAAAGCTCTCAAAATAGAAAGAAAATAATAAAAGAAGGAAACCTGAAACATGAGGAAGGAAAGAATATTGGAAAAAGCAAATGCATGGCTAATACAATAAACTTTTCCTCCCCTCTTGAGTTGTCTAATTTATGTTTGTAAGTCAAAGCAAAAAGCATAAGGGTTGTCTGACTTGGATATTCAATGTATGTAAAGGAAATATTTGAGATTATTATGTTCACAGACAAGATAAAGGGGATTAAAGAACCTGTCTTGGTCTGTTCAGGCTGCTCTAACAGAATACCATAGACTCATTGGCATAAACAACAGACATTTATCTCTCACATTTCTGGAGGCTGGAAGTCCAAGATGAAGGTGCCAGTAGATCCAAATGTCTGGTGAGAGTTGCCTTCCTGGTTTGTACATGGCTATCTTCTTATTTCCCTACATGGTGGAGAGCAGAGAGAAGCAAGCTCTCTCATGACTCTTCTTATAAGGCACCAATACCATTCATAAGGGTTCCACCCTCATGACCTAATTACTTCCCAAAGACCCCACCTTCTAACACCGTAGAGATTAGGATTTCAACATAGGGATTTGGGGGCGGTGAGGCTGGGGCAGGTATGCTGGAGAAGGAAGGGGTACAAAAATTTAGTCCATAACAGGAGGTAAAGTTTCTACACTTCACTCAAACTGGTAAAATGCTGACAACAGTGGATCTTTATAGTGATAATATAGTTCCGTATCTTGATTGTGGTGGTGGTTATAGGAATCTATATATCTATAGATATATAAAGTACAAGAAAAGGGCAATTCTACCATCGTGGTGGGAGTTTTTAACACACTAAAGTATCAAAGTGAGGAACAGACGAAGAAATTGAAAAATTAAAAAGAATACAGAAGATATAAACCTCATAATTAAAAAGATGAATCTAATGGTACATAGATCCCTGTATCATTTAACAATTCTTCCAGTGCCCCACCCACCTCAGAGTGTGCTCATTATTTCAGTGTTGGCTGATCTCTCCAATGACAAGGCCATACAGATGATTCCTGATAGCTACAGCACTACACCTGCTCTGGTTTTGACCTACTGCAGACCTATAGGAGCAGCTACACCTGCTGTGAGATACTAAAGATATTCTAAACTCTGGATGCTAAACTCTTGACCCAGGTTAATAAGAAGTAAATCAATCTCAAAAGAAACTCTCATTATTTAAGTCAAGGTCCAAAATCTCTGGAAGCTCATATTGCCTCTCTGGCCCTTTGAGAGGTAAATGATCTATTCTAGCCACTACTGCCCCAGGTCCTCTAGCTTTCTTCCATGTCCCTTGCAAAGTTCCACATCCCATGCCACCATCTACCTACAGACTCCAAGTGGTACCCGCTCCTGCAAGTGACAAAAAGCAATCCATTCTTGCCCCTGTCATGACAAAACTCCTTATCTTATCTCACTAGCAAAAGAGTTCAATCTAACCAAACATCGAAAATGAATTAATTATGCTTTATACCTCCCCAGAGATGGCTCAGCTACTCAGAGCCAGCTCAATGTTTGGAAAAGAGACGAGAAAACTCTCAACCCATTCATCCATCCATCCATCCCAATTTTCTGGGTTAGTCCTTCTATATTCTCATTGCTGGAACTGAAACTAGCATTGGCCAGAGAAAAAAATGACCAAGAATGTCAGCAGAGAGCCAAGGCTCGGGAGGCTAAGTGAGAGGGGAACATGCCTGAGGATGTATCCATGTGACAGCACTTTGGGACCAGCTTTTTTTTAGGCGAGGGCAGCCTAGCAAAAGTCAAGGCAACAACCGAAAGGAGATTACACTGGGGTCTTCTGCTCTGCGGGCTGGTGTTTGCAGAGTGAAGGTGCCGCTACTACTGATGCAGTCATACTTGCCACACACATAGGCCCTGCCCCTACCCCACCTGTGCAGCAAGTTGGGTGTCTGTTTCTCCCTAGGCATATGCCCCAAAGGAGTGGGGAGTAGGGCACTTACATTTTGTCACCTGACTTCCTCTCTCAACCAAATGAAACAAAAATCTGTGAACTGATTAATCCACAGTCCAAATGGAGTTAAAAGGGCTTCTTTCAAGTTTTCCTGGAGGTTTCAGGAAGACCACCGGCTCAGGTGATATCCTTCCACCCCATGTCGGGCTCCCTGGGCTATGTTACAGCGGAGATGAGGGGAAGATGCTCCTAGGAATAAGGCGGCGTGGGAGGCGGGCCACTGCAGGGTGCTGAGCAGCATCTCTAGTCCCACTTGTACATGGCACCTCGTACATGCCAAAGCTGTTCTGCAACACACCAGGGCCCCGTTGGGGGTTCAAGGTCTGAATGTGATGGAGAAAATATGACTTTGACCGCTCCATCACCTGAATGAGGTGGATGGGAAGCGTCTTATCCCCACGACAGGAAGAAAGCTGAGGCTCAGAGAAACGCAGGGACTTGCCCAAAGCTCGTGAAGTGGCGGGAAAAGCTAACACTGGGTCTTCTGGTCCCTCGCCTGGCACGAAAACACAGCTTCTGATTCCTCCTCTGCCGGCGACGTGAGCTTTGACCCCTGCCTAAATATCTCCCGTCCGGAGCGAACTTTTCAATGGGAACATGCAAACTGGGGCCAGCAACCGTTCGGCTCTATCCGCAGCCCCGACAACCGGGCTGAACAGGTAGCGTAAGTGGCCAAGTCTGTCTCCAAGAGCTCCGTCCGGATGGGGGGCGAGACCTCTGCCTCGGAGACCCTGCGCGAACAGGGAGGGCGGCACCGGGCGGTCAAGCTCAGGGGCCTCGGCGGGCCAGGCTGTGCGGGACCGGACGCCGCAGCGCCTCCAGCCTCTGCCTCGTCCGCACTGCCGGCGCTCACCGGCGCCGATGGCTGGGTGCACCCGCCGGGGAGGTGAGCCCGGCGAGCGGGACACACCCATCCGCAGCGGCTTCCCGACACCGCGGAGAGACTGCTCACCTCCGCGCCGCGGCTCTAGGCGGCGAGTGCTTTCTGCGCCGGCGCGCGGGGCCTGCGCAGTGGGCGGGAGGCGGGTGGGGGCGGGGCCGGGGGCGGGGCGAGTGGTCCCCGCCCCGCTGGGTCCGAAAGCCCGCCTCCCAGGGCGATGCTGCCGGACACCCGGCCTCACTCAGGGCCTCTGCCAACGCTGCGGGTCTGCGGAGCCTCTGGATGGGGAGAGGACGGAATCTGGGCGCCTCTCCGGGCAGGATTCTCGGGGGGAGGGGCCGGGAAATGTGGAAGCCTTGGTGTCACCTCTCCGGGTGGGGCCCTTCTGTGACGTCATGGAATACATCGCGAATCCCCGACTCTGGCTGGAGGCTTGTGCAACGTCACTGTGTCCGCGGGAGGATGCCGTGACGTCACAGCACCATAGAACTCTGGGATGTGGGATGGGACGCCTCTGAGCTGACTAGAGACACCAGGATTCCGCTGGGCGGAAAGAGGGGTGATGCTCTCTCAGGTTCCACGTTCTGGAACTGAAGGCGCCCTAAGCACCCCACGCGTTTCTCCCTCCTCTTCCCCAGGCCCTATTGGAGCCCGGAGTCCCCTGCAAGGAGGTCCGCAGGAAAACGTCCCTTGGTCCCCCCCTCCCCTCTCCCCCCCTTCCCCCCCCCCCCCCCCCGCCCCCGCTACATTCCAGAAGGAGGAGGTGGAATCTGAACTTCTTCCAACTAGGGCGAAGCCCCTGCGGGCTGTTCTCCCCGGGTCGCTCCCTATCTTGCTCCAGGAAGCCCCAAGAAGCCCCAAGCTGCACCGATGGTCTCTCGCCTTCTACCCGGCGGCAGAGGAGTCCAGCCAGTAGCTCCCCCAAACCCACCCCACGCAGGAACCGCAGGCCTAGCATTTGGGCAAGGACCCCAGCTGAACTCCAGCGGTCCAGAGCCAGTGGCCTCCTTCCATCCTGAAAACCCGCGCGGAGACTGTGGAGGCAGGGGCGGGAGGCGGTGGAATGGGACTTGTGGGGGGAGGAGTTAGCTCCTACAGAGTGGACAGGCAAGAAAGCCCACCCAACAGTTTTGATCCCCTCATTGCTTTTTTCGTGCGACCCACAACGAGGGCAAGCGGCAAAATGCCCCACCCAGGTCTCCGGGAATCGCAGCCTGTGTGGGGTCTGGTGACCCACGGCCTCGCCTGCCCCTTCCACTTGCAGATGCCATTTCTGCACAATCTATGTAATCGCTGTCAGGAGTATAGATGGCGGAGAACTAGGCTGGGAAGTGGCTTCCGAGGCCACCAGCAGGATAGCAATCATGGGTGGAGCGAGCCCAGGCAGAGGTGCTGGGAGTGGCTGGAGATCTCTGAGCAGCACCCTGCCCCGCCCCCCACCGCCCCCTGAACACTCGGCGCTGGGAACCCCTCCTTCCAACGATGCACACTGGCAGGGCCTGGGGCTGGAAGGGTGGGGGTTCCTGGTGCCTCCCCATTTCACAGCCTTTAGGAAGTCCTTGAGACCGGACTAACCGCAGAGGCACTGTCCCCCAGGGATGGGAGGTGGAGGAGTGTGGGGGAGGAGTGGGCAGCAGTGGTGGTCAATCCCTGGGAAAGATGGAAACTCCAGAAAGAGCCAAGGGGTGGGTGGGGCTCTCTCTCAGATCCTCAGAAGTTCCCAAAGCTCTGCATCCATCGCAGCTGTGTGTGTGTGTGTGTGTGTGTGTGTATGTGTGTGTGTGTGCACAGGCGCGCGCCCTCCCACTCTTGATGTCTTGGAACAATCATGTCCCTCCCCCAACCTCACAGGATTAGTTAAGGAACTGAGGTGGCTCCTGCCATCAGCTTTATCACAAGCGTGGCCAAGGGCAGACCACCCACTGCCTGCGCTGGCTGGGCCCAAGCGTCGAAACCCAAACCCACTGACTAAACCCCTCCATGCACCCAGAGGTCACAGTTCTCTGGGACCTGGTTTCCCTTCTCGCCTGGGACGCGTCCTTAAGGACCGAGTGGAAGAGGGATTGGGATCCTGTCCGACTAGTCAAGCTCCTACAGGCTGGTCCAGACCCCGAAGCGCCCTGTCCCTCCTTCGCAGGGGGCCCTGGGACCAGTCAAGAAGGTTTTGACCTGCAGGAGTGGCCATAAGGAGCTTCGGGCTGCGAGTCACCCTGGGTTGTGGGCGGGACACAATGAGGTGCCCGGAGTCCGGGCCGCCCCGCCAGGCTTGTCCAGCAGGGGGCAGTGCGGCTCCAAACGCGGAGGGCAGGGCTCCTCTGAGCTGGCGGGGCTGAGGCCACAGGGACAAGCCAGGTTCCCGAACCGCGGAGTTCACGCCAACGCTGGGTCCAGAGGCAATCCCGGGGTGGGGGTGGGGGGCAAGGGCGGGGGCGCCGTGAAAGGCTCGAGCTTTTTAACTCCGACAGCCCCGGCCCGTTTCCTTAGGGCGTCGGGCCCTGCCCAAGGCTGGGATTTGTGGTTCTTAATATTGGGAAGCTCGCTCTTGGCCCTGAGCGCGGATCACAGTAGCCCCGGAGGCTGCGCTCGGCCTGGGAAAGCCGCGGGCGCCCCCCGCCTGCGCCGCCCGCGGTCAGGGCGCAGGAGCTGGGGGAGCCCCGCCTCGCCCCAGCAGGGGAGCCCCCGGCGGCCTGGACTCTAATTGTGGGAAAACTGGATGCCCCGGGGAAGGTTCCACTTGTGGAGCGAGGACTCAGATTTCTCCTACACTTCCCGGGCCTCCCAGGGCGCCCGCCCCCGCCATTCCCGACGAGGCTGGAAAACTGCAGGGAATCTTCTCGGCATTCTGTCTGGGGAACCCTAAGCGGGCAGGGAGTACGTTTGGGTCTTTGGGGAAGCAACCGTGATTATGAATTTGCAGCTGGGTTTGGGGGAGAGGAAGCTGTCTCTATGGACGCGCCCTTCCCACTGCAAAGCAGGAGCCACAGGCTAGGGGCGGGGCGCTTTGCTTGGAGAAGGGGTGACCTGCTGTTGTTCCCTTAGTGAACCCTAAGCGACCGGGCGCCCGAGCTGTTGGGGCTTCTCCAGGCCAGTAGACTGGCCGCCGCCTTGGCTGCTTGGTAAACTCAAAGTCCTTCGGGGACAGGGAGTGGGGAGACCCAGACGCTAAAACCGAGGTGGAGCCCTAACCAGTTTGGCTCAGTGGATAGAGCATCTGCCTGCGGACTTAAGGGTCCCTGGTTCGATTCCGGTCAAGGGCATGTACCTTGGTTGCGGGCACATCCCCAGTGGGGAGTGTGCAGGAGGCAGCTGGTCCATGTTTCTCTCTCATGGGTGTTTCTAACTATCCCTCTCCCTTCCTCTCTGTAAAAAATCAATAAAATATATTTTTTAAAAAATAAAATAAAACCGAGGTGGAGGGAAGAGGAAGGAAATAAATATGGGCAGGGGTTCGAGCTAGACAGACACGGGGCAGAGGGGATTTCCCCACCCATCCCCTCCCTGTCACCCCGATAACGGATAACGCCGAGGTCAGGGCGGTGGGACAGGCTCCTCTCAAAGCCAGGCGCCGCCCAGTTCCCTGCGTTTGGAGGGAAAGGATCCATCCGGCACTGCCTGTAAAATAACCGTTTATTTCATATTTTTAAAAACTCCAGTGATAAATGTCCGTTACCGATGGTCAGCATAAAGTGCCAATCGCAATACAACGCCCTAACCCTAGCCGGCGGCTCGCTCCCGGTGGCGGGCGGCCGAGCGGGGGCAGCCTGGGGCCAGGCCCCTCCAGCGCACGGCCCGCGGCCCCTGCGCAGCCGGCCAGTCCCGGAGCCCGCGGCCCGCAGCGCGGCCGGGGCGGGGAGCGGGCGCTGCGAGCCCCGCGGCCGGGCCGGGCCGGGCGGCTGAAGCAGATACACGGATTACACTTTTGCAGGCTCCCGGGTGGGGATGGGGCGGGAGGGGGGACTGGAAGCTGCGAGCGCGCAGAACTTCTGTTCCTCTCCCCTCTTTCTCCGCAGTCAGAGTTACAAGCTTATATGGTCAAAGAAAAAAAAAATAATAAAGAAAACGTATAAAATAACAATAGAAAAAGTAATACTTCTGGGAGAGGCGCCGCTGCGGCTCCGCGGAGCTTTCGTTCTTCTTATATATTTTTTTAAATGGAGTTTCCCTTCCGCCACGTGAGTACCGCCTTTTTGGCCAAGAGTTTAGCCGCGTCCTGGGGGAGCCGCCCTGGCTGCCGGTCATGGCCCCCGGGCGGGGCTCCGTAGTTCTGCAAGCGGCCGGGACCCAAGGGACGTGGTCCGGGAAGGTCCGCTAGAGTCGCCTTCTGGCTCTGGTCCCTCTGGAGGCGGCGGCAGCGGCGGGCCCCAGGGCCCTGGTGAGCAGGAGGCTCTGTTTAGCATTTGATCTTGGAGGTTTTGAGCTCCTTCACCTGTGAGTGCAGCGTCTTGTGGACAGCGAGAGTCCTGGACTGGCAGAAGCCCTTCCCGCACTCTTGACACTTGAAAGGCTTTTCTTTGGAGTGAATATATCTGAGGACACAAACAGACAGGGAATTAACTAATCCTTGCAACATGATGCGATGTTAGAAACACTTGCCCAAGATCCCTTCCCCCAACGGTGAGGTGCTTGCCTTCAAAAGAAAGGGGGGAGGGGCCTGCGGGGTACCTAGAGTGGAGCTGGCAAAATGCTGTTTGCGGGTGGAGCAGGGAGGTGGGAGAGAACACCGGCATGCCCTCCTTATAAGGCCAGGGTCAGCGCTGAAGGTGAGGGGACCTGGGGTAGGACAACTGCCGGAGCTGCACTGTCCCAGAGGGGACCCACCAGCCACATGTGGTTATTAAAATAGAAATTAAACAAAACGTAAAAGTTAGTCTGTCAGCCGAAACCGGTTTGGCTCAGTGGATAGAGCGTCGGCCTGCGGACTGAAAGGTCCCGGGTTCAATTCCGGTCAAGGGCATGTACCTTGGTTGCGGGCACATCCCCAGTGGGAGATGTGCAGGAGGCAGCTGATCAATGTTTCTCTCTCATCGATGTTTCTAACTCTCTATCTCTCTCCCTTCCTCTCTGTAAAAAATCAATAAAATATATTTTTTTTAAAAAAAAGTTAGTCTGTCAGTGACACTCCTTGCCCATTCCAAGTGCTGGGTTGTCACATGCATGGAGTGTCACTCTCCGCTGTAGCAGGGACTTGCACTGGACAGCACTGAGGATGGAGGGAGGGGTAAGAAGTCGTGCATCCTTGTCCTTGTCCGGAACTCAGGGAGACCTGACCTAATCTCCCGTCCTATGTATCCCCTGTTCTCTCCCCCCATGCTGCTCCGAAAACTGATCCCTGGCTTCCTTCGCTATTTTAGGGAATTCCCAAAAGCTGGGGAGCCCCTGGGGGGTGGGGTGTCTCCAGAACCTCCTCCTTAGGGACGAGGATGGTGAGGACAGAGGCACACAGGCAGCTCTATTCTGGGGCCACCCACGGTGCCGCACCTGTGGTCTCTGAGGTGGTCTTGCCTCCGGAAGGCTTTGTGGCAGATGTCACAGGTGTAGGGCCGCTCGTCGGTGTGCGTCCGCTCGTGGATGAGGAGGTTGTAGGACTTGGTGAAGTGGCGGCCACAGAACTTGCAGACAAACTCCTTCTTGGTCTTGGAGGGCAGGCGTCCTCTTGTGGGTTTCTTTTCTGGGGACAGCTTGGTCACATCCAGGAGGGCGCCCAGCCCACCAGCGGGGGAGCCGGGACCCTCCCCACGGCCGAGCTTGGACGGATCTTCTTGCGTGGCGGCCAAGGCCAGGTTGGCAAAATCAAAGCGGGGCTTGGTCTTGAGCGCCCCGGGGCCGCCGCCTCCAGCGGTGATCTCCGGCTTGGGCTGGATGACGTGGGGGAACCAGGGAAAGGCTGGCAGCTGGAAGCGTGCGTCCACCAGGTTGGACACGGCTCCTGGCACTTTGGAAAAAGAGGAGCGCGGCAAGTGCATGGCCGGGTAGCCCAGCGTCCACTGGTGCAGGTGCACGGCGTGCAGCGCGCTGAAGCCATACAGGTTGGGCAGGTGGTCCGAGGGCACCGTGGGCAGGCCGTTTACCGCCTGGAGAAAGGAGTAGTTGGTGAGCTGCAGGGAGGGGTGGATGGGCACTGGTGCGGGCAAGGTTTTGCTGCCCATTGTGGTCGTGTCTGTGGGTTCTCAATCTGGGTCTGCAAAGAGAAGAAGGGAGTGGGGAGAGGACAAGTTCAGAGTAAATCATCCTCCTGTATTCCAGCCCAGCTGTTCCCTTCCTGTCCCCCAGTGCAGGAGCCTGGAGTCTAAGACACCACCCATGGAACCCACTGATCTCAAAGAAGAAAAAGAAGAAGGCAGGAACCCACTGTGATCCAAGGCCCCCCCCCCCAAATGGCCTCTGGCACAGATGCACAATTTGATAGAGAAACCAGCAGGAAAGTAAATCCAACGCAATGCAACCGACTTAAAAGAAGGAGTGTGGCTTACATGTTTCTAAGAAAGACAGAAACACGGGGAAACTGGCATGCAGGAGCTTCCATCCACCCAAGCCTGAGTCAACACAAAAGTATACTCTCCTGCAAAGATAACAGGAACCCCTGGAAACACACTTACATACTCACGTGCAAATAAACACAGAAACACACAGGGACAGACCCACACATTCTGAAGCAGAGTTGACAACAAGGTGCAAAGATGAAGTGGGAAGAGCAGTGTCCTACAAAATGCAGGGGGCCACACACAAATACGAGCGAGCGGCATCATTCCGCACTCAGGAAGGGCCTTCCAGACAGACAGCACCCGTCCAGGCTCACACAAACCCATGCATTTCCCCCGCTCCTGTGCATGGTGGTCTACCAGCTGACCTTCAGTTTGGCCTCCAGAAGCCATATGCTCTTTCTCCTCAAAACTCTCAACGTTGACCACAGATTTGCTTTTCGGACTCACTGTGAATGAGCCCTGTTGACAACCCCCTCTCTGAAGCTGTTTGTGGACTGATGCCCTTGGGGGTCACCTTCCTTTCAGGGAGCACACTGACACCATCTTCATGAACAAGGTCAAACATCTGCAGTTGCATACAAGGGGACTTAGGTGCCCTCCCTACCCCATAAGAAGGGGGGCAGGGGCTTTGGAGTCTCTTGGGGGGTGTTTGTGTGTGTGGTGAGCCCTGGACAGGTAGGTATGCCTGAGGGCAAGAAGAGCATGGAGGCCCGGCACCACTGCTGGGCTCGAGCCACCGTCCAGCTGCAAGGCCAGAGGGAAGTCATGCGGAAGTGACCAACAGGCTGGCATCTCCTGGCCTCTTGGGTCAGGGTCTCCAGTCTCCATGGACAGGGCTGTGCTCTGCAGAGAGGCCTGTATCTCTGTCTTTCCCAGACACTCAGTTCTGTCTAGCGGAGGCAAAAACAAGAGGAACGAAAGTGAAAAGCGCACCCTCTCGGAGCTGAACTCCCTCCAGGACACTCAAGTGCTGACCGCCCTCTCCTCTAGGCTCTGCACTGAGGGCTACTCAGGAAGTCCTTGTGGGGCAGGGAGCTTGGGACACCCTTCTCCTTTACCCCTCACCCCAATCCTCTGAGTCCCACTTCCTTTACCCCTTCTTCCCCCTCTCCTCCTCCTCAGATCTCTCCTTCCCTGAGTGCAGGACACTGCTCTGCTTTCCCCTTCACCGCACAGGCTGACACCTATCCAGGCAGGGTGGGCGCCTGGCTCTCCTCAGCCCAGGCCCAGACTCAGCTGCCTTTCTTTGCAGCAAAGCCTTTAAGGAGAAGAAAGTGGCGCACTCTTTGGCGGTGGCGGGAAGAGCAAGGACAATCTGGACCCCGAAACCTTGTCCCCTGGAGGGTCAATCGCTGTGTGTTCGGCCAAAAGGACAGAAGCTCTGCTGGGGGTGGGAGTGGGGGGTTTTCAAAACACCCTGCGGCAAAGATGTGCGTGCTCGGGTTCCCTTGGCAGTTGAATGAAAACCTGGTCTGACCGCAGCAATTAATTCAGCCTCCGGGCTAGGAGAGACTCAGATCTGCCGAGGCCGAGCCTCCAGAACGGAGCGCTGGAGGCCGGCGGGCAGGGCCCTGGCCTCTGCCCCCATCTTCTCTGCTGCCCCAAGCGAGGGCGCGTGGGGGACCAGCGGAGACCATCCTAGAACTTGGGACGCGGGGAAGCAACCTAGGAACCGGGCCAGAGGGAAAACAGGGGCCGTTTTGTGTTGGGAGGGAAGGAGGGAGGAGAAGGAGAAGGAGAAGGAGAAAACTCGCCAATTTCAAAGGTTGGCGAGGTGAGCGCTCTTTGATTTGCTGTCACCTCCTCCTCCCCCAGGAGCTGGAAATCAGATCGCTATCTCTGGCTTCCCGGGATCTGCCTCGGGGCCTCCGCTCCCTGGTCTCGGTGCTCGGCCTACCCGCGGCCAAGTGAGCGGCGGGACTCCGGCCGCACGCAGGTCCGAGCCCGCTCCGTGCCCGAGTGGGAGAACCCAAGCACCTGGCGTGCCCACCTGGCCCGTCCTCGCCCACCGCCAGGAGTGAAGATGCGGGCTCGGCGGGCGGGCGGGCGGGCGGAGGGGCGCTTGCAGCCACCAGGGCTCCTGGAGCCAACCTTCCGGGCCCTCTGCCTGATCTTGTTTTCCCCAACACTCGGTTTATTTTCCTCCGCCCCGGGCACAGCCAGTTGCGTATTTCCTGCCCCATCCCGAGGACAGGGCTCCCCAGACTCTCGCCAACGACTGTGACTTTCCCGGGGACGAAATTCGTTCGAAACGTGGCTCTTTGCACCAGTACCCAGAAGGGGCCGAATGCACGATCCGGTTTCTGGCGGTCAGCGAAGAGAAAAACACAGCTCACCCTGGCGCACCCGCCGGACAGGGTGAGCTCTGCCTGCCCTGACCCTGGAACCCCAGCGTGAACTCTTTAGACCATTCAATCCGAGAGGGAACCCCTTTCCCCAGGCCCGCCATCCACTCCGCCAGGAGCGGGGGCCTCCGGACCTCCGAGGTGCGGTTCAAGGTCCCGACTACACGCAGCAAATGCGTTTCGCTCTTGGAAGCCGGAGTCCCCGCGCGGTGGAGCGCCAATCCCAGGTCTGCAGCCAGCCCTCAGCCGGGCATTAATGGAGTGTGCAGAGTCTATTAAAGTGGTTTATTCGGGGCTAATTGAGCGTGTGCGAGTTAACTGCTTGCATTAATGAGGACGGAGCGAGCTCCACGAGCTTGCGACTGGAGGAGCCCAGCGGTAGCCCCAGAAAATCATCCTGGACATGGAATCCCCAACACGAGTGACGGGCGGCCGAGCCGCGGGCGGGAGGATTGTCCGGCCCGGCTACTTTTGTTGAATTTTCCCACGGAATGAGATCAAACGAATCCTTCTGCTAGGCTGCCATCCGCCGCATTTAAACGCCCTCTGCGTCCTTAGCGATCTGCTCCCCAATCTTAATGAAACCACAATTACTTCGAGGAGCCTTAGGGTGGAACGTCTACCAGGGGTCTCCCTCCACCGGGATCCCCTGTCCCTGCCAACCCTTCTCTTCTCTACGAGGCTGCTAACCTGGGGAACGAACTAGCCTCGCACGTGGTTTCTGTTCCCAGGAGCCAGCACACAGCTCCTAGCCCGGTGAAATTTACCAAGTTGTGGCAACAAAGAAACTCCAGGCTGCTTTACACCCCTCCAGCCTACCCAGCGCTGCCGCTCCTGGGGGGGCTGCTGCAAAGGTGCTGCGTGTGGGTTTTCATTCTCATCAGAGACGTCTCTGGGGAGAAATACGCTCAGCAGGCCACCCCTCACCTCTTTCCCTCTCATCTCAGGCTCCCACCTCTCCCGAAGGCTGGGTTTGGGGACAGTGAGGGGAGCAAACGAATTCTTCCTTCCCAAACCCCAACCTGGAGACACCCGCCGCTCCACGGTGGTTCTGCGGCGGCGGCGGGGCGGTCTCCAGTTGGGAAGCGGTGCTCGCGCCCCCTGCGCGCACCGGACAGTGGTGGGTTGCACTCCAGGCCTTGATCACTCAGAGCAATCATCCCCTAGAACACCCCAAGTCAGAGCGCAAGGGCGAGACGGGTCAGGCACGGGGTCCTGCGCTCCCTGGTCGAGCCCCACCTCAAACCTGAGCGCGACTACACAAAAGACAGATTCGCAAGAAGCGCGACCCCGCGAGGGGAATGCACCTGTCCCTGGGCGATGGCCGGGGCCGTGGCCATCCATCCACCCTCTTCCTTCTCCGCCAGCTAAGTTCAGGCTGAGCGAGGCGCCTCTCTCGGGGAAGTTTGTGTCCGCTGAAGTTGCTGCATTTTCTTACAGGGACCCCCCAGGCTGACTTCCCAAATCCGTGTGCACCTCGCCCCGGATTTCACAGAGTCTGGCCCCGCTGGGGACAGTCGTGGAAGCCCGCCCTCTCATTCCCAGGAGGTCAGAGGCCGGGGACCCCCTGAGCCAGCACCCCCAACCACCCTGGGCTGCAGCGGCTCTCACTTTCGCCAAGTCCTGCAGCCTTTCTGGCCGGAGGAGCGCCCTTCGGGGACACTGAGAGAGAGGGGACACCAACGCGCAGTGACAGGCGGCCGGGAGTCCCGCCCGCCTTCCCCTCGCCTCGCCGGGGCGCCCGGGCTGCAGTTACCTTGGTCCGCGGCGGTCCCGGGCTCAGCGCGTCTCTGGGGCTCCCGCTGCGGGGGACCCGGGAAGCCAGAGGCACTGGATTCCACAGGCACCCCCCGAGTTCGGAGTCCCGGCCCCTCTCCGGCTGCGGGGACTCGGAGCGCCCGACGCGCGGGAAGCGCTCAGCGGCCGCGGAGTTCCGGCCGCCGGGGATGGTGAGTCCCGCTCGCGGCTCGCGGCTCCCGGCTCCCGGGTTGGGTCTGAACCGGCAAAGGCTGAGAACGTGCTGGGGAGAGACCGAGCTCAGACTCACTCATCCCTTAGCACCGAGCCGCCTACTTATTTTAATCCACCACCCTCCCTCCTCCTTTCTCCCTCCTCCCGGCCTCGGGATTCCACCCCTCCCTCCCCTGCCCCCCAACCCTGCCCCGCGCCTGCGCACTGAGAAACAAAGTTTTGCTGACCCGGGCAGCAGTCTTTGGCAGCTGCGCTCGCTGAGCCCCGGCCTCCCGGGACCTGCGTTCCCAGCTCGTCAGTCCCGTGCGACCCCCTCTGTGTGGTTAGGCCGCCCTCGAGGGCACCCCGATGGCGCTGGGAGAAGCAGCCCCTAGCAGATGAGAGCCTGGGTCTCCGGGCGTTCCGAGGTCCTACTCCTGTGCGCCTAGGACACAGCCTGTGCGTGCCGAGTGGAGACGGGGTCGCCGGGGATCCCCGCTGGGGTTCAGCACACTCGGGCCCCTGGCAGAGTCTCCTCTTCTCCCAGAATCCCTTCCCTGAGTGGGAGGGTCCCGGGCGTGGAGCAGCCCCTGGACTTCCCAGCGTGCTTAGTCCCAGGACGGTAACCCAGACCTGGGTTATGAAGTTGGGTAGAAAGATCAGAGGCAGAGGCAGAGAGAGAGCCAGGGAAAGAGGTTTTTTTTTTTGTTTTTTTTTTAAAGTTATTTTCCTGGGGCCCAGACCGACTGGGATTCCACCCCAATGAACAGTCACACCCTCTAATCACGCATTCATTTGTTTTGGAAGGATGCTTGGGAGTTTGGAAAGCGGCACGAGGCACGTGAGACAAGCTGCAAAGTCGTCAGCTACAGGCCTCCCTCCGAGTCCAAGGAGCTGGGTCAGGTGGAGTTTGGGATCTAGGAGGGTCAGGGTCCTCGCTGGGAGAAATCCTGTTCTCGTGGCTTATGCCTTAGGGAGGGTGCCACTTACCCTCTTGACTGCTCACTGCTAGGAGCTGACCTTCAGCTGACCCCAGCCCTGCCTCTTCCCTGCCACCTCCCTGGAACACCCAGCCTTGGGTTTGGGAGAAGGTGCTGGTTGGGGGGGAGGGTGGGGGGTTTGGGGAGGGGGTCCAGATTCACACACCGCACTCCTGGAGTTTGCCACACCACAGGGTTGTGCTGCTGGGTGCCTCTTCCTCCCCTGGGGGCTGAATCCTGGCGTTAGTGAGTCTGTAGCATATTGGGCTTCTCTGGAGAGGAGCTGCCATGATGCTGAGCTTTGTCTTAGGGTACCACTCCCTGATCTAGGACATAGTTGGAGGAGACCCTTGTCTCGCCAGCAAGCCTTTAGAACAGAGCCTGCCCTCCAGCCCCGAGGTAACTGTGGCTGGAGCAGCAGGAAGAAGTCTTTGCACCAGGGATGGCACTCACGCCCTGCCACAGGTTCATGCTGCTGGAGCTGCCAGTGAGGGGCGGCATTCTGGCCGGGTGAGGCCCCTTGAGAGCAGAAGGGGGCTGAGATCACTCCCTTCTTGGAGATTGAGAGGCAGCAAGTTCCAAGCACAGGGGAGGGTCTGGGCTCAGGAGGGCATTCCTGGATTGTCCTGACTTCCACCTGGAGGGGGGGGGCACTTGCTTGGACCCGTCCTGGGTTCTCCAAGGAGACAAGGCTCTGGGGACCTCGGTGAGCAGTGGCAAAGAAATCCTAGAGGGAGGACTCCACAACAGGGCACCTGGCTGTCCAGACAGAATGTCCCCTAGAAAGAGGATATTCAGGTGGGATGAGCCTCCTGGGGTGTACAAATCCCATCTCCTGCTCAAAACACCATACAGGACAATGGTGCATCCTTCGTCTTCCCACTTGCCTTGTTCTGCATCAGGGCCATGGGCCGACATATCTCCATGACTGATAGGAAACTCAGAGTAGGGATCCCAAGGAGCTCCTGTAGAGAGAGTCTTCAGGGATTGAATGAAAGGTCCGTGCGACCTGGTTATTTAATAGGGCCTTTGCCAGGGAATCTGGAAAACGGATCCTGATTTAGGTCAAAACCTGGCACTTAGCCCATGTGGGGCAGGAAGGGGAAGCAAGGTTGGGGCTGGTCCCTCAGGGCCCAGCATCTTCAGGGCTTTCTTCCCAGAAGAGTCCTGGCTGCCTGGCCTGGGGCCAGTCTGCAGGACAGGAAGAGATGCGCCTGTGTGAGACACCTGGCTTCCACATCGCCCTTCCTATGTCCCACAGTGCACATCCCCAGAATCCGGGATAACGGAACTCAAGATCTGCTAGTTGCGGAAGTGTTCTCCATCCCCATCCAAGCTCCCAAGGGGGTGACCCCAAACCATGGCCTCAGCGTCCCCTGGAGACCAACCAGGTTCTGGTTCCTGGGATGGCAGGAAGCCCAGGAGCTGAGAAGCAGGGCGCTCCCACAGCGGAAACCCTCCCCCGCCTACTTAAGAGAAATCCATCAGGCCCGGGGCAGGAGGTCTAGGTGGCAGCCGGCGCCTGGACTGCGCTGGGAGGGACTGAAGAGGGCAGGACCCAGGACAGGTTAGGGCTATGAGGGTGATGGTTAGTGAAGTCCTATGCGTTTAGGACTCGCAAGGACGTCAGGTTTCACATTTGGTAAACGTGGTGTGGAAATCAGTACAATCCCGCCGAGACCCAACCTTTCTAAGGCCGGTGAAGGCAGCAGCGAAAGTCAGGTCTGGACGCCCGTTCCATCTCTGGGCACCCTGCGCGGCTGCAGCCAGCAAGACTGGCGCAAACTCCCACAGGCGCTTTCTTGCGCTCCGGTCCCCAGCCTGCGGGGCGGAACCGCCAGTGCCCGAGGGGTCCTTTGGCCAGGACCTAGCAGCCTAGGGCAAGGGTTCCCGCGATAGAGATCAGGGTCGGGTTACACCCCCCGCCCGTGGGGTCCCGCAGGGAGAGATCGCCCATCCCTAGAGAGCCTCCGGGCTACTGACCACACTGCGCCCAGTCCTGAAGGGAGCCCTCGCCTCTGCCTTTTCTTGGGCACATTTGGGGTGCTGACAGCTCTGCTGGTCTCCTCAGCCCCTCTCCTGACTCCTGTTTGCCGGGCAGGAAAAGTGGAAAAGCCTGTGTTTGGAGTGAAAATTGAGCAGTTTCCAGAAAATGAACTAGAACATGGTTTACATTGTTTCGGGGTCTTGTGGATTAAAAAGGAACCCCACCTTCCCCCACTTTCTAGCCACACAAAAATGATCTCATTTTTCCAAAAACGGAATGTACTTCGCACTTGCGAGTTGTGTTTTTTTCTTCCAACGCAAGCTTTCCCGTGACTGCGCTGCGGACAATTGGGGGTCTGCTCATTAGACCCCCCTTTACACGCGTCCTGAGGTTTCAAATAACCGGGAGATTTAGGTATCCCTCTGTAATCGTTTACATGATGGATTGTAATGGCTCAATAGTTCCTCTGGAACCATTACGATCAATCAGGTCAAAATCCAGCTTCGGGGGAGAGTTTTGAAGCGCAGGAGGTAGGTAACATGACATCCAGCCACACTTGTGCAGATAACACGCCCTGATAACGCGAAAGCAACTCCGGGGTCTTAGGAGGAGAAGTCCCAGGTGGACGCAAGAGCCGGTGTTTATCCAACAGCGAGACACAAGTTACAGTATCAAAACTGAAAGGGAAAGTGAGCTGTTTTTCCAGGCAGTTCCCGTTTCGTGAGTTCCTTATGGGCACGCGAGTATCTTGTAACTATTTGGCACCTTAATCCATGTAACCGTACACACGTACACAGGAATGCCTCTCCCCTCGGTCTATAAGAATAGGTGTGAAGCACGAATCTGTGAATATGCGCGTGGAACTGCCTGAACTCGGGGCATATACTGCCACCGAGAAAATAAAAGGATAAAGCCTGGTGTTTTGAGGAGCCCATGTCAAATGTGTGTGAACGGCGTGGCGAGTTTTTACTCTTTGCACAAATATGAGTTGTCAGAATCACTTTCGATACACAACAGAGCTGTGTTCTAAGATTACTGAACTTTTCCTCTATCCAAATGTGTTAGACACGGCGCCGGGTCGAACCAAACTGAGGATGATGAAGAAAAGTCCTTTGAACTGAATCGTGTGCAGTTAGGGTGAAACCCAGTGGATAGAACTTTACCACACCCGCGGCGCGAGGTTCTCGAAGGGCTACCTCGGCGGCGTGCGGCGCTGGAAAACTGAGCATTCGCGGTAATTAAACATTTCCAGACACGGGAGGGTTATTATCTGCACAGCGATTTCCGGGCGAGAGGGCTCAGAGAGTCTGGCTGAGATGTTCAATCCAGAGATTCGGGGGCGCAATCCTAAAGAAAACGCGCCACCTGCTGGTGAGCAAGTGACATCTCCATGGCTCCTTCCTCGACTTGTCTCAAACCCTGTCATCCCTATATATAATCTCACCTTAAACAAAACAAAACAGAACAAAACAAAACAAAATAAAACAAAACCCCCACCAGTGTCTTTTCTAAGTTACACATCTCGCCTTTACTCATGTAAAACTATGCACACCCTTGCCGTTCCAAAGAGTAAACCAAAGAGGGACCCTTTTTCTGTTCTGTTTTCCCCGCTCCAATCCAGATGGATGAGTTTTGGGTTTTTTTTTTTTCCTCCTCTTCTTTCTCTCTCTCTCTTTTTAGTCCGATATCCTTAGCAACGCTCTACCACCATTAGTTCTGGTCGTTGGAATAAAGGTGAGCCAAGATCTAACGTGAAACGTTTCTGCACTCTCTGAGCTGGGTTAGAGCCGCTGGCCAGGTAACGCGCACAGGTGAGGATGACCAGGCTCCTGCCTACTCGCTCCCTCCCAGCCATGAGCTGTCGGTACTGAGCCCCTCCGCGGATTCCCACTGGGCTCTCTGAAGAGCCATAGGGAAGGGCGGGGTCTCCTTCCGGATTTCCCTGGAACTCCTGATGCTTCCTCTCCCTCCTTGCTCCCAGACCATTCGATTCCAGGTCCTTGGCTTTTTTCCTTCCTCGGATT
Source organism: Myotis yumanensis (assembly GCF_028538775.1). Lineage (NCBI taxonomy): Eukaryota > Metazoa > Chordata > Mammalia > Chiroptera > Vespertilionidae > Myotis > Myotis yumanensis. The sequence continues at coordinate 6,683,884 of NW_027223762.1, forward strand.
CCCCCAGCGAATATTTTAGCTGGGCCCTCTCTTCTCCTTGGCATCAAAATTGCATTGCTAAAAATTTATTAATTTTTATTCGAGATGTCATTGACATGTAACCTTGTGTAAGGTGTACAATGTCTTGGTTTGATACATTTATAGACTGCAATAAGATTACCACCAGAGCACTGGCTAACACCTCTATCACTTCACAGAATTCTTTTCTTTTTTGTGTGTGGTGAGAACAGTTAAGATGTAGTCTCTTAGCAACTTTGAAGTTTCTGACACAGCATTGCTGACTACAATCACTCTGCTGAGTATTAAATCTCCAGGATTTACTTATTTATCTACTAGTATTAGTTTGTAGTCTTAACCAACATCTCCCCATCACCCCTCCTCCCAGCTCCTGGCATCATTCTAATCTTTGCTTTTCAGGGTCAGGCAAAGCTGCATCTCTGATGCAGTCTTTTCCATGTTATCAAAGCACCAGCCTTCCAGACAGCAACCAGAAGGGAGAAGTCCTAGTGCTCTGTGGTCTGTCTTCTGCCAGAAGGGAGCAGGGTGGAGGGGACTCTCAGGGGCTTCAGCTGTGCCTCTACCCTCCTCCCTTACAGCTGTGCCTCTACCCACCCCCTTACAGCTGTGTCTCTACCCTCCCCCCTTACAGCTGTGCCTCTACCCTCCTCCCTTACAGCTGTGCCTCTACCCACCCCCTTACAGCTGTGTCTCTACCCTCCCCCCTTACAGCTGTGCCTCTACCCTCCTCCCTTACAGCTGTGCCTCTACCCACCCCCCTTACAGCTGTGCCTCTACCCTCCTCCCTTACAGCTGTGCCTCTACCCACCCCCTTACAGCTGTGCCTCTACCCACCTCCTTACAGCTGTGCCTCTACCCTCCTCCCTTACAGCTGTGCCTCTACCCTCCTCTCTTACAGCTGTGCCTCTACCCTCCTCCCTTACAGCTGTGCCTCTACCCACCCCCTTACAGCTGTGCCTCTACCCTCCTCTCTTACAGCTGTGCCTCTACCCTCCTCCCTTACAGCTGTGCCTCTACCCACCCCCCTTACAGCTGTGCCTCTACCCTCCTCTCTTACAGCTGTGCCTCTACCCACCTCCTTACAGCTGTGCCTCTACCCTCCCCCCTTACAGCTGTGCCTCTACCCTCCTCCCTTACAGCTGTGCCTCTACCCACCTTCCTTACAGCTGTGCCTCTACCCATCCCCTTACAGCTGTGCCTCTACCCTCTTCCCTTACAGCTGTGCCCCTACCCTCCTCCCTTACAGCTGTGCCTCTACCCACCCCCCTTACAGCTGCGCCTCTACCCTCCTCCCTTACAGCTGTGCCTCTACCCAACTCCTTTACAGCTGTGCCTCTACCCACCCCCCTTACAGCTGTGCCTCTATCTACCTCCCTTACAACACTCCTTGCAGGCTCACTGGGAAGTACAGAGCTGCAACTGCACAATTTCTAGTCAGGAAGAAAACAGACGCTGATATTTCTCCCAGCCACACTGCATTGACGAAGTTCTGGGCAAAGTGTCACATGTCCTCAGGATTTCCAAGACCCATGGATAGCTCTTAGGCCACTCCTTGGAGCAAAAGCTTGAGACACACACAGATAAAAACAAGTGAGAGAGTGAGGGAAGGTCAGACTCCCTGCCTCTGCTCCAGGCAATTCCAGGAAGCAGGGCTCCCCTGCCACCCATCACTCTCTTTGCCCCACTAAGAGGTAGGGTCTCCTAGTTCCTCGTCCTGAGCTTGCAGTGAAGGGTGGAAAGGGAAGCGACCTGACCTAGACATTCCTAAGGACTACTAAGGCCACCAACCCTCCCTAAGTGATGGGAAATCAAGGGGTGCCTCACACTGATGTAGGAATCATGGTACTGACTGAATAGAAGGGGTTCAGGAGTCACTGCCGCTTTAGTGTTTACTGCAGGGGCTTCCTGAGCTCAGAGGGTCACACTGAAGAAGTGAGAGGTCCCTGAAGTGGTGGCTCGACTGGGAGGGAAGTGATTGCCCCTGGGAACGTGGAAGGCATCTGGATGCCACTCTAATATATGGTGTTCGTCCACCAGGTGTGACAGAAACCCCAGCACCGGCTGTGGGGATATACAGGGTGGTGGAGAGGTTGGAATTGAGAACATTCTGCAATATCTGACCCTCAGGAAAACCCAGAGTGACCAGCAGGCTGGGAGAGACCCACCCCTGTGCTAGAACACCCCTCCGTCCTCTGATTTCTAGGAAGCTAGACTCAGGGAGAGCAGGAGTGGTGCTTGTGATCTGAGCCACATCACAGCGCAGTGGAATGTTTGCTCAGAGCAGGAAACCACACTCCCCGTCTTATCCAACTGCCAGGGCCAGGCGCCCTCCTCCCCAGTCTCAGTTGGACTTTGCTGTGGCCCTTAGGCTCCCAGCTCCCACCGCAGCTCCCTTTATTCCCAGGTGACCCCAGGCACATGCATTTGCCCATCAGGCCTCCGGTCCCTACACGAGGACCCTTTCTCTGAAAAGCATTCGCTGAAACACTTTGAACAAATCCAAATGAGTTTTCACTTCAAAATGACTGTTGGTTTGGTTCTTTCCATATATTTGGGTATTCGTTTGCCTATCACATGTCCACAGTAAGGAGATGGAGAGATAACGTAAAACAAAAGTATTATCGATGTATTCCAGATAGAGAATTTCTGGAATTGCGACTTGGTTTGCCAACAAAAAATGTAGTCTGCTCAAAGATTTCAGAAGATTTTCTAAAAAAGGATAAACTGTGGATTGCAATGGGGCTTGTTCTTTCTTAATTTCCTGAGAAGGTAGCCAGGGGAGCTGCCAACGGCCACCAGGCCCCTGTGAATGGAAGACAGGCCCTCGAGGCCCAGGCCCTGCACAGGCAGCAAAGCACTGGGAGCTTAGAACGCCACCACAGGAGGTTGCACAGGGCATCTCAGCTTAGCCCCCCTGGTTCAAGGGCCACCCATGAGGACAGAGAGGGAAGGACCAAGCAGGCATCCCTCAGCTCAGCTTAAAGTTGGTGAGTTGGCCATTCCTGCGGGGGGTGGTAAGTAGCAGTTAACGTGTGGATGGTTTAGGAAGGTTCTTTTCAACGTCCTGTGCCACGGAGTTACTCTGCAAGCATGTCACAAGGCAGATTCCTGGGCCCTGGCCCCAGAGTTTCTGATTCTGGAGGCCTTCGGTGGGCCCTGAGGGTCTGCAGGTTTGAAGAGCCCCACAGAAGGCTCGGATGCCGGTAGTCTTTGGAGCACATCCATATTGGGAGCCATGACTCGGCCCCCCGGGGGGTCCAGGTCTTGCTCAGGAGAATTCCAAGGATTGAAAAGTTATCCCAAATCAAAAGAATGGCTCTTCATTAAAGCATTTTATACACTTAGGTAGGTGACTCTTCTTTATACGCGCCCCCCCCCCCTCCCCTTTACTGTAAGAGTACTGTACCTGATGGTTCTCAGTCGCTGTGGGTTTGGGGGGGAAAATGCCCACCTCAGCCCACGGAGGAAAAACTCATTTCTGCGGGAGGGTTCCCTTGAAATACAGAGGGCCAGGTGGAACCAAGCAGCACAGCTGCCCCTAGAGTTAGGCCAGACAGAGGCCCAGGGGTGGCTTCAGGCACCTGGGAACTGCCTTTGGCCTTCGGAAGCTGATCACATTTTGGGTAAATGGAGGGAAAGGAGGCCTCTAAAGTCACCGGGTGAGCTTTCTTTTTTCCAACCCATAGTTTGTCCTGTGAGTGTATCAGCAGCTGCCAGGAGAAGGAAGGCACTGTGGGCTAGAGGAGGGTCCTTGGCTGCCCACTCCCCCTGCACCTGGGACTGCTGATGAATTACTCTCCACAGGAGCCGTCTAGCCAGCTGACTGGCAACACTCCCATAGCCCGTGATTCCTGTGTCCTTCAGGGTCAGGACATTAGGTGCTAGCCAGTAGTTTTTATTATTTTTTTTAACCTTTATTGTTTAAAGAATTACATATAGTATTACATGTGTCTCTAGTGGTTGTTTTTAATGCTTTTATTTTGACAGTACTTTCCACTTTTGTTTTCATAAAAACTCATTTACATGTCCATTCATTTTTAAAGCTGTGTAAACTGTTTTATGAGTACTGCCCATTTTAGTCACCTGTCATATGCATAAGTGAGGTAACACATAACAACGTGTCCGTAAGATTTCCTGAAGTCAAGTGCATACAGGGCCCATGGTTTGATGGGAAGGACCCACGGATTTCACTCACTAACGCCATCGGAGCGACTGTGGTAACGACGGAGCCAAGTCCATTGAGCTAGCGTGGCTCTGCTGTGGGTGCCTCCAGGAGGGGGCATCATTCCTGTGACTCCTGTTTTTATTAACAGAGAAGTGGGGTCCAGAGGCCTCCCAGACCGAGGCTCAGGAGTGCAATTCCGGAAGCCAGTGGATGAAGCCTCAGACAGCGTAGCTAGACACGGGGCTCTGCAGGTCCCTCTCCTCTCCTGCGCTGTGGGCCCGGCACACCTGTGTGATCTCCCTGGATCCTCATGGCCAACTGAGCAGGTGGGTACCACGACGATTCCCACTTTCTGTCTAAGGAGATTGGGCTTAGAAATGCCACATAACGTGTCTCAAAGACACATAGCTGGGTAAGTCTTAAATCCAGGTGCACTTGATTCCAAAGCTCAAGTTCATAGCACAGACATCCTTGGTACTCTAAGTGTGGTCTACGGGCGGCATCAGTATCACCATACAGAAGCTCGGGGCCTGCCTCAGACCCACGGACTCAGAAGCAAAGCCAGCGCATTTTAGCAAGACCTGCCCCCAGATGTGTGCACGCGGATGCTTGCAACACACAATCCGATCCCCAGGTCCAGGCTCGAGGCCTGCTCAGGCCCTTTGCCGTGCACACAGGATTTCATCTCAGCTTCTAGAACGGAGAAGCAAGCTGCTGGATGTACAAAATCAAGTCAAAGGCCCATGGGATAAATTTTTGAAAAACTGGAACACCCAACCACAGGTGGCCTATGGGCCCACAACCCCTGCTTGTCTCGGGATTAAGCAGTGCGGGCTGGCTTTCCACATGGCCACTTCCTCTCCTGGCGCCAGAGGGTAGATGCCTGCGCAGAGCATCATGGAGCAGGTGAGCAGGGCACAGCTTCTCTGTCAGAAAAGGTGGCTTCAAAGCCTGTTCTGAAGATGGGGGGTGAGGGATGCAGCGAATGATGGTGCTTGGGGGACAATGGTATCTGCCTCTACCTCCCACTTTCTAGTTGGAGAGCCAATCAGAAGAGGTTCATAGGATCTTCTCTGGTGAAGCATGAACTGATGCAGTAACATATTGATGATACTGGCACATCAATAATGCATTGTTCGTGTGTCATTTTAGCAGAGGTAACATTGTTAAACCCAAAAGGCATGCTAAGATTATGCAAAAGGCTGGTCTCTTACAAATCACAAAGTTCTTAAATATGTACTCTTTTTTTAGAAAATATATTGTATTGGTTTTTTACAGAGAGGAAGGGAGAGGGATAGAGAGTTAAAAGCATCGATCAGCTGCCTCCTGCACACTCCCTACTGGGTATATGCCCGCAACCAAGATACATGCCCTTGATCAGAATCGAACCTGGGACCCTTGAGTCTGCAGGCCGACGCTCTATCCATTGAGCCAAACCGGTTAGGGCTTAAATATGTACTCTTACTTACTTATCCTGCTCTCTGCCTAAGTGTCACTGTCGTATCATCCTCATCGACGCTCTGCTAACGAAAAGGAACCCAGTTTCAGCAGTGTGTTCCACCTTCCCCTCAGCACCTTCTTTGAAATCAGCCGCAAGCCATGCCTCAGTTGAGCCACAATGGCTGTGTCGGTGACAGCATAGGGGTATGGGGCTGTGTGCTGACTCTATTGTCTCCGTGTAGGTGTTGTCCTCTCCTGCAGGAGCCTGGGGCTCCCATCCCGGCCTGATCGGACTCTCCCCCTTATTCTGAGGTTGGAGGGGATACAAGAATCACCACATCAAGGGAGATGCATTTTAAGAGCAGGATCTGGAAGGAATCATGCTTAACCTGGGTGATTGGCATAGAAATGGCGGGGTTGCCTCTATTCCAAAAAGCACAAACACTAAACTCATGGAGGAACCTGAAACATATCATCTTTGACACCTCCATTGCTCAGATGAGAAACTTGAACCTTGAAATATGCTTTCTTCCCCCCCCGAACCACGACGGCAACCCAGAGCTGGCTTTCCTGACATCTGGCGGGCGCTCACCACATTTTGCTCCCCGCTCTCCATTTCTGTGAGTTAGGTCTTAAAAACGAGGGGGGTCTCCAGAGGGCCTCCCTTTGTTCTACATCTTCCGAGGACAAAGCCTGTGTCGGGCAATGATGTTCAGGGTGAGAGGCCTTCCACAAAGCCCGCGAGCACGCCGCCGTGTCCCAGCGCACCGACGCCGGGGCCCGGGGTTTGGATGATGGCTACTCCGTGTAGCAGCTTTATGAAAACATTAAATGTCATTACTTATTTCTTCATGTCCAAAATGTATACTTCAACATTTTTTCTCCGCAGACAAGTGTCACTTTTACTGCAATCTTCAGGCCAGATGTTCCTGGTATAAGTGGTAACAGCTGCATGCTGGCAGGAGTGTGGCTCCAGCCAAGTCACTTTCCAAAAGAGCCCGAGAGGAGAGCCGTCTCTGCGCAAACACTGGCCCGACAGAAGAAACCCATCCGGGCCCTCCCCAGCTGCGCGGGGAGCCCGGTGGAGGCTGGAACAGGGGCCCTTGGGCGGGCACATGGCCAAACCGCGGCTGTGTTCCCTCTTCCTCGGTGATGCGCTGGAGTCCCCGGGAAGGCGAGTGGCCCCTGCCTCCTTCCCCTCGGGCTCCCTTTCAAAGCACTGTTTGTAGTGCCATCACCCATTAGCCACATCCTCACTTGTCTCGGGACCAAGTCATTTTCCTTGCTTTCTGTCACCCTTGCCAGAGCCTTCTATGATCTCAAGTTGACATTCTATTGTTTCTGAATCTTGCTCAAGTTGCAGCCGCCTGGTAGCATTTATCTCCTCCGTTCCCTTGGGTCTTGGTGAATTCCTCAGTAAGGTCCCATCTCAGCGTTTCCAGAAAATACAGGCACAATTTGCTTCCATCTTCAGCTAAGACTGGAGACTTGTCTCAGCCAGAGAATAGCTCTCGCCTTTGCAATTTGGGGTCCTTCAGGTGAGGAGCCTGTTACCCAAGAATGTCATCCTATTGAGGAAGGCTGAATTTATAAGACACACACATCCGTGGACAGACACACAGATACACACTTTGTTGACATCACACAACATAGCTATGGGTGGCTGCAGCATGCCTCCTCCAGGAGGTGGTGACTCATTCCTAGTTCTTGCACCTTCAGATGGGAGTGAGGTCAGCGCTGGGCAGGAGAGAATCACTTTGGTGTTGCTAGAATCTGGCTAGACATGAACTCAAAGAATGGAAGACTTCCTGTGCCTGAGCTTTCAAGAGGCCAGTGGTGGCAGAGGTCATTTGGCCCAGGGTCTCCAGGAGTGGTCCTGCCATGAGATTCCATCCAGGGGTCGTGGGTCTCAGCCCCATGAAGAAGCAGGTTCCATATAGAAAGACCAAGAAGTGGTGGAAAGAGCTGGACTTTCGGATCACATGGAACTGGTTGCTAGTCCTGGCCTTGCCTCTTCTGTGCTATTGGGTCTTGGGCAAACTGGTCAACCACTGGAGACTTCTATGTTCTCCTCTGCAACATGGGATGACACATGTTCTAGGGGTTTGTTGTGATTAAGGAAGCAACATTTATAAAGCTCATGACACAAAGGGAATACTGATAAATGCTGTTTCTTTTTTCTGCTGGGACCAGAGAATGGTTTCACCACTTCTTGAGCTGCATGGTCTTTTTGGAGAATTTCTCCTCAAAATCAGGACAATTTCCAAACCTCATGCTGCAAGTATAGTCAGGCGATGCCATTATTACTCCAGCGTCTCCCAGTCTTTCTGTTAGACTGTGAATAGGCGACATAAGAAGGAGACAGGAAAGCAGTTTGCCCGTCACTCAGCACCTCCAGGTGGTTCCAGTATCCAGCTTCTTAGGATTTCACCTGAAACAGCCCAGGTTCATGTCCTAGGAGGTGCCACCACTAGCTGGCAGCTCCACCTTCTCAGAGGATTGAGATTTGCTCTGTGGATTTCTATGTCTGAGCTCCTGAGTCTTCCAGAAGCAGAAGGGAAGTGATCCTTCCTCAGAGTGCTGGGCCCCAGCCCTGCAGGGTCTGTGCTCAGAGCTTCCAGGCTCTGATCACCCCAGCCTTGGCCCTGGTTTTCCCACCGCTATTACCTCAATGTGACTGCCGTGCTCCCACTGTGTTTTCTGAGATCTCCCCGCCTTCTGCACACATTTTCTCTCCTCAGTTCTCTCTGTTGTAATGCCCAGCATGCTTTCTGTTTTCCTGCCTGGAACCTGACTGATTCAGGGACCACGTGTCCCCGTTGCTAGACTACCCTGATTCACACTGCTTTCCTGGCATCATGTCTTATTTAGCATTTGTCCCAAACAAAATTGTCTTGGTTTCCATGAAAAATTGTAAGGCCGCTGTAGATACAGTTGTCCCTTCTAATGGGCCACAGGAGAAGGACTTCAAAAACCTGCATATATTAGGCTTCTTGCTGCATATTTTTAAAATTGCTCTTTGATCCAGAGCCATATCTGTATTCTCTACTTTGGAACAGGGCGTTCCCATCAAGTGTTTAAAAATAATTAGCATTGGATTACAAAAACATCGCCCATAGCCCCTCCTCCTTGTAATTCTACAAATTACCCCATGAGTGGCTATCTTCATGCTCCCTTCCTAGTCTGACCTTCGAGGGAAGTGATTTTTCCCAGTTCAAGTGCTTTCTATACAAAGACCTTACTTTTTTATTTTTTATTTTTGTTTAAAACCATAGTCTCACTTCCTATGCAATCCTACAATGAGTGGAATCAATGTTAACTCCATGTCTTTGATCAAAGCAGTCTCTCCTCCTGGGATGGCCTTCTCTCTCTTCTCCACCTACTCACTGCATATTCTCTCTTCTGCTCGTTTCACCATCTCTTTGAACCCCTCCCTGCCTCCTAGCTTGTGCCTTCGCCTTCTTACAAACCCATTCCATGCAATTCTCTCACTCACTCTTGGCACTTAATCACTTCTTATTGGGCTTGGTATCTTTTATAATGGAGTCTTAATTATTATAACTTTAAATGCATCTTTAACTGGTTAACTTGATCAACTGGTAAGTCCCTTGATAAAACTGTCTATACTTCATTTTTTAAAATATATTTAAATATATTTTTTATTTCAGATAGGAATGGAGAGGGAGAGAGAGGTAGAAACATCAACAGTGAGAGAGAATCATTGACTGGCTGCCTCCTGCATGCCCCCCACAGGGGATCAAGCCCTTAACTGGGCATGTGCCCTGACCAGGAATTAAACCATAGGTCGATGCTCACCATGAGCCATGCCGGTCGGGCTATATTTCATTTTTGAATCCTTCACAGCGCTTACCAATTTTTTTTTGTTTGTTTCATTAGTAACATTGAACCTTTTCTATGTAGTCCCTTTTTGTCCATCCCTTTCTTGTGCCCCACAGGTACAAGGTTCTTTCCATATGATTGCCCACATTGTTTTCTCTGCTTGGAGCCCTTCTCCCCCTTCATCCTTCTCATCCCTCCAGAACCCTCTTGCAGAAGCTTCCTCCAACCCTCCAGGCTGAGCTCAGCACCCTTCCTCAATAGGACCTTCAGACCCTGTCCCAACTCTTATCATTGCACTTACCACGTTATACTGAAATCACCTCTTCTGTGTCTGTATCTTCTGTTGGGCTTCCCCATAAGCTCCAAGGATAAATGATGTGTCTCGTGCACCTCTGTGCTCACAGGACGTAACACAATGCCTGTCCACATAGGAGGCACTTGATAAATGTGTGTTGACCTAAACTTAATACATTTCTGCTGAATGATTGAATGACATCGAGGCGGCAAATCCATGAGCTGCCATTTTTCTCCCCTAGACACATATTTATCTCCTTCTTCCCCTGCCAAAACCCCAACGATTGCTTCACTATGTTGTATAATCTTTCTGTCAGGTCTCTGACACACAAAACACATGTAATCATTCCATTATGAGGCCTGGCACAACGTTTAAGCTGAGTGTGCAGATTTATTAGATCTTGTACCAGGAAACCAACGAGGCAGAGAGTTTAGGGGGATTTCCAAAGGGGATGTAAAATGTTCATGAGCCCTTGTATTTCAAGGCAATTCCATGCTCCTGTGGGGAGCTCAACTGTCCTTGCAGACGATGTTTCTCCATCTTCCTTTGAGATATGCAGCTCTGGACTGACATGTAGAAAATGGCAAGGGTCAAGGGCAGCGAGCAGCCTGCACATTCAGCGCCCATCATAGCCCCTCTAACGGCTAGAATGCCCTGCACGATTGGCTTACTGTTTCAGTGCAAAGCCAAGTTGCACACAAGTGTACACATCCAGTCCCTTGAAAATGCACTTTGCACACTGGCTAGCTTGCCATGCTGATAGAATGATGAGCTCCTCTTCTTGGAAAGGAAAGATATTGGGTGCAAATGACAAGAGTGCCCAGTGGGTATTCTCACACTGGACGAGGGTTTGCTGTCTCTGTTGCCCTAGGAATATGTCCTTTCCGAATCCTCTCCAAACTTTAAAGCTCAAATGAAATTTCACCTCCTCTAAAATGCTTCATTACCATTTTGGCTTCTTGGACTCTCTCTTAAGTCTCTGGAGATGAATGGCTCTCAGTGTAGCACTTGATTGCATTGTCTTAAAAGGACAGTTTAGTGCAAGGAGCCCTGCACTAGAATTTATAAAGCTCACACACTGGTTCCAGGTCCCTTTGTGATGTTGGCTAAGTCACTTCAAATCTGTGAGTTTTTCTCTGCTCCCTGCTCCTCCTCTTTTCTTCTCCTCCTTGTCCTGCACTTTCCTTATCTATAATATTGGAAAAAATGTCCCAGCCATGCTGCCAGTTTTATGAGGAGGATCTAATGGCATGTATATAAAAACACTGTAAAGACTGTAGAGTGTGTAAGAGTGAAGGGTAGTTATTGGAAAGTAAGGGTAGTCCATGTTTTTATGTCCTTGACCTTGGCTACCTTCAAGAAGGAGGTGGCAGAAGGAGGCAGGGGCTGGTTGCAAAAGACCAAAAAAAAAAAAAAAAAATTGGGAAGAATAAGTGAGTAGTCATAGCCAAAGCATTCAACATGAGGGCCTGAAACTAAAGGATGGCTCAACAGTAGGGTGACTAATTCCTGGGGGAAAAAACAGAAACTGCCGATTCTTTCATTTTCCCAATGTGCAGTTAACAAACATCCCTGGGTACTGAATGCTGTGGAAGGCATGAAAGATGCAGTGGTGAAGAAGGTACAGCCCCTGTCCTTCCTAGAGTTTCTAAGCTCGTAGGGGAGACAGACTAGTGGACAGGCATGTAAATGCAGAGTGGTATTACAAACTGGGGAGCACTGGGTGTCACTGGAGGACACGGGAGAGCCCCTAACTTCATCTTGGGAGTTCAAGGAAGGTCTTCCCGGACAAGGTGACATCAGAATCAGGAGCTGAGCCCAAGGGTGAACCTTGGGGGCCTGATGAACTTAGAGTCTCCAGGAAGGATGCTGTCTGCTGGGAGGGGTTGTAGTTGAAGATGCCAAAAGTGTGGATTGGTGCCAGCTTGGGTGGCCTGAAGAACTGTGTGGTGTGTGCACTTCCAGGACACCATCTCTCAGGGATGTTTTGGTCAAGTGAAATGGATTGGGGAACATCAGGCACGAATAGGGGCAGTATGGGACCTCAATGGGAGCTCAAAGTAAGAGCAATGCTTGTCAGAGTTGGGCAGAGGACTCCTTTGAAGAGCTTCAAACCACTTCCAGATGGCAGAGGAATGAGGTCTGAGCAGCAATTGGTAAGACAGTGGATATTAGAGAGGAACAGAGTTATTTCTGGGGGTGTTTTATACTCTAAACATGAGTAATTCTTTGAATTCTGACTGTTTCTTAATTGATTCTTTTTTTTTTTAAATCCTCAGCCAAGAATATTTTCCCATTGATTTTAGAGAGAGTGGAAGAGAGAGGGAAAGACAGAGAGAAACACTGATGTTAGAGAACACATTGATTGGTTACCTCCTGCATGGGCCCTGACCAGGGTCTGGGCCTGCAACCAAGGTACATGCCCTTGAGTGGAATTGAACCTGGAACCCTTAGGTCCACAGGCCAGTGTACTATCCACTGAACAAAACTGTCTTGATTGATTCTTATTTTCCCAAATGGACTTAAACTTCTCTGATGGCAGGGAGTCTCTTTGCTTCCCAGACACACACCATCCCCCAAGGCGGAGCTTACTAAATGCTGCATAACTCATAGACAAAGCCACGAGGTCTCAGGTAGCATTGTTACCTAAAATGTTTACTGATCTCTTTAAGGGGGAAAAGTCTCCCTCTTCAAAATAGTCTAGAACTCTATAGAGGATGTATAAAATATGCAGTACCTTTAAACAGCCAGCTTCTACAATAAGGAGTAAAATTAAACAAATCTACAAATCCATCACAAAATAACTCTTCGTTTAAGTGAGAACTTGTGCCTCATCACATGTTGTCTAAACCTGGGTCCATATACCATGAGCAGAAATTCAAACAAACTCATAAGCAAGTTAAATACATAATTTGTGGGATAAGTATTAACTATTTTAACAAAGGAAGAAGCATTTAACTAAAGTAAGGGATTACACTCAATGACATAAACTAAACAAACCATAATTTTATGTTTTTTCCTACCAAAATAAAGCTTTAGTTATATAGATGTAGGAAACATATGCCATTTAAAAATATTGTGACCACTGGTTCTATTTTATTTATCAGTTTATTTTGTTCATATGTGGAATCTAATGAACAAAATAAGCTGATGAGTAAAACAGAACCAGTGGCATAGAAACATGGAACAGACTGGTGAATCTCAGAGGGAAGGGGGGTGGGCAGAGATTAACAAAAGAACTTATATGCATATATGCATTGCCTGTGGACACAGACAATACTGTGGTGAAGGAATGGGGCAGGTAGGAACCAGGTAGAGGTGGGTAATGGGGGAAAAGGGAGGACATCTGTAATACTCTCAACAATAGAGATAAAAAAGAAAATATCATGACCATATATTTTAGAATTATTTTCTTATTTTTAATATGGCTATATTTTAAAGTCCCTATTTATAACAAGAACATTGAGATGAGACTTCTATTCCATTTCTTCTAGATGTTATAAATTTTAAAAAATTGAAGCCACTCTCCAGGTAACTCTGCTTTATATTTAGCAGAAAAAAATTATTTTGGAAAATTAAATCGAGGGCCACAGTATGGAAAATGTTACCAATTCAAATCCTTATGTTTGTGTTCACAAAAGAAAATCAAAGACTTTGAATTCTGTGTGAGTCTCAGAGTATAGCTAAGTGCCTCCAAGATCACATCTGGGCACTTAAATTTTAAGAGCACAAAAAGAAGTTATGTGGAAATTTTTCTAAATGCAATAATAGATCCTTGGTTTCCAAGGAGTGATCTCTGTTCAGCGCAGGTAGACACTTACTGAGAACTGGGAATGATGGGCTATAAACATCACGCTCTTGACCCCCTCCTGGGAGCTCACTCATGTCTACACTGCACCACTGGGGCCAAGAGAACAAGCTGCATGGGAGAATGGGACTCTGGTCCCCGATGGCCAAGGTCAGGCAGTGCCCCTCTATTCTGACATGGGCTGTTCCTTGACCATGTGCCTTGTTTGCTCTCCTGTATTACTGACCTCAATCTCTGTTGACTGCCCTCTGCTCACCAGAGCTGATTTTAGTGAGTCAATCCTGAAGCTGGCCTGCGTGCACTCCTCTCACTGCTCTGTGAGCGCTCACAGGCTCTGATAAATTTAGCAGCAGCTCCCTCTGCTGGAGGGTCCCAGCGCCTCCTGACAGTGCAGTGCCCCCTTAGGTGGGAATCTGGAGTACTGTTTTGTCAAGAAAAAGCTGAAATACAGACCTTCCCAGTTTCCTGTCATTTCTACATAATAACATGGATACTGCCCCACAGCAGCCTGAAATTGAGTAGCCTCCAAGATCACTTAGCTACAGAGAGCTTTGCTAAATGAAAATTCCCAGGACATCAGGCTTTGCCAGGACCCTTGAGATTTTATTAAGCCCCTAATTTTATAGTATAGAAGACTGAGACCAAGAGAGATAAATTTTCTAAAGTTAGGATGCTAGAGACTGGCTGAGCAGCCACCGGAATCCTTGTCTGGGTGGTTCCCTGCCCAGTGTTCTCTCTGCTCTACAAGGCTGCACCGTGGTAGAGTTGTTACCTTATGAACATCGTCAAACCAACTTTGAATGTTCTTAATGAGCAAGGTACTGGTTAAAATGTGACTTTTTTCATGGATCTGAGCACTGTTTTGTGGTCTCTCCACTGGGTAATTTTCTTGGATGGATGTTCTGTCTTTGAACAGATGGAGAGATGGGTGACTGATGTCCAGGTTGGGGAAGAAGCACCTCGAGGTGTTGCTTCTGTAAAACCACAGTAGGCAGGAAGCTCAAGCTTATTTTTAACCTCCTCCCCTTTTTAAATAACTATATTTGCATTTCTAATACGTGAAATGGTTAATTTTGTAGCAGGAGAGTCAGAGACGGTACCTAATCCCAGCTTGATGCAATTACTTTAACATGAATTTAAAATAAAATTAAAGTTAACAGTTTAAACTGATGTTTGAGGGGTTTTAAAAGATTTAGTTTCCTTTGGAACCACTGTGTTATTTGATCTAGTACAATCTTTTTGAGCTCCATGCATAACATCTTTACCCAAGTACCATTACTACTAGATTGTGCCCATAGGTTGAGTTACAAATGTCTAAAAATCTTAAAATTATTAAGCTCAGATTAGGGTGTTCAAAGACTACAGTGTTATTTTAGTCTCCTGCCATATCCTCCATTTACTATAAACTTGTTATATTGGCATTCAAATAAAATGTCATAAAGCAAGTATGTAAGGAGGTGTTTGGGGTTTGTTTCAGGCTTCTGCGAGCCAAGTTTGCATGGCAACCAAGATGTATAACAGAAACATTCAAATGGTCTTCATAAAAAGAAATGCTGAGCAGAGCTCAAGAGCAGGACAACGGCTAAGTTGGTGCAGACTCTCAGAGCTGGTCAGAGCAATGACTGAAAGTCCAGATAGGGGCAGCATGCCACCCAACATTGTCTCAATGGTACTCCGAGTTTCCTCTCCCTGTAGTCACCAAGTGTTAATGAGCCAGAGGCCAATCCCCCAGCGATGCAGCTGCATGGAATTTACAGATGTTACCATTGGAAGGACCTTTGACGTCATTTTAACCAAACTCCTTGTTTTATAGGTAAAAGTGGAGACCCAGAGCTATGATTTGTTCACAGACTCAGAGGTCAGCTTATATACTTGTAGCAGAAGAGCATGAGTACGTTCTCACCCATGTTCTCTGCTTTAGTGAATTCTCTTTTGCTCCCCCCAATTCAACATAAATGCCAACTGTTCTGAGTTAGAATGAAAGAAAGCAAGTGTGACGCAAGAGGCTTACATTGGGACATTGCCTACACAGTTCTCACAGGGAAGGTCTTTCTGGGCTTCTCTGATCAAACTGCCTAGCAGACTCCCAAGAAGACCTCCCTGAGGAAAGCGAGAGTGCTTTGCTTCTACTATGGGGAAGGGATTCGTCAGAGCCGAATTAACCCACCTGCCACTATGAGGAAGGGAGAAGCTCTCCTTTGAAGACCCTTGTGTACTGAAACCCAGGTGAAGGGGACAAGAGCAGGTACCTGGAACGAGGCCGCCCCAGAGCAGGGTGAGGTGAGATTCATAAAAAAGCTTTAGCACAGAAAACTTTTAGGGGGAGTAAAACTACTGTTTGATACTATGGTTGTGGATACATGTCTTTATACATTTGTCCAAACCCATGGAAGATACAATGCCAAGAGTGACCCCTCATGTGAACTATGGACTCTGGGTGAGGATGTGTCAAGGTAGGTCCATCAGCTGCATCAACGGAACCACTCTGACTGCGTCCAGAATCCAGGAGGTAGAAAGCTTGGAGTTGTCATCTTTCCAACACACACACCCAATGCTATTTGTAAATTCCCTTAATAAACTCTTAATGTAACAACAACAACAAAGCTTCAATCGATCAGTAACCACGAAATATGATGCAGCCTACGAGGAGAGCGCCAGAACTGTCCATCTGTTTCTAAGCACCTCCATGGTTTCTCCTCATAGCAGTTCTAAGGAATGAACTCACAGAGGTGTGTCTGACCTTTGCAAAGAAGGCCCATGGTAATAAACTATGCCAGTAAACTATGCAATATTGTATAACTTAAGGAAAATACTAAGGAGACCAATTAGACCATGGATCCAATCAGCTATGTTAGTAATATATATATGATATTTCACCTCTGATGGACTCATATGCCTCTCACTTGATTTTGAGTTTGGAAACCTGAATTCTACCACTTACATTTTAAAATATAGAGTTCTAGTACATTTCTTTGGCAGCCTTCATAGTGAGGAGGAAAAGGCTTCACAATCATTTCTCTAGTCTAGATAAAGATTTCAAAGCTCAGGGGAGTTTTAAAAAAAAAGTTGGAGTGGATTAGGAGTGGGAATTGTATATTTCTGAAAACGGACACTTTGTGGGTGGCGGTGGAAGGTGACTCTGATAATGGAGAGGACCTCTATCCATGCCCACTCCTTTTCTTGGGTAGATTTTGGGGAAGGAACAAGATTTAGGGTGGGAGTAGTTGGTAGATCTAGGTAGATGAATCTGAGCTAAACTCCTACATCTGCCCGGAGTGGTGCAGTAGTCATATCAGCATATTTTGTATCCTATCACTGGGCTCAGCATGAATTTGGCAGAGAGAACCAGCACACTGGCACAATCCAGTCTGCATGGATCCATGACTGTGTCTTGGGGATGCCAACATGACAAACAGACAAACCTGGACAGACAACATCCCCATCTTCCTCATATTTTGACATGTGTAAGCACCCTTGCCCCATTCTGCATAGACCAGGGGAGAGGAACACAGGCAGTGAATTAATTGAATTATGTTCCTATCACCCAGCAAAATGGGGCTTCATAAGAGAAAGTATTTAGTTATTGGAAAAATTAAACTGGGCATAGTTTTGGCACACCTGGTTTGCAAACTCCTTTTGTCATCTATGCAGACTTACCTGGGATTTCTAAAAATCCTCAAGCAGTGCTTATATCTCTACCACAGACGATCCTAACCCTACACTAGAACGAGAACCCAGTCATCTAGAGTGGTAGCCAAGCTTCTTTCAGAAGATTGGTGCATAGAGATAGAGGCAGGTCAGACTCTCAGAAGCCTGGACCAGTTTCAGAGAGAGCAGTGGGCCACCGATGAGAACAATTCTGAAAGCATCTACACATTTTCCTAGGCTGATACAATATTGTTAACTGCAGACAAGGGACGGAATGCAGCTTTGTTAAAAATTATTCTCAGACACTGAATCGCAAACAGTGGAAGCTTTTCCTGGAGAGGGAAGGATGGTTTTGGAGGGACAGTCAGCAGGACCCAGCAACCGGCCTGCCCCTCGTCAGCTCCCCATCACCCTAGTTTCTAAACAGGTGTTCAGTGACATCCGCCTCCCTCTTTACTCTTACCTTGTTAAGAGCCCTGAGTAACTACACCTAATCATGAAGCTGCAAACCCAGCACTCTGCAAGAAAATGGAGTGGAAGCGCTCTTAACTGGCCAGTTTAGTGAACACCCTGCCTGCATTTCCTGTTTTTATTTGTATTCACCAACCTTTGACTATGGAAGATTTGAAACATGTTCACACATAAACAGAAAAATATAATGAACCCCCAAGTCTCCCAGAAGTAGAATTGCTGAGTCAAAGGGTTTGTACTTATATTAGTACATATATAATGATGCTAGGTGTTACCAAATCCTCCCCTCTACAGGGGGGAGGGCGCAGTAGAGGGTGGGGAGGTGGAAAGATGTATAATTTGCATTCCTACCACCAGATGAGAGTCTAGTTCCCCACAGCCTCAACAACATCATATGTTGTCAACACATATGGTATAGCCCTGCAATTTGAAACTGTATTTTCTTATGAGTGAGGTTGAATAATTTTCATTACAAGCCATTTGCATTTTTTTCTGTGAACTGTGTGTTCATATTTCTAGACCATTTTTTCTATAGGGTTGTTAATATGTTAATTCTCTTTTTTAGGTATCCTTTATGTACTTGGTTAATATAAAACTGCCATTTTTGCCAAAACTGGTTTGGCTCAGTGGATAGAGCATCGGCCTGCGGACTGAAAGGTCCCAGGTTCGATTCCGGTCAAGGGCATGTACCTGGGTTGCGGGCACATCCCCAGTGGGAGATGTGCAGGAGGCAGCTGATCGATGTTTCTCTCCCATCGATGTTTCTAACTATCTATCTCTCTCCCTTCCTCTCTGTAAAAAATCAATAAAATATATTTAAAAAAAACAAAAACAAAAAAAAACTGCCATTTTTGAACATCAACAAATGAAGAGTTTTGCATGGTTGAACTCAACATTAGGTATATCATTCTTATGTATTATCAGTTGCCAATATTTGTTCCTTGGTTTTTAATTATTTCTGTCATGCAATTAAAAAAATTTAAGTAATGCAATTAACTTTTTTCTTTATTGCTTATTGCTGTTGGAGTTTTAGTCCTAGCTAGCAAAGTTTTCCCCAGGGATACAGTATGAGAAATTTATCCATCTCTCCTTCTAGTACTTGTTGTGGTTTCATTGAATATTTTTCATTTTAAATGCCTGTTTATTTAAGACACTATCCTGATCATTTATCCTAGCATACAGGGTGAGGATTACATCCAGTTTTATTTCTCCCTGTGGCTCTCCAGTTATCTCACCCCCTTTTCTCCCTCTGGTCTTTAGGGTACAGAAAAGCCATCTGAACTATACCTTCCAGGGGGAAAAATATTTCTCAGCCTAGATGGGAAGGGACTTGAGAGAGTTTTCTCTCATTGTATCAACACAAAGAGAAGAAGGATTGGAGGGAGCTGCTCATCTCAGCATGACAAGGGCTGGAGAAAGTGCATCCATTGTAGAAAGAGAAGATGATAAAGTTGATGGTAACAGATGAGCGATGAAAGGGCTATCACATGCAATACACAGACAAATGATCCAGTCAAGATGATCTCAGAGATGAGATGTTCAAACAACAGAGCAAGATGAAGTTTGTGGAGTTGAAAACAAACCAGGGACCAAAGCACCACTCAACATTAATTAATTATATTTTCTATATCACAGAAACTATAATTAATTAGAAACAGATTACAACAGTTAAACGGAATCACTGGCACAAAGAAGGGTTTAAAATTATCTTAATGAATATGAAGGGGGGAAAGATTAAGATATTAAAATAATTAGAAAAGGGGTGATACAATGTAACCTAAAGGTGACTGGAGTCTCTCAAGTGAAGAATTCAGGCCCGGCTGGCATGGCTGAGTGCCTGAGCATGGACCCATTAACCAGGAGGTCAGAGTTCAGGGCCCAGGCCCAGGTTTGGGGCTCAGTCCCCAGTGTGGGGCATGCAGGAGGCAGCCGATCAATGATTCTCTCTCATCACTGATGTTTCTATCTCTCTCTCCCTCTCCCTTCCTTCTCTGAAATAAAATACTCCATAAATTTTTTTTCAGTAAATGAAACAATGTATACTGAAGTCCTAATAAAGAAAAAATTCAAGGGGTTAAGGAAATACTGAGTCTGTTGAAAAACCACACTATTTGCAAAGAAAAATGGATATTACAGATCAATTGAATTTATGCCATAGTCGTCTTAGGTGATGGATTTCAAGGAAACATGAAACCCTGAAACCATAAAATGACAAAACTAAGACAAAATATGTATATATGTATGTTATATTAATTATATGAATAATTGTATACAGAACAAACTAATTTATTAAAAGTTTGATAGATTGGGTCACAGAAACTAAATTGAAACACATATTGAATATAAGAGAAGCCCCTAAAACATAACATAAATATTAAAAGTAAAAAGATTAAAAAGCACATGGAAACCCTACAGCCCAGTTATAG
This sequence comes from Myotis yumanensis, assembly GCF_028538775.1. Taxonomy (NCBI): domain Eukaryota; kingdom Metazoa; phylum Chordata; class Mammalia; order Chiroptera; family Vespertilionidae; genus Myotis; species Myotis yumanensis. Next base: position 6,703,995 of record NW_027223762.1, read on the forward strand.
AGGACTTCTTCCACGTTTTGTTTTGTTTTTTAATCATAAACCCTTTATTGCGTCGGGTAACAAAATGTTCTTTATTTATTTCATTATCCTCCCTGGTTTTGTCTACACAACCAAGATGGGAAGGGACCTGAGAGAGTTTCCTCACATTGTATCGACACAAAGAGAAGAAGGGTTGTATAGTTTCATGATTTTCAAATTTAGATTTACTCCTGTGTATATTGTGAAACATGGATCCAGATTTTTAAAAATCTTTTTACAAATGATTCTCCAGTTTTCCCAGCATCATGAGATTAAAAAGTTCATCTTTGTCCCAGTGACCCAGGAACCACTGTCATTATTTTCTAGATTAATATATGTAGTTCCATCTATTTCTGACTCTGTTCCAACATGGGTCCCATTGGGTTAAAATAAAGGTTTCGGTGGGGCTGTATTTCCTTGTGGAGGTTCTTGGAGAGAACGTATTTCCTTCCCTTTTCCAGGTTCTAGAGGCCACTTATACTCCTTGGCTTGTAGCCCCTCCTCTATCTCCAAAGCCATCACTCCCACCTTTGGTTCTGCCACAGCTCCTTTTTCTGGCTGATACTTTCACCTCCCTGGTATGAGGACCCTTGTGATGACATGGGGCCCACCCAGATCACTCAGCATAATCTTCTCCCTTAATAGTCTTTAATTTAGTTACATCTGCCAAGTCCCTTGTGTTGTGTAAGAAGACATATTCATAGGTTGTGGGAATTAGAATGTGGACATCTTGGGGGGGCATTATTCTGTTTCCCACATTTCTCATTTTCATTTTCTCCTATAACTTCCTAGTTGTGGGAATATCTTAGGTGAAGTGTGTGTGTTTGTTTTTATTGATTTCAGAGGAAGGAAGAGGGAAAGATAGAAACATCAATGATAAGAGAGAATCATTGATAGGCTGCCTCCTGCACGCCCCCTACTGGGGATTGAGCCTGTAACCCCGGCATGTTCTCTTGACCGGAATTGAACCTGGGACCCTTCACTCTGCAGGCCAACGCTCTATACACTGAGCCAAACTGGCTAGTGCAAGGTGAAGTGTATTTAGATGGCTCCTGGAAGCAACACTTGGAAGAGAGCTCAGACTTGAGTCTGATGAGCTGGCTTTGAGCCCTGACTCTGCCTCACTAACTGGGTGACCGTGTGGAAATAAATGTTTTAAGCACCATTTTCTTCACCTATAAAATTTTTAGACAATAACTGTCTACTTCTTAATATTGCTGAAGGAAATAAATGAGTTGAAAATGTTACCTATTTAGGTCAGTGCCTGGTACACAGCAAGCACTCAATATCTGTTAGCTGTGGTCTACCCACACTTCAATTCAAAAACCAAAATACTTTTTTAAAATTGATTTTTATTTTCTAAATACTTTAAAATATAGATTTTATTGATTTTTTTTTACAGAGAGGAAGGGAGAGGTATAGAGAGTTAGAAACATTGATGAGACAGAAACATTGATCAACTGCCTCCTGTATAACGGCTACTGGGGATGTGCCCGCAACCAAGGTACATGCCCTTAACCGGAATCAAACCTGGGACCCTTCAGTCTGCAGGCCAACGCTCTATCCACTGAGCCAAACCGGTTAGGGCCCAAAATACTTTTTAATGGTGCTGCATTAATATCCTATTTGACTTGTTTGAGCATGCTTGGGTTTCGAATAAGTAAACCAATCTTTTGGTAACCCTAACTGGCCCCTGGATTTACCAAGAAAATAAAAAAGGATACACCATCCAGGAAGCCATTTATCAACACAGACACAGAAGCACCTCCAGGGTCCCACCCCCACGAGTGTCACAAGTGATTCCAACAGAGACAGTGGTGAGCTCTGCTGTTGTTGTTGTTTTTTTTCATATATTTGTATTGATTTCAGAGAGGAAGGGAAAGGAAGAGAGAGATAGAAACATCAATGATGAGAGAGAATCATTGATCAGCTGCCTCCTGCATGCCCCCACTGGGGATCGAGCCCACCACCAGGGCATGTGCCCTTGACCAGAATCGAGCCAGGGACCCTTCAGTCCATAGGCCAATGCTCTATCCACTGAGCCAAAGCAGCTAGGCAAGCTCTGCTGTCTTGAGTGAGCATAGGAGTAACGAAGCTGCAGGGCACTGCCTGACCGGCATTGCTGCACCTGGCATTCCAAGTATTAGTTATGCAGAATTTTAATTATACAAGAATCATTGAACCATCCAATCACATTCTAGTCTGTTCTAGCTCCTGTCCACCTCCCAATAACTATTCTCCCGGGCAGCCTGCTATCAAAGAGAGATTCTTTGCCTGATCTGGCCCCAGATTTTGTTACTTTATTTTGCAAGCTGAGCTTGGCAAGTCTGTCTGCCAATGTACCGACTCTTCCATCTGCAATTATAATTGAATCCACACAGTGAGATTCAATCATTCAGTCTCATATATTAGTTATCATAGTTTTCCGCTACTTTAAGCATATTTAGTTTACAAGCTACTGTATTTCTAGTGACTCTTTTTGGCAAAAAATTTTATTGGTATCTACAACCCTGTCTTCCTTCCAGTTTGATCTAGTTGATGGGTATGCACATTTACAAACACACGCAAAAGAAACAAATTTGGATGGTCTTGTCTTCATAGCACTTAAACTCCTCGGGGTTCAATTTTTCTAGTCAATAAGAGACTTGGAAGGGATTACCCATCACCTAACCCCTTCTTGACTTACATGTGAGACAAATTTATTCATTATCCAACTCTCAGTGACTTCAGAATTAAAGGTCTTTGAACTTTGTTAATACAGAAGAATATGAGGTAGAAGATGCTCTGCTATTCTATGTGCCATCATAGTTCTTTTAAATTCTTTTTAGACATGTTTCTGTTTCAATCAGCATTTGCCTAGGATATTTTATTTGGTTAGAACTTTGTAATGGAGGAAAACTCAAGTAGGCAAATAGTCATCAAGGGTCTTTGGCCCCATGCTCCTCTAGTTTGCCTAAGGTTTCCCAACAAAACATCCTGACAATTTTTCTCAGTGAGTTGGGTCAGCATGGAGCACGGATTCTGGCTTGGTACAATGGACTCAGTTAGTCAGCAGATCCTATCACTTTGGCAGCAGAGCTCCTTCCTGGCCTGCCTCACTCACCATCCTGAGCCACAGCCCTCACTGTTTATTTCATCTCCCTTTTCCTTTCCCATAAGCCCTTCGATTTAGTGGTTTGGGCTATTTCCTGGGTGTACCCCTATTTCCACAGTCCTCTCCTATTCTAATTGGTGTCTCCTTGTCCAATAAGGACTTCCTTCCCTCGGATCAGGAACTGCCAGGTCAGAGGCAATGCTCTCTGCTCTTTGCTCCTCACCGGATTGCCTTGCATGCATCCAATCAGCAGGTTTGACAGGGCCATTTATTTTGATGTCACCAGAAACCCAACAAAGCTCAGATACCCTGTGCAGGCTGCAACCCCATGAGAATGCATGGACCCTGGAAGGGCTCTGAAGGGCAGTAGGAGACTTAAAGTTACCTCAGAACCCCCCGAAGCTCAAAACAGTCTTTGGATAAATTCTATATGGGAAATGTTTTATTTTTATCTTGTTTTGCTCTATGTTCTGCATTCTGACTCGAAGGCAGCAAGAATGTCATACATCCCCTTAGTAGGACTTCAAAATCAACTTAACCTTTTAATGTGACCCAATAGAGCAAACAATTAAGGCATTCGTGTTAAAGTGTGAATGCTAACAATGCTAGAAAAATACCAAAATGAAAGAATATTATATTCATATATGACTTTTCTGGAAATGAAAAGTATAAATGCTATTATGGATACTACTTATGTAAAAATCCTACCCTATATAATAAAACCCTAATATGCAAATTGACCAAATGGCGGAATGACCGGTTGCTATGCATGCACTGACCACCAGGGGGCAGATGCTCAATGCAGGAGCTGCCCCCTGGTGGTTAGTGCGCTCCCATAGGGGGAGCACCTCTCAGCCAGAAGCCGGGCTCACGGCTCACAGCTGGTGAGTGCAGCAGCGGTTGCAAGAGTCTGTCTCTCCCACCTCCACTGCAGGCTGGAAGTAAGGAGCGAAGGGCCCCAGACTGCAAGAGCCCCAGACTGTGAGAGGGATATCTGACTGCTGACTTGGGCCCCATCCCCCAGGGTATTGGGCCTAAACCGGCAGGCGGACATCCCCTGAGGAGTCCCTGACTGCAAGAGGGTGCAGGCCGGGCTGAGGGACTCCCCGCCGCCCGGTGCATGAATCTATGCACCAGGCCTCTAGTACAGGTATAAGAGCCATGTCATATACAAATGCAGAACACTGGAAGGTGATAACCATCATTCAAAAGTAACAGCAAATATAATTAGGAGAAGATTTAGGTAAGAAAAAGAAAGTTGACAATTGTATTCAAAACTCTCAGTCAACTCTCTGTTGCTTATATGAGATTCCATTTAAAATCCTGAAACCTAAAAGACTCTAAGTGAATGCATGGCCTAAAGTCAGGGCTCAGTTAGGACTATGCCTATGAAGATGAGGTCCATCTAGTCCGTGAGGAATCAGATATAGTTACAGGTGGAGATACAGCTATTGATGCAGACAGAGAAGCTGGTGTTTTCTCTGGGAATGAATAAAATCCACAGCCAAATACTAGCAGAGAGGCCATGATGGCGAACGCTATGGTAAGAACACGTGTATTCGATGCTTATCCTTTATGCCTCAGGAAATGCAGCTGAGGAGGGCACTTCGGAACAAAGCCTCCTGAAGTCTGTGGCAGGCAGGGTACCACACGTTTGCTACCAACGACTGTCCTCGTCCATGTCCTTATGGGTAACGTAGGTGACAAGGAGCAGAGACCTGCTAGTAATTTTCCAGAGGTTCCGGTTCCAGGATGTGCTGTGATGGGAAGAGATACTTGGTGGTCTGGATAGATGAACCAAGCAGACACACTCTGGCCTGCAAGAGCAGCTCTGACCCTAAGCTCCGCCCACCGGCGCTTCCACAAATCCTCACTAGAGAGTCCTTGAAAGATTTCACAGAAAACATCGCAGAGCCTAGCACCGACTTCAGTAACACTGACCGCATTGTCCAAAAACCCAGAACTGTTTTTCCGCCCAGTAATAAATCACCCCCAAATTTATAAAACTTCACTGTTCATTTTCGTTTGACAAAACAATTAGCATTCTTTCAGAAGCTGAGATCAACACGTGAAAATGTTGTCTGGCTCTGTAAACCGAGATGACAGATTGAATACACCGTGCATACCTTACAAAACCCTACCAGAGGAGAGGGCACACATCCCACGGAGTCGCTCAGCGTTTGCCTGGAGTGGCCTGCCAGCCTCTATTGTAGTCGAAGGCAGGGATTCCTTTTCAAAGGAATTAACGGATGCTTTGCTGACATGGCTATCTTCTCCAATATATTTAATTGGAGATGCGTTCTTATAGGTCTAGACTGGTACTATGTCTTCATTGTCTACTAAAGCCAGTCTTGCTTTAGTGCATCCAGGATGTTGATGGAAGCCTTTGACTCCACAAAAGTGTCTTAAAATGAGAATGGGGAAAATGAAACCATTCGCGCCAGTCATCAAAAACGCTTTTTATCCAAGGGCCAAGCCCTCCCTTCGCAGTAAGCACTTGCACCACAAAGGCTCTGCCTGTTGTCTCTTTTCCGGCATTCTTCCCCGAGGTCTGCACAGGCTCTGCGATGTGTTATCTGCACGCCTGTGCAGGTCCCTGGAAGAGCTCTCCTGAGGAATGTGGGGTTTGGATACCAAGTGGGCAAGTTCCACGTGTCCCTCAGCTGGGTTGAGATCCAAAGTGATGATGTGTCATTTTCCCAGGCGCTGATCTCACAGCATTTGTGGCAGCTGAAGAAACCTTGGTACCTGTGCAACTGTAATATCCCGGCAATTTCATAATGAAATTCACATGGAATCTCCCAACCCGGCCAGCTTTGTGTCAGCTTTCTTAACATGTTCCAGTTGCATGAAATACTAATTAAAGGCACTCATTGTTAACTGATATAAATAGTCCCCACTTAGCCCATTATAGGTATGGGCTGTAAAACAAACAATTACGTGACAGATGATACATGCGAACATAGAGAAATTCAGTAATGACATTTCTGTAACACTGTAACCTCTTCAACCGCCATATGTTGCACATTAGGAACCAGAAGGGGTGCTGATTGCGAAGGTGACGCACCCTCCAGCTTGTGACTTTTCTTCTAAGAATAGAAAGCACCTCTGAAGGATTTACATTACAAATGGAGTTGAGGCAATGAAATCATTCATGGGAGTTGGATTTCAACGGTTCCATGTGTTTGGGATTCTGCACCCCTGTGCTAGGCAACGGCATCGGGCTACCTACAAAATTCTCTGATCTGAGGAGAGCGCAATCAAGGGATACAATTGTGTACAACAGAGCATGTCTCTCTCCCAAAGTCGGCCATCTGTCCCTGTGCACCCAGGTATAAGAGATTTTGACACAGTGGGAAATGAAGTTTGAAATGTATTATTTTTCTTCAACCAATAAGTCAACTACATGTCAAAATAATCAGTTAGTACAATGCAATACCCCTGGCAATAAAATAAACACATCAATTAACTAAATTATGGAATGGAGAACCATTTTCTACTCCCTTGTCTCGATCTTCTGAAACACTGACTAAAGAAATATTGTGTGACAGCTGAGCCTATCATACAAGAGACACTGAAATACACATTTTAGTTGAAGAGCAACTTTGAGTAAGAGATTGCAAACATTCTATTAAACTACAGATTTTTCATGGCTACATACATGGCAAATATCTACATTATCCAACCTCAAGTAATTCTGAAAAGTGGCATGTTTCCCCAGAATTGCCTAATTCATTACCATGCATTTCTACTCCTGGCCTCTATTTGCCAGGTCCTACGTGAAAGATGTTATAGGGTTTATCTTATTCACTTAAAAGTCTATAAGGTGAGTATTGTTATTATTATTCACATTTAACAAACACAGTCATTTAGGTATAGAGAGAGTGAGAAACTTGCTCAAATTTTTGATCAGCTGCTATGAGCTAGGCTTGGTGATAAGTGTGGGGATACAAAGGTAACAAGATAGGAATGGCCCCTATTCTCACAGGATTTATGGTCTGGTGAGGGAAGCAGACCTGAAAGCATAAGTAACAATTAAATGAAACTGTGCTAAGTGCCGTGGATGGAAACATCTGAGAACATAAAAAAAGGGAGAGTATCCCAGTTTACATTAGGATTTTTCTGAAGAAGCAATATTTTGGGGGACCTGAGTATGAATAGGATCCAAGCAGGCAAAGTGGCAGCAAGAGTTTTCTCACAGAGAAATGAAGTTCAGTGTCTTGAGAATGGAAGGAGATGAGCATTTGCAAAAAGCAGAGGGTGCCAGAGGGCCCGGAAAGGAATAAACGGGAGGAAGCAGGAAAGCATGGCGAGTGGGGTGGAAGGCAGGGGCCAGGCCACTGTGGGTTCTGTAGACTGTACCAAGTTCTGTGGACTTTATCTTAAGAGCAACTGGGAACCACTGAAGCAGGGGTCTTACAGATCAAATTTGCACTAAAAAGCCATCTCCTAATCATCATGAGGAAACAGGCAAATCTAGAACATGGAAGATTACACAAAGTGGCCTATTTTTCTCTAGAAATTCAATATCACCAAAAAAGGTGTGTGTGGAGGTGGGGGTGGAGGGGTAGGTCTGGACCACAGTAATGGACACCCCACTCCCACCCCCCCAATCTGAAAAGGTGTGGGTTTTGTTTTTCTTTAGCTATGTTAAGGAATCCCAAATCAAACAGAAGTTTAAACTCAGCAATATTTGGGGTATTTCCAGCAGGAATAACCAAAGAAAATACTCATAAAATTTAAGACACTGTGAAGATGATTAAGAAGTTAAGAATTAAGACTAAGAAAAGAAGGAGGCAGAGGGGGAGAGAAAGGTAAACCAAGACACAGAGAGGTCAATTAATTTCTCCAAGGTCACACTGAGTCAGAATTCACATTTGGCCGTCAGTCTCTGAAGCTCGCACTTATGCCCCATATACTACGATATGAACTGTTATATTGAGATTCATCTCCCTATAGACACTGATTGACATTTTAACAGATGCTCTATTTCTTAACCACAAGAAGGTAATTCTTAAAATCTTTATATTATGGAAATTTTCAAACATAAACAAAAGTACAAAGAATCCGTGTAATGGATTCTCTGTAATTAACATCCAACTTAGACAATTAACATTCTAAGGAAATAAGTGAGTCCAATGAAGCAACTTCAATATAAAAGAGAAAGTACTGAGGAGAACAGAATTTTTTCACACAAGAATAGTGTCTTCTGCCAAGGACTGTCACCCCTAAGTTCCATATTGAAGTGTCACAATACACTCTCTGGGTAAATCACAAAAGCAGCGAATTGACGTGGGGACATTATTTTCTTCTACTTGGGTAGAGGAGAGGGTGAAGACTATGGCAGTATCCTCTACAAGATAAGATGACTTTGCCTTTACCTCTTTGATGCATGATTGAAATTGAAAAGTTGAATGCCACAGCTGAATTTTCAAAAAAATGAAAGCAAAGCTGCCTTGGTATATGAACGTCTTCATTATTTCCAAGAAAGTCTCTTGGGCTCATTGAGGACAGTTTTTTTTTACTTTTCATATGTTACCTTAAAGCTGGTTATGACATAAAACTGGAAAAGTGCTATGTAATCTTGGACATGTGGCCTGACTAGGAGTCAAACCCTCATCCTTTTGGTGTATGGGATATACTCCAACCAACTAAACCACACCAGCCAGGGCAGGATTTTTTTTTTAAATAATTTTTATTTCTTAAATTATTACAAAGAGTATTACATATGTCTCCTTTTTCCCCCCACTTGACATTCCCCCGGCCCCTACCCCCCGCCCCCCCCCCCCCGCCCCGTGTCTTGTGTCCATTGGTTAATCTTATATGCGTGCATATAAGTCCTTCAGTTGATCTCTTAATCCCCCCCCCAAACCCTCCCAAGGCTTCCCACTGTAGTTTGACAGTCTGTTCAATGTTGCTCTGCCTCTGTATCTACTCCTGTTCATCAGTCTATACTGGTCCCCTTTGTCTGTCCCAACCTCACTGGAGTAGTCTCAACCTCACCAGGGCCGTCTGAGCCTCACCAGGGCCGTTACAGCCTCACCAGGGTCGTCCTGACCTCACCGGGGCCGTTTCAATCTCACCGGGGCCGTCCCGACCTCACAGGGGCCGTTTCAACCTCACCGGGGCCGTCCCTACCTCACGGGGGTCGCTGCAACCTCACCGGGGCCATCCCAACCTCAGGGCAGGATTTTTTAAAAATAAAAGTAGATATTTGATAAATGCCTTTTCAACTTCGCAAGAAATGATCGCATGTTTTTTCTTCTTCTTTTACCTAATAAATTGTATTATATCAATTAATTATTTTCCTTTATGGAAAAAAGTCAACTTGGTGGTGGTATGTAGACCTTTTAACATGAAGCTGAATTTAATTACCTGATATTATATTTGGTATTTGTGAGTCTATATTCACAAGTAAAATTGCTCTCTAGCCTTCTTTTGGCCTATTTTGTATTTTAGTATTAAGTTTGTTTGTTTGTGTGTTTGTTTTTAAAAATATGTTAGGAACTTTATTTTTATCCTTTGGAACAGTGTAGGCAGTATGTAAGGAAAAAAAATCTCTTTTCTTGAAGACTTGATATAATTTACTAGAAAAACCTCTGGGCCTCTGGCCATTTTCTTTGGGTGGTATAGTTTGTTGACAACTTTTTATATTGATTGCAATGCTACTGCTTATTTAGTTTCGTTTAGTTTTTGTTTTTACTTCGTCTGGAGTTAGTTTTGACAACTTCATTTACAAATATTTTCAAGATTTCTCTGCAAGGAGATACATGTTAAAACAACAACAACAACACAAATCTATGTGTCAGGTTCGGGTAGGGGAGGAACATTAAGTTACCAGTGGTTTCTGAGTTTGGGAATGAAGCAAGGTTGTCATGAAAAATCTCCTTAACTTTTATCAGAAAAAAAGTTTTATGAAGTGACTTGAAAGTGTTGCACGCTAAAGCCTGAGTGCATTTTCTCTGTCTATCTTAGGAGACGTGGGGAAGCAGCAGACCCAACCTCCTCTCTCGAAGGGCTCCCCTCCTGGTTACAATTGCTTACATAATGAAGAACAACGCACACAAGCCGCCAATCACTGAGCGGGGGGACTGTGGTAGCGAGAGGGCGCCCACAAGGATGAATTCTCCACTGTCTCTTTCCACTACTGCGGAGTAGCAGCCACACAGGAACACTCAGTCCTTCAGCTCATTCTGGTCCATTCAACTCTGTTCCAGGAAAAGCCAGCACATTCCCATCTCTCCTCACACCTGTCCCTCCCTCCCCCTCCGCCCTACTCCATCCAGCCTGCCATCAACGTCAGAAATGTCTGTGTTTCAAATTCCCAGTCTACATCCCCAAAGAGAATTCTGTTTCTGCTCATGAAAAATAGCACCAAAGCTGCTGCCAGGTTTAGATTATTGTGGGGCCTGGAGCTTGGGTGCAGACCCATTTGGGTCGATGTCAATATAGGACACTCAGCAGCCAAGAACCTGGGCTTCCTGGGAGACTGGCATCTCTGGGCCAAGATCTTTTTATTTTTTGCATCTTCATTCACTCTCTTTCCATCCCTTCTTCAAAGAATGTCTGATCGCTGAGTGCAGGTAACATCTGAGAGAGGGAGAAGAGGAAGAGATGATAGAGACAGCGATGACAGAGGTAGAGAAGAGGGGAAATTATGTGCATGAAATGAATGTTGTTGCCTCTAGATGAAAAAAAAGTGTTTTGCAGATTGTTAAAGCTTTTGAATTTAAAAATAGAGCTGAGAAGAATACTTTCACAGCCCACGGGAAAAGTTCCAGAGCAGACCTGCTGGAAACAGTGGCTCTGAGGGAAGTTCAAGGGCCATCTGCATGTCTCCGGAAAGCCCTGGGAAGGACCAGAGAGAGGTGGCATCCTGGACAGCTTATTTTACGGTGAATCTAAAAATGTCAGAGAGGACCCTGGGGACCACATTTCATCACACAGCCCTCGGGGGCCCTGCGGTCTGCTGGCAGCTGGCCCCCAGGAGGTGAAAGGCCAGTGAACAACTGGGATGGCTCTGTCCCATGCCTGCCGTGTGGAGGTATTACAGTAACTTTATTTTTGGAAATGGCCCCAGAAGTGAAAGAGGCTATGCCTGTGGGACCCCCCATTTCCACCCTGAGTACAAATAGAAGTCAGAGAGAAAGTTGGTCCCTGGCCATCTCGGTGGACACAGCCAAGATTGGATGGAGCCAAATGTGAACCTTGAGGGGTTAGTGTGTAAAGATGGACATAGGCAGCACCTCATGTCTGGGTGTGGGGTGGAGGTGGTGGGGGGAATAGGTCAAAGCCCCGCCCTGTTGAAAGAAAAAAGCAACTTCCTAGGTCAAGAAATGTGTTGATTAGTTTAAAATAGCCAACTGTCCTCAATTGTCCACTGGGGCTCAGCTGGTGTGGCTCAGTGGTTGAGCATCGATCTATGAACCAGGAGGTCATGGCTCGATTCCCAGTCAGGGCACATGCCCAAGTTGTGGGGCTCAATCTCATTAGGGGGCATGCAGGAGGCTGATTAATGTTTCTCTCTCATCATTGATATTTCTATCTCTCTCTCCCTCTCCCTTCCTTTCTCTGAAATCAATTAAAAACAAAACAAAAAATATTTCAATTGTCCACTGTGAGGAATGGAGATGACAAAGCCAGGACCACATTACCAAAGTTATGTGAGACTACAGGGCATTCCACATTTGCTTCCCTTTTGTCGTGGAGGGTTTATGGAGAATCCACTACCACACTGCAGACCCTCACCTGAGATGGTGGAGAAAGTAGAATATACAAGGAAAACCCAATGCCGATCTGGCAGTAAAGGTTTAAGATGTGGGTTGGGAGAGTCACTGGGATCTTGGTTTGAGATCCATGAAACAGGACTAACAGAACTATTTAACATGGAAACAGAATGGCTCCGTAGATATTATCTGGATTAAAAAAAAAGTCCAGAGAGGTGAGGAGATTGCCTGGGCTCACACAGAAAGTTAGCTGCACAGGTGGGAGAGAAGCCAGGTCCTTTGATTCTTGGCTAGTGTTCCTCCAGGCTCACCATGAGGTCTCTGAAATCTATCAGTGTCCACACAGTCACTGAGCACCCATTCTGTGCCAGCTGCTGTCCTGGGTGCCAGGGAATGAAGGGGGGTGGGGGAGGGGAAGTGCTGTTAGGGAATGCAGAAACATAATAGTTTATACTTTCATAACCCTTTACAGCTTACAAAGCACCAAACTTAAATGAGCTCATTTAAATTTTGGTCCTCAAACAAATCTGAGAAGTATCTATCCTCAGTATATAAGTGAGAAAACCAAACATTGCTCAAGGGGACCCAGGCAGTGGCACGACCAGGATACAACCCAGACAACTGACCTCAAAACTTTCAGTGTAGCTAGAGAGATAAAACATAAACATGTGAAACAATTAGTATATATATATACTTTTATATATATATATATACTTTATATATAGTATATATATACTTTATAATATATATATATATATATATATGTATATATATATATATATATATTATAGCACTATAGTTAATTTAATACATCCTTGCATGACTTAACAAGTTCCATCCATTTGGGATGCTTCTGAGTAGAGATGCCCAATAGATAGCTGGATCTGGGGCCCAGCACATATAGATGGCAACAGAAATCTCAGCATTGGTTGTATTTGCAAGGTTGGCCCTTTCATCAGTTGTCACCATTTTATTAAGGGTACATATGAACACACAGAGGTAGGCCACTTTATAAAAAGTCATCAATCATGAAACAAAAGTGTACGGAGGTATTGGGAATCAACCTGGTCGATACTACTCTGGCTGGTTGGAGCTTGGAATTCTCCCAGATCTGTGTGAGCTCTAGGAGTCATTCAACCGATAACTCGGCAATCGCTGTTCTTTGCCTGTCTTCATGGCATCTCTCTCTATCCGTGCAGCTTAGTTTTCAGGAAAGTATTTAAGAGAACTCCATGCAGATCTGCAGCCCTTTCCATCTGCGGTTTCATCACTGCTGTGCTCTGCCCACCATATTCCAGCTGCATCAGCTTCCAGTCCTCTCAGGTCTATCTCCTCAATTCAGCAAAATCACCTGCTCTACATGGACCCCCTCTTGTGCTTCAGGACAGAAAATGGATCCAGGAAGGAAGCCAGGATGCTCGTTTGTTTCACATGTTCCTTTCCTTTTTCTCCAGCAATACGGTACCATTCTGAACACAGTTGTTTCGTACATGTTTCCCAGTTTCCTAGCTGTTTATGATGTGAGGGAAGGTTGCTACCACTGGAGCTTCCAGTGTGGCCATTGGCTTAAGCGTTCCCAGGTAGTTTGGAAGTGGTGCAAATTGGCTGTGTGTGTGCAGGTGACTCTACTTGACAGTTTAAAATTCTTCATGGATGTTACATTTTTTAAGCATAACCATGTCAAAAATAAAAATATAAAATAAAACTTCTGACCCAAGGGAGCATGAGACAAGATGGAATAAAGAAAACCTAACCATTTCAGTAGTAAGTGGGAAGGAAGCGAAAAAATAAAGAAAAGCGTACAATGATTCTAGTGCCAAGAAAGGAAATCAAGATGGGACTGTTTACTTCTGACAATGTGGAGATGATTGAGGTATTTGGAAAAGATTTTAAAATAAATATTGGATGTCTAAAATTCTCAATGAGCCAAAGGAGGAACTCACATCATGGAAGAATGAGAGGTTCTGAAAAATTAAAGATAGATATTGATAACAATTAGAAAATTAGAACTGAAATAAAAGAAAAAGAATCGACAGGATATTCTGAGAAAGAATATTTCCTTGGAAGATAGAACTGAGAAAATCTACCAGGGTATATATTGCAAAGTGTTCAAGAAATGGCCAGTTATGGACTAATATGTTCCTATCCAAACACCTGCAAAATATAGAAAACTCAATAGGACTTAATTACAAAGAAAAATTTTTTTTTTTACCAAAAATGCTTTCAGAAAGAGTGACTTTAACATACTTCTCTTAGAAAAGATTTTGATCAAAAAAGCAAACATCTAGAATTCTTGAATAACGTGATCTTCAAACTTGATCTAACAAGTACATTCAGAATGTTGGTGGAACAATACGATGGGTTATCAGCCTGCTGACCACACATCTGAGTCCGTTTCTGGACTCTATTCTCTATCCTGTTCCATTGTTGAATGTGTCTTTGCTTATACTAATTCCACAGTCTTAATTACAATAGCTTTTATACATTTTGTCTTCCACTCTGGAAGACAAAAGGTTAGTCTGTAACTGCCTTTCCCCACTCCGTGCTTCAAAATTTTATAAATATATTGAAGTGTGATGAACCATGTGCCAAAAACCCAAGTCTCCCAATTTTGACACTGCACATACATGTAATCCCCCGAAGCTTTGTGGATTTCCTGTCCCTTGCATCAGCCTTCTGCCAGAACCAAGCCTACGTTCCAAGCCTCACCCTGGGCCCAAAGGTAAAAGCACCTATGGATTCTTGGTGTTAATTTACCACTTCTTCTGTGGGGGGGGTCACTCTGTATTTCCTTCTTATTTACAGAAACCCAATTTTTTTTTGGGGGGGGGGTCACTCTTGCTCGTTTTGTTTTCTTGCTAACTCCCTTGAGTAGATCTTTGTTTTTAAGAACTAGAGACTGCGGTTAGTTTCTCTCTTACTTACGGAGGCTTTAAGACTTTTTGTTAGCTTTCCATGTGTCCTTAAATTCATCAGGTGTGTTAGGGAGAAAATGGCCATATATTTGAGGCCTCTCAAGATACCAGTTCTGGTCACTTTAGCCCCAGGAGATACTAAAAGCTTTGCTGGTTTTTCTGTGCCCTGGCAGTGGGCCCTGGTCCTTCGCCTCCAGCCAGCACCAAGAGTCTGCACATCCTCGATGAGAACAGAGCAACTGCTGGTCTTCAGCTCCCTCTGAATGGTTTCCCACTGCCTGACAATTCCGTCCATCTAGTCCTAAGTGCTTCCAGAGCTTTCCAATGCCTTTGATATAGGATGTTTTTTATCTGGCTTTTGTAAGTGTTCTCAATCAGACCATAGGCCTGCCATAACCAATTATATCACCATTTGGAATGATAATGTATAAAAATTATCAGAACAGAAGAAAACATAGTGACATATAGTAGCTATTAATTTTGTGTTGAATAGAGTTGCTAGTCATTTCCTTTTTCTGATTTTATAAATTCCCCAGAATTTATAAACATAAAAGCATAAATCAATGAGCTAAGAAAGAAAAGGGACAATGCCAATAGTCAAATGTGGGTATAAAGACTAGGATCTACTTTTCCTGAGGAAAAAAGTGGCATATTTCACTCTGAATAAAAAAGCATAATTAGGTTTGCAAAGGCCCATTGTACCTAAAAAAAAAAACATGCAGAGGAAACTGTGTGAAACATCTATGTTAGGAGGTTGTCAGTTACATGATGAGGTTGGAGAAACCCGGGAGGTTCAACCCTGACACCTTCCCACTCAGCTGCCATGACAGTGATCTCACCTATGACATCCCAGTCTCCTCCCTACAGAGTCAGTGCTCTGGGTTATGAACCATGTATGTGGGTTGCTCTGATGAAATGCCATCTCTTTCTTGGATTGGCACAGAGACCTCAGCTCGGTGGGGAAAGCAGCCCTCTCCAGATTGACCTAATTAACACAGGATCCATAACGTTAGCATTGCCATCTAGTATACTCTAAAAGCCATGAAAAGTCAGTTATATGGTGAGTCTAAAAATGAAAAGTCTAAAAATGAGGACCACAGACTAGAAATATGTAAATATAGGTGGGTGTGGGGAGACCTTAATCAACAAGTTTCTACCAGCCTTTTTCTGTACACCTAGCCTTATGTAACAAGCTGGTTATATGGTAGATATGACTAGTAGCCTACAGAGTATTTCATCTGTATTTCCTTCTTATTTACAGAAACCCAATTTTGTTTGGGGAAAGTGGGGAGCCATGTGTATGGATAAAATGCTTTTCTCTCAGGATCACTTGCAGCTAGAGACTGATCAGGTGATATAATTGTGGTCAAAATTTAAGGAGAAGTCTATTAGATATGAAAAGTTTTTTTTTCCCTGATTAGAGATAGACTCAGTGGTACATTCCTTTATTCCTTCCCTCTTTAAGTTTCTTCTACCTAGAATATACTTTTGATGTCTGAAGATGAAATGGCCATCTCGAAAAAATGCCATAAGGATGAGGAAGACAGGAATATTTCCTTGAGTAGCTGCACTGCCCCCAAATTGCCAAACTTCAGACTTCTTTTCATGTGGAAAAAGTAAGCCCACTGAAGGTTACATGCACCCAAATGCAATCCTAACCGAAGGGGATGGGAAGTTGTTCCAGATTTTCATGAACCTGCAATCTAGTAGAGTCTCTGAAAATTCAAAGGAATATTTCAACAATGAGGATTGATCAACTATGCCATATGGAAAACATGGAAAGAAAAAGGTTTCATAGGAAAACAAGGAAGAATAGTGCCTGGTCACTGGGTACATTGAGTGAGTCTTTTATAAATCTATTCCTTATACAATACAGAATTATTTATCACTAGAGGCCTGATGCACGAAGATTCGTGCAAGAATGGGCCTTCCTTCCTCTGGCTGCCGGCACCACCTTCATTCCAGCCAGAGCAGCCTTTCTGCCTTCCCACACTGCCCAGAGGCCCCCCCGGCCACTTGGCTGCTGTATATGCAAATTAACCCACCATCTTTGTTGGGTTAATTTGCATATTCACTCCTGATTGGCTGGTGAGCGTCGTGAAGGTATGGTCATTTTGCATCTTTCTCTTTTATTAGTGTAGATTCTCTTTGCTGTTTATACCCCCAAAGTCCTTCTCATCTTAGCATGATAACTCTTCTAGTCTTTCTCCCTCTCTTTCAAAATGTACCCCCCACAATTTACCCAAAGCTTGTCCTGAGCTCGACCTTGCCATTCCTGCCCACTTCCTTATACCTTCACAATCTAGTCTCCTCATTTTTGCAAGTCCTTCTTTGTCCTTTCCAAAGTAAAGTAGTTAAATTAGTTTGCTTGCTTTATTCCTCTTTCTCAACCATTATCCGTATCTGTGTCACAACCCCAGAACAGAACTGGCAAAGACAAAATTATCTCTAGCGTGAAAAGGCAGATGGAAGCCATTAACATCACCTTTTATTATTTTTTAACCTCACATAGATATGAATAATTAAAATACACTCATAGACACACGCATTCATCTGCCTTTAGTAACATGCAAACAAGGCTTGCTGCAGAAAGAGTCAAATGTCAACGCTCACCTTCATCCATTCCTTCAATTTAACTTGGCTAAACTATAACCTGCCATTCAGTCCTCTACACAGGAGCGGAATCAGCACATTTCATGACATTCCAAGCAACTCAGAAAACTACGTTTGGAAAAATAACACAAGCACCACACATTCATAAAGCACCTCGTCTCCCTGCAAATCCCGGAGGTGGGGAAGCCCTTCCTTCCCCCTCCCCCGCCAGCCAGTTTACACCGGAAGCCACAACCTGTCCCCTCCGAGCTTGGAAGGCCGCATCCCCAGAAACCATTTTGCCTTAGTAAAGAGTGCCCTCACTTCTACCGCCACATCTCACAGTTCATTTTTGGTTTCTGATGCCCTCTTTATTGTCATCTGTCTTTCATCAGTCACCCACAGAGAATTCCAGCTACCAGTACTAACGACATTATTCACAGCACCACCACTGATGCCAACACAAAATGGAAATACATACTTTTTTTGTTAGGGTGCATACACTTCCTGGCTTAATGAAGCAGAGCCACACGGCAAGTTTATCTCAGTTTATAATAAGAAAATGCCTTGGTGTGTGTGTTTGTGTTATAAAGAAAAGCTAAAATTAACACGCCTTCAACACATGAGTAAACTTTATGATAAGCAAAAAAAGAAAATCAAGGTAAACGATTGATTAAAATACCAAACCAAATTAAATTTGATCGAATAGTGTTTACTTGTTTTAACATCTGGAAAAGTTTGGGTATACACTGCAAACATTTTTAACCTAACTTTAAAATCAATGGTGCTTAGTTTCCACAGATGTATTTAAGTTAGGGTCTTTTAAAGAAATACTTTAGGGATTTATTTTTGCATTTAACAGGCAAGAATTTGGATCATAAGGTGCCAATGGAAAAATATCTAAACATCTTTCCTAATGGGTTCTCAAAATAACACCTTAGTATCTAAAAAATATGATTTACCTGTACCTTTGCTGGGTGTAAAACAAACAGATCTGGGGAATCTCCTACGTGGGGTTGCAAGGGAGAAGTAGCTGCTGGGGTCCTCTAAACTGGCCCTGACTCCAGGGATGCACTAAAGCCCAGAGAGTCACTCCTGCACAGTTGAGGGGTTTGGTTGATATTCCTACGTGTTCTAAGCTAAATGCTGTGTCTCCTATGTCCTTATAGGCTCTGTCTCCTCCTCCCCCCCCCCCCCCCCCCCCCCCGCCCCTCACCACCACCATCATACTTTTTTTTTTCCAGGGGTTGTCTGGGATCAGACAAGGTGTAGATCATTCTCCCAACATGCAGGGCTTTGGGTAGAAAAGCTCACACCCCGTCTTACATACCACGGAACACTCTATGTGCCACTGGGTAGGAGGGGTGGGCTGGGTACTTACGGGGACTAGCTTGGGAAGAAAAAAAGCTGGAAAGGGAATGTGAAAACCCAGAAAAGCCCCAGTCCAACCTTTGCAAAGCCTAAAATTCTGTTCTTCTGTTAGAAAAACTCTAAAGATTTGTCTCATTTTCTGATTGGCATTAGCATAACCGTGGACTCTATATAGGAATCTGGTTCCCCACACCTTACTCTCTATGTCTACACTCAATGCTGTTTTGTACTTGGTTTGTCAGCTCTGTCTTTCCCGAATTCTCAGACTGGTCTGTAGCTTCTTGAAGGGTGGGGTCATCTCTTAGGCTTATTTTTCATCTTCTCCATCAAGGCCTAACTAACACAGGACTTGCTGAGTCCACAGCAGGTGATAAGTTCTATTTGGGGTATTGAGAAAACACAGGGCTGGTTAATCTTTTGTGTTGGACTTTTCAAGCACCCGTTTAATATGCTAGGAGAGCATTACAGAACAGTAGATAAAAATGTAAGTTGTCAACCATAGAAACAACTTCTCCTTTTTTTCTTTTTTATTCTGTTTTTCTTTCTCACTATATTATACCTTTTGGATGCAGCGAAGAGGGGTTCAGGCCAAGACTCTGAGCTTTGTGTGTTTGCTAAGGACTGTGAATGGCAAAACTGGCTTTCTTATGAACAAAAGTCTGGTCTACACTGTGATAAAGCTTCACATTTCTGATTTTTAAAAAATCCTGTGGTAGACACATAGCCTCTAAATTCTCATCTCCCAGCGTCGTAACTTCATCCACATACTCATAACTGAGAGCAGCCTGTGGTTGGAAAGCACGCACACATTCACTCCTCAGTTTTTGATGCCAGAGGGGAACAGAGGTTAGCCACGGAGGGAGTAATTCTTTAAACACTAAGAATCATAGCCCTTCTTCTCTCTTCTTAGCCTTAATCAGCACTTATTACCTTAACCCATACCACATAAAAACACCTAATCAATTCATTTTTTTCTACCTCCTTTGTCATTACCTTTCACATTTCTACCTTAAACAGTGGTTTTCTAAGTGTGGTCCATGGACCAGCAGCATTGACATCATCTGGGAATTTAGGAACGCTAATTCTCTAGGTGTTATCCCAACCCTACTGAGTCCAGAGCTCTGAGTGTGGGCCTAGCTATGTGTGTTTTCACAAGCCCTCTGCATGATCCCAGGGACTAAGCATCTTAGAGAAACAGCTCTTCCCTTCGCCATTACACTCTAAAGACGGGACAAGAAGAAACTCTTGAGAGCCAGGGGCGGGCCTCCAGAAAGCATCACGGTACAAAAGGGCCAATCCACGGTTAGCACCACAGACCCAGTGGAGGGACACACCCCAGAAGACAACCGACTTGGAATGGGAGAGGAAGTGATTGCCCGGCATAATCAATAAATTGCATGGAGATGAACAGAAGCATCTGCTACTAACATTTTCAAAGCTACATTTTTCACAGGTACATTCCAGAGGGTAACAAACCACTTCCACATGTGGGGGCTGATGGCTCAAGGATATATCTTACCTGCCTTTCATGTCATCGCAGATTTCTTTAGAAGTTAAAGTTCACTTCAAAGTCATCGTGAAGCCAGAAACTTTTCCAGGTGCAACGATGAGTCTGCAGAGATGTTGGTGATCAAGGTCCGCGGAAAACTGTGAGTGAGGGGAGGGCAGCCTGGGCTAACCTGCCATAATGCTCCTCTCACTCTGCCTGACCCCGCCCACGTCAATCACCTAGAATCCCCCAGAATCCCCCAGGAGCCTCATTAGCACATCAGTGCTGGGGCCTCCCTCCTAGAGGTACAACTCAAAATTTACCTGCTCCGTGTCCCCGCATCACCTCCCACCCCAGAAACGGCCCCTTTCCTGCAAACATGGTGCATCTTCTGCCCCACAGGGGTGGTCTGTTTTTCCTCCCGTGAGGGCAGGTCCTGGGGCCTACACATCCTTTACATCCCCTAAAGCTCTGGCCATCAGGGTTTGCTTTCTAATGAACACAGGCATGATACAAGCTGGTGAACCACAGAAATAATTCTGCATGGGACATGAAGCTGATGTTTCTGGGCAGTTTAGATGTAGAATACCAACAGCAATGCATGAAGGGGGCTGCTGAAAGTCATGTGGGTACTTATCGCCACTCCTTCCTCCAAAATCATTAAAATAAAGGGCTATAGAAGATATGAATGCCAAGTGACAAAAGAAAGTAAAAGAAGTGATTACAGCAGAGAAGAGATGGTCAACACCCTTTAGAAAGTAGAAAGCAGATAGACAAGTGGCAACTACAATATGACTGCCAGTGAAAGGACTGGAGCCAAAACGATTCAACCAATACAACTCTGGAAAGGCAAATAGATTGGAGGGTATCAGCATCTCCAAAGGGAGGGATGTAGGTAGAACCTGAAAACAGGAGGACTATGTGGGGCTTATGTAAAAATGAAATCTCAGAATCCTTCCCCAACCCTTGCAACCAAACATTGCCTATCCACCCTCCAGGCAAAAAACCAGGTTTACCTTCTGTAGAGTCTTTGGACTTGAGGACCCCAGGTGTCCCAATTAAAGGCAGGGGTGAGGCACTAAAACAGACAGAGGGGCATATAAGTCAACTTCTGGTGAAATGGTGAAAGCCTAAATTTCACTTGCTCAGCAGCCGGAACACTAAGAGCCAGACTTGTACTCCCCAGGCAGGGGCTGGAGAATGCCTCTCAGGGGAAACTGAGCAACCTCAAGGGAAAAGAAACCTACTTATCCTAGGAGCCCAATGCAATGGCCAGTTCCTTGCCCAACAGCCCTAAAGCAGAGCCTACAGATTAATGAACACTCCTCTCCTCACCCCAGTCACAGCCACCAAGCATGTACAGGTTCAAATCAGCTTAAGATCTCAACTTGAAAATGAACCTCTATGCCATTCACTTGCACTAAGACATTTGCACTTAAAAAAAAAAAGACATTTGCACTAAGTTTCTAATATGTGTCCAAACAAGAGAGAGAAGGGTTAGGAGAGAACTTGTTCAGAGAAAGTAGAAGCAATTGAGGAATAAAGAAAACATTTTTAAAAGAATGAATATTTTCAGATATAAGAAAAGATATTAAATCTATGCAGAAAATAATAAATGCTATTCAAATAACAGTAAATAAGAAAAACTCTTAGAAACTCAAAATGTAATACTTTAAATTAGCATTTAAAATTTGGTAGGCTATATAGATGATTAAATTCAAGTAAGTCTGGAAAATATAGCAAAAAAGATGAATCAAAAGGTAAAAATAAGTTTGAAAATTAAAAAAATAAACCATAAAAAACAACATTCAATTGATAAGCTAACCTGAAGGAATGATTAGCAAAAGAAACTGTAAAACAAAACAAAACAAAAAAACCCATAAGAAAATATTCTTGAATCAAAGGATGTGGCTTTCCAGATCAAAATGGAATATTGCATAACCAGCATGTTGAATTAAAACAGAAGACCCATCAAAGCATGTCATCATGAAATTTGGGATAAAGAGAAGCCTTTTTCTCTTTCCAGAGAGAAAAATCATACAAAGAATGTTCACATACAAAGAATGAGAAATAAAAAATTGTCTCATACTTTTCAAAAAGTAGTATTGGCAGCCAGTAGACAGTAGAGAAATCCTTTAAAGCTCTAACTTAAAACTAGATCTAATCTAGAAATCTATGCCCAAACTGTAATCAAACATGAGAGTAGAATCAAGATATTGTCAGAACACTAGACCTTACAAACTTTTTCTTCCTTGTATTTTTTCTTAGGACCTTATTAGAAGATCTGATTCCCCCCAGTGTAAGGGTCTAAATTCAGAAAGAGGGAGCCATGAGGTCCAAGAAACCAGAGATACAACTTCACGTAAATTCCCAGGGTGATGATCAAGACAAATCCTTGGATACCAGCAAGGCAGCAGCCCACAGCACAGACAATCCTCCCTGGCCGAGAAGGACAAGCAGATGGCTCCAGAAGGAATAACTCCAAGAAAAACAAAGCCTGAAGGGTTGCCGGAAGTACCTGTTCAGATTGAGAAGGGCTTTATTCTCTGCTAGAAAAGCTGGGTAAGAATTAGTCCTATGGATAACAACAAGGACCAAAAGAAGAAACGATTGTCTACAGAAAGATAATGGGTAATCGTATATGGGTGGCTCATCTTTAAATAATACTTGCATAATTATATAATGCTAGACATTGAATATTGATTTCACTAAAAATGGTGCCTTAACTATAAAGGGGGAATGGGGAGATGGGATGGATCTGTATTTAGGGCAGGGGCAGAAGGGTCATGTAAAGAGAGTTAAATCCTCATCTTCCATAGAAAAAAAAGTCAACAGATAACATGTAATGTGTATTGAAAAAAATGAAAGACAGCTTAAACATGATATCTAGAGACATAGAGGTAAATGCCAGAGGAAACAATAGCAAAGATAGCAAGAGGCTACTTCTGGAGAGTAAAAGTCAGGGCTGGAGGAGGGTGGAACAAGGAAGGTTTATAATGCTATTTGATTTCTTGCTTTTCAGAGAAGCAGTATGGTATGGAGCTTACAAGCCCAGACCTGGATTTTGATATTAGTGCTGACAATTCTTGACTGTGTTCTCCCCATGCCTCAATTTCCCCTTTCAAGCAGAAATAATAATAATAATAATAATAATAGTAATGCTTGAATCAGTTAATAAACCCAAGCACTTAGAAGAGTGGTACTTAGTGGCTTATAAGTATTTGTTATTATTATTAAACTATATACACATACAACTTAAAAATAAAATAGAAAAATGTCAAGGAGTATGCAAATATCGCTTTGAGCTCTACTTCTGAACACTCTGTTCTTTCTTCCTTTAAGGCAATAGTCAGAATTTTGTGTTCAGTTTTGTCCTAAATAAATTTACCAACCTCTGTCCCTTTTTCCCACCATTAAAAATGTCAGTGTATGGTGCTAGGCAGTTACTGGAAATATCAGGGGGATCACTTCATAAAGTATATGGTTGTCTAACCACTATGCTGTCCACCTGAAACTAGTACAACATAATATTGAATGTAAACTGTAATTGAAAAAAATGATAAAAAAAAAAAAGAAAGGACACAGTAACATAATTTTTAAATGTCAGTGAACACAGAAACCACTGAGAGGGCTTGGGGACCCAGCCCCGCTCACCCACAGCCCTGACTGGGTGTCTAAGGAGTGGCCCACACCATCGAGTAAGCCTTCCCTTGGCTGGAGACCCCGGTATCAGCACAGAATACACCAAGTCAGACTGTGGGTGTGTGCTTTTCAAAGCAACAAGTTGTATATCATCCTAGATCAGTGTGGTCATCATGAAAAGACTCGTTGTCAGGCTAGGGTTCCAGAGAGAGCTCTTTGTGTTTCAAAAGTGAAAGAAAGAAGGAGGAAGACACATTCTAGGAAGCAACTCGTCACTAGCTCTTCAAGGGCAAAAGAGGACCCTCCCTAACAGTCCCCTCTTCTTTGCCCCATGCCTTCTCCTGACCATCACCATCACCCTGTGGGGTCAGTACACAGTGGGAAAGCTAGAAGGCTGCTTCTGTTTTCTCTCCCACACTTCTCTGTCTTACTCACCTAATGCCCAGGCTCACATCAGCACCCACACAAGAGGGAAAACCATGGTCACCTGGGATCCTGGTGTGACCTCTCCCACATGCATACCACAGCAGGACCCACATGCTTCCATCACGGGATGTGGTGAGTGAGTTTGCTCATGGCTCTGACATCTACTCGCTCTGAGACCTTGCATAAATAATGCCAGCTCTCCAGACCTCACCCTGTTCCATTGTAAAAGTTAAGCATCAGGCCTACTGGGAGGATCCCTGCCCTCACTTCACCCAGGGCATGCGAGGCCTGAGGAAGTGACGGAACTCGTACAAGGCAACATACCGAATCAGAACTGGGACTTGAACCCCCATCTACTGAGCTTGAGACATTGCTCTTTCCGTGGCGCTCAATCGCTGCCAGATGCCTCAAGTATCACCTCCCATCACAGACTCTTCCCTAGGAAAACCCAGAACACCGCTCAGAACCCCACAGGAAGGTGGTATCGTCCTTTCACTACATAATTCCTTCCCCAAGGCTTTAGCACTAGGTTTTGATCTTACCAAGAAATTCCCAACTAAAGTAACACATGGACGATTAAAAGCTCCAAATCCGTTGCAACAACCCTTTACTCGCATTTGCAGTCAATTTGCAGGATCCCTGACAACAAGTTCTTATACAAAGTCAAGTTTTCATCCAAAGACTCACCCTGCTGTAGACCCGCTCACCGGAGCCTGGGGAATGAACAGAGCAGCTTCTGAACAAGTAAGCGTGATGGAGAGCCAACTGCTCGCTCCCCCCTCCCTACCCACACCCACCCAAAGGCCAGTCTCTAACAAGCTGCTTGGCAACTCTGCTCAAGACAGCTTAAGGTCCAGGAGCGGATTGGGAACAGCTAACACTCTGGCAATCATCTTCCCTTCCCGTGAGCCCAGACTGCAGTGGGCGGGCAATGTGGCATTTTGCCTCTGATTTCAACCACTTCTCTAGCAATTCAGCACGAGATAAACACGGGCCTGCACAGCACAGGACAGCCGGCCCGTGTCCCCTGCCCCCCTGGCAAGGAGAGACCTTGGGGGACCCCGGCCATACCCATCCCAGGGCAGATGGAGCGGGCCACAGTTTGCCAGTGGGACAACGCAGGAAGGTCGCTCTCCTCCTTTTAAGCCAAGGGAGCAGATGGGCCTGCGACTCTGCCGAAAGCAGCCTGGGAATCTTCGAGGACGGACAAGCCATTTGACTTTTAAGCCACTCACAGCAGCTGTTGGAAATTAACATTATGGATTCTGCTCTCTGCGTAATTGCTAGAGATGAAAAGTCTAGAACAGTGGTTCTCAACCTTCCTAATGCCGCGACCCTTTAATACAGTTCCTCATGTGGTGGTGACCCCCAACCATAAAATTATTTTCGTTGCTACTTCATAACTGTCATGTTGCTACTGTTATGAATCGTAATGTAAATATCTGATATGCAGGATGTATTTTTATTGTTACAAATTGAACATAATTAAAGCATAGTGATTAATCACAAAAACAATATGTAATTATATATGTGTTTTCTGATGGTCTTAGGCAACCCCTGTGAAAGGGTCATTCGACCCCCAAAGGGGTCACGACCCACAGGTTGGCGACCCACAGGTTGAGAACCGCTGCTCTAGAACACAAGCTAAGGAAACACTGGGGCATCTTTTCTTCATTCTCTGGTTCCCCCTGGTTTTCTGGTCTCACCTCCCTCATCCATCCTCCACTTAACTGACCAGGGACATCAAACACGTCTCCAAACATTTTCTGCCCTTACTAGGAATTATCCAGGGCTCCTTCAAATTCCCAGCCTCAAGTCCTCATGCGGTGGCATGACCTTCAGGTGGCCCCACCCGCAGCTTCTCCTGCCCCTTCCCTGCCCCACCTCTGCCTCCGCCACACAGAACCGTGCAGAGCCCAGGTTCTCTCTCTCCTCTGGATTGTTGAGCACACACTTCCCTGTACTCACAAAACCCCTTCCCAAGTCTCAGCAGAAATGCCTCCTTCTCCAGGAAGCCCTTCTAGGCCCTTCCAAACCGAGTATCTGTTTCACAGACTAGACTGTGAAGCCTTTGTAAGGGACAGTAACTTTCTTCTCTGAGTCCCTTACTTAGCACCCATTGAATAGGAAATATGCCATATTTCTTTTTTTTCTTTAAAAAAATATATTTTATTGATTTTTTACAGAGAGGAAGGGAGAGGGATAGAGAGTTAGAAACATCGATGAGAGAAACATTGATCAGTTGCCTCCTGCACACCCTCTACTGGGGATGTGCCCGCAACTAAGGTACATGCCCTTGACTGGAATCAAACCTGGGACCCTTCAGTCCACAGGCCGATGCTCTATCCACTGAGCCTAACCAGCTAGGGCTTTTTTTTTTTTTTATCCTCCAGGTAATATATGCTCAAAAGTGGTTTGTGAACGACAGAATAACTTAAAAAAACAACAAAACCTGTATTTCCCCAACATAAAGAATTTGTGCTGTAATTTATAACACAACATAGGAAATATAGTCAATAATTTTGTTATAATTATGAGTGGTGCCAGGTGGGTACTAGACTTATGAAGGGAAATCACTGTAAGTTATAACCACTAAGCTACCTGAATTAATATATCGAATGCCAACTGTAACTGAACAAAAGTGAAAAACAAAGAAAGTGCACTTTGTCCTCAGACACATGCAAGTCTAAACATCAATATGTCAACCTGGGACTTTGCCTTTAAGTAGTTCATCAGGCCCGGCAGTCCCCAGGTGGCAGTCTGCTTCATGAGTCCCCTCCCTCCTGTTCCATTTCCTCCTTCAGCTGTTAAACACTGCCCTGCAGGCTTCCTCTGCTCCAGGTGACACGTGGAGGGGGTGGATCCCACCCCACCTCGCTTGCTCCAGGTGCTCGAGCCCCTCAGGACTCACAGAGAGGAGCCACGGGAAAAGCTCGCTGAGGTTTTCAGCTGGACAGCTGCACCTGTGAGCCACGGATGGTGTCGGTCTCCGGAGGCCCTCCACGTTTCTCACACAGTTCTGTGAAAACAAGCCCTCATTAGTGTCAAAGCCAGGTGGACCCAGGAGGCAGGGGTATAAAATGAGGTATGAAGGTGAGGGTTAAAAAGCATTGTTACTTCACTTTCTTATTCACGTTCTGCTTCCTCCAGCCTAGAACGTCCACTTTGCGATAGATAGGTTGGGCTGATGTGTATACAGGCTGATTGATCTTAACCTTGAGGTCCCCCTAAAATGATCAATAATCACCATCCAGGAAGCAGTGGGCTTTGGCCAGGATGGGACATGGCCTCCAAACTTGGTATTAGCTGTCCCCAAGAAGTCTGTTTTTGTAAGGGGGTCACCGGCACAGCCACTAGACATTCTGGTAAGTTCGTGAATGGCTACAACATAAAAAGGCAGGCCCGGTTTGAATTACCAGGCTCTGATTGCTCAGTGGAGTTCTGGTCACACTCACTACACAAACCATCTGGAGCCTCTCTCTGGCACTTTGTTATTTACTCGCAGTCCCAGGTGGAATTAGAGCCCATAACTCACCGATGTCCGCCCCTCTTCTCCATGGACAGCGTCATCCCTCATCTCAGCAGTCACTCCCTGGACATCCATCAGCCATTCCAATTTGGGGATCACTTGCCAAAGTGTATGTTTCTCTTTGGGGATTATCATAAATTAATGTTTTACATTTTCGGACTAGTCCCCCATTTTCCGGAGTGTCTTGCCTTTTTTTCTCTCTCTCTAAATATCACGTCTCAAACTTATAAAGGACCAACATATTCTTCCCCAGCTTTTCCTTCTCCCTTCATAAAGAATTCTGGTAACCACCAGACCATGTGCTCCAACCCCTTTCACATTTCAAGGAAGTCAACACCAAACCAACCAACCAACAGTGGGAAAACCCCACCAGCTCAGGGCCCTCAATGACAAAGACAACTGCTGATCAGTTAAGACAGAGCATGTTTCTGAGTTTCTCTGTGCCTCAGTTTATCAGAGGATGAGGCATGAAAACATCTGAAGAAATGTACTGGGCAGTGCTCAGTTGCAGCAAAGCAAGAACCGTCCAGCTGCACAGATGTCAAAAGAGGGAAAGAGATGTGATGTGTCTGAGACTAGGAGAGTTACAAGGAGTTAGGCAACAGGTGGAGGAGCACAATAAAAGTGACACTGAAGAGACAATAGCGAGTCCCACGATGAAAGCTCTTGAGTACCATGTAAAAGAAGTTTGTATATTATTTTCAGAGTGAGTGATAGGAAGTCATTGAAGTTTTTAAGAAGAGGGGCTCCAGTGGCGCAATCGGTTAGCGCGCGGTACTTATAAGTTTTTAAGAAGAGGAGTCTAGAATTTGCTTCTAGAAATATCCTTATCAGAAATGTGGAAGTTGGATGGAAGAGATGCAGAAATAAAGGGAGAGAATCCATTTAAGGGAATGCAGATGTCGGGCAGGTGAGAAGGGAAGGAAGACTCAACTAAGCAACAGACTGGAGGCCAAGAAGAGAGGATGGTTGAGAGATCTTTCAAGTGGTCATGGGGAGCAATAGAAGGAATGACTCGAGTAAACTCTCAAGTTTCTGGCTTGGACAACTGGATGAAGGATAATGCCACTCACCAACACAGGGAGTAGAGGGAAGGGGAATTAGTTTAGTTTGAAGAAAGTTTGAGTGAGTGTCTGTGGGACACTCAAAAGGAGTCCTGGTAGGCAGGAGCATTTTCAGGCAAAAGGAGAGATGTTGCTGTGTACACTGAATGTAAATTGAAAACACAGGGAATATGAGACCATCCAAGGAGCAGGTGTACGGTGAGCAGAGAGGAGAGTCAGCCATGAGATCCTGTGTACTCACTAAACAAAGGAGGATATAATTTTGGGGACAGAGTGGTCAGCTGTGTCAACTACACCACAGAGAGTTCAGTCCTGTAGAGCAGAAATTGGAAGGAAGTGGGCTGGGGAATGAATCAGAAGAGTCAGTAAGTGTGGACAGTGAAAGTTGTATTTCAGGAGGATCAGCATGAAAGAAGAGAGATAGGGCCAAAGGAGAGTATTGGGTGGTGGGTGGGTTGTGTTCTTTTTAATTACCTTTTTGTTTTGGGATAATTTTAATTGACAGAGAAATTGCAAAAATAGTTAAGTTTCCACATTGTCAACATCTTACATTACCATGGCCCATTTATCAAAACTCAGAAATCAACATTGGTACATCACTATTAACTAACTTCCAGAATTTACTTGAACTTCATCAGCTCTTCCATTAATGCCTTCTTTCAGTCCCAAGATTCAATCCACAGTTCCACATTGCAGTTAGTTGTCTTATTTCCCCAATATCCTCTGGTCAGTCTTCCTTGCTTTTCAGGAAAAAGGAGATATATTGCTATATACAGTGCATATAAATGACACTCTGGAGGAGTACTGGCCAAATAGACAATAGAATGTCTCCCAATCTATGTTTTTCTCATGGTTAGACAGGGGTTATGGATTTGGGTATATAATACATAGAGGTAAGTTCCTCATCCCCATTACTTCATATTCATATGAGGAGGCACAACAATGATGATATCAACTTTGATTATTTGGTTAAGGCAGTACCTGCCAGGCCTCTCCACTATGAAGTTTCTCCTTTTCCCTAACCCTACCCTATTCTTTGGAAGTGACTAAGTCCAGCCCACTCTCAGGTATGAGGGTGAGGGTGAAGAGTGGAAATTCTTGTTTTATTTTCAAGATAAGAAAGACAGTCTCCATTCAGCCTGTAATCTTCATTATTATCTCCTTTATCTGAAAGCTACAATATATGGAGTCTCTAGTACACAATGGAGCACTTAATTATATGAGATTTTATTTGTTTATTTGTTATTTCATATGTGTTATTCAAGGTTCCAGACAAAACAGTTCAGTGCCTACCCTGGGACTCATACCATACTTCACCCTTTGCTCAACTCATTTGGTTACCATGTCCCGTCATTGTTACCTACTAAACATCCCTTAAATTCAGTCACAGGTGATAATTGACAAAACTCTCAGGTTCACGGACTCCTGGATGCCTTACTTTTCCTCCAGCTAGAACCTGGGCCTCATTCCTCTATACAGTGGGCCCTTGACTTATGAGTGTCCCGACTAAAGAGTTTTTCGAGATACGAGCCGTCTCTTGGACGATTTTTTGCTTTGAGTTGCGAGCTAAAATTCGGGTTACGAGCCAGCTTCAGATACCCCACTGCTAGTTGGCGCAGCGAACATCACAGTGAACGCCACAACATCAGCCCAGCATTCAATTCATTGTAATGGTGAAAATTGATTTGACATACAAGTAATTTGAGTTACGAGCTCAGTCGCGGAACGAATTAAACTCATAAGTCAAGGCCCCACTGTATACAGAAAGGCAGCAAAGGAAACAGAACTCCCAAAACACTTCCTCTGTCCCAGTGCTGGACTTAGTGTGGTAAGTAGGAATGCAGGGCGGAGGCACACTGTAGCACATAGACCTGTTTGCGTTCCTCAGCTGCTCCTTAATCTGTGAGCTGAGGGACCTTGGCGTAAGCTTGAAAGCTTAGAGCTCATCCTGAATAAATGGCTCATACAAAGCCCCACTCCTGGCATTTCTCACAGAAACTTCCAAGGAATATGTGTTTGAAGAAGCATTCTCTCTTTCTCCCAACACTCTGCTTTCAGAATGCTTGTAGACAAGCAGAAGATCTGAGTTCCAGGCTCATGCTGTCACTAATCTACTCTGAGAACCAGGGTTAATTGTTCCAACTTTCAAACAGAAGTTTCAGCTTCCAAATGTCTGTCTTTCTCCTGTTCCCTCCTGATTTGGGCATTAATAAAATGAAGGGCTTGGGCTGGTCATAGCTGATTCAGTGCAATCCACCAGATACTTTATTAAGTGGCTACCATTTGATTTCATTTCTGGAACTTGTCTGCTACAGTCCTAGGACAATGTGACTGGTTTGGGGAATGTTACGTGGGAAGCCATATTTCAGAAGAATCACATGGAAAAGGAATTAGGGCTGCACAGGTCAAATTCCAGCTTGGTGAGTCGTGTGAGATAAATGTGGGGAAGCCCTGTGGAAAGAAGGGGGCCCTACCCTCTCAAGAGACACTCTATGCAGCCCCCAATTGCCTCCAGCCCCATCCCCTCAAGTGGGGTTAGCTTGCTGTTGACAGATGGCTCTTTGGGCCTCCAGAGTGTTCTCCAGCCATCACTGGTTGTCAAACTGTAAACAAAGCCATTTATTGCCCTTACCTCCTCTCCTGGATTCTTCCTAGCTTTGTAACCTCCAAAGCCCAGGATATACCATAATCACCTGTGGGTCTCCCACTCGCTGCCTATCTAAGGGAACCAGATTTTTCTTAAATGCAAAAACACGGAGCACATGACCTGACAAAGAATATTTTGCTAATCCTGATTGCAAAGACAGTCTAGGGAATGTAAAATGTTATTATTTCCACATTATTTCAATCATTCCTAACGTATTTTCAGAACTGAAATTGATACTGTCTTGGACTGCCTTGCACACTCCTGGGCTTCTCCCCTACCCTCTTACTGTTACAGGGCACTATTGCAAGGAACTAACATGCTACTGAGGTGAAAGAGGAGTAAGGAAAACACTTGGTCAAACTTCCTTGCAGGCAGAGGAGACTACAGCGCAGTGAGATTAGAGGGATGTGGGATGGTGCCTTTGGCCCCCAGTGTTACATCTGCTGATACTTAAAATCCAACCATCAGAAATTCAGAACTTTCACACAAATTTTTATTCATAGTTAAACTTAATCCCCATGAGTTGTTTTCAAGCATTGACACTTTGGTGGAAGGGTTTGATGTCAGGTGGTAGATTACTGGAGGATGGCAAAGCATCATGTGTCTGAGATGAGATGGTTGGCATAGGACCCTTGCTTGCTGCCTGCTACACATTAAGAAGGGGCCAGCTCCTACATGATGGAATTTTGGAGTGTGAGACCGTCTTACTCTCCATAATCCCAGAGAGAAAGAGCAAGAGACACTAGGAGAACATGGCCAATGTCATGGTGGCAACATCTTCATCCACTGCAGTGGAAGAAACTGGACATCTCCACCATTACTCAAAAGAGCTTGGCCCAGGAATCCAGGGACCTGAGTTCTAAACTTGGAATCTTCAACTGTAAAAGTAGAAGATAGACAGCATAATCTCTAACACCTTGCCCACCTAGAACGATCTACGGTTACTTTAGATCAAGCAGATATTGTTCCAGAATGACAAAAAACATAGGTGAGACATGGGTAACATAAACATCTGGGATGTGAGAAGGATGGAGAGAGAATGGGGAATTGAAGACGTAAAGGTACATACAGGGTTGGTGAGACTCTTCATGTGCGATCCATACAACTGCTCTGAATGGTCCCAGGGAAAATGTCTCCCTCTCCTCTGTGACTTATACTTCTGTTATAGTAGCTCACATTCTATTCTGTCTTAGGACTCCCCCATCACTTTAATTGAATAGCAAAGTCATCTAGAATCCACCATTTTATTTGATTCCCCACTGCCCTAAAACAAAAACACAATACACACAAAAAACAACCAAACAAACAAAAGGACCACAGTAACTTGCCAGGGATTCCCATCCCCACTTCCCAGGGGAAAATCCTGGGGTTCAGTGTGTTACGAGGTCCCACATATAAAACTTCATGGGGTCAACTGAAACCAGCACCCTCATCTTCACCAATTCTTTGGAGCCTGGGGGTTGCTTGAAGCTATCTTCAGGTAAAGCCTGCTAAACATGTATTTTACCTCCACGGTCAACTGGCCAAACATCTTCTCCAAAGAGCGTATCAAAATAAAGCTTTGAGTTGGGTTACCTGCAGGACAGTAGTTTTTGCTGGTCATAGCCTTAGAGATTTCACCAGGCCTCCGGCAGGGTTCTGAGTGTCTTTGAGCTGAGCAGCTGGGGGCTCTAAGCTTTCCCCTAATTCAATCTGTGCAGCTCCACTTTTATCTGCTTTATTTATTGGTCTCTCTGTAGGTATTAAAAAGCATTTGAGAACCACTGTAGGGCAAGTTGTAGTGTGCAGTGTTATTTCCAGACTGAACCCAAGTTCCAGTTTCTTTACATGACATGCTAATAAATCTCTGCTTCGGCCTCCCAATAGAAGAGGGGTGACAGAAGCAGCCCATTGGTCTTCAAGACATAATGTCACCTGTCACATCAGGGTGCCTCCAGGGGGTCTTAAATCCAGAGGAACATGTGAGTAGTCATTGCACGTCTTAAGACCCCTCTGATGAGAGAAGCCTCATTACCATGTGTGCACAGTAGCTAGTATTTTACATACACTAACTGGCCTGTTTTCATTCCTTTTAAATACCCAAAGGCATCCTACCTACACGAGGAGCTGAAGGCCTACAAACTGTGGTCGTAAAACTGTTTGCACACTACGCAAGTGCTAAGGAGCACCTGAAACCACTTTGCTTCTATTTGTTTTGCCCCCTAATATGCACACTGGTATATTAGTGTTTCTTTTGAATCCCCCTGGGTTTGGATATTATACACCCAAGTTTTACTTCAAATTGAGTTTTCACAGCTGGATTATAAACCAATGGAAATGTTGACCCAGCACCAACTATATCATTCCAAACAGGTGTTGCTTTAATTAGCCTTATCGTAAAACAAAAATTAAAGGAAAACATTTTAACGTACCTAAAAAGTTTCTTAAGGTCTTAAAGGGAGCAGGCAAATTGTTGAGGACTTTTAAGCCTTATCTCCTTTTCTCAGAGGCTCTCTTTAAAAATTCAAGGACACTTCCGAAGCTCCAATAACAACCTGATGTTTTAAGAGGAGAAAAAAGCTGGCTTCCCTGACATATTTGCAAGTGAAAGAGAATATTTTTAAGGGAAGCAAGAGAGGCCTCCCAAGTCCATTCACCTGGATCTCAGATGGCCTCATCTCAGGCAGGAAGAAGGCAAAATAGCATTTTGGGATATCATGCTTCACCTTAAAGATAATTATCACTATTTTCCATGCAAAGAGAAAGGAGTTTTGTGCGATTTCACGTCAGTATAGAAGATATATTTACTATGTACTTACTACAGAGGTGGAAGGGAAGTTGCAAAAATTGTACCCTCAAGGAGTCAAGCTCATAGTTATACACACAGGAAATCATTTAGAGAACAAGTTAAAATTGGATATGAATTAGCTCAGGTGTGCTGACATTTCAGCAAGACAGCACAAACTTTCTTTGGCCTTGGGAAGTGTAGAATGATTTCCTAGAGAAAGAAGATTGACAGGTGAGCCTCAGAGATGGAATATGGAGAGCGAGAGTACCTCAAGCATAGGGAGACCGCATCAGGCCAGGTACAGAGCAGTAGTTCTCAGCTCTAATGTACACCAGTCACTGGGAGGGTTGGATAAGATGGAATCCTGCGCCCTCAGAGATTCTAATTCAGAGAGTCTGAGTGGAGGGTCCATGAATTTTCATTTCTATCAATTTCCCAGCTGAAGTGGATAGTTCCAGTCATGGACCACACAGGACTCGCATGTAGCTATATTCACAGCTTTGATTGAGTTGAGTGAAAAGATACAAAACAAAATCAATACAGGGAAAAGGCACATGTGGCAGAAGGAGGCAGGATCTAACTTCAGGAGTTCTCTCTTAATGGAATCACATAACATGTGCTGAACTCTTACAGCAGCAAGTTGTGACAACACGGTCAAATGGCAAAGAAGCTCAACAGAGACTCCACCCCCAGGATGTTGACTGAGTACTGGTCATATAGACACCCTCTGTCTGACAGGTACCAGCATTCCAGACTTCCAGGAGGAAAGCAGGCGTTCACCATGAATCATATTGCTTGCACAGTGAAGGCCTAGTGAGCCACTTTCTCAGTTCAGGGAATGATGGGGAACTTCCCAGATTCAAGTTCCCAGATGTTTACATAGTCAACCTTGCAAGCTGACCTTTCTCATTAGAGCTATCTCAGGCCTACCGTATTAGCTTACTTCTATATAACCCCTCCTATCCTGTGTTATTGTTACCATATCTACATATTTTTAAAATTCTGTAAGATATTTTTGTTATTGTTTTTTAGAGTCAATATTTATTTACATTTAACCTCTCCATTATTCTTCCTTTAGTATTTCCTATAGGTCATTTCCTTCTGGGAATGAGATCTTACAGCTTTTGCCTAGAACATCTTTATTTCCTCTTCATTTTTGGATGACATTTTTGCTAGCTATAGAATTCTAAGTTGGCATTTTTTCCCTAGCACTTTGCAATAGCATTCTATTGTTACATAGTTTCCTTTACTTCTGTTGTCTTAAAGTTACTCTTTCAAAAATAAGTAATGGAAAAGTGGTACATTTATGCATTTCTCTTTATTTTTGGTAGTTTTATTTTAATATGTCTAGGTGTTAGATTTGTAGTGCTTCTTGAAATTCTCACCCATTTCTCTTTAAGCATCACTTCTGCCCTATTATTTTTCTAACATTATACTTATGTTAGAATAGTGGCTTTCAATGGGGGAATATTTATTTGTTTGATCTAGGACAAATATACCCCCACAAAAAAGAATTTTTGACTCAAAATATCAACAGTGCAGAGATTTAAAAACCTGAATTACACTTTTCACTATATCTGGATCTCCTATACTTTTCTTTTTTTGTATCCATGCTTCACTCTAAATATTTTTTACTAACCTACTTCAAGCTTACTGAGCTCTTTTCAGCTCTATCTAATCTGCTATTAAATTTTCTATTAATTTCTTAAATTCAGGTATTAAGTTTTCAGTTCTCTAATTCCACTTGATTATTTTATATAGATTCCAGTTATCTGGTGAAATGATCCATATTGCCATCTATTTTCTTTAACATATTAATCACAATTATTTTTAAATCCATATTTAATAATTCTAATATCTTAGTCACCTACCTGTTTCTCTTGTCTGTTTACTTATTTATTCTATTTATCAACATGCCTGATCATTTTTTTATTGAATGTCAGATATTGTATATAAATAATGTAATACTTTGGATGATGTCATCTTCTTTCAGAGAGAATTCAATCCCTCTTTTGGAGCACAAGAGGGGACAGATGACCTCAAACCCAGAGATTGGATTGATTTGAGACTGGGTTACATCATTGAAATGGTTGCTCTACCTCTGGTTGACTTCTACCTGTAGAGTATAATTCTCCAGTAATTAGAACTGAGACCCTGAGGTGTCTGCAGTGGTCCCTTGTGTTTCCAAGTTCTAAACTCCATTTTTAAATGTCTTGGCATCACATAATCTGCTCTGCTTTTCAGCTGCTTTCTGTATAGCATCTCAGGCTCTTGTCCTGCATGGCTTAATTTTCAAATACCTGGAGGAAAGAAAAAAACCTGGTGCCAAATGTTAGGCTCAACTCTCTGTACTTTTCTTCTCTTAGGATCTTGGCCCTCGGGTTTTAGCTTCCTTGAAACTCCAGAGTTCCAATCTCTTCCTGTCCTGGTGTTGTTACATGCCATTGAGTCAGCTCTGAGTTCTGGTGACCCAGTGAATGAGTGATGTCCACAATGTGCCGTCCTCAGGAGCTCTACTCAGCTCCTGTAGAGTCACGCCTATCGCATCTTTTATGGAGTCAATCCATCTCATATTTGGTCTTCCTCTTTTCCTGTTGCCTTCTATTTTTCCAGAATTATTGGCCGTTCCAAAGAACCCTGCCTTCTCATGATGTGCCTGAAGTAGGGCAGCTTCAGTTTTGTCATTTTTGCCGTCAGCAAGGTTTCAGGCTTCATTTCCTCTAGGACTCAGTTGTTCATTTTTCACCAGCCCAGGGTACCTATAGAGCTCCGCTCCACCACCTTCTTTCAAATGAATCAGATTTTTCCTGCCAGCCTTCTTCACCAACTTTTATGTCCACACATAGTAATTGAAAATATGAGAATGTGGATGATCAGAGCTCTGGTCTCTAATGATACAGCTTTGCTTTTGATGGTCTTTCCTAATTTCTCCATTGCTGCCCTTCTGAGTCTCAGCCTTCTCTTGATGTCTTGCCTGTTGTCTCTATTTGAATTAATGACTGAAGCCAGGTAAGCAAAGTCTTTAACAGTTTTAATGTCTTCATAGTCTATGTTAAAGCTGTGTACTTCTTCCATAGTCATGATTTTTATCTTCTTGATGTTCACATGCAATCCTGCTTTGACACTTTATTCTTTCACTTTGCTCCCGAGTCCTTAATATTTTCTAAAGTCCCACCACTTCTCTGCCAGGTAGAAGTGGCTCTCTGATTGAATTCTTAACTTCTTACACCAAAAATTTCCAAATACTTTGAGTAAAAAATCAGGGTGCTCAAAGCATTGAACTTTCTTTCTTTCTAGGATCTGGCTCCTCAAGTCCTTGCTACATCTCTAGCTCCCTCATGCCTTTGGACACTTTAAAATCAAGCTTCTACTTATTCTTACAAGAGGTTGAATCTGCCAAAGCTACTGCATCATAGCCAGAAGCAGAGTCTATATTTAGAAATTAGGTTGGACATAAGGAAAATACTTATGTACTATTCTATGAGTATTGTTGGATGCTATGCTGGGTCATTAAAGGCAGGCATAGTATCCTGTCCTCATGAAAAGCCAGAGGAAATTTCCAAGGACTTTTTATAATTAAAGAGGCATGCATGATAGGGAGGGGGTGCAGGAGGAGAGGCAACCACACAAAATGATTTTTCACAATTTCCTGTGACCCTATCAATCTCTAATTGCTGCCAATACTCAAACACTGGGAATTTGAACAGAGCCATGCATTTTCTTCCCACAGTTCTCATTTGGTTTGCACATACCTCAGAGACAGAAGATTGAAATTTAAAGCAGAAGAACTAAACTAAGAGCTACAGGTTTACATAATGTTTCCCATTTGATTATAGTTAGGAAATATAATATGTTTGTACTTTTTCTTTTAAATCCCATAAGTGAAGCTCTGCTCACGAAATCTAGAATGCAAAGCTTTAGGAATAGAAAGAAGACTTGAAAGGGACCTTATATAGTCTAGGAATTTCAAACTAGAGTTTTGTTTTGTTTTCTTAGCAACATTACATTCATGTTACCTGCGGCCTTTGTCAATGTATTATAAGTAAAAAGAAAAATGGAATCCAATGTGTTATCAGATGCAGTTATTAAAGAGCCTTAAACTTGCTTCCTCTCTAACACTGAGTGTGCATATTAAGTAGGTGTGAATGTTTCAGGTGAAATCTCAGTCATTCGGTTTAGAGGCAAAGGAGATTATTAACACAGCTTTGCAGCCCTGTGCAGGAAAGACAGGGATAGCCATTCCTAGAGATGGATTCACAAGTGAGGCAGCCCTCCCAGCAGGAAACCACCTGCCCCCAACTCTGCATCTGGAAAGCCCCTTGCTGCCTGCTGCTTTGAGGCTGGGGGACAAAGAAACAAGAGACACTTCTGTGAAATTGGCTCCAGAATGTGACAGGGATCTTTCCTCTCCATCACTCACCTCTCTGGTGCATCTCTTAGAGATGAGCCCTGTGCTTGTGGGTCTTTGTGAGGATACTTTGCAGGGATGCTTGATGTGGTCCCAAGAATACTGAACTATGGGGTCAGAAGCCCCTAGCCAATTATTAGAGTTTGGGCTGATCCTTTAAAGCACTTTTGGGCCTAGTGCTTTCTATTTTAAATGAGGGGGAGATGAGTAGATATGAGTAGATGATCCCAACAGTCTCATCCACTGGAAGAAACTGAGGGTCCAGGATTCACTGTAGACAGTGAAAGATGCTGAGCAGTAGGAAAAAGGTCTGATTCCTGTGCAGGTCTGCACTGTGATGACAAACTTCTCAACAGGCCTGAGTTTGGGGCTTTTTCTCAGCCTTCTGCCATTCTCCATTTTGCTACAGAGATACAGTTAGATTCATACAGGTCTTAGGCATTTTTCTATTATATCACATAGTCCTTAGAAAATTATGCCACCATCTTTTCATAACTGGAAATATAACTTGTTAGCTATTGAACATCAAAATATACATTAAGATTTTTCAGATGGTCACTTTTTCACTGTCTTTATGGAACCCACATAAAGTTGAACATCCTAGTGTTCCAACTCAACGTACGTACAATTCAAATCAGAAAAGATCAAAGTCTGACATTCAAGAAAAATTGCAAAACACTATTTTATGAATATGGCAAGGGGTATGGAAATGCACAACATATAGGAAAAAAAATTCTTCAAAGTTTGCTTTAAACCATTATCTTCCCAGAATTTCACTCATCATACTATGACAATGTTTTGTTGTTGTTGTTAATCTGTGATTTAAAATAAAAATGGTATTTAAGTAAAAAAGTGATTTGAAATGAAAAAGTAAACATTAAAATTTTTTTATCCAGCTCACCCTCTTCATTGTACAGCAAAGTAATGACTCTGGAGGGGACAAAAGGCCAGTTGGAGTCTCCTACCTGAGTCTCAGCAGCTGACTCACCCGCTACTTCACTAAGGTTACAGAAGACATTCTAGAAATTTAGAATTTGTCCTCTCCTTCAAGCTCCACATGCCCTTATAACTAGTTCTCTCTCTCTCTCTCTCTCTCTCTCTCTCTCTCTCTCTCTCTCTCTTTACAGTGAATCATTTTATTTTCTCCACCCCCTCCCATGTGGCAACCATCACCTTATTCTCTATATTTATGGGTCTTTTTCTGTTTTGTTTTGATTATTCATTTTGGGTGGTTGTTTTTAGATTCCATATATAAGCGTAATCATACCATATTTGTCTTCCTCTGTCTGGTTTATTTCACTTAGCAAAATACCCTCTAGGCCCATTAATATTATTGCGAATAGAAATATTTCATTCCTTTTTATAGCTGAGTGATTCCATTGGTATATATATTGGTATATACATTGAGTGGCCAAATTATTATGACCACCAACGTTTGTAGGCAAATTAGCTATAATTTCACGCTGAAGTTGCTAGAGGGCCAGACCGTTATAAATAGGGAAGCAGGTTGATACCACGACAGTAGAAGTGATTTTTTTCTGAAGATGTGGATAAACAACGCGATTTAACAGCCTTTGAACATGGGATATATATATATATATATATATATATATATATATATATATAATATCCATTCATCCCAGGTTGGACATCTAGGTTGCTTCCATAACTTGGCTACTGTAAGTAACGCTGCAATGAACATAGGAGTGTATGTATGTTTTTGAATTAGTGTTGTTGTTTTCTTTGGAAAAATACCCAGGAGAGGAATTGCTGGGGATATAACAGCCCTATTTTTAATTTTTTGAGGAATTGCCATACTGCCATACTGTTTTTCATAGTGGCTGCATCAACTTGCAAACCCACCCACAGTGTACAGGGGTT
Source organism: Myotis yumanensis (assembly GCF_028538775.1). Lineage (NCBI taxonomy): Eukaryota > Metazoa > Chordata > Mammalia > Chiroptera > Vespertilionidae > Myotis > Myotis yumanensis. The sequence goes on from NW_027223762.1 coordinate 6,744,564, forward strand.
CTATTTTCGCCAAATCCTCACCAACACTTGTTTTTTGTTGTGTTTTTTTTTTTATGATAGTCATTCTGACAGGTGTGAAGTCATACCTCATGGTGGTTTTTATTTGCATTTCCCTGATGATTAGTGATGTTGAGCATCTTTCTATGTCTGTTAGCCATCTGTATATCTTCTTTGGAGACATGTCTATTCAGGTCCTTTTCTCATTTGTTAATTAGATGTTTTTTGGTGTTAAGTTGTATGAGTCCCTTATAAATTTTGAATATTAACCCCCTTTTGGAAGTATCATTGGCAAATATCTTCTCCCATTCAATGGGTTGTCTTTTTTGTCAATGGTTTCTTCACTGTGCAAAAGCCTTTTAGTTTGATGTTGTCTCATTTGTTTATTTTTTCCTCAGTTTCCTTGCCTGAGGAGACATATCCGAAAAGATCTTGCTGAGACTGATGTCAAAGACAGCAATGAAGTCTGAACCAAATCTCTTTTTTCACTAGCTCAAAACTGCCTAAAATGATCCCAAAACTCCACTCTGGTGGCTCTCATTTTTTTCTGCCTTTTTCCAACATCTCCAGATCCCTGCTTTTCCTCCGGCCCTTCTAGAAGGTAAGTTAATTCAACTTTTCTTAGGCTCATTTCAGTTCTCTTTTCACCACTTACCCAGATCAGCACCACAAGCCCCAGGGCCCAGGAGACACCACAGAACTCTCCTCTAGAAGTCTGCACTTACTGGCAGCAGGTGGGAAGGGGGGCAGGTAGGAAAGGGGTACAAACACCTATAATTTAAACTCTTTTAAGATATCTGTCATATTCATGTGAAAGCTCCATTAAAAAAAAGTTACGGCCCTAGCCAGTTTGGCTCAATGGATAGAGCGTTGGCCCATGGGCTGAAGGGCCACAGGTTTGATTCTGGCCAAGGGCATGTACCTCAGTTGCAGGCTCAATCTCTGGCTGTGATTGGGGGGGAAGGGGCGCGTGCAGGAGGCAACTAATCAAGATTTCTCTCTCTGTGTCTCTCCTCCTCCCTTCCCCTCTCTCTAAAAATCAATGGAAAAATATCCTCGGGTGAGGATTAACAAAAACAACAGCAATAAAAAATTACAAGCACATACTACGTCAATGTACCTTTGATTGTCAAACCCTAAAAAGAGACTTAAATGTATGCGTTCTTTTTCCTAGTAGCTAACCCCAAAGCAGTTACTTACATTGAAAATGTTCTGGCCAGATTACAATTTTCAGGTATGCGTGAGGCATGTTTATGGCTGATCCATTTGATAGAATTAGAGTCATATGTGAGAGTTTAGCAGCAGGAAATTCTCTTTAATAATAACCACCAATATTTAGTTAGCAATTTACTATCTTTGACACAAATGACCTGTTTGATCCTTATATCCACCTGTGACCTGGGTAGGACTTGAACCACCATCCCTATTTTCTACTTGAGGGACTGAAGGCTCAGAGAGATCAAGCTACTCGCCCAGGGCCTTCCAGGGGTTGGGTGGTCACTGACACTAGGGAGTGCAAATTCCAGAAATTAACCACTTTGTTGAACTTCTCCTAACTTTTTGTTTTGTCTGTTTTCAGGTGCATCTGCACACACACACACACACACACACACACACAGAAGCTAATTGAAACACGGCCAAATATTACATATGTGCAGAGTGTTCTCTCTCTATATACAATCATGTATTAAATCAACACAGTCCACAGAGCTGCTCAGTTTCTGCTTCCAGAAGAAGCCCTGACCTTCTAGCAGAATAAACACTACCGCTGGGCCAGAGCGATGGAGTCAGCCTCATGCTTCCCCGGCCCCGATGGGCTTTGTTTTCTAAGGCACTTGCCATTTATTTACATTCCTATTATTTTCATTTTCTTGATCATCGGAACCTCAAAGGAAACAGGCTAATGAAATGCCCCAGCCCCTCCCTCGCCCCACTTGTGCTGGGAATGGAAGCCGCGCAGACTGATTGAATTGACTCCCTAAACCCTTCAGGAACATTAATGGAGTTGCTACCATAAGCAGCTGGAGTTGCCATTTGCATCTCACCCTGTCTTGCTTCTTTCCCTCAAAAAAAAAAAAAAAATGTAAAAAGCACCCACAATACCCTGGGGGAATTTTCCGGGACAAGCTGCAGGTGCTATGGATATTTTCATTTAATAATCATTCTTGCAATTCAGCACATTTGTAATCCATGTGGTAAACTCTGACTTACATTTCTCCCAGTGGACGCTGGCCAGATGCAGAAACCAAAGAGCCCGCTGCCGGCCCCGCGTCTTCCGTCTTTTATAGTTCGTGCATTTGGATGTGTTTAGCATGATCGGGGAGTGCAGGGTAAGGAATGTGCTGTGTTTAAAAGACCCTTTTGTTGACATTAAGCAATCATAAATATACTCGGGAATTATCCTCCTCGCATTTATTGCGGAGTGCTTTAATTGGATGGCCTTCTCATGTGATATCATCAAGAACATATGCATATTTTTGGCAATCCCATTGGGTCGCGGAGCCGAGAGGCACATGCAGAGCGGCACATTCCTGACATCTATGGATTGTCTCATATATGTCACCACATCTTCCCACCAGGATTGTTTTCCCCACGCACTCCAAGATGGTAACTTCCCAATCTGTCCAAATTCTATCTGGAATTCTCCTGGACTGTGTAAATGTCAAGGCCGGTTTCCTTTCCATGTGAAGAGCTTTGAAAGGCGAACTGCGTGCTTAACTCCCTCATAAATGCAAGCCAGAGGGTCTTCTTCATTTTCTTTTTTTTTTTAGGGGTGTATGTGTGTGTTTCAGGGGGGAGGGGGAAGAGGTGTTTGGCCAAAAGTAAAAAAAAAAAAAATCCCTTTTAGAGAACGATGCTCTCCTTATTTTCAGCACATAAACGGTTGAAGCCCACACAGAGCCAGTTCCAAATGCGGATTCTTCTGGCTGAGACCTGCTCCTGCTGCAGCGAGAGACAGTCTCTGAAGCTCGCAAAGTACATCAGGAGCCACGCCACCACCTGCGGGCCTGGGCGAGGGCACACGCCAGGCCCTGGCATCAAACAGATGACACACTTAGAGGGGTCACTCGAGAGATTTTAACAAAGGGACTACATACAAAGGCATGAGTAGAGTGAAAGAAAGGAACCGAGAAGGGGAGCTCCCAGGGACTACCTGTAGTAGGGAGCCCTTATAGCTTTGAAACCAGAAGGGAACCGGCCATAGGCATAGCCATGGGAGAGGGGTCGCCTGCCAGGAGCTGGGTGGGGAATGCAGTGCCACTGTGAGACCACAGCTAACGTGGAGGGTGGAGGAGGACTCCAAAGGAATAAGAACCCAAACTTCCCTTTCCTCCCTGCCTCCAAGCCCTTGCCGTGCCTCTCATTGGCTGAAACCAACCAGAAGCCAGAGGTCAAGGAAGGGAGCTTGGGCAATGCAGTCTGGAGAGGTCAACTTCTGGGATGGGGTGACACAGGGCAGAGGGGGAGAGGGTGGGCCTACAGGGCAAACAGACACTCACAAGAAACCAGAACTCGGCCCACCCAGAGTCCCGAGTCCCCTGGAGTTTTGCCATATAATCTAGCACACGTATTCCTCATAACACTATGACACATTTCATCATAGAACAGAGAAAACAAGGGTCAGGAAAGCAAAATAACTTACTCGACCTTGTACAGTTCAACAACAGAGCTTTCTAGTGACAGAATAGCTAGGCTTCTTCTGCATGGGGAGATGATGGGCAGAGCTTAAGCAAGCGCGGTCCAAAACAGAAGCCCAGCAGCTGTCTTTGGGAGGTTCCATTTAGGTCCAGAAATTTTATTTTATTTATTTTATTATTTTTTGAAATACATTTTTATTGATTTCAGAGAGGAAAGGAGAGGGAGGGAGAGATAGAAACATCAATGGTGAGAGAGAATCATTGATCAGCTGCCTCCTGCATGCCCCACACTGGGGATGGAGCCCACAACCTGGGCATGTGCCCTGACGAGGAATCGAACTGTTACCTCCTGGTTCATAGGTCGACACTCAACCACTGAGCCACGCTAGCCAGGCAGGTCTGGAAATTTTAAATGGCGGATTGTGAAACACAGTATTCAAATCAGACTGTGCTTGGGTCTCAGATAGACAGGAATGAGAGTTGAGATCCTGAGAGATGCCAAACCATCTCAAAAATAGTATCCAAATCCCTGAGTTTAGATAGCAAGAGTTCAGATAATGATAACTTGGATAGCAGTAACTGTCAGGAAAGCCAGATCTATAGAGATAGCATTCAGGGAAGATCAGAGCCTGTGGAAACAGTCTCAGAAATAGATATCACAGGTTTATAGATCTTCTTAGGAAGATCTCTGGGTCAGAGTTCACTCTGAATTCATGCCTTTGTTACCTTGTCCTGAGAATCAACATGTGGTATGAAGTGTAGATTTTGATAGCTTAGGGAAATTTACTTATTTGGGAGTAGTAGAGAAAAAAATACTGCATACTTAAAAAATCACAACAGCCCTAGCCAGTTTGGCTCAGTGGATAGAGCGTCGGCCTGTGGACGGAAGGGTCCCAGGTTTTATTCTGGTCAAGGGCATGCACATCCCCAGTGGGGAGTGTGCAGGAGGCAGCTGATCGATGGTTCTCTCTCATCGATGTTCCTAACTCTCTATCCCTCTCCCTTCCTCTCTGTAAAAAATCAATAAAAAAAAATATTAAAAAAAAATCACAACAGAAAATCGTATGTCCACCAAAGGACATGTACCTCATAGAATTCATAGCAGCCCTATTTCCAATAGTTACACATTGGAAACAACCCAAATGTTCATCTATAGGAGAACAGAGAAACAAATAGTGCTGTATTTACAGAACGGAATCCTACTCAGCAATGAAAATGGATGAACTGCTGGTATATGCAATGACGTTAATGAATCTCAAAAGCATGTTAAACGAAAGGATTCCAACACAAAAGAGCACACACTGTTTGATTCCATTTATGTGAAGTTTGATCTTGGACAAAATCAATCTTTGCTGATGGAAATAAGGTGGTCTGTGAGGAAAGCTGTAAATTAACTAGAAAGGGACATAAAGGGACTTTCTGGGTGATGAATGACTGGACCTTTTGTTTGAGGTGATTTTGTGAGCGTATGCAATTCTCAAAATTCACCAAACTGAATCATTATGATTTGTGTCTTTCGGTCTCTGTTTATCATCTAAACAAAATACAACAACAAGAAACACAAGAAAATGCACCTATTTTGCCTCCTAGGGGGTGTCCCATAGTTTCTTTTTGAAGTAAATATATTGATAAGCTGCTTTAGTTTTTAAAAAAGATAGAGCCTGATGCAGACAGGAAATCAAAGAGAGAGCTAAACTACTCTGAATAGTAGAGGAGAAAGTTGAGGGTAGATGAGAACAGAGCAGAGGGTAGGAGGAGCTGCAGTGAAAATGGAAGCAATGGGTGGGGGATTTAATCAGGAAATAACACCCAGAAGGAAATGCTTTGTGTCAAGGGGTGAAAGACTATTTATTAAGTACTGCAATATTAACCACCCATGTTGCCCCCCAATTACAGTAAAATTGCATACACGTAACAATTACATGCAAGAAATATTTTTAAATATGGCGGAAAAAGAGGCCTTGGTCAGTATGAGACACAGAAAAGAGAACAGCCATAGTCTTTTCAATCTCTTACCACCAGAGAGGTTCTTTGCTCCAGATGGTGGGCCTCCCATTGGCATGAGACCCTCCTGACCCCTTAGCTTCCCCCTTGGCATGGGAGCATTGGACTAGTCTACCAGGGCTACCATATCAAAGTACCACAGACGGTGATTTAAACAGCCTGAGAAAGTTTACTTTCTCCTGGTTCTGGAGGTTAGAAGTCCAAGGTCAAGGTGTCGGCAGGTTTGGGGTTTGGTTTCTCCTGAGGTCTCTCTCCTTGGCTTGCAGATGGCCACCTTCTTGCTCTGTCCTCACATGGTCATTCCTCTCTCTCCATGCATCCCTGATGTTTCTCTATCTCTCTAAATGCCCTCTTCGTAGAAGGATGCCAGTCAGATTGGATTAGGGGCACCCTAACAGCCTCATTTTAACTTAATCATCTCTTTAAAGACCCTATCTCCAAAACCAGTCATAGTCTGAGGTTCTGGGGCTAGGATCTACCATATGAATTTTGGGGGAAACATAGTCCAGCCTATAACAGGCATCGTACAGATCAAAGCAGGCAATTTTGAGTTATTCTCATGATTAATTAGCAGTTTATTTTTTAAAAAACAATTTTTTTGGTTAAGTTTAAACTGAAATTAGTAAGCCAATACATTTTTAGACAGATAATGTTTTTCCTCTGAAGTTTCCTCAGCATTTTCTTTTTTATTTGTTTATTTATTTAATTCTGATCCTTTATAGAGAGGAGCTAAAAACACCTGTTGCTAACTGCTGCAAGGATTCATATGCATGGCCAGTAACATGTCAACCACTGCATATTTTTCTTTTAAAAAATATAATTTTTTATTGATTTCAGAGAGGAAGGAAGAACGAGAGAGAGATAGAAACACCGTTATGAGAGAGAATCATTGATCGGCTGCCTTCTGCATGCCCCTTACTGGGGATCGAGCCTGCAGGCCAGGCATGTGCCCTGACCAACTGGGAATTGAACCATGACCTCCTGGTTCAAAGGTCAATGCTCAACCACAGAGCCATGCCGGCCGGGCTGCGCCTTTTTCTTAATAAGTGCAATGTGTTCAAAGGCAAGCTAATTCCAATGAGGAGTCACCAGGCTCCTTACGACTCCTCTAAGGGACTTCTGTGAGACCTGGAGGGTCATCAGGGCCCATTAAGACTATGAGAATAGGCTGTATTCGGAGAGAGCACAGAGAAAGATTATCAGGCAGGAAGCATATCAGAAAAGCACACCCTGACTTCTCAAAAGAATCAAGGGACAGAATCATAAGTTTCAGAAACTGGAATTGGAGCTCAAATCAGTAATCAAGATTTTTAAAGTGATTTACTATATGCCCGCTCTTATGCAATGTGCTGGCTGGATACAAAGAATTCAATGGCTTCCACCCTTCCTTGACTCATCTCATTTTGGTAAAGAATCAGTTGCATCTTGCTGTGCAGAGGACTCAATGTCCTGAACATATGTTTTACTTAAAATAATGCCAGCGAATACCATCCCATACATTTAAGCACCAGGTATTTTAACCAAAAAGGAAGAACTTGGGTCAGGAGTACCTAGGGGTTTACTGAGAGTATCTTCAATGGGAGACAAGATCACAGTAAGAGAAATCTCAAAAGCTCAAGTAAATGGTGAGAGTGAATGAGATTAGAAGCCACCCCCAAGTTTTCCTCTGCAGCCCGGCTGTGGCTAGTCCTAAAGCTCATGCTTTAATTACTTTCTCCTGAGAAATTACACGTAGCACCTAATTATCTTCCTTGTCTGTGGTCTTCTTCCCAATCCATCCTGTACACACCAGCAGGTCTCTGTTCTCGAAGCACCACTCTGATCTGTTACTGTATTCCTCAGGCGTCTCCCCCAGCACCCCACTAATTAAAGAATAAACTTCATATCCATTCCGGAAGTCAATGCCCTTGGGGATTTGGCACCACACAACCTTCACTACTTCGTCTTCAACATTCCCTGTGTGAACCCTGCACATCATCCTAGAGATTCCCAAATCCAGACATAATCAGAGTCTTAAGAGGATCCTGTTAAAAACACAGATGCCCAGGCTGGCTCCTATGGAGGCTGATGTGGGGTATAGGAATCTGCCCTTTCGGCGGGACCTCGCTGATCCTGATGTTCGTCTAGTTTGGATGGTCCAGCCCAATTGAACTTTCATTGCTCACTTGAACAAATCCTTAGCCAGCTCTTCACAACTACCCTCATCAGGAACCCACTTTTCTCTGACGCCTCTTCCCCTTATCCTACCATCCTGGCTTTCTCACCACCAACCGCAACATTCCTCTCCCTCTTCTCAACTCTCACCCAGTATGTTTCCACATTTCAGGTGATCCATCTCACTTTCTTCCTTGCATTTTAATTGTTTTTACATATGGCTTACCTCCCCGTTCAACTGTGAACTTTTTGAAGTCCAATTCCATGTGTAATTAACTTTGCCTAGCAAAAAACAAGTACCTCTAGAGTCGATAGGGCTTGCCAGTGATTCAATAACCTTAAATCTCTTTGGGAGGAGAAAGGCTGATAAAGATTTTTAAAATTTCTATAAATATTGGGACCCGACTTTTACAATAGGCGCAAGCTGGAAACAATATTCTTTCAAATGAAAAATGTCACGCCAGAGGGAACAGTCATGGAACTTCAGAGCCTCTTTCGCACGTTTTTAAAGCTGCACAAGCATGGTTTGCCTCTCTGTTGTTCATTGGAGGAAAGATATGTACTTTCCTTACTCGAAAGGAAATTTTCGTTCTCATGTGATGAAAATAACTGGATAGAAGGTTGAAGGGAAGATTGTCATTCATCATGAGGACAGAAAGCAATAAATTAACAATCACATGGAATTAACATGTTTAGACAATCGCTTAATCTTCATGGGTTAATCTTCCATTTCTGTATTTCGAAGATTAACTACTCCATAGAGTTTAAGATCCATTTTAAGACAAAAACAGAACTGACTGAAGGGAGGCCCCTCAGAGGAGGAATCCTCAGATTTCTCACACCTGTGGTTTTTCATGGCTCCTATGGAGAGCTTAGGTTGGTGGACACTGGGCGGCTGAAGCAGTCCTCGGGGGCTTTTGTTGGAACAGTCGAGTTATTAAATAGCTAAAATGTCATGGGCAATAGATCTAGGTTACAAAGACAATCCAAGGAGAGGTTTCCAGAATACTGTCCCCACCTGTAACTGAATGCAGCGGTGATGAATATAATCCTAAACAGCAGGCAATCTGAAAAAATTTGCTGAGCTCTGGAACGTATTATAAGTCGTCTTTGAATTCCTATTCAGCCTATTCAAAACTTTCTCTTCATTTTACAAAATCCTGAAACTTATTATTCTCGTAATGAGTTCATGTCTCATCCTCGATTTTTTAATCAAAGAAAAAAGTAAATAGTTAAAATTCCAGAAAAGCTTTTAAGAGAATTATGGATGATACAGAGGACTGTACCCATTTACCTTCCCCCATAGTCTGATCTCCTGGCTCCTCATATACACACCCACACAAGTCTTCTACACACCGATGGTACATTTCTTCCCCCAAGGATTTTGCAATGTTTACGGGAGATGACTTCCCAAATAATTATTGTAAGTTTAACTCTTTCAATGTTTAACTAATGTTTATTCCAGTTACTAAATACTTTATAACACGTTATTCCAAAGCAGAGTAGTCGAAAACAACCATTTACAATGTTCATGGATTCTGGGGGTCAGGAATTTGGACAGAGCAGAGCGAAGGTGACCTTCCCACTTCACACTGTCAGAGGCCTCGGCTAAAAGGTTCCAAGGCTGGGTCTGGCATTGATCCCTCACAGGCCTGTGGCTGATGCTAGCTTCTGGTTGAGACTCTCAATTTCTCTTTAGTGGGTTTCTGACGTAGACTAGCATGACTGTCTTCACAACATGACAGCAAGGTTTTAAGAGCAAGAGTCCAGAGAGAGAAGTGACTAGGCCGGAGCCATATCACCTTTTATGACCTACCCTAAAAAAATCATGCAACACCTCCCACTTATTAAAGCAGTTCAAAATCCAACACAGTCTCAAGAAGAGGTGAAATAGATACTGCCTCTTAATGGGGAGTTGTGGAAGACCACCTATTGTTTTCACTAGCTGATAAGCATAGACAGAGAACCCCCCCCCGCCCCCCCCCCCCCCCCCCCCCCCCCCCCCCGCCCCAAGGCTGGGTGCCTTCCAAGCCCTAGCAAAGGTTGGAGCTAGGCGCCACCTCCGTTTGTCCAGACAGTAGTAGCTGAAGCAACTTCCCCATTTATTATTATGTAAATCCTTGCTGATGGGCTAGTCTGCCTGTTGCCAGGGTCGCCTGCCTAAGGGCTATGCTATGGGTGTATCCCAGATCAATAAAAGCTTGGTGAGGCCTGAGCACCGGTGGAAGTCTTTCCTCCTGAGTTGGACTTACTCGCCTGGTCCCCCAATATTTTCAAATTATCTCGTGTCTTTTCTTTCATTTATGTGCGGCTCCGCTTCCAGGTCCTGAACCCTGATCCACGCGGGACGTGGAGGGAAACATTTACCAACAGGGAGTGGCAAGGTTCTAGAATTGCATGTGGGACTGGAAATCTTATAGCCATTTGTATTGGGGTTTGTTTACTTGGATCAACTGTAGGGTGATCTGGTTGCCTGTTTTGTGAGGAAGACTTGGTTTTGGCACTTCATTTTGGGATAATCAGATTCCTTAACATATATTCTTTGAATTTCCTGTTTGGGGCATTCATATTCTAGACTTGTTGAAACTGGAGGAAGAAAGGGTTGGGGGAAGTTGGCATCCATTATTTAATATGTATAGAGTTTGATTATCTCCTTGTTTTCAGTAGGATACTCTATCGTCAACTCTATCAGCATCATCCCATCAATATTCAATCCATAGTTCATCTGTTTTACCTGACTCAGAGAACAAACCTATAGTCCTCTCTGGGGTTGGGGAGGGTCACTTACCCAGTGGCATAGATTTTGGAAGATACAGAGATCTGACTTCCTTGCCAACAGTTTTTACCCAATCCTATTTATTTGCATTTCCACTACTATTCTCAGTTACAAGGGAAACTGAAGCTGTCCCTCCTAAACATTCTGAATCTGTGATGGGCAACATGTTATTCCCAGCTTTCTCCACTCTGGCTTTGGATTCAGCTTTTTGGTTTTTCTAACTCATTTACTCTTGGTCTGTATGGTTTCTAGCTGCTAATTCTGGCTGTTGTCTTCTCTCTTTATTTCCCAGTTCTTGAATCTCTTCCCCATGGCTTTGGTGGGATTTTGACAGGGAGTGAGTCTAGATGTACATGTTTGAGCTATCACTTTAGCCAAGGCATCTCTTTGAGTCTTTTTCAACCATCGTTCGGGTGATACGATTAGCAAAACCCTAAAGATCCTATTCGCTCTTCTTTCAACACACTCCATGTTTACAGCAACTCCCTTAAAGTATAATAACACCTCAAACTGAACTTCAGGTGTGTTCTAACCAGTACAGATTATCATTAAACTTCTCATTGTACACATTCCACTCAGCACCTTTCAGATTGTATCACTGCAGTAGTATCCCTCCAATGACAATAGATATTCTGAACAAAAATTGGAAAATACTGAATATCCTCCTCTCAAACACTTATAATAGTATAAATCGAGAAATAATTGTGCTTACTTTTTTTAAATCCATGTTTCCAAAACATTTGACTATGTAATCCCCTTTTTTTGGAGAACATCTTAGAAGACTCCAGTGCAATGTTCCTCAATGTGCAGTTCATTAACCTCCTGTAATAGAATCATTGGGGTTCTTTCATATCTTTGGATATTTCTGGCTCTATCCCAGATCTTAAATCATATTGGGCCTAGAAGAATCTGCATTTTAAAACAAACAACCTGTTCTTATTTGACATAATATTACTAGAGATCCTATTTGCCACTATTTGAACTCCCATATAGAAGACTCTTTTCTTGGTCCTTCCCCCCATGCCTTACACATTCTACCCTTTAAGGAGGAGTGGTGTTCCTGAGTGATGAACTTGGAAAAGTAAAACGGATGTGCTTCGCTCAGACCCTGCATCTGCCTCCTCCCTCTGGGATCTATCTGCCTATCAAGAGTGCATTTGACTCTGTGGGGTAGCCTCTACTTTGAGGGAGGAAGCTGTGATTACTCAACTGTTCCAGAGACTGAGTGGAAAAGTGTTATCTAATACAGAAAATCCACTTATTCAAAGTGGTATGGGTGATAGTTTATTCTTCATGTACCTATGCTCACCTCTCCATTAGTCCTGAACTGAGGTATGTTATGTATTGAGAGGAATGTTATATATTAAGCTGCCTCAAATCCAAAATTTACATTTGAGGATAACTGTCCTACAGACAAGTTTTAAAAAAAATATGACATAATATAAGTGCATCATATAAAGCAGTAGAAACACATGGCTATTCATTTTACCTTTTTTTATTTAAAAAAATATTGCAAGCGCGGGGAGAGCAGAGAAGGTAAAGAGGCAGTAACTAAAATTCATTTTGGTTTAGTAATTCCCAAGGATTTGAAAATAGCCAGATCCATCCTTCATATTTCTTTTAAGATCCCTCTTAAGACAAGCAGAGAGATAGGAGATCAACATGGGTAACATCTGGTTTGTTTAGGGATAGCAGGGGTGCAGCTGAGGAGTTCTTGGAAACAGTCTTAAAAGTTGTGGCAGGAGAACACCTGCAGAAGCCCACTTTATTGAAGGAAGGCTGCAGGGGCCCAGGCAGAGGAGGTCATGTTTTACTAATCGGATGGAAGTCCTTGAAGATATCCCTGTCATGAAATGAAGGAGATTTAGTGGCTGTATAAAGAGGGCTTTGATTTTAAATAAGATTTGACAAGATTCCACAGCCAGGAATAATAGGCAATGAGAAGAGCCATTGAATATGGGTGACACAAGGTGCAAGATAAAAAACTGACTCAAGAAAAGGGAGATGGATGAAAGGCAGGGAAGGGCTTTGTGACTTGGAAAGGGATTACCTGAATGGAGGAGGGGAGAGTAGTAAGAGAAAATGGCCATGCAGCTTTGGGATCACTTTTATTTATAGCATGCATTGAAGGAGAGCCAAATAATAGGAGAAATGAACCAAGTCTTGAGATGATTTAGACACTTGGATCCAGAAATCCTAGCAAATCATACCCCACAGGGGTAAAAGTGCTTGGCTATGACATGGTGCCTTGGACAGAGAGATGAAAACCAATACAAACTGAAGACACAAGGATTCATGAACCAAGGAAGGAAGCAGTTAGCCCAGTGACATTTCCTGAGGCCAGAGCTCTCAGTGATTGTGAAGTCAGCCCAGTTTGTGTTGGTGTTTCTAGCCTTTCGTTTTGAGTCTTCTCCTTCAAATATTCCCTTCACCTCCACCAAAAGCTATTCCCAACCTCAACCCAACTTCCTGAGCTTCAGGCATCCCACTGTTCTCACACTGGCCTCTCTTCCTCCTATAAAATCCTATTGTCAGTAAAGTATCTAACTTCCCCTAAGGGATGGTTTGTTTACAGAGAGTTTAAGGTATTACCTTTCCACTGGGCATTTACATTTTTATGGAAAAGAAAAAAAATTAGTCAAAGTATCGCAGCTGTTGTGATGGAATATCAGGGAAGGGTTTAAGGAGGATGCAGCCGGGTTATAGTGTGTCTCTGAGGTCACTCACGGTGGCTGTCTCCTACACCTGATGGTAAAATCAACACTGGTGCTGCCAAACAGTATTCTGGTCTTCAATGCTCCCCCTAAAAATAAAGTTACTGAAAATAGAACTTGAAAAACTGGGTTTGTGGAGGAAAAAACAGCATTGACAAGTTCTGCCCGGTGCATATCATGTTATAATATAATAGTACAAGAATATGGAGGAGACAAGAGAGGGAGCTGACACCGAGAAATGGTCAGGCTCTGACTAGGGGCTGTATGCCTTGACCTTCAACACCCTCATTGTCCTGATTGAAAACCTTCCCTGTCCAAATGCTACTTCTTTCATAAGGATAGGAGAGCAGTGATTTTACTTGCTACTACAACAGCAGAGAAGTAGGGAGCAAAGATATTTTTACCACTAATTCTCATATGAACCTAATGAGAAGCAGGAGGGGGGAAGGCAAAGTTGACATTGTATCCTTCCATCAGCCACCAACGTCTTTCCTGCATATTTGGAATCCTAGGAAGCCACAACTACTGCAAGGGGCAGGTACTGTCCTTTAGAAATCTACTCTATTTCTTTCTAAAGATACAGGAGTGTGGGAGTTATAATTATAAAGCAAGGAGACAGTGTTCCTATAGCATCTCCTCTTTCATCCAGAAGCCACATGCAACAGCCTTAACCAGCAATAACTCAGCTGAGTTCAGTCTGCAAAAGGCATGGGAGCTTTTAAAAGGCTACAAGACACCCCATGAACAATATCATAGAAGAGTTTTCCACATCCTCATTTGCAGTCCAATTTGATCTTGTACATGAAGTTTTAATAAGATTGATTATTATAAGTTTCTCATTCAGAGATTAGAAACAGGACATCAAAAGAATGGGTATAAGCTAAGACAACTTGTTAGTAGAGGAGAGGAAATCATGAGGTTAAAAAGACACGAGAACTTTAAAGAGTGCAGCAGTCTGAGGTTATTTGCATCTGGGAGAGTGTCTTATACTCTTCAGCATGTCCTGGGGCCTCACTGTCTCATAGTGGATTTCCAACCTCATTCTCTAATCTTCCTCCTCCAGTTCATTCCATGCCAGCCACACTGGCCTGGCTGTTCCGTGACCTCACCAAGCCTCTTCCCACCTCAGAGCCTTTGCCTCGCTCTTGCCTGTAACACCCGAGGCAGCTCATCATATGGCCAGCCCCTTCTCTCTTCAAATCCCTTCACCAGCTCTCAAATAGCTACCCACAATCTGCATCCCATTACCCTGTTTTATTTTCTTTGTAAGTGATAATTAGTATTTGAAATTATACGATTTATATGCATTGCTGCTTGTTTATTTTCTGTCTTCTCCCCTTTGGATGAAAGCTCTCAAGAAAAGGGACCCTGCCCTGATGGGTCACCATGAGCTCCAGGCCTAGTAAGACCCTGTGAATACTTGGGAAGAACTAACAGAAAGGTGGCCCCCTGACACGGCTGTGTCTTCTCCAGGAGGATGTGTTCTTGTCCTTTTCCTCCCTGAGAAAGACAAGAGCGTTTGTGTACCTTAGCACATCCTCCGCCTCAGTGGATTGTCTGTGTTTGCTGGAAATTCTCAGTCATTGGGAAGGAGCTGATCCTGTGAAGGAGCCCTTCCCGCTACAGGGAAACCAAAGAAGTCATGGAAGAGAGGAGGTTGCTGTTTTCCTTCACTGGGTGAAAGGAGGCCACAAGGTTGTGTTGTGTGTGTGTGTGTGTGTGCGTGTGTGTGTGTGTATGTGTGTATATATGTGTGTATGTGTGTGTATGTGTGTATGTGTGTGTATGTGTGTATGTGTGTATATGTGTGTGTGTGTGTGTGTGTGTGTGTTTGCCTTTCCACTAAAGTGCCAATAAAATAGAAACAAAACACGCAAGTGCCAAGAGTGAAACAACAAGGCGGAAGAGGCTGAGGTTTGTGGTCTGTTACCGAATGACAACACTGAGTGGGAGCCAAGGTATTTTCTCTCCGGTCTCTGGGTATTTGGAAGGCTCCGCTTTGGAGCAGAGGGGGCCAGCATGTCACAGGAGAGGAGCTCCTTGCCGGGTGCAGGGTGTGAGAGGATCAGGGAAGACATGTTTCAGCAAATAGAAGTGTTACGAAAGTTCAAGTTTCCTCCACATAAGGTTAAGCGAATTATGCCTCAGAGCCAAATCCAGCCTGCTGTGTTCTTTTGGTGGAAATTAAGGGGTAGAGTTTTAGAAGGTTTTATTTCCCCAAATAGACTTTTTTAAATTAAAAAAAAAGCCTTCCTAATATTTACTTAGAAAGTTGTTAGTTCCTGGGAAATAAAATTAATATGGCACAGAGGAAAGGTCATGAGTTGAGAAGTCTGGGGATCTGAGTCACTGCCTTGACTCTTCCACTGACTACTTTTGTCTACTGCCTGTTTTTGTAAATAAAGTTTTATTGGAACGCAGCCACACAACGGTTTGCATGTTGTCTTTGTACGCTCTTTCACTGCAATAGCAGAGTTGACTAGTTGTGAAAGAGACTACACAGAGCCAAAAACAGTTACTATCTGGCTTTTTATAGGAAAATCTGCCTACTCTTCCCCTGTACTGGGAGTATGAACAGAAATATATTGTTATGCCACATGAAATTGCTGATATTTGACTGTTTTGATTTTTAAAATTGCAATTTCACATAATTCAACTTAATAGTTCATTTTTCGAAATCTGTTTGTCAATATTCATCTCAAAACCATTTTATCCATAAAAGTTTCCCAGTTCTTCCAAACAAATGGGAGCACTCTCTTCTAGAAATTTGCTCCTACATTTGGCTGATCCTGTGTATAATAGTCATTAAGTGTATAGCTTCTCCTTCACCACCAGTATGTACTTCTATAGGCTAAATTGTGTCTCCCCACAAAAAAACAATTCATGTGCTGCTGCCTAACCCCCAGTACCTCAGAATCCTATATAATAAAACCCTAATATGCAAATTGACCAAACAGCAGAATGACCAGTGGCTATGATGTGTGCTGACCATCAGGGGGAAGATGCTTAATGCAGGAGCTATCCCCTGATGGTCAGTGTGCTCCCACAGGGGGAGCACCACTCAGCCAGAAGCTGACGAGCGTAGCAGCAGTGGCGGGAGCCTCTCCTGCCTCCTCGGCAGCACTAAGGACCCCTTGGGGGATGTCCAACTCTGCCGGGTTAGGCCCGCTCCCCACAGCAGTCGGACGTCCCCCGGGGGGTCCTGGACTGCGAGAGGGCACAGGCCGGGCTATGGGGATCCCCCCTGCCTCCAGTGCATGAATGTCATGCACCAGGCCTCTAGTGTAACTATATTTGGAGATGGGGGCTGTAAAGAAATAATTAAGTTAAAATGTAGTTCAGAGGGTAGGCCCTATTCCAATATGACTGGGGCCCTTAAAAGAAGAAGAGATTAGGACACACAGGGAGACACCAGAGATGTGCACACACAGAGGAAAGACCACGTGAGGACAGAGTGAGAAGGCGGCCATCTGCAAGCCACAGAGGGAGACTCAGAAGAAACCAAACCTACTCACAGCTAAACCTCAGGCTCTTAGTCTCCAGAACTGTGAGAAAATACATCTCTGTTGGTTAAGCAACCCAATCTGTGGCATTTTGTTACGGCATCTCTAGCACACTAATACAATTAGTCACAAGTAGAACTTACTCTTTCTATTTCTTTGCCTTCCCAGTAGCATCTGGAGCCGTATGTCTAGTATTTGTTGATTAAACTTTACAGAATTAAGTGAAACAAGATGCATCACATGATGTGTCTGGGGTTCAAAATGTTAATTCTCCAAAATTCCTAGAGTGTAAATAAATTTTTACACAGAAATGTTCTAGAAGAGTCTAGAATGGCTCATCTAACAAACGTTTATAAACTGCTCAGACCAGTATCAAGTTACACAGCTCCGATGACTTACTGTTTTTAATGAAAATTGAAAAGTGTACCAGTCTTTTCTTGGCCTACTGAGGAAAAGTGAAAAATAACCAGAAAACTGGATGAGAACTCTGTCAATTACAATAGCAGGTCCTTGGCAGCCAATTCTGAATAACAATCTTCAGGGGAGACCAATAATGAACATGAAACAGAAATATTCAATGTGTAGCTCTAATTTACATTCCAGATGTCAGAATCTGCAAAACTAGGCAATGTAACAAAGATCAAACAATTTGAGGAGCCAAGCTTTCCTGGTTTATCCAAAATCAGTTGAGTAAGAAGTGTGACTGCTTCACATGGGACTGGAGCCAAACCCAACCTGAAAGAACTTGTTTTGCAAATATCTCCCAAATGGAGAAGCTTCCCTGATGGTTCATTTCTAAGTGAACAAATAAAAGGTTACAGTATGAACGATGTCCAGATGCCCCAGAAGCCTGCTCTGTGTGCCAATTCCATTGACCAAACACACATTCTCTTCCTTTTAGATTTCCATGACAGACCACGGCGAGAAGCGTTGTTTGATCTACGAGGGACGTTACTAACTTATAAAGCTTGATGAGGAGCTACCCAAGGAGAGACCACTGGGCCTGCCAACGAATTAGAAAATCAGAAGTCATTGCGAGCATTGTCATTTCTGATCTTTCCCAGACCCATACATTTCATCCAGGGAATTTCCCAACAATTATGGCAAAGCCTGAACCACATTATCCCTAACCAAGTCCTAGTCTTAGTGGCATACGGAACCCTCCTCCTTCAATAAAGCAAAGGCTAATACAACACATGGCTGCTGTGGTCTAACGTCTCAATAGAGGGATGATTAGTTTTCAATGATAAGTTTCTTAAGCTTCTCTGGAAAATAATGCCTGGTCGCCAATTTGCCCTTGACCACTAGATCAAGAAAAAGGAAGTGTTTCTAAATTAATACCACAAGCCCTTTTCCTTTGTATGCGGTGGGACTGTTCCAAAGAAGTTGAAATTCCTATTTTTAGTCCCTGATATTCAATAAAAACATGACTTGGTAACTCCAAGTAGACAAATCAGAAATCATTTCATCAAATCCACATCATTTAACCCATAAATAAATGTCATGAAGGTAGACATAAAAGCTACATGTATCTGTATAAACTACACGGGGACATTTGTTTAGTTGATTAATAATCTGGACTTCAGGAGATTTTTAAAAGTCCAGACTTATCATCATTATACAAATAATCAAATTTTCTGGTAATTTCCAATCTTCATGGTGTGTAGACTTTGAAAATGAAAACTCATGTGTGATCCTCCTGGCGGCCTAAATCTTGAGTGCACCAAATCCATATGCTTTAAAGACAGCATTCATCATGTCACACACCCTTGTATCCTCAATACCCTACTGCTATCCCACCCAAAGTTTCCCATGACCCTTTACTCCCAAACCCATTAAAATCAACTTCTTCATCTAGCTGCCATGGTCTTCCACATTTCTTCTCTAGTCAAAGTCCCTAGTCTTCTCCAAAACACATCTGCTGTTTAAGCCAAGCAAGATCCCTCCACGTCTCTAAAATAAATTGTATTTTTTCTTGAGTCTTTCCCTTTTATTTCTTCCTTGCCCACCATTTAAAGGAATTCTTCCAAGGTTCAAACTCCAGCTCTAAATATGATTCCCTGAAAGTTGCATTCTGCAAACACCCCTGCATTCATGCCTACATCATTAATCATATGTACCACATGACTTTTCAATTAATTATATTTCAAAATACTCTTGTTTTATGCATTTATTCAAGTCCTACTAGAATATAAGCCCCATTTTAAAATTATTTTTAATTTTATTCCTTGCTGTAATCTTAGCACCTAGAATAGTGTCTGGCACATGAGAGGACTAGATAAGTCTTTGTTGCATGAATAAATAATTGAACAATGTCTCCCTAGTAGACTGTAGACTCTCTCAAGGGCAGGCACCATATTATTATCCTTTTATTTGTACTTCCCACAATCCACTTCGGGGTACATCCTACTTACAAGTACTCATATTTATCAAATGCCTAGTGAGTGATAAGTCACTCACAAGTTCAACCAGGAAATATAGTTCTGTGTCAAATTTGGAGACAAATGCAGTGAAATGACTATGTTACAGTAGGCATTGCCTAAATTCTTCCTGGGAAAGGAAGAAAAAGAGAGAAAACTACTATTATGTTTGAAAAGAAAATAACCATCCTTTAAAATTGAAAATGAGATCACTTTCCATTTAAGGGAGATGGGTCTTTCTTAATCATCAGGTTTCATACTACCATTGTCAGGCAGAGTTATGTCTGCTCTATACAGAATAAAACATTCAGATTTCCATGTGGACACAAAGCTCTGAAGTAGATATGTCAGGTAAATATCATTACACCCATTTTATGGATGAAGAAACCAGTTAGGATGTCTTCTCAAATATTCTATAGCTACTAAATGGAAGGGCTGAAAACAACTGGATTTTTTTTCCCAGTTTGCCTCCCATTTTTTCATGTTACCTTTACAAAGGTGCATACTGGTCAAGATAATTTCAATGTCTCATGACCTGCCAGTTTGGGGAATATTTCCTTCTCTCTCTCTCTCTTTTTTTTTTTTTTTTTTTTTGGTGTGGCAGGGGGAGGGTCTCCTTGGTACTCCAAATAGTCTCAACCTCCTTGTCCTGATTCCCAGGAAAATCTGAAATGGGCAAAGTGAATCATGGCAATTCTCAGTGTAGTAATTCTCTGAAATAGTAATCAATACGTTACTGAGAATTCTAAATTTGCTTCATGGCACTGTTACCTAAAAACCTAGGTTTTTGTTTGGGGACTTGGCTTATTGCTTTAGGGAAGGAGAGAATCCAGAGAATGGAAGAATTAATTCTTGACTTTTTATTTCTAAAATATCATCTAGAAACCCAAAGCAGAGCCAAGGCTTTCATTGTGAGCGCCAGGCTTTTATGATAGAGAAAAGGTTTTCTGAGTCTTCGGCAACTTGGGTGGACTCAGAACACAAAGATTATACTATAAATAGGACTGTGAGAAAGAAATCAGATTTCCCTCCAAAAATTACATAAATCTAATCTTCCGGGGAGTAGAGAGTGGAGATAGAAGGGGGGGGGGGGGGGGGGCAAGGTTTAGCAGTTAGTGCATGGGTCTCAGGGAAGGGACTTCAAGCCCCCATCTACCCTTCACCCAGCCAGGCCCAGCCCCAGAGGAAGGTGGTATAAACTGTAGTCATATTTGGGTGTGGGTGAGAAGGAGATGGTTCTTGGAAGAGAGAGTACTGGCACCTCACTTCCTGTCCAGTAGGCTGAGTCAAGGGCCTCTCAGATATTCACCCAGTGCAGTAAGCTAGGAGGGGAAGCTGGGAATGGGTAAACAGGAGAATCTTGGATACCCTATAACCCTAGGAACTTGAAAGAGCAATCAAATATGTCTACATCCTCGAGGGGAAGTCTGGACCAGAAGAGGCTTGACAAGGGGCCACGATCAGCAGGGACAGCACCATGAGACAAACCTGAGGCCGTGGATGGATCCTGGACCCAGCAGGAGAGACACAGGTCAGTGTCTTTGTGAATGAGGCAAACCCCATCAAATGAGCACAAGATCAAAGACAACTATGCCAGTCCCTCACCTTAATGTCAGCACATGCATACCACCCCATCCAAAAACAATTAGATGCCACTCTGAGCTAACAAAGGGGGTGAGGAAAAACACCAATTGACTGGGTTTCCATATAAACCCGCCCTCAGTGACGACAGTTCCTGCTATCAGGCAGAATGGGGCTCAAGAGAGTGGCATTTTTCCGGAAAAATGGAGAGCTCACCATTTTACAGACCAGTATTATTACGAGTGAAATTTGTAAACAATGCACATGCAAAAGGTGATGGCTCAGAAGTGTGCAGACTACTGTGGGACACGGAGCCAGCAAGGGAACACCAGATCCATTTCAGAAGCTGGGTCTGTCTTCAAAGGGTTTTGACTCGCCGACCTCTGGCTGGCCTGCACCCTCCTCTCAGACACACCAGACAGACGAGTAAACACAGATCACAAGTGGACCACATGTTCCTAGTCTTCTTCCAAGTGCTCTGTGGCTGGGGGCCTCCCCCACTCCAGACTGTTCATCTAGGTCCTCCTGACTGATGCTCAGGCCCCATGGAAGCTTCCTTCCCTCTTCCCTCCTCCCTCACCCAAGGATTGGCTTAGAAACTATGATCTGAGTTATGGCAGATTCTCACTATTGGTGAGTATCTTCACCAGAAGCTTCTTTCAGAGTCGTGGTCTACAGTGCCTGTGAAACCCCACTCATATCTTTGAACAAAACATTTCCCTTGCTGGTGTCCTTTTTGAAGTGCGGATGGTCCTGGGTAAGGGCTTGGAAAGTCCCTAACACATCACTAAGAAGAAACGATTTCATTCTTTCCCTCTATGACCTGGGTGACCTTGAGAAGCAGAAAATCAGTGAAGTAAGAAAGAAGGTGCAGACCTTAACAAGGAGAAGGAAGGTCCAGAATGGAGAGAGAGTTTGAAGGAGCTGGAGAGAACTATGCCCAAAATATTTCTTGAGAGTAGACCTGAGGGAGCAGTGGACTACTTTGTATGCTGCTGAAATAAATGGCAAGCCATGTCAAAGACAGGGATGCCTGGCAGAGGAGGGGAATGTTGACACACATGCTTTCTGATACATTTCCATTCTGTGGTTCCAAGTCAGCCAAGATCTTCATCCATTGTTTTGGAATGACAGTCCAGAAATCTCCATTTTACCATTGAGTTTCTTAGCATTCAACTCTTTAGCTGAAGTTTAAAGTCTTCTGCAAATAAAAAAAAAAAGTACTTCCTATTCCCATATAGCACAGAAGCTACCGAAGAACTTTCATAGCTGTCTTATCTGCTCTTTTCTGCATCAGAAACCAATAAAGGAGACAATGTGTCCCAGTTTGAGCCTCCAGAAATTCACTTTTGATTTTTACTAAGAGAGTTTGGGAAGAGTGAAGGGGATCCCTGAAAACTCCCTAAAGCAACTTCAGATAGAATGGTGGGAACAGACAGCCATTCACACGAGGGGCTGGGAGTTGCTGGTGGAGAAAGTGTAGCCTCCTGTATGAGAGTACCCTTGGAGACCAGTTCTGTTCTCTTCTCACACCTGGCATGTATTTATATGGGACCAGAGAAGGGACTTTTATTTCTAAATTATGCATGTGGATTTGCACCTTTATTCTATCAGAATCAAGCTAAATGTTATTCTACAACACTCCATAAAGTTAATGATACAACGTGACCAGAGCTCTTTCCTGAAATATGACATTCTTCAGGGACCCTGAAAGCATTAAAGGGACTGGATGCCAGGACCAAATCATGCCCCTGGAGTCACATAGAAGTTCCACAAGTACTTATATACCAGTGACATATATATTCCTTGCTTTCTGTGAATTCAATCAGAAGGTTTATATGCAAAGTCCCTGAAAAACCAGGGGTACCATGGCACAGGATTGCCCAGAACAGTCTAGAGCCATGCGGGATAACAAGAAAGTGATGGCCTGTTCAAAGTAGGGAGCAGAATTAAAGATTCAGAATTACAAAGGATTCCAAAATGTGATTCTAAAGTGTGGCAACATTTATGAAATCAGAAAATCTATTTTGTGTTGAGCTCAGTGACTATGTTTAAATCACTATTCATCAATAACTATATATAAAAATGAACTGCATTTTCTTGACCAGTTTAACGGATTTGGAAAAGTAACTTAATTGAAAATTTAAATTTTTTTTCTTTTCACTTACAAGATTTAATTTACATTTGGTCTGATCACAATACAATTCGTTCATCTGAGGAATAATATTCTATAAAGAAAGAGTAAATATGCATATATTTCCATGTATGTGTATAGGAAATGGCATTGAAATGGGATTCTAAAGGCCTGGCCAATTCTACCACTATGGCATGCTAGGTACCACTGGTAGTCTGTGTGACCTTTGATCAATTCTCTAGCCTCTCTGGGCCTTAGTTTATTCATTTATGAAATGGGTGTAATTTGCTCTCTCAGGATTATTGAGAGTAAATGAGGCAACATATATGAGAGCAGCTTATCCACTAATTTATTTTATATATTAGTAACAGAGGCACATATCCTGTTTGTTATTCAGAGCTGGGATGGATTATATGTGATTAAGCTACTCAAACATTTTTGGAGTTCCTGTGGGAAATCAGGATCAACACCCAGCAGAAGTCCCCTGCTTTCGACCCTTAGCTAATGAATGTTTAGAACGGCCTACCAGCGCCCTTCCCCACTGTGCGATGATAACAAAAATGTTCCATGTTTTCACTGAACATAAAGGGAGCCACTAGACACAACTGCCTGTGGAGCTTTTGAAATGAGGTTGGTGCAACTGACAAAATGAGAGCTTAGTTTTACCTAATTTTAATTAATTAAATACAAATAGCCATGCATGGCTAGTGGCTACCACAGCACACAGTACAGTAGGCAGTAGTTTGAAGCAGTACTGTTCCCAAGTTTATCTTTCCCTAGTACCTGACATCACCTAGAACATGCAGTGTCTGTCTCCACAGTCACTTCCAACCCAAAAAAGGAAGTAAGCCTGTCATGAACTGAAGGGTACGAAGACATAATAAACACAACGTGCATGGCGGACTCTCAATCCCAAAGAGAAGCCTTGAGAAGACAACACTTGATCAAAAAGAATGCAAGGCCGGCAGTGGGATTTCTGGAGCTGAGGCAGGAACACAGTATTAGGAAGAGGATCCTACTCAAAGGATTCCCTATAAACCACTGACCACCTCCATATATGGCTCTGTCACCTCTCCCGCCTCCCATCCCTCCCACCCACCACATACCCAGTGTCCTGTTTATGGAGGCCTGGTGAGTCACAGCTGTGGCAAAGCTGTGGGCCACTTTCAAGATGTGAATTTTTCCAAGGGAGGAGATTGCAGTAGCCACACAATATTCTGGTGTGTGTGTGTGTGTGTGTGTGTGTGTGTTTCTCCTCCCCTTTTTTTTAACAGCTCTAATTTCAGCATTGAACTTGAGACTGATCATTATTTCCTCCTCTCATCATCTCACAATATGCCATACCAGCACAGACAAGACTCCCAATGTCAACATTGTTTGCTTTCCTTTCAGAGCAAGACACGTTCAGTCCTACCCTATCACACATTTACAGCAGATGTTCCTAAAAAGGATAAACCAGGTGCTTAACATATTTTATTCCAAGGGGTAATTTTAGAAATTATTGCAATCAATGAGCTAATAATAATGGTGGTAATGATGAGGCTAAGTTATTATTACCTATTACCTTTAATCATCGACAGCAACTCAATTGGACATAATTAGAGGCATCATCATAAATAACGTGGAGCAGATGGAAGATGCTGGGCTTTGCATTTCCAGGACTGAGTGGGAGGGTTAATGGTGGAGCAACGGGCATAAAAAATGGGCCACTTATGTCCAAAATTCACCCTGCTCTTGAATCTTCTCTGATACCCATAAAAACAGCTGAAATTGACAAGACATATAAACAGCCAAAGCCCACTTACTAATCCTGCAACAGCCTTCTCACCATCACTCATTGTGAGATCCCAGTTGTACCCCATTACCATCCATGAGGGTCAAACAGTGGCCTTGTTTGTTTCTTTCTTTCAGTTTCACCAGCACAAGAAATATAGAGCAATAATCTTTCCTGACCTTCCCCTAACCTCCCTCATTCCAGAAAAGCATGCCCCCAGGGTTATTTTCACCTTTTGAAACATGCAAATGCTTTAGTGAGTCATTTAGTGTTAATTTAATATTTGGCATAAAATACAGTAAGAAGCAAGATCACCTCCTGTTCAATAACTCAACAGCCATTTCCTATGTGCTGGCAATGGTTTTGTAGGTGCAGAGGGCATGACCACGTCAGACACAGTTAGGTGTTCAAGGGGGGTAACTTGATCTTAAAAAAACCCAAATGCCTGGAATCCAGGGTTTACAACGAGGCTGAATTCCTGCAACGGCCACTTACGGGGTCATTACATGGGGCAAATCACTTGCCCTCCGTGAGCCTCTGTTTTATCAACTTAGGTTGTATTCGCCGCCCCTTCTCTGTGACCCATCGACACCCCGTTTGCTGTCCTCCACGAAGCACTCTTCCTACCAGGCTGCAGTCATGGGTTTAGTCTCCCGCTTTGCCCACATTCTTTGAGAAGGTACTACTATACTGGGTTGTTCCTACCCATCTCCCTAGTCCCTCGTAATACTAAGCATGCAATAAGTGTGATTTTTCATATCTTTAAAGGCACTTGCAGTCTAGATGGGAAGACAAGACCAACACCCACAAAGCAGGTGCAATATAGTCAGGAGGCCCAGTGTGGCTCAGAATGGCCAGGCAAACCTATCAGGAGGCGTGGGATTGAACTGGGTGTTGAAGGCTGTGCTAGAATCTTCACTGACAAAGGCAGCCAGGCTACCTCAGGTGCTCTCAAACAATTAGTTTTCTCTCTTGAGCTTTGGTTCCACATCAGCTAAATGGCACTGACATGGATCCTTAAGAACCATGTAGAAATGAAACAACCGTTTTTAAAAAATCTTTTAACAAATGTACTCATTGCCACTCAAAGACGAACACCATGGAAACATCATGATGATGATCATATTAAGGAATAAAATAGTAACAATGCAGCAATTGATGTGATATTTTGTGTTTATGGTCTTTGAGGGGAGTTTTTACTCAAATATCTCTAAGTGAATAAATACATATGGTCCATAAATATGTCCAAAAGCACTTTTCTCTACTGGTACTCACACATACCTCATTATAGAACTAAAAACAAATTCACTGAAAACTTTTATGGAGTCATAGTCTTAAAAAAATGTCAGAATTCTCATTAAAGCCAATAGGAATTTGGTATAAAAATTAATAGCAGGATATAAGCTTATAGAATCTTATCAATAATATCTTTACAATCTGTTGGTCTCTTTGAGATGTGCCAAACATAACCAAGATTTATTGATGGATATGATATTTTGGGACATAAAACTTAATATGTGTTTTTCTTTGCTCAATTAGTAAATCTCGACTCAGTTAATATTGTCATGAGATTTCACATAGCAATGGCCAGATATCGTGGCCAAAGTAGATACTTTCATCTGGATTATCTGCCTCAGTGTTCTAACTCTCCACTTTACTTCATGCAATTAGGGAAACTCAGCTGAAGTAAAAGTCTTTCACTTGAAGAAAAATTACAATGTTCTATATGTACAATGTTCTATATGAGGTATGAAGGGGATAAGAACATGAATAAGAGAATCTCCTAGGCTTCAAAAATATTCCACATTCCATTCCAAAACATCATAATAAAGCACGCAGCACACAAAAAAGTGAATCATAATTTTTTTGCTGATAGAGGGTCTTACCTTCAATTTGTAAAAAGTGTGATACCTGTGAAACATAATAAAGAAAAAGCACCAAAGATAAGGTGTGCCTGTGTAACTGAGTTGATAAAGGGAGTGAACAAGAGGGAAGACTAGTAAACAAATACAAAGCACCATAGAAATAAGTAAAGTGAGGGGAATAACCCTAGGGCCCTAGGAAATCTCCAAGAGGGGAGAGGTTCTATTCAAATCGGGGAGATGACAAGGGAGCCGGTGGCCTGGGGGTGGCTCTTGACTAGAAGAGTTCAAAGAGTTGTCGCTGCAGGGCAGAAAGCTTGCCCAGTGACAGGGAATCAGGAAAACACAGGACAAGCAATGAGCATTCCTTTACTTCTCCTCCCAGCTGAGGAATATTGGGAAATAAAAGGTGGAAAGATAGATTGGGCCCCAATGGTTGAAGATCAGGCTAAATATATTCAACTTAATTTAGTAAGTCATGAGAGACCACTGAAGACTTTTTTAAAAAACAGGTTAGTGGCCTCCATTAATTTATTATTTATCATTATTTACCCTCTCACATCTTTCTTTGTTGTTGTTGTTAATCCTCATCCAAGGATTTTTTTTGCCATTGGTTTTTAGAGTGGAGGGGAGGTGGGAGAAGGAGAGAGAGAAACATCGATGTGAGAGAGACCTTGGTTGCCTCCTGCACACATCCCGACCCGGGGGGCCAGGGATGGAGCCTGCAACTAAGGTACATGCCCTTGACCGAGAATTGAACCCTAGACCCTCAGTTCATGGGCTGACACTCTACCCACTGAGAAAATCAGCCAGGGCTATCCTCTCACATCTAATTGCTCGGCAACCCCTATCAATTTTACTTTGTACTCTTACTGAACACTTTCTTCCTAGTGCCTCTTCATTCCAGGACACCCTCGATCAGCCTTAAGTAGAAATATGATTACATCACCCCCAGCTTATGTTACAAGTTCTGTCGTGTTCTAAATTTTACCTACCTGTCTACTTAGTAACCCGCTCAAACACACATCCCCTGTGCCCTTGTTTTGTTTTGTTTTGTTTTGTTTCAGCACAGCAGTAATATTCTTATTAAAATACGAGGTACTCAAATATTTAAAAATTAAAAAACGATTTTCTTTTATTTTTTAATTCTTTATTGTTTAAAGCATTACATATGTCTCCCTTTTCCCCCTGTGCCCCTGTTTTTGGATCTGGAATTCATCTCTGTTCCATTAAACACCATGATTTCTCATACTTCTATGCCTCTGCATAAGTAGCCTCCTTATCTGCCTGGGAAACACTACTTGTCCTTAGAAATTCAGCTCAAATGTCACCTCCTCCATGAAGCCTCCCCTGATAACGCCCACCCTTGCTGAACTATTAAGTTAAAACCTTGTCTTTTTCTCCTTTGTGGCATCACCTAAGAGCTCTGTGACTCCACTTCTCAAATTTCTTTGTATTCATTTATATGACTCTCTTCCCGCTACACTAGGCACCATCTCTTTTTGCTCTCCGTAGTCCTAAGGCGGGCGTTCAGTACGTAATGGCTGAATAAGCTAAGTCATGTGTTTTTATCACACCAACTTCCTGAAAACATCCAAGGCAGTGGAGAGTCGAGAGTTTTAGAAAAGTGAATACGACAGAGACGCATTAGGTAAATTGGATGCGAGACTGCAGGTTTGGAAGGAGGGGGAGATGATGGATTCCGCTTTGAACATGGAAAATATGCCTTTGGCGTCCGCTGCAATCAGGATCTGCTTTTGAGGCTGCAAGTGCTTCTGATTAGACAGGAACACAGAATTAAGTCGTCCTTTTCACTTCCCAGGCCCAGCACTCCCATCTCCTTTGATAACTTCCTCCGAGGTGACTCTGAGTTTCTTTAGTCCCGTGTCTCTTATCCAAATATTTCCTTGAACAAGAACTCAAACGGGCATGTTTTCAGAGCCCATGTCTCTGAATGTGTGTGAGCTCAGGGAGAAGGAAACACAAAGTGATTTGCAACCTGGCGCTGGAAGGAGAGCAACCGTCAAGGGGCTGGGGTTGTTTTTGTTACTACTGCCGTGCTTGTAACTCCATGTCTGTTTATTGTTATTGTCTCGTCCCCTTGCTGATGCTCAATTCATTTCCTCATCACAAGTGTGAAAGAAAACCTGGCAAACGTTACCATAGCACGGGTTCCGAATTGATAATGGACTCATCCTGAGATGCAGTGTGACATCTGTTAGAGATTTGGAGACGCTGTCCATCCTGCCTCCAGGGGTACTTAAGCAGCCAGGCCCCTTCCCCCTGGAAGCTATAAAACACGGAGAGTTAAGAAGTGGAGGAAAGTGCTGGTGATCCCTGCGTAAAAGAGCAAGTGCTGGGATGTGTGGGATGCATGATTTAAAACAAATTTTTTAAATATCTTGATTTTAGAAAGAAAGGAAGGGAGAAAGAGAGAAACATCGATTTGTTGTTTCACTTTTACATGCATTAATTGGTCGATTCTTGTATGTGCCCAGACTGGGGATGGAACCCACAACCTTGGTGTATCAGGACGATGCTCCAACCAACTGAGCTACCTGGCCGGGACCAGGATGCATATGTTTAAAGGGAGAAGATGGGTGTTTAAATTTAGCAAGTGTCCTTGAACTCACATTTTCTTTTATCAGGGTTTGAACCAAGACAACAGAGAGAAGAAGGAACGTGTATTAAAATGAAACTAGCCTGACTCATGTGGCTTAGTGGTTGAGCATCAACCTATGAACGAGGAGTCATGGTTCAATTCCTGGTCAGGGCACATGCTCCGCTTGTGGGCTGAATCCCCAGTAGAGGGCATGCAGGAGGCAGTCGCACAATGATTCTCTCTCATCGTTGATGTTTCTTTTTAATAATAATAATTATTATTTTTAATCCTCACGCAAGGATATTTTTCCATTGATTTTTTTTTTTAGGGAGAGAGTGGAAGAGAGAAGGAAAAGACAAAAGAAATACCGATGTGAGAGAAACACATCAATTGGTTGCCTCCTGTTCGAGCACCAATCAGGAATCCAGCCGGGGAGGAGCCTGCAACAGAGGTACATGCCCTTGACCAGAATCGAACCTGGGACCTCTCAGTTCACAGGCCGATGCTCTATCCACTGAGCCAAACTGGCTAGGGCTCATCATTGATGTTTCTATTCCTCTCTCTCTCCCCTCCTCTCTCTGAAATCAACAAAAACATACTTAAAATAATGAAACTAGTTGTATAATGAAACTGTTCCTTTGCTAAGCCATTTTTATATGCTTCTGTTAAGAATGTCATATTATTCTCTTTTATTGATGTGAAGGAAACATTGATGTGAGAGAGATGCATCAATTGGTTGCCTTCCATCCCAGAGCCCTGACCAGGGCCGGGGGTCAAGCCTGCAACTGAGGTATGTGCCCTTGACCAGAATGGAACCCGGAACCCTTCAGTCCTGGGGTCCACATTCTATCCACTGAGCCAAACCATCTAGGGCTCATAATACATGAATTTTAAAATATATATTTTATTGATTTTTTTACTGAGAGGAAGGAAGAGGGATAGAGGGTTAGAAACATCGATGAGAGAGAAACATCGATCAGCTGCCTCCTGCACACTCCCTACTGGGTATGTGCCCGTAACCAAGGTACATGCCCTTGACCGGAATCGAACCTGGGACCCTTGAGTCCACAGGCTGACGCTCTATCTATTGAGCCAAACTGGTTAGGGCTACATGAATTTTAAGAGAACATTCACGGGGAGACTTCCAGTCAAGATGGCAGAGTAGGTAAACCTGTGCTCACCTCCTCCCACAACCATATCAACATGACAACTAAATTACAGAGCAACCCTCAGTGAGAGCCACCTGAAGGCTGGCTGAACAGAAGTCTTAGAACCAAGAAAATAAAGCAGCAGCCCTGTCGAGACTGACACTGGCATGTCAAAATGAATCAGGTTGATTTTCTAGAAAAATCAGAACATCTACTTATCTAACACCTCTACCATGTGCTGGAATCTGGTTACAGTTGGCAACAAACGATTCTCAGGGACAGGGGACAAAACCCCATGAGAGACCCTCGACCTAGGGAAGTAAATGGACTGAAATTGATCACAAGATATCTCCACCAAGAAGCTGAAAGCTTGTTACAACTGTTCATAAAAGAGTCCCTCCAGTGGTCCCCTGGGCGGAGTATGTCGGCCTGGCCAGCATCTCCCCTCCCCCGTGGTCGGTCAGGATTGTGCTCTGTGTTGTCTGAGCCCCTCCCGGGCTACTATTGGCTGGCAGAGGCCCTTGCTGAGCAAACAAAGCAGAGGGTGTGGCCCCTCATTGGCCGGGGAGCAGTATAAATACGGAGTTTAGGAGGCCGCAGGCAGACCACTAGAAGACACTGACATGGCAAAGGTGACCAAGAAACTCACAAGCGCTTAGGACGTATCGAAAATCCAGCCCTAAGCAGCAAAGGGAGGGATAAGAGGAAGGCCACCAGTCCACTGAGGTCCAGAGGCGGAGGCAAGATGTCCAAGGCAACCACGAGGGTAAAAGGAGCCCATCAAGGGAGTTCAAGGAAAAAAACCTCTCCCAAAACTCACCGTTCCTCGGTCAAGTCTAAGAAGTCAAGGCGTGCCGCACGGCACGGCCATTATCCCAAGGTGAATGAGGCACTGCGCCGAAACGAAACTGAGCCCAAGACAACCGCGAAGGTTAAGAGACCCCTTCGAGGCAGTTCTAGAAAGAAAGCCTCTCCAAGATCTTCCCGTCCTTCCATCAAGTCCAAGCGATCAAGAGGCCCCATACTCTATGGCCATTACCACAGGCTGCACGAGGCACTGAAGCGATACGAAAACGAGCCCGAGGAAGATCAGGAAAGCATGCAGAAGCCCTCTACTTCGAATAGCTACCGGGGCAGCTGGAACTTCTGAGGGAGCCCAGGAACATCACGACTCCCTGCGAAAGCTCTCAGGCCTGGCCGCTGAGAAATGGCCAGCTACTTAGACACCGGGCACACCCAGGGGGATGAGTAAAATGAAAGCACCCTGTTGTGAAAAATAAAAGAATGAAAGAATCTTCCTGGAAGCCCTTATTTCTTCTAGCCACCGCTGGTCTCGTGAGGGTTCTAGTACCATTTTTTTCTTCCGTAATATTCAAGCTTACCAGTGAGAAGATAGACACCAGAGAGGGAGGAAGGGATGTTGGAGAGAAAAAGAAGAGAAAGGGGAAAGGGAGGGAGGGCTGTGAGATAAATGAGATATAGTATGGGGGGGGGCGGGGAATACGAGAGACGTAGAAAGAAAGTTTAGGAGAGATATGAGGGATAAAAAAAGAAGGAACAAGTAAATCATAACATAGCCTTGGTTAAAGAAAAAATTACAAATTATAAAATGCCCTTTGACTCGATTATAAAAATAAAATCCCTAAAAAAAAACAAACAAAATAAACAGACTCATAGATAAAGAGAACAGACTGAGGGTTGCCAGGGGGGAGGAAGATTGGGAGCTTGGGTGAAAAAGGTGAAGAGATTAAGAAGTACAAAATAGTCATGGGGATGTAAAGGAATATAGTCAATAATATTGTAATAACTATGTATGGGGCCAGGTGGGTACTAAATGATCAGGGGGCTCACTTAATAAACTATATAATTGTCTGACCACTATGCTTGTATACCTGAAACTAATATAAAATAATATTGAATGTCAACTGTAATTGAAAAACTTAAAAGAATGCATTTTCACATCAATACTGTCAAGACATGTCTTTGTTTTTAACCATACATTTTATTTATGCATATTTAACTCCAAATTTATTGGTGGGTGTTTAGGGAATTTGCATTTTTTAATATTATGAGAAATGTTATGATAAATAAATTAAAAATCCCGTGGCAAAGGCACAACCATTGCAACAAAGACAAGTAATTTTTTGAAATCCCATTTGAAAATTCCAAGAGGTTATCGAAGTATCACTTAGCCAACTGGATACTTGGAACAGCATTTCAGCAATCAAAACCAAACTTAGAACCATAGAGGGAGTGTGAGAAAAGACAGATATGCAAAGAGGAGAAAAGAAAAATGAGGAGAAAGAACAATAGAAGGGAAGAGGGTGAGAGAAAGCCAGGAACCAAACAAAAGCTGGAATATTTGTTTTATGAAGTATTAATAGCTTGCAAGGGGTTATTTGTCATTGCTGAGCTTAGAAATGTATTCTCCGATATTAACAGGAGACCAAAACATCCAGAGTCATTGGCTCAGAGTGTTTGTAAAATGTGCCTTCGCCCAGAGGACAGGGACCCAAGCTGACAGGCGGCCGCACTCTGCCAGGGGAGAGGACGGGCCCTAAGTCTGCCGGTTCCCATGCTCGCTGCCCTGCTCCTGGCCAGAGAGCTCCTCTGGGGACCGGGAGCCTTTGAAGTGCAGAACAGTTTGGGATGGAGAAGGAGGACTGGCTGAGGAAAAGAGAACGAGAATTTATTATCAGGACCTTGGGGGGGTTTCATATAAAAGCCCTAAATTAATTTTTAATACTTACGAAATTCTGTGCTGTCACCCACTTTCTTTATTGCTTTGGTGATTGCTGAGCCCTTTACATATTACGAGACGCCAATCTCTGATCTTTGCAATTTCATTAAAATAACATAACGGGGGGCGGGGGGGGGGGGGAGGCGGGGGGGGGGGGGGACTGTGCTTCAAACTTAAGGATGAGTCCAAAGGAAGCAGGAAACAGGGCACTATCACCCACTCTCCATATATGGAAACCTGGAAATGTTTTGGCATTTTGTGAACCATCTAGAATGGCCCCCATTAAGGAGTTGCACTGCCCTCTTCCAATCTGCCCTCTTCCTTGTCTTGTAGCCTCAGCGAGGTCCCCTGCCTGCCCATTCTATCCCCCAACTACACCGTCAGCCATGCTTCCTGACATGCCCCAGCCTCACTAATCTGCTCTCCAGGTAGCCTCCTCCACCAGGTCGCAGTGGAGCCCTCACTTCCAGACCAGCCACGTGATGGTAGGTCTCCTCTCATGCTCGGGTCCCCAGAGCCCCCTTTGCTTACATGTCCAGTGTATGGCAATGGTTGTCCGCCTCCCTCTCCCACCAGAATATAAGGTTCTTGAAGCCAGGCAGGCACTGTTCGCTGTGGTCTCTTCAGCATCCAGCCTGGTATCTGGGACTCTAAATACTCTTTGAGTTAATAAACGAATGGGATTTCAAATCTGTCTTGACTCTAAAACACACGTTCTCTCTGCTTTATCATGGTGCTCAAGGTCCTGTCTGCTAGACTGGTGCAAATGGGATTAGTGTTAAAAAAGCAGATTCCTGAATTTCAAACTCAGTCCCAGGCATCTCTTCAAGCGCTAATGATTGAGTCGCACCATGTTCCCGCAGTAAAATATAATAATTACCTTTCAAGAACCTATGAGCTTTTCACTCATGATTGAGCAAAGTACTACGCTTGCCACTGGGGATACAATGGTGAAATGGCAGAAAAGAAGGCCCAGCCTTTAAGGAGAGTTCCCTGCAGCAGATGGGCAGACCTTAAACCATTTGCTGCTCAGGTGTTGCGAAAGTACATAGCGGGGGCACTCTGTCCAGCCTTCTGAAATCAGGACAGCTTGAGCAGACTTTGGAATAGTTATAGAAATTAGCGAGGCAAAGAGCAACATTGAGAGGAAATTTGGGAAGGGAGGAGGGGAGGCGCATGTACAAAGGCCCTGAGGCAGGAAGGGGTGTGGGCATGTTTCATGAACAGAAAGATGGTCAGTTCAACTGAGGCCCAAAGAGAGGGGAAAAGCATGGCATGAGATGAGGCCTTTTACCCACAGAATGGTTTTTTATATGTAATTTCCGAGATGTACCCTATATCATCAAACCCTAATATGCAAGTCTACTAAACAGGGGAATGACCGGTCGCTATGACATGCACTGACCACCAGGGGGCAGGCGCTCAATGGAGGAGCTGCCCCCCGGTGGTCACTGCACTCCCACAGGGGGAGCACCGCTCAGCCAGAAGCCAGGCTCAAGGCTGGCGAGTGCAGTGGCAGTGGTGGGAGCCTCTCCTGCCTCTGCAGCAGCGCTAAGGACCCCTTGGGGGTCCCGGACTGTAAGAGGGCACAGGCCAGGCTGAGGGACGCCCCCCCTCCCCCACACCCAGTGCATGAATGTTGTGCACTGGGCCTCTAGTAGATACATAAAGCTGCCTCTTTGTTTTCAATAGGAGCATAGTAGACACACTGTGGATATACCCTTCATTATTTAAGGTTGTGTGCTGGGTTTGTTGGCTTGGTTTGGGTTTTGCTATTATTAAAAAGGGTTCTAGCCCTGGCCAGGTGACTCACTTAGTTGGAGCATCATCCTGTACACCAAAGGTTGAGGGTTAAGTTTCCAATCAGGACACATACCTAGGTTGCAGGTTCTATCCCTGGTTGGGGTGCATATGGGAGTCAACCAATTGATATTTTCCTCTCTCTCTCTTTCTCTCCCTTCCTCTCTCTGTAAAATCAATAAAAACATATCATCTTCATGTGAGAATTTAAAAAATAAATAAATGAAATTAAAATTTAAAAGGGCTCCAGTGCTCTTCCTTATCTACACTGGTAGATCCTTGAGTAGTTGGCTGATTTTAACTGGACGATAGTAAGTTGCGTGGGGGTGGGAGGAATCATCAGAAACACAGAAATAATAAGTTGATGTTAAAGGGGAAAAGTGACTTTTATAAGAGGAATAAATTAGAAGTATTGAGGATTTATGACTAATGTGAGTCTGTAGTACAGATTGGTGTTTATTTGTTACTTTCTAAATCATATTTTCATCCCTAGCTCAGAGGGGTTTTCAAATTATAGGTCTCCTGGTGCTGGAGATAGCCCAGGGCTGTATGTAGATATGGCGGTACGGAATGGTGTTTCAAACTCCTACTTTAACTCCACAGAGCTGCTGTCATTCCAGGCTCTGCCACTTACTAGATGTATGACTTGGAGCAAGCTTCTTATCCTCCCCTCCTCACAAAAGAGGAGACAACAATATTACCACCACACAGGGTCATTGCGAAGGTTGAAGGAGACAATCCATGCAAAGTGTGTAGCACCTGCCTAGGTGGGAAGCACTCAGTCAATGGTAGCTGTTGTCATTATGTCACTATTTTGGGTCAGTGGGCAAAATAGCATCCATTTATATAATGCTTCCTATATCCCAGACTTGGATCTCAGCATTTGCCTGTGTTAACTCATTTAACCTCACAACTCTATGAGGTAAGTACTACTATTGCATTTTTGTAAATAAAGAAATTGAAGCCAACAGGACTAAATCACGTAGAATTCATATGTGGCAGAGCCAGAACACGAACAGTTCTCATGCTTGTGAGCGAGTAATGTCCACAAGCCAGAACCACATAAAGTTACAGCCAGGAAGAAACATAGGGATGAGCCAATAAACCCCAACTTACAGATGAGAACATGGAGGCCCAGAGAATTAAAACAACTTGCTTCCAGGTCACACACTGAAGCTGAGAAAGCCCATGATCATGAAGAGTATACGTGATGGTTGACCATTTTGGAGCTGTCGCTTACAAATAAACTTCCATTTAGAAGACCAAAGGCATGCTGACTCTTGGACAATAAGTAGCTCTTATGCAATGCTGTTTTATGATTTAAATGTTGTTAATCCCAAAGCATATGGATTTGATTTTTTAAAATGTTCATAAGTCTAGAAATGAAGGAAATAAATGAGTCCTACAGAAGGAAGTTTACGGTTGTTGTCTTTTCAAACCCCCACCCCCACCCCCACCCCCCAATTTTTTTCTTTTATGTTTCAGATATTTAGGTAGGTTCAGCTCTGCTCTCCATACCCAGTCAGCTTGTCAATGTCACTATGAATTGGACTCTCTTGTCCTTACTCCCTTGAGATGTACACTGTAAGCAGCGAATTCCTTTTGTTTGTAAAGAAAGCACTGGCTACAAATAAATCTCTCCATTCCCAGCTCTGATAAGAGTTCATTTTTCCTGCCCAGTCTATGATTACTTCTGGAAACTCCGTCAAGCACACTATGAGGTACACTGAAAAGGACCGTGTGGGATGCACCAGCACACAAAGCAGCGTGCTCCAGGGGAAGGGCAAAGACATAAACTGAAGAGAGTTCTCATTGTGGCTTTCCCTCCAACCTGCGGTGTGACTTTAGCAAGTTCTGGAAGCCACCTGGAGTTTGGTTTCCGGACCTATGAATGTGCACTAAGGTTTGCCCTCTTTGCATCTGAATCTCTGTGAGGACTGAGCTCATGGGTGTACAAGCACCTTGGAATTTTTAAGCCTCTTAAGAGTGTAACGTTACTGACCATGATTTCCTTCCAAACCATCATTTCCTTTGCTCTTCCCCAGGCTTCAGCCTTCTCCTCTTTAGAAATGGAGTTTAGGTGTGACCCTCCCGAAGGAGCGTCCTCTGAGCCTCTATCCTCACACATAGCACATCACTTAGTAACTCTCTGGCCACAAGTCTCCCCCTCTGCCAGACCACAGCCCTAGTCCTCACCATCATGTTCTTTCTTTTAAGTCTTCCAAATAGTCACTGGAGGTTTTCTGAGCACGTACTCTGCATTAGGAAGTCTCAAGGGCTGGAGATTGAAAGATGACTAAGCTGGTCCCTGCCCTCAAGGAATTCTCAGCCAGTCGGGAGGAGCAGAAGCAGAAACCAACCATCACCATAAAAGTGTGGCCAAGTCAGACCCGCATGGCGCTTTGAGAGTGGAGTGGACCCTTTGCTGCCAGCTATAACTCATGCTTCTCCCATGCCTGCTGCAGGCATCCTGTAAGCTTCACTCATTCACTTTCAATTGGGTGTCTAACAGATACCAGCATCAAATCTCATCGCCCAGTTCTTCGGAAGGAAGTTTACTGTTGCCACCCACCAAGCACCAGTGATGTGCTCCAGGCACTTCTCTCACATTCCGGTGACCAAATAACTTTGGCACCATTGACCGCACACCCAGGTGGTGCTGCGTATATAGGCCTCATAACAGCAACTAATGAATCACTCCCTTTGGCTATGTAAAGCGCAAAGCCTACGTCGCCTCGGGCACCCACCAGGAGTTCCAGGCCTAGCTCAGAGGAGCCACAAGTGAAAGCCACAGCTACTTCAGCCTGTGTTTCTTTGCATATTCACAGAGATAATAATAATCGCTTATATCTGTAGAATGCTTTACATTTTACAAAACACCCCCATGTCCACCATCCTATTTGATCTTAACAACTATTCATTGCAGTGGATAGATGAGAAAACTGAGACTAGGTGACTCAGACCAAAACCCAAGTTCGCTGACTCATAATCCAGTGCCCTGGCAACTGGACAAGTGTCCAGGTCAAGTGTCCAAACTAAGAGAAGAGGAAAACTCCAGCACTTACATTGCTGCTACTTTTCATGAGTCAGCAGAAGTCATCAAACATGACCCTGAAGGGGGCTACCATCAAGGCACTGTGCTGGGGGCTGGAAGAGGGGAAAAGAGTTAGACCACCCGACTTCTCTGAAGACATATAAGACAGACACAGAAGGGCAAAACGAAGCAAGTGCCATAGAAACACCTGAACGTTTGTGTTTATTTGTTGGCTTAAATGAAGCTGAGTGCAAATAAGTGGGATTTGGCCAAAGAGGCAGAAGCCAGGGGCGTGTGAAGGACAGAGCAATGGGAGGGTCTGTCTGTCCAGCAGAGTCTGAGAGGTTTTGGGGGAACAAAGGACCTAAAGCTGGCTGTTCTTTGCTGCCACTTGGCTTGCCACCATGGTGCTAGTCAGCCTAAGACACATTCCATGCACTCATGGTCTTTGCAATAATCTGGGGCAGTGATTACCAAGGCCAAACACAAAGGGCTGACCAGACGATGGAGACCCTAGGAGTTTAGAACAGAGCAAGAGCCTTATACTCTGGTTATTAACAGAGAAGTCTTCAGCAAGAAGGAGGACTGCGCTGGGCCTTTATTAATGTGGCTGACTTCATTAGCTAGGAAGGTTCAAGGTCAGATTCAACTGCAGCTAGATAGGAATATCTTAGTATCCCTGAATTCCCTCTTCTGTATATTTCATAGCCATTCACTCATTCATTCATTTCACAAATATTTATTGATATGTGTCACTCATGAGGTTAAGTGCTGGGGATATCGTGATGAACAGAAAAACACAAAGTCAGGTGCCTTCAAGAAGCTTATAGTCTTGAAGGTGAAAGAGATAGAGATAGCCTAACTGACTTCTTCCTAATAAACACCCAAATCTCAATTATGATGAAATCTGTAAGGGAGGGGTGCATGGTGTGTAAAAGAGTAAAACAGGGATATTTGAACTAGTTGTGGAGTTAGGACGACATGGAGTTGTGACCTGCATGTTGAGTTGGATTAAATTAAATGAGAGAAGGGAGAGGGATATAGGAAAACATTAGAAGCATGGAAAACAGCATGCCCTTAAGGCCATGGTGAACAAGAGCCAGGGCATTAAAGGAATTGAAAGAAGACATTTGAAGGAGTTTAAGGCAAAACGAGAGAAGAGGCTGCTAAACTTGTGGGGGTCAGTGTGAAGGGTTTTAACAGGGTGAGCAGAGCGGCAGCTTTAGACCTAGTCTTGCCCCAAGATTAGATTCCACAACAGCTAATATAGGGAGAACAGACTGGAAAGAGGCAAGAATGGATGTGGGGAGTCCAGTTTGGAGTTTATTGTATAATCTAGTCAAGAGTTAACAGGAAATTAGACTAGAGTGGTGGAGGGAGAGAAGAAACAGGTGAATTGAAGAGATCGTTAGGGTATATACTCAACAGAGCTTTATAATTTATTGTATTGGGGGGTAAGGTTAAGGAGGTATCAAGGATGTTTTTTATTATATTTGCTCACTCACTATATATATATATGGTGAACTTTTGAGTTCCCATCAAAAGCTCACTATATATGGATGACTATATATAGATCACTAGTTATGACTCATAGTATATTAACTCAGTAAACTGAATGTAACTAGGTAGACAGCGAAGACAATCCAAGGAAAGAAAACACTGAGGGAAGATGAGATCAGTCTGGAGTATGTTGAACTTGAGAAGCATTTGAGATCTCCAAGTGGAGACATAAAGTAGATGTGTACAAATATGAATCTGGAACCCAGAGGAGAGAGATGACTGACAATCAGGACTAGGCTTTTGGATTACAGAGCCATGCACAAGTTTAAACCAAGACAGAATTCCTGTATTTGACATGTATTGTGCCAAGCCAAGTAATGTATGTAGACAACATAAAAAGTGTGGGGATTTCTGTCAGTTATGTTGAAGCATGGGCTCATAATCACTCTTTGAAAGAAAATGTGTATCACTATTGCAGCATCTGTCACACACCCTGGTTATTTTTATTCTGGCCACTTCCACTGGAGAGAGAGCTACCTGAGGTAGGTATTGTGAGTTTTAACTCAGCCCAACATCCCCCACAAAAGCCTAACAGTTTTCTGGTTCCAGCCCTTGTGTTTCATGCCTAGATTTTAAAGGTCTGATGTGGTTCAGTGACTAAGAGCTGTTAGGGGCCTTAGAGATCTTATAACCCAGTCACCTTGTTTTAAAAATGTAGAAGCAGAGCAAATGTTTATGCTTGTGTTTGTTTGTTTGTTTGTTTTTAAAGACTTTGCCCATTGTCCTACAGCTAGTTAGTGGAAAACTTAGAACTAGAACACAGAACTCCAAACCTCACCACCGTCAAAAATCATTGCCTAAGATTGTGCTACTACCCTGAAATATTTGAGTCCTGGAACTTTGTGTGTGTGTGTGTGTGTGTGTGTGTGTGTGTGTGTGTATAACATGGAGGGTGTTGAAGGAAGAATATTAGGACAAAAGCCTCCTAGTAAATGTTGCACTTCAAAAAATTCTATATATTTAGCTATTTCACTCAGCATAATTATTTTCTGATTCATTTATATTGTGTGTTTCAATGGCTCTTTATTGTTGCTGAATATACTACCCATTTCACCTGTTGATGGATACTTGGTTTGTTTCCAGTTTTCAGATATTTTCATTATTTAATTCTACCTCCTTTTTTAGCTCGTTAGCTATAATTCCCTTTTTATTGGATGATTTAGGGCTTAAAGCATACATATTATCACAGTTTACCTTCCAGATATATTATACCACTTCACATATAGTCTAAGACCCTTAGAATAGTATTCTTTTATTTCTCCCTTCCTGGTCTTTGTGCTATTGATGTCATACTTTTTACTCTCATACATTTTATAAATACCACCACACATTGTTTCTATTTTTAGGTTAATTATCATTTAAATATATTTAAGTAATTAGAAACATTTATATAGATACCATTTTATAGGTTTTCCCTTCCTGTGTGCAGACCCCTATATCCATCCAGTACCATTTTCCCTGGATCTTAATCACTTTAACATTTCTTTACTTCAGGTTTGCTGGTGAGTAACTACTGCAGTAATTGGTTCAGCTTTTGTATAATTGAAAATATTTTTTAAAAATATTTATTTTAAAGATATTTTCTTGGTTATAAAATTCTAGGTGACTTTTTTAGCACTCTCACTACGTTACTCCACTGTCTTTTTGCTTGCATAGTTTCTGATGAGAAATATGCAGTCATTTCTGTCTTTGTTCCTGTGTGTCTTCTTTCCTCTAGTTGATTTCAAAATGTTCTCTTTATCATTACTTTTGGAATAGAATGTATATTCCTATAGTTTTCTTTATGTTTCTTATGCCTGGAGTTTATTGAGCTTTTTTTTTTTAAATCTACATCTTTAGAATTCCCACCAAATTTGTGAATTAGTCAGTCATTATTTCATCAAATATGGGTGTGCCCCCTTTTAATTCAGAGTTCCTCTTACACATATATTGTTTCTTGAAGTAGTCTCACAGCTCACAGACACTCCATTCCTTTTTTATTCCTTTGTGTTTGAATTTTGGATCATTTCTATTGCTGCTATGTCTTCAAATTCATTACTCTATACATCTTCAATGTCTAATCTGACATTAAATAAATACAGTAGACATGATAGTTTTAACCTTTAAAAGTATGCTATAAATAATTTTTATAATTTGCATGTCTTTGTAACATGTTTAATTTGTCCTCCACCCTTTTGAGCACATGAAATACAATTATAACTGTTTTAATATCTTTAGTCATTCTAATATCTATGTCAGTATGCATCAATTTTATTTATTTATTTTTAAGTTTTACTTTATGTTTAAAGTATTACATATAGTATTACATGTCTCCTTTTTCTCCCATTGACCTCCCCCCAGCCACCCCCATCCCCTGGCACATGCCCTCACCCCCCTAGTGTCTGTGTCCATTGATTATGCTTATATGCATGCATACAAGTCCTTTGGTTGATCTCTTACCCCCACCCCCCATCCCTCCCCATCTTCCCACTGAAGTTTGACAGTTTGTTCAATGCTTCTTTGTCTCTGTATCTATTTTTGTTCATCAGTTTATAATGTTCATTATATTCCACAAATGAGTGAGATCATGTGATATTTATCTTTCTCTGACTGGCTTATTTTGCTCAGCAAATGCTCTCCAGTTCCATCCATGCTGTTGTGAATGGTAAGAGTTCTTTCTTTTTTACAGCAGCATAGTATTCCATTGTGTAGATGTGCCACAGCTTTTTAATCCACTCATCTGCTGATGGGCACTTAGGTTGTTTCCAAATCTTAGCTATTATAAATTGTGCTGCTATGAACATAGGGATGCATATGTCCTTTCTGATTGGTGTTTCTGGTTTCTTGGGATATATTCCTAGAAGTGGGATTACTGGGTCAAATGGGAGTTCCATTTTTAACTTTTTGAGGAAACTACATACTGTTTTCCACAGTGGCTGCACATGTCTGCATTCCCACCAGCAGTGCACAAGGGTTCCTTTTTTTCCACATCCTCACCAGCACTTGTCGTTTGTTGATTTGTTGATGATAGCCATTCTGACAGGTGTGAGATAGTACCTCATTGTCGTTTTGATTTGTATCTCTCAGATGATTAAAGACTTAGAGTATGTTTTCATATGCCTTTCGGCCTTCTGTATGTCCACCTTTGAAAGGTGTCTATTTAAGCCCTCTGCCCATTTTTTGATTGGACTGTTTATCTCTTTTTTTGTTAAGATGTATGAGTTCCCTATAAATTTTGGAGATTAGGCCCTTAGCGGATATAACGTTGGCAAATTTGTTCTTCAATGCAGTGGGATTTCTTGCTTTGTTGATGGTTTTGCTGCATAGAAGCTTTTTATTTTGATGTAGTATGCATCAATTTTAATTGATTTATGTTTCTCCTCATTATGAGTGCTGTCTCTATAGTGTTGTTTTGTTGATTGTTTCATTTTGGTTTTTGCACACTTGGTAAATTTTCATTAGAAGCCACACATTGTAAATTTTACTTTGCGAGGTGCTGAATATTTTTGTATTCCTATACATATATTTTTTTTTTTTTACCATTGTCCTATAGTACAGTTGATTATTTGTAAACAGCATGGTCCCTTTAGGCCTGCTTTTGAGGGCTAATTAATCCCCACGACTGAGGCAAGACTCTTTGGAGAATTCTAGCCAATGCCCAGTGGAGATGAAGGTTTTTCCAGTCTTGCTGATGAGAACAGGCTCAGCCCTCTACTTAATACTCAGGGAGAACCCTATGCAAATCTGTTGATGTTCTCTCCATGCATGTCTCCTTCCTTTGGCACTCTGCCACGTGGACTGTGGCGGCTTTGGTGTCTCAGCTCTGTCTCCTCATCTCAGAGAGACTAATAGGATCTCGGGTTCCCTCTCCCTTCCGTGGCTAATTGTAAGGCTTACCTCATTTGTTTCCCATATCTCAGAGATCACTGCTTTTTATTACCTGGTAACCGATTTCTCGATATTTGTCACTTCCTTGATTTTGTCTGATTTTCATTTGTTCATTTGATATTTAAATTGTTTCAGGTGGAATGGGCAATCCAGTTCCTGTTTTTCCACCTTACACTTGTAAACTGATTTCTTTCTATTGCTTTTTTTTTTAATCAGTTTAGTATTGAAAATCTTAGTTTATACAAAATATGTCATTGTGATTGTGAATGGTAATTATAAATATATAATTTTTTCCTATTTAGCAATGGAAATTCTCTTGTAATCTTAATCCAAAGTAATGGTAACTTCTTTCTTATAAGTAGTCTTTGGTAGAAATGAAGAGCTCAGATATAAAATTTATTTTCTTTGTGGTGGGCCAAGTTTAAATCCATTATTATTTCAAGGTTTGCAAAGAAAACATTTTTCTTTAATGTTTCAAATTTCTCTCCTGGAAAATAATGATTAAAAGTTAAGGACATAGACGCGAACTGTAACAATATCTCTAAATTTATTTTATTCAAATTGGCTTTGTTAATAGCATTCTTTTCAATATGTTACAGCAATGTTGGGAAAACATAGCAACTAGGGTGACTATTTTTGAATCTTGTCTGCCATAACATCTTTTGGAACGTCTTGGATACATTTGATGTGTTGAAATATAGCATTGGTTTTCCCTACAGTTTTAAATTATATTTGTTAAGAATGCTAAAATATCAGTTAAGTAGCCAAACTTGTTACCCATATGACATCTGTAGAAATATTTTCCAAGAGAGATTCTTTTACAGCTAAAAATGTGACTCTCATTCGTGCGTTCCTATGCCGTGCTTACTATTTTCTCTTCCATAAACCAAGGGATTTCAGAATGATGTAGTAGACAGCAGTGGTTAACTATAATCTCTGAACAAGATATTTCCATAACCCAGTTACCTAGTAACATTTTTAAAATAAATAAAAAATTATTCAATTAATGGACATAAGACACTAGGGGGTAAGGGAGGCCAGGGGATTGTCAAGGGCGGGGGGCGGGGAGGGGGGGGAAGGTCACA
This sequence comes from Myotis yumanensis, assembly GCF_028538775.1. NCBI lineage: Eukaryota > Metazoa > Chordata > Mammalia > Chiroptera > Vespertilionidae > Myotis > Myotis yumanensis. Next base: position 6,788,957 of record NW_027223762.1, read on the forward strand.
TATGTAATACCCTTTGTAATACTTTTAGCAATAAAAAAAATTATTCAATGGATTTTTAAAATATACTCATGAAAATCAGTAGAATTTTTGAGAATCCCAAGATTTGTGAAGTATTTTCAAATGTTTTGAAATGGAACCACTATTAATAGACACTAACCAGTTTAGTGACTTCTATATATTTTCTAATAGGTCTTCAGTCTTATTGCCTGCAATTATTTTTATAATTTTTTTCAGGTTCATTTATATTGACTAACGTTTTTTTCTTCGGAAGAAATTCAAATCTAGAACTCTCATCTAGGTTAAATTTACACAACTAAACAAATTCTCTATAAAATTGTCTTGCTACAATTATCTCATATAAATGAAAAGTGTTACAAATAGCAGGACACTCAATCAGATTGGATTGCAAAATCTGTAGTGGAGTATAATGATGTCATAAACACTGCTTTGGAATATTATTTCATAATAAATATTATATAAGACAAAAGGAAGGTATACAGAATCAACGCATATGGAAAAAATAAATTTTCCTGTAATTATATTAGTAATTGTACCTTTGTCACACTATATAGTATTACTATGAATTATTAAATATGATGATAATAAGGCTTACTTAATGGTTGCAGAATGTGGTAGACAATGTTGCAATAACTCCGTTGTTTTTTTTTCCCAAAGAAAATATTTGAGAATTTTCATCAACAAATTTGGCATACTTTGTTGCCAAGTAGATTTTTATCTCTTAATTTTGAAGGTTTAAAGTTTCATAACAAAAATACAGTGTATTCTGTGGTTCTCATTGTGTTTTCAGCATTTGCTAAAACTAAATTTTTAATAAACGTTATTATAAAGTTTTTAGGATGGAATCAATGATTTCCTCAATATTATCACAATTTACACAGAGGAGTTGAATTTAAACATGCATATTCTTTGTTTTTCTAAGAAAAATATGTTTTATTATGCAATCTACACTAGTTGGAATTAAATACCCCAATTGTTACAAACTCAGGAAGTATCATGTTCTAAACTTTCTTACTGAAAAATCCACTGAAAGTTCCTAACTGAAATTTAGTTGAAAGTCTCCACTCTTGCTAAGAGCAGAGAGAAAAAATTCTCACTTTGCCTCAAAACTATGGGTTATACTGATAAAAACATTAAACTCTACACTTTAGGCCCTAGCTGGTTTGGGTCAGTGGATAGAACATTGGCCTCTACACGATGGAATACTATGCTGCTGTTAAAAAGAAGGAACTCTTACCATTTGCAACAGCATGGATGGAACTGGAGAGCATTATGCTAAGTGAAACAAGCCAGTCAATGAAGGAAAAATACCACATGATTTCACTCTTTCATGGATAATTAAGACCATTACAAACTTTTGAACAATAATAGATACAGAGGCAGAGCTGCCTCAAACTGATTGTCAGACTGCAGTGGGAAGACCAGGGAGGGTTGGGGGACTGGAGGGAGGGGAGTAAGAGATCAACTGAAGGACTTGTATGCATCCATATAACCATAACGAATGGACATAAGACACTGGGGGGTAAGGGAGGGCAGGGGCTTGTTAAGGGGGGGGGGGGGGGGGAAGGACACTTATGTAATACCCTTTGTAATACTTTTAGCGAAAAATAAAAATTAAAAAATAAATAAATAAATAAATAAAAAGAACATTGGCCTGCTGACTGAAGGATTCCGAGTTCGATTCTGGTGAAGGGCACATACCTTAATTGCAGGCTCGTCCCCAGCCCAGGCCCTGGTTGGGGTGCTTATGGGAGGCAACCAATCAATGTTTTTCTCTCACATCAATGTTTCTCTCTGTCTTTCCCTCTCTCTTCCACTCTCTCTAAAAATCAATGGGAAAATATCCTTAGGTGAGGATTTAAAAAAAATAAAGAAAAGAAACTCTACACTTTAGCACCCCTGCTATATTGATAATCAAACAAAATTAACTAAGAAAACAGTAAGCAATAAACACCTCATTTCCATCTAATGTGTAAATTTATTATGTATCTTTCAAGCAAATGCATCTCTCACATGACTCATAGCAGTTGGCCTAATATTAGCTGCAATATATGCAGTTTCTACTTAAAATCCTTGCAATGTCCTCATATTTTCTATCCTATTATATTCTGTTATACATTTCCTTCTAAGTATTGCCATAGCTACATCACACAAATTCTTATATGCTGTATTTTCATGTATAATTTGCCTTATGATTTCTAGATACAATTGCTTAGAACAGTGGTCGGCAAACTGCGGCTCACGAGCCACATGCGGCTCTTTGGCCCCTTGAGTGTGGCTCTTTCTAAGCCTTAGGAGTACCCTAATTAAGTTAATAACAATGTACCTACCTATATAGTTTAAGTTTAAAAAATTTGGCTCTCAAAAGAAATTTCAATCGTTGTACTGTTGATATTTGGCTCTGTTGACTAATGAGTTTGCTGACCACTGGCTTAGAAGTATGTTAGTATTTAATTTTGAAATATTTGAGTATTTTACAATACTCTCTCCAATAACATTGCTATTGATTCTAATTTAAATCCATCCTTAGCAAAAGGACATACTCTGAGTAATTTTAATTCTTTGAAATTTGTTGAGTTTTCTTTTATGGCCCAGAAGTCAGTGCATCTTGGTGAATGTTCCATGTCCACTTGAAACTAATGTGTGTTCTATTACTGGTGGCTAAAGTGTTCATTCTACAAATATCAATTTGCTTAAGCTGATTGATGGTGTAGTTCCAGTCTTCTATATCTTCACAAAGTTTGCCTACTTATTCTATCATTTACTGAGTGAGTGTATTAAGTTCTCCACCTAAATTGTGGATTTGTTTATTTCTCCATTCAGTTCTATAAGTTTATACTTCATGTACTTCAAAATTCTGCTAAGTGCATACACATTATGAACTATTATGTATTTTGATAAATTGCCTACTTTATAATAATATAATGTCACTTTGAAGTATATTTGTCTGATATTAATATAGCTGCTCTGGCGTTCTTTTGGTTCGGGTTTGTATGGTGTATCTTGTCCCATCCTTATACTCTTAACCTAGATTTATGTAGATTTATCTTGCTTTTTATCCAATCTAGCAATCATTTATTTTCTCACTCCCCCTCAGTTTTACTGAGATATATTTGTAAGTTTAAGGTATACAACATGATGATTGATTATATATGTATAAAATCTCCATTGCTTTCAATTGGAGTGTGTATACCATTTACATTTGACCTAATTATTGATATGGTTGGACATAAATATATCATCTAGCTAGTTGTTTGCTATCTGTTTCATCTGTTCTTAATAGCTTTCTCTCCTCTTTTCTTGCCTTCTTTTTCATTATTTTTGTGCTCCTTTTGTCTCCCCTTACTTCATTAGTAAGATCTCTGTTTTAATTATACTTTTCAGTTATTGTTCTATGGTTTACAACATCTTTAACTTATAAAAGTGTATTCTTTCTCTAGCTGACTTCAAGATATTCTCTTCATCTTTAGTTTAGAGCAATTTGAATACAATGTGTCTAGGTGTGTAATTAATCCTGCTTAGAGATCTCTTGAGCTTTTTGGATCTTTGATTTATTACATTTCATTAATTTTGGAAAAGTCTTGGCCTTGATCTTTTCTAATATTTTGTCTGCTTTGTTCACTTTTCCTCCATCTGGGGCTCCAATTACACATATGTCATACTTCTGATATTGCCCCACACAATTCTTGGATGTTCTCCTCTCCTCCCATTCCTGCCCTACTTGAATTTCCTCTTTGTGTTTCAGTTTAGATGATTTCTATTGTCCTAACTTCAAGTTCACTCATTCTTCAGCTGTATCCAATCTGCTTATAAACTCTTTTTCATATACAGTTTTTAGCACTTTACTTGGTATCAATCTATTCTTTCATGTTGTCTCCATTCTCTAGTGGCTAATATAATTAATAACTATTAATCACGGCTATCTTAAAATACAAAGTTGATGGTTCCAACATCTAATCTCTATGATTGTTTTGTCTCTTCACAGTGGGTTGGGGTTTTTTTTGTTGTTGTTCCTGCTTTGGGGGCTTTGTAATTTTTATTGCTTAGAAGAATAATATAGATGGAGTTAAAAATGTATTTGCATCCTGAGGTGGGCATGATGCTTCTTCAGTCAGGCCCATAGTAGGGGGAGTTGATTCAATCTAATTGATTTGTGTCCAAGCTTCCTTATTGCTACGGTTACCTCTGGTGCACCACAGACCAAATTCCTCCAGCAGTGGGCTGCTGTTACCTTGAGCTTAGTGTGGAGTATGGAGCTGTGAAGAGTTTGCTGCAGAGTTCTTGCTCCCCCATCAGCTTTTAGAAGTCCCTGCCACTCTGTACCACAGAGGGACCTGTCTCCATGCTCTTGACCAACTCCAGCAGAAGACAGTCATTACCTGCTACTTGGTAGTAGACTCACAGCAAGGGTTCTTGGTTCTCCGGATCCAGATGTAGGGGGTTGATCTTTTTTGGTGCCCCTGCCATTGCCTCACCATGACAGCCAAATTCTGATTTGTGTCCAAGGGGTGGTGATGGTGGTAGTAGGGAGGTTGAGTGGCAGAGTTGCTTGTCCACTGATACATAGCTTTGTATCAGGGCAGAATCCTGGATCCGAGAGGATGTCAAGCCCTTTGGCCAGCATCTAAGGCCTGTCCCTTGTTATGCGAAAAGGATCTCAGGAAGTTAGTGGTTTATTTTCATGTACCAGCAGCAGCTGGTCCCCACACATCTGTGGGGCACCCTGTCCTCACTCCCCTGCCCAGTCTACAATCTTCCTTTTGAGCACCCACTGGAGACCAGTAGAAAAAGAGTTTACAGATTCTCTTGTGTCTGGGGCTCCCAGTTATTCTAAACTGTCATATGTGTCCATGTTCCACCTATAAGAATTCACTACAATGAATTCTTCTTCTACTCCCCTCTATAGCAGCCACTTCTTCCCATGTTCTGACAAAGGTAAGAATGTGTTTATCTCTCATTGGAGAGATTTGTCACTCCTGGAATTAAGTTTACCTGGTTGCTTTGCGACCTTAACTCTATTATGGATTTAAGAAAAATATTACTTTGTTGATTATTCACTCTCTTCTCATTAATAGGGTAGAAGCAAAGTTATTGTGTGGCTTTCTACATCCTAAGCAGAACTGGAATCCAATTCTGTTCTACATCATTCCATTCTCTTCTATTTCAAATATATCTCAATAAAACTAGAAAAGATATATCCATTCTCTTCTATTTCATCCCACTCAAACAATCTCAGGTAGTGACCACCAAATTTAAAATTTCACAATCCATTCATTTGTCATGACTTGCTCAAAGCCATAAAAATGGACATGATGAATTGTTAGAATCAAGGAATCAAAATTTTCCTCAAGACCATTTATTTCAATAATGTTAACTGTGTATTATTCATCTCAGTATCAGCAACTCTTCTGCAGTTCTGAGAACAAAGTAGTCACTCAATTATACCAAAGGAATGAAATGCATGAGAAAATAAACTTTAGTTTGATAGAAGTAACAATTGTATAAAGGTTGGAACTTCTTAAATCTGTAAGAGTTAATTTACTACCAGATGTATTGAATCTAAATCAGATAACTTTGGCTTTTAAAAAAAATAAGATTATAATGTCAAAGGACAAATTTACCTCCAAGAGGGGGACACACACAAGTTGCAAAATTATTTTGAGAAATACATGCAACAAATAAATATTTCCCCAAAGTTTCAATTTTGACTGGAATGACACTCTATAGAGATTGTTTCTTGGAGCAATCTGCCTCTCTATTTCACAACCAGATCTTATAACCCGGGATTTTCTGCTAAAGATTAAACTTGTAGGGTAAGTGTAACCACAAAGCTATGAAGAAGTAACTGGAAACAAGGCAAAGAGTCTGGATAAGAGTTATAGTAGGATCTACAGATTTGGAAATCACTGCACACATAGATAGCCAAGTTGCATAGCTGAGCTTCCTTAAAAAAATGGCTATGTAAGGAGACAAGCTGAGGATCCAAAGATATGCTTAAGGGAGAGTCCCAGATACTCTGTTTGGGTATGCAACTGAAACTAACAACAAAGCCGGAGGGAAATGGATTGATAATGAGAAGACCAAAGAGAAAAAGGAGAATAGAAAATAGACGAGATCTAAGGGAAAGGTCCAAATAAACCAGTGTGGTTCTTGCAAAGCACTCTGATCATTTTATGCATTATCTGTAGCCTTATATTTTAAACATTTTCTGCCTCTGCAAAAGTCACCGTCCATGGAGTGGGGGCTGACAAATACCCCAGGTATCAGGGGTTATGTAAACAATCTTTGGTGCACTCTGTGGCGTAATTTACTGTCATAAACATTGTGGGAAGCCGAAATCTCTATGGCAGCTCGGCGTGGATATTCTCACTGTCAGCAGGGAAGATTCATAGCCTCCTCACAATGCTAAGACCCCAACAGCATTTACCAAGACAGATGACTTGGTGACAGACACCTCAGGCTGGAAGTTAATATTTAGCCTAGTAAGATGAAACATGAGAACAGCGGAATGGTGCCCCTGAGCCAGTCCCCTGGTCCTTGCAGTGCAGGAGACCGTCTCTGACGATGACTCCAAGAGTGAGTCCTCGGGGGCCGGGATGCCACATTTGACATCAGCCTCTGAGGTCAGAGAAGTGCCCAGTCACCCCGGCCTCCCTTAATAACCCATGCCATATCTGTCAGCCATGAATGAATTGGACCTCTTTGCAGTCTACTTGTATTTTAGCCAGTACCAGCTCTTAAGCTAATAGGTTCCAGAAGTGTATTCACTTCCCTCTGTTGAAAGATTATACTCCTTTTATTCATTCTAAACTTAGCACTCTTGAATATCTAGAATTTGTGTTTGTTAAAAAGGCTCAGCTCATCCTCCCCACCCCATGATGACCTGATTTTATCTAAACATATCCTTATCTTTCCAAATGAAAGATCTTGTTGTTCGAGATTGAATTTGTAGGGCTCTCTCTTCTCCCACCACTTCCTCAATCTGTTCAGCTGTGTGTCTGGATTTAAACAAAAAGGCAGATCTAGTGATATAAGCTAAAATTCTCCTGTCAGCCACAGCTACCCTACCCTTTTATATTTTTTCTCTGAAATTGAAGTTGAGCAACATTTGAACAGAAGGTATCCAATTACAATGACTTTCTCCAAAATGAAAGGGAGCAAAACTCTTACTTTCTTATCAAATTAAAGGTTGTCTCAATCTCTGGTTTCAGATTGAACCAAGGCCTTCAATGTGACTTAGTGCTTTAAGAAAATACTATTACCTTAGGAAGTTATTTAGGCAACCAAAGCAGCAGATCTAAAGAGTATTGTCTTCCAGAGGAGTCCCTCTGACTAAGGCTATATGCCTGTGCCAATGACCTTGCCTTCGCAGAGAGCACATCTGTAATCACACTTTTGGAAATACCTTTTGAGCCATCCTGTAAATTAAACTAGAACAGTGGTTCTCAACCTTCCTAATGCCGCAACCCTTTAATACAGTTCCTCATGTTGAGGTGACCCCCAACCATAAAATTATTTTCGTTGCTACTTCATAACTGTAATTTTGCTACTGTTATGAATCGTAATGTAAATATCTGATATGCAGGATGTATTTAGGCGACCCCTGTGAAAGGGTCGTTCGACCCCCAAAGGGGTCGCGACCCACAGGTTGAGAACCGCTGAACTAGAAGGACATCTCTAGTTCTTTATATTCATATTTCACTTTTGACTAAGAAGTAAAAAGCACTTAGATGTTAGAGTTTACTTTTTAGTCTGGCCATTCAAATTTTTTTCAAAAAAAATTTACCTTTGCCTGGTCAGTATGGTTCAGCGGTTGAGTGTCAACCTATGAACCAGGAGGTCACAGTTCAATTCTTGGTCAGGGCACATGCCTGGGTTGCAGGCTCATCCCCAGTGGGTGTGCAGGAGGCAGCCTATCAATGATTCTCTCTCATGATTTATGTTTCCATCTCTCTCTCCCTCTCTGAAATAATAAAACAATACATATATTTTTTTAAAGAGAGAGTGGCCCTACTTGTTTTTTTTAAATTCACCTTCAAAGTAGGTCACCACTGAGGGCTAGGCCTTCTTAGCAGTCTTACCATGACCATGTCCATCAGAAAGCACCCCTGAGTACCTATGGTAAGTAGGCCCTGTGCTACAGGGGATGTAGTGGGCCATAGGATACCCTTCCTATTCTTAAAGAGCTTGTAGTTTAGATGGAAGCAAAACACAAGTATAATACGAAAAATGCTAGATGAAGAAAACTGCATGTGCCAGTTGAGAGGAATCTGGGCTGATGCAGGCTGAGAAGTTATGCTCAGCTAGAGCAACTGGTGGAGCTGGAAGTGTGTGCATATCCCGCACAGGTTGAGTGACACTGAGTGCAAAGACCAGTTTGGTTCAAAGTAATGGGAGTGGGACATAAGGTCCACTACTGACTTAACGTTGCTTATGAAAAGCTATTAACCTCTTGACAGCTCTGTTTCCTCATGGCACCTACTTCCGGTTCAAAATGGCAGACTAAAGACATGCATTGACTTCCTTCTTCCCTCCAAACCACTCCTATGACGGAAAGCAGGGGCATGCAGAATGCATTTGACACCTGGAATGAATCATCTTTTAATACTCCCTTCTCTGTTATAACAAAATTACTTGCAGTAATAGACATTATTTCCTCGGGTTTTTCCATAGTTTAAAACAAAGAGTTAACTTATGAACAAGAAATTCCCACTTAAAGATATTATTCTAACTTTTAAAAAGATTTCATGCATGAACTGCAATTTGTACTTACCATAACAAGTATTACACCTCACAGTTTGCTCCGTATATCACTGTTTTAAATTTAAATACACGTAAAACTCCAAATGGTCTCATAGAATGAGACAAAGTAACTCAACTTCTGTTCCTTTATCATTACAACACTATACTGCCAATGCTTATTTCAAATCTACTGTGTGAATGTGTGTGAATGCAGGAGCATTAGTACCAAATGGATTGGAAACACAAGTGGCGTCAAATGCAATGATTCCAAAACTTCACAAATATATTCTTGAAACAAGCGTGTAGCTGACTCTATTTGTGCTTGGTCAACTGTATATTTGGGAGGTTTCCAAATTAACTTCCCTTTAGAATTCAATGTTCTTTAGATAATAAATAGTAAAAAAAAAAAAAATAAAGTGCTTATTTGAAACATACATATTTATGATTAAAACTCTACAGTGACCAAAGCAATTATTTAGAACTTAGATTTTTAAAAAGATACCTTGGGGTGGGGGTGGTGTAGGGAGCACATTTTCTCCCTGACTTTGGTGATAATAAATGCCAGACTTTCTTTCCATTGGGTTTTTTATTGTTTATAAATTCTTTTCTAGCAATGTAGCCCCTACTGTCCTATGTGTTGAATGGAGCTACTCAACCACCCCCTCTTTAGAATGCCACCACAATAAAACACAAAAAGGAAAAATTCATAAAGAGCACTGAGAATGGGTGTAATAATCATTTTTTAAAAATCCTAGGCATTAGGGTCATACTGCCTAATAAACGAAGGTGTAAAAGGTCACAGATCAGAGCACGCACAGGAGGAGGAAGGCTGCCACATGACCCATTTTTCATTGCCATTTTTTAGAATGAGTAAAGGTGGAGACAATGGGAGAAGAGGCAGAAGTTGAGATGGTGGATGGAGAGCCACCCCTGAATTTCTGCTGGGTCAGCCCAATACATCACCCTGCCCCATGGATGAAGACCTGAGAAATGCTCCTAAAGGAATTAAGCAATCTGCCTGGGAGGACTTTGGGCTCCCATACAAGAGTTGGTACCCTCAAGTTGGCTCTCTTTATTTCAGCCCAGCACAAGTGGAGGGAGGGAGGAAGCCTGATAAGCAGCACCCTCGAATTTGAATTAGCATCTCTTTCTGGAAGGAGACCTGAAGCAACAGAGGAAATCACAGATCAGGCTTTATTCATCAACATAGTCTTTCACTCTTTAATATGAATTTTTAAAAATTTTTATTGAATTTATTGGAGTGACATAGGTTAATAAAATTATATAGGTTTCAATTCTATAACGCATCATCTATATAACGTATTGTGTGTTCACCACTCCAAGTCAAGTCTCCTTCTGCCATAACTTATCCCCCCTTTACCCTCTTCTACCTCTACCTACCCTCTTTTTCCTCTGGTAATCACCACACTGTTGTCTGTGTCTATGAGTTTGTGTTTTTTTTTCTTTGCTTAATCTCTTCACTTTTTCACCCCCTGCCCCTGCCCCTCTGCCCTGATCAGTGACCTCTTATACCCTAGTTTACCCTTCATTTTGTTTATGTGGTATATTACATTTATTGATTTGTGGATATTGTACCAACCTTGCATTCCCACTTGATCATGGTGTGTGACCTTTTTAACGTATTGCTGGATCTGATTTGATAAAATTTTGTTGAGGATTTTAGCATCTAAGTTCATCAGGGATATTGGCCTACAACTTTTTTTCCTTTTAGTGTCTTTATCTGGTTTTGGAATTAGGATAATGCTTGCCCTATAAAATGAGCTTTAGAGTCTTTCCTTTCTTTGAATTTTTTGGAGTAATTTGAGAAGGATAGGTGTTAGTTCTCCTGTGAAGTCATCTGGTCCAGGACTTTTTATTGTTGGGAATTTTTTTGCATTATGGGTTCAAATTCATTAGTTGAAATCAGTCTAATAAGATTTTCTGATTCTTCCTGATTCAGTTTTGGAAGATTGTAGGTTTCTAGAAATTTATCCATTTTGTCAAGATTGTGCAATTTGTTGGCATACAGTTGTTCATAATATTTTCTTTACAACCCGTTGTATTCCTATGGGACTGTTGTTACTTCTTTCCTTTCATTCCTGATTTTATTTACTTGGGTCCTCTCTCTTTTTTCTTGCTGTGTCTAGTTAAATGTTTGTCAATCTTGTTTATCTTATCAAAGAACCAGCTCTTGCTTTCACTGATCTTCTGTATTATATTTTTAGATTCTATTTCACTAATTTCTGCTCTGACCCTTATTATTTCCTTTCTTCTACTCTCTTTGGGCTTGTTTGTTATTTCTTTAAGTGTAAAGTTATATTGTTTATTTAAAACTTTTTTGTTTGTTTGTTTCTTAAGATAGTCTTGTAATGCTATGAATTTCCCTCTTGGGATTGCTTTCATTGTGTCCCATAGATTTTGGGTTGTTGTGTTCTTACTTTCATTTGTTTCAAGGTATTTTTTTTATTTCTTCCTTGATCTCATTGTTAACCAATTCATTGTTTAGTAAAATGTCATTTAGCTTCCATGACTTTGTGTGTTTTTCAGTTCTTTGTTTGAGTTCTAGTTTTATACCATTATGGCCATAGACAATGCTTGATATGATTTCAATCTTCTTAAATTTATGGAGACTTGTTTTGTGTTCTAATGTGTGGTCTATCCTAGAAAATGTTCCATGTGCACTTGAAAAGAAAATATATTCTGTTGCTTTGGGGTGAAATGCTCTGAAGATATAATTAAGCCCATCTAATCTAGTGTGGGCTTTTAAAATATTTTTAAAATATTTGTTCATTTATGTAGAAATAGTGAACACTGCATGAAGGGGGCAGAAAAACAAGACTGCTAGCAGTGAGGTCCAGCCTCCCCTCGGCTGCCCAGGCATTTTGGATGGGACCCCAGCTTGCCATTTAACAGAACAACAGCCCGGTGGTAAACCGGAGTCCTTCCCTGTAGAAGGGTTTATCCTCCATCTGTTGTTTCTTAAGCTTGTTCCTTGTGAATCTCACCCAATATCCCAAATAGCTTACTCTCAGATCACATATGGTACTCATCCTGAGAGGAGTCCTGATAAACTCCATTTTCTCCGTCTTATTTTGTTTCCACTGCTGTTTTAACACCTCATATAGATGAATATCCGGGCAGCTACTCAGCTGGCCAGCCCCGTTATCTGGCTCAGTGTATTGATAACACTAATTGAAATCAAACCTCTTATTTGCTGCTGAGGAAACTGTGATCTAGAAGACAAAGGACTTAACTGAGGTTATCTACTTCCCCATTACATCCGACAACCCCACAACACTCTCTAATTGCTTCACTTGGGTATGTTTTTCCTTCTCAACTGGATGTCAGCTACCTTGGTTAAGGCTCGTTGCTTGGATTCTTTTTTTCTAACTCCGTCCGCACAATGTTAAAAATAAAATAGGTTCCCAGTAAGTATTTGCTAGAAAATCTTTTTAAAATAGTTTTTATAAAGAAAATCGACCTCCACTTTCAAATAATATATAGCAGGATGTAGTAGCCCAACATTTTTGCTTGCAACCATGAGGGAAACAATAAAAAACTATTATAAAATAATATTCTTAAAGATATAAGATACTTGTAGAAGCAAAAGTAGCTAAATCATCTAAATTTCCAGAGAAGAAAATGTCCTTTCTAGGACCAGTTGACAAATGCTGGTGATTTCCTATGCCAGTCATGGTGCTAGGAGAGGTGGAGGCAGTTCACTATGAGAAAGCAAACTGGTAGATTTTTTAAAAGATTTTTTTAATTTACTTTTAGAGAGAGAGGAAGGGAGAGAAGAGAGAGAAACATCAATGTCAGGGCAACACATCCATTGGCTGCCTCCTGGGGATTGAGTCTGCAACCCGGGCTTGTGCTCTAACCAGGAATCGAACTGGCAACCTTCAGTGCATGGGACGATGCCCAACAGGGTGGCCCAACAGAATCACCCTGGCCAGGGCAAACCAATAGAGTCTTGACAGTCACACAGACTGTTGAAGGATTGAAATCTAGTCAAGCCCCAAAATTACCATTTTCCCCAGTAGGACATCTGATAAGGTTTAGGGAAGCCCAAAAAGCTGGTAACAAAAGCCAAAGGTGGTTGCCTCTGTTGGCAGGTGTTGAGGGAGAGGATTGATTGGAAAGGAGCATGTGGGAACTTTGGGTGGCAAAGAATATCCTACATAACAAAGGATAATATGCAAATAAACCAATGACCAGTCGCTATGATGCACACTGACCACCAGGGGGTAGACGCTCAATGCATGAGCTGGCCCCTGGTGGTCAGTGCACTCCCACACGGGGAGCACTGCTTAGCCAGGAGCCCAGAAGCCGGGGTCACGGCTGGCTAGCGCAGAGGAGGTGGCGGCGGGAGTTTCTCCTGCCTCCACAGCAGCACTAAGGAGACTGACAGCTTGGACCCGCCCCTGGGGACAGGGCCTAAGCCATCACTCGGACATCCCCCAAGGGCTCCCGGACTGCGAGAGGGTGCAGGCTGGGCTGAGGGACTCCCTCACCCTCTGAGTGCATGAATCTCGTGCACCAGGCCTCTAGTATTCTATAACTGATTTGGAGAGGTGATTACATACATGGAGCTGTGTAGGTAAAAACTACAGTTCTCCTCTCCTGTAGAGAAAATCCTAGTTCTTTCCTGCTCCTGTGAGCCTTTTACCTGGGTGTCTCCCTTCTAATCACACTCTCACACAGAACACCACACTTCTGATACTTTTGGCAAGTAAAGAGGGAGTAAAATGATCAGGGAAGATGAGAATGGACAAGTCGCACTAACATTTCAGGAAAGAAAAGGGAGGGATGAGGGAATAATTTGTTGTCATTTAAGTGCAGAATGAATGCCAATGGAAGCCAAGAGAGGAAGTGGCATGAAGAGGGTGGGAGAGACCAGCAGGGGGCAGATTTTGCCGGTTCTTGTCGGCCCTGATAAACTATGGATTTCGTTTCTATTTAGAAGGATACGTGATGGAAGATTTGTAAGTGGAAAAGTGACATGATATAATTTATGTTTTAAATAAAGTACTCTGGCTATGATTTAAGATGATTGTGGAGGCAAGAGGCCAGTTAAGAGGCTATCAGGGTAGAGAGCTCATGTTGGCAGGGGCTCGGGTGACAGTGATAGTGATGGAGTTTTGAGCTTTGGGGATGTCATCAGAAGGGCTTGCTAACGGATAGACATGTGGAATGGAAGAAAGCCTTTCCTCCTCATTCATCAAGTATTCAGTGCCCTAGTCTTCCAATACACCATTTCTCCTAGGTTTCCTTCTAGATTACAGATTTCTTTCTCTTTCTCTCATTCTTCTATTATACCAGAATACCTTCTTGTACTCCTTACCTCTCTCTATTCCTTTGTACTAAGTGCTTGATGCTGTTTTCTCTTCCTTCTACATATCCCCCCGAGTTTTTGAAACAGAAGTCATACTTTTTTCACTACTTCATCCCCAAATTTGTATCTTTAGCTCAGACTCCTCTCCTGACAACAGATCGAATTACCTACTAGATATCACTGCTTGAATGGCCCACAAGTGCTTCAAACTCAACATGCGCTACAGTGAACTCAGTCCACTCCTAAGCCTTCTCCGGAATGTCCTTCACTGTTTAATAGCATAACTATGTTTCATAACCCAAGCCAAAAACCTGGGGGATATCCTAAACATGGTTTTCTCAGCTCTCAATATCAGTTGCAATGTCCTATCAATTGTATACCTTAGTACCGGGGCATATCTTTTCCAAGTATCCATCATAATTTTTTCCATCCCTATATTTAATTGCTTAATTCAGACATTCATCTTCTCTATACAGATTGTTTCAAATATTCCCACAGATTTCTCTCTCTCAGTTCTGTCTGTTCAAATCCAGACTCCACCCGGCCTATGACATCTTTGAGTGGTCTATATATTACTCAGTCCATTCCTATTATTCCTTTGCTTAAAGCCTCCGTTAGTTCCATTGCCTCTGGGATAAATACAAGTTGTTGCTTACATGGCATACCGGACCATCTGTGATCTGTACCCCACTTATAGTACTTACTTCACCTCCCACTATTTCTCAATTCACATTGTATGCTACAGTTACAATGAATTATTTAAGTTCTCCAAATTTTCCATATTGTTCTATGCCTGAAAAGCCAAGTATTCCCTCTTCTGAGAAGTTTTCTCTAATCCTCACAGATGTGATCAATTTCTTCCTCATTTCCAAATTTTGCTTTGGACATTTCTTCTTCATACCACTAGTTTTACACTGTACAACTACTAATGGTTTGATCACTGTCTTGAGCCTCTTTTATTCCCATTCTTCAGCTCTTATTCTTCATGCTTTCTCCCAGAGGCACTCATGTGTTTGTATGTGCTCTGACAAAATATAAGTCTTATTGTTTTGTATTGATGTAGTTTTAATTCATGGAAATGGTATTGTGTTATATATCTCATTAAAAAATAACTCTACGTCTTTACAATGCATCCACGTTGCTTTGTTGCAGCTAGTATGTTGCTTCTAACAGGTTCCTCCTAATATCCCAAGAATACACCTACCACCTTTTACCCATATATTCTACAGGTGACACACAAGCAGAATGCCGTCAGCTCCTTCTCATAACTGAGGTGGCGGTGAACATACACATCAATGTCTCTCTCTTCTGTACATAGACTGTAATTTGTCCTGCTAAGAGTACATACACACCAGAGAGACTGATAAAACAGCTTCATTTTTCAAGTCATATCTGCCATCTTTTCCTTCCTGCTGACTAATAAATCATGACCTGCCTGTTGCATCCATCTTTTTTAGGTTAGTTAACATGTTCAGTCTCCCAAGCTGATTAACTGGTTAACTCGTTTTTGCACCTGCACAGCAATGACCTTGCAAGACATCTGTTCTCTGTTTGACATCTCTTTAATTTTATTAGTGGCTTATGGACAAAATCACTTGACTGAAACTTTTTCAAGTTTAAGTTATTTGGATTCACAAGAGCATTTTTCTCCCTGTTATAAATCAATGAACCCAGGAAGATTAACTGCCTGCATGTGAGCTTCAAAAGAGCCTCTATGGCCAGACAGAGTTGAAAGAAACACATAATTCCCTAAAACACTAAATACAAGCTGATCAAAGTTATTGGGGCTGGTTACTTAATGCTGTACTTCCTTATTGTCACACAATCTAATTTGAAGTAGTTTGAATCTAAAGCCTATATTACTAGATCTCAAAAAGTCTTCATGGGGGGGGGGGGGGGAATCATAATTTCTATATCCTGACTGGTCCAAATGTGTGTTTAGACAGATATAAACTAAACTCTGGGCTAAAAATTCCTGAACCTAATTTGTGACAATCCATATGCTTTAGAAATTAAAATTAAAAGAAACCTAGTAATGAACCATTTCAAACAAGAATGATTCCCATACAGAATAATCATGGAATCCTGGAAGCAAACAGAATCATAAATCCTTAATATTTTTGTAGTAAGAGGGGGATTGTTCAAGCCCTTGGAATTCTAAAGAGATTCCAAGGCCAGTCATGTGAGAGTTGAGGAGACCCAAAGGGTGGGGGCTCACCAAAACAGCCTTCTTTTTATTTGTTATATATTTTTTTAATGTTGTGCTTTTATGTAAGAGGTGATTTGGGGGGGGAAAAGTTCCACTCCTTAAAAAATAAATTGAAAGTCATTGGTCTAGCCCAGTCTTGCACACAAATCAATTCCTTCTATGACATCCTTGACAGGCAGTAATTCAATATCTGCTTGAACACTGCTGTCATTGTGAGTTCATTATCCTGAAGCAGCTCATTTCCATATTGGATATCTCAAGTTCTTGGGAAGTTCCTCCCTCCTAGAGTGCCAAGTTTCACCTCCCTATAAATTCTAAGCCCCAGTTAAGTCCTCTGGGATAATACAGAATTTCTATTTGTTACCTCCCTCTTCCATGTCCCTTCAGAACTTAAAGGATGATATTTTTTTCATTCCACATTTTAAGACTAACTTTAATCTCCAAATCACATCTCCATATATCTATTTTCTTTTTTGTTGATTTCACTTAAGCTTAAATGCACAGTTTCTTCAACAAAGACTATAAGCACATATGTACCATGTCTGTTCTATGTTTTATGTAACACACAGAAACAGCTTTTTAAGAGAAATGCATTGACCCCACCCCCTGGGTATTTCATGATTATAAAGACAGGTATCCAAACAATCCTAGCCATATTCTTGATACTACTGGTAGTCAGCATCCATATTGTGTCAAAAATGAACAGGATTTGTGACAATATTCATTGTACCTAGTACTTTAGGCAATCTAAACTGTTGCTGTTTCATTGAGCAAGAAGGATTGAGCATAGCATGCTATTTGTTTTTCCTTCTTGAGATTTTGATTTTTCAGAAACACAGCCATCTGACACTTACTTCCATGTTTTCATCTTGTAAACCTGAATTCTATTTCAACTATTCCACATCTGTGCTTACTGACAGTGCCTTAACAAGGGGGAGGGGGGATTTATACATCATTTTCCCTTTCTGTTACCTAAAAACATAAGTATACATATATTGAACATATTCTTACAAATGCCTGGGTCATGTTTATCAGCTAGAATTCTTCTACTTAATGTGTAGGTATTCTTAGTCATGATAGTTAACCAAGACATTAACATGAATAGAAGGTTGTTGATTTAAGACAAACTTGAGATCCACTAAAATGCCTTGTATGTATGTTTGTCTGTCTGGTGACTATGGAAGCCTCATATGCTTTTTTTTTTTTTTTACTTTTGGGAATCATTATATATCTCAGCTCTTAAGTTAAAATTTAATGCTATTTGTCGGTTTGCTAATACTAGTATGTTCTGTGCATCTACCTTCCATTGGAATTACTTATTCCATTAATATCAATTTTTGTTGCAAATCTAACTGATGGAGGAGCTTCTGAGTATCTGGGTCCACATTCTACTTTCTGGCTATGTACCTTGTTTCCATAATTTGTCTGTGGAGATCCCCATCATTTCCTGTTAAATGAATTATTGATATGTCTATTTTGTACAAATTAGCCATGCCCAGTTCCTTAAAACACACAGCTCTTATAAGCTCTAGTGGAAAAATTTATTCTATTCATATTAGTTGCTCCTTTACCTTTATCATCATATCATCTTAGAGTTGGTCACTTTCTTTCATTTACTTCTACTAAATAAATATGCATCTTGGAGGCATGGATTACATCTTTCTTATTTTGGTATGCCCAGGGCATGAGCCCAGTAGATTATTCTAGGCATTCACCCTATATTGGTTAGTTTTAAATTCAAAACAAAATATATGTTTTCTAAAGTAGAACTGAAAGATGATAGGCAACAAAAACAGACCCTAAAATCTTAATCTTAGGCAAGCGTAACTGTCAGCCACAGCAAGAACCCTTGCCTTCCCAAACTTCACATTCTGGCCTTCAAAAATGCTACCTTTTTCTCATGTAGAAAAGCCAGGAAAACTACCCGAGGAAAATCATGAGAAAAGTACAATACAAAGCAAACCAAGGAAGTAAAAGTTCATGAAAATCTAGCAACTTCAATTACAATTCCAGTGGAAAGATGGAGACCTTTGCTAGTGCCCTCTCTAAGGAACATAATGTCTGGGCACCTTGGGGATGGAGTGCCAGGTGTTGTGCTGTGACCAGTAGACTGAGTTTAATAACCCAGAATCATGTGCCAAGGCAGGTGGGGAAATGAAAAGTAGGTGTTCAACTCCCAGTAAACTTGCTGGAAGAAGAAAAAGTACAACTGTCCAGTAACTGTGGGTGGTGAAATTATGAGAAAATTAGAAGTACAATTGGACTGTTTAAAGTCTCAAGCAGTAGGAAACCTTGCAGAAAAAGGTGTGAGTTTTGCAAACAGCCAAGAGTACAAGAGTCAGGTTATGCCCCAGAAAAAGACACTTCTCTCCCTCTGTTTTGAAAACGTTGGCAGACTAGAGCGTTAGAAAATGAAATACAAACTTAGTCCCTGGTACCTTTCCAAGCCTGGATTCACAGAATAAACCTGTACCCATATACACCACACACACACACACACACACACACACACACACTCCTGTTTAATTTGAAGAGAAGCCTGCCAGGACTGAATGACCTGAAGAAGAAGCTTCCATTGTGTGCCTGGGAACAATAAGCTTGATAGTAGAGGCAGAGCAAGACTATCAGCAGAAAGATGCCCTTTCATATCACTGATTTTCATTCACGTTTCTGGCTTCATCAGTGTTCGTGTCACCTATGTAGCAATGACAACCAAGTTTACGTGTTTAGCTATGACCTCTCCTCTGAGCTTTAGTCTCATGTATTCAAATGCTTACTCTTTGTCTACAGAGTGATGGCATAAGGACGCCTGAATATCAACATATGCAAAATGAACCTGTAATCTTTCCTTACACCTGGTACTCTACCAGGGTTCCTTATCCCGCAACCCAGCTGCCTCCTGCACACTCCACACTGGGAATCGAGCCCGCAACCCAGGCACCTTCACTATCCAATTGTACAAGCCCCAAACCCAAGAGACATTGCATCCCACCATCATATAAATATCCAACTGACTCTAAGTTCTATCAATTCTTACCAAGTTCTTCATTCTGTCCACCTCATTTTTTAGTCTTTCTTAGCTACCATCTTGACTACTGGTTTAGCCTCCTAACGGGTGTCCCACATCTACTCTTACCATTCCAAGCTGTCCTTCATACCAAGCTCTTCAAATTCTTTTATGTGTTCTGGTCATTCTCAGTCTAAGAATTCTTATCCTGGCCACAAAGTCTTTAATGGTCTGGTCCCTGCCTACCATCCTAATATCAGCAAGTATTACTCTACTTCTCATTTGAATGACACACTGCACAGTTTCTTCAACTCTTCAGAAAACCTTGCTTTCTCCTTTAACAGAGTTTTTTGCTCAAGCGACTGCTTCTGGTTGGAATCCTCATCTAGCTGACCTATCCTCACTCTTCAGGTCTTAGCTCAGATGTCCCTTCCTTAGGGAAGCCTTCCTGTACTCAGACTGATTGGTACCTTCCCTTATTAGCACTTACCACAGTGGTGATTTTATATTTGAATATGTGTCCTTTTGATTCACGTTTCTCTACCCTTATAGACTTTAGGTTCCCAAGGTACAGGAACCATTCCTGGTGTTGTCAGGACCTGATGCTGCTGCCTGATCTATGGGCATTCAGCCAACATTTTTAATGAATGAATGAATGAATGAATGAATGAAGACTAACACCTAAAAGCTCAGTGTGTGAGAAAAACCAATAGGCTGCTATCTTCTTATTCATTCATAACATCTAGTATTTGTATACTGAGCACTGAGTGACTGCTTGATTGTTTGGAGACTGATATATATATATATATATATATATATATATATATATATATATATATTATTGATTTCAGAGAGGAAGTGAGAGGAGAGAGAGAGAGAGAAACATCAATAATGAGAATCATTGATCAGCTGCCTCCTGCACACTCCACATTGGAATCGAGCCCGCAACCCAGGCATATGCCCTGACCGGGAATTGAACCATGATCTCCTGGTTCATAGGTCAATGCTCAACCACTGAGCAACACTGGCCAGGCAAGACCATTCTTGGTGGGCTGAGCCACGGTTTGATCTGTTGACATTAATTCTATACTCTAACCATTTAGACCATGGGGTACACTGACTAGTTGGTTAGTAATTTACCTTTATTCTGCATACTTTTCTAAAAATCCAGCTGAGGCAATGTGAGTGAGACAGAACCCTGGCTGACCTGTGGGCATGCATAAGCTTAGGGAGGTCATGGTGGCCTTGGCTTGGAGGGCAACTCTTCCTGGCCTCAACAGCCAGGATGATCACACCTGAGCCTCAGTGTGTCCATATTTACAAAGAAGTGAGGGAGAGACCTGGTCATGTGAGTCAGAAGTCAGCTTGGAGAGCTCACAAGCTCTAGTTGTACCAATGAGAGTGGGAGTCATGACTTCTCACTTGGCTCCCACATAAGAAGCCACCTCCTCAGTGAGGTTTTCTCCCTTCTACACCACAATAGGAAATTACTTCAACAACGTTGGCCACCGACTTTCTATTGTAAAGGAGCTTGGGCTAGTATAGTCTCAACAAATTCTTTAATTAAGTTGAATATAAATAGGTTCACCTGATAACTACATCATCTTGTACATGAGAAATATTTAAAGACTCAAGTGTCTAGGCTGGGCTGAGATAAGAACCCAGAAAATGCATGAAAAGGTCCAAATGACTAGTGTCTGCAAATATATCCCAAAAATATTTTTTATACTCTTTTGGTATGTCTAGTTCTGATCGAATCAAAGAAACCAGATGTTAAGAGAAAGAAAGAAAACACCACAAAACAATTTGTCTGACGATTTTACAAAAACAAAAATGAAATTAGATCATTCATTTCTCAAAATTCCAGCATGTCTACTGTGATCTTAAGTGGGTCTGCTTATCTGAAATTACACAATGATCATGGTTAATGCCAGTTCCCCTTTCCACAGAAGATATGGAGAGCTTTGTTTCATCTTTGTAATAATATTAACTAATATAGTGAAGCACTTTAGAATTTATAAATCATAGTTGCATGCACTGTATCACTAGGGTTTCAAAGCCTTGAGAGGTGTTGTGGGCCTACTTTATTACCATATTGATACTGTAATTGAGGACACTGGGGTTCAAATAAGTTCAGTAGGGACAGTAGATAATTTTCATGCCTGAGACTTAAAAGCCAAATTCAGTCTTTTTTCCATTATTCCATACCACTGGGGTTTTTTGTTTGTTTTTCATCCTACTATTTAAAAATTGCAATTTATTGAAAATTTTGATAATCTGTCAAGTAGGTACATTTGTGTTATGAAGAGAAACAGAGGTTATCTATTTTCCGCAATTTTTATTGTTCTATCATTTAGTGTGGATTTAGTCTACCTGGAGTTCATAGTAAAAATGATAACTCCTGCTAGAGAAATGCGAACTATGAAACCTAAATCTGGAATGCTTCTACTTCTGTGTGTTTGGGAGATAAGCTAGTAGTTCCTGGCCAGTGTAGTCCATTCCAAAAGGTCATGCCACTGTTTTCTTTTTGAGCTGAAATTTTGCATTTTTATTATTAAAAGTATTTTTATTTACCAAGCAATTGATCAAAAAAATGTTTACACTCAGTCCCCCTGCTGAAATCTGAGGCAGACATGGATGGATAAGATACAGTACACTCACCCATTTAGACTTGCTTGGGGAGCTGGGTACAGGGAAGGGAGAGGAAGAGTGGACAAGGATAGTCAGCAAAAGCTACATGAGATGGGAAGGAAAACTGAGGCTATTTGTGGAAGCTCAAATCTCAGTAACTTGCTGACCAGAGCAGAAGTGCACAGCATAAACAACAGAGCATAAAGCAGACTTGAGCGGGACTTGGGTCATCAGAACTGTTTTATCCTTGTAGCCACAGCTGCTCTATTTCTGTCCTATCTAAAAGATAGCTAAGGCTATAGAAAGTGTCCTTGGACATGATTTTTTAAAATTGGCTGATTATAAAACATTTCATTTTACACCTGTACATCCAAAATGCATAGATTTCAGTCTTCTCATTCATTCTTCCCATCAGCCTGAAAAGTGGGGCAAGGCAGGGTTAGTGTTCCCTCTCCTCAGCTGGAGAAGCTAAACTCCTGGGAATGCATCTGCATGTTGGTCATTGGGGCAACTGGCCCCTCTCCTAGCTTTCCGTCTACTCCAGGCTTCTGCTCCATTGCCCTGAGTGGTGTGTGTGTGTGTGTGTGTGTGTGTGTGTGTGTGTGTGTGAGACCTCATCATAATGCTCTGTCACTCTTCTGATTCATACTTTTACACAATGGGAATTGAGAACAAGAACTTGGACAAACCTCATAGAACAATGACCTTAAAATCTTGATACTCAGTACAAAAACCTCACAATTTCTCTCAGGTTTGCATGCAAAATTTACAATCTTTGTTCTTAACCACATGACCACCTTATCAAAAAAAAAATCTTAATTTTAGAGCAGTTCCAACACAGCTGGACTGTTTCTAGGCTGCAAAGAATTCCTAACAGTGCCTGTCATTGCTGGGTTTGGGGTAAGGTAAGTACATTGGCATCCGAAGTGGAGAGCTTCCCCGAGAGCCACACAGTTTCATGGGCTCCTTCAATCCAAATTTACCTCCAACCTAAATCCCTGCAACATCATTTGTTCTCTTATTGTCTCCAGCAAAGACACTCTTGGGTCATGCCTGGGGCAGTAAAGTGTGAACAGCACTTCCCACTTGGCTCCTTAGGAATTCCAGCCCAAGCAACAAGCTAGCCTGAGTGGAAGGGTATGATTTCCTGTCCAGACCCCCTTCCTTTCCATCAAACCCATTCATCTGAATCTCTTTTCCACCGCGAGAGGTTTTGTTTTCCAGCCGTGGGTCCTGGGCACCACAGACAATTGTCTTTACTTGGACACATAGTTGGCCACCCAAAGACCTCTGCTTCCAAGGGGAACACATTCTCTCCTCTACCTGGTGAAACTGCGCACCTTCCACTAGGGAACTGATGAAGGTCCTTACGTGGTAAACCTAGTCTCCTCCCTGTTTAAGCATTTGGGGAAAATCTCTATAAGAGTTTTGCTTTTATTGCTCCACAGTAAAGTAGGACGGCTTAGCCTCCCTTGCTTTTGCCCACTTGGTCTCTGCCACTTACTAGATGAGAGAGAAGCCCTCAGCATTGCAGATTTCGTTCCCCTCCATGGGGATTATCACACATCCTCCCTGAAAGAACTTGCTGTGTGAATTGGCAATTTGAAAACTTGGGTTTTCCTCATTTGAAGCCAGGAGATTGGACTTAGACTCGCACACTTCACCCTGGCTTCTAAGAACTGCCCTCTATGTCAAGAAGTCACTTCCACGATCTAGAAAACTCACTCTCCTTTTGAAGGAGATCCTGACTCCATTTCCTCAACCAGCTCCTGAAGCACACATTTGAATAATCTCCCGTTACCCATCCCTCCCAGGTGGCAGGCAGAGTCAAACTCACAATTTAAGCTTAACGTGCATCATGAGTTTGTGTGCTCAAGGGATTATCAAACTGTGGCTTTAAAATGGGTAAAACAACTTCTCTGAATCTCAGTTATCTCTCTCCCCCTCTCTCTGTGTTTCTCTCTCTCTCTCTCTTTCCACACACATGCAGTCATTCTAAGAGGAGGCTATTAGCTGGCTCAGTCCCACATTGATAAAGTCCAAATATCTTCATCAGAACTAATAGGTCCTACATGATCCAATTTCTGCTTACTTCCAGAATCAAATTCCCATGGTCTCTCCTTGAGGAAAGAAATCATGACTTCTTACTGTACCTGCCTGATACACAGCAGATAGTCAAGACACATTTATTGAATGAGGAAATAACTGAGTCAATTAATTAACCAACAGGTTTTATACAGAGAACCTGAGCAAAAAGCACTCTTCTTAGTCTTCTGTTACAATGTCTATTCTACATTTTAATCCCTGCTGGGATCATGCTGTCTTTGCAAGGATTTTTAATATTAGAGATGCTCAGCTCACCAAAGCATTGCATGTTTCCTTCGGGACAGAACAACATTCTTTTTATTTCTCTCATTTTCAGCTTTAACGGAGCTTTTTATTTATTTTAACATGTATAGCATGTAGTGATTATAAAACACAAAGGCTGACCCCAAAACTACAGACTTGCCTTTTTCAAGTTCACCATGTTTCTCTGTTGTACTTCCCTGCATTCTCATTTCATAGGTGAATACAATGGTGTTCTCCATCTTTGCTCTTTCATCTGATTCAGCTACATTTTCCTTCTCAGATCGCTAGTAATCTCTCCTCCTTGCATTTTCCTAAAGCCACCATTCTAGATGGGTTCGTAATAAGTCTTTAGATGGACATCCACAATTCATTGATTCAGTCATTTCTTATTTCAATAAACACTGACTACCTACTACATGCCAGAAAGCCACTGTACAAGCCCTCTACTTGCTTTCAGTTTTGGTCCTGTAACCACCAGGCAAACTCTCCCAGACCAAGCTACCCAAATACCAATTTCATGATATTCAACCCCTTCCAAGACATTATTGTGTCCATCTTTGGAAAATATGATCTGCCACAGTCTTAAAGCTTGAAAGTGGCAGAACCAGGCTGTTGCATATGTGTTAGTTTTTTCTCTCCTTTAGATAAAGTGTAATGTCTTTCAGAGATGAAATCATAGCTTAAGTTTCCCACAGAATAGGACAATAATTATAAGCCAGAATAAATGTTTTAATTATTTAAAATAAACCAGAAAGAGTGAAAGTCAGATGGTATGGGATATTTTTTAAGATGATGAAAATGTTCTAAAATTGACAGTGGTGACAGTTACATACATACATATATATACATATTCACAATGATTGACTTGTACACTTAAATGGGTAAGTTGTAGGATATTGGAACTATATCTCAATAAAAACATTTCAATAGAGAAGTAGAAATTAAGTCATTCCCATATAAACAAAAATGAAGAGAGTTTATTGCTAGCAGACGTGCTCTACAAGGGAATCTTTCCAACATCCTTTTATGCAGAAATAGACAAACTGATCTGAAAATTCATATGAAATTGCAAGAGATTCTGAGTAGTCAAAACAATCTTGAAAAAGAAAAACAAAGTTGGGTGACTCACATTTCCCAATTTCAAAACTTACTATCAAACTATAGTCGTTAAAAATATAGTATTGACTTAAGAATAGACATAGATCAATAGAATAGAATTAAGAGCCCAGAAGTAAACTCATGTACCTATGGCCAATTGATTTCAACCGAAACCATTCAATGGAGAAAGTATAGCCTTTTCAACAAGTGGTGCTGGAATAACTGGATATTCACATAAAAAAAGAATGAATTTGGACCACTATCTTATACCATATATAATATAAAAATTTACTCAAAGTGGATGAAAGGCCTAAATGTAAGCACTAAAGCCATTCATCTCTTAGAAGGAAATATAGTTATATACCTTTATGACCTTGGATTAGACGATAGTTTCATAAATATGACACCCAAATCACAAGGAACAAAAGAAAAAAAATTGATCTTGGTCAAAATTTAAAACTTTTAGGCAAAGGACAATATTAAGAAGGTGCAAAGGCGTTCTCAGAAGGAGAGACAATATCTGCAAATCATATATCTGGTAGGGTTCTCATACCCAGAAAAGTATTCTTATGGCCCAAAAACAAAAAGACAACCCAATTTTTAAAAAATAGGCAAATGACTTGAATAGGTATTTCTCTAAAGAAGATATAAAAATGGCCCCACAAAATGGCCAATGAGCAAATGAAAAGATGCTACATCATTAATCATTAGGGATGCAAATCAAAACCACAATGAGATACCACTTCACACCCACTAGCATGGCTCCAATGTTTAAAAATTACCAAAAAAACAAACAAAAACAAAAAAAAAACAGAAGTATCAAATGTCGGTGAGAATATGGAGAAATTGCAACCCTCCTACATTGCCAGTGAGAATGTCAAAATAGTGTAACCACTCTGAAAAACACTTTGGTAGTCCTTTAATAAAGTTAAACAGGATTACCATATGACTTAGAAATTCTATTCCTAGGTAAACCCAAGAGAATTGAAAACAAGCTAACAAAAATTCAAACAAAGACGTGTACATGAGTGTTCATAGCAGCATTATTCATCAATAGCCAAAAATGAAAAACAATCCAAATGTCCATCAACTAACAAATGGATAAATAAAATGTAGTATAAACATACAGTGAAATATTATTCAACCATAAAAAAGGAATTAAGTACTGATACATGCTACAACATGGATGAGCCTTGAATCCACTTTGCTGAGAGAAGCCATTCATAAAGGGCCACACAGTCTATGTTTTGTTATATGAAATGTCTAGAATTGGCAAATCCATAGAGACAGAAAGCTGATTAGTGGTTTCCAGAGGCTCTGGGGAGTGGGGAGAGTGCTTAATGGGTACAGAGTTCTTCAGGGTGATAAAAAAGCATGCTGGAATTAGATAGTGGCAGTGGTGCACAACATTGGGAATGTACGAAAATTCACTGAGTTGTAGGCTTTTAAATGGTTAAAATGGTGAGTTTCAACTAATCTCATTAATTATAAAAAGTAAAATAAAGACTGAAAAATCTTTATTTTATAGTACATTGCTTACTCATGTTCTCATTTGTTTTCATAGAAATAACCACATGTAAGGAAAACTATGCTTTGATTACGGATTTAGGCTGTGTGATGAGCTTAAAAAATACAGAGATTTCAGAGTTAGTTCTAGTTTTGATATTCAAGAACCACATGACCTTGGGGAAGTCCCTCCATTTCTCTGGGCTGCAGTTACCTCAGATGACATGCTGGTGTCTACCTGCCCAATGTATGGGCCAGGCCTGGTCTGGATCCAAGCACTACATAGAGAGGCCATGAGTCAGTGCTGAGCCTGACTCATCACGAGATGTGTTAATGGTAAAGTGGGAGGAGAGGGGAAACAATCCACAGTTTTTCCTAAGGTTTCCCTGAGTGATCCTCATTTGTGGGCAAAATGCTCAAGACTGCTATTTTTAAAGGGTGACGATATTTGGTTATAATGTTCTCAGAGGAAGGGGAGGTAAGGACTGGGAGAAGTTTGCCCAAACCACAGGGCCTCCGAACTGCAGTCCACATCACCAGCAACAGCCCTAATGAGCTCTGTGCTGGACTCTCCAAATTGAATTACATAATACATTTCCGTTTCATTTCATGAATCACAGCTTGGGATACAATGTTCCTGGGTTGCAGTTGATATATTTCAGAGATTACCAAAGATTTCAAAAAGAAAAATCTATTTTATTAAATTCATATGTAAAATGTCTGTATGTCAGCCAACTTATTTATTTTCAAATTTGGGATTTTCTTAAATGCCATAGTTAGAGCTCAATGTCAAGAGAGTTCCCGATAAACCCATTAATGAATGGTAAGACTGCAGTTGCCCCTGGATTTTTCATTTCTTTTGACAGCTTAGTTCCTGGTTGATGACGGTGGGTTTGATTTCAGCTGCCCCTGTTGGAGTCCCTTTGCGGGTAAGAGTAAGAAAGAAGCCGTAAAGCCTCAGAACATGGACCAGGGGGGAGTGAAACTCAGAGAGAGAACTAGGTAACAGTGAGTTTAGTTCCCTGGGACTCTCAACCCCAAATTCAAACATTAACCCCTTTGTGGATGGCAGTGCTCAATTCTCTTTGCTCAGTACAACAAGGAGTCAGAGCTCGGGTTCCAGAATTAGAAACCAGAGGTTCAAATCCTAGGTTGGCCATTGTTAACTATGCAACCTTAGGAAAGTTATTTGATCTAAGACTCAGTGTATTGACCTGTAATATGGGAGTAACAATAGCATGTTGTAGAGTTGTAAGGACTAATGGCCTGAGGTAAGTACACGATTAACATAGCGCCTACCCATAGGAAGTAGTTGATAAATATCAGCTGGGTATTATTGCTGCTATGCTAGCTTAGAAGCAGCGACTTTGAATTATAAATTGAGTTTGGGCGCATCCAGCATCTCCTGCATCATCACTTATTTTCGGGTTCCCTTTGGTGACAGTACATACTCTTTAAGATGTGACTTGGCTGTACATCATTAATTCATCCGTCATTTATTTAATATTTAGTGACCACCTTCTATGAGCGAGACAGAATGTAAAACATACAAATACAGTTTCTTCCCTCAAAATTTTAAGTGGGGCAAAGATGAGACTGAGATGAATCCAAGCTGGTTTGGTGAGTACTTAAGGCGATGAAGGTGGTGTGGGAGCAGAGAGATAGGGCCCCTGAGCCAGAGTGGCCGCTGGGAGAACGTGCCTTCCCTACCAGGCTGCTGCATGGGTGAGGCGGGAGCCGGTGTGGAAGTGGAAAGGGCTATGGGTGGATGGGGTGGGGGAGATGGAGACTAGTCACCACGAGGCAGCTGAGAACGGGTGCAGGGAACTGCATTATTCAATGTCTTCTCTAAGCCCAGAGTCTTTACAGTCCAACAAATGGAACCCCCATTGTTCAGAGGAGGAAATGGAGGCCCAGAGGGGCTCTGTACCTGGTCCAAGATCATACAGCCAGAAGGTAACAACAGAGACAAGAGTCAAGCCCAAATCTGTGTGGCTCTGTCCACAGGTTCACACCACTCCATTACTGTACCACACAGTCTGTAATCAAGACTAGGTCATTGGTCCTGATTAGACATCCAGAGATGCCTCCTTGGCCTTCTGGACTAACATACATTGCACCAATTAGCATTTAATAATATATAGATCATCTAATCACAATTTCTTTGGGAGCAATAGTGAGCAGCTGATAAGTCACTTGAGCACTGCCCACAATTCCTTTTGGCCTACATTCTCACACCCCAGCTTAGTTTTTTAAAAAATAGAATGCAGGTGTGATGGGGCCCTTTTCAACTTTTACTAGGGAAGACAAAACACAACCCTTAGTTTGTAAAAGAATATTGTAGCACTATTAAAATGGCTGATTTTTCTTCTTCTTAACCCCTAAACACCTATCAATAGAGTAAGACTTGTTATTTCTGCAAACCCATTGTTATTAACAACCATGATGATCTATCTTGCAAAGGACAGAGCTCACAGTGCTAAGGGTGGCTGTGTGTGCGTCTTGCAGGCTCAGTCCCTATGATATATTCTGGGTGACACCCCCACCTGACACATGCATGGCATTTGTAATTTGTAAAGCCCTGGGCTTCCTCTTTCTCCTTTGGTGATCATACCACTGCAGAAGCAAAACAGAACAGGTATTCCCACACTCATGGTGCAACAAGGGCCCGAGTCTCCCCCAGTTCTGTTCCCTACACCATCCTCTCTCCTAATTGCCCTGTTCATTTTGTACCCGTGAGGGTTAACTGGGAACACAGGAGTTCTGTTAAATATCACGGTAGTTAGTACATTTTAATCCTGATCCCCTAACCTACTGTAGCTGCTGTAAAATATATGGCAATAATTTCCTGAGGCAGGGTAATGTATAAGGAATGTCAGGCCAGCCTCTGGGCATATTTGCCTTAGCTCAGTTTTATTAAAGTGAAACTTTTATTAAGGCATGTGGTGAATTGAGCAATCGGCATGATTCATGCCGTTATAAACCCATTGCTACACTCACAATAAATCAATGAGCCATTGTCGTACATTTGCTGTGGAGTTGGTAGAAATGAGGAAAAAATCAATATGGGGATATTATTCAGACCATATGAAAGTATTAAAGTGTATTCTGTGTGTATTAAACCTGGCCAAACCATATTTCATGTGCACTTTTTCCCTGTAAATATCTCCGTTACTATCCTCTATCCCACACTATTTGCTAATCCATATGCTATTGTGAAATAATTATAGAAAATACTTCAAATTCCACATAGGTCTTTATAATTTTAAAAATTTACTTCATAAGGATAAATTTGCATAGCAAAATTATCCTGAGGAGAGAGCATTGACAATAAATGTAGAACAATGAGCCACTTCCTTTGCAAACACAGAGTAGCCGTTAACTTCATACAATTCAAAAAAAAGTCAACCAACTGGAGGAAGTGATTTGAATCACAGAAGGGGCACTTTTCATTATCTCCCAGCTTGATAGGGACAATCACTGAGCCAGCAGCAATCTCCACGTATCTGGAAACTATTACCATATCTCCGTTTACCTGGAACCATCACCAAATGTTGAAATATGGATCGGTGACAAACATTTCCCTATGGTGGCCGTGTGTGAGCACCTGCATCTCTGCAGTAGGAAGTTTCTGGTTCCTCTGGAGACTGATGTGAGTTGGTCACACACACAAAAAAGGTGCAGCCACATCTGGCTTCAAACATGGGCTGCAATACCACTGAGATCATTCTCTGTTTGAGGAAGTGGGGAGCTGGGCCATTTATTGCCATCAGAGTGACTTAAAAGGGGTTCCTGGGGCGCTCTAGTGCTCTCTGAAATGAAGGTTGGATTTCACAGAACACCTATGCAATGCCCATGGGGTTCAAGGCCCTCCGCTGTGCCTGAAGGGAAAGGCAGAAGTGAATGTGCCAAGGTGTGACATGCAGTAGGTCTAGACAAGTGCTCTAAGAAGAGATGGGGCCCAAGGGGAGGCGGGGACAGTTTCAACAGAAGGATCCAAGATTCCTGGAGGAGGTTTGGAGGATGGTTCTAACTTCAACAGGCTTAGTACATGAACCAAAAATATTTTCCTGTCCTTAAGTGGGTGGCTGTTTGTAGCTTGCCACCCAAGGGCTATCTTTTGAAGAAAGAAAATCGATTACTCCACATAATTGAAAGTCAATTGGGAAGCTATCTATGTGACGTCATTTTACATTTTCCAATTGAAAAAAGAGATCCAAATACATAATCCAGGCACCAGGGGCATCAGGGAGTTTTGAAATGACTCTAGTAAAGTTTAAAGTCTTTTGTGAGCAAAAGGATTATACTTATCCCCAGGTGGAAACCTTTCTGCCCTACTTTGTTCTGCTTTTCTGTGTGACAAATTTAATAAAACCAACATTCCTTATTTAACCATGTAAACTAGTTAAACTATGGGATTTATGATAAATTTAATAAAAATAATATTCCTTATTTATCTACTTAAACTATGGGATTTAACTTTTCTTGAATTTAAATGAAATAGGTGGGGGAGAGAGCAGAAATAAACAGGAAGGCTGAGTAAGAGATTTGACCCCCCCAGTATTGCGGGGTCGAGGAGGTGGGAACTAAGTTCACGAGTGTAGTAACTTCGCTGCTCCCAGGATGCAGCGTGAATGTGCTGGTCTCCTCCTGCCTTCCATGCTTCCATTTGGACCCCAACCTATTGATGCTAGGAGCTTCGATGGAGAGACCAGAGTGCTTGTGACATAATCTTTGGCTTTAGTATGGTATGTGTGTCTTTCAGGGCATATGGTCTGAGATGATCCATCATGGCCTATGATGTCAGATTATCCACCGAGACTGAGGTCTCTTTGCAGAAATGCAATTACATTCAGATAATGGTATTTCCAGTTGTTGTGATAGACAAGACCGATGCTGGGAAGAAGTGACTGGTAGAACACTGGATGATATACACCCGGCGCAGGCACAAGAACGAGGCCTCGCGATCCCAGCTGTCGGTGAGTTCTGCAGCCCTTTCCTGTACATTTCTCAGCAGTCAGCATTGGTTGCCATCCAACACCCCATGGTCAACCATTCCACAGAGCTCCGCCCAACAGCCCGGTGAAGTCCCAGGCCACTGCACTGATTACCCGCCTTCCTCCCGCCATGGATCCCTTCTCCCTCCGCTCCTCTCGCTTCATAAACCGAAAGGACCATTTAGAGGGCTGCTCTTTCCTCTTTGTGCTTAATTACCCCAATCATGCTACTTTTCCTCTAAATCTGGATTTTTGTTTTACTTTTCTACCTTTCATTGCTTCCCTTTTTAAAAGATTTTTCTAGCCTTTTTTCTGTAGCCTGCTTTGAACCTTCTGTCCTCCCAAACAATGACCTCCCAGCGATGAAGGAAGAAAAGCTGATCGTGTTGGTTGAGAGTATGTTTCAGGAAATGCGTGAATTGACTTTCTTCTCCCAAATGCCTATCTTAACAAGGGACATAATAAGACCAAAGTGCTCTTCAGACTCTAAGGAAGAGAGGATTCCTGGCAGATCTGCAGGCTGTATCCCATCTCAGGCCACGTAAATCAGAATCTCCAGGAAGTGGCATAGGAATCTGTTTTTAACAAGTATGTTATCATCAGGCAAGGTGGAAATCCTGATCTGAGTCATTGATAAAACCCTGATTGGGTATCCCCACATCTTAAAACAGTGTTGCATGAGGTAAGACGTGTAAATCAGGACATATGCCCTCAGGGAGCCTGTACTCTCCTTAGAGATTGTATATATGTATATATGTACACATATGTATATTTGTATATCTATGCATGTGGGTGTCTATACACATACACATATACAGCACTTTTGCTTATATGTCATTTGTAAAATGAGATGCAGGGTAGAGTTGGGGACATGAGGAGATGAAAAATGTGATCTCAGGCTGGGCAGCCACTTCCAAAAAACACTGTACACTCCAGTTGGGGAACACAAGTTTTAGTTGACCCCCTCAGCCACAGGGCCTTGATCAAATAAGGTCTTAATGCCAGGCGAGGTGTCAGGGTGTCACGGAGCAGGTGAGCTGGCCCTGGTAGGGTTTTGAGCAGGGGAATTTTGTCACCAAAGGTATACACTTTGGAAAGGTCAGTCTGGCAACAGCATGTCTCTGGAGGATGGGAACAATGTAGGAAGGGAGAACACTAGGAGACTATTGAAATAGTGCAGCTAAGAAGTGGGGGCCTGCTCTGCCAGCATGATTCAGTGGTTGAGCATTGACCTATGAACCAGGAGGTCATGTTTTGATTTCTGGTCAGGGCATGTGCCCAGGTTGTGGGCTTGATCCCCAGTGTGGGGACATGCAGGAGGCAGCCAATCAATGATTCTCTCTCATCACTGATGTCTGTATCTCTCTCTCCCTCTCCCTCCTCTCTGAAATAAAATATGTATTTTTAAAAAAGAAGAAGAAGAAATGGGGGCCTGAATGAGGATGGCAAGGAGGCAGAAAGAACACATGGAACAGGACTGAATACAGAACAGATGGAGCAGTTGGTCAGAAGGGGTGAGGCGGGGCCACATGAACACCAGTTTCCATACAGGAAGAAGCAGACATTCCGAACCCGCAGGGGGCCAGGCAGGTAGGAGGCTTTCTGTTCCTACATGACCGAAGAGGTATGAGCCTGTGCCTGCAATAAAGGGACAGGCCCCAGCACAGATCTTCGGCTCCATTTGGTTTGGATGAAGCCAAAAGAAACACATCAGATCCCGGGTTCCCGGGCAGACCTTTCCTGAATGTGTCTCACAGACAGTGTCGGCCCAGGCTTTCTTTGCACCTGGGCTGGGGAGCATCTGAGCCTCGAGAGCCTGCTGGTGCACTGTGGACCGGGCAGTTGCCAAAAGTGGCCGAAGGTGCCACTGGAGATCTGTTTTCACAGGTTCTGTTTGGGAACTCAGTGTGGGGCTTGGGGACAGCTGGGAGTTTCTGAGTAATTGCGTACCCAGGGGTGGAGAGAGGCCAAGTACAACAGCAGCCATTCCCCAGGCCCCAAGTGAGGGCAATGCAGGAAGTCAGGTGAGGCTGCAGGAGAGTCTGAGGCCCTCGCCTGCTCCCTAAGGATGAAGCACCCCCCAGAGGCAGACCGGGTAGCTCTGATGAGAACAAGCCGGGCACCCCTGAGTCCAAGTGGTCACTTTCCATATCAGGGGAGTTGGGGTGTTTGATGGACATACAAGTGGTATCTTTAAAGTAACAGATCTGTATAACCTGAGACTTAAATAGACAAGAGGATGATCCAACACAGCAGCAATGTGTTTCCCTTTAAGGCTCAGATCGAATATCAGCTTTGAAGCTTTCCTTGACCTTGTTGTTTTCCACACCCCAGGAAGATTGATCGCCCTTCCACTCCATACTCAGAGCAATTCTACCACCAACTTAACATTTAACCATCCATATTCGATCACCAACTGTCGTTTAAATACTTTCTGGAAGCTCAAGATTGTGGATATAACAGTGGAGAATCTTCAATCCTTGCCTCCTCTTTGGATCATGGGTCACCTCTGGGCTGGGATTGTCTTCCTGGTTTCTGACCATCTGCCTACC
Source organism: Myotis yumanensis (assembly GCF_028538775.1). NCBI lineage: Eukaryota > Metazoa > Chordata > Mammalia > Chiroptera > Vespertilionidae > Myotis > Myotis yumanensis. The sequence continues at coordinate 6,823,401 of NW_027223762.1, forward strand.
TCAGTGGTTCTTATTTAAGACGGACAGAATCAAAATGGTGCGCCAAAGTGTTCTGCACTCTCCAGTGGAAAGTTCCAGAGATGGACCAGAATAGCTCTGCTAGGATCAGACTAGCTGTGCTAGTACCTTTGAAATCAGCAATTTGATTCATTGCCCAGGAGGCGACCCTCCGATACAGATCTTGAGTGGAGTCAGCTACCATTGGAAGGGGGCCATAGCCTGCCTCGTTACATAAAGTGAGGTGTCGCTGCCGCATCATTTTATCACTTAGAGTCACTACTGCCAGGCAGTGTGAAAACCTTGCACTTCAGAGTGGCCTTAAGAGAATATAACAACTTGCCTGGCCAGTGTGGTTCAGTGGTTGAGCATTGACCCAGGAACCAGGAGGTCATGGTTCAATTCCAGGTCAGGGCACATGCCAGAATTGCAGGCTTGGTCCCCAGTAAGGGGCGTGCAGGAGGCAGCCACTCAATGATTCTCTCTCATCATTGATGTTTCTATCTCTCCCTCTCCCTTCCTTTCTGAAACCAACAAAAATATACTAAAAAAAGAGAATATAATAACTTGACCATTATCTGTGATATCACAGCATATGGTTTATTGATATGAATCCAAACTTTATTTCAGACATCACCCCCTTTCAATTCTTTAAGCAAAATCTTTTATAAGTGTAATTAAATATTTAAAAATCCATTTAAAAAAAGAAATGACTTGTTATCCAACAAGATGGAAGATTCCTGGTGCCAAGAAGCCTAAGCCTCAGTCCAGCCTTGAAGACAGAGCCCTGTGATCTGGAGTGGTTTCAACAACTCTTCCTGCTCTTCATTTTTTCGCTTCCTCCCCGATAAAATGAACACTTGCTGCCGAAACCGGTTTGGCTCAGTGGATAGAGCATTGGCCTGCGGACTGAAAGGTCCCAGGTTCGATTCCGGTCAAGGGCATGTACCTTGGTTTCGGGCACATCCCTAGTAGGGGGTGTGTAGGAGGCAGCTGATCGATGTTTCTCTCTCATCGATGTTTCTAACTCTCTATCTCTCTCCCTTCCTCTCTGTAAAAAATCAATAAAATATATTTTTTTAAAAAATAAAATAAAATGAACACTTGCTTCTCAAGTTCAAAAGCTCGCTTTTTCCCTAACACTAAGATCTTATCCTTGATCTGACTTTTGTTGTTTGATTTAACATTAAGTTCCTTCACAGTTTAGAACCTCTGTGCTTATTTTTATCATATTTTTAATCGAGGAATAAAAAGACAGCCTTTTAGACCAGACAGCCAAAATTCCCAGGTGGGCCCCTCTCTGAGAGAAGCACATATGTCTGTCAAGTTTCTGAAAAATGTATCCTCTTCAATGCCTGTGTTTTTCTTTAGAGGAAAATATATAGAAACCACAAACATATTTGTGCCGTTCCCACACGATGCCTTCATACTTGAAGGAAGGGTTGGATTTTCTTGTTCTTTGGCTCAAAAAGCAATGGGTGACATCAGTGAGCTAAAACTGCAAGTTCTACTGCCCTGTCCCTATTAAACTTGAATGTTTACTTCTCAAGAAATTGGCCAAGAAAAGTCCATTTGAGCTGGAACACAGCATATTTAGTCTCAGAATTAAGGTAATTTCTTTGGAGGAGTTTCAACCAAATCAATTTATTTCAGGGATGTTGGTGTTGGTTCCCTTTTTAAAATTCCAAAGTCCAAGGCCTTTTAACTGTACCTGCTCTGCAAACACAAGTCCATGCTGGCTGACACTCAGGGAGCCATCTACTCTGGGTAGCAGGGTTCAGTGATCAGGGCCTTGACTGCACCCAGAAAAGACTGTGGTTTTATAGGGTAGTACAGAGATATAGTCGCCTGGGCTCTCTGGAGGCTGAAGACTCACAGGCTTGAAGGATCCAGAGAAGATCCACCCCTCATAGCCATAAATTTTCTTCAACAATAAAACATTCATAGACATTTTTTCATTTCATCCTGAAAACAATTCTGTGATACAGAGTAGGTATCATATCTATCTTTATAAAGGTATGAGTAGTGCTCCTTCCACAAGGCTGTTCTATCTATCAAATCAGGAAGAATTGTAATAAAGAGCTGTTATGAAGTGCCTACCCTTGTAGACATCCCACTGGGAAGACAGGAGGTAGATGTCTAAGTGTGACTTGAAGACCATCTGCCTAAAATTATTTCCTCTACTTGCTTATCAATGATGTGAAACATTTTACCATTGAAGGGCCACTTCTTTCATAAAAGGACCAGAACTCTTAAAATACCCTGAGTTTTAACATGGTCCAAAACCAAGAGACATCAAAGAGCTAATGGCATCATCTAATATAGTGGTTCTCAACCTTGGCTGCACATTAGAATCACCTGGGAATCTTTTTAAAATCCTAATTTCTGGGCCTCATCCTCCAGAAATTCTGTTTCTTTGTTATGGGGTGGGGCCACAACATTAGTAACGAAGAAACAGAATTTCTGGAGGATGAGGCCCAGAAATCAGGATTTTAAAAAGATTCCCAGGTGATTCTAATGTGCAGCCAAGGTTGAGAACCACTGGTCTAATACTTCTTGAGCAACTTTTTATGATGGTGACATGAGTTTTCAGTCTTTCCTTGTCCCTGATAGGCATATTTTATCGTGTTAAGAAAGTAACTATTATCTCTATTTCACTAAAAGTTGCAAACATAACTCATTACTCTTAGCCAAACTGGCCTCTCCGCTGTCCCCACAATAGCTAATAACCATTACTCCAAGCATTACTCCATTATTCCAACCATTACTCCCTTGTTACTCCAAGTCTGTGCTCATTCTGATTGTTGCCTCAGAATCTCGTCTGCCCAGCTCCAGAGCTGGAGAGTTTATGGATTTGCTTAGAGATTATTGTTCTTTGTTTAACAGATGAGTAAGGAGGTTGTACCAGTTGCCAAGACCACATAGTGAACTTGTGTCTGAATGCTACAGCTTAAGACTTGATCTGTCAAATGTTATTTTTCTGATGCCACTTTCATGTGTCATATCGAAGTAGCAGCAGCAGCAGCAACAATAACAATAGCAACTTGGAGACTAGTCCATCGCTTCCTCTCCATTCCTTATTCATTTTTTAATTTTTTTGGTATCAAAACCCCTAGCACCCTTTACCATCGTATTAAAAAAAATCTATGAGGATTTATGCAACTGAAAACTGTCCAGCTCTGTGTAGATCAATTTCTCTGGAAGAGAAAATAATATCTAGCTTAAACTTTGCTGATATAAAGATCTACTGATTCAGATGTGAACCCCAACTCTGCCACTAACTAGTTGTGTAACATGGCAAACAACTATTTCTCTCTGCATCTCAGTTTTTTTCACCAACAAATTAGTAAGAATTATCAGTGACCATTTCAATTTTAAAACTCTACTACTCAACCATCTTAGAATATTGGACTCTCTGAATGGGTATTAAGAGCAGAAAATAGCAGGCATTATCTGAGAGGCCTTGGGAATGTTTTCATATCCTACTTGCTGGTGACCAAAATCCCTTTTCCCATGAATGAAGCTTTCCTTTCTCCAGTGAAATACCATACTCATCCACTAACTGACATTCACATAGAAGAGTAAATAATTGGTAGCTGATTCTTTCTTAGAAGTCAGGTATGGAATGGAGCAGCTGTAGACAAGTGGGCATCAGGTACCCAAAGGAGGGGGATGAGCAGAATTAAAGTCCAAGAAGAGGAAGGAGAGAACTCTAACGGTGGTCTTTGCTTTGGGGTGGCCCTGGCAGGTTAGAGGGCAAAGGCAAGCCTAAGTTTAACCTTTCAAAGCTTAAAATGAAACACCAGGGCATCTGGCCTTCCTCCCTGTGCCCAAACAGCCTCCCCTCAGGAGTGCAGTGCTGCCTGAGATCCATCAATCTCCAAGGTCAGAAGGTTAATGTCCCATCCTGACTCAGGTCACCTCTCTACTCCCCTCTCTGAAACTCCAGCTCTACATTTTTAAGATGCATATAATAAAACTTGACCCTGAGGTCCACCCCATTAAAGGATAAAACGGTAATCCAGATACATACAACATTGCAGATACATGGAAGCTCCATTTGCCTCTGTTCTGAAATGGAATGCCGACAGATTTATGATAATTTGGATATTGTCTTTCTTCATGTATTAAAATTACTGAGGAAAAGATTGAGGAAAGTGGAAAAGAATCCCAACTGTCCTAGTAAAAATATATGGTAATGCCTACTGAAATCTAGATAAGAAGGAGCTTTCATTTCTACCTATGACCCACCGTCTTATAGAGACTATAGAAGTCAGTTACAGTCCTATTTAAAATGTGGTCAGTTAACCCCTTTTGAATGTCATGCTAGGTATAGGTTGTGAATTACTTGAAGAAAGGGGGATGCTTTATCATTCATTTTTGAATCCACCAAAAGTATCCCAGTATACTTTCCCTGGCATGCAGTACATGCCCAATAATACTTATTGTGGATAATGAATGAATTTGAAAATGGCCATCAGAGAGGCGTGTGTTACAGAATGAACATACCGGTAGCCCTCCATTCAGGGAGTTAACATACCTACGTTTTCATCATAATCAATGCATTGAACGTGACCTTGTGTGACTTCTGAGACTAGTTCTTGAGAGGCCTTGCAGCTTTCCTCCTCTTAAGATACTGCCTCGAGATTTCCCTGTATGGGAGCTGGTCTACTCTACTAGAACAGGAAAGGTCACATGGAGAATAAGGGCCCCCAACCAACAGCCAGCATCAACTTCCAGACATGTGAATGAGGCTATCTTAGACCTTCCAGCCAGCTGACCCTATAGCTGAAAGCAATCATGAATGAGCACAGGGAAAGAGGAAGAGAAACAACTGGCCCCCCTACAGAATTATGAGAAATAATACATTATTTTTGTTTTAAGCCATTACATGTTTGCATGGTTTGGGACACAGCAAAGACTAACTGAGCCGGGAAGGTAGACCAGATGACTTCTGAGATGTTTTCAGTTTTATGATTCTAAAACCTTAGTATAGAGCGAATCATAGTGTCAATAGAACAATGTCACTAAAAGCATCTCTATCCTACACCACTGTTTTGCCAAGGAGGAAACTAATGCACAGAGGAGAGGTGATTTCCTCAAGTTTGTCATGAAATACTTGATTGTGTCGTAGGGATTCTGACAAGGGAGGAAAGCAAAGCCTGGCCAGGTCCATGCCTTCACAGGTCAAGGAGCACACCTTTCTGAAGAGTTGCCTGTCCATTGATTGTCAGAGCTCCAAGAAATAGCCCACACCATTAGACCATCCTCCCCTTTGAAAGACCCTGTATCTCCCTATCCTTGTCTTAGGACGAAATTCAAATGTCCTTAAAGAGTTAAGCTTAAATTTGGAGAGGCTCTGGCTTTCCAACACCTACTTCTAATATTCATCTTGTATTCAAACAACGAATCTCTCTTCTTTCCACCACATCGTTCCTACTTGTCTTAAGTAATGATCGCTATAGTCTAAGTGTGGGTTTTCTGCTTCTTTTATCTGCATCTCTGAAACTACTCATGAAAATTCTTCTCCCTGAAGTATGAGCCATTACTAACATACCATACAGTCTGGCATTGATTTAGGGCCAACCTGGGAATTTCAGGGTTGGGCTTGGATTTATCTGAGAGGAGTTAAATGTTTGGGGCAGGGGTGGAGTGCTGTTCCAACAAAATGGCAAAAGTAAACTTCAAGATGAGTGTCAGTAGAGAGAATTAGAAGAGACAATTAAATAAATACCTGGATGGAAATTCCGGGTCTGGTGCCATCAGTAGAGCACACAACACCCATTTTAGACACATTCTAAAGACAATTTCAATAAGTCATCTGAGAAGATGAATCAAATAAATTCCAAATCTTAAGAACAGATTGGTTGCTATGTGGCTTCTTGCAAGTGGACCATTAAATCAACTTTTTAAAAACTAACAGTTTCTCCTGTCATCACCCAGTGAAGAAGTGGAGAAAAAAAGTCAGTTAGCCAAAGGAATGACATTCAGATGTTGAAAGGGTGAAACCTGGGGAACATGACCAACCCGTTGCTAAAAAACAACAGGAAGCTGGTGGTGAAAATGAAGACACAAAGGAAGGAGTTCTTCAGAGCTTAGCACATGGTCTGTGCCCACACGTGCTAACTGGCACCAGTGATTTGGCTAAGAACACACGGTAGCTGTATTCCCTCTAGCACCTTCTCACCTAGGGTTCTAACTCTAGGTGACAAGGGTGGAATTGGAAGGGGAATGATGGCTTGCACCTTCTCACACACCACTGTCTCACATTTCTGGAACCAGCAGTCACCTAAACCTCTATTTTTTTTCCAACCAGTTGATTTGATAACATACAATGATGTTGACTGTCACAGCACTGCAGACAGACTCACTGGTCCTGGGGGTCCCACACACCGAGATAATGCAACTGTTGAGAGTGAAAGCCACCATCCCCAATGGGTCCAAGTACATAGATTTGATAATTAAGGATAGTTAGTCCCTGGAAAAATTGTGTGACTGTCCTCAAGGTCAGAATTGTGGAGGGAGCACTGGAATAAGAATAAGGAGACTTGGAGATTAGCCCAGCTTGCTAATACCTGCCTGAGAATCTGTGAGTATCATTTAAGTCTCAGTTTCCTAATACTGAAACAGGATGGTTGGGCTAGATCAGAGGTCCTCAAACTTTTTAAACAGGGGGCCAGTTCACTGTCCCTCAGACATTCCACACATGCACACTGCAGGCCTGGGATGAGTCGGCTGCTAAGCAGGACAGCCAGCGGTGGCAAAAACACCCGGCGGGCCGGATAAATGTTTTAAGTGGGCTGCATGTGGCCCTCGGGCCGTAGTTTGAGGACGCGTAGGCTAGATGGTCTCTCTAAAGTCCTTAGGAGTCTACTAAAGATACAATAAAAGTCTTCTTTCACCCAAAACCATTCTGCCACATATCAGCTGTGGGATCTTAGCCAACCTACTCTCAACTCCTCAATTCCTCATTTGCAAAATAATGAAGTTTTGAGGATAAAATGCATTGAATTTAGGTCACCACCTGCCATGCATAAATGAAGTGTCTAATGTATGTTAGTAGAAATAAATCAATTCAAATTCTATTGTTCTTTCCATTTTCCCCATAATATGTCTGCTCATCTTTAATGTGCTTTGTTACTCTCGTGGGGCATTTTTAGTATAGATGAGTTTTTCCCTATTAATCTTTATTGAAGAATAATAATCATAAAAGTAAGCATAATTTTATTTACTTCATGAAAGAAAAATTATCTTGTGTGCTTATTACTTTTGATTTCAGTGGTGTCTTCTGACCTTTGACCAAGTTTTAATTACTATACATTTAGAGTCATGTTCATCAAATATGTGTTAAAACACGTGAATACCAACTTCTTCATATCTGCTCAGAAAAAGAGAGAGCAGGAACAAGAAATTATTTAGGAATTAACTATTTCTTACATGGAAGAAACATATCATGAATTAAGTAGTTTTTTTTACATTTTTATCTTGCTAAATTCAAATAAAATTAAATTTCTCTAATGTAGAATAGCTCTTGGGTGGAAGGGTTAGGGTAAGGTTTTAAAATTTCTTTCTTCATAATATTTTGTACTTTACAAATTTTCTAACATGGGTGTTTATTACTTTTATAATAAGAAAGATACTGTTGGGTTTTTTTTCAAGTTCTCATTGGTCCAGCTCAGCCAGACTGATACCAATAGCTCCATCCACCAAGTTGAAGGCATCTCTTCAGGGGCCTAGAAAACTGCCAGGAAGATAGGACCCTCCCTTGGGACCTCACAGTTCATGGAAGAGACAAAATATGTAAGTAAAGTGAACTGAGATACATTTAACACCAACTTGGATTGACATAATAAATAAACTTAACACAAGAGAAGGAGCTGGGTTTGGGGGCATCTTTGGAACCATACCACTGCTATTCTGCATTCACTAAATTTACTGCCAAGAACTACTGCTCCCCAGACCCTGAGGCAGGCTTCAGGTGTATAATCATGAAGAAGATGCCCTTCCTGCCCTCATCAAAGTCATGGGATAGGAGAAGATACAGAAACATAAAAAGATAAATTCAAGTGGGTTATTTAGGGATGGTAGTGATCTTTCATATACCTATTCATTCATTCAACCAAAAATGCACCGAACAGTTTTTCTTTGTCAAGAGAGAGGGGTAAATAGAAATTGAACCATGCCCTCAACGAAGCTTCTCTATGAACTGTCAACTACACCTTACAGCCCCCAGTGAGATCAGCAGAGTAGATATTACTGACTGCATTCAACAGAAAACTGAAACTTGAGCTTGACGTGTCCAAAGCCACACACCACTAGGGGTACATCAGTGTGGAACCCAGGATTCCTAATGTCCAGTCCTTGTTCAGCTTTGACCTCTGAATATTTGGTTTTCAGAGGAGCAGAAGTTTTTTCAACCTCTTATCATTATAGCAGATATGAGACTTCTCTTCCAAATGAATGGGAAAAAAACATGGAGCATGCTAAGGAAACCAAGAAAGGTTTTTGTACCACTGTTCACTCCATTCATCCACCCAGACGTACACCTGACAGGTATTTCCTAATGCCACCCGGCTGCCCTGGCCCGCCATAGGCCAGGCCCATTCTGAGATGTTCACATCTCGCCATCAGCACATTTCCTGCCTCCCTTGGGCACCGGGAGATTATCAACCACCAAAATGGGAAAAATAATGTGATTCATCTAAATGAAGGATAGGTAATCAGAGCTCTGAGTCAAGACCCACAGAATTAATTTCACCAGTCTTCAGGCATGAACTGTGGTTTGGGTGATGAAAGGTTCAAACCATCCCTTCTGGGAGAGCAAACCTACAGCCCCACCCACTCTGGGGAAGGCCACCATGCAGAGGTGACCGCATTTCATGTACTAGGCCTGCTGCTTCTTCCTAGAGGGTAGTAGGAGTGGGGAAGGCCTGAAGAGGGTCCGTGCGGCACACTCTCCCATCCGTTCTGCCACTGCCCCAGGAGTGGAAGGTTCTAGAAGATGCTTCCCCAAGTGACTCTCAGAGGCAGGACTATGGTCAGGAAGCATGAGTGCTCACCCTCTGGGCTTGTGGGGGATTAGCCTGCATTGAACATCAAATCTATTTTTCTGTTGTTTGCTTCTCCTGTTTCAACTCTTCCAAGTCCAGGTTTAAGTGGCAAAGAGAAGAGCACAAGATGACTCCCAAAGCCAGAGCTGACATCCATAACTCAGGTGCCCTCAGGCAAGTCCACTGTCTCTCAGAGGTTCGTTTGTGCTCAATGGAAGATTTTAGAAAGCTGACTGTTGGGAGTGCTAACTAGTGGGCTGGACACTCGGTTCAGCATATCATATGCATCACCTCACTTTAGCCTCACATCCTCATCCTCATTTTAGAGTTGAGAAAGCCGAGGGACAGAGATGCAATGTGCTGATTATTAAAGAGTAGGTTAGAGGAGGAACTAGCCTGGGGCCTCTGACTCCAGGACCTGAGTTTGCAACTAGACGGTCAGAGTTAAGCCATAATGATCGTGGCCATCCCCGTCTTGCTCCTGATTTTATGGGGAATGCTTCTTCATTAAGAAAGATGTTAGATATTGTGCTATGTGGATGGGTTCTTTAAGAAATTGCTAAAAAGAGCCCTTCGAATTCGTTTTAATGTTATTGGTTGCTTTGACTTGTGAGGACGCTATGATTGAATGCTGCCAATGTTTATAAAAACACATGAAATTTACTAAATAAATCCAAACTAATAAAGTCTAAAAGTCCCAAGCCTTGCTCTACAGTGTTTCTCAAATTTTCTTAATAATGATCATCACCTGGGATGTTTGTTTAAGAAAAAAAATCGCCAGGCTTTGCCCTGTCCAGTTTGGCTAAGTGGTTAGAGCATCAGCTTATATAAGCAATCAGATGTGTCTCTCTAACATCACATTTATCTCTCTCTCTTTCTCTCCTTTCTTGGGAGGGCTAAGAACCCCCAAAAAATACCCTGATCAGTAACTGGACTAGAAATTAATTCTCAATACTGAAAGGTTGCCATGACTTTAGTAGAAACACTGATTTAATAAGCTGAGGGGGATGACTCAGAAGTATGGGATACCCTCAAAGACACATGTTCATTCATTCCTCCATCCATCCAGAAACATGTGCTGTGTAACCCCTATATGCCAAGCATGGCGGTAAAGCTTCATACTGAACAAACCAGAGTGTCAGGAGAAGAGGAACCAGCCGTGCTTTGAGGAAACAGGCCGTGAGAGAGCATTTCTGGCTGGTGGCATCCCAGGAGCTGGGCTTGAGAAAATGAACAACACTTTGATGAGAACAGAAGAGGGAAGGCCAATCCTGATGGAGCACCAAGGCTGAGCAAGCCCTGTGGGTAGGAAACCACAAAGGCTCAATGCACTGGGCTTGTTTATAGTTGTGCTGTGGCCAGGATTCATGTTTCCCAAATTGCACTGTCCTGTGTCACCATTCCAAATGCTGTTGGTCAATGGTTTCAAACTTGCCTGCATATTGGAACACCTGAGGAGCTGTGCAAATTACTGGCTCCTGAGTCCCACCCCCTGAGGGTCTAACGAAATGATGGACTGGGGATGTGAGCCTGGCATCAGGATGTGTACAAGCTACCCAGGAACTTCTAATTCAACAAAGGATGAGAACGTCTGTTCTAGGTGACCTGTACTGCTCCAGGTACCAAGAGAAAACACCCGGGCTGCACCCAGCCTCCTTTGCACACCTGTGCAGTCTACTGGGTGACTAGTGTTTCTAGGAAATGTGAAGACCGTCTCCCACACTGGAGGGGCAGGACAGCATGGTTCACAGCCTGCACTCAGCCCATCGTGGTTTGCTTCCGGGTCACAAGCATATAACTTTCTAAGCTTCGGCTTCCTCCTAGTAACAATGGGATTGCCACAGATAACCACCTAGAGAGATCTGTGATGGTGGATTTTTACCTCTTGTGGGTCCCAGATTTTTTGAGAATCTCATAAAAGCCCCAAATCCTTTCCTCAAAGAATGCACGTGCCTGTACACGAGTTCAAATCCCACATGAGATCAACAGATTCCACAAAGATTGTCCTCAGATCCAGTTAGGAATGATGCCTTCAAAAGGTTTGACAGGCTCACATCTCCCTGGCTACAGGAATTTTTTTCCGGTGAAGGCCTGATTCATACCCTAACTCTTCTCAGCCGTCCAGCTCTCTTCAGATTCCCCTTGGATGCTGTTTTCATTACAGGGGGCAAGAACAATTAGGAGCTGTGAGTTTCAAACAGGCAGTGTAACCCACACGCAAACAGAGCAAGGTGAAAGTGGAGACCGAAGCATCAGGACGAGAATGAGAACCAGATGCCCCAGCTCAGGGAAGAGAGGGAAGAAAGACAGCTGCCCGAGGGTCCTGCTCCGTGGGCTTACCTCTAATCAAGGCTCACAAGGAACAAACTAGAGGGAGGCGAGACAGGAAATGGCAGCTTCGGGAAGATTGGGAGTGGAAGGTAGAGGTGAGGGAGTGCTGGGTCGGAAAGAGAAGCAAGGCGGTCTTTTCAGAAGCCTTTACAGAAGGCCTTGGGGACCAGGACAAAACATGTCAGTCAATGGGAATTACTGATTTTCTTGCAGAATCCCAGGCACCGTGGATCAGCTAAGCAGGAAAGCACCCTCCCTGAGGAGTCATTGTATAAATTCCTGTTGTGTCCATAAATGCAGGGGGCACTAATTCAAAAAGACAGTCTGCTTTATGAATTTACCAGTAGTGATGGCAGGTTATTGTTTCTCCTCCTAGGCCTCCGGATCGCTGGTACCCAGGCTGCTCCACTCCAGTTGGGTTCGTGTCCCCTGGGTCCTCAAGTACATCCTATTCTTGCCACCCCATGTCCATCCACCTCTCAAACTCTTGTTCATATTGTTTGCCCTAGAGCTGAGCAGATCATTTTCCTCCTTCTAGATGGATTCTGTGTGTTCCTCAAAGTTCAATTTCATCACCTCTCAGAAAACCGTCTTGGATACTTTTCATGCACTCTGAGAACACAGTGTTTTTTCCATCCTCTGAACTCTTATGACATTGACTTGTCCATAATGCTCCTTTGGTAATATTCATACACATTTTTGTCTTATAAATCTCACAAAATAAAGGGGGGTCATTAACCACAGCTGAGTTTTATAGCAAAAAGCTTGTATTGAGCTGAAGTCTGTTTGGCTCTGCTGAACACCTTTGGATATGCACATTTGGCAGCAAGACATGAGGCAAATTGAATTGCCTCACGTGCAAAGGTGTGGACTGCAGATGCTGGCGTAAGAATCACCCTATTGCCTACTAAAAACACAGAGCAAAGTTTTCATATCAGGAAGCAAGAAGTCTACAAAGCAGAATAGAACATGAATTACAAAAAAAAAGTACCAATACAAGTAAAAAAAAGAAAGAAGAAGTCCCTGGGAGTTTACAGAAAAGTTGGAGAGGTAGTTGGACTTCCACAAGCTAGAATTCCCAAAATGGGGTTCAGCACAAACATCTCCACTGACCCCTGGGTGTGCACTGCATTCCCTGCACTGGAAGGTGAGCCTTAGGGGTCTACAACTTTTGTAGTACAATGAACACCTAGTTCCATGACCTACACTTAAGAGGTGCCAGAAATATACCTGAAAAGTGAGGCTATGGGAATTGCCAAACAGCTCAAGAAGAGTGTAAAATAATACACAATGGGTTTTCAGACAAGCCATGTAGAACACCAACAACTTGGAAAAGAAAGAAATAAGAAAGAAAAATATTCTAAGGCTATTGATTCAATTTTGGGAATCAGTATCTCAGCTTTAAAAAGTTATTTTTTGAATATCAGCATGTGTGTGTGTGTGTGTACATATATATATATGATACATATATCAGCCTTTATATCTACTTCTATATGTCCTTAGCTATATCTGTAGATGCATCATTATCTATAGCTAAATCTATATCTCTATCCCCAGAGGACAGAATAAGTTAAAGTGACCTACTAGAATATATGAGTCATTTCCCATAAATTTATAGGTTCCAATTTTGATGACTCTGACCCATTTTGCAGTATAATTTGGAAGTGCTTACTCATCCTTATATTTGGAGATGAATAATTAACTATTGGAAACTTAGACTTTATCAAGTGTCTCAAACTGCTACCTAAAATACATTTGGTTTCATATCACAATGGATTATAGTCTGATGTTGTAAAATCTGAGCCAGATTTTAGATGTGGCAGATATGCAACCCTGGTCACTTCCAGAATTTTCATCTTAAGTGCCCTTGAGTGTTGACACATTGGAGAAGTTGAATCTTCTATGCTGGACAGTGATGCTTTAAACCCCATACACATGCTCGTGTTCAGTATAGAGTACAGGGTTCCTGGCATAACAGGGTGAATCAAATTCAAAGTAAGGAACCACCTTTGAAATTCCATCATAGGCCCCACCCCACCACCTGTTACCTGAAGGGATAGTGCCTCACCAGTGCTGAGATCTCTGATATGGCTTGTGTATTAGCCATGCCTTTGTCTACATGTTGCTGATTTGTTTGACTGTCATATTAGCACACTAGCCCTTTTAATTCAGAAGAAATGTACAGGAATAGAATTGAATTTTGTCATTAAAATTCTTGAAACTGCTTAAATGAAACAAAATAGACTCAAGGGACATATCGTCATAATTCCTTGAACGTTGCTTCAAGGTAATATTAATATTAAAGTAATATCAGCATGTTTATGTGTAATTCAACTTTTTCAGTTTATTTTTATTGTCAACTAACCATCTGTAATTTAAAAAAGGCTTTGAATCACTGAGGAACAGGATTCTTTATATGGAAAGTTCAATCTGGACCTTATCCGAGAGGGTGGGAAGAACTTTTTACCCCTCAGGTAGCATCTCTGTCGAGATTAAGGCTCTTCACTAAAGATTCGGGAGTGTCCACTCAAGATTTCCTCTGAGCCCTTGGAGTGAACCAATGCGTGGCACTCTGGTCTTGGTGACCACAGTGTTCATGAGTGCTCAGCCACCTGTCCCAGGGTTCTGTTCACTTGTTCAACAGGGTATTCCTTGCCCTAAGATATTCTAAGCATGGTGGTACACATTGGAGCTGCAGACAAAAACCAATAACACAAGGTGTTAAGTGCTACAACAGATGAATGCACAGATGCTATAGCTCTCCTTCTGCCTAAGCAAAAGAGGTAAGGTCGGGCTGGATGTTAAAGGATGGGTGATGAAGAGCCATTGGGAGCTGAAGGCACGGCATATGCAAAGGACTACAGGCGCACGGTGTCACTGCAAAGCACAGAGAGAGGAAGCAGAAAGAGAGGGAGGAGCAGTGGGACATGAAGTTGGAGAGATTAAGACCTACATGCTAAGTACTTTAGATGCCAAGCTCAGCAATGTGAGCTTAATGTGGAGATAATGGGGATATAGTGAAGGTTTTTGAGTTAGGATGTGACATGGTCCAATGTGAGTTAAAAAACAACAACACACTGATCTCACTGAGAGGTGTGGGTAGATTGGAGGGGTATGGAATTAGAGGTAAGAAAATATAATAGGGGTTTTTATTTAAATAGACCAGGAGAGAGTCTATGAGAACTGGCTTCGTTTTGAAAAATATGTATGAGGTAAATTTAATTCATCTGTTGACTAGTTGGGGAGAAGGAGAGAGAGAGAGAGAGAGAGAGAGAGAGAGAGAGAGAGAGAGAGAGAGAGAGAGAGAGAGATTCAATAGTTATAATATTATTAAGCTAAAAGTATATGGTGTCCAAGAGAGCAATGCAGTGGGGAAATGGAGGTTGGGCTGGGAGCCTTTGCTAGCCTGTTCATGTCATGGGAGAGAGTGATTGGCCCTGGAAATGGAGGCGAGTTTCAAGAACAGAAACAGAGTGGAGGACATGTCCCTGGGAGGAGGCTGATGAGGGTCAGAGGAGTCCAAGGTGACCCAGAAGAGCAAAGGGACAGAAACCCAGAGTGCAGGAGGAAGCATGGCTGTGAAATGCATCCAAGGGTCACCATCATAGGCCACTTATGCTGGACATAAATGACATTTATTCCACTATGGATGATGACCCCTCATGACCCTGAGGCAGAAGAAACAAATACTTTTAACAAGTAATATACACCAAACACAGCACTAAGCTTTTATATAACAAGAATCACTATCCCCATTTTACAGATGAGGAAACTGACACCTGAAGAGGTTAAACATCACAAATGAAAATGTAGTTGGTCATGAATCCAGGTCTAGAAACGATCTCAGTCTTGGTGCTGGACCCTTCCCATTGTGCCTCTGCCCTTCCCGCTTCCTGGAGCAGATCACCAGTAACCACCCCCTGGGCACCCTGGGGAACAAGGTGGTGGAGGCAAAGAGAGGGATTGGCCCAAAGTCTTCATTGTCTGTTCTTCCTTGGTACCCCCAGAAGGAACATGCACCCCCTAAAGCAAGACCCGACTGCTGTGATCTGACAGCAGTGTGACAGGTATTCCAGGTGTCAGGGCTGACCCAGGAACCATCTCTAAACAGGTTCTTGGTTGTGGCAACCCCAGGAGGGAAAAGGAAGGTCACCACCACCTCTCTAAGGTAATCAGACATAAAGCAGGAACGTACTTGAACTAGGAAACCCAGGACCCAAGAACCAGGGCAGCCCAGAGGAGCAACTTCTTTGTGGGTCAACAGTGAGAACCAGAGCCCAAGAGCTGATGGGAAATCAGGCAGGCCCCGTCCTTCTCTGACCCTCCTCATCGAAGGGGACCTGATTCTGACTCTCCCAAGGCCAGGCCAGGACGCTTAAGGAATTTCTTGGCACAAATGACTAGAGCTGACACCTATCCCAGAAATGGAGATGGGAGAACAGGGGCCTTTGCCATTTTCATGTCAGCCTGCTGATGAGCACCCCCGCCTTGTGAAGGTACCAGAGCCTCAGGGCAGGTGGGGAGAGGGGGGCGTGCATTTCTGCCCTGTGACGCTCCAGCAACCTGAGGGAGCTGAGGGGGCCCCCAGGGAGCTGGGTGGGCACAGCATACTGCTTCTCCAGGCTCTGGGCCACGCTTCTCACCCGCAGACCCTCCATCCTGCTCAGAGTGAGCGCTCAGTGGATGTGGGCTGAGCAGAATTAGATTCAAAAAAGAGGACTGCCCTGCCCAACCCTTGTCTTGGAAGACGTTTCCTCAAAGACCCAGTTCCTTCTCCCAAGCCCACAAGGGCACCCAGAGCTCCTCTGCTTGGTGCTCCCCAATCTGGCCCCTTTATACAGGTCTTAAAATTCTTGAAACTGCTTAAATGAAACAAAATAGACTCAAGGGACATAGCGTCATAATTCCTTGAACGTTGCTCCTGACCTCCCACTACTCCCCACCTCTTGGGCACTTCAGCCAGGGTAGATGACCACTGTTACCCACACGCATCACATCCTCACCGCCGCTCGCCCTTTGCATAGGCTGTTTTCCTTGCCAGTATGCTCGCTCTACTCCCCCCCAAAGTAACCTGCAACAAAGAACAAGTAATGCTCAAGAATATTTCAGATCAGAGGGGGTTTTCATTCATCTGTTTGGCTTGCTGAGGAGACCCCGTTCTCCTGTCTTCCCGGGTGATGAAAGGCATTGCTTGTGGCTGGAAAACCCTCAGCCACGACCAGATCTGCTCGTCTCCCATTCTCCTGTTGCCATCCTCTGCCCTGGTCCTGAGGAGCCCTGTCCTGAGGCCGAACTCACCAGGAGCTGGTTCTGAGAACAGAGGCCAGTCTCCTGGCTGAACTTCTATGGGCTGTTACACCCCCCGGGGGGCGGTTGCTAGAGAAAGGACCCATCTCTAGAAGGCCAGAGGGAAGGAGGACAGGGAGAAGAGAAAAGCCAGGAGCAGTGACTTGGATCTGGCGCTGTCCTAAACTTCTCCCCAGGCAAGATTTGTGTTTCAGAGAAATCAAAGAATGCAGAACCGCTTGTCTTAAGGCAGCTGGCCTGGGAGCCGAGCAAACTTAGCAGTTTGAAAGCAGAACTGTCTCACGTCAGCTCATCTCCTGACCCTGCAGCTGGTGGGGGAGGGGGGCGGGGGGGAGGAGTTGGATGATGCGCTCTTCTCTGAAAACTATAAATTGGGAGAGGGTGGCTCTCCTGATACAGGCGATGCATCCAGGGCTCTCTCTCCCAGTGTTTACTCTTCTTTCTAACCCATCAGAGAGAAAAAAAATAAATTTAAAAACACCAATTAGCCCTGACCAGTTTGGCTCAGTGGATAGAGCGTCGGCCTGCAGACTCAAGGGTCCCAGGTTCGATTCCGGTCAAGGGCATGTACCTTGGTTGCGGGCACATCCCCAGTGGAGAGTGTGCAGGAGGCAGCTGATCGATGTTTCTCTCTCATCAATGTTTCTAACTCTCTATCCCTCTCCCTTCCTCTCTGTAAAAAATCAATAAAATATATTTTAAAAAAAAAACAAAAAAAAACACTAATTAAAAAGCCCTTCTCACCGCCTATTTGGTTACAGTAGTCTACCCCATACCCACCTCCTTACAGATGTGTAATTGCCCAGCAAGCAGAATCGCCCAGCAGTGAAATATTAAACAATTCAAACCTCAAATGTTCCAGAGGTAGAGCAAAGAGAGCAGGGACGGATAAGTGATGTAGTATGTAGAACCAGGAAAAACACACGCACACACATGCACACTCACACACGCAGTGTGCAGCTCACTTCGGTGACTGCTAAAACTATAACATCTGGAATGCCATTCTGGAAAACTTCCAGATGTTTTCCACGAGGAACACTTTGTAAAAATTGT
This sequence comes from Myotis yumanensis, assembly GCF_028538775.1. Lineage (NCBI taxonomy): Eukaryota > Metazoa > Chordata > Mammalia > Chiroptera > Vespertilionidae > Myotis > Myotis yumanensis. The sequence continues at coordinate 6,841,139 of NW_027223762.1, forward strand.
TAGCCTTCTAGGCATTTGTGAATTTTGTAAGGCGAGTACACTCCCAGGCCCACATAGGAGCAAATACGGGATTATAAAGTGCTAAATGCTTTTCACAACTGTATAAGCAATAATGCGCTTTGGGTAAATATTCAGGGAAAATTATTTTTACAGACTAAGCGAATGGACATGTTCCAATCTGCAATTAGATTTGTGTTTCAGAGAAATCAAGGAATGCAGGACAGCTTGTCTTAAGGCAGCTGGCCTGGGAGCCGGAGCCCCTAACCTGGGCAACACCACACATCCTGGTCGTTAATTTCCTCTTTTGTAGTCACTCCAACGCTGGACGAGGCTAACGCTGTTTCCTAGCTTGTTATATTTATCTTCCTTCCCAAGGATTTTTATATTGCATTTTATAAATCCGGCTTCAATTTATGTGTAAGCCCCGTAATCATTAGTATTATGTTTTCAAAAAAAAAGAAAAAAGAATGAACGAAAAGGCTTGGGGGGGGGGGGGGGGGGAGGAGGGGAGGTGGCTGCAAAAAAAAAACCCACCACTCCCACAACAAGGCTTGAGGAGCCCAGGGAAGAATTGTTAGTTTTTAAAATGCATACTATATACACATCTTAAAGGAATACCCAGAGTTTCTTTTGAAATCAGAAATTATGTGAAGCAAGGAAAGAATCATAAAAGCTCATTGATTTCCCAAACCCACGGAGTAAAAGTATTTTTAAACCCCGATTCACATACGGGATACATTTGACACATCAAGAGAAACTGGAAACCAGGCTCCGAGCGGCCACATCAGATACTGCTCGGAGCCCAGTTTGTTTACCATTACAAAGTGAAAAGAAATTTGCTTTTCCTCCCCTGCTTCCTTTCCCTCGAGGACGGCGATTTTTATTGATTTTGTCTTCCTTCATAAACCGGCCGGAGTTGAAATGCCTGCGATACCCTAATGAGAAGCCCTAGCGTTTTAATTCTGCACCGGCTGCTGGCCTCCCCAGGCGGGCTTGGCCCCAAACCCAGAGAGTCTTTGCTCTGGGAGCGGTTTTTTATTTTGAGGTTCCAAGGCTTTCTACTTTCTCAAAAAATCCTTCACCAGGAACCTGCAGGCTACTCCCAGGGAAGATCTGGGAAGGCAGAGCACCTGGAGCCTTCTTTTTAAAAAAGTATATTTTTATTGATTTCAGAGAGGAAGGGAGAGAGATAGAAACATCAATGATGAGATAGAAACATCAATGACGAGAATCATTGATCAGCTGCCTTCTGCACACCCCATACTGGGGATTGAGCCTGCAACCTGGGCATGTGCCCTGACCAGGAATCCAACCATGACCTTCTGGTTCATAGGTCGATGCTCAACCACTGAGCCATGCTGGCCGGGCCTGGTGAATAGGTGAGATGCTGGAGCTGGAGGCCATGCTGCCCCACAGCGGACAGGCCCCAGGCTGCCTGCGGGCTGTGGGAAGCTTGGCCAGAGTGCAGTCATCTCCCTGCCTGTCACTTCCTTGTCTCTTTCTTCATCTGCACTCATCACCACCCTCATGGCATGTCCACCATGATGGTTTTTCTTGAGTAAAAAGAAGCCAATAGTAAAATAGATGCACAATCACCGTGGAGACAGAACAAGACTCTCCCATTATTTTATTCCCTCGACCCCTGGCAAGCCAGCTCTGGGATCTAGTGTCTGACTGGGACTCCCTCATTTTTGGGGCCATTGAAACTCAAAGGAGAAAGGGACACCCTATTTGTCACCTTTGGCTGTGGCACTCCCAGCTCACCTGGGACACAGACGTATCCTCAGATGGTTGGTCTCCAAACACCAGGCTGGGCTCAGGTTCCTCTAAGCCAGTGGCTCTCAACCTTCTGACCCTTTAATACAGTTCCTCATGTTGTGACCCAACCATAAAATTATTTTCGTTGCTACTTCATAACTGTAATGTTGCTACTGTTATGAATCGTAATGTAAATATCTGATATGCAGGATGGTCTTAGGCAACCCCTGTGGAAGGGTCGTTCAACCGCCAAAGGGGTCGCGACCCACAGGTTGAGAACCGCTGCTCTGAGCTCTTGGTTACCGATACATGGAAAGAACAGAAAGCGAAGGAGATGCTGATTCTACCCCAGGGCTGCTTCAAAGACAAAGGGAAAGAAATGAGGAATGGGAAAATGCCCCAGGAATCAGAAAGCATCACAAGGTCAACCCACCTGGTATAAATCAGTGAGCCCAGTTCCAGAGGGTCGCCTGGCAACCTCACGCTCAGGTGTAATTTGCCCATCCCCAAGTATTTTTCCTAGCAGTGCCAAATGCCATAATGCTCTGTGTCAGTGATTTGAAATTATTCTATAAGCTACATATCGGGTACACTATTGTTAATGAAATGCACACAAGAAGATGAACAACTTCCTTTTCCTGCTGGAGCCCCAGCTGCAGCCAGTGCCTGGACCCTTCGTGCTGTAAATCAGCCCTTTGTACTCCAGGAGGATTCAATGAGCTGCAGGTGTGGGCTTGGGGAAGGCCGCCTGGGATTAGGTAGCAGCATTTGATATGAGATCCCAAACAGCACTGGCAATCTACACGCCACATGCGGCCACGGGCTTTGGAGAAAGCAAAGGAAAAACGCTGATGAAATGTGGCACGGGACCATGGAATGCAATGTCAAACTTTCACATCTGCAGGAAAAGAAAGAGAGTTCCTAATTTTACAGTGATGATGTCATGGAGAATTCATGACAGTGGAAATGATGGGCCAAGGTTTGCAAACTTAACCACTTAGGAGGTTGCTAGCTGAAGGCTGAGATTTTCAAGGGACAGTGCCGGGTTCAGTGTAATGCTGATTTGTCTTCCTGGCCTGAGGCATCATTGGTGTGTGTGTGTGTGCGTGCGTGTGTGTGCATGTGTGTGCGTGCACATGCATGTACACACACATTTACATGCAGTCTCTGGAGACAGATGGGGACAGAAAAAGAAGTTGCATTTGAGAGTTTATACTTTGCACAGCCATAAAGTTGGTACTTCGCATGTCAAATGTGTCCTTAAAAATGAACTATCCTGTGTAATTCAGCATAAAACACTGCTAACTGTCCTTAACAACAATATATATTTTAAAGATTGATTTCAGACGCTCTAAAAATTCACCCGCCAAGAAAAACTATCATAGGTTGTTCACTTTCTCCTTAACGTTAACCATTGCAAAGAGTTTCCTTTTAAATATATTCTTTTTATTTGGGGCTGAAGAGACATAAAAACAAGTCTGGTTTTGCTATTAGCATACTGATCAAGTATATATTGAAGAAAACATACCCTTAATTTTTGAAGAGTCTGTTTTTCATTAGCTTATCTTGATAGTTTAAGTTAATCATTATTTTCAACCATATATGATTTAGATATTATGTCATTAATTCATGTACAGTCCATCTGAGTAATGATTGTGGTTTTCTACTTTACAAATTCATCTACTTCACCAAGAAACCCAGAGAGTCAAATTCCGTGCAACATCTGGTTTCCATTGAATGTAATTGCCATTTGCAGAGTTATAATCATGTGTTATTGTAAGGACCACGGTGTCAATCACTTCCCTAATGGGGAAAATTCAATGCCTAAATACCTGGGAGAACAAGAAGCTGACTCAAACAGGTGCATTCAGACACTGGGTTTTAAGTAGAATTCTAGCCTACCCATTTAAATAAATCATTTTAAGGAGAAACAATATTCTTTCCATCCCCTGTAGCAAGGGAAAGCATAATACCCAGGGCCCCAATCGCCCATGCTCAGTTCCAGTACTAGATCACGTTTAATCTTCTTAAAAATGGACAACTTTGCCCATACCCTACCGCCTCCTTATGTTCCATATACTGGTGGAGCCCCTACAGGCCAGGCTGGGGTTTTGAAGACTTCTGGGAGAGGGCCATCCCCGCTTCTTCCTGCCTGCGTGAAGTCAGGCACCTCTTTCACAATGAAAATGGGCCAAGTTTGATGTGAAGAAAATACTAACCTGCTCAAAACTCCCAAGGCCATTATAGTCCTTTCCAGCCCCTGGGGCTTTTGTGGGCATAATCACATAAGAGGTTGAAAAAAAATCATGAAGCACACTGTGTTTTTGTGTGTAATATGTAAGCACTTCATAGCAAAAATGAACCACATTTCCCTGACCTCAATCCTCATTGTGTTTACAAGCCAAGCCTGGTTTGAATTGGTAAGTGTTTGGCCATTCATTCAGGAAATATTTCCAAGGGCAAAAGGAGCATGCCAGGAACTGCCCTGGACATGCAGGATGCAAAGAGGAATAAGACAGAGTTGGGGCGGGGGCGCGGGGGGAGAGCACAGGTGAGTACAACGTGATGCATGCAGTAGGAACTAGCCCCTGTATGCTGACAGCAGAGAAGGGCCATTGTATCCAGCCTGGCTGAGGAGGACTGGTGAATCCAAGAAGGCTTCCTGGAGGCGGTGGCAGCTGAGCTGACTTTTAACCCTTTGTATGCCATAAGCGTCTATAGAACGCAAGGATGGTTTCTGTTTTGGACGCGCGGCAGTTAACCGGTTAAAGGATGTGTAGGAGATGAAGGCTTTCGATAGGTTAGCTATAAGAACATACAGATGTGTCGTTTTGGTTCCTGCTAATATTTCTGGGAATTAAGTCCTTGATTCAATAAAAAATACTGGAAAAGGGTAGCTTACAACTCCTTTCCGTTCATTCATTCTCATATTTATACACAGGCCATTTACTATCCTATTTATCGAATGTATGCTCATCTGCACAGGATATAGGAAGCGTGACAGAAGTAGGGGCTCCCATAAACAACCTCTATTTTCTTTGGCATCATCATCCCCTAATACCTGCTTACATCTGAGGAACAGTCTGCAATCCACAAAAGACCTTCAAATTCATTTTATTTTCTTGCCACAATAAGGTAGGAAGTGCAAAAATTAAATTAGCCTCCTTGTGATTCACAGATCTTAAAAGGTCCTGGTGAAGAAAGGTCTAGAGTTCAAGTCTTTAAGCTCCACCCTGAGTCTGGCTTCCAACGTGCACCCTCTCACCTGGAGGAAGAGGCAGGAGGGAAAACCTTAGCCCCTGGCCCATAGGCGATGCTCTCCATGGCTGAATGAATGAGTATGCTTTCAGCTCTTCGTTAAGCGTGCACATGGAGAAGACTTTGGTGCAGAAAATGTAAACCAGAGTTAACATTCAGCACCATATCTATTGGGCTTTATCATGCATTTCGTGGTCATATTGGCAACACATTTGTTCTCACAATTTTCCTGCTTTTCAAGCAACTGGTTGAGGGATTCCACATCCCCTGAGCACTTGCAGACTCACAACTGGTGAGACAACCGAGAAAGGCTCGAAAGGATGGCAGGAGGAGGCCGGCTGGAATGAGCAAGTGGTGCTCAGTAAACGTGTGTGTAATGAATAAGGAGCAAGATAAAATAACCTTCAACATAGGGAGGCAAGGTTCAGGGAGACGGTGAAGTCAGCAGCATGAATCAGGACCCAGGGGTCCTGGCTGGTGGGTTGTTGGTTTAGCCTCCATGAGCCCCCGGTTTTATCCTGAACTCAGTGATAACTGCAGCCTCTACCCCCCCTCCCCACCTCCACCCCAAGCTCTCGTCAAGAGAATTGATAAAAATATCCAATACGAAGCCGAGCAAACTATGAAGCAGTGAGCAAATACAGGGAAGATGTTATTATCCCTGACAAATTCAGAGGTGCTTCCCTTTCCACCGCGGCTGCCAGAGATGGGTTTATAGTAATACCATCTGGCGGGCTGAGGCCCCATGGGGGATCACAGGACCCACAGAGGCAGGAATCCGGTGTCTAGGTTCTCTGAAGTGCAGATGAGGGCTGCTTCTCAGAAAACTCCTGTTGCTTTTCTTGTTTTTAGTTTGTTGTGTTTTTATTAAAAGAGATGTAATGACCGCATGCCAAGGGGCTTTAAGGCGCATAGAATCTATAGCTAACAGATTGCCCAGGTGCGGGCTGTGACAAGGGCAGAGCAGGTGACATTCACACGAAGCTTCCTCTGATTTGTGTTCCAAGGAAGCACCTAGCGGGTGGCTTTTCGGCCTCGGGATTAGCGACTGGCCACCTCTGTCTTGGACTCTGGTTCAAGGAACCGGTCAGTAATCGCCGGGAGAAAGCATGCTCCTCCACATACACAGGACAGCATTTGACAATGGCTAAGCACAGGGATGACGGACAGCCCCTGAACGCACCTTGTCCCAGGAAATGCCCACTCACGGAGTAGAGAAGAGAGCAGAGAGGCAACAGTGATACGGCAGCACCTGCAGAAAGCATGTCCTCTAGGATCAGTTATGGGGACACCTGGCAATTATCAGCTGTGGGATGTGGGGGGCAGGGAGAGGAGGGCTTAGGTAAATTTCCTGCCTTTTCCTGGCCTCAGTTTACAGATCTATACAATGGGGGCAATATTTCTTGCTATTATTCTTTATGGGATTGTTGTAATAATTAAATATGTAAATTACTTCTAAACTCTAAATTGTTCCTGTAGATGGCGGGTCGACAAATGTATATCTTCTCCATGCCTTGAAACTAAATAATTACAAGTCATTATATATGGCTCTACATTACATAAGAAGAGCTGGCATTTATTCCACACTTGCCTTGTGCTTGTGCTGTTCTAAACATGTCACGGGTTTTAACTCATTTAATCCTCACCGCCAGCCAGGTCGGCACCAGTTACCTCCCGTGCTATACAGGCTCAGGTTGCTTGAGTAAAACGTGGCGCAGCTCACAAGGGGTGCGTCTGGGGTGCAGACCCAGGTCCCTGGATTCGGACTCAGGTCCCTGGCTGCAGAGCCTGTGTCCTTGACCCTATGCATGCTGGGATGTGCACACATACGCACACAGATGTACAATTTTAAACTATTTTGAAAAGATTTCAGATGTACAGAAAAGTTGCAAAAGTCATACAAAGAATTCCTACATATTATTCACTTAGATTCCCCAAATGTTAACACTTTAGCACATTTGCTGATCATGCTCTCCCTCTATATATATATATCTATACATACATACTCACACACATACGTACTCACACACATATATACTCACATACATGCACACATCCATACTCACACACAGTGATTGTTTTATAAAACCGCTGAGAGTAAGTTCCAAATATGAGGACCCTCTATGCCCCAAAATCTCTCTGTATTTCCTTTAAGCAAGGACATCCTGGAAATTATTAAAATGAGAAATTCACATTATCTAATCTACATACCACACTCACATTTGGCTAATTATCTCAGCAGCATCTTTTACACCGAGTTCTGTGGCTGTAGTGGGTTTCTTTCCTGTTACTTTTCCAGATCCCATCCAGGATCACATGCTGCATGACCTTGACATTTTTGAAGACGACCAAGTTGGGGCCCCTCTGACGTTCCCCCTGATTGGATTCAGGCTGCGCATTGTTGGCCGGCATACCACAGAAGTGATGATGGGTCCTCCTCCGCGCATCGTATCAGGGAGCATCTGATATCTATTTGTCCCATTACTGGGGATGTCAAAACACATACTTTTAAACCATGCTCCTTGTTTACCATGTAACATGTCTCCCCCCAGCTGCCTGGGAAGGTCCCTACGGGTGGGGAGGGCCTGCTCCGTGTCTGCGTCCCCCACCACGCCTGGCACAGGCACTCCGTCTGCTCTCGGTCAGCGCCTGCTCTGCTGTCTTATTTTGGACCCAGGCTCGCCTGGCGATCAATGGCCACTCCCTCTGATGCCAGAATCTAGGACAAGCCTACCTGTTTCCTTCTTCGTTCTGTAGGCAGAGAGCCCAATCGGTGTCTGGAGCACCCTTTCCATGTCAGGCCAGATGCTGGAGAATGCAGAGGTACAGCCTACCATCCTCGGGGACATGGCATTGCCTACACCACCCCCACAGCAGACAGGCAATGACACCCCACACCTCCTGCATGAGAGGGTCTCTCCTCCCTCTCGTCCACTTCCATGCTCTCACCTTATTTCCCAAGAATCCGGGTCCTGTTGTCGGTATCATGAACCACCCCCTAGTCAAGGGTCGGAGGCTTGGGTAGGTTTCCTTCCTAATCACATGTTGGCTGGTTACTCACGGTGTGTGCGCTAGAAACAGGACCTGACCCAAAGCAGTGAATCTCCCGGTGAGAAGGCCACGAGGGAGGAAGGTTCCGGGCAACCATGCAGTTCAGGAGCCCCCATACCACACACCACGTGGCGTGTCCTCTGTCCCTTTGCTCTGCGAATGCAACCCCTATACAGAGCTCACCCCATAGAACGCAGAAGTCCCAACACCGACTTCATTCCTGCGCTCTGCAAGGGGCAGTTGAATTAGGCAGAAAAGGAGGGAATGTGATGGACCCCACCTTTATGCCACCAGCACTGTCTTTGACTTGTCCCTTGGACCGAATTAGAAGATGCAGAATCAGATCACCTTGTCATTTACTGAGAGGCTGGCTCGGGGAGGCGCCAAGCTCCGGGTGACCCAGCAAGAAGCAGGGAAAACATGCCCCTGACCTCCTGGAGTTCAGAGTCCCCCTGGCCTTCCCCCGGCCCCCGCCCTCCCCAGCCCACAGAGGCCACAGGCCCTGGGCAACTTGTCAGCATGTCATCACCGAAGGATACATCCTAATGGCCTTGGACAAGTGCATGTGTCAGCATCCACTCAGAGCTGATGATGAAAGAGAAACAGCAATCAAACTGCTGCTTTCAAAGAAAGTTTTCTCGCTCTTTGGGACAGGGCAGATGCTGGGCCCCCGGTGGCACTGCAAACTGACAGGAGGTGGGCGGAGCACATTAACATGGGCTCTGGGTCTGAGGGCTGGACAGCAGTGCCAGCTCTCACACTTGCCAGCTGGGGACCGCAGACAGACCATCTAACTGACTAGCTAACTCTCTTACCTGTAAACCTGGAGTGTTGGTAGAACCCATCTCATGTTGTGGAGACTAAACGAGACCCTTCTTTATAGATTGTCTAGCTCTGCTGCCGGGCGAAAACAGGTCTCAGGAGCCGAAGGATTGCTTGGATGCCCTTGCCTTTCTGCAGCTGGGGGCTGGGTTCCCCGTGTCTCTCTCCCCACCCCCACCTGCAGGTGGGCCCCGTATTTCAGTACACTAGGTGTTGGGGGGCAATCGTCTATGAAACTCATACCCATGATGTGTTTTGACAGAAGCTTAAGAAAATTCGAAATCTCTACGTCAAAAATGGGGGGATGGGCCAGTGCTCCTTGATCCCCTAGTTCCTAAAGAAATCTTACGTGAGAGCCCCCTGGACGAGGTGCTGGAATGCCCAGAGGATGAGCAACCAGGACGCCGCTGCCGCTCCTGAACCCTCGCCGCAGAGACGGAAGCGCTCGTCGTGGGAGCAGGGCTTTAAACATCTAAATTGGTTTGTCACTTTTATTTTTTCCACTTGAAGCATTTGTCACTTTTATAAAAGTGTATACTTTGCCTCTTTCTCACTGATTTCTAGGTAACTTTATTTTCGATCATGAGAGTACAGTGTGGCTTTTGAATGTTACTTACATGTTTTACTTTCTAGCTAAACGTTTACTTTCTAAATGTTCCATTTTCTTTCTTTTTGGGCCCCTCAGCTCTTTAGCTACATTTTAGGTTGTTTGTCTAAATCTCTTAATATTTGTTTATTTCTTATTTTTGTAACTTCTAAGCTATTTTTTTAACTATCAAACCTCTTTTATCTCTTATCTTTGTATAACCATTAATAATGCTACTATAACTATCCCAACATTTCACTTATCATTCTGAATTTAAAGTCTTTCCTCCTTCTACTCACTTGATGCTTTTAGCCTTTACTTTCTAAAATGTCTATCTTTTATCATTTTTCTTGTGCTTTTATCTCCTTTAAACATTTTTTGTTGGCATTGGCCTAGAATGCCAGGCAGAAATCTTCGCCTTGTCGGGGTCACAGTCACGGACAGATATATTCAGGAAACGATTCAATACCCCTGCCCTGTCTGCTCCTCCACAGCTGCCCCTCCCTCTGGAGCCCCTTCATTGGATTCCTATCAATTTTTAAACCAGTCCCAAAGTCATAATCTAAGTATCGTGTGAAACTCGCAAGTTCAAACTCCATCCTCGAGACAATAGTGCTCCTACCCATGCACGTGTCACACACAGTGTCCATTCCTGCTAAGTTAGAGGCAGCCATGGTCATCCCCAGCTAGCGCTAGGAAAGCCGGCAAGCCAGCTGAGCGGTGAGCTGCCCACCAGGCATGAGAGTCAGAGGCAAGTGGTTTCAAAATCACTCCTGTCCATGCCCCCAGGCCGAGCGCCCCCATCAAAGGGCTCTGTCTGCTTTGGAAAGTCCTGGTGCAGCCTCAAGCCCAGAGGAGAACACGCTCGCCTGGAAGAAGGCCATGCTGGCTCATGAACGAGAGTTGATAAGCTTGTCTCCATCTCAAAATAGAAACACCAATTCCAGTGTAGAGTGAAATTGGGCAGGACAGGCTAAGCCTTGCTCTGAGGCACCCCTGGTAGCATCCAAATGATCATTCTTGGTAGCCAAAGCAATGGAAAGAATCGTTTTAATCTGAACAATACGGTAAGTCTTCCCATACCCTTCCTTTCACATTCCTTATTCCATATGATCCTCATATGCGAGGACTAATCTCAAAGAATCAATTAATAGACTCGGGGACTCATAGGAGGGGGCAGAACCAGAACTGGGACTGAGGACTTCCATTCGTTCCTCTGTGGGGGGGCAATCTTCTATGAATCTTGTACCCATGATGTGTTTTTACAGAAGCCTAAGAAAATCCGAAATCTCTACATCAAAAATGGGGGGATCCTTCTTCCTGTATCGGGATCCCTCTGAATGTCACCTGCAGCAGGAACCTCCACACCAATGGGAAGAATGTGTCTGTCTGCACAGTGTTATCTTGGGGCCAGAGCCCACCTGCCGGTTGGGTGCTGAAATTATTTTCCATCTTAAGAAGAGACCAGGGAACACAGAGACTTAAATCGATTCTCAAGGGCAAATGACTACAGCAGATTCCTTCTGGAAACCAAAATGGACAAGGGAAAGGGTAAGAGAGAATAAGGTGACTGGTCACCTGGATAGCAGTGTGACATGGAGACATCTTAAGAAGGAGAAGCGCCTGGGAATATGGAAGCTGAGCAAAACCATGCCCCTCCATTCTCCAAATTTATCTCCCTGCTAAGTCTTGCCCCATCAGAGTCACAGGGCCCCATCATGAGCCACAGCTCTTATAATTCCATGTTAAAAAGTGGCTACAGCCCAGCCAGAGTGGCTCAGTGGTTGAGTATCAAACTATGAATCAAGATTCCAGGTCAAGGCACATGCCCAAGCTGTGGGCTTGATCCCCAGTAGGGGGCATGCAGGAGGCAGCCGAATAATGATTCCCTCTCGTCATTAGTGTTTCTACCTCTTTCTCCCTCTCCTTCCTCTTTGAAATTTTATATATATATATGTTAAAAGTTACTACACAGGTCCTCATTTTCCAAACTTGGACTTTTAGCAATATATCTATGTCCAGTATCTGGGACAAAACTTAGCCTCAGGGCTCCAGGTCACTGAACATGTATAACATTGATTGAAACATTTTGTGTTACAAACAAATTAACTTCCGGAATGAAAAAAAAAATACAACCCTGCCTGAAGAGAAATTCCCAATTGTAAAATTTATCTCTAATAGTCTATCAGGAAAAAAATCTGAACTCAATACCCCGTTGCTTATTGAATAACACTAATCCCATGCAATCACTCTTGTAACCCTGCTTGTCTCTAGTTGGAGTCGAGCTTGTTAAAACGAACCCATTTTTCTTCTCTGAAAGATGTAATCAGTAGTAAGGAAACTAGAAGTTTGGTGATCCTGCTAATCAATCTATGTTCCACAAATGAAAACACTCCCCGATTGGTAATTAGTTTCCAATGATGAAATAATTAAATATTTCACTCTGAATTCCCTCTGCCCCACATCTGGGGCTTTTATAAATGTTGCATTTCCAAGCCCCTGTGTGCAATCTTGTTTTATTTATGGCCGGGCCTTTGCAGGCATTCTGAAACTCTGTCTAAACCACACAAAGGCAGGGGGGAAACCTGACAATTAAGTGTTGAACTTGATTATTATAGTCAACCAGGCCAGGGAAGCAGCGACACCGGATCCACACTTGGCCCAGAGTTATCAAGAGAATGTGATTGCATAGTTCAGGAGAGTTTTCGGAGTTCAGGATATAAAAGTGGAAGCCAAACGGCCTCTTATTTAACCTTGATGAGGTGCTTTGGGGAAATGAGAAATGAGCCCGCGTCTTCCAAGCAGATGTCTGTCTAGGTTTGATCCCTTCACAGTGGCTCCTCTCCTGGTCTTGTCTCTGTCGCTGAAATGCAGCATTCATGTCTAATGGAGGCTTGAAAGATGCCAGTGCTATCCTGATTCAAAGATTCAAAAAGCCGCCTGACCAAGGTGGAGCAAGACACACTCCCAATGTCCACGTCTTAAAATGTAACATTTGTTCAAATATTGGTTGTTGTAAAAATGCATGTTAGAAGTTGAGGCCAAAAGGGTTGGGTTGTTTTTTTTCTTGCTTTGCTTTAATATATATATTTTTATTGATTTCAGAGACAGGAAGGGAGAGGGAGAGAGAGAAACAACAATGATGAGAGAGAATCATTGATCGGCTGCCTCCTGCACGCCCCACAATGGGGATCAAGCCTGCAACCCAGGCATGTGTCCTGACAGGGAATTGAACCATGACCTCCTGGTTCATAGGTCAACACTCAACCACAGAACCACGCTGGCCAGGCAAGGCCACAAGGTTTTGTTCCGGACTCTCCAAGCTTACTCTTCGCGTGCACGGTTAACCACCAGTTATCATCAGGAGGCATGAAAGGCCGCAGCGTGAGCAGCGCTCCCCTTGCAATGCCCACGCTGGAAGGCCGGAGGCGCTGGTGACGTGGAATCCTTAGGACTGCCTCGAGTGCACTCCTCACCCATTTGCCTCTGGAAACCTGCCATCAGCAACAGGTAATCATGTGCATTTTCAAGGTCCCCATTATGGTTCAGACTCGTCTAGTTTTATAATTTTAAAATGGCAGGCACAATTTCCTGCCCCTGAAGGATTCTGGGCTCCGCAGGGTGGGGGGAGGAGGCACGGCCCCAGTCTCTGCGCCCTTTCCAAAGGTCATGGAGAATCAAAGTTCAAAATAAGGATAAAAATTCTTTCAGGAGCTTGGTCACAGCAGCATCCGTTCAGTTTAAGAATTCAGCTACAAACTGCTGGCGTGGCTCAGTGGCTGAGCATCACCCTATGAACCAGGAGGCCACGATTCGATTCCCTGTCAGGGCACTTGCCTGGGTTGCAAGCTCGATCCCCAGTATGGGGCGTGCCAGAGGCAGCCAATCAATGATTCTCTCTCAACATTGATATCTTTCTCTCTCTCTCTCTCTCTCTCTCTCTCTTTCTTCCTCTCTGAAATTAATAAAAATATATTTTTTAAACTTCAGCTATAGGGTCCGTTAACAATTACGGTGAAATGCTTCCCAGCACTGGCCACCTCACTAGGCTAAAAGATTGTCAGCGCGCTGGGGTCAAAAGAGTAAAGAAATAGGGAAGGTTCTGCTTTCGATCAATACTGTTAGTAGATATTCCACAACATATCAAGTGACCCAGACACTAACATAGGAGATCATTGAATTTAAAACGTTTTTACTTTAGGTTCATGGATCCACAGATGTTCGCAACTAACACTTGATTAATAACACTAGTTAGTTTCCCCGAAGAAAGACTAGTTGGAAAATTCCATTTGTTCTGCGGAAAATAAATTATTGGAGGCAACAGCAACATCTAAAGTGTTCAAGTCAACACTCTGTATGTTTGTAACAGGTGTGATATTAAGGAAACACACTGCTGGCTTGTCCTCTGGCGTGGCCTCTGCAGCCACAGGACAGGAGGGCAGCAGCCTTGCATCTTCCTGGGCATCATGGGCCTCCAATAATGCTTTACTCACACAGAGGATTCCTACGTAAACATCTGCATTTCATTGCAAATCACATCATCAGGATGGGATCCTAATAAAACCCACTCACCGCAGTTTCTATGAAGAAATTGGATCAGAATACAACTCTATGTTGTTTTATTTTTTTAAATATTTTTATTGATTTCAGAGAGGAAGGGAGAGATAGAAACATCAATGATGAGAGAGAATCATTGATCAGCTGCCTCCTGCACACCCCACACTCATACCCCACACTGGGGATTGAGCCTGCAACCCCAGCATGTGCCCCTGATCAAATGGAACCCAGGACCCTTCAGTCCACAGGCCAACGCTCTATCCACTGAGCCAAACCAGGTAGGACACAACTCTATGTTGTTTTAAATAAAATTATCTTGGCCATCTAGAGGAAGAATATTAAAGAAGTTATGAGCTAATAAAGAAAGATCTGAGAAATCAGTGGGGGGAGGGGTGAAGGAGAGGAATACATTCATTTTTCAGATGAGCATCAAGGATAATTACTAGCTTCAGAAGGTTGCTTAATTGACTGGCACTTGAATAAACATCATCTAAACTTGCAAGGTGCCCATGAAAATACACTACTTATATGGTTTATGGATGCAGAGAAAAAGTTCAACTTCACCAAAGTGAATTTAAAAAGGTTCACTGATAATGTTTAATAAGTTATTTGAATATGAGAGACCAAGACCAATAGAGCAGCAGCTGTGAAAAATCAACATTTTGAAATAATTTATGTGAAAAGTTCAATGTAACCCTATTACATTATCATAAGAAATTTCAACATTGCATAAACCATTGAAAAAAGAAAAGGTAAACCTGTTAGACTTAAAGACTAGCTCACACTCTTGATGTGTAATTTAACCTTAAAGAGATGGCATCACCTGTATTCCAGTTAGGGAAGAGTCTCCAACCTCTACAGGACAGTAAATTGATATGTCAATTCTTCTTCCATTTGCCATAACACTGAGCCAGCATTACTTCTTTAAGAATTTTGAGACCATCCTATATGTGTAATGGTGACTGCTAAGAATTTGAGGGGATCATCATTAAAAAGCACTGTTGAGCCCATTTGGTGTGGGTCAATGGTTGAGCATCAACCGATGAACCAGGAGGTCATGGCTCAATTCTGGTCAGGGCACATGCCCAGGTTGCAGGCTTAATCCCCAGTAGGGAGCATGCAGGAGGCAGCCAATCAATGATTCTCTCTCATCATTTCAAGGATAAAAATATATTTTTAATTATGTTCAAAGAAGCAAATTAAAAAATAAAGTTTGTTATGTTTTCCCTAATGACTCATATATTAATATATTTTATTATAAAGACAATGCTTTTATAATAAAGTCAATGTGATAAATGTTCTATCCAAATCCTGTCTAAGTTATTCTGTACACACATATTTCATTTCCTACCGTGTGCTCAAACTATGTGTCAACTTGACTGTGTCAGGGGTGCCCAGATACAAACACTATTTCTAGGTGTGTCTGTGAGGGTGTTTCTGGATGAGACTAGCATTTGAATCAGTGGGTGCTATCAAGTTGATTGCCCTCCTCAGTGTGGGTGGGCACCATCCCATCCATAAAGGACTGGATCAGAGCAAAAAAGAAGAGGAAGTATTGTTTTCTTCCTGCCTAAACAAGTTACTTTGCCTGTCTATGCCTGTTTCCTCATTTGTAAAACACTGATAAAAAATTATCTCTACCTTGTATGGTTGTTTGAAGAGTTAAATAAGATAATGCTTGTTATACAAAAGTAGATGTAAAGGCTCAAAAACACATTGTTACTCCCTCTTTCTGCAGGGCTAGCAGTTTAACTTTTAGTTGCTGCCTCTTGCAGGAACTGGTCTCCTCGCAATCAGACTCGAAGGCTGCAGAGCTTGTCCTCCCTGTAACAATGCAACCCTCCAAGGTCTTAGGACTTCAGCCAGGATGGCCGTAAGGCTAGAGGCCCTAAGGACCACAACAGTCCCATGGCTGCTTGACTGCATGGTACCCTATGATTTAAAACCCCAGGAAAAGGGAGAGCTGTGACTCAGTGGTGCACCCCAAAGCCCCCACAGGACTGACACAGCAGAAGAAAGCACCACCGCACAGGATCAAGCCTTGAGAGAATAACCTCCTTACCCTCCAACACAATAAGTTTCTAATATGATGGACAGATGAATATTATTAACTCTCGCAAATCCACAGCCCTCCGATCCCTTGAGAGTAGGGAAGGGACGCGTTGATCTGGAGAGTCTCCAACAATAATTTCACATGAAAAATATTTCTCTTGGATGGTCCGTGCAGAGGAAGTCTGCTAAGTCAGACAGTACAATCTGGAGAGGTCAGTAATGGCATGGATGCTCTTATTGGTTGAAAGGTGTGCATGCCACATTCTAAAATGAGGGTAATGAGATTTGATTGTGGAGGGACTATGACTTGAGTAGGAAGATCAAAAGGCAGCTACAGACCACATCAACCTGGATGAGAAGCATGACTTCAGTTGCAAAGAACTCCACCCATACAGCTTGTGAGGAGGTTATAGAAAGACCTCCTGCATGTCTTTAAAAAAGGAGAAGCTTCAAGGGAATGAGGAGAAGCTCTGAGCTGTGATGGATAAGACTGAAGGGTTTTACCCTGAACCACACATGGAGACCAGAGGACCAGCTCTAGCCCACTTCCTGAGAAAATGTGGGCCTTTATCAGTACAGCCAACCAAGTTTGGAATAAGCTATCTGTTCTACTCAGAAGCAGCTGCTCATCTTTAACAAATTCTGAAGGGCCAGAGAGGTCAGGAAATCTCAGAAGAGATGGAACACATCCAAGAGATCACCTTATATATCCTCCTGACAGTTGGATGGTTCTGTCCAAGCCTCTGTGTAGTGTTTCATCTACCTCCTGGCAGAGTCCCCTGGGAAGAGCCCCATTTCCCTGGAGACTCATGCTGTCAGGAAGTGTTTCATGATTTCTGGCCTACTTGCTTCTCCTCTGACTTTCACACTGCAGGTCTAGTCTGGTGTGGCCAGATGTTTGGCTGGAGATATGGGATTGAACCAAGGAAGAGAAGGTTGGGAAGACCCATGGCCCTGTGCACATTCCAACAGCAACCAACAACCAGGAGTGTTTAGACAGAGATAAAGCATAGGCAGGAAGATCATCGGGAAGCCAAGAGCAGCCCCTGAGGGGCAGGGCTTGTGTTACCTGTTGGAGGAAGCTGCTGCCAGGAGCTCAGTGAAAGTTTAGAGATCTTTGGAAGTCCCTCCTTGAGCCTTCTCTCCTAATCCCTCTCTTCCTGCTGTAATCCTGCCTCCAGGAATTAAAGTCTTTTATCTCACAGTGAGAACTAAAGCTAATAAAGGAAAGACGGTGGCTGATACTGTAAACCAGGAAAAAACAGCCAAAATCCACTCCCTTCCAAACCCAGTTCTTGAGAGAAGAGCTCACTGCAAACTCTGAGAAGAAAAGATTATGTCTGTCTTGTTTATCACAATGCAGCACATGGCAGGGCACCACGCACTCAGTAGATCTTCAATAAACATGTTGAGTGAAAGTGAAGCGGGGAGGCATCGGACACCTAAGGAAGAAGGAGGCACTTCTACCTTAGGAGGATAATCTATTCCTATTTCTTTCCACCTCCATCATTGGGTCTGTCTTAGTTCAGACCCCAAATTTCTCTTGCTGGATTATGTAATAGTATCTCTAGGCTCCTGGTCTGTCCCCCTCCATTCTATCTTCCACAGTGCTTCCAGAATGATCTCTCAAAAACAGAAATCTGATCAAGCCATTCTCCACTTAAATCCATCAGTAGTTTGCACTCCCCATAATTTGTGTTGGCCCTTCAAAACTCAGAGAATCTATTCACTAATTTACACACTATTTTTCTGAATAATAACAAGCACACAGATGACTTCTAGCACTTAGGACACTTCTTTGTCTCCCCCACTAGTCTGTCACCTTCTTAAGAGTAGCACCATGCCCTTCACTTTAATTCCCTAATGCTGAGAACAGGGCCTGGCACGTCATAGGTGCTCACATATTTGTTACTTAGAATGATAAATGGATGGCACAGAAGGAGAGGAGAATCCTCCAAAACACTCATCAGACCAATAGGGAGACAGTCACAGCCAAGATTTCTCTGCAGTGAAAGAAGAACCATGGCTCTCCCCTTGTCCCCAGAATCATCTCATATATGAGGCAAGTGAATATGGAGGAAAGACTTCGTTTCAAATAGGAGACGTTGGCAAAAACAATCCCAACAAGTAACACAAATAGAAGTGAAACCAGGAATGAGACTCAAACTATCATTATTAATTACCCTGTCACTGTAATTTATTGTGTTTTAGCATAAGCCAACTAATTAGGTCTTATTTTGCAAACAAAATTTTCATGGCCTGCTATATGAAATTCTTCTCTAATAGGTAGCATCTGCTGTATTTATTTCATCCATTAATTTTGTAACCTTCTCCAAAACAAACACTAGGCTCATGTGATGTGATTCAGAAAGAAGAGATGAGATATGTGGCCTGGGGGTACACAAGCAATCTTAGTCCCCAAATCCACCAGTCTTCCTGGATATGTCTTCCCAAAGAGACTAGACACATGATGGCCAGCCAGCCCAGTCCCTTGTAGGCTGTGCCTATTGAGAAGAGACCCTAGTGGTCTTCCCATGAAGTGTGCATTTAGAACTTACTCACCTGTTATTGGGTGTGAGGATCCTAGAGAAAGGATGGTCTAATCCCAGGCAGCTTCCTGGGTAAGAGAGGACTATTACAGGGCCTGGAAAGATGACAGTACAAGAACAGTGAGAAGCCTTTTTGAACAGGAACCTATAAGAAGATCAAAGGGCAACATGATTCTCTTTCGACATACCTACTTCTGGTCTTTCCAAGATAGAGGTCCTTTCCCCCAGGCCATGAGCAAATTTGAAGAACAACAATGATCATAGTTCAGGAGACTACCATTGTCACCAAATGCACTGTGTCTGTCTACACACCACATGACAAGGGCGCAGGCAGCAAAGTTGCCATGTATCTAATGTGGCAAAACATCTCTGAGGGTACTTAGCATGTCCAGCCCTATGCTGACCAAGCTGCAGGGATAGAGAGAGAGGCAGAAAGCCTGGTCTTTGGCCTTGGCAAAGAGACAAGTCTCAGAAATGAAGTAAACATCTCTAAAGGAAACATCTCTGAAGGAATGGACTCCAGCCCTAGAGTGGACCTCCTTCAGCCTTGCTGAGTCCTTTCGGGTTTCCAGCAGACTCTTGTGGAAAGCAGAGAAGCTTTGCCTTTGCATTGACTTGACCTGCCTCCAGCCTTGGTCTAGCTCACAAATGTGGGTATGTGATGATCTTTTGGGGACCTGACAGCCCTCCTTTCTTCTCCCAGTTACCAGCGTTTTCCTTGGTGAAAGAGGTTGAGAGGGCTCCTTACCCCTGGCCTCACTGGGCCTCGCTGCAGTAGTCTTGCTATCTAGGAGGTGATGCCCTTTGCCTTTATGATTCCCTGTCTCACATCTTTTTGGGTATTGCAACCATTTTGTACCTGCTGACTCACCAAACACTGTCAGCCACAGCCTCAGGAGCCCATGGGGCCAGCAGGCCTGTGCAGCTAGGAGTATGGTGAGTTCCTCTTCAAGGAGACCACAACCAATGAGCAAGGGGAGCCCATGATTCCACCTCTCCTGGCCAACCCTTAGGCGCAATTGGGAGTGTTCTTTATCACCAAGCTCCAACTGCCTTCAGCGGTACCCTTGATCATGTACCCTCCTGTAGGCTTTCCTTCATTCCTCACGCTGCCCAGTCCTCACTCCTGTTTCCTGGAGTGAACTAACCTGCAAGGCCTTGTTTGGGGCTCTGTTTTCAAGGCAAAACCAACCCAGGCTAAGCCCCTGCCTCTGCTGCTGTTGGAAACAACATCACAGATGCAACTCTGCCCATGGGCATGAGTCACTCATCTACGGAAAGATCAGTCCCTGAGTGACAGACCCAAACTAGTCCAAATCAGCCTGGGAGAAAGCGCCAGTGATCCTTCCCAGATGGTCAACCTCTAGGGCTTGCCAGTTCTTTTGTTCTTTCCTAATAATAGCTTATATTTTTTTATAAAAAAATTAAAATAAAAGAAAGATCTTTCTTGTGATTTTTTTGCTTGGCTTTGATGTCAAAAGCAGTAGAAGTTGTATTAAAAATCTTATTGTCAATATATGGCAATCAAATGCATGGCATTATTAGGCAAACTACTGTAATAATGATAGTTGTGTCTGCGATAAAAAGCAAAAAAAATTGACGTCAAGTTTTATTTCAGGATAATAGGCAGTCTGCATGTCAGAAGGCCTGGATTCTACAACCAGACGGATTTTCACTCTCTGTATAATCCTGGGCTGGTACCATTATGATTTCTGGTCCCTTGGTTTTCTGTAGGTAATTTGAGAAGAAAAGTGCATGCAGTAATATATGTGAGGACAGATAAGTGATTGTGAAGAAACGCAGCTCATTGTCATTGTCTCTGTTAGAATCCCAGGACTTTGGAGCTAAAGTACAGCCCCAGATGCGTTGACAATTGGATTTTATACACTGACTCGTTCTGTCAGCAAATATGACTGAGGAGGCAGCTCTGCGCCAGGCCGTCTTCTAAGTGCTGGGGAGTCAGGGGTGAAGGAGATGAACATAGGCCTTGTCTTCACAGAACCAGCCTCCTAGTGTTTGCTCACCAGCTACATAGCGACTCACAAGGCAGACATCCAGAAGGGCAACTTTCTGCACGAAGTTCCTGCTTCAGAGCCCTCCCATGAGCTGCTGCATTTACTGGGAATAATTTCCTCTGCACACACACACTCCTACACACAGCCTTCACCTGGAGACTTCTTTTGGTCCTCTGATCGGTTTATCTGTCTTATCTTCTTAAGTGGAAAGTAAGAAAGCAGGATGTATAGCTCTGTGGTTTATCATTATGCTCTCAGGGCCTTAGAGAGAATCAAACACATCAATAAGAAGCTGTTGGATGGATGGATGGATGGATGGATGGATGGATGGATGGATGGATGGATGGATGAATGAGGAGTAAATAGCATATCTAGTGGCCTGAAAGCAGAAGTGTGCGTGCATATGAAGCAATTATAAGAAGACCCATGTGGTGGAGCCGAGGAAGACTCACCAAAGAAGGCCAGGCAACTGTCTTGCTGACAACACTGTGCTCCAGCTCACAGTTTGAGCAAATATGACCAGTCTGTCCCTTTTGAAAAACAGAAACATTTTCAAGCTCACAGAGAAAGATAAAGGGAGACCGAGACAGACACAGAAAGAAAGAGAGAAAGATGGGGGTATGGAGAGTTTTTCTGCTAGAACCTAAGGCCATTCATATCATCTGTCATAGTCTTCTCATTCATTGACATAAAAACACCATGTCTATTAGAGTATTGAGTATAAACAAATACCACTGTGTTTTAAGGACACTGACCACCATGGTAGCCAGAGGGTGACCAGGTGAAGATCCCAGAATTCATGTTTTGGCAAGGGTGTTTGGTTTACCTGGGGAAGAGGAAATGCAAAGGATACACCACACCTGCTGTGAAATTCCTGGCATGCTGCCACACATGGCAGGAAGTAAACTTATTAGTTATGGTTCAAAACCAAAGAATTAGAACCAACAAGACACAGATTTTTTGCAAAATGTAAGGACAAATTTTCTAGCAACTAGAACAGTCCAACCATGGATATGACTGCCCTACAGGCAGGGTAAGCCAGTGTTGCTCAAAGTGTATACCCTGGCTGGTTGTTGAGCTGTTGTTAGTGTCTGCGACAAGGTACATTTAGAAACTGAGAGCCACATTTAGAAACATTTACAACAATAGGTCATTGCCATGACATCCAGCCATGAACGCATCTGGTAGAACAGCGTAGAGATTGATTCTTGTCACACTCCTATGGTGAGTCAAACTTGGCCTGAACTGTCAAGTGCACCTGAGGCCATGTTGTACTGTAGATATCTCAACATTAGTTTGTCATCTGAAAATGTCATACAATCTAGAATACCTAGAATCTACTGCTTTTGTCAATTAAAGATTATTTTTAATTTACCTTTAACTTGCAGGATGAAATCGTTGCAACTGGCTATTGATGAGAAGTTGAAGATAAATTTTGAAAATAATATCTCTGGTTTCAAATCAGGAAGTCATGGTTGGATTCCTGGTCAGGGCAATGACTGGGTTTCAGGTTAGAGCCCCAGTAGGGGGTGTACATGAGGCAGCCCATAGAGGATTCTTTCTCATCACTGATGTTTCTACCTCTCTCCTTGTCTCCCTTCCTCTCTCTAGAAAAAAATCAATAAGAATGTATTTCTAAAAAAGGAAATATCCTTAACCAGCTGAAATTGCTTTAAAAATCATCTCCGTTCCCTCTAACCTAGCTCTGCTTTGCCTATGTCCAATATTTTAACAAGACATGGAAATGATCTAGATAAGCATTACCCTCTGAGTAGTACTGTCAGTCCAACCTTACTTAATTAGCCAGCAAGACGCTAATTTGTTTGTCGCACTGAAATGTTCATTCCTGGTGTCCACTCACGCTGCCTGCACAGGGGCTGGATATGGGGACTCCCATTTACTCACAGCTGGCTGTGCTTGCTGTACTCCAGACTGGCAAATATTTATTAGTGCAAAAGCCATTCTTCATAGTAACCACCTCAGTGCACATCTATCACAAACACATCCAGTTTCTATCACTCGTTTTTCTCCTGTGTTATATTTGTTTTGGTGACATTTATTAAAACACAATTTTATGTCTGTGAATTAGAGTAAAAAAATTATGGCTTGTATCGTATGTGTGTTTTTATTTGTTTTTCCAGTAATTTTAGTCACCAGTAATCATCCTTATTACGTTTTACCAGTGTTGGTTTGCAATGGGCTGGAATTTTTAAAAACGGGCCTCAGCTAACAGATGTAACTGTCCAACCAGAGCTGGGGGACGCACTGACAGGACCCTGATGTGGGGACCATCGCTTCAGGAGGGGGTGATACTAATTCTCTGGCCCCTCAAGGCAGTGTCTCAACACAGTAGGCCCTGAATCCATGAACATTGTGTAAAATATACACAACTGTAAATACCAAATCTATGAATAGTATAAATTGCAAATTGACTTAAAAAAGAAAAAAAAACTACATAGTCCAGGGGAGGCGAGAGAGATTGTTGGAGGCTCCAAACTATGCAAATGAATAAGGCTTGATGGAAATAGAGCTTTTTAGCCTTGAAAAGTTGTAACCTCAAGTATCACTGTCTTCTAAGAAAATCTTAAGGTTGTCCTGGCAGAGTGTAAGTGAATTCTAAGAAGTATACTTGAGAAGATCCCAATGATAAAATTACAGCTAATAGGTAGAAGGTACAGAAAGGCAGATAATGATTCAAAAAAGGATTTCTTGACAATCACAATTACTCGGAAACAAGGAGAGCTGCCTCGTGCGGTAGTGAGTTCCCTGTCAAGGTCACTCGAATTCTCTAATAGACCGGAGAGTTTTGAGGCTGCAGAGGGAATCCCCTATACAATGTGGATGAGCTTGCATTTTATTGGGGTTTTGGCAATTTTTCCAGGGCCTGTCCTAGCCTTTTACTATGCAGTATTTTTATTCTACCCTCATAGAAAATCTGGGAAATAGGTGTCATTTGCTCACTTTATGAATAAGAAATCAGAAGCACAGAGAAGTTTAATATGATCATAGACACACAGAAATGGTAGTCAAGAGGCACCCATCACTAGCTGGCTGACTCCATGCACTCACCAGCATGTAATACCATCACCAGTTCTGAACATCCATGAGTCTATGTACCTCAAAACACTGAAATGAAATGAGACACCTAAAAGGAGAGATATCTCCACGATGAAACTGACCACATGTTTTTTCTTTCATTAAGTGCCTTTTTAAAAATATATATTTTAAAGTATATTTTTATTGATTTCAGAGAGAGGAAGGGAGAAGGAGAGAGAGATTGAAACATCAATGATGAAAGAGAATGACTGATCGGCTTCCTCCTGTACACACCATACTGGGGATCGGGCCCACAACCCAGGAATGAGCCCTTGACTGGAATCCAACCAGGGATCTTTTAGCCCTCAGGCTGATGCTCTATCCATTGAGCCAAATGGCTAGGGCCATGAAGTGATTTTGGAAGTTACTTTTGGAGTCTGGGGCTCTTCATTCTC
The DNA here is from genome assembly GCF_028538775.1 of Myotis yumanensis. Classification (NCBI taxonomy): domain Eukaryota; kingdom Metazoa; phylum Chordata; class Mammalia; order Chiroptera; family Vespertilionidae; genus Myotis; species Myotis yumanensis. The sequence goes on from NW_027223762.1 coordinate 6,865,278, forward strand.
TAAAGACTTCCAGAAGGCAGCATACCAGTGCCTCCCTTCTTCCTTTCTGTGTCTTCTTCCACTCCATAACCTTCCTCCTTCTCATCCCCAAGTACCAGAATTCCCATCCTTCCCAGGATGGAAGACATCTCATTGGTTCTCTGCAGCCACCCTGGCATCACCTGTTCTCCAGGAGATTGTACATTAACACAGGTGACTAGAGACAGTAAGATTAGCCCAAAAGAATGATCTGAAATGGTGGAATTTCTAGCCTAGTAAGAAAGATCCTTTTATATAAAAGACCTTCCTAGCACTCTCAACCATACCATAGAGGGCTCCACTGAGTTCCCTGTGGCAAAGCTGGCCCTTCTCTTTAGTCATGTCAATACAGACACTTTTCAGCAGTCATTTACCCGGAAAATACATGATTCCTTTACTCATGCTGTGGAGAAAGATTTGCAAATCCTTTTCTGTAAAGAAACGTCTGTTAAGTGACTTGACTTAGACAGATCATCACTGCTTTGATCCTCGCAGAAACAGAAGAGAGGTCCCGGGATTCTGACTCACCATCCGATGCCCATCCTGAGTAGCCCAGCCCAGTCCAGGTCCTAGAGTGGGTTGGCGCTCTCCTGTCTGCTCACTCTCTCTGTGTTGCTTGGGATTTTGCACACCCTGAGTCATCTGTACAGATTCCAAGCAACCAGTTGGGTGGCCAGCATCCAGCTCTGTGTTGCTTGCCTTGGTGGATGTGTGTCCTCTTAAGCATCACCTCAGGGCACCTGTCTCCCCATTCTCCTGGGGAGGGCCAGCAGTGACTCTCCATCTGCCCTTACCTGTCTTCAAGCACTTGGCCCTTGGGCTATTAGTAGCAAATCTTTCCTTTTCTCGTAATGGATCTGTCTGATTGAGTAACTGTGTCCATCCACTTCTGACAGCATTTTCGGCTTTGTGTAATCTCCAAACAGATGAATAATTTTCATCTTGTGCATTTCAATGAGCTTGGGAAACATTCAGGGTTCAGAGGTACAACTAGAAATATTTCCAGAAAGATGAGTCAAACAATGTTGGAGGTGACTGGGAAAGAGAAGAAAGGGTCCTGCCACGCCTCTCTTGTGAGCCAACGGTTCTGCCGTGCACGTTGGGATCACTGTTTCCACTTTGCAAATCCTTGGCTGTGGAAATGAAAGGCCCGCCTCTTTGTTCTGCCTCCCACTTTCTCCTCCTCCTCTTCCTCCCACTTCTCTCCCTCCAAGTTCCCACCTCCAGGCGGGACATTGCCTAATGCTCACTGATAACCCTCTAAGCCCTGCTTAGTCTATTAGAAGGTTCCTTTTTTGTAAGCATTCAGAATCCCATGCATTTGCCAGTGGTGTGATTGCTTTCTAAGTAAGGATGACTATCCCCTCTCCAACATGTGACTAGGAAAATGCCCTGAGGACACCCTTGACCTTTTTCCTTGGGACCACAGGGTGCCTTCAAAGAATGCAAAATTCCCAAAATATCCAACCAAAATATTTCCACCTCTTGTCACAATACCATTCTAGAGTGTGGTTCAAAACAAATTGAGGATTCACCTATACAACAGCTTCAAGATGTCCTGAAGGTGTCCAAAATGGCACATGGATTTGGCACTCATCAAGGCATTCTGCTAACCAAACCCAACTCCATGGCTTTAATAACAACAACAGCAGCCACAGCATCAGCAACGGTGAAAACAGACAGCAGCTGGAGGGTTGCCAGGCCCCTCGGGCAGTGGCCTTCTGCTCCCCCAGCCCTGCTTGGACATGCCCTGTCAGCCATCCCCTAAGCCTCTGCCTCCTCCTGCTCTAGTCCCCCCTCAGGATCCTCTCCACCTCACGTGTGTTCTCAAAAGTAGGGGAAATATCTTTACCTACCCGCAAGGAATCCCGGTGTAAGACAGGAAGTTCCAATAATAATAAAAAACATCAGACGAAAAACCCATTTCTCCACTGACTTCTCAAAAAGCTCATTTCTGAACCTTCCTCTGCTCTCAGCGCTTGAGTAGATTAGTACAGCTGCACTGGCTCCAGCCCCCAGGATGGCGAGAGAAGCAGGAGGCTCCGTTGGGTTTAAAAGGGAAAACTGGACAGAGCATAACTGAGGACAGCAGAGATGTCCCCGTAGGCTGGACATGCTAGCCTTCACTGCAGAGCCAAGATCTCTTAAATGGGCCTCACTGTCCACCAGAAATCAAAACCTCAAAGAGGAAGGATGTCCTACAAGCACCCTAATGTTCCTCAGAAACACAATAGAAATGTCCATTGTAACCTTAGAAGCATTTTCTGGGTCTCTGTATTTTCATTTCTTAATTTTGAACACGCATTGAACGAATTGGATTGCTTAACTTTTCACCAGCTTATTTTTCTCATTTCGGGTAATGTCCCCTACCCCTTCATTCCAGAACTCCATGATTTTATGAACAAACTTGTGAATGCCACCCAAGCCTTCTCAGAGACCAGCAGGCTCTCCACCATCCTTATCTTTTCCATGGCAAGAGCCATGCCCCAAGAAAGCACTGCAGTCCTGATTTACCTGGAGCTTAGCCCAGTGTCAGAGCACTGAAGCTGATCAACTCTGCGATATGGTACCTGACTGTAGACATCAGCTAAAACAGTGCTCCCCAACCTTTTTCTCTTCCTGCTACGCATAGAAAATGATACCTTTTGCATGACTCCCTGGGGTAAATAGATGCTGCTGCTCACAGCTGGAGGTAACTAAGCCACTGCCCTGGAGGGCCCCAGGACCTGCATGGCTGCCCCCATGAATTAAGGGGATCAGTATTTCAGACACACCTGTAATCCATTTGTAGCGGCTCAGCATGCCCTGGCACCCCCGTTGAGAATCTCTACGTAAAAGATGGTCTTATTGCCTGAGAGACCAATAGAATGTTCATTCCTTTAAATAAGATCTTCTCTTCAGAAAGTCCCCAGCCTATTTTTCACCTCGGTGTTAGCTTCCCTGAAATGCATTTCCCATTCAGTAGTCTGGGCTTTGTCATGCTCAGCGAGGAAGATGGCGTGGTGGCCGCGGTAAAGAATCAGGAGCCATGTGGGTTGTGAATTTATGATTCAGCAGCCACAGCTTCTGACTCCCTCGCACAAGATGACCTGTGGGAAAACACTGGACCTCGGTTGGCCTGAATCGGATGAACTGGAAAGTGATAGCAGAATAGGCTTCTGCTGGAAACCAAACACTGTGTGAAAATTGAGACTTCCTGAGCAGATAAATTAAAAGCAAGCTCTACAGGAGTAGCATGACGAAAGCCATATGTTGAACTTCAGCAGATGCAAGACAGAAAATAACCATAGCCTATAATATCACACAGTGTCACAGTCTCGCACTCCTATAAACTGCTGAACTGTGTCAACAAAGGCACCTGGCAACTGTCCTTTCTGTGTCACATGCATTAAGTTGTAAAGTCTGTGGACTCTGAAGCCAGGGAGACCTGGGGTGGAATCCTGGCTAGAATACATCCTGTGTGATGTTGGGCATGCCACTCCACTTCTTTGAGTCTCCGCTGTCTTAGCTGTAAATTGGGGATAAGTGTATTCTCATAATTTATCCGTAGATATCAAAATAAAACATTTTGACAAATATTCAGCAATAACTCTTAACCTTTAAAAGGCACCATAAAATGAAAAAGATTCAACTTAACAAAAGCTCAATGGATAAACAGTAGAGGCTCTACTTCTGAAGTGAAGAGTAGACATAGATGCCCTCCTTTACCACCTTAATTTCACATTACAACAGGAGTTCCTCAGAAAAAAATAGAGACAAAAATTGGAAGGGAGAGTTCCAGCTTCAGATCAACATGTAATAGACTTGCTTTCCCTATTCTTCTTGTTAAAAACACTTTTCACTCCTGCTAAAATGTTTCTCTCATGCCTCCAGCTAAAAATCCTTGCTATTATGTATAGAACAAACATAAGAACTCTGAAAGGTAGAGAGAAGAATTCAGACTGGGGAGGGACCTTGGAACACAAGGAACAATATGATAATGAGTTGTTAAGTTCCCTGGGCTTTGCTTTTCTTTGTTTCTTTTCTTTTCTTTTCTTTTTGTTTTTTTTGTTTGGTTTTGTTTTGTTTTGTTTTGTTTTGCCTCATGTATCCCAGACTGGGTGCTAGAGAAGCCAGCAACCTAGGAACATCAATGAGAACCAGCAAACAAACAAAAGCCAGCTCTCTCTAGGGAAAGGAACAGGAAAGGGATATCTTAGCAAGACAGAAAAGTCAAGAAAATAATCTCTCCATCCTAGAGAAACGCTATAAAAATAAAAATAAAAAAAACCCACCATGGCTACATTCCCACTCCCATCATCGAAGGCTGGTTAGGGAACCTAGACTTTAACCTTTACCTGGCTATCAACCTAGAGCCCCCAACCCACTCATCCACATGTCTTCCACTGAAAGTGTGGCATGAGAGTAGACCAAGTAGAAAGTCAGAATTTTCATCCATGACTGGCTATAACGAGCACCCTCCCCATGGAGTCAGTGAAGGCCCTGTGGGAATCCTGACTTCCACCCCCACCTCCTCCAACAAAATGTGTGAGGTGGCTCTTCCCTTCCAGCTTAGTGGAGAGTTAGGACTTTTAGCACCATCTGGCAGGTAATATGAACTCCACCTGTGTGGTGTGAATGGAGGCCACAGAAACAAGACATCCCTCCTGTCCCAACCAGGGTGATATCAACCGGGGCCTAGTGGAGAGTCTTAATTTTCACTCCTATCCTAGGAGTAACAAGGTGCCCTTTGCTCCTCACTCCAGGATGTCAACAAAGGCCACATGGGGAATTAGGATTTCCACCTGACAGTAATGTGGTGATACCCTCATTTCCCTTCTAGTGTGATGTCCAACAAGGCTTGCTAAAATAGACTTCAACAAGATCCAGAGCCTCATAACATAATACCAAACGTGTCCAGGATACAATAAAAATTCACTCAGCGTACCAAGAACCAGAAAAATCTCAACTTGAGTAAGATGAGACAGTCAACAGGTGCCACAACCAAGATGACACAGATGTTGAAATTATCTGAAAAATATTTTAAAGTAGCTATCAAAAAATACTTCACTGAGTAACTATGAGCACACTTGCAACATGTGAAAAAAATAGTAAGTCTCACTGAGAAGTAGAACCAAATGAATATTTTAGAACTGAAAATACAATAACTAAAATAGAAACTCAATGGGTGGGCACAACAGCAGAATGGCAAAATCAGAGGAAAGAATCAGTGAACTTAAAGATATAACAGGAGAAATTACCCAATCTGAAAAACAGAGAAAATAGACTTAAAAATTTAAGAGAAATTCAGGGTCATGTGAACAATAATGAAAGATCTAACATTCGTATTCTCAGAATCCAGAAGGAAAGAGAATGTGGTTTAAAAGTACTCAAAGAAATAATGCTGAAATTTTCCCAAATTTGACCCCAAAAAATGTAAACCTCCAGAGTCAGGATTTTGAAAAAACTCCAAACAGAATATACCCAAAGAAATCCACACCAAGAGACATCACAATGAAACATCTGAAAATTAAAGACCCAGAAAAATACCATGAAAGCAGTGATTAAAAAAAGCAACATCTTTCCTGTGCAGGAAAAGCAATTCAGATGACAGTGGATTTCTCATCAGAAAACATGAGGGGCAGAAGGAAGTAGAAAAACATTTTTTAGGTGTAGAGAGAAAAGAACTGTCAATCCAAATTCTATAACCAGCAAATGTATCTTCCAGAAACAAAGGGGAAATAAATACATTTTCAGAGGATGAAAAGCTAGGAGATTTTGTTGTCAGCAAATCTATCCCAAAAGAATGGTTAAGAAAAGTTTTCTAAACAAAAGGGAATTATTTTATAAAAAAGGAATCTTAGCCCATTAAGAAGGAAGAAAGGACAATGGAAAGAGCAAAAATATGGGTAAATAACATAGATTTTCCAAACAAGGTTTTCTAAACATTGTTTGATGCAGTTCTCAATGCATGTAGAAAAAATACTTAAGACAATTTTAAGGGGATGGGGGTAAAGGGATTTAAAGAGAGGCAAGTATTTATACTTCACTCAAACTGGTAAATTGTATGTTATGTATATTTTAATGCCTATAGCAACTACTAAAAATTTTACCCAAAAAGATACACTCCTACAAACTATTAATCAAAATAAAATTATAAAAAATTTAATCCAAATTTAGGTTTAAAAAAAGCTGTCTACAATAAACTCACCTCAAATATAATGATATTAAGTAAGTTATAAATAAAAGGATGGGAAAACTATATCATGTAAACCTTAATTAAAAGAATGCAAGAGTGGCTATATTGCTATCAGGTAAAGTAGGTGTCAAAGTAAAGATAATTACTAAGGGGAGAGAGGGACATCCTTTATAATAAAGAGCTAATATGCTAATTAGACTGAACAGCAGGACGACTGTCCGGACGACCATCCAGGTGACCTTCCGGACGAAGCCGGGGCTGCAAGGGCCAGCTGAGGCAGCTGGGGCTGCAAAGGCTGAGCTCCTTGCATGAATTTCATGCATCGGGCCTCTAGTTGTATAATAATAACAGTTTATCCACCAAGAACAGTCTTATTTATGAATAATTGACATCTTTGTAATTTTGTGTCATATCTTCCTCAAGTCTTTTTATGTGTCCTTTTGTAACAGCATAACATTTATTTTGTCTAGGTTATGCTCATTTCTTGATTTGTGATCATTAATAAACATTTTGAGGGAGATAATTTGAGGTTATACAACTATACTGTTTCATCTTAAAGTTTCACCCACTAATTTTAACATTAATCTGTATGTTGCCTGCAAAAATTATTGCTGTGATGATCTAATGGAGATGTTCTAGCTCCTTTATTTCTCTACTTCTGTTGGTTGGGAATTCTGCTTATGCTTTTTGATGGCTACATACTAGCCAGTAGTAAAGCTGAAACCTCACTTATACAAAAGTACCATTGTGATAAGCACTGGAGTTGGTTTTGCTCTCATAGATAATATAATAAGTTAATTGTGCCCTTGTCTACTACAGGATTTATGGCTCACACTTGTAAAAGTATATCTTAGAATTCATCTTATCTCTACAACTGGAAATGCTGAAACAATGGGAAATGCCGTTGTAATTTTGTTGCATAATGCCAAATTGCCTGCCATCAGGACATGGCATGACAAATTTGATCTAATAGACAAATATAGAGCATTAAGCCCAAGGACTAGAGAATACACATTATTTCCAAGCACATGTACAGAAATATTTATGAAAATTGACACATATTTGGCTGTAAGACAAGCCACAATATACTCCACAGTACTGGTGCCATACACATCATATTTTCTGATCGGCTTGGATCACAATGCAATAGAATTAAAAATGCACTAAAAAGAGAATTAGGAACATCCATAGATTTGATAATTAAGAAACACGTACCTAAATAACTCATGGGTCAAAGATAAAATTCAAGTATATTTAGAACTGTGTGATAAAAAGCATACTATCTATCATGTGGGACATAGAGTATGTAGGATAAAGATAATAAGAGGCTAAAGGCAGGGAGAGCCTGTTGACACTCCTGACAATTAGGTATTAAAGATGTGACAGAGGTTAAACAAACAGGATTTAGCAACTGCTTTTGGAATATTCCATAAACTCAGGCAGAAAAATGTCAGGCAGAGCTCACCAATCTTGGGTAACTGTATATCATCACATATGAAGAAAGGGAAATGTCAAAAAGGCTCAAGAACACCTCACCTCTCATTTCTAGAAGGAGCTAGAGTTTTAACCTTACGTGGAAATATGTGCATAAAAACAGAATTACCGTGCTGAGGATTCCACAGCACTGTGTGCTGCATGCAAATGCCTATCCAGTGTAGCTAAGGCGTGAGCTTCTCTGCTGGTCCACCCTGGGTTCTTCTTGTTTATTTCAAAGTCCTCTTCTTGTCCTACGGGGTTCCCGGCCTACAAAAGTCTGAATCTGCACAGTCCACCACAATGGCGCTTGGCGTCCCTCCAAATCCAGCATGACTTTTCAGTCCTGTGGCCCCTCGGCTGCCATCAGCATGCTCTGCTCTGCGGCTCCCTCAGTGCTCAAGGTCATAGCTCCGTGTCAGCCAGGACAGCCTGGGCTGTGCTGTAGGGCCTCAGTCAGGCCAGGCTTGTGCTGGACAGGTGAGAATGGCAGGAATGGAACTGGACTCCGCCTTCATGCCTCTTCCTGCTCCTGCACTCTGGAGTGAGGAGGAGTCTAGTCTGGTTCTGGGGCAAACTCCTCCCCTCACTTCCCATGGCCTGGCTTGTAGGAGGGAGTAGGAAAGAGTTAACAGCCCATCATTGTGGGTTCCTCACTTGGGGTTCTGGCTTCTTCTGCCCCTGAATGGGCTCTGGGCTGGCCTCTCCCTTGCACCCACTCAGTCACATCTTGCTATCATTCTCCCCATGTAGGAAGGGTCTAGGAGTCCGCACATCTCACACAACGAGTCACAGTAACCACACTGGATGAGGGTCATGTTTGCCCTGCAAGTAACCCCATGCCCTGGAGAGAGGGAAATTAAATAGCAAATAAAAAATCCATAATAGGTTTGAAAAAAGACCATGGAAACAAGGGGAAAAAAAGCTTTTTTTCTGCTACTTGAACAAGGCTGTCTGTCTTTTCATTTTGCACAGGATGCCACAAATTATATAGCCAGCTTTATGGAAGAAAATAATCAAGTTTCAACATACAGAGGTAAAAGAAAAACATAGAGGGAAGAAACCTGGCCAGTTTTGAAGCCCCTGGTTCCAGCCATTCCTGAAGCCCAGGCATAGGGCCTGGAGGATTCTCTGAGACACACCAGCATCCTTATAATACAACTAGAGGCCTGGTGCATGACATTCATACACTGGGGGAGGAGGGTGTCCCTCAGCCCAGCCTGTGCCCTCTCACAGTCTGGGACCCCTCAGGGGATGTTTGCCTGCCAGCTTAGGCCCACTCCCCATTGAGTTTCTGCCCCCTGGTGGTCAGTGTGCCTCATAGCGACCGGTCATTCTGTGTTCGGTCGATTTGCATGTTAGGGTTTTATTATATAGGATTCCTCGCTCACTTAAGAGATTTCAAGTCCGTTGCTCCATAATCTACAACTAAAAGAACCCTAGCTAATAACAGTATGGATGCTATATGAACTTGAATTCTCCACATTTGAAATCACACAAAATTTTTTCAAAATCACATTGCACACAAATTTTGAAATCATGTGAAGCCTCCGACTTCTGTTGAAAACTCTTCTGGGATCAGAGCCTTTCTAAGCACTCTGGCCGAGTGGATTATAAACCATGTTTCACACTAAGATGGAATGAGAACCATTGCAGCTATTAAGTAGAGCAACCCATCTTTTAACAATATCCTGAAACTCATGTTGTGGTATCAGCGCTCACTGCTTGTGTGGGTTCTTTAACATTTGCTGTTATAACTTCAAACCTTTTTTATATCTTACAGCAATATTATCCAAGCATTCATTAAGTGATCATGACAGCAGCAACAGCACTTTGGAACAGAAATGAAATACAATAATGTCCTATGAGGAAAGCCAGGTAAGGACAACTGTGGGGTACACTGTAATCTAGCAGGCAGCAACCGACAGTGATTACAGAGGATGCTGGGAAAGCAAAGGCAGCTCTAAGGCTGTTGCACCTTCAAGTTTATATGTATAGAAAAAACAGGCGCACATATCCAAGGATAATGGAAATTTTGCTGCTAACATGGCTGCCCAGGAATGTCATATAATATGCCCCAGACTCCCGAAGTTGAAATTTACACACTTTAAGAATGCATTCTCTCCACTTGATACACCTCAATAATTGTATCTATCACAGAGCTATTTATAGGAAAATTAGTCTGGAATTACGTAAGATTTGAATTAGGCAAGGCCTTCCGGAATGTGCCCTCACATACAATGTGACCACTCCAGACCGCCTCCCTCTTGGCACGGGCGCCCGAGCCCATGGTCATGCCAGGAGAGTGAGTCTGGGACAGGCTCTCCCAGCTTCTTGGCTTGTCATCAAAGCCTGTCAAAGGGCAGCCCCCCATCACAGCCTCCCAGCGGCAAAGCTGAGAAAACATCCTCCCAGGACCTGAGTGGTGGCCAGCACGCATATCCCCATCTCACACCAGAACGGCTTCCAAGGAGAGAGCTGCGGCTGGACCAGGCCGGGCTCCCAGCATCCTCCCACACGGGCTGGTGCCTGGAGTCCAGGTTGAGGCCAGGTCGGTGGGCAAGCTCCTCCTGCCCCCCACCCCCCACCCCCCGTCGCGTGAAAGAGGCAATGTCATCACATGAAAAGCCTCTTGGAAGCAGCCCGTCCTCCCCCTGCAATGAGCAGATGCCACACAGATTTGGTGCATCATTTGCAAATGATTTCAACGTTTATTTGTCTACTCCAAGGAGATGACTGGAACCTCCAACTGCATTTCCATCTAATCGTTTCCATGCTGCATCGGAAGTCTCCGCAGCCGCAGCAATCATCTCTGCTGCTCAATTAGAGACGGGACCTGCACCCTGTGGAAACCGGCCTCCTTATCGGGCTGCTGCCCTGCCGGCCTGCAGACTGCGGCGAGGACTCCAATTCAACAAGTTTCCTGAGAGTTTCCCGGGAGTCTGCTGGGCGCCCAGCAGGGGCTCAGCCCTCTGGAGAATACAGAACCACCACGAAGACACATGGCCTCCGCCTTCAACAGCTGATGGCCACCACGCTGCCTTCCGACTTCTGGGGCTATAAGAGTTAGCTGTATCTCCCAGTGATTCTCAGCGTAATCCTGCACAGATTGCTGTGTAAAGCAGCGAGAGGCACACCGGCTGTTGAAATCAGGGGGCAGAGTTCCGATAATCTTCCCCCTGACCCCTCCCCAGCCGCCCCCGTGGAGGCAGGACTCCCAAGGAACCCTCCATGAGAACTGTATGCAAACCCAGAGCTCATAAATTTTAAATAATCCCTAAAAGATGCAGCAGCATGGCGAGCTTACCAAAAAGAGAATGCCCCCAAAGAGTCGGAGCCAACATCAATTAATTCACAAAATTAATGCCTGAGAAATTTAAGAACAAGATTGTTCAACTCTGAATTGTTCACCTTCTGGAACATTCTGGTAGTCAGGAGAAGGAGAGTGGCCAAGAGGACGAATGAATTCTTTAACCTCTCCTTTTGGCCAAGCCCCTCATGAATAATTTTGTACCAAAGGTGCCTTCCCTGTCTCGGAGAGGAGTGGACCAGCATTTCGTATTCTACCAGCATTCCTTCCCTCCTCCTTCAGAGCCCTATCCCGGCACCACCTTCTCCTCTCCATCCTCACTTACTCCCCAAATGATCTGATCCTGCCCATGGTTCTTATATCACCCACCTGCTGACCCCATCCCTAACCCCACCCTCTCCCTTGAATTCCAGAAATCATGGAGATAAGGTCTTCTAGGGGGGTGATTTTGAGACAAAGGAGAGAGGCACTGGGGTTTAGAGGATGTAGAGTATGAGGCTGGTCACTAGAGCTCAGCTTAGCAACCAGGAGTAGCTGTCTATATACGCAGATATCAGGAGCACCCTGGACCCCAGAACCTGTCATGAGCTTTTCAGAAAACCTCCTCTAATCTCTCCTTGATACTCAATAGTACTAATAATAAATATCACAATTATTATTGTTGATAGTATGTTAAATACTTTTCATGTGCTTAAAACTTGACATATTCAATCTTCAAAACAGCCAAATAGGTAAGAATTATTTAAACTCCCACTGTACAAAAGAGGAAACCAACTCTCAGAGAGATATGCCCCAAGTCAAGTCCTTGGTGTCTACAACTAGTATCAGCCCCCAAGTTTGCCTTCTTTATCATCATTTGAGGGGAAAACCACCCACCCCCACCACTCCAACCATGAATTGTCCTGTTTCCCACTGACATGCATGGGAAGTGTCACCTCCTGACTCAGTGTGACTAATCAGCCGTGATACATCAAAGTATAGAGGTTGTGATTATTTCATAGATTGGTTTTTGTACCAGGAAATGGATGGGCCATTGAAGACTCAAGGACATGCTTCCTTAAGATTTTCTATTCAGAAACCAAAACATTTTTAAAAGATAGTTAGTTAATGCATGGCATCATTCGAAATGTTTATTGAAGTTAAAGTCCCAGAGCTAGACATACTCTTAAAAGTCTTCTAGTCTAACCCTTTTATTTAACAAATGAGGAGCCGAACCCCAGCCCTCTAACTGGGAGCGTTAGGGACTGTGCTTCTATGTATGGCAACCCCATAAGGACGACACTCAGAGAAATAGCCTACACTTTCCCCGGGTCCAGCAGACTTTTGTCATCCATCATCGGGGGGAGTGGATATTATGTCTGGCAACAATCCCTCTGATTTTCTATTTTCACACAACAGCACCAAAAAACTAATTAATCCCATGCTCATGCTTGTCCTTTTCTGGGAGGAGGAGTAACAGCTCTAAGAATGTAAAGGGGGAGGGCAGCTATGCAGAAGTGGGCGTGGCGGACAATTTACACCCCCAGACTTCAGACTCAGAGGAGGGCCTTCCCAGTCCTGAAATCAAAGGCGCTTTCACCCCACAGGTTAGTGAGTTGAAGAGACAGTGGCAAGGTCATCTCTGAAACAGACATGGGTGTCCTCACAATGGTCACCATCAGTGCTGGCAGCCATGATGGCTCTGCTATCCATGAAGGCAACAGGCAAAGGATGGAAGAAAAGAACTTGGCAGATGTCACTATAGGGTGTTGCTGAGAAAACTCTCCGTGTTTGAGGGGACTTAATCCCTGACTGACAAAGTTTGGCTGAAATGTCGGATGGGACTCTATTTTAATGCGCCATTACCAAAGATAACCTGCCATTTATCCAGCGCTACAGTGGCTTCTCCAGAGCCCAGCAGAAGGGTTTGACTTTGTACAGGAGCAGCAACACATCTGTTCTCTTTGTACAGCATGAGGCAAGTTCATGAGCTTAAAGTGGGGCTCTTTGGAAGATTGTGTGGAGGTAAGAGAAGGAATGAACATTGAGATTGGTGGTCATTATTTTAAAGAGAATCCAATCAACACATATATGATCTGATGTGATTTCTTTCCTCCAGTTATGTCCAGATTCTCATGTATATGACTCAGTGTAAGTGGACAGATGGGTTTAACCAGGTTGGGGATTTCTGGGCAAGTGTGATATGGAAGGAAATGGGAAAGGGAGGTAATATTTTTACAAGGGAGTTGATATGGTGCTGAGGAAGGAACCAGAGGTTGGTCTGGGAGGAATTGAGGCCAAGAGGAAGGTAGGAATAGTGAGAGAGTGTCAGGGTGATGGGCAGGGCATCTCAGTGAGGTCAGAGAGTGGCAGAAGTCAGTAGAGGGTAGAATAAATTAAGTGAAAGTCTGGTAACCAAGTTTCTTATCTGGAGCCAGTGATGTGGAGCATCGAGCCTCAGAATGATGGTTTGTAGAAGGCAGAGGTGATGGAGGTGAGGGTGAAACAAACAAACAAACAAAAATCTATGAGGATGAAACCTTTTTAATGGACCTAAAACACTGTGTTCCCTGCAGTCTGTTAGACCAGGCTGTACCTCCAAGCAACGCATGAAGAATATTGGCTTCACTTTCTGTCTTACATTTGCAACAAGATTTTCCCCCAACAAATATTTGTTGCTGAAGATATCCCTTCACAAGCCCCCAGTTATGGTTTTACAATTCAAGAAAACATGTGGTCTGACGAATTTTAAGCTTCACAAACTTACAGGTCACAGAGCGCTTTGGTCTACGCTACAAGCTTGGGGTTGTCCTCAAACCACCCCTATAGCCCCAAGGCCCAAGAAAGCTTGTTCAATGCATTCCCTCTGGTCCAATGGGGACATTTCCATAACCAGAGTCTGATAATCCTTCCATGCTCAGATCACGCCTTCTCCAAATCCATCCCCAAATCTCATCTCTCATTGTGCAAGTGGAGGTGAAACTCATCCCCTGTATGAGGCCCTTGTGGTGACACTGACTTGTAAAACCCTGTGCTTTCCTGCAGCCCACTCGGCTTAAACAGACCAAGCACACACACAGAACATAACTGCCCACCTGGAGCAGAACAGGGCGAGACAAGGGAGTGGGGGAGAATCAAAGAACCCTTTCTCCTCCCTCCCTCTCCTCCCCTCCTGAGTCAACACCCTCCTCTAACCACCCATTGTTTTCTCCTCCCCAAGTTCTGAGCTGCAGAACCAAGGGCAATGTGCCCCCCTCTAGTGCCATAAGATTTCTCAGTGTCATAATCCAGTGGAGGGGACAAGGGCTCATTTTCCATGATAAGCTCTAGAAGATTCTTCTGCTTCTTTATGGCCCAACTACATAAACAAGGAAAAAGCAGAATGTATAGCACAGAAATCAAAGGGGGCCTATTAAATACATGTGTCACCAGTGGCACCGGGCTCTCCCGATGGAAACCATTGTTAATATCTCCAACGACTCTGAAAGGTGGAAATAATTTGCCCTGTTTTACAAATGATGAAACTGAGACTTGGAAACGAAGTAACTGAGCCAGGATCTCACAGTTAGCAAGCAAGGGAGAGCTGAACCTCAGAGGTAGACCGCCCCCACCCCGCCCCCTGCACCCTAAGCCCGTACTCTCTGTGTCATCATAGCATGCTGCCTTTGGTGAAGTGGGGGTGGGGAAAGGAGCAGAGACATTGTGGTTTCTTTGAACACAGAACACATAATTTGGGGATGTTCTCCAGTATGTTCTGCCTGAATCCACATCAAGCAGCTCGGAATGCTTGCAGTACATGAATTATTCCCGCACTCTTTCTGATTTGTCCTGCCACAGCGGAGGCAGAGCACGGCGATATTTGCTTTAAATGAATGCCAGACCAGGCTGTAACTCAAAGCAATGCATGAAGAATATCAGTTTCACTTTCTGTCTTATGTTTAAAACAATGCTTTTCCCCCTCAACAAAAGCTCGCTGCTGAAGACGTCCTCCGTAAGCCCCCCAGTCAAGATGTTGCAACTCAAGAAACCACGTGGTCTAATGAATTTTAACCTTCACAAACCTACAAATTGCTGCGTCTTTCAGCCTAAGTCATGTGAAAATTGAATATTCGGTTTGAAATGATTTGCCAGCTTTCTTTGTGGGTTTCCCCTTTTCTTTTAACTACCTTCAAAATTAAGAAATTTGAATTTAGAAGATGAATAACCATTAACTGACGTATTGTTATTTAAAGATTTACTTAGCTTATTTCAGTTGCATTGTCTTCCTCCAAAAACATTTTGTATTAAGATTAAAGTACTTACCAAGTCTCATGCAATGCATTGGGCATCGTCTATTGCAAAGGTTTCTCCTTACCAGCTGGATTCAGGTGTGAGTCCTAGGAAGAGAGAGGCCACAGGCTCAAGGCAAAGTTGCTGTTTGTACAAACTCGGGCTTAGGGAAATGTAGGATCTGGCAGGGTCCCACGGGGTGGTGTGTGCTGGGTGATGCGCAGTGGACGATGTGCAGTGGTGGAGGGCAGGGCACTGGGAGAATTACCAGCTGAGGTGGAAGAGCCAGAGGCAGCCCCTTTGGCATTGACATCCACAGCCATTCAGTGACTACAGGTGCAATCCCCCCCTCCTCATCCTCTCTCCCTCTGCAATCCCTCACTACCACAGAGAGTCCCCCATTCATAGACAGTGGAAGCGCCACTCATGAGTTCATTGTGCGACATCCCTGGGATCACCCAGAAATGCATGGGAAGTTAAAGGGGTCCCAGGTTATACAGTAAGAGCAAGAGCCAGTGACATTTGAATGACAGGAGCTTGCATCTTATTCAGTTGCAGGTTCTCAAGTTGGACCCTAAGGTGACAATCAGATATAGTCAAAATTATTCTTGAATATCCCTTAAATTGCCCATAAAGTACTCTACAGTATATAAGATTTGTGTTTTTTAATTAAATGGCAAATATACAAATAGAATTTTTAGAGTGGCATTTACCATAGAAAAAATAATCTGCATACAAAATATAATTCTGCAGAATTTTGAATGGTGCTAAAAGAAGCTCATCATTGAATGAAGGTTATATGTATGCATGAAACAGCTGCTGTGGTCCTCACATGGTGACCCCATTAAATCACAGGCTGGTGAGCTGTGGAAATGCAGATTTCAGTAGAAACGGATCTAAGTCTGGAAACCAAATCCTCTTGCTGGACTAAATTTTAAGCATGAAAATCCCAACCTGAAAGTTTTGGTGTTTCAAAGATTTAGTGTGCCAAGTCCTCTCCCTCTTATCTTCCTCCTTGACTCTGTAGCCTCTGATGGAGGTGGTGTGGATAGCAGTGGGCATATGGTATGTGAGCGAACAGTGGGGTTCAGAATGCCAAGTATCACACAGTTCTGCTGGCTGTGGAGGCCAGAAATAAAGTGTGGTGGCCCCTACCCAGAGGCCTTACCATTAGCCCGGATGCTGAACCTCTCCCAGAATCCCTCGCTGCACTTGTCTTCCTTTGTGTCCATCCATCGGCCCTCCTTTCTACCTTGACCGCCAGCCTGGCTGTGGAAAGACAGAGGTGGCCTGTGAGCTGGGCCAAAGAGAAAGGGCAGAGGTGGAGCCAAGGGCATTCTGAGGAGCAGGAGCAGGAGACTCACAGAAAGTGCCACTGACATGTTAGCACCTGCACCTTGAAATGAAGATAAAACTCAACTGATGTCATAGGTCAGTAGGAAACCTCTCCAAATTTTCCAAAAATCGGGGAGTGGGTGGAGTAAGAGGGATTATACCTTCATGGTGGGCTCTGGGATGTCAGGGATGATGGAGGCTCAGACTAGCAAAATTCTTTATTCACTTCCAAGTTCTAATTTTCCTCGAGAGCCCAATTCATATCTTACTCTTTGGTTTCCTCATATTGTGAGTCTATTTGGGGAAGAATAATTAGAAAAAAAAAAAAAGAGGAAGAGCCATTGAGGAGAAGCAAAATGCAGCAAAGACCAATTTCTCCCTGAAGTGTAGGCTAAGTACATCACTTCTGTGGTGTTCTTCCCCAAACCCCTAATCCCATTTTAATTGTGAGAAAAACATCTGACAATCCCTAAGTGAGGAACGGTCTACAAAACACTTGACCAATACCCCTCAAAACTATTTCAGGGTCATGGGAAACAATGGAAGACCGAGATACCAACACAGATGGAATGAGACTAAAGAGACAGGACAACTGAGTGTGATATGGGACCCTGGAAGAGAAAAAGGACACAAGTGGGAAAACCAGTGGAACCCAAATAGTCTACAGTTTAGCCAACAGTAATGGGAGACTAGCAGAAATGCTCATTTTATTCCCACATTGCAAAAAGTGAGACTCAGAGAAGTTAAGCAACTTGCTGAGGAGGCTAATGATGGGGAACTGGGTAGGGCGAGGACTACCCCTGAATTCCGTTAGCTCCCAGCTCTCTGTGGGGTCCACTGTTCCAGGCTGGCCAATTACTAATGCATCCCACCCATGCCTACCAAGCACAAGCCCACCATCTTTAAGCCTTATTGATATCTCCTAGAAAAGATGGTTTGAGCAGGACTTGGGCCTACAGATGGAGCCACCCAGGAATGAGTAAACGTCTCACTTGCAGTGGCAAGCCTGAGGACCAAGGAAGCTGAGCTACTGGAAACTGTGATGTGAACCTTCCTCTGAGAAGACGGAAGTCCTGCTGAATGAAATGAGTTCCTGGTGGGACTCTTATATCCCTTCAGTTGTCACAGATGGGCATAAACCTGCTTCCTGAATCATGTTCATCAAAAGCCTTTCCCACCAAACAAATAACACACTGTACCTTCAATGTGCTTTTAGAGGCAAAGAGGCACTATTGATTTCCAGAGATCGATGAGCAGATGGTCCTGCAGCAGTCTTTCAATACATCCACAGTCAAAGTCAGAAAGTCAAGGTAAGTGTGGAATGTGAGTCAGGGGTTCCAAGTATAGGGGGTCTTTATTTTTCTATTTGGTTATTAACCATATAATTCTCATTCATATTCTCTCTCTCCCTCTCTCTCTCTCAGCAAAAATTAATTGATAGAAAAAAATTTTTTGAATTTTTTGAATCTGTTACCTCAATTACATTGCTTATTTGTGAGTGAAGTAGTTTTTCATTCATCCTTCCAATTCAGGGCTTAGATCAGTGATGGCAAACCTATGACATGCGTGTCAGAGGTGACACACGAACTCATTTTTTTGGTTGCTTTTTCTTTGTTAAATGGCATTTAAATATATAAAATAAATATCAAAAATATAAGTCTTTGTTTTATTATGGTTGAAAATATCAAAAAATTTCTATATGTGACACGGCACCAGAGTTAAGTTAGGGTTTTTCAAAATGCTGACATGCCGAGCTCAAAAGGTTCGCCATCACTGGCTTAGATGAATAAATGCCACTCATTCACTCATTCAAAAACATTTTCTAAGCACCTATTTATGTGCTGAGTATGGAAAGGTAGGAAAAGTCAGGGTATTTAAGGCAGTTTCTTCCCTCTGGGGGTTTACAAGTAGAAGAGCCTAACCATGTGGAGAAAAGCATAATGCAGAGAAATCAGGGCAATAATTGTTATGGGCCCACTAGCTACAGGGGGTCTTAAAAGAAAGAAGAAACACCTTGGCTTGGGGTAACCAGGTAGAGTTTCACTGAGAAGATGCTTGTGTCAATTTTGAAAGAAGAGTGAGTTTTCCGGGTAGCGAAAGGGCAGTCCAAGGTACCATCAATGTGGAAGATTAAAGGTTATGTGTGTGCTGCACAAATTCAACTAAGCACGGCCTGTGGACGAAACACTCATTCACTAACCACCACTCAAAGGATGGAGGGGTCTTGGGGTGTCAAGCTGTGCATGCTGAGCAAGGCCTACATCCCACAGAAGACAAGTGTGGCAAATCCCAAGCAGGAGGCAGAAAATGGCACAGGGATTTCTGTACATATTAGCGGCTTGGCTGACTCTGCACCCAAACGGGCACCATAACCTGTGAATGCAAGGTCTGGACTCTGACCTTGGTGCAAGGCCAGCCAGAGCCCTTGGCCTCCTACACCTGAAGGACACCGACCCATTCATCTGCCCATCCCCTTCTTCTTTCATGCTATTCTCACTTTCCTTTTTTTCATGTTTTAGCATCTGACTAGCCTCAAATTCTTCCCTCTAGTAATTTTTTTTTTCAGGAGAGAACAGAAAACATTCACCTCTTCATTGACTTCTCTCTGTCAGCCTGAAATTCCTGGGACTGAAACTTGCATGATGCTTCTCCCTCCCTGCCAAATGCACCCCCTCCTGCCGACAAAGGAAGGCCAGGAGCCCATCCACTCTTAGCCCACTGCCAAGCAGCAAGCACCCCTCTTCAAAAAGCACCGGAAGGTCCAGATCCTCCATTTCCCCCTCTCCCCCCATGTTGCAAACCTGGAATGGGTGAATACGCATCCTCTATTAGAGAAGAAAAATATTGCATTCCTAATGGCAGTCAGCAGGAGGCAGGGGCTCTTCCAGCTTAATGACTTGCAAATCAAAAGCATGAAACCCAGAATGCACCTTTGAACCTCTTTCCCATCAGCCTAGATGTCCTCACAATTTTCTCCCATAGCGTTCCTGTTATTTTGCTACCAGAGCAATAACCTTCGTTGTGCATTTTTAGAATGTTGGAGGAGGAGCTGTCCAGTGATCTCAAGGCATGTGTTTTTGATTCTCATAAGATTATGGATACCAAAGGAATAAAAATGGAAATCACTACTGCCAAGATATGAAAGAAAGTTTGCATAGTAAAATAATTTAAACCTCACATTTGGACCCAATAAGGCCAATGGAACTTTTTTTTCCATATTTTGGGAAAATGTGCATTTTCTTCACATTAAGTGGCACCAATAAAAAATAATGATTCTCACTCAGTTTATTTCTATAAATTAGATTGGGTTATAGTTTTCCAGGACATGGTTCAGTATCAAGCTATATGGCAAACACCTGGGCATAAAATACACTCAGCTATTCGCTTGCATGTGGGAGAAACTGGTCACCAGGCCTCTCTTCTACATCTAGAGCAAAGGTCCGCTGAAACCAGTGAATAGACTGAGTCCTCTCTGTCTGCCGAGAATGGGTTACATCAGCAGCATGTGGAACTGCACCAGCACAGCCAGGAAGCTCCTCCCAGATCAGCAGGGCGACTGTTTCCCGCTTGGAAAGCAGGTGAGTCTGCATCACTTGCTGGTAAGGACATTTGACTCATCCTGGAAGCAGATCAAGAAACAGAGAAGAGCAAATAATCAGGACGAGTTTGAAAACATTTTTAATAGAATTCACGCATGAATACAGTAATGCAGGGGGACATCTATCCAATGAGAGTGTGGCCCTGGAAACATTAAAAAATGGCTATGAATTGAGAAGATGGGGAAATGGAGACAAAGAATGGACAATTGGGGAAAAGAGAGAGAAGAAAGAGAGATTTAAAAAATGGGAGAGATGGTAGAGATTAAAGTAAACATTGGATCTAGAGCTCATTATTTAAAGAAAAAAAATATTTTAAGGCAGAAAGTCTTGATCCAGGGCTGAAGTCCGCCTAGAATGGTGGGCTGAGCACCAAGTCGGATCCGGAGTGATGGTTGGGAGCTGGTGATGGTCCAGGTCCCGCTGCTGCTGTAATTGGTGCGCACAAGCTACAGCGATCAAATGTGATGAATCCCTTCCTTCCCCATCTCCTGGGCCTGTTGGAAGGCTCATGGAGAGATGAATGAGAATGAACTTCGATAGCTGTAAAATATTCCACACATGGAGTGTGAAAGGTGCAAAGAGTGGAAGGTGGTAAATTATTTATTATCCTCTGGCTCGAGTGTCAGCTGTGTGTAAGTCTTCATGTTCTTCGGCAGCTGAGGCACCATCCACTGAGATTTGAAGATGACTACCTTGAATCCCTATCTCTCAAACAGTAGGAAACCAAGCATCCTTCCCAGCATCCCAGAGGACTCTTAGGGGGATTATGTTTGTCTCTGTTTCTTCTAACTCCAATTTCCTCCTTGCTGAATCCTCCATCCCTGATCCAGTTTTCATCTTCTGCGGGTATTGGGTTCCCTGTGTCCGTTACTGGGGCCAGCATAGCTTCTGACATTTCCCCCATAGAGTACTATGAACATGACGGGGCACCAAGACTTTTGCTGAGGATTTTCGGATATATTGCAGCAGACAGCTAGAATTAAACGTCAGTGATTCCCTTGTTAATAGTCACTGGCTCCTCTGGGCACCAGAAACACACCACTGGTCAGCTCTGCACAAACAGCCCCCAACTCATTGCCATTCAAATCAGCTCTTCCCTGCTCGTGAAGCTGGAGAATCTCAACCCTGGCTACACATTAGAATCTCCTGGAGAGTTTTTTTTAAAAAAATACCGATGCCCAGAACCTACGCAGACCAATGATGTCTGAGGCTCTGGAACTGGGGCACACACATGCATATTTTCCCAAAACTCCTAATGTGCAAGCAAGGTCAAAACCCACGCCGTCTAGCTCATCTACACCACGTCCTGGGGTGAGCTCACCTTCATACTCAAAAAGTCACCAAGGTATTTTGCTGCACAAAAGACAATTCTCTCCCTGAGAGAATTACTGCCAGTTTTTAACTGAACATTATTTTTCCTGCCACAATTATTATCTTAAGACATTTGCCAGCAATTCACACTTCATTATGCAGAGGTCGGGATAATCCCCAACATGCGCATTTCTGGATGAATCCCTTGCTCTCCCCATCCTGGCTCACTTTCCCAGGCCACAGAGTGGCAGTGGGGACAGAGAAGAAACCAAGGAATCCACACTCCACACAACAGGACCTGATTCTTTGTTGAGAGACTTGATGGCAGGTAGACATTCAAAACTAAAATGGGAAGCTGGTGTTATCTTGGAATCATGTGGACAGAATTATTTTCGATCTCAGACACACACACACACACACACACACATGCACGCCCCCCATGGTGCTATTTGGTTTGGTTTTAAAAATAGAGACTTTTTTCCTGAAATTTTCAGAAAATTTATAGTCTATGGAGCAATGTTCCACATATAGCCTCCCCTTTGGTCCTTCGAACAACTCGGAAGAAAAGTAAGCAAGGCAGGAATTATTATTCATTTTCCCAGCAGCATAAATTCACACTCAGAGAGGATGTGAAGCCACACTGCTGGGCCATGGCAGAGCTGCTGCTTCAAACAACCCTCATCTTAGTGCTCCTGCTGCTACAACAAAGCACCACAAACTGGGAGGCTTATAAACAACAGACGTTTACTTCCCCCAGTTCTGAAGGCTGTAATTCTGAGAACAGGGTGCCGGCATAGTTGAGCTCTGGTAAACTCTCTCCCATGTTGTAGACTGAGACTTCTCATTGTGTCCTCATATGGGGGAAAGCAGAGAGCAGCAAGCTCTCGGGTGACTCCTGTAAGGGCACTAATCCCACCCGTGAGGGGGCCCACCCTTATGACCTCATCGGATCCTAATTACATCCCAAAGTCCCCACTGCCTAAACCTATCAGGGGAGAAGGGTTTCAACATAAGAATTGGGAGGGAATCAAACATATAGCCTATAGCAGTCCTCTTGCTCCAGTTTAAGTACCTTTTCAACCTTATCATGCCTCTTCCTTTGTGTCCCATTGCTACCACTGTGTGTCTCTTTATGCATATGTGTGTACATACACACACACATACACACACACAGCTACCACTACAGGCTGGGAGGCCACGTTCCATGTAAGAATGCCACCTGACAAGGGTTAATCAAGGAAGAACATTAGACGCCCAGGACCACCCATGCCTTCTGTTTCTTGGATGGGAGACAAGAAAGCAAGCTTGGTACTTATGACCCACCAACAGAGTCCTTTTCTGCCCATTTCCCCTTTTGTCCCCTCCTATGCCCTCATTCACTCCCCTTTGGGACTCTACATATCTGCTCTCAGGAAAGGAATTGATGTCACGCCCTGCCTCTGTCTGAGCAAGTGCGTGTCACCTGTTCTTAAGGGGAAGCACTGTAAAGTCTATCTCTGTTGGGGAAGAGGGATAATTCATAACTTTACGGAACTATACCTGGAACATTCGTTAATGGACTGATCCCTGGATCTCAGAGTTGCCTGGGTTCAGTGGAGGTCCAGCTCATCTCCCGCCTTCAGACAGGTAAGACTTAGTAGGAGGCCGGCAGCAGCTAAGAGAGACTATGGGATGGCAAGTCCTGCTGGGGCAGCCACACCCGATCTGTGCATAAATCAGGCTCTGTGTCCTTTTTTGGGGTCTCCCTACTTGCTCAGAAGCAGAAATATCTGCTTCCCCACTCACAAGGGAAACTGAATCCTGCCTCCTTGAAAGCACAGAGTTGCTATTATGAGGGTAAGTGTTCTTGGGGCTGTCAGGCCAAGAAGGTGACTTTGAGATGTCAGTCTCCTAGTCTGGGACGTGTTTGTGGTTTTGAGTTATTTCTACAAGTCCCGTCAGCTCAAGGCTGTGCAGACAAGCTTGGGTGGGAAAGAGAAGGAAGACAATGAGATTCCTCCAAATGCCTCTAAAAATACTGTTATTTGACCAAACCTATATCACCACCTATTGCCGGGAACATAAAAGCTCTCCCCCTTCCCACTCCCACCCTCCCCCTGTGTTCTTTGAGACTCAGGTTTGGGGACTGAACACATATGGGTCTAGTTGGTCGATCCCATTGTCCTCTGAGGCCGTAAATTCAGATGGCCACAAATCAGCTTCAGCGAAACTTCAGCCCCAGACACGCACACGCTCCCATTCAAGTCCTGGTGTCCGGGCTGAAATATGGCCGCATGTGTTCCCTTTGCACCACCAGCCTGCTGAGATGGCACCCTGTCAGAGATGGTTTATGGAGCGGCCAGGAGGCCAGAACACGGTGGCCAGCTACCACCCCGGCCATGGCGTCCTGAGGCTTTGATCTCCTGCTGGTAGCCCATGTCACCATGGTTGTCTGCTCGTTCCTGCCCGGGCCTGAAATATCATTTTCCAAAGCACACCAGGGCTCAGGGTTCCTCCCGCACCCTGACACAGCACTGTCAGGGCTTATTGCTTTGCTTTCCCAAGTAACTCCTTGTGACATCTCATTGTCACCAGCTAAATATAGAGCATTCCTGGTCCTTCCCCTGGTGCTGACAGTTTACACAGAGCCTGCCCATCCCTTTACATGAAAATACTCCTTCTTGGAGGCCCTTCTCTAAGTATCTGAGCTTGCATGCAGGCAAGACATGAACTCAAAGCAAATTTTAAGCACTAGGTTGCCTGAGTCTTAGGCAATAGCCTGGCCTGGTGGATCCGGAACAAATGTATGCCTGTCTCCAAAGTGGTTTGTGCCATCATCGTGACTTCCTGGCCCCAAGAGGAGTCCAAAGGCTGAGCCACAGTGGGTGAGACTCACGTGAGTAAGCGCATAGCGTGAGCCTGGAGCTCTCCTGCTGCCTGAGCGGGGCCTCTCCACCTCACTCACGTGTGCAGTGAACTCACTGCAGAGCCGTAAAAGAGACCCATTGCTGCCTGGGTCCCCTCCCCAAAACTCACAGGCAATTGGTCTGAGTTATGAGAAATTGTAAAGCTTATCAAGGATCTCTCCAAGGGCAGCTGAGGTTGAGGACGACTGAATGAAGTCAAGGTGTCTCTACCAGGCATTCCTGGAGGCTCATGGGAGAGTTTGGGAGCATCCCAGGCACCCTCAATATCATTTGATCACTCCTGCATTCATTTCTGCCATTATTGAGCACTCACATTGTGTTAGCCACTGTGTGTTAGTCTCTGTCAAGATTCTCCAGAGAAATAGAACCAATAGGATTTTATATATAAACTAGAGGCCCGATGCATGAAATTTGTGTGAGGGGCTTGGCCCTTGCAGCCCCAGCTGCCTCACAGCCCCGCCCACTGGTCGTTCCAGAAGGTCGTTCCACCATTTGGTCTAATTAGCATATTAGCTCTTTATTATATAGGATAAATATATATAAAGAGACTTATTATAGGAATTGGTTCATATGATATGGAGCCTGAGATGGCCCAGGATCTGGAGAGTTGATGGTTTTAAGCTCCAGTCCAAGTCCACGTCCAAAGTCAGAAGACAGGCAGAGAGAGATCACATTCTCCTTTGCTCGGCCTTTTGTTCTATCCAGGCCACCATGAGATTCCGGAGAATAATCTGCTTTACTCAGTCTCATTTGCTCTACTCAATCTAATTCAAAGGTGAATCTCATCTAAAAACACTCTCACAGACTCACCCGGATCACATGGTGGGAGAAAGCTTATTGCCTAAATCCTACAGAATGTTGGATGCCAGGATGCAGGGTTTACTTTTAACCCTGTTATCTAGAGATTGTTAACTGGAGTCCATAGAACCTGCCTCAGGGTTCCCCATGAGACTCCAGAATGTACAAGCAAAGTGCACACAATGCACACCCTCATGGAAGAGGTAGCATAGAAGCCATCAGATTCTCAGTGGAGCCCGTGACCCCCCCCAAAAGATTAAGAACCACTGATGTGAGCAGTGAGGAGCCACTACAAACATAACACAGAACGTATTATCTTCCACTAACAATTACCAAGCACCCTCAGATACCCGATCATCTATTCAACAAACATACTGTCAATCCCAGGCGCTGTTGGGGATGTGAAGATGGATATGGCATAATTTTGTCCTCAAGTAGTTGCCGTCAGTGTGGGGTGGTGAACTGCAAGCCCATGATTTTAATCGAGGATGAGAGAGGGTAATGGTGAAATGGCAGTTCAGAGGTCACTGTGCCTGAGACTTTTTCTATGGCCTTGAGCAAGCTGCTGTATTGCAGTACATAGAGCCCTGGATGGATTCCTCCTTCATGAGTGGACCTTGGATAAGTCAGCCTCTCAGATCTCAAAGTCTTCATTTTTTAAATGGGTATGAAGAATCCTGCCAGACCACCTACAGGTTGTGCAGTTCTAACAAGAGAGAAAACATCCGTTAACTTGCTTAGAGCTCGGAAACGCTTGGACAAGATGTGCAATGCCTATTAGGAGAAGCCTGCTTCTGAGCCCTTGGACTCTGCTGACTAGCAGCTGGCATCTCATGAGAACTTATTGGAAACACAGATCTCAAGCCTCATCCCAGACTTTCTGAATCTGAATCGTAAGCTTCCGCAGGTGACTTGTATACAAATAAAAGTCTGAGCCCCACTCATCGCTTAGCAGAGTGTAGTTATACTCTGACAGAGAAGGAAATCCACCCTAGGGCACACATTCCCATAAGGAACAGAGGCAGGGACCAGAGCTGCCCAGGTGTGGTGTGGGCTTGCTGCCATGCAGATCAAGCCCGGCCTCCTTAGAACAGGGATGTGCACGGGCCATCAGCTGCCTAGAGCACGGGAGGGCCACAGTGTGAGCCAACACTAGAGCTGGCCTTTGGTCCTGCCAGATGCCACTGCTCTGGCGCCATAGACATATGGTCTCCTCGAATCTCCCTTCGGAGAGACACCGCATACTTCACATACATCAGCACACGCAGAGAGTATTAGCAAACATCTGGGGAGCACAGCCCGCAGTGTTCTGCTGGTTTGAGGAGCAAAGGCTCTTGGAGGGCTGAGCACAGGCCCAACCCACCTGGCACCAGTGGCGCAGGGGCTTCCTAGCTGTCATCAGCCCAAGCCAGGCTCCAAATGACCACAGACATACAGGCAACAGAGCTGAAGGATGAGGGCAGAAAGAGCTCAGGTCTGGGGAGTAGTGTCATCTATTAGGTAAAAAGGATTACCCTGCCTTAGCCAGTTTTGCTCAGTGGATAGAGCATCTGCCTAAGGACTGAAGAGCCCTGGGTTCAATTCCGGTCAAAGGCACATACCTCTGTTGCAGGCTCAATCCCGGGCTCCAATCAGGGCCCATGCAGAGGCAAACAATGGATGTGTCTCTCTCACATTGACATTTCTCTTTCTCTGTCTTTCCCCATCCCTTCCACTCTCTCTAAAAATCAATAGAAAAGTATCCTCGGGTGAGGATTAACACACACACACACACACACACACACACACACACACACGGATTCCCCTGGTTCTGTTAGGTTTAGAAACATCACATTAAACAAAGTTGAATTTGTTCTTTTACAAGAGCACCTTTAATCTGCAGTGTTCATTGTGAATCTCTAAGAGGGACACATGATACGCTTTATTTCCCTAGCACTTTTGATCACAGAACCCTTCCTACCTGTGTTAGTCACCCTGGCTGCCACAACAAAATACCATAGACCGGAGGCCTAAACAACAGGAATTCATTTCTCATAGTTCTGGAGGCTGGAAGTCCAAGATCAAGGTGCAGGCCACTTTGCTTTTTTCA
Source organism: Myotis yumanensis (assembly GCF_028538775.1). Taxonomy (NCBI): domain Eukaryota; kingdom Metazoa; phylum Chordata; class Mammalia; order Chiroptera; family Vespertilionidae; genus Myotis; species Myotis yumanensis. The sequence goes on from NW_027223762.1 coordinate 6,892,543, forward strand.
GTAAGAGGGCTCTCTTCCTGGCTTACAGACAGCCACCTTCTCACTGTTTCCTCAAAATGGAGAGAGAAGGGAGAAAGCAAGCTCTCTGGTGTCTCTTCCTATAAGGGCACCATCCCATCATGAGGATCCCACCGTCATGACCTCATGGAATCTAAATTACCTCCCAAAGGCCCCACCTCTAAATGCCATCACTTTGGGGGTTAGGGCTTCCAAATAACAGAACAAACATGAATTGGGGAGGGAGGAGAGAGAATGGCTGCAGGGGATACCATTCAGCCCAAAGCACTATTCTACGTTAGGTTGGTAGGAAGTCTTCAAAACAGACTTTGGAAAGTACCAGCAAAGATGCAGCTGAGAGAGACCCCTGTGGGGAAGGAAGATAGTCCATGAATCTCTACAGCAGGTCTGGTGGCTTTCTTGTTCAGGGCAATCAAAGCATATAGGTGTTTGCATCAAAATGCCAGATGCACCGAGAAGTTCACTATAATAACCACAACCACTGCTTCTGAGTACTCGGTCTGAGCTATGGGCACATTTGCACTGGCTTTGTATACATCATCTCGTTTAATGCTCTGAATACTATTTGAGGAAGCTTCCATTCTCACCCCCATTTTCAGATGATGAAACTGAAGCTTTAGAAAGTCAATGGGCTGCCTGGCGTCTTACAGCTAGTTGACGGCCAGTTAGTGGCAAAGCTACCTGAGGTCTCTCTGACTTCAGGCGCCTGTTAAAATGCTATAAAAATTCCTCACTCCTTGGCACATGGAAAACATTATGCCCCAGGACCTACGCTTACACTTGTAGGGTCAACTTGCAGGCAGGGAGTCATTTCTGGTGACTCCAGAGAGGACACAAATAGAACAAGCCACACCTTGACGGGCAGGTCCATCTCTTCTTAGTTGTAGGTTTTAGGTTTAGCACCATATTTTCATATACCGGTTTCTTCAAACTCACCATATGGTGAATTTAAAGACCAGGAAATTCTGGTCAGCACAGAGGAGCTTGTGTTGACCTGTTGACATTAACCCCCACCCCTCTACCTCCGTAATTAGCTACTTAGTTGGGGAAAAAGAATAACTTCGGTGCTGCACACACCCATCTGTTGCAGCAACATTTTCATATTTACTCCCAATCAGTAGACCTAGCTTTTCACAAAGGAACTTCTAAAAAGTTTTCCTCTGCACAAAACACTTCCAAGGACTTGCCTCAAGCAAACAAGGTAGCCTACCTTGTCATGAATGCATCCATGGATTCATAGGAATTTGTTCCTCTTTGCATCAGAATCACTTGCCCATATGCCACCTTCATTTCTGGTGGAAAAACAAAGACTGAGAAGTCAGGATTCTTCAGATGCCAAAGAGTATGGCTAAAAAGATCTGGCCTGAGCGCTGGGTACAAGGTTTCCTGCCTGGCTCTGCTCCCAACAAGCTGGGTGGCCTCCCTGAAAATACACACACACACACACACACACACACACACACACACACACACACTCCCTGCATCCTCACCTGTAAACTAACACCTCAGACCTGCAGCTCCTGATCCCATGGGTGACAATCTCATGGTGACATTTGTACACCAGCCCAGGTTCAGATTCCTGGGAAATCCATACCTGCCTCATTCACCCCAGGAGAACACAGTTTTGATCAGGAGAATCTCAAAATAAGAAGCTTTAACTTAAAACCATTCCAGAGAGATGAAAAGTCAATCTTTCTCTCAAGTTCTTTTCCAAGGGAATCCTCAATACTGCACGGTAGTCGGTGTTAGTATCTACACAACATTCATGGTCCATAAGTTCTTCCTTATCTCCGGTCGAATTGTTTTCTACTGAAATAAAAAAAAAGTAAGACCAGCTTTCCATTATATTCTGAGTCATGAAATTATTCATATTTGGCAATAGGAATTAAATTGCTTTCCAATCTTTTCCTTTCTTATTTTATCTTTTATTAATTTCTAAGTTACTAAGTAGTTTAAGCAAAACTGTTGGAAACAATACAACAGCAACCTGCATATCTACTTGCCTAGATTAAGTACATGTGCCCATGTTGCCATTTTTGCTGAGCAAAAAGATCAATTGTTTTTAAAAGTTATAAACCACTACAGATATGGTAGTCACCTCTCTATTCCCAGCCCACTGCCTTTCCTTCTCTGCAGAGGTAACCACTGCTATAAATTGAATGTCCGCCTCTCGTGTAGGTTTATATACTTTTACTCCACATGTCTGCACACATAGTAAGATAAAACAATACTTATAAATTTTTAGGATATATATGAATGGTATCATATTGACTCCACCATTTTAAAATTTGCCTTTCTTTCCCTCAACAAATATTTTTAAAGTTCATCCATATACTATTTATTTTACCTGCTGTATGAATATACCATGAGTGAGTGAATAATTAAGTTGATCCCAAGTTTTTGCTATTATAGACAATGCTGCTAAGAGGGTCCTTACTAAGGTTGCCTTGTACATATATAGGAAATTTTCTCTAGGGCGCATACACCTAGCACTGCTTGCACTAACTTACAGTGTTATCAGCTGTGTATCATTTCCCCATTTCCCACATCTTCACTGCAAACATTGAGTTGTGCCTGTCTTTTCCAATTTTGCCAAATGTATGAGTGTTTCAGGTTAGAGGGTATTATGCTAAGTGAAATAAGCTAGTCAGAGAAAGACAAATACCATATGATTTCACTTATATGTGGAATCTAATGAACAAATAAAAGAAAAAAATAGAAACTGACTCATAAATTCATAGATTGACAGCTGTCAGAGGAGAGGGGATTTGGGGGGACTGGATGACATAGGTGAAGGAGTTAAGCAAAACAAAAGCCAAAAATTCATGGACACAGACAACAGTAAGGTGATTACCAAAGGGAAGGGGATTGGGGGCAGAGGAAAGAGTGCAAACAGGGAATAAATGGTGACGGAAAGAGACTAGATTTGGATGGTGAGCACACAATGCAATGTGCAGGTGATGTATTCTATAATTGTACACTTGAAATCTAAACAGTGTTGTTGACCAATGTAACCCTGATTAATTCAATTTTTAAAAAAAGAAAACTAGTCATGGGGATGTAAAATACAACATAGGAAATGTAGTCAATAATATTGACATAACTATGCCTGGTGCCAGTTGAGTACCAGATATATCAGGGGAAACACTTTGTGAAAGTATATGATTGTCTAGCTGCTATGATGTACATCTGCAACTAATACAAAATAATATTGAATGTAAACTGTAATTGAAGAAAGTTTTTAAATTAAAAAATAAGAAAAATAAAATTTTAAAAATCTTCAATGGTTTGTGTATTGAGCTACTTCTCTCTCCCTTCTGATTTGTAGGGGGTTTCACAGGTTCCAGAGACTAACTTTATTGATGTATATGCTGAAAACATCTTCTACCCTGTGGCTTGTCTTTCTACATTGGCCATGGTTTCTTTTGTCAGGCAGAAGTTTGTCATTTTAATATAGGCAAATGTATTTATCATTTTTGGATGGGTTTTTTTTTTCTGTGTCTTGTTCAAATAGTCCTTCTCTCTCCTGGATCATAAGTATATTCTCCTGGTCAATCTCACGTAGAATACATGGTCTCAGTGTCTACCCTCTTTTCTCCTCATCTCATTTACAAGTATCACAAAGATTATTAATTGCATTTAAGAAAGTAAGATATAATTATCGCAGAAGATTTGGGAAAAGCAGAAAGAACACAAACTGGTACATTATTAGATAACTTTTAAACTAACTCTTATTCTCCTTTTCAGGACATCAGCCACCAGGACAACCCTGTTTATAGCCTCTTTCTCCATCACTGGAAGTTATATGTTTTGTGGTGGACAGGGCTGAGCTTTGGAGAAAGACATCTGGATTTGAGTCTTATCTCTACCACCTTCTAGCTGATTTGTCTTGCACAAGAATTTATTTCCTCTGAACTTTGGTTTCCTCCTCTGTAAGATAAGGACAACTGCACTGAGTTGTTATGTGTTCCAGTTTATATCAAACTCCATGTCAGGCCTAGAGCTGGCAAAGCCTTTCCTTAAGGAATCCTGTGAGCTCCTGTTACATACCAGTGTGCAAAGGCCCCTGGAGAAGAGTGCAGACCCATGGATATGTTTATTGTCTCAAGCCCAAGTGACGGGCAGAATCTCAGGAAAGACAAATTCCGTGTAGTCAGCAAAGTTGCTACCAAGCCATGGCAGTGACTTCTGCAAGGTCCATTCCCATGGTCATTAGACTCCTTCTTCTATTTATAAAAACACACTACACAGTCCTGGCCAGATAGCTCAGTTGGTAGCTCATCCCAATACGCCAAGATTTTGGGTTCAATCTCTGGTCAGGGCACATTCAAGAATCAACCAATGAATGCATAAATAAGTGGAACAACAATCTCACAATCTCTCAATCTCTCTCTCTCTCCATCTCTCTCTCTGTCTATGGTTCTCCCTCCATCTCCCCACTCCACTCTTACAATGGAGCATACTACAGAGCAATGCTGACTTACTGAGGTGCCATCCCTCCATTAAACTTTTTCTTCTTTCTCTCTCTCTCTCACTTTCTCACTCTTACTCTCTCACTCTTGCTCTCGCTCTCTCTCCTTCCCTCTCTCGAAAATCGATGTTTAAAAAAAACCACACTGCACAGACAGTGCCTAAAACGGCATGGAAACTAGCTGAAGAACAAAAGCCACCAGCTGACCTCATCCTCAGTACTTCCCTCCTCAAAGGAGACAATTCGCAAAGGGGAAAACAATCGACTTTTTTGGTATTATATAATCCCATTGTACTTTTGCCAGGTATCAGATTTCACCACCCGCTGCCTTGGTGTCACATCATGAAAGAACTTATTGTTACACACACAAAACAAGGACAAGCTCACAGCTTTGCAAGAAGTCAAATTCCACATTCTTTGTCTCACTGCAGTTGAAATCTTCAGGTTAATAGGCAATTACATTCACAAAACATGTCGTGCCTCGAATCATCGTGGCTCATGTTGAGATGGCCCTCGCCTGAAGAAAGACTATTTTTAGGAAGCTTGGCAAAAGAAAGGAAAGTTTTCAGCCCAAGCGTGTGCTGCCAAATAACTAACTCCACCAAATACTTTGTTACCAAAGGGAAGAAAAGCAACAAAATAATGAAATCTCTTTTTTTCACCATTTTGGGAATTATCTTCCCATGCCCCACGCCCTTCGGAATCTTCTCCTTCACAGAACTATGAGAATAGCTTCCCTGTAGGACAGTAGTATCTGCAAGTCAAGCTCGAGGTCATCCGATTAGAATCTCTTGTCTTCCCATGTTTTTGGAGGAATCATGGAAGCTTTTTGTTTAAAGTGAACATCTGATTAAGGCAGGACAAGATTCACTTTCAAGGGCTGTGAATGTCGGATGAAGAAGCATCTTATACCGCACTCTGAAATAGTAAAAATTCTTTAAAATAGAAAAACTAAATCCCTATATATATTCTTCATAGTTGTCTACATCCAAGTTATTTCATTTTCTAATAAAAATTGAGCTTTACGTGAAAGATGTGGTTGTTGGGCCAGGATTCTCCCTTGGGGGGCGGGCAATAGAGAAAGGGTCTGAAGATATGGGTTCCAGTCTTGGCGCTATGACCTCTATGGTCATCAGTTCCTTGACATTTAAACCAGCATCCTTGCTCATGTGGACCATTGCCTCCTGGCTGGCCTCCCTGTCTCCAGTTTCTCACCTCTTCTAATCTACCCTCTGTACTAATGAGTTGCAAAGTGTGGTCCCCAGACGAGCAGTATTAGTACCACCTTGTGAGAAATGCAAAACATTGGCCCCTCTCTAGACCTACTAACTCATGAACTCTGGGGTGGGGCCCAGCATTTGTGTTTTAAGAAGCTCTCTAGGTGATGCACACTAACATTGAGGAGCCTCTGGTCTACACTGATGACTTACAGTGTAAGTCAAAGCCCCTTAGCACAGCTCAAGGGACCATCATGATCCAGGTCGTCCTCTGAGTCACCCGCCATCTCCCCACTCCACTCTTACAATGGAGCACACTACAGAGTGATGCTGACTTACTGGGGTGCCATTCTCTCCATTAGGCTTTTTCTTCTTCTGTTCCCATCCAGTTAATCTCCCCTAGGCTTCTATTTTTTTTTAATATATTTATTGATTTTTTTACAGAGAGGAAGGGAGAGAGATAGAGAGCTAGAAACATCAATGAGAGAGAAACATCGATCAGCTGCCTCCTGCACATCTCCCACTGGGGATGTGCCCGCAACCCAGGTACATGCCCTTGACCGGAATCGAACCCGGGACCCCTCAGTCCGCAGGCGGATGCTCTATCCACTGAGCCAAACCGGTTTCGGCTAGGCTTCCATTTTTTATACATCTCCATGTTTAAGAGAACCCTGTAGAATACTTAGATATACTGGTCTACCCTGCTAGCCTATGAGGTCTTTGGAGACACATAGTCATGTGTCTCCCTTTTTTTATTATCAACTATTTATTGAACACCAGGGCACAGGGGCACAAATGGAACTTCTATCCTTTCATCTTTGGATCTTTATCCCCTAGCACAGTAATGTTGTGATCATTTTTAAATGTTTTTATTTGATTTATTGGGTGACATTGGTTAATAACATTGTATAGGTTTCAAGTGTACAATTCAATAATACGTCATCTGTATATTGCATTGTGTTTGCCACCCAAAGTCAAATCTCCTTCCATCACCATATAGTTGGCCCCCTTTACCTTTTACTACCTCCCTTCCCCCCGCTTTCCCTCTGGTGACCACCATATTGTTGTCTGTGTCTATGAGTATGTAATTGTTTTTTTATGAGAATGTGGAATTAGTGAGCATCTACTCCAACCTCTCCCAGATCCTTAGATTGTCTTCGCAGACCCTTCGTAATTTGACTCTGGTCGTTTTCGATACTTTAGCTCCACTTATCTGCTCTATGATCTGTCTGGTCCTCACTAGCCTTTCCCATTTCTTCCTTCCAGCCAAATCCTATTAATCTTCCCAAGCCCAGATCAAGTCCCAGGTCGTCCAGTAAACCGAACCTTAGCCTCTTTGTTTATCATCAGTATGTGTTAGCCATGTGATTTCATTGACTATTACCTTTCATTATTAGTTATCATGTATGCATTCCTGTTTTATAGCCTCAACTAGATTTTGAATTTATCTCAAAGAGGACTAAGGCCTGATTCTCCTCCCTTAGTTGAACCAATAGAACAGAATGGTTAAGAGGGGTCTTGAGTTTGAAAGCCCTGCTTCTAATCCTAGCTTGAGAGAAGCAATGTTGCGTTCCCAAAGTCGTCATCATTTAAATATTGTAGAATCAAATAGTGCGGGTAAATCCTTCTGACCTCAATTTCCCAAAGACCACCCTTCTATTATTCTCCCTGCAACTGCCCAATATAATAAGGGATGATTTAATAAGATCCCCAAGTAAATATCCACAAAGAAAACAGCCACAGGGTAAAAAATAAACCAATAGGGAGATTCTGAAAGTCTCCCTTATTTGTAAAATTATTCTACGTGAACCAATGCATTCCTTGAAGTTGAAAATAAGTGTAGTTATGACTCATGAGTATGAGCAAATAACCAATCATTAAACTTAAAACTATAATATGATTTTCATATCTTTATCTGAATAGAGGAGGCACACAATTGACTTTTAAGTATTTGTCCTGACTTTCATTAGAAAACCAGACATTGAAAACAGTCAATGATGTTTAGCTTTTCAATCATAGTCAAAGTTTGATGGATTTATTCAACTACAGGAAGCAAGACTTAAAATCTTTCCATTAATATTTTAAGAGCCCAGCCAGTCTGGCTCAGTGATTGAGCGTCGAGGTCATGGTTCGATTCCTGGTCAGTGCATATGCCCAGGTTGTGGGTTCGATCTCCAGTTGGGGGCATACAGGAAGCAGCCGACAGATGATTCTTTCTCATCATTGATGTTTCTATCTCTCTCCCTCCCCCTTCCTCTCTGACACCTAATGAAAGATATCAAAAGATCATGTGATTTCCAGGGAAGTGTGAGACTAGTAGGCAGGTGCATCCTTATTTCTCTTTTCTGTCCAGCAAAGTTGTCCTGGAAGCTGGCCCCAATGCTCTAGCAGAGGTTCCAGAGAGTTCAAGGTGGTGGGAACTCTAGTATCAAGGGTGTGGAGATGAGGACAAGGTGGGGGCCCTGTGAGAAGTGATGATAGTTGTGTGGAATTTTTCCACCTCACATGTGTTTTCTTAGCTGATCAGAGGTGGCAGCTTGAGGCCTTGGATGGAGAGACGATGCCTGTTTGGCGTGTCCCGACTGCAAAGTCTGATTAGTAACGGCCGGGGCTGAGAGCCCCTTTCCATAGGAAGCCCGCTTTGCCTCAGCGCTGGAAATCAGTGTGACGTCTAGCATAGCCAAGTGTCCCTGCAGGACCCCACTGGGAAATCACTCGAGTTTTATGGGGTTAGCTGCAGTTTTTGTGTAAACAACATAACGTTTTATGATGGGAAACCTAGCCCTTTGCTTTTTATGTAAAAGCATCGATTAAGGCTTTTTCTACTGTTGGAGATGTAAAGAAGTGTGAAAAACTAATGTTGCTTCAGAAATGGTCCAAGGAAAAAGATAATGCAGTAGCTACAAGTTTAATGACCTTTCTCATAAAATCATGTCGGGGATTTGCGATGTGTGGCCATAAAAATCGTTTTGTTGCCTTTAATTTTCCCAGCTGTGGATTAAATGTTTTCTAATGGATAATGCTATGACTGTCTATATTTGTTACTTATTCCAGCACTGATTTAATATAGTTCCAAGAGGAATATCAATACATTCACACATTAGATTATATAATTGAAATATTTTAAATAGCACGCTTTCTTTATTTTTGTGAGTTTTTTCATTGGGGAGGGGGGTGTTGCCAAAATTGCCTTTTGTAAAAAGACAATTTAAGTAACAATCAAATTCAAGTGGTGAATACCTGTTACTATACATTAGTCAAAACGCACAGAACGAATGCCAAGCGTGAACCCTAATATAAACCATGGGCTTTGGGTGATAATGATGTGTCATTGTAGGTTCATGTCTCTTTACTTTCTGCTAAGTTTTGCTGGGAAGCTAAAATGTTTTCTGGAGTGTGTGTGTGGAGGGGGGGGGGGGGGGGGTGGAGTACTAGGGGTGAATTTCATTTTCTGGCTATCTGTGGACTAAGCCAAACCTCTTTCTATCTCTTCCCTTCATGAGATGTTGGAAATATTTGTAAATGCACGGCCCCGGTGCTGGGCGTGACTGCCTACCCCTTGCTCTGGTGCAGCACTCGCATTTCCCAGAGCCCCAAAGACCAGACCAGAAGCAAAGCAGATTGGACTGTGAACTGCCCCGTGGGCACACCCTGGGCATTGCTCTCTGCGCGAAATCTTTGACAAGAGAGCCTTATGCTGCTGTTGCCTTTCTCTTGGAGAGCAGTGGTTCTCAACCTTCTGGCCCTTTAAATACAGTTCCTCATGCTGTGACCCAACCATAAAATTATTTTCGTTGCTACTTCATAACTGTCATGTTGCTACTGTTGTGAATCGTCATGTAAATTTATCTGATATGCAGGATGGTCTTAGGCGACGCCTGTGAAAGGGTCGTTCGACCGCCAAAGGGGTCGCGACCCACAGGTTGAGAACCGCTGTTGTAGAAGTTGAAGTTGGAGGGAAAGGAGAAACCCCAACGCTGACCTTTTCTGAGTCAAACCCCAGGTAATCCAGGCCAGACCCTGCAGGGCTCATCTCCATGTGAGACCACGGGACCGTTACGAATTACCCAGCTTTTGTACTCAGTTCTTCATAAGAGAACAGGGTATTTGGAGGGGCAGACCAAGTACTAGGATTTCCAGATCACTCCTTGTCTGCGGCCCCATGAGCATGTCAGGGCAGAATAAGACTGTCTGGTATACTTTGGGCAGCACCGATGGGCAGAGAAAATGACGTGCGAAAGGGGGATGTACCCAGCAGGGGAGGAAATCACACCCCAAAAAATGCCTATTTCTTCCAAAGTAGAGGGAGGGTCCAGGAATAAGACCCATCAGGATGGACCCTGCTGTGGTCACTCCAGCACCCCCTCACCTACCACCCACACTCACCACCCAACCCCAGCTCCACACATGCCCTTTTCCCAAGGAGCACGTAGGAGTTGGCCCACGGCTAACAGAAACTTCCAGAACCGCACCTTCCCATGACAAGATCAGGGGTGTCACTGCCCGAGCAGTGATGTGACGCTCCAACGCTGTGGACACAGTAATGCCTGTATTCATTCACTCACTCCCTTTCTCAGTGCGCCCATGTTCTGGGTTCGACTGGGCACAAAAATGCAAATAGAACATAGACCCTGAGCTCAATCAGCTTCTGTCTCTGTGCATCGTTCCCCCCTGAGAAGCAGAAAGAAAGCAGGCGAATCTCCTGGCTGTTTGTTGCCCCCCCACCCCCACCCCGAAAAGTCAGCCCCATGGCGGTCCCGTGCTCTCCCAGAACTCTGTCACCGTCTACCCTACCGCCCTGCCTCTGACCCTGCGGCTGACCTGCGGCGACCACACTTATTAAAGGAGAGGGGTCATTTACCCCTGCTCTTGCGGCATGTTGGCCATAATGGGCTGAAACTGCCCAATTACATGTGGCGTTTTATGAGCCGATCATGTGTCAAGGAGCGATGGAGTGGAGGCTGCCACGCAGATTCTGACCCAGGCGACAGGCCAGGGGTTTGGGAGCACCCTGGCTGCCCAGGGCGCCCTCCTTCGCCGCCAAATCTAAGTCCGTGGGCTTTTCCCGTGTTCTCCCCGGAATGCTCCCCCCTCGGAGAACAGTTCCATTTCTATACCCTTCACTTTTTCTTTCACTTTCCTAGAAAAAAATACCATCTGAAAAACTAAAATTGCATTTTTAAGTGACAGAGGAGAGACATGTTTCAAATAATAGAGAGAGGGTTAGGGAGAGGGACAGAGAAATCCTTTCTTCAGTCCCGAGCGAAGAGTAAGATCTGGGACTCTGAAAAAAGGTCCGACTCTTAGAAACTGATTAATTTTTAGATCTTAAAAAGCCATCCAGTCTCTTTAAAGAGCAATGAAAGCCTGATTCAAGCTGTTAAATTTTATGTTGTGTGTAATGTTGTAATTGATGTCAAACCTTTCACATTTCCTTACCCCTGACATTGGACAGTGTCCTCCGGTCACGGGCTCGGTTACCGGCGTCGGGATTGAGTAACCTAACCAGGAAATAAGGGCAGAATGAAATTTTATGGCATGGCAGCGAGAAGTTCAAATGCGAAATAATTAAGTCGGAGCCAAATATAGCCATTCTCTCTCCCATCCGTTTATTTTGGTGGATAATTGGCTGTATTAGGTATTTCACTGAGCTGCATATAAAACTTTATTGCCCTTGTAAAGTGCATGCTGTGAATTCTGATGCTTCTGTGTGTTTGGGGGAACATTAATTGTTCCCTTTGCAGACCGGCACTGCTTACCTAGATCCTGAGCCCAAACTAGGCTTCCAGGACAACTGCCGCTGAGCGCCCGATGCTGGCCTGTGTGTGAGGAGCCCCCGTCTACGCAGAGGAGAGAGCTCCATGGAGCACGGGGGAGAACCGCCCTCTGGGCCCTGAAAAGACCAGACCGGGCAAGACACCGGCACCATCTGAGGTGGACTCTGCCAGGCCCCTGTTGGGGTGAAGGTTGCTGTGTTGGGTGCTTATCAATGAGCAAGTCGGCACTGAGTGCTGCACACCCCGTCTCTAGTGCTTGTGACAAATCGGTTTCCTTTCAGCTTGGGGGTCTTTTCCAAGGGGGTCTCGCCGCTCCCCCTCCATCCTTCTCAGAAATGCGGGCTGTTTGCATGCTGCCCAGGGCCCGCTTTACTGCGCATCCATTACCATCAGGACGACGTGGAATTGACCTAATTAGGGTCCTTTTCTGGGAAAAACAATATGTGGCTACAGACGGTTTCAGTTAGGGTCCCAAAGCTTTCCTACTCTTTTCACTCCAACCACACGGCTGAATCCCCCTCTGATTACTTTTACAAGCAGATTCCACAGTGTGGTTCCCCTCCTCCCCCAGGAACCCCTGCTGCCTCGCTCCTCTGCGTGCATTCTCCCTTGCCCTTCCAGATTGTTCTCAGTGCAGTTTATAAAGCCTCTAACACCCTGGGCGTCAGCATCCTCAGACTTCAGAGCTCACTGTCCCAGGAGAGCTAAGTCACCTGGGAAAATCATTCCTTCCCTCCACATGCTCTGTCGCATGGAAACTCTTTTTCTAGGGATCGGGGGCGTGATGATAAACCAGGCAGGGTCCCCAACAACGTACAGCAGGAAGCAGCACCGCACGCCCTGGTTCTGTGCACCCGGGGCCTCTGGCTGCCCTGAATGTAAGCAGGAATGCCCCTTTGTGTCCTTTTCTAGGCAAAGGGCTGGGAGCTGTCAGCAGGCTCTCCAAGGGCTCTGTGGCCCTGAGGACCACTTGCTTCATAGGAAAAGACAGACCATTAAATAATTATAATCTATATCTCTATATAAAAGTCTAATATGCAAATAGACCGAACAGCGGAACAACCAAACGACTGGTCGCTATGATGTGTGGAGACCACCAGGGGGCGTGCGCACGGAACATGGCAGGCATTGGCAGCAGGCGGCAGAGCACGAAACATGGCGGGCATTGGCTGTGGTGGGATGGTGGAGCAGGTGAGTGGGGGTGCCAGGCCAAGGCGGGAAACCGGTCGCTGTCATCAGGGTGAGCCTCTGGTGGTTACTGAAAATTCTTTGCTCCCACACACCACGGTCCCACCGGTCACTCGCACCCGCTGCCCGCACCGGCCACAATCACTTGGCCCTGACAGTGGGTGTGAGCAGCGGCTGCCAGCCCCAATTGCCCCTCAGGGCTTCTCCACCTCCCCCTGCTCCTGAGGGGCGATCAGGGCCAGCAGCTGCCGGTGACAGCCCCACTCGCACTCGCTGCTGGCGCCAGCCCCAATCACTCCGCGCCATCAGCAGGTTCGAGCAGGGCCAGTGCAGTCAGTGTGTGGGAGTGGCAGCAACAGGAGCAGGGCTGCCAGCAGAAAGGAGACCGAGGGCCGTGGCAGGAGGGGCCAGGTGGGGGCGCAGAGGATGGGCCCAGACCCACCCCTGTGCCCACCGCAGCCTCACGGCCCACAGTTCCTTTCAAGGTGCACAGATTCATGCACTGGGCCCCTAGTGTCACATATAAAAAGCTTTTATCAGAGAAGTGTGTACCCAGCACATTTCCAAGCTCCTGCATCAGCTCTGGGTGAATTTGTAGCGAGTGCAATGGGAGCTGGTGAAATGAGAACTGTCACTGATGCCAGGGCTGGGTGGGGAGAGGAAATTCATAAACGTTTTAAAAGAAGGTCACACTCGAATGCGTTTTGGAGAGATGAGTGGGAGTGTGCCAGGAGTGGGGTGTTCTTGGCAGAGGCATGACTAAGGCAGAGAGCAGAGTCATGGAGTGAGGTGAGTTCAAGGAAGGGTGAGAGTTCAGAGGTGCGGGGCATGAGGAAGTTGCACAGGAGGGAGGCCCGGCTCAGGAAAGGCCCCTGCCTGCTCTGAGGACCCCAGACCTGCAGCCTGGTCCACCCCTAACATTTGCAAGGCCCAAGGCTAGAGTACAAAAGAAGACCCACGCACCACAGCATTCATGTCTAACCTGAGTTAAGGGATCATGCCAACAAACTATTGAATAAGTACGTTCTCTCCTCCTGCCTTGACAAGTATCCCCTCAAAACAACCCGCATGGCTAGGTGTCAGCTGCATTCCCAGACTCCTTGGAGCTCCGCCCCAGAACCTGGCAGCGAGGAAAGTCAAGCCCGGGCCTCCAGCCCTTGGCGGGGCCACCTCGGTTCCTGCATTTGGTCACTTCCCCATGGTCAGTGGCCACACATCCGAATGCACCTCCACAGGCAGCCACCCTCTGGCCCTCTCTGGTGTGTGAAGCCACAGCGCAGCTCCTGCCCCTCCAGGCAGCCTTCTGAGGATGCTGGGAGCAGCCGAGCACAGTCAGGACCTGACATCTGGCCAGAAAGTTCCACGCAGGCAGGGTGCTGAGCTCAGAGTGTCCTTCCTGTCCATGGGTCCTGTGGAGGTCACAGAAGGCCGTGGGGTCGACCAGCACAGAACCCCGCTTTCTGTCCCACGCCTCTGCGCTAAGGTCAAAGCGTCTCAAATTAACATGAGTGTCACCATGTGAGTGTGGGTGCTGGGCCTCCTGGCAGGAGCCTTTTGGAAAGGATCCTCAGTCTTGGTCCTACGTTTGGGGCCCATCATTGCTTTGTTGTAGACAGTGCTGTGCATTGTAGAGTGCTTAGCCGCATCTATGCCTGCTAATCACTAGGGGCCCACAATACCCCCCAGCAGTTGTGAAAACCAAACATGTCCGCAGACATTGCCAAATGTTCCCTGGGGGACAAAGAAGTCCCTGGACGAGAGCCACTGCCTTAGACAAGACAGGTAGAAACGGGTAGAAACCAGGACGGCACAGAATAGGGGGCTTGCTGCCCTCGGGGCCTCTCTGACCACAGCACAGCAAGGTTGCTCAGGGACTCGACCCAGCAGATGCTCCCTCCTGGAACTGGAGGGCCCAGGGGAAGGCGAAGAAAGGGCTCATTCACTGACAACAATGTGACTGGCGATCACCAAGACATTTCCAACACGCATACCCTCATTGATCTCCGCAAGAGCCCTACGAGGGAAGTACCAATATCAACCCCATCCCGGAGGACAGAAACCGGAGACGTGCAACAGATAAACAAGTTACATCACATCACACAGCCGCCTTGCATGGGAGCCCAGGTTGGAACTCAAGCCGACTCTGTCCAGAGCCTGCACTTTTAAGCATCAACACAACAGCTGAACAGAATGGAAAGTGACTTCATGTAGGTGACTTCATCTGATCCTCACCACCCATCTGTCAGGTAGCCAGGGTACGATGGGGACGCCAGGGGAGACATTTCTTGACCTTGGCCGGCCAGAGTGCAGAACGCAGTGGGAATGCAGGTTTCACTCAGTAGGCCTCATGAAGAGCCACAGCTGCATCTAAGTACCCGGCCCTTGGACCTTGTGGACAGAGAGATCAGCTGGCTCAAAAAGTCTTTGCAGACTATGGAACCTCAGAGGGAAGGTGGGAGGGGGTGGGTGGGTGGGAAGAGATCAACCAAAGAACTTGTCTGCATATATGCATAACCCATGGACACAGACAATAGGGTGGTGAAGGCCTGGGGCAGGGGGTGGGGAGGGTGGGCTAGAAGGGGTCAATGGGGAGAAAAAGGGGACATATGTAATACTTTCAACAATAAAGATTTAATTAAAAAATAATTTTTTAAAAAAATTAAGACTTTGGAGAGAAACCAAGATGGCGGCATAGGTAAACACGGGAGTTTGCTGCCTCGAACAACCACTTCAAAAATACAACTAAAAGACGGAACAGACATCATCCAGAACCACAGGAAAGCTGGCTGAGTGGATGTTCTACAACTAGGAGGAAAGAGAAAAGCATACCGAGGCTCAGAGGAGGCGCAGTGCTGAAGTAAAATACTAAGGTTCGGAGTGCATGTGGAGCGGGCTGGAGGCTGAGGGCGCGGTTGTTTTCAATCGGGAGGGAGTCTCAGGCTCTGAGCTCCAGTTCCGGGCGAGTCTCTAAGGACCCAGACTCATACGGGAGAAGCGGGACTGTCTGGCATCGCTCAGAACCCTAGGGCAGCTTTCTCTCCGTGGGGCTTGCAGCTACTACTGGGACACTGAGAAGCAGAGCCTCTGAGGGCAAGACTGAGAGCAGCCATAATTGCTAATCCCGCCCTGTTGATCCCGTGGGACCCGCCCCGCCCAAGCCCTGCAGGGAGGCTTTTGCTGGATAGCCTCAGGCAAAGGCTAGATTAGCACCTCCCTAGAGATCCAGGAGTCAGGAAGCCCAGAGGTCAGAGTGGGACCATCCAGCTTTAAGCTCCATGGAACCATAAAAGACACACTCAGGAGGCAGACTCAGTGAGCACCAAAGCCCCATCGAAGCAAGTCTAGCCCCAGAGGGGTGTCTCCAGCACAGAAGTTCTCCCACCGCAGACACAGCTGATTCTCACAGCCAATTGACCTGGAGGTCAATTCCTCACAGTGATAACTACAACAATCAAGGCTTAACCACAACAAGACTGTGCACAAAGCCCACAAGGGGGTGCACCAAGAGTGTCTACCTTAGGTAATTGGGACACTTAGCACAGAAAGGCACTCTATCGACACAGCGAAGCATAAAAAAATGCCAAGACAAAGAAACAGGACACAAACGACAGAATTGGAGGAAAGCAAACTGTTGGATATAGAGTTCAAAACCACACTTTTAAGGTCTTTAAAGAACTGTTTAGAAGCCCTCGAAAAGACTGGTAAGACTGCCGATAAATGTAGTGAGATCCTCAAGAAATCTAATGAGACCCTCGATGTTGTGATAAAGGACCAACTAGAAATTAAGCATACACTGACTGAAATAAAGAATATTATACAGACTCCCAACAGCAGACCAGAGGGTTGCAAGGATCAAGTCAAAGATTTGAAATACGAAGAAGCAAAAAACACCCAACCGGAAAAGCAAAATGAAAAAAGAATCCAAAAATATGAAGATAGTGTAAGGAGCCTCTGGGACAGCTTCAAGCGTACCAACATCCGAATTATAGGGGTGCCAGAAGATGAGAGAGAGCAAGATATTGAAAACCTATTTGAAGAAATAATGACAGAAAACTTCCCCTACCTGGTGAAAGGAATAGACTTCCAAGTCCAGGAAGCGCAGAGAACCCCAAACAAAAGGAATCCAAAGAGGACCACACCAAGACACATCATAATTAAAATGCCAAGAGCAAAAGACAAAGAGAGAATCCTAAAAGCAGCAAGAGAAAGAAAATCAGTTACCTACAAGGGAGTACCCATACGACTGTCAGCTGATTTCTCAACAGAAACTTTGCAGGCCAGAAGGGAATGGCAAGAAATATTCAAAGTGATGAATACCAAGAACCTACAACCAAGACTACTTTATCCAGCAAAGCTATCATTCAGAAGTGAAGGCCAGATAAAGAGCTTCACAGATAAGAAAAAGCTAAAGGAGTTCATCACCACCAAACCAGTATTATATGAAATGCTGAAAGGTATCCTGTAAGGAGAGGAAGAAGAAGAAAAAGGTAAAGATACAAATTATGAACAACAAATACACATCTATCAACAAGTGAATCTAAAAATCAACTGAATAAATAATCTGATGAACTGGTGATTGTAATAGAATCAGGGACATAGAAAGGGAATGGACTGACTATTCTTGGGGGGGCGGGGGGAGAAAGGGGTGTGGGGGTGAGTGAAGAGATTAGACAACAATCGTGCACCTATGGATGAGGACAGTGGGTGGGGAGTGAGGGCAGAGGGTGGGGTTGGAACTGGGTGGAGGGGAGTTATGGTGGGAAAAAAGAGTAACTAATGTAATAATCTGAACAATAAAGATTTAATTAAAAAATAAATTAAAAAAAAAAAAAAAATTAAGACTTTGCCCGGAGTCTGGACTGGAGATCTTAGGCCACCAGCCTTAGGGACAGACAGCGGGATCCCCTCGCCCCATGCCTGGCTCATTTAGTGCCTGGAGATTCTGCACAAGGAAAATCAATACGGAGCATTCACGGGGGGGCGGGGGTCCTGCCTTTGAAAAACACAATGCCAGCAACTCAGCCCTGGATCCCAAAAAGGCTTCCTTCCAGGATCTGGTCATCACGCGCAGCGAGCAGCCGGGAATGGAATTTGTGGAGGAATCTGATTTTCCCTTTCCCCTTGCTTAACGGATCTGAAGAGTTATTAAAAACAAAAGACGATGAAATTTCAAAAGCACATACACAGCGTCCCTTTAGAAACACACCCGAGCCCAAGATGAATGCTAGAACGACAAGATACTGTACTGATTAATTATTAAGAACACATTTCGTGTGGTTTCACAGCTATGCCAGAGCAATCTGCTTCATAGTGATTAAACCTCAATAAATGTGGTTCTAATAATGAGCTGGTATTGAATTATCAGACAATGGCAGCCTTAGTAAATCTTAATTCGTTTTGTCTTTTGAGACCTTCATTTAAATTCTGAGTAACACACATGCCTTTTGAGCCCTGCGAGGGAGGCATGGCTGCCGTCCCAGGGGGGCTGCCCTCCCAGGGGTACGCCCTCGGCTCTGGACCCCAGCCCCATCTACACTCAGAGTTCACCAGCCTGGAGGATGAAGGGGAGGGGGCTGGAGGGGGAATCAGCTTTTCTGGGAAGTTTGCATTCCAACTGACAGAGCCAGCCCTTCTTCAAACACCTCTGAGGAAGGAAAGCCTCACGGGGCCAAAGAGCTAACTTTGGGGTGAAAGCAATTATTTCTGAAATGTGGAGTCAGAGAGAGAGAAGAGGGAGGGAGGGAGGGCACCTCTGTGAGCGTGAACCTCGGAATGGGAGCTGGGAGAGCAGGCAGATGGATGACGGGGTGATGGGCCAGCCACCAGGTCCCACTGGAGGCCTCTCAGGGTAAACAAACTGTCCAGGGCACACAGCCTGGCTTCAAACGGCCCACAATGACTCGTTTTATTGCTCAGTTACAGGATGATGGTATCTCCAAAGAAGGTGACAGCAAGTTAACAGATCCGTCCCCGAGGGTGCCTGGCCCAGACGCAGAGGCTCCCTTCTCCAAACAGAGACGGAGTCGCCATTAGGAGCCGTCCAGAGGTGCCACTTCTCTGCTCTGGGAACCCACTGGAGGGCTGTCCGGCACTCCCACCTCCACGCACATTTTGGTGCTAATTAACTCCTGATTTGGGAAGGGGAGGCAAGGGGTGTCTCTTTCAAGAATTTCTCCCTCCGGAGATGGCATCTCTGAGCAGCAGCATTTGGCAGTAAAACCCAACAAATGTCGGAGCAGAGTGGCTGCAGGCTCAGGATTTACGACTTGGTTCCGGAATGCTGTTAGGGCCGGGGCCAGGGACTCTGATTCCAGATTGGGACGGATTGGGGTCATTAGGCAAAGCCAGCGAGAGTAGGCAAAGCCAGCGAGAGCCCTGTCCCGAGAGACCCAGCGAGGTCTGGGTCCCATCTTGCGTGACCTTGGACAAGTTCCTTCTTTTCCCTGGGGCCTCCAGTGACTGTCTGAAATAAAAGGGTAGGGCTTGTGATCTCTAAGGGCACTTCCAGCCCCCAAAGTCTAGTGTTCTAAGATTCTAAAACTTAGCAATCATGTCCCGAATGCACACACTCCAAAGTGAATGGTGGTGAGAGACCATCATCAAAGTAGATGGAGGTGACACAGTGCCTGCTTCTATCTCGTTGGACATCACCGAGAACTTATTCTTTCCTACAGGAAGCCTTCCTCAGTGGAAGAAGAGGAAGGATCACCATCCATCCCCAGAGCGGCCTGGGATCCTCACTACTTCTCAACCTGCACAGATCATTCTTCAAAGACCACGCCTCTGTTCTCTGGAGAAAAGTCCCAGGAACCTTTCTGTCTGGCCTTCTCCACCCTGAATGGTGAAGTTCTGGGTCCGGTTGTGAGAGGAATATTTTGCTGGGTCTGGAAGATGTGGTCAGTCTTGCTACTTTGCTTCGGATTAGCACAGCACTTGGTGCCTCAGCGCCACGTGGCTCATGTTTGTTTAGCCCCCTTTACCCGGGCATTTGCCCTGGAGAAGGCCCGGGCATCTGCTCCAGGAGCCGCCACGGAATCAGAGGAAGAACTGTGCTTCCACTAGGAGCCAACGTCCAGGCGTCAGAAAATGCTGAACAGACTCAGGAGGACAATGACACTTCTTCCACAGTGTATGATTCTGTTTTCCTCTCTTCCCCCTTTTCCTTCCATAACAGTTCCTGTTCCCTGAGAGTTGCTACACAAATACCATACAAATAGCCTTTCCTTCTCTGTGGCATTTCACTGTGCGTTGTTGTATTGCTGTTGAATGACTCTGTCCCCACGGCAGCAAGAAGCAAGTATGTCTCGGTTCGTGGTCTCTCCTCCAGCCCCAGCTCAGTTCCAGGTACGTAATGGTGTTGGATGACTTGCCAAGTTCCAGGATCCAGGCTGTTTGTGCTAAATGAAGCCCTGAGAAGGCTCGTTGGGAATGGAGAAGTCAAGGAACGCATCCCGGGAGCTGGCCTGGAGCTGGACTTTTAAAACCAGCAGTACTGGGAGGGGCAGAGGAGGGCCTCCGGTGCCCCTTGGGTCCTCAGGTGCCCCAAGGTCTTTCTCATGAGGATACCAGCCAAGGAGCAGTCAGCTGGAAGACGCCACCTACAGGTGAGTGTGGAGAAAACACCAGGATGGAGCAGGTCTGCCCAAGCCAGCCTGAAACAAGTTTAGTCCTTCCTTTAACTGTAATAGGACTCACCGATGGGTCTGCTTGGAGCCCTGGTTTCCGATTTCCACTAAAATCTTTCATGCACATCCCCTTTCATCTCTCCTTGCCACACCAGCTCACTCTACTGAGTAGTTGTGTTTTTCCCCCAAAACCTCTAAATAAAACTTACAATTCTTGCCAAATGCTTTCTCCATCAAGTCGTATTTAGCAACATGAGTGCTACAAACGGATCACGAACAGATCAAATATCATACGTTTGTTTTCAAATCCTGGAAATATTTTCCAAATCATGTCTTTTTTTTTTTCCTTTTCAGACACATCATCAACCTCTTGACAATTTCGGCCAGGGCTGCCAATAGGCAGCCTTAGCTACCCAGCTCTAGCAGAAGACGGAGCATGCGTGACTGGGGGCGGGTGGCAGCTGGTGGAGTCCACCTGTCAGCAGCTGGATGACATAGCACCTCACTGTATGGTGCCCTGAGATATTGGTGCATGTGGTCATGCGGGGACCAATAGATGAAGTGCATGTCGGGTGGAACTGGAGGAAGTACTAGGTGTGAGGCATCATGGGTCGCTGGAAGCCCACGTGTGGTGTGCAGCGTAGGTGAATGGACGTGGGTGATGTGGAAACACCTGAGACTCTAGGTGAGGTCTGTGTGTGCTCTGTGAGCTCTGTAAGACATGCAGGATGTGCGAGGTGTGTGTATGAGTGTGGTGTCTGAGTGTGACCGTGGTTTTGGTGGGATCTGTTACTGAGGTGTGGCGAATGACCTGTGGCTTGGTGTGGTGTGGGTTGAAGAGGGAAAGGAGGGTGTGGGGAGGTGAGTGTCAAAATGAAATCTTGGCCACCGGAAAGCAGCTCCGGGGTTGGCCAGGTCTTGGCTCTGAGACCACTGTCAGGAGAAGAGGAGCCAGGGAATGGCACCACCAGAGAGATCTCCATGGCAAGGCCCAGGCCCAGCCTTGAATCTACAGACCTGGACCGCACAGTTGAGGAAGCTTGGTGGCTGTCACCTGATGCCTGTCCAAGGAGAACCAAGCAAAGCAAATGAGGCAACATTGTTTTTGTGGCTTGTAAGCAGCTCCTCTTCTGGAAAAAGGGCCTGCGGGAGGCACTGGAGCCCTGGGCCAGAGCGAGGCTTGTGGCCGGATCATGTGTAGCTTCGGTCCCAGGGGCCACATTATCACTAATAATGACCTCAGCCCAAGGGACACGCAGTCCATTTTTCAAAGTGACAGGCAGCCCTTGCCCAAAGCCCAGAAAAGAAGGCACTGTGGCGGGCTGCCCAGGATCCCAGGCCAAGGTCAGTGCTGCTGCCCCCCGGGCTGTCCCAGAGGAGGTGCCTGGCTCCGACAATGTCATTTTCCTCATATATATAGGACTCCCATCATCTTTAATTTTCAAACCCCGGGGCCCAGCCTCCAAAACCCTCGGGCACCCACTCTCCTAGCTCACCGTGTCCTCTCCATGTTTCCCCCGCTCCAGCCAACCTAAGGGAAGGAGCAACCCTCAATGTTGCGGATCAAGACGGAGTTCAGGGAGTCCTTGCCTGTGCGGGGGGAGGGAGAGGCCTCTAGTGACTGAGCCCGAAGAACAACGGGCAGGACCCAGAGAGTCATAAAGAACTTCTGGGGTGACACTCAGTTTTGAATTCCCGATGCAATACTGTCGCATGTTCAGGGAAGCTGTTTGTGATTGGCTTCGGAGGAAGGAAGAACCCCAGTGCCTTCCTTTGGTCATTAAGACGCTGACACGACAGCTTGCTAACCCAAATGGGTCCAGATAAGGAGCCACATGGAGGGAAAGGCCTTGAAAAACCACTTCCGGGAACAAAGAACCCACTGGCAAAGCTAAGCCACTGATATCTCTTACCTAGTCTACTGTCAGGTCCTTCTAACTGGTTTCCTTGCCTCCTCGCTTGACCACACACAACCCACTCTTCACTTAGCAGCTAGAGTGGTCTTTTAAGTTTTGTAATGACTTTCTATTTTAGAAAAATTTTAGGTTCACAGCATAATTGAGCAAAGAAGTATAGAGAGTCCCCGTATGCCTCCTGTCCCCATGCACACACAGCCTCCTCCACTATCAACAGCCAGCACCAAAATGGTACATTTTTTACAACTGACGAACCTACATGGACACATAGTTATCACCCAAAGTCCATCGTTTACATTAGAGTTCACTCTTGGCTTTGACACATGTATGATGACATGTACCCACCATTACGGTATTCCACAGAGCCGTTTCACTGCCCTAAAATTCCTCTGTGTTTCGCCTACTCGTCTCTTCCTCTCCAAGCCACTGATTTTTTCACGGTCTCCATGGTTTTGCCTTTCCCAAAATGTCATGTAATTGGAATCATATGGTATGTAGCCTTTTAGAATTTGTTTCTTTCATTTAGTAATAAGCGTTTAAGTTTCCTCCCTGTGTTATCATGGCTTGATGGTCATTTCTTTTAGCACTGAATACTATTCCATTATCTGGATATACCACAGTTTATTTATATTCACCTACTGAAGGACATCTTGGTTGCTTCCAAGTTTTGGAAATTATGAATAAAGCTACCTTAAACATCCATGTGCAGGTTTTTGTATAGACATGAGTTTTCAATTCATTTGGGTAAATTAAATACTAAATGAGTGCTGGATCATATGGTAAGAGTACGTTTAATTTTTTAAAATATATTTTATTGATTTTTTTATAGAGAGGAATAGAGATTTAGAAACATCGATGAGAGAGAAACATCAATCAGCTGCCTCCTGCACACCCCCTACTGGGGATTGCCCACAACCAAGGTACATGCCCTTGACCGGAATCGAACCTGGGACCCTTGAGTCCGCAGGCCGATGTTCTATCCACTGAGCCAAACTGGTTAGGGCGAGTATGTTTAATTTTTAAAGAAACTGCCAAACTGTCTTTCCTACCATTTTGCATTTCCAGCAGCAATGAATGAGAATCCCTGTGGCTCCATATCCTTGTCAGCATTTGGTGTTGTCAGTGGTTTTGATTTTGGCCTGTCTAATAGGTGTATAGAGGTATCTGGTTGTTGTTTGATAGTCTGGTCTTTTTAAATATTAAGTCTGATTGTGCTGCTCCCTTTCTTAATGCTTCCCAATGATTTCTCTCTGCAATATGGTAAAGTCTAAACTCCTTACTATCATCCACAAGGACCTGCATAATTTGGCCTTTACCCAGCCATGTCCCTTCTGATGAATCAACACCTATGCCATGCTGGTTGTTTAATATTTTGATGGCCACCCACTTTTCCAACTTCATCCTACACCATTCTCGTAGCCATCTTCCTCCACTCAATGCAGTTGTCTTCCATCCTTCAAAAGAGCCAGACTTGTTCCTATCCCAAGGCTTTGCCCTTTCCATTTGTGTGTGTGTGTGTGTGTGTGTGTGTGTGTGTGTGTGTGTGTGAGAGAGAGAGATTGAGATGTTGTTCTACCAGATCCACAGATGACTGTCTCCTTCTCATCAATCAGGTTCTGGCTTAAATACTAACATATAAAAGAGGACTTTCCTAATTCCATGCACTTCTGGATGGATGGATGGATGGATGGATGGATGGATGGATGGATGGAATGTGGATCCTAAAAGGAATGAAAACTTGGTTGCTGTGAGCTAGAAGATCAATGTACCAGTGAAAAACCCATTTCATGAGTCAGTGGGAGCAGCCGTTCCATGCCCCTGTCAGAGGAAAAGGGCTAAAACAGAAGAGGGAGTGAGGAATAGCATAATGTGAACCTCAGGGAGTTGGCAATGTCAAGGGAATTAGTACAAGCTTTTGGAGGGGTGTTAGAAGGTCAGATGCATACCATCATAATTCCAGGAATCTATAAAGTGTCAGACCTTAATTACACACCAACATATGGAATGAGTATCCAATGTACACACCTTGGAAAACTCCTAGAGCCTCAGACCAGATACAGTGTGCCTGATACAGTTAGGAGAGGTCAGCCCTGGGCCCACTGTCTAGGGCAGCGGTTCTCAACCTGTGGGTCACGACCCCTATGGCGGTCGAACAACCCTTTCACAGGGGTCGCCTAAGACCATCCTGCATATCAGATATTTACATTACAATTCATAACAGTAGCAACATTACAGTTATGAAGTAGCAACGAAAATAATTTTATGGTTGGGTCACAACATGAGGAACTGTATTTAAAGGGCCAGAAGGTTGAGAACCACTGGTCTAGGGACTGCAGCAGTCCCTCTCGCCTGCCTCTGCAGGTCTTCCGGTTAGGACAGAAACCCACGCCCAGAATAAAATTCAGCTTCACACATTACCAGGAGCATCTCAGATCAGCTGTGGTCTGGAAAGAATCCAAGCCTGGGCCATTTGATTTTTTACATGTCCAGAATTCTTTTTTTTTATATATACTATGAAACTCAAAGCTTACTATTATAACATTTATGGCCAAATATAATTGGCAACTTTAGGTTGCCTCTGTAAAAACTTTTTTCTTAAACCATGTCTGATCAAGACATTGCTTAGGTCATCATGTCTCCAACTGTGGGTCATGAACCATTAATTTGTCATAAAATCAATTTAAACGGTTCACAACCGGCATATTTTTAACAGGACAGAACAGAGTTAGATGAGAATAGAAAACATCAAAGTGTATCACACATAGTAAGGATAAGTATTATTTCAGAGAACATATGTTTCAGTTATATTTATAATGTATACATACACACACATATCTGTATAATGAGACACAATGTAAAATGCAGGGTCACAGCCAAAGAAGCAGAAGCTATTTCTCAAGGTTTCCCTTGGCTATATAACTGTTATGAATAATGTATACATCTATTCTAAAATAACTTCAAAATTCATGTAGAATTCATTCGT